>NC_140591.1:119202896-120482705 GCF_964204655.1 Triturus cristatus
GATCAGTTTATTTGTAAGTGCAACGACAAAAGTATACAACAAAAGTTATTGTCACTTGGAAACCCCACGTTAGAAGAAACAATACGGATTGCAAAAAGCATAGAGCTTTCCAAGTTGTCAGTAAAAGAACTTGATGGTAAAGTTTCTATTACAAACGGAAAGGAGGAAGAGTGTGTTAATGTAGTAAGAGCAAAGGAAAATAAGAACGTAAATGCCTATCGTGGAGAAAATAGGTTTTTCAAACAAACGAATATTTGTTTTAAGTGTGGAAATCCTCCACATTTTAGATCTGGACGTGCTTGCCCTGCTAGAAGTGTAACTTGTAGGGCGTGTGGGAAGTTAGGTCATTTTGCTAAAGTTTGCCAAAATGTGAAGAGGAGCTACTCTACCACACAGGATGGAAGGATGAGTAACGGTGTTCCATCTTTTTCTGCAAATTCCTCTGTTGCAAATATTTCGTTGAGTGAATCAAAGTGTGATGAATTGGGAAAAATCCAAGATGACCTGAGGGACATGGTGGTTGTGGTTGTAGATGCGAGTATAGTTTGCAGTGTACAAGATGAATGTGTGGATCCGTACGTAGATATGGATTTTGGTGGTAAAAATGTTTGTCTTTTGGTTGATTCTGGAGCGAGGATAACTATGGTCACTCAAGAAAATTTAAGGAAGTATGGGGAGTGCATTCATTATTTCCTCCAGATAGATCGCCTGTCTCTTATGAGGGGAGAACCATTGAATTGGCAGGTTATTTTGAAGACTATTTAACTTTCAGAGGAAGGAGGATTTTTGGGAAAAATTAATTGTGGCCATCAAAGGGTTGAATATTCTCGGATGGTTCCATCAAGGTTTATTCAAAATGGTTTTGAGACCAGGTACAAAAGATCAAGTTTCAATTCTTCGCGTTGATGATTTTGTTGACTCCTTATCTAAACATTTTCCTGAAGTTTTCGGTAATGAGCTTGGATGTGTCAGGGGGTTCATGCATACCATTAAGGTGAAAGATGGTGCTATTCCCGTTAAACATCGGCTCAGGAATGTACCATTTAGTGTCAGAAGTCAACTTGAACAAGAACTTTCTGGTCTTTGTAAGAAGGGGATTATAGAACCAGTCGAATCTTCTATCTGGCTTTCTCCGTTAGTGGTCGCTAAGAAGAAAAATGGCGAGATTCGTGTTTCGCCTATAGGAACTTTTCAATACTGTAGGATGCCGTTCGGCTTAGCCTCTGCCGCGGCTGTGTTTCAAAGGATCATGTCCAATTTACTTAAAGGGATCAAAGGGGTGATTGTGTTCCAGGACGATGTTCTGGTACATGGTGAAACATGTGAGTCACATGACGAGACTATGTATTGTGTCTTAGAGGCTTTGCGCGATGGTGGTGTCGTGTTAAAAAAAGAGAAATGTGTTTTCAAGGTGAAGAAAATTGAATACTTAGGACATGTTCTGTCAGAACAAGGGGTTGAACCAAGGCCAGGTTTGGTTAAAGCGATATTAGATTCATCTCCTCCTGTGGATAAAGCTGGACTTAAGTCGTTCATTGGCTTATGTGAGTTTTATTCGCGTTTTGTTCCTGGATATGCCACAAAGTGTCAACCGTTATCTAACATGCTGAAGAAAAATGTTCCATTTAAATGGGACATTGAATGTGATGAGATTTTTAAATGGGTCAAAAATGAGCTCATCAGTCCAAGAGTTCTCAAACCATTCAGTCCAGATTTTCCGTGCATTATCACTGTTGATGCTAGTGGTTTGGCTTTGGGAGCTGTTCTCACACAAAATGTTGATGGAGTTGAGCACACTATTGGGTTTGCATCAAGAGTTTTGCGTGGGTCTGAACTCAACTTTTCGGTGATTGAAAAGGAACTGCTTGCATTTTGGTGGACAATTCGAAAATTTAATCCATATATTTGGGGCAGACATTTTAGGCTAAGAACTGATCATAGTCCACTTGTTTCAATTCTGTCTGGGGATAAAATCAAAGATCATATGCCCAGGATAGCACGTTTCTCTACTAAATTATTGCAATATAATTTTGAAGTTAGTCACATTCAAGGTTCTAGGAATGTTTGCGCTGATTACTTTTCTAGGCATCCTATTGAATCAAAGATGGAGACAGAGGATGAGGATGAAGAGGAGTGTTTTGTGGCCTCTGTGAGTCTGGACGAGATGTGCGCTGTGAGTGAAGTTGAATGGAGAGATTTTCTGTCTAAGGATACATTATTGTGTGATGTCATTAGATGTGTAAAGGAGGGTTGGCCTAGAGAAAAAAATGTAAAATTTGCTCTTCAAACTTTTGTAAAAGTTGCTCCTGAACTCTCAATAGAGGATGGCTTACTTGTACGTGGTGATAGGTTGGTCCCTCCTGGCATGTTAAGAGCGAGGTTGATGCAGGGAGCACATGAAGGTCATTTGTGTAGCACCCTCACGAAGAGGAGACTTCGTGAACGTTTCTGGTGGCCACAGATGGACAATGATGTGGATTTGTTTGTAGGGGGGTGTGTGATTTGTTCCGGTTCGGATAAGAGCTTAAAAGTTCATACTCCACCTCTGCAACCTATTGTTCTTCCAAACAAACATTGGGAGAAGATAGGAAAAGATTTGGTTGGACCATTTAATTTGCTTCCTAGAAACTCAAAATTTGCGATTGTTGTTATTGATTATTATTCTAAATGGCCAGAAGTACGTTTCATTGATGAACTCAATTCTAAGAATGTCCTTGACTTTTTGAAGGATATTTTTCTCCGTGAAGGTTTTCCATCCACAATTGTTAGTGATAATGGTGTACAATTCATCAGTCAAGAGTTTGTTTCCTTTTTGCATCAGGGTGGCATTGTACATGCTAGAAGTGCACTTTACCATCCTCAAACCAATGGATTGGTGGAGCGGATGAATAGAGTTCTCAACAATTTTGTTCAGTGGGCTCTGGCAAGTGGATGCAATGTACAAAATGCTGTGAGATCAATGTTGTGGTTTTATCGCACGACTCCGCATTCTTCTACAAAGGTTTCTCCTTATGAGCTTCTAAGAGGAAGGAAACCTTGTTCTAAAGTCTGTCCAGGTTGGATGTCTAAATGGGTTAAGTTGGGCTCTGTAAATGATGTGGATGGTGTTGTAAGAGAAAATGTCGTCAAAGCGCAGTTACGTCAGAAGACATATTTTGATTCAAGGAAAAGTTCTGTTGATCAGCCTTTGGTTGTCGGAGATGTTGTGCGTATAAAAATTCCTTTTCATTCTAAGAAAAGAAATTCTAAATTTTCTGAACCGTTCACTATTGATAAGGTTTTCAAGAATGCAGTGAGAGTGAATTCAAAAAACTGGTGGAATGTTTCGAGAGTGGTGAAAGTCAATCCGAGTGTTGTGAAAAACTCGTGTGATAAAGACAGGGCAGTTTTGCCGGATGTGAAAGTTTTGCGCAAGAGTTCTAGACAACGTTTTCTTCCTGCTAGGTTTCGTTAGTAGTCGTTATTCTTGCTTTAATGTATTATTCACATGTTTAGTTATTTACTGTCTTTTTCTTTGTTTTTATAAGGGAGAGGATAATGTAGTGTTTTGCTTTAACTTAGAATTCTTGAGCCCACTTTGTTCTGGACTCAAGAATTCTAAGTGGAATGTTTGGTTTTGAATACGGGACTGTTGGAATCTGGAGGAGCTGAAGAAGCCGGCTGCTGCGCAGCATTCATCTATCAATAAAGATATATTTATTCTAACTCATCGTGTCCCGACCTGATCACTACAGAATTTCCATGTTTTGCAAAAAATACTGAAAATCTGACAATTATCATGTTCAGCACAATCTACCGGCCAACTGGGCAAGGCAAGGAGGTCTGTCAACCAACGATAGAAACCTATGTAGATGTTAAAAACATGCAGGGCCTGATTCATAAATGTAACTTACACTTCTTAGTAACTTTTAACTTTTAAATTAGTTAACTACTTCTCAGTATTTACAAACTCAGTGAAAGTTAGTACAAAAAAAAACTGTTGTAAGTCCAAAACGACACATGGCCAACCACCGATACTGCAGCACCTTCCTACGGTTATTATTGTAAGTGGGAACTTAAAATGAAACCAAGAAATAATGTTACATTCAATTAACTTACTGAAAATAGTTTAAAATATAAATAACCATAAATTAAAGTATCTCTCTCTTTCTCTTTCTCTCTCTCCCTCTCTCTCTCTCTCTATATATATATATATTACCTACTGGCGGTCGCCAGTAGGTAGTTATAGTTAGGACCCCTTTTCCCTAGGAAATCTGCAACATTCTATTTTGAATAACTTTGGCGCCGGTCGATGAATCCTCGCGAATTTCCCAAAATAGGTGGGGCGCTATGCTCCGCTCCTACCCTGAAAGTCTCGGGGGGATCCGTCCAGCGGGGGCTGAGATAAAAGGGGGGTCCCAAAACGCGTTTTTCCCATGCATTTTTCCATAGGACCTTTAGAACGAGCTACAGCCCGAACGGCTGAACAGAATTACTCGAAATTTGGCAGAGAGGTAGTCCCTAGGTCAAGGAAGTGCCTTTTGTAGGTTTGGTGTAAATCTGTTCAGTAGATTCTGAGAAAATAGCCTTTAAATCAATATATATATCTGAGCCCGCTTACGGTACGCTTACCGTACGCTTACCGTAAGCGTACGGTGGCGTGCGCGAGCGCGATTCTGATTGGCTCTTAGATCTTAGTAAACATTCGAATCGGCCGAAACCAGGAAGCGGCGGCCGCCATTTTGTGTATTTCACTCTGAAAAAAAAGAGTGAAAACAAGAAAAGGGGGCAATGAGGAGAGTTACAGACCCCCTAACATTTGTAAGGGGGTCAAAGAAGGACAGAAAAGTACAAAAAAAACATTTATTGATTTTTAAAAAAATCACGGGGTACGCGTACGGTAAGCTTACGGTAAGCGTACGGTAAAAAAAATAAAAAAAAATAAATGAAAAGCAGATTTAAGAGTTTAGATATTAGGGAGCTCTAAAAAGAGCTGTTGTGTTTATGAAGTCATTTTTTTAGTGGTACCTACAAGTAAGTACCGATGCAGAGTCTAAGGTTCAAAAGGAAGACTCTGTTCCCTTCATCATTGAAGTGCACACCATCTCCTCTATAAATGTCTTGCATGTCATAACGCAAGTTGTTGTGGTAAATGGCACCCATACCATAGTCACGGAGGAAAGCAGAAACAGATTTGTTGACGTGCTTTCTTGCTTTGTCAATCTGTGGACAGAAATGATTGGACCAGTTCCATTTTTGCCTTTGGCATATGTTGGAAAACACAAAGGCAGTTTTAGGGAAAAGTGAAAACAGTTGTGCAAAGGTGTCCTTCATAAGCATTTCCAGACCTACCCCAGTCAAAGTGCCTAGGTCATTGCCCCCACAGTGCACTATTATGAGGTCAGGGTGTTGGATTTGCATGAAGGATTTCACCAATGGCATCAATTGGTGCCACTTTAACCCTCTCTGACCAATCCATTTAATGTCTACATTTGGCAAAGCAAGGTCTCTCACCATATCTGTTTTCTCTGCAAACTTTTCACTCCAAAAGACATAGCTGTGCCCTACAATCCACACTGTGAACATCTTCAAAGGAGATCTGGATGCACTCAGGAGGTGTCTTTCAGTAGAATGGCAATATGAAAAGAAAGACAGTTTGGAAATGGAGGCATACATATTTTTTTCAAAACAAAAAGAACTGATTGGCTGTTTCATACCATTCTAGAATCAAAACTAGGCTGTATGTGTAAATTAATAGAAGCATGTTTTGTATTGGTACAAAAAAATGTGTAACCAAAGAACAGTACTATGGATTTGCTGTTAGGTTTGAAAAGTCAAGCACTCTTGCTCTGTGGAATTGAAACATTGTTTGGCGAACTTCTGACCTAACTCAACACAGCAGTGTTCCATGAGCTGTTGCTATGGTAGCAGGCAGAAGTCAAGTTGGGGGAAGGGTACTAGGCAGAAGTCAAGTTGGGGGAAGGGTACTTTTGGAAAAGGGTTGGTTTTCAACCAATAGAAATGTGTGATTACATTTGAAAAAAAGGGGGAAGCACTGAGATTTGAAACTTACATGTATATGTGTGGAAAAATAGAGGGAAAGTTTGCCATTATCTGGTTCTGCTGAGAGGAGAGAGGTGAACACAACAGAGATCCTGGCTCTGATAATCTGCTGTTTGAGTGTCACATTTCTTTCACAACTAACTAATTTTAAAGGTGAGTTTACAGTTTGAGAGGGGATGTATGTGGTAACTTAAGAAATGAATAATAGAAATGGAAATTGTTTTTGTTGTAGTTGCGTTTATCATTTTCTGTTTTGGGAGAAATTTAAATGTGAGGAACATGTAAAATAATATGGAGTATGTTTTCACAATAAATTAAGGTGTACTGGAAAAAAAAAGAATAGTTTAAGGGTTTGAGGTTGGACTCAGTAATGCAAATACATTCAGCATCACTAAGGCTGGTTGCCCTTGCTGGAGTGTAGGCAGTCACCGAGAATACACATGGTGGTGGTCTGAAAAAACAGTTTGGACATGTGCATTTAAATAAATCAAAAAAAGTGGTTTCATAATGTGTCAGTCTGTAAAAGTGATTTTCACTTGCCCCGAAAAAAAAAGAGCAGTAAGTGTGCTTTCAAATTGGCAAAGAAATTTCGTTTTGGGACTAATGTGAAAACATGACTCTGTGTGCAGAGAGGAATTATAGGCAGAGATTTATTGCGTATTGCTCTGGTGATTTCACAGTTGCATTAGATGGAAAGGGGGAGCGAATTTTTGGGGGAAGAAGCAGACTCTTAGCACACACCCATGTGCTTGCCATGTATAATCATGCACAGTATTTACAAGCGAGTGGGGTTTTCAGGTTTCAGTCTGTAATGCAAATACATTCAGCATCACTAAGGCTGGTTGCCCTTGCTGGAGTGTAGGCAGTCACCGAGAATACACATGGTGGTGGTCTGAAAAAACAGTTTGGACATGTGCATTTAAATAAATCAAAAAAAGTGGTTTCATAATGTGTCAGTCTGTAAAAGTGATTTTCACTTGCCCCGAAAAAAAAAAGAGCAGTAAGTGTGCTTTCAAATTGGCAAAGAAATTTCGTTTTGGGACTAATGTGAAAACATGACTCTGTGTGCAGAGAGGATTTATAGGCAGAGATTTATTGCGTATTGCTCTGGTGATTTCACAGTTGCATTAGATGGAAAGGGGGAGCGAATTTTTGGGGGAAGAAGCAGATTCTTAGCACACACCCATGTGCTTGCCATGTATAATCATGCACAGTATTTACAAGCGAGTGGGGTTTTCAGGTTTCAGTCTGTAATGCAAATACATTCAGCATCACTAAGGCTGGTTGCCCTTGCTGGAGTGTAGGCAGTCACCGAGAATACACATGGTGGTGGTCTGAAAAAACAGTTTGGACATGTGCATTTAAATAAATCAAAAAAAGTGGTTTCATAATGTGTCAGTCTGTAAAAGTGATTTTCACTTGCCCCGAAAAAAAAAGAGCAGTAAGTGTGCTTTCAAATTGGCAAAGAAATTTCGTTTTGGGACTAATGTGAAAACATGACTCTGTGTGCAGAGAGGAATTATAGGCAGAGATTTATTGCGTATTGCTCTGGTGATTTCACAGTTGCATTAGATGGAAAGGGGGAGCGAATTTTTGGGGGAAGAAGCAGACTCTTAGCACACACCCATGTGCTTGCCATGTATAATCATGCACAGTATTTACAAGCGAGTGGGGTTTTCAGGTTTCAGTCTGTAATGCAAATACATTCAGCATCACTAAGGCTGGTTGCCCTTGCTGGAGTGTAGGCAGTCACCGAGAATACACATGGTGGTGGTCTGAAAAAACAGTTTGGACATGTGCATTTAAATAAATCAAAAAAAGTGGTTTCATAATGTGTCAGTCTGTAAAAGTGATTTTCACTTGCCCCGAAAAAAAAAAGAGCAGTAAGTGTGCTTTCAAATTGGCAAAGAAATTTCGTTTTGGGACTAATGTGAAAACATGACTCTGTGTGCAGAGAGGATTTATAGGCAGAGATTTATTGCGTATTGCTCTGGTGATTTCACAGTTGCATTAGATGGAAAGGGGGAGCGAATTTTTGGGGTAAGAAGCAGACTCTTAGCACACACCCATGTGCTTGCCATGTATAATCATGCACAGTATTTACAAGCGAGTGGGGTTTTCAGGTTTCAGTCTGTAATGCAAATACATTCAGCATCACTAAGGCTGGTTGCCCTTGCTGGAGTGTAGGCAGTCACCGAGAATACACATGGTGGTGGTCTGAAAAAACAGTTTGGACATGTGCATTTAAATAAATCAAAAAAAGTGGTTTCATAATGTGTCAGTCTGTAAAAGTGATTTTTACTTGCCCCGAAAAAAAAAAGAGCAGTAAGTGTGCTTTCAAATTGGCAAAGAAATTTCGTTTTGGGACTAATGTGAAAACATGACTCTGTGTGCAGAGAGGAATTATAGGCAGAGATTTATTGCGTATTGCTCTGGTGATTTCACAGTTGCATTAGATGGAAAGGGGGAGCGAATTTTTGGGGGAAGAAGCAGACTCTTAGCACACACCCATGTGCTTGCCATGTATAATCATGCACAGTATTTACAAGCGAGTGGGGTTTTCAGGTTTCAGTCTGTAATGCAAATACATTCAGCATCACTAAGGCTGGTTTCCCTTGCTGGAGTGTAGGCAGTCACCGAGAATACACATGGTGGTGGTCTGAAAAAACAGTTTGGACATGTGCATTTAAATAAATCAAAAAAAGTGGTTTCATAATGTGTCAGTCTGTAAAAGTGATTTTCACTTGCCCCGAAAAAAAAAAGAGCAGGAAGTGTGCTTTCAAATTGGCAAAGAAATTTCGTTTTGGGACTAATGTGAAAACATGACTCTGTGTGCAGAGAGGAATCATAGGCAGAGATTTATTGCGTATTGCTCTGGTGATTTCACAGTTGCATTAGATGGAAAGGGGGAGCGAATTTTTGGGGGAAGAAGCAGACTCTTAGCACACACCCATGTGCTTGCCATGTATAATCATGCACAGTATTTACAAGCGAGTGGGGTTTTCAGGTTTCAGTCTGTAATGCAAATACATTCAGCATCACTAAGGCTGGTTGCCCTTGCTGGAGTGTAGGCAGTCACCGAGAATACACATGGTGGTGGTCTGAAAAAACAGAGATTTATTGCGTATTGCTCTGGTGATTTCACAGTTGCATTAGATGGAAAGGGGGAGCGAATTTTTGGGGGAAGAAGCAGACTCTTAGCACACACCCATGTGCGCAGAGATTTATTGCGTATTGCTCTGGTGATTTCACAGTTGCATTAGATGGAAAGGGGGAGCGAATTTTTGGGGGAAGAGGCAGACTCTTAGCACACACCCATGTGCTTGCCATGTATAATCATGCACAGTATTTACAAGCGAGTGGGGTTTTCAGGTTTCAGTCTGTAATGCAAATACATTCAGCATCACTAAGGCTGGTTGCCCTTGCTGGAGTGTAGGCAGTCACCGAGAATACACATGGTGGTGGTCTGAAAAAACAGAGATTTATTGCGTATTGCTCTGGTGATTTCACAGTTGCATTAGATGGAAAGGGGGAGCGAATTTTTGGGGGAAGAAGCAGACTCTTAGCACACACCCATGTGCGCAGAGATTTATTGCGTATTGCTCTGGTGATTTCACAGTTGCATTAGATGGAAAGGGGGAGCGAATTTTTGGGGGAAGAGGCAGACTCTTAGCACACACCCATGTGCTTGCCATGTATAATCATGCACAGTATTTACAAGCGAGTGGGGTTTTCAGGTTTCAGTCTGTAATGCAAATACATTCAGCATCACTAAGGCTGGTTGCCCTTGCTGGAGTGTAGGCAGTCACCGAGAATACACATGGTGGTGGTCTGAAAAAACAGTTTGGACATGTGCATTTAAATAAATCAAAAAAAGTGGTTTCATAATGTGTCAGTCTGTAAAAGTGATTTTCACTTGCCCCGAAAAAAAAAAGAGCAGTAAGTGTGCTTTCAAATTGGCAAAGAAATTTCGTTTTGGGACTAATGTGAAAACATGACTCTGTGTGCAGAGAGGAATTATAGGCAGAGATTTATTGCGTATTGCTCTGGTGATTTCACAGTTGCATTAGATGGAAAGGGGGAGCGAATTTTTGGGGGAAGAAGCAGACTCTTAGCACACACCCATGTGCTTGCCATGTATAATCATGCACAGTATTTACAAGCGAGTGGGGTTTTCAGGTTACAGTCTGTAATGCAAATACATTCAGCATCACTAAGGCTGGTTGCCCTTGCTGGAGTGTAGGCAGTCACCGAGAATACACATGGTGGTGGTCTGAAAAAACAGTTTGGACATGTGCATTTAAATAAATCAAAAAAAGTGGTTTCATAATGTGTCAGTCTGTAAAAGTGATTTTCACTTGCCCCGAAAAAAAAAGAGCAGTAAGTGTGCTTTCAAATTGGCAAAGAAATTTCGTTTTGGGACTAATGTGAAAACATGACTCTGTGTGGAGAGAGGAATTATAGGCAGAGATTTATTGCGTATTGCTCTGGTGATTTCACAGTTGCATTAGATGGAAAGGGGGAGCGAATTTTTGGGGGAAGAAGCAGACTCTTAGCACACACCCATGTGCTTGCCATGTATAATCATGCACAGTATTTACAAGCGAGTGGGGTTTTCAGGTTTCAGTCTGTAATGCAAATACATTCAGCATCACTAAGGCTGGTTGCCCTTGCTGTAGTGTAGCAGTCTGGACATGGGCTTTTTAAAAAATCTGAAAAGTGGTTTCATAATGTGACAGTTTGTAAAAGTGATTTTCACTTGCCCAAAAAAAAGAGCAGTTAGTGTGCATTCAAATTGGCATAGAAATTTCGTTTTGTGACTATTGTGAAAAGAAATGTAGTAATATATTTAAATACAATAAAGGAATTTTTTTTTAGTTTTTTTCAGGTATTGCTGAAGAGCAGTGAACAAAATTTAAGATGCCTACAAAATCCAGAGTTCAAAAAACGCTAAACAAAAAAAAATATATTTGAAGACAACTGGAGGACCAAAGTTAGTAGAAGATGCTCATGTTGGGAAAAAGAAAAAATCTTCTGGTAAGCAGAAAAAACAATTTCTTAAAAATATATTCAAAACAAGGAAAAATGTACAAAATGTCTGTACTGGAAAGAATGTTACGAAACGAACAGAACAGGAAAAAATTGAGAATTTAGTTAATGCAAATATACCTTCTGCAACTGAAAAGATATACATAAACAGAAAAACAGCGTTTAAAGAGATACGTAGAAAAATGTTTCAGAGAAGAGTTATGTCCAATTTGATAAAGGATGTGAAGAAATATAAGCAAAAGGCAAAATATTACAAGAGAAAAAAAGAAATTGAAGCCATTGCAGCAAAGGCATTAGAATTAAAAAGGAAACTATTCATATTAATTTTGAATAGGATGCGTACATTAGACAAAATGGTTAATGTACTGAAATCACATAGCAAAAGGAAAAGAGTAGTGAACAGAACAAACTTTTGTAAAGTGTTTTTAGGAAAGTGGATGCATAGTTCAAGTAGTGAACCTTTTTTTAATGAAGAGAGCTATTTTCAAAGTAATAGTTTGCTGCATGCAGTTGACACCAGAGGTCGTTCATACGAAGTAACAAATGGTTGCATAATGGAGAAGGAGATAATGGTTCCAAGAGATGAGGTACAAGTGATGGCAGATGAGGCAATGGGGAGACGTCCTAAAGCCCCAGTGTACACTTGGAATTGTAGTAGTATTTGCACTGTGCGTCAGGAATCTATTGACAAATTTCGAGAGTTTCTAAGAGAATATAGTAAAAAAAGTGTAAAACAGAAGATTAAGGTGCTTCAAAGTCTGGATCCATGCAGAGTGAGAGAGAATACTGGTTTGCAGGGTCATTCTCTGGCTTGTCTATCTAGAAAAGTGTGCAATAGTGTTTTCCATCATTTTAGGATGCTGGCTGTTCATCATACTGAAATGAGAAAGTTTGTGAGACGGTTGTATTTTGCCAAAAGTCCAGCAATAAAGTTAAATGAATTGAATAGGGCTCTGTTCCGAGGAACAGTATCAGATGTAGAGAAGGTTGTTGATGAAATTCAGTTTTGTTACTTTGGTCCTGAACAAAACAGTGCAGAGAAGGACACAGTAAATGAGGAAGAAGTGGAAGAGAATGTAGAACCCTCTGTAAGTAACACATTTAATGATCACATAACAAAATTTGCAATAGTCTCTAATGAAAGACCAAATATTACTTGTATTTGTTGCCGCAGAACTCATTATAGAAAACAAACCAGGTATGTTGATCTCTACAGAAAGAGTGAAAATGAAGATAATTATAAGTGGAAGGATTTTGCCACATATATATTTCTTGAAAATTGTTTTGAATTGGGTGAAGTTCAGCGTATTTGTAAATACTGTTACAACAAGTTAGAGGAAAATAGAATGCCGACCAGAGCTGTACATAATAATTTAGAATTGGATGCTATTCCTGCTGAACTTTCTGAATTAAATACATATGAGTCTATACTCATTCAATGTGTTCATCCGTTCCAGACCATAGTACGTATGGAGCCCAAAACTGGTAAATTACCTCCTTCAGATTTACTGAGAGGTTTAAAAGGTAGAGTGGTGTATTTGCCCTTGGATTTGAAAAAAAATATGGAAACTATTGATGCGGATACTTTGGAAACTGAACCATTAATTATTCTGGTTAATGGTGTACCTACAAAGAATAAGAAGATTTGGCAGGAGATGGTAGATGTGCGGAAAGTACAAAGAGCAAATTTGTATTTGAAAAAAAATAACAAATGGTATGAATCAATTTATATAGAAGAAGAAGAAGAAGAAGAAGATTTACAAGAAGACACAGAAACACCAACTGGACAAATTGAAAAAGTGGACAAGTCAAAGGAAGAAGAAATTTATGAACATTTTAGCATACATCCTCTTCATTCGAAAGAAGTTATGGGAGACAATATTGATCTCTTTCAGATGAAGAAAGCAAAAGGAACTCCCGTGAGTGTATGGGAGGAGAGCTTGGAAGCTCGATGTTTTCCCCAGCTGTTTCCTAAAGGAAAAGGAGGACGATACGATGAACGTCCAGAACAGATTCCAGCTTCTGAGTATCGGACTACAAGACTATATGCAGAAGATCCCAGATTTCGACAAAGTATTCCTTATTTGTTCCATCTTTTATTTGAAAGCGACTTGTCTGCACTGTCTTATGCAGTAAATCACATTTTAAAAAGTGGAGTACATTTACAAAATGTGTCTGCTAAGGATTTTATGGAGAAAGTGCAGCACCGAGATGATCATTTGGAAACACAACTGATCAATCTGATGGCTTGTCAGCGTGGGACAAATGAATATTGGTACCGACGCCATGGTGAACTAAAATGCATGTTACGGAATTTAGGAACACCAACATGGTTCCTTACCCTAAGCTGTGCCGAGTACGCTTGGGATGATTTACTGGATTTTCTACGAGAGGCCAATTCAAACATTAAAAACATCGAATACAAGACAGCAGGAGAACTGTGCTCATTGGATCCGGTTAATGTTTGCAGATATTTCAATCATAGATTTGAGGCTATGATGTCCTTCATCTACAATAAAAAAAATCCACCCCTTGGAGAAGTAGTGGATTTCTTTTGGAGAAAAGAGTACCAGGCAAGAGGTGCTCCTCATATTCATATGCTGTTGTGGATCAAGGATGCCCCAAAGTTTGGAACAGATGCTGATGAAGCAGTGTTATCTTACATTGAAGAATATGCAACATGTGCTATACCAAAAAGCACAGAAGAGAACAAGTTAAAGGAGCAAGTTTTACGTTTCCAAAGTCATCGGTGTGGAAAATACTGTCGACGGAAATACAAGAGCAAAGAAAAATACTACACTAAATGTCGATTTGGATTTCCTAGACCTGTTCTTTCAAATGGAAGAGTCAACAGTTTTATGTCAGCTGTGAGACATACTATCACAAGAAAATCACCTAAGAATACCTACAACCTAAAAAGAAAAGAAGAATCAAAAAATATAAATGACTACAACCCAGTCATTTTATCCATGTGGAACGCTAACATGGATATACAGTATGTAGCTGACAATTCCATTGCTGTTGCTCGATATGTAACGTCTTACATTACGAAATCAGAAAAAACAGAATTGAAGGAAATGTGGGAAGAGATTTCTCACGAGAAGACTGTCAGTAAGAAGCTGTACAGTTTCAGTTTGAAGATGTTATCGCATCGAGAAATTGGATCCTACGAATGTTCAGATAGGTTATCTTCTGCAAGTCTCTACTCGAAGTCAAGAAGAATAATTTGGGCAAGTTTAGGCCTTGCAGCAATGAGAAATCGGGTACTGAAATCTGTAGGAGAAATTGAATATTTGGCCGAGAATGACCCAGAAAGTACAGATATTTTGAAAACAAACATGTTGGACACATATTATCCCAAGAGAAGTCAACATCTGGAGAACATGTGTCTCTATGAAGTGCTGCAGAACTACATTTATTCACGGAAAGCCACAGAAGACATCAATAATGGAAAATATAAAGTCGTTGGTGAAGAAGGATGTTTGGTGAAGCAAACAAAAGGAAGTTTGATAAATCACCGGAAGCTGAGTTGCGACACTACTGACAAGAAGGAATTTTACTACTTGGCTCTTTTACAGTTGTTTAAACCATGGCGTACAGAGGATGAACTACTGGGAGAATTCCAGAGCTATGAAGATTCTTTTAATGCTTGCAAAGACAGCATACAATGCAGTACATTCTCAACTTATCTGCAAATGTTAAATGAAGAAATTGATCAGGAAACTACAATTGCAGCAGAAATCGCTAGAGATAGTTCTCAGGACAGCCAAAGTTCAGGAACACTCAGTCAAGATCCCCTAGGACAACCAATCATTGAAAATGAAGCATCAATAGCCATGAATGAAGTGGAAACGGCTATGAATCAAGCTCAAGAAGAATTTATAGACTTAGAAAATTTGGAAAGACAACTGAATCAAGAGCAGCAACAAATTTATGAAGAGATCAAAAACAAAATTGATCACGGATTTCTACATGAAAAAAAAGAGTGCTCATGCACATCATTTCATCCAATCAGGATGTATGTAAGCGGACAAGCTGGAACTGGAAAAAGTTTCCTAATAAAAGTCATCAGAAGCTACCTAAAGCAAAAAACGGATTCCACTTTGTCTTGTGTGGTTACTGCTCCAACTGGGTTAGCAGCATATAACATAAAAGGAATCACTTTACATCGTTTGCTAATGTTACCAGTGGAGCATGAGAACAAAATACAATTCAACAAGCTAACTGGAGAAGCATCCTTGGAAGTTTCAAGAGTATTGAAGAAGATGCAAGTTCTCATTATTGATGAGGTGAGCATGGTATCAAACTTAATGCTTGCCTTTGTGCATTTAAGAATGCAGCAAATTTTGAAGACAGACTATGACATGTTATTTGGTGGAAAATCTTTTGCAACTTACTCCAGTTAAAGGACAACCAGTGTTTAATACTGTCACACATGAAGACACGAAGAAGTCATTGGGAAGCATCGGTAATACAAATATTTGGTCCTTCTTTGAGTACAAGGAACTTACTACTAATACGAGGCAAGCAAACGATGAAGAATATGGAAGTATTCTGAAAGATATCAGGATTGGACTACTCACAGAAGTTGGCAAAAAAACATTACAGAGTCGGCTGCTACATAATTTATTTCCAAAGGAAGAAATAGTTGCAGAGAAGATATACAAGAACATTGCAGAAAACAAAAGTGTCATCTGCTTAATGCCAACTCTACGTGAATGCTCAATATTCAATGAGGAGCTTTTGAAATTGGAAAAGGAAGAGATCAGGAAATTGGAAGCAGTGGACAAAATTGAGGATGGAAGAATTAGTGTCACAGTAACAGGCAAACTGAAAAATAAATTGGACTCACTAGAGAAGAACATCTCCAAAACAGCTGGATTAGAAAAAAATCTATATGTTTGCATGAACTGTAGAGTATTTTTAAGGAGAAATTTGGATGTTGAAAAAGGTTTAGTTAATGGAGCGATGGGAAGAGTTGTGGGTTTTATTAATTACCAGAAAAAAGAAGGAGTTGAATGTTTAAAAATAAAATTTGATCAGATAGAAGAAGTTAAAGATATTTGTCGTTGTACAGTACGTTTTATGCTTGTGAAAGACTTATATGTACGTAGGAAGCAGTTTCCGTTTTCTCTAGCATATGCTGTAACTATTCACAAGTCTCAAGGATTGACTGTAGATTGTGCATTTGTGAACATTGGTTCAACTGTGTTCAAAGAAGGTATGGCATATGTAGCTTTGTCACGAGTGAAAACATTATCAGGTTTATTCATGATAGACTTTGATGACTCAAAAGTTAGTGCTGATACAAACTTGTGTAAAGGAGTATAATAGATTAAGAAGAAGCTATGCTCCTCATTTAGGTCAGTATCCTGTGTTGGAGAAACGTGAAGTTTCTCGTAAAAGAAAAAATGAGAATATCTGTAATGAAGATGTAGAGAAGAGGAAAAAAAAGAGGAGTGATGTAATTGCAAGCAAAAAGAAAAAGGAAAATGAAGAACAGGTTGTAGGATGTCATTTTGAAAATAGCTCTGGTGTCAACTGCTACGCAAATGTAGTGCTGAATGTTGCATTTTATCTGAAAAGTTTGCAAGAGCAGATAATAGTAAATCAGGGAAAAAGATTCTGTTCAGAGCTGAGTCTCCTTTTTCAAAAGCTGAGTAAAGATAAAACTCAAATAGAAAGTGCTACTGAAATTAGAAAACTTTTAGATGTATGTTCAGGACGAACACAGTTTTCTCAAAATGAACAGCAAGATGCACATGAATTTTTGATGTATTTTCTTCAGGTAGTGGAAGAAGAAGGAGTTCCCATTGACATTTTTTTTGGTCTCTCTTATAAATGGGAACATAGTTGTGATAATTGTTATAATATATGTGGCTCTATTGTTGATAATGAAAGATTTATTTATTTGACATTGCCAGAGAGTAAAACAGTCACTTTTGCAAAATTAGTTAAAGATGCTAATCATAGCATGAAATGTAGTGAGTGTAATTCTGACATGTTTTCAACATTAATTTTAAAGGAATACGGACAGTATGTAATTTTAATGATGCAACGATGTAGAGCTGATGGTTCAAAATTGGATACTTTAATAAAGAAGTTTACAGGACAGCAATTATCAATTTCAGGAAAAACTTTTGTAACTGTTGCAATAATTTTCCATGATGGACCTACTGTTACTTCTGGACATTACACAGTTTATCTTAAATGTGAAAAAGGCTGGACACTGTGTAATGATTCCCAATTGATTTTCAAACAAAGTTTGCCTTTTGATTTAGCAAATTCCTATCTAATCTTCCTGAAACCTAAATTTTAGACAGATTTGGCAAGATCTCGACAAAATAATTTTACCATTTTACTGGATTACCATTACAATTTTGTAGAAAAAAGATTTTTTAAATTATCATTTGGCCTAATGGAAAGATAACCAATTGTAATGTTGACTTTTTAAATTTTTAATGAAACTTTGAAAAACCAATAATTTAGAGATTATCGGTAACTTCTGCACATTTTAAATTTTGGAATGTTATTGGACTGCCATTGGAAATTTTTTCAAAAATGATTTAAAAAATTACTATTTGGCCATGCGGAAAAGTAACCAATTCTATTGTGGACTTAATAAATTATTCAAAACATTTTCGTGAACCAAAATGTTACAGAGAATCGGTGAGATCTGGACAAATTAAACTTTAGAATTTTATTGGATTACCGTTGGAAATTTATTCCCAAAAAAAATTTAAAATTACTATTTGGTCTAAAGGAAATGAAATCAGATGTATTTTGGAGTTATTTGAGATATAATATTGTGATTATATTTCTGAAACAAACATATCAGACGGTATTTTAAAGAAATAAGTATTGGTATTAGATGATATTTTTTTAGAATATTATGCATTTCTATAATGTTAAGTTTAAGTAAAAAGAGATTCTGGGCTTTTTTATTACAATCTTTGTGATTGTTATTTTTTTTTGCCCGCTGTAAAATGATGAATGCAATTGCTTTCACAATTTATAGTGAAATGCAATATATTCTGAAAACAGCAAAAATAAGGCAAAAATATTTTTGGGAAAAAAATGTAAATATGTGTACTGTATTATAAAATGTTTTAAAAATATTAATACTTTTTTCTTTTTTTTCAGATTTATATAGAAAATTTTCGAAAACTAGAACCATTTTTAAAGCTATTTTTTAAAAAAACAAATGAATAAATATTTTTTTGAGTGAGTATGGTAAGTCAATAATAATAATTGTAGTCTCTCAAGGACCTTGTAATGTGATAATTGATTTTTAGTGTTTTTAAAAAAAAAAAAAAAAAATTACGCGTACCGTACGCGTACGGTAAAAAAAAAAAAAAAAGTTTTTAAAAACATATATAAAAAATAGATGAAAGGTAAGGTTGGCTCTTAAAAGAGCCGTTGTGTTCATGCAGGGACAGAGGAAAGAAAGATTGGGAATATTAGACGGTACGACAAGTGTGCTGATCTATTTTACTGTTCACTAGGGAAACACTGGTCTCCCTATAAGTAATTAGATCGTGACAAGTGGCGCACCGTACTTCAACCCTCGCAAACCGAGGGTTAATTTCCAGAGGGCCAGCAAAAGGAGATTCTCCCCCCACAGATGAAGGGCTCACCTGACCTGCAGAAGAAGGAGTCAGCCCTGCAGATGATGGTCCAGGCTGAGCTGCTGTGGATGTACTGGCTTGTCTTTCTGAAGAGTTACCTCCAAAAAGATGACCATGTGTCCTTCTGTGTACATCCTGGAGGTGTCTCTTCATGGTGTGATTCCCAAAGGAATACTTCCTGTTAGGATTACCTCTAGAAAGTACACGCTTACACAGCTTACAAGTCACTAAGGGTGCATTTACCTTTTGCTGGCCTTCAGGAAAATTAAAATAATCCCATACATAAGAGGGCTTTTGTTTCCTCGATCTCTGCCTCAAGACAGTGCTGCTAGTGCTAGCCTCACTCTCAGAAGAGCTCTGCTGTTCTGCCATCGTATCCCAAAGACAAACCAGCTCCTTCTCCCAAGGGATCACAAGCAGAAATGAGGGGAATGGGTGTGGTGTAGGAGAGTTCTAGAACTGAAAGTAGTTTCAACCAATCAAAAGTTGTGTTTCATGATCACATGACCTACCGTACGCTTACGGTACGCTTACGGCAAAAGTGCGCATGCGCGTAAAAAAGACACGCGCTTGCGCGCATGCGCATAACAGTCACTCCCGGCACTTCCGCGTAACGTGCGCGTGTAGCATACACGCGTACGCGTCCCACGCGGAGTACGCGCGGCTACGCAAATTGCGTAACTATACGCAAGCAGCGTAGGAAAATTACGGACGTTGCGTAAACCGTACGCTTACCGTGAGCTTACGGTACGCGTACTAAAAAAATAAAAAAAAAAATAGAAAAAAAGTACTGCAAATAAATTTTACATGTTTATTTTAAAAAATATATAAAAAACAACATATTAAAGAATTTTAAAAATTTAATCATAGTCTTTATAAAAGGTAAGAAAATTAAAATAAAAATATGTTAGAAAAAATAGAAGAAAAAAAAAAATTTAGCATTTAAAACACCTTGAAAATTCACTGAAAAAACCATGGGTTTCACACACGTTATAGTTAGGAATTAGCATTTAAAAAACCTTGCAAATTCACTGAAAAAACCATGGGTTTCACACACGTTATAGTTAGGAATTAGCATTTAAAAAACCTTAGAAATTCAGTGAAAAAACCATAGGTTTCACACACGTTATAGTTAGGAATTAGCATTTAAAAAACCTTAGAAATTCAGTGAAAAAACCATAGGTTTCACACATGTTATAGTTAGCTGGACATTTTACTCGTAAAAAACCAATGAAATTCCCCCGTTATAGTTAGTTCAACTAACTATAACTCGCGCGCCCGCAATGCACTGCTGATGACGTCACATATTACATCACTCATGACATGGTCAGTGACATCACTCATGACATCACTGATGACATCTCAAATGACATCACTGATGACCTCACTGATGACATCATCCTTGTGATAGAGTGGCAGACCTCCTCTTCCCCTAATAAAACCTTTGATACACACATTCAAAAATAGAGACTAAAATTTACAAAACAATGGACATACCAATAACAGTTACAACAACCTCTTCAGTAATTCTAAGATCCACATACACATCCACTCATTCACCAACAGTCCAATACAGTCACTCATACATGTACTCACTTATTATATTTACTCATACACCTATACATCCTGTTACACAATGCCACTCATCCATAGAGCTACTCACACACATAGTCACTCATGCTAATAAAGAATCAAACATACATTTACTTGCATATACAGTTATACACACACCACCACACTTACTTCTACGGAAACTTACACATACTTAGTCTTTTAAACAATTACTTATAGAAATACATACTTATTCATACAGGAACTTTTTCAATCTCTCACTCTCACATATACTCACATATATAAACCAATAGTCACATATACTAGTTTTAAACATATGTAGTTACTCATAAAGACACTATTGAGACAGTCATTCACTCACTAACACACCCATACACACACTCATCCACCCATGCAGTCCTGCACACATGCTCTGTTCAACACATACAAACAGTGAGTCACTCATTCATGCACCTATGCACTACATCATACCCCCCACCGAACCATGCAGACACTCATACTGATACTCAAAAAACCAACTAATAACCTATATAGACACCCATGTAGCTACTCTCCAACCCATGCAGCCACTTATACACAAAGTGAGAGACTGATACAGATATTTATATATTTAAACATTACTCACTAAGCCATGTATTCACTATGATACACTTAATCAGTCAGTTACACAATCAATTTTTCAAAAAGAAATCATCCATTTAGACAGTAATATACCCATTTATTCTTCCATCGACCTTGAGATATACATATATAAAACATATTTAATTTTCAGAAAAACACACATTCACTGAATGATGTCATCAGTGATGTCGTTTGAGATGTCATCAGTGATGTCATGAGTGATGTCACTGACCATGTCATGAGTGATGTAATATGTGACGTCATCAGCAGTGCATTGCGGGCGCGCGAGTTATAGTTAGCTGAACTAACTATAACGGGGGAATTTCATTGGTTTTTTACGAGTAAAATGTCCAGCTAACTATAACATGTGTGAAACCTATGGTTTTTTCACTGAATTTCTAAGGTTTTTTAAATGCTAATTCCTAACTATAACGTGTGTGAAACCTATGGTTTTTTCACTGAATTTCTAATGTTTTTTAAATGCTAATTCCTAACTATAACGTGTGTGAAACCCATGGTTTTTTCAGTGAATATATATATGTATATATATTCACTTAAAAAACCATAGGTTTCACACATGTTATAGTTAGGTGGATATTTCACTCGTAAAAAACCAATGATATTCCCCCGTTATAGTTATTTCAGATAACTATAACTCGCACGACCGCCACTCTATCACAAGGATGATGTCATCAGTGATGTCAAGAGTGATGCCACTGACCATGTCATGAGTGATGTAATATGTGACGTCATCAGCAGTGGATTGCGGGTGCGCGAGTTATAGTTATCTGAAATAACTATAACGGGGAATATATATATATATATTCAGTGAAAAAACCATAGGTTTCACACACGTTATAGTTAGGAATTAGCATTTAAAAAACCTTAGAAATTCAGTGAAAAAACCATAGGTTTCACACATGTTATAGTTAGCTGGACATTTTACTCGTAAAAAACCAATGAAATTCCCCCGTTATAGTTAGTTCAGCTAACTATAACTCGCGCGCCCGCAATGCACTGCTGATGACGTCACATATTACATCACTCATGACATGGTCAGTGACATCACTCATGACATCACTGATGACATCTCAAATGACATCACTGATGATAAATAATTTAATTACCGGTTCTTAATTTGATGCGGAAAATCTATAATAATAGCTCAGTAAAATAAGAGGCAGAATCCGTGGTATTAGAGGTTCGGAACAGGCTTTATTCCAAAATCAATTCGAATTGATGGACTCCATATTCCATCACCACGAAGGTTCAGGAAGTGAAGGAACCTACTTTATTGACAGGTAATCATTTTTATACAATAGGCATTACAGTGAAAAAGATGCAGGAGGCGTAACAATTGATAACAAAGATAAAACATCCATGCGTAACTAAAATGGGTGTAACTGGGCGTAACTTAAAGAACGTCATCAGGTATGATGTCACAATAGGGTGGTTCCATGAAAGAATTTCGCAATGTCAGCAGAAATACTCGGCAGAGATGCGCGCGCAGCAGTATGACGTGTGATTGACGTGCAACTAGGGGGGTGAAGGGGACTTGACATTTAGCTCTACATGTGGAGACAGAAGTCTGGGGGGTCAAGTCAACCTAATCCCAAATCATATCTAACATCCTATGTTTAAAGAACTATGTTATCCAAAAGGAAAGGTCTTTCGAACAAAATCTATTCTATACTGACTGTGAGTGCGTGTACTAGCGTCTAAGTGTCTACACTAGATGCGAGGGCAGAAATCTTCCATAGTAACAGGGCTATGAATTACTTGCATAAAGACAGAGAAGCCGGGCTTTTTGCTCGGTAGCTGGAAGAATGTTTACTTAAACTACTAGACAGGAACGCATTGAATGGGGAGCGGAACAGATAATCTCGAAGGTGAAATACAGTTTTTTTGGCAGGCAACAGGCTGGAGTCAGGCACCGTTAGCCGCGCAGGGAGTAGGACAAAGTTCATAGATACAGATGCGAGCTCAAACTGGAGCTTTCAGAGGCAGAAGGCAAGAAAAGGCTTGATGGCAGAATCAGGGCCTACTCGCCTGGACTGTAAAATGGGATAAATGAACCATATAAAGCCGGTGGCCTTTCATACTTAGGAATAGAATATCCGGCCCATTCATGGCGGATCTGAAAGAGGACATGTTGACGGTGGACGCACATGTGTTTGCGTCTTCAAAACTGGAACTGGAGGAAACATACATGTACTCGTGATTTATACATGAAACCGTTGGGGTCCAAGATAGGGGACATAACTGACCATAAAAATCCATATTTCCACATTCCCTCCTTGTCCCCTACTTGCCCTTAAGAGATATCAATCTTCATCAATCCGTTGATCTGTTCATATAGCATCATTTGTTCTTCTTTCTTCTTCCGGGATGAATGAAATCTTGGTGGTGGAATACACGATGTGGCACACAGACCACAAATCGCTGGTCCACATTGTAGGCATAAGCTGCAACTGAATAGTATGAGAAAGCCAATACCTAGGAAGGATAGGACCCTCCATCCAAAGGTAGATAATACACTCCAAAACCAACCGGACCAAGTCCAGGTACCTGGATTCTGGTGTATCTGGCTTACAATCTTATGAAGGTGAGTTATGGCTTTATATACAGATGGCGAATTTTCTGGTATGAAAATGCAACAGCTTGATCCGATGACCCTACAAGCTCCGCCCCTATCGGCCAGGATGACGTCAAGGACAAGACGATTTTGAAGCACAACAATCCGCATAGCAGACTGCTCTTCTGTTAAATTGCCTAAGGCGGAAATAGTTTCGTTCACTACTGCTTCAAGGGTTCTGGTTAATCTACGTATCAGCTTACTATTGGTAACTGTACCTATATAGGGAAAGAGACCTTTATTGAAATCTGTGTATTTTTCCCATGCTGTCTCAGTGTAATCGACTATTGGGAGATCTCTCCGTTCTCTATTGTGTACTAAATGAGTATTTCTATGATAATCAGGAGGAGCTAGGAAAACAGGTGGCAAAAGGAATCCGATGTAGCAGGTACCATCCCAATCTAGAGGCAAACGTATATATGCAGTCTGACCACATATGAAGTAGGAATGGCGAGAAGCTCTAAATGTAGACTTGCCTTGATCACTGAATTCTATTACAGTGGTGCATCTACTATGGCCCATATGTATGGAACCATTCTTTCTTACACATAATTCACCTTTAACTGGAAATACTGACATAGCGGGCAAAATTGGTGCAGCTTCGGATTCGACATTCAGGATCATGAGATTAAGCGTAAAATTACCTAATCCATATACTTCATTTTCTAGATCAGTTCCTGTTCTTTTGGGAAGTCCCTCCTTGTTAGGGTAACAGACTTTGAGTAAGACTAAGTTCAGGTTTCCCCATACCCAGTTGTCTTGATCAACTGCAGAATTCGAATCTAGGGAATTAATTAGACTAAACCATGCTCCACAGGAGCCATTGTGTGTGAACGGATATGGAAAGAGAGGCAGAATTCCCTTATAGTTCTGATAGGGAGGGAGTCGGCCACATATCCAACAATTTGTAGCATTGCTAACCTGATGGGAATGATGTAACATACTAATAAAAGTGTTATTGCGCAGCGCAAATCTATAGGACAACTCATGCGGGGGTAATTCACTAAAAGAATGTTCAGCAGTAACATTGTAAATATGTTTAGAAATAGGATAATATATGTGCAACAATATACTTGCAGCGATTATTAAAAGACTTAAGAAAAACAAAATTAATAACGTCACTGTGCAATGACTACGCAGTGATTTACAGTACGCATGTTATTTCAACTGCATTTTTCGGTTTCTTTCTCTATTCAGGTCTAGAGGATACATGTCAGAGACAAATTCGACCGATTCACCTTGGAGAGGACTTAAACAATCAAATTGCCTGACTTGTTAGACCGTAGTTTTAGTTTATATTGTTCCTTGTCATTCAGTTCAACCAAAGGAAGCTTTGAGTCAATCGGTGAAGACACGCGAGGTGTGTCGTTTACATCGGACGGTAGTCCATGAAATTTCTTGATATGACTTGAATGTATCCAGCCTTTTCGACCTTCGATCTTCACGGCTGTCCTCGTGGTTAACAGTACGAGTTGAGGCGATTTCCACCTAGGATCCAGCTGAGACTTCCGGTCAAAGTTCCTCACTAACACCAGGTCCCCGGGAATTACATCATGGGGTTTCACCTCGGTGTTGTCGGGAAAGGCTGCAGCTACCTGTGAACGACAAGATTGTAGTGCAGACATCAAGGAAGCCAAGTAATCTGTCAGCATATTACAGTCAACATCAGTTATTTTGCGTGGTATAGGCGTCCCCCACATATTTGGTGGTCTACCGAAGATCACCTCATAAGGGGATAGCCCTGTTCGAGAGTGCGCTACCATTCTCATGTAAAAGAGTGCAACTGGTAAGGCTACTACCCAGTCGACACCTTTCTCTCTACATATTTTGGACAATCTAATTTTCAGAGTTTGATTATGTCGTTCCACGAGACCTGCTGCCTCGGGGTGTCGGACACAGTGAAATCTCCACTGATAGCCTAACAAAAGTGAAACGTGTTTCATTAGTTCGGATGAGAACGGCTGGCCGTTATCTGAGTAGACAACACGTGGTAAACCGTACCGTGGGAAGAATTCTCGAACCAACTGTTTGGCAGTAGTCGGGGCAGTGTAATCTGAAACCGGGTATGCCTCTGTCCAACGGGAAAGAGCACAGACAACTACGAGAACATATTTGAATCCTCGACATCGTTCCATCTGGATATAATCCATCTGGAGGACTTCAAAAGGGTGATCAGGAGGCTGAAATCCACCTTGTTCTACGGGAATGCTTTTACCTGGGTTAAACTGACAACAGATCATACAGGTACAAACTTTTTGTTTAGCTGCTGCTCGTAAATGTTTGTTGAACCAAATGTGTTGAATGCTGTCTAGCATAGCTTTTTCTCCTAGGTGCGCTGGACTATGTATTGTATTAATGATAACCTGGACCATTGAATCAGGAAGGAACCACACAGATTTTTCCTTCGTCATCCATCCTTGATCCATTTGGATCCCTCCTAATTCAGTCCATTTCTTTATTTCATCTGGTGTAGCATGTGTCTGTATGTCAATTACGTCAAGAGTGGGATCCTTAACCGTCATGCAATGTGTTGGTGTCGGGACTATTGTCTTTGTCATGTCAGATGTGTGAGTTTGAGCAGTCTGTTTAGCTGTTCTGTCAGCTAGATCATTGCCTTGGGAAATGATATCAGTAACTTTCGTATGAGCTTTACATTTCATAATTGATATTGCAGTGGGTAGATGTATTGCATCTAATAAGGCATGAATGAGGGGTCCGTGCTGAATGTGGGCACCGTGAGAAGTTAAATAACCTCTCTCTCGCCACAGCACGCCGAAGTCATGTACAACTCCGAATGCATAACGTGAATCAGTGTATATGTTGACTTTTTTATTTGTGGCTTGAATACAGGCTTGTGTCAGAGCGATGAGCTCTGCTGCTTGAGCGGACAAGGTATTTATGCAATTTGTTTCAATGACTTCAGTGTCTGTTGTGACTGTGTAAGCGGCCACTAGCTCTCCTGTATTTGTTCTCATACATGAACCATACGTGCAACGTCAGGTCTGGGTCTGACAATGGGACGTCTGTCAAGTCTTGTCTGGGTTTCGTCGTGATAGTGATAACTTCAATACAATCATGTGCAAGTGGGTCTGTTCCATTTACTGGTAACAGTGTGGCAGGATTCAATGTACTACAACGTCTGATTTCTATATGTGGCTGAAACAATGTTAATTCGTAACCAGTGAGTCGTGCTATAGTCAAGTGTTGTGTTTGTGTGCGGTTCAAGAGAACCTCTACTGCATGTGGTACTTGTACTGTCAATTGGTGTCCTAGTACTATGGCATCGCTTTGTCTGATTGCTAAAGCTGTCGCTGCCACCGATTTCAGGCACGCAGGCAGAGCCTGAGCTACGGGATCTAATGTACTAGAAAAATAAGCACATGGTTTGTGTGATCCTGCTTGTTCCTGTGTGAGTACTGACAAGGCAGTACCTTCGCGTTCTGTAACAAAGAGTGTAAAATGTTTATTGTAACATGGTGTTGCTAAAACAGGTGCTTGACATAAAACTTTCTTTAGGCTTTCAAAAGCTTGTGCATGTTCCTGAGTCCAAGGGAGAACAGTCGATGTGGCTGCCTCCTGTGTTGTCAACTGAATGAGTGGTTTTGCTAGAAATGCATACTGCGGGATCCACTGCCTACAATATGAGGTGAGGCCTATAAAAGCCCGCACCTCCTTTTGTGTCTTGGGTATTGGCATGTTAGCAATTAACTGGATACGATCGGGTGTAAGCTGCCTTCCCTCCTTGGACAGCGAGTGCCCAAGGTAAACAACTCGCTGGACACAGAATTGCAGCTTAGAAGGGGACACCTTGTGCCCCTTTTCGGCCAAAAATTGTAAAACCGTCAGTGAGGCTTTTTCACATTCAGGTTCGCTTCTAGCGGTGATCAGCAGATCATCGACATATTGAAGCAGGGCAGTGTTGACTGGCATGTGGATACTGTCGAGTTCTCGTTTCAGTGCTTGGCTATAGATGCTGGGGCTTTCTGTGAATCCTTGAGGTGCGCGTGTGAATTTAAAGCTTCGTCCATTTAAACTAAATCCGAACAAGTATTGGCTTTCTGGATCTATTGGGACGCTGAAGAAGGCATTCTTGAGATCAATTACAGTAAAGAATGTTGCTTCGGAATCAATGGCTGTCAGTAATGAAGAAATGTCTGGGACTACGGGGTATTGTGGTACAATACATTTATTTAATTCGCGCAGATCAATAACCAATCGATATACTGGCGGGGCTTTTGGATCAGTTCGTTTAAGAATCGGAATTATCGGTGAATTACATACATTGGAGTCGGTTTCCACAACCACTCCTTGGGTAATAAGCTCGTCAATGATTTGCAGTAAAGTCACTACAGCATCTGGGGGTAACTTGTATTGTCGCATTCGTGGTAGTACCACTCCTGCCTTTAGTGTGACTCGATATGGGGTAATGTTCATGCAACCAACATCTGTAGGGCCTTGTGCCCATAAATGTGTGGGTAAAGTCTGCAGTCGGTGATCCATGTCTCGGGACACGTAGTGCCCTTTGAAATCACGTAAAAACAATCTTACTCCTTCCGGAGAACAACATATTATAGCTCCTAGAGCTTTCAATGTTTTTATACCTAACAAGTTTTCTGGACATGATTTAGTAAGTAATAAATCTGTAGTTCGTGTCAAGGGACCAATCGTAAGTGGAAGAGGCTGTGATACTTCGTTAATGATAGGTTTTCCTGAAAAGCCAAGGGAAATATTCTGTGAGCCTGAGAGGGGTGCCCCTGGAACTTCACTACGTTTTATTGTTGTTCGGCTTGCCCCTGTATCAAGTAAAAATTTTCTATCTTGGCCTAATAGTTCACTGTGTACATAAGGTCCTTCTTGATCTACAGGGACCTCAATAAGGGGTAAGCCAACTTCCCTCTCTAGGCTGTTTCATGAGTATCGTTGATAATCAGGATAGTCATACTGTGCGGTCTGATACATCTGTTGTGTCGTTGTTTGTGTGGCAGCAATAGGCTGCGGTGGTGGAGCTGACATAGACTGTTGCGGAGCTGGCATGGACTGTGCATGCTGCGGGGCTCCTTGTTGGTTCTGATCCTGTCTAAGTGGCCGTGGTCTTTCTTTTGTATTACCTATGGCGATATTATGTTTTAAAACTGGACAATCGTGTACATAATGACCTGGCTGTTTACAATAGTTGCATGTCCCTTTTACAGGACCTGTTGAAACACTGGACTGTGTTATACCCTTTTTATGACCGTCAGCTGGAACTGTCTGGGAAACTAGCATTTTCATTTTCGTGTCTTTCATGCGTCTTTGTTCATGTTCTTGTTCCTCTCTAATTCTATTGTGATGGTACTGTAGCATTTGTAACATTTGTGACGGAGTGTTACCTTGCCAGGTACTCTCGAATTTCAATACTCTATTCTTAACTTGGGGCAAGGAATTTTCAACTAACTTTGTCACAAACAGATGTGGATACGATTCGCTACTTGCTTTTATTCCACTATTTATACCAAAACATTTTTCGAATCGGGCATAGAAATCACTAGTGTCCTCATCTGGTTTTTGTTTACAGGCTGATATTGCACCCCAGTCTTCCTTTTTCGTAGTTAATAAACGTGGCAGTACCTGTACTAGTAAACCTGGTAGTGTTTTGGTCTTTTCCCCAAGCCCTGCACCTGGACCTCGAGCTTTTTCTTCGTTTTCTAATGCTGTCCAATCTATCTTTTGGTCTCCCACCTCCCAATCCTTTTCCTTGAGTTTTTCGTAAATGCCCGCAGGCATTAATACCTTCAATATTGTCATAATGTCGGGATAGGTATATTCTCCCATGAGCAACATGTCTTTAATTTCACGGTGGAAACCCGCTGGGTCTTTGTCATGACTGGGTACCACTTTCTTCATTTCTAATAGTTCTATTTCAGATATGGGTGTGTACACAAACACACGTTTAAACTGATTGTCCTCACCTTTTATCGGGTGGACTTCGCGTAAGGGATTCTGTCTATCCATATAATACGTCGTTCTTTCCTTGATGGGCAGTGAGACATGTTCGGGGCATACAAAAAGAATGTACTGCTTTCTGGATTCTAGTATTTCTCTAATTAACTCAGTACCTGAACCTCTCCATTTATTCGTGAGTAATTCAGTCAATATATCAGGTAAGGGGCCAGGATCGGAGTGTTGGCTTTTATATAATATAAGGAGTTGTTGAATCATATAGATACCAGCTAAACGCTGTTCATCTGGGGCGAGGTTCAAAAACGTGTGCGCTAATGTATCATCACTATATTTTCCGGGACTATCAACCCAATGAACGGCTGACCTGGCTAATTCTTGTTCGTCCATAGAATCGAGTATATGATAACCCCTTCGTTCTCGGAGTAATTTGTCAGCGGCTTGGAACGAATGTTCGGGGGACCTTATATTTATTATAGGAGTTTGGAAATTTCTGCTATTATCTGGACGTATCGGACGTATCGGATCAGTAAAGCATCTAGTATTATTGCAAGATCTTCCTCTACCTACATAGGCCATGGTTTCTAACTGTCCTGTGGGCAGTTCTAATTCTTCCTCCTCCTCGGTTTGTTCAGGCTCGTCTACTGCTAATCTTTCTTCGTGTATTCGTTCTACTTCTTTGCGGATCTTGCGGCACATAGCTACTATACATGATCGTTTATCATGTCTCCCCTCTGATATATTCCTACTCCATGTGGTAAGAATTTGCATTTCTTCCGGATTTACCCCTGGTCGGTCTTGATTTCTGATCACACAGTTTATGAGGAAACGTAACAGTTCCCCCTGTATTTCCACTTTCTGGTACTCCATGGCTCTGTTAATACTCTCAGAATCTCGCCCTGACTGGACAAAATGATATATATTTTCTAAATGTGTAGTCATTCCTGGTAGCCTCCCTAAATATATTGCAGCTCGTCGGATACGTAATGATGCCAGCAGCATTTCGTCCCCTTTTCCGGGCACAGGGTCATATCTACAATCTATTAGAAGTTCCTTGAGCGTGTCGGGAGTTACTAGTTTGGGCGTACGTTGGTGGGCTAATTCTTGAAAGGAAAGTTTATTTACTCTGGGTGGCGTGGAAAAAATGTTTGATGTACCTCCGGTAGCACCACCTGGGGTGCTGGATGTGAAAGGATTCGTTGAACGTGATATAGCAACCATAGGTGTGGATACAGATGTAGAAACAGATGTGCTTGCCGGGACTTGTGTCGGAGTTTGCTGTTGCGGAGGTACAGACGGAGGAGGGTCTTGGCGTTGAACCCCCTCGGCAGGCAGTCTATGTGGCGCAGCATTAGCATACTCGGGAGCTGCGTCGTCTAAATAAGAGGAAAGAAAAACATCTTCTGCGGTTCTGGGATGCCCTTTGGGATGTGCTTTTATCGGAAACAATGGGGGTGGCAAGTCTTTTGGTATCTCCGGAGTAGCCTTAGGTAACCCTTCGGCCAGAAGAGGATACATACCATTCATAAGGGCATTTCTTTGTCTGTCTATTTGTTCTGCTTTTACTCGAGTACCTTCTTCAATTAATAGACTTTCTCGGACTTTATTTGAATTCTCCTTACTTTTCTCTTCCTGTCTGAGCGCTTTTTCTGTACGTCTATATGATTCTTTACGCCATAATTCAATGGCATCTTTCTGTGACTGTCTAGCTTTCTTTTTCCATAATTCTTCCTCTACTTTCATGATGCAATCTGCATCCCAGGTCCCAGCTGCGGGCCACCTCTGACTTTCTGGTAATTCCTTGGTGTAGTCTACCCATAAATCAAGAAATAATATGGCGTCTAGGCCATGTTTATGATACATGAAGTACCCTGGAGTGTCCCTAGGAGGAATGGGAACAGCTTCTTCGAGTACCCCTTTTCTAGTTTTGATCTGTCTTAATTTCGAAAAGAGCGGCATATTGAGAACTGATCTGATACCTAATTTTGAACACGTTTAATACCACAAAACACAATAATGAACAGTCATTCACACCACAATATACAGAACGTATTTAAAACATTTTAACATTTAACATTTAATGAATAAACAATGATGGCCATTTAGGGAACTAGTCACTAAGCATAATACTCGGTACTAACTAGATAATTCTGAATTATATACTAGACATACTTGATATACTGCTAAACAGTACAGATACACTGCTGAAACAGTGCAGACCGGATTTGTGTACCCAAACCCGTCTTGACCGGCACAAACTATGTGCACGTCAGAACGCCTCCCCGACAATGGTACTCACCGGGTAGCTCGGAACGGAAGGCCTCGGAACTGAACTGAACTGGACTTGAACCGGACTGGACTCGACTCGAAACTTCGGAAACTTCGGAAACTGGTGGGCCTCTGTATACCTCGGATCTTGCTCTCTCAGCTAGGCTCTGGTCGGGATACTTCGCACTTCTCACCGCCTCGTCTGGGTGTTGATCGCAGCCTCAGTTACCCCCGCTCGGCAGGAGGGAGATACAGGAAATCCTGTGGGTACGCGTTGTTGTCCGTCCAGCTGTGACAGGAGACCGGGCCTGCAACGCACCTCCGGCGCGTGAGATGAGAAAGTGTCCCTATTCGGGCGCCATATATGTGGTAAATAATTTAATTACCGGTTCTTAATTTGATGCGGAAAATCTATAATAATAGCTCAGTAAAATAAGAGGCAGAATCCGTGGTATTAGAGGTTCGGAACGGGCTTTATTCCAAAATCAATTCGAATTGATGGACTCCATATTCCATCACCACGAAGGTTCAGGAAGTGAAGGAACCTACTTTATTGACAGGTAATCATTTTTATACAATAGGCATTACAGTGAAAAAGATGCAGGAGGCGTAACAATTGATAACAAAGATAAAACATACATGCGTAACTAAAATGGGTGTAACTGGGCGTAACTTAAAGAACGTCATCAGGTATGATGTCACAATAGGGTGGTTCCATGAAAGAATTTCGCAATGTCAGCAGAAATACTCGGCAGAGATGCGCGCGCAGCAGTATGACGTGTGATTGACGTGCAACTAGGGGGGTGAAGGGGACTTGACATTTAGCTCTACATGTGGAGACAGAAGTCTGGGGGGTCAAGTCAACCTAATCCCAAATCATATCTAACATCCTATGTTTAAAGAACTATGTTATCCAAAAGGAAAGGTCTTTCGAACAAAATCTATTCTATACTGACTGTGAGTGCGTGTACTAGCGTCTAAGTGTCTACACTAGATGCGAGGGCAGAAATCTTCCATAGTAACAGGGCTATGAATTGCTTGCATAAAGACAGAGAAGCCGGGCTTTTTGCTCGGTAGCTGGAAGAATGTTTACTTAAACTACTAGACAGGAATGCATTGAATGGGGAGCGGAACAGATAATCTCGAAGGTGAAATACAGTTTTTTTGGCAGGCAACAGGCTGGAGTCAGGCACCGTTAGCCGCGCAGGGAGTAGGACAAAGTTCATAGATACAGATGCGAGCTCAAACTGGAGCTTTCAGAGGCAGAAGGCAAGAAAAGGCTTGATGGCAGAATCAGGGCCTACTCGCCTGGACTGTAAAATGGGATAAATGAACCATATAAAGCCGGTGGCCTTTCATACTTAGGAATAGAATATCCGGCCCATTCATGGCGGATCTGAAAGAGGACATGTTGACGGTGGACGCACATGTGTTTGCGTCTTCAAAACTGGAACTGGAGGAAACATACATGTACTCGTGATTTATACATGAAACCGTTGGGGTCCAAGATAGGGGACATAACTGACCATAAAAATCCATATTTCCACAACATCATCCAGTGAATGTGTGTTTTTCTGAAAATTAAATATGTTTTATATATGTATATCTCAAGGTCGATGGAAGAATAAATGGGTATATTACTGTCTAAATGGATGATTTCTTTTTGAAAAATTGATTGTGTAACTGACTGATTAAGTGTATCATAGTGAATACATGGCTTAGTGAGTAATGTTTAAATATATAAATATCTGTATCAGTCTCTCACTTTGTGTATAAGTGGCTGCATGGGTTGGAGAGTAGCTACATGGGTGTCTATATAGGTTATTAGTTGGTTTTTTGAGTATCAGTATGAGTGTCTGCATGGTTCGGTGGGGGGTATGACGTAGTGCATAGGTGCATGAATGAGTGACTCACTGTTTGTATGTGTTGAACAGAGCATGTGTGCAGGACTGCATGGGTGGATGAGTGTGTGTATGGGTGTGTTAGTGAGTGAATGACTGTCTCAATAGTGTCTTTATGAGTAACTACATATGTTTAAAACTAGTATATGTGACTATTGGTTTATATATGTGAGTATATGTGAGAGTGAGAGATTGAAAGAGTTCCTGTATGAATAAGTATGTATTTCTATAAGTAATTGTTTAAAAGCCTAAGTATGTGTAAGTTTCCGTAGAAGTAAGTGTGGTGGTGTGTGTATAACTGTATATGCAAGTAAATGTATGTTTGATTCTTTATTAGCATGAGTGACTATGTGTGTGAGTAGCTCTATGGATGAGTGGCATTGTGTAACAGGATGTATAGGTGTATGAGTACATATGATAAGTGAGTACATGTATGAGTGACTGTATTGGACTGTTGGTGAATGAGTGGATGTGTATGTGGATCTTAGAATTACTGAAGAGGTTGTTGTAACTGTTATTGGTATGTCCATTGTTTTGTAAATTTTAGTCTCTATTTTTGAATGTGTGTATCAAAGGTTTTATTAGGGGAAGAGGAGGTCTGCCACTCTATCACAAGGATGATGTCATCAGTGAGGTCATCAGTGATGTCATTTGAGATGTCATCAGTGATGTCATGAGTGATGTCACTGACCATGTCATGAGTGATGTAATATGTGACGTCATCAGCAGTGCATTGCTGGCGCGCGAGTTATAGTTAGCTGAGCTAACTATAACGGGGGAATTTCATTGGTTTTTTACGAGTAAAATGTCCAGCTAACTATAACATGTGTGAAACCTATGGTTTTTTCACTGAATTTCTAAGGTTTTTTAAATGCTAATTCCTAACTATAACATGTGTGAAACCTATGGTTTTTTCACTGAATTTCTAAGGTTTTTTAAATGCTAATTCCTAACTATAACGTGTGTGAAACCCATGGTTTTTTCAGTGAATTTGCAAGGTTTTTTAAATGCTAATTCCTAACTATAACGTGTGTGAAACCCATGGTTTTTTCAGTGAATTTGCAAGGTTTTTTAAATGCGAATTTTTTTTTTTCTTCTATTTTTTCTAACATATTTTTATTTTAATTTTCTTACCTTTTATAAAGACTATGATTAAATTTTTAAAATTCTTTAATATGTTTTTTTTTATATATTTTTTAAAATAAACATGTAAAATTTATTTGCAGTACTTTTTTTCTATTTTTTTTTTTATTTTTTTAGTACGCGTACCGTAAGCTCACGGTAAGCGTATGGTTTACGCAACGTCCGTAATTTTCCTACGCTGCTTGCGTATAGTTACGCAATTTGCGTAGCCGCGCGTACTCCGCGTGGGACGCGTACGCGTGTACGCTACACGCGCACGTTACGCGGAAGTGCCGGGAGTGACTGTTATGCGCATGCGCGCAAGCGCGTGTCTTTTTTACGCGCATGCGCACTTTTGCCGTAAGCGTACCGTAAGCGTACCGTAAGCGTACGGTAGGTCATGTGATCATGAAACACAACTTTTGATTGGTTGAAACTACTTTCAGTTCTAGAACTCTCCTACACCACACCCATTCCCCTCATTTCTGCTTGTGATCCCTTGGGAGAAGGAGCTGGTTTGTCTTTGGGATACGATGGCAGAACAGCAGAGCTCTTCTGAGAGTGAGGCTAGCACTAGCAGCACTGTCTTGAGGCAGAGATCGAGGAAACAAAAGCCCTCTTATGTATGGGATTATTTTACTTTTCCTGAAGGCCAGCAAAAGGTAAATGCACCCTTAGTGACTTGTAAGCTGTGTAAGCGTGTACTTTCTAGAGGTAATCCTAACAGGAAGTATTCCTTTGGGAATCACACCATGAAGAGACACCTCCAGGATGTACACAGAAGGACACATGGTCATCTTTTTGGAGGTAACTCTTCAGAAAGACAAGCCAGTACATCCACAGCAGCTCAGCCTGGACCATCATCTGCAGGGCTGACTCCTTCTTCTGCAGGTCAGGTGAGCCCTTCATCTGTGGGGGGAGAATCTCCTTTTGCTGGCCCTCTGGAAATTAACCCTCGGTTTGCGAGGGTTGAAGTACGGTGCGCCACTTGTCACGATCTAATTACTTATAGGGAGACCAGTGTTTCCCTAGTGAACAGTAAAATAGATCAGCACACTTGTCGTACCGTCTAATATTCCCAATCTTTCTTTCCTCTGTCCCTGCATGAACACAACGGCTCTTTTAAGAGCCAACCTTACCTTTCATCTATTTTTTATATATGTTTTTAAAAACTTTTTTTTTTTTTTACCGTACGCGTACGGTACGCGTAATTTTTTTTTTTTTTTTTTTTAAAACACTAAAAAACAATTATCACATTACAAGGTCCTTGAGAGACTACAATTATTATTATTGACTTACCATACTCACTCAAAAAAATATTTATTCATTTGTTTTTTTTTAAAATAGCTTTAAAAATGGTTCTAGTTTTCGAAAATTTTCTATATGAATCTGAAAAAAAAGAAAAAAGTATTAATATTTTTAAAACATTTTATAATACAGTACACATATTTACATTTTTTTCCAAAAAATATTTTTGCCTTATTTTTGCTGTTTTCAGAATATATTGCATTTCACTATAAATTGTGAAAGCAATTGCATTCATCATTTTACAGCGGGCAAAAAAAAATAACAATCACAAAGATTGTAATAAAAAAGCCCAGAATCTCTTTTTACTTAAACTTAACATTATAGAAATGCATAATATTCTAAAAAAATATCATCTAATACCAATACTTATTTCTTTAAAATACCGTCTGATATGTTTGTTTCAGAAGTATAATCACAATATTATATCTCAAATAACTCCAAAATACATCTGATTTCATTTCCTTTAGACCAAATAGTAATTTTAAATTTTTTTTTGAAAAAATTTCCAACGGTAATCCAATAAAATTCTATAGTTTAATTTGTCCAGATCTCACCGATTCTCTGTAACATTTTGGTTCACGAAATTTTTTTAAATAATTTATTAAGACCACAATAGAATTGGTTACTTTTCCGCATGGCCAAATAGTAATTTTTTAAATCATTTTTGAAAAAATTTCCAATGGCAGTCCAATAACATTCCAAAATTTAAAATGTGCAGAAGTTACCGATAATCTCTAAATTATTGGTTTTTCAAAGTTTCATTAAAAATTTAAAAAGTCCACATTACAATTGGTTATCTTTCCATTAGGCCAAATGATAATTTAAAAAATCTTTTTTCTACAAAATTGTAATGGTAATCCAGTAAAATGGTAAAATTATTTTGTCGAGATCTTGCCAAATCTGTCTAAAATTTAGGTTTCAGGAAGATTAGATAGGAATTTGCTAAATCAAAAGGCAAACGTTGTTTGAAAATCAATTGGGAATCATTACACAGTGTCCAGCCTTTTTCACATTTAAGATAAACTGTGTAATGTCCAGAAGTAACAGTAGGTCCATCATGGAAAATTATTGCAACAGTTACAAAAGTTTTTCCTGAAATTGATAATTGCTGTCCTGTAAACTTCTTTATTAAAGTATCCAATTTTGAACCATCAGCTCTACATCGTTGCATCATTAAAATTACATACTGTCCGTATTCCTTTAAAATTAATGTAGAAAACATGTCAGATTGACACTCACTACATTTCATGCTATGATTAGCATCTTTAACTAATTTTGCAAAAGTGACTGTTTTACTCTCTGGCAATGTCAAATAAATAAATCTTTCATTATCAACAATAGAGCCACATATATTATAACAATTATCACAACTATGTTCCCATTTATAAGAGAGACCAAAAAAAATGTCAATGGGAACTCCTTCTTCTTCCACTACCTGAAGAAAATACATCAAAAATTCATGTGCATCTTGCTGTTCATTTTGAGAAAACTGTGTTCGTCCTGAACATACATCTAAAAGTTTTCTAATTTCAGTAGCACTTTCTATTTGAGTTTTATCTTTACTCAGCTTTTGAAAAAGGAGACTCAGCTCTGAACAGAATCTTTTTCCCTGATTTACTATTATCTGCTCTTGCAAACTTTTCAGATAAAATGCAACATTCAGCACTACATTTGCGTAGCAGTTGACACCAGAGCTATTTTCAAAATGACATCCTACAACCTGTTCTTCATTTTCCTTTTTCTTTTTGCTTGCAATTACATCACTCCTCTTTTTTTTCCTCTTCTCTACATCTTCATTACAGATATTCTCATTTTTTCTTTTACGAGAAACTACACGTTTCTCCAACACAGGATACTGACCTAAATGAGGAGCATAGCTTCTTCTTAATCTATTATACTCCTTTACACAGTTTGTATCAGCACTAACTTTTGAGTCATCAAAGTCTATCATGAATAAACCTGATAATGTTTTCACTCGTGACAAAGCTACATATGCCATACCTTCTTTGAACACAGTTGAACCAATGTTCACAAATGCACAATCTACAGTCAATCCTTGAGACTTGTGAATAGTTACAGCATATGCTAGAGAAAACGGAAACTGCTTCCTACGTACATATAAGTCTTTCACAAGCATAAAACGTACTGTACAACGACAAATATCTTTAACTTCTTCTATCTGATCAAATTTTATTTTTAAACATTCAACTCCTTCTTTTTTCTGGTAATTAATAAAACCCACAACTCTTCCCATCGCTCCATTAACTAAACCTTTTTCAACATCCAAATTTCTCCTTAAAAATACTCTACAGTTCATGCAAACATATAGATTTTTTTCTAATCCAGCTGTTTTGGAGATGTTCTTCTCTAGTGAGTCCAATTTATTTTTCAGTTTGCCTGTTACTGTGACACTAATTCTTCCATCCTCAATTTTGTCCACTGCTTCCAATTTCCTGATCTCTTCCTTTTCCAATTTCAAAAGCTCCTCATTGAATATTGAGCATTCACGTAGAGTTGGCATTAAGCAGATGACACTTTTGTTTTCTGCAATGTTCTTGTATATCTTCTCTGCAACTATTTCTTCCTTTGGAAATAAATTATGTAGCAGCCGACTCTGTAATGTTTTTTTGCCAACTTCTGTGAGTAGTCCAATCCTGATATCTTTCAGAATACTTCCATATTCTTCATCGTTTGCTTGCCTCATATTAGTAGTAAGTTCCTTGTACTCAAAGAAGGACCAAATATTTGTATTTCCGATGCTTCCCAATGACTTCTTTGTGTCTTCATGTGTGACAGTATTAAACACTGGTTGTCCTTTAACTGGAGTAAGTTGCAAAAGATCTCCAAAAACTATGACGTGTTTTCCACCAAATAACATGTCATAGTCTGTCTTCAAAATTTGCTGCATTCTTAAATGCACAAAGGCAAGCATTAAGTTTGATACCATGCTCACCTCATCAATAATGAGAACTTGCATCTTCTTCAATACTCTTGAAACTTCCAAGGATGCTTCTCCAGTTAGCTTGTTGAATTGTATTTTGTTCTCATGCTCCACTGGTAACATTAGCAAACGATGTTAAGTGATTCCTTTTATGTTATATGCTGCTAACCCAGTTGGAGCAGTAACCACACAAGACAAAGTAGAATCCGTTTTTTGCTTTAGGTAGCTTCTGATGACTTTTATTAGGAAACTTTTTCCAGTTCCAGCTTGTCCGCTTACATACATCCTGATTGGATGAAATGATGTGCATGAGCACTCTTTTTTTTCATGTAGAAATCCGTGATCAATTTTGTTTTTGATCTCTTCATAAATTTGTTGCTGCTCTTGATTCAGTTGTCTTTCCAAATTTTCTAAGTCTATAAATTCTTCTTGAGCTTGATTCATAGCCGTTTCCACTTCATTCATGGCTATTGATGCTTCATTTTCAATGATTGGTTGTCCTAGGGGATCTTGACTGAGTGTTCCTGAACTTTGGCTGTCCTGAGAACTATCTCTAGCGATTTCTGCTGCAATTGTAGTTTCCTGATCAATTTCTTCATTTAACATTTGCAGATAAGTTGAGAATGTACTGCATTGTATGCTGTCTTTGCAAGCATTAAAAGAATCTTCATAGCTCTGGAATTCTCCCAGTAGTTCATCCTCTGTACGCCATGGTTTAAACAACTGTAAAAGAGCCAAGTAGTAAAATTCCTTCTTGTCAGTAGTGTCGCAACTCAGCTTCCGGTGATTTATCAAACTTCCTTTTGTTTGCTTCACCAAACATCCTTCCTCACCAACGACTTTATATTTTCCATTATTGATGTCTTCTGTGGCTTTCCGTGAATAAATGTAGTTCTGCAGCACTTCATAGAGACACATGTTCTCCAGATGTTGACTTCTCTTGGGATAATATGTGTCCAACATGTTTGTTTTCAAAATATCTGTACTTTCTGGGTCATTCTCGGCCAAATATTCAATTTCTCCTACAGATTTCAGTACCCGATTTCTCATTGCTGCAAGGCCTAAACTTGCCCAAATTATTCTTCTTGACTTCGAGTAGAGACTTGCAGAAGATAACCTATCTGAACATTCGTAGGATCCAATTTCTCGATGCGATAACATCTTCAAACTGAAACTGTACAGCTTCTTACTGACAGTCTTCTCGTGAGAAATCTCTTCCCACATTTCTTTCAATTCTGTTTTTTCTGATTTCGTAATGTAAGACGTTACATATCGAGCAACAGCAATGGAATTGTCAGCTACATACTGTATATCCATGTTAGCGTTCCACATGGATAAAATGACTGGGTTGTAGTCATTTATATTTTTTGATTCTTCTTTTCTTTTTAGGTTGTAGGTATTCTTAGGTGATTTTCTTGTGATAGTATGTCTCACAGCTGACATAAAACTGTTGACTCTTCCATTTGAAAGAACAGGTCTAGGAAATCCAAATCGACATTTAGGGCCTCATGTAGGTAGCGAAATACCGGTCGGTAACGGCCGATTTTCGGTAAATATGCCATTACCGACCGGTATTCAGACAAGTGAGATGTAGGAGTCCAAAAACCACTTTTCGGTAAATATGAGGCGGTAAATACCGATTCATAGTTACCGAATTCTAAAATACCGATTCATATTTACCGAATACATAATTAACGAATCGGTAAATATGAAGTGGTAAATATGAAGTGGTAAAAATCTAAAATGACATGTAGGAGCAGTCGGTAATTAAGAAATCCAGGAAAATCGGTAAATAAGAGTCGGTAATTAACACGGATGGAAAGCAGGTGGTAACCATCAACAATGCACATAAGCAATCCCAAAATGCAACAGCGTGGACAACATGGCCGCCATGTACGTCATTGCAAGGCGCCTACGTCTACAGGCAGCAGGACTGAGGGTGTGGCGACGGGAGGAACAAATCTACAGACAGCGCATCACACTATTCCAGCTGACTGATGCAGAGATACATGAGAGGTACAGGCTACACCCCGAAACCATCATGGACCTGATAAGGGACCTGCACCCACTCCTGGACCAGCCAACAAGAAGGGCGCACGCCATACCACCACATGTGCAGGTGCCCTGCAGCCTACATCTACTGGCATCCGGCAGTTATCAGGTGGTGACAGCTGCGGTGGGTGGTGTATCCCAGAGTTGCCTGTCCCGTTCCTTCAGGAAGTTCCTGGATGCCATGATGCAGAGAATGCACCACTACATAAGCTTCCCAAACACACAGGCTGCACTGCAGAAAACAAAAACAGACTTTTATCACATGGCACAGTTCCCCCATGTCATCGGCTGTATTGATGGTACACACATCCCAATCTGTCCACCAGCTGATACAGAGCACATCTACAGGAACAGGAAGTCCACCCACTCCATCAATGTGCAGGTGATCTGTGATGCAGGGAACATCATCACAGATATTGTTGCAAAGTTTCCTGGGAGCACCCACGACTCTTACATCTTCCAGAATAGTGGGATATACACACGACTGAGTGCCGGAGAATTCGGAGAGGGATACCTGCTGGGTAAGTAACAGTGACGCCCCTTGAAACCTGCAAATCAGAGTGTATAGAGGCATGTAACTGATGGTTCCCTTTTACTCATCCAGGCGACAGTGCATATGCATGCCGGTCATTCATCCTCACTCCCTACCTACACCCAGCAACCCAGAGTGAGAGACGATACAACGTGGCCCACAAATCTACACGCAATGTGGTGGAGCGCACGTTTGGACTACTGAAGAGCAGGTTCCGCTGCCTCCACAAGAGCGGAGGCGCACGCCAGTACAAACCCATCACCTGCTGCAAGATAATTGCCACTTGTGCAATGCTGCACAACCTTGCCACGAAAAAAGGTACAGATGTGGAACTAACATATTTTGAGGACAACGAGGATGAGTCAGGCCAGCCAGAGGGCAGCGCAGCTAGAGTGCCAACTGCAGTCGATGGGAGAGAGAGACGGGCAGAGATCACATGCAACTATTTCTGAGTAAGTGAGGGGACACAGCGAGTTGTGAGAAGTCATGACGTAGTTTAATGTGGCACCACGCCATGAACACATGAACAGGCCAATCTGGCAATATGCCATCTATACAATGAGTATGTCCAGGGTTACGTCACCCAATGGCAAGTGGATAAGCAGGGCCACATCAATGTTTGCGCATACGCGCTGCAGTGGTGGATTGCACGGCCTGTGCATCCTCACTAGAGCCAACCCCAAGCCGCCTGCTGCTCCTGCGTGCTTCGGGGACGGGGGGTGTGATGCTGCTGCTGGTGTCGATGCTCTCCGCAGCATCCCCTGCAGCAGTTGTCGACGCCTGACTACTCAATAGCACCCCTAGTGCACTTGTCACCTGCACCATCCCCCGAGACAGGTCGCTGCAGCACTTTGTTAGGCCCTCCTGCATCGTCACAGAGCGCCGGCAAAGTAGGGAAGTCGCAGTTGCCAGACGGTTGAGTGCCCTGCTGGTAGTGTCCCTTCGCTGGCGTTCCCGGCGCCGTGCTTCGATGTCAGCATCTAATTTGCTGCACAACTGCTGGATTGACTGGGACATGTCCCGAATGCCCGCAGCCATGCCGCCAATGTTTGTGTCCATGTTGACTAAGCTTGTCTTCATCACCCGCATGTGCCTCTGGACTGACATAACTGCCTTTGATTGCAGGCGCTGTTGCTTCAACATTTGGCCCTCGAGCCCCAAGAAGACACCATGGCCGTCAGTGGGTGCTGGTGGACTCTGGACACGCGACCTGCGGCGCCCTCTTGCTCCCGTCTGTGCTGCCTGTGAGGTGTGGGGCACAGTGGGATGGCTCCCTTCCTGGGGCCCGGTGCGGTCTTCTGGGCCCATGCTGTCGTCTGACGAGGTGTCTAAGGCTCGTAGCCTGGCTGCTGGACGCCTCCTCATTCTCACACCTGCAAGCGGAGATGTGGCCGGTGAATCGAACATGAGTGGCGATGCTGGCTCTGGTGGTGGTGATGCTGGCTCTCGGTGAGGTGATGCTGGCTCTGTGTGCGGCGAGGCTGGCTGCGTAGGTGGTGCGGCTGCAAGTGGGCCTGCTCCCTGGTCTGAACTCGTGCTGGCTAGAGGTGATTTTTGTGGCCGGTGTGCCGTCTCCCCTGCAGCATGCCCTGTACTGCATGATGTCACATCTGTGGACAGAAAAACAACATTGGCTCAGTGTCCCCGAAGGGCTGCATTGCAAGCGTCACAATAAATCATTTCACATTCCAATCTGTCCTCTGTCTCCTTGTGCCTCGAGTGCGTGACATGCCTTGTTGCCCTGTGACATTTACGTCATGGTTAGTGTTGCCCTGACTACATCTCCCGGAATGCATTGCCTGTCTGCACTGACACGTGTGGACTGCAGTGTGATTCTCGTTTCACAATGGGGGATGTGGGATAGGGGTAGGGGAGGCTACATTGCTGTGCTTTCGTCTTACCTTGGTGTGTTGCGGCTCTGGCAGAGCTGTCGGCGTCCCCAAGACCCACGACGCTCTCTTGCTCGAGTGTGGCCGCCACCAGCTCCTCCAGTTCGGTGAGGGCAGGTGCCCTGTTGGTTCCACCTCCGGTCTGGCTGGCCTCCTTCTGGATGTCGCCCATCTTCCTCTTGGTCACAATCCTCAGGTCATACCAGCGCTTTTTGAGGACCTCAATGTCCCTGTGGGTCACTCCCACAGCATTGACCTGCGCCTGGATGGCCAGCCATATGTTGCGCTTTTCGGCCTCAGGCACTTGCAGGGATTGCCTCCCAAACAGCTTCTGGTGCTGCTTCACCACCTCCTCCACCAGCACCTGGAGTTCCTTGGGGCTGAATTTGAGCTTCCTCCTCCTTTCCCCTCCGTCTTTCTGTGTTCTCTGGCTGGACATGCTGTTCGTTTCCCGCTCGCACATGCAACTGCTCCCTGCCTCTCCTCTGCACTCCAGGCCTCTCCAGGGTCGGCTAATTATGTACACCTGCCTGGGTGTGGCCACTTCGGCTAATTGTGTACACCTGCCTGGGTGTGGGCAGTTCCTGGTTGGGTGGGCTGTCGTTGCACAGGATTAGCTGTTTCGTCAAGTCATGTGATGTTATTTACCGAATCCGTACGTACCGATTCGGTATTTTCCGAATCGGTAGATACCACCTCGGTATTTTCCGATTCGGTAGATACCACCTCGGTATTTTCCGAATCGGTAATTATCACCTCGGTATTTACCGAATCGGTGAATTCCGATTCGTATTTACCGAATGTTACCGAATCGGTAACTGTTACCGAATTTTTACCTACATATAACTTACCGATTCTAATTTACCGATTCGGTACGGCTCGGTATTTAAGAACCGGTAAAATTTATTTACCTACATGAGGCCCTTAGTGTAGTATTTTTCTTTGCTCTTGTATTTCCGTCGACAGTATTTTCCACACCGATGACTTTGGAAACGTAAAACTTGCTCCTTTAACTTGTTCTCTTCTGTGCTTTTTGGTATAGCACATGTTGCATATTCTTCAATGTAAGATAACACTGCTTCATCAGCATCTGTTCCAAACTTTGGGGCATCCTTGATCCACAACAGCATATGAATATGAGGAGCACCTCTTGCCTGGTACTCTTTTCTCCAAAAGAAATCCACTACTTCTCCAAGGGGTGGATTTTTTTTATTGCAGATGAAGGACATCATAGCCTCAAATCTATGATTGAAATATCTGCAAACATTAACCGGATCCAATGAGCACAGTTCTCCTGCTGTCTTGTATTCGATGTTTTTAATGTTTGAATTGGACTCTCGTAGAAAATCCAGTAAATCATCCCAAGCGTACTCGGCACAACTTAGGGTAAGAAACCATGTTGGTGTTCCTAAATTCCGTAACATGCATTTTAGTTCACCATGGAGTCGGTACCAATATTCATTTGTCCCACGCTGACAAGCCATCAGATTGATCAGTTGTGTTTCCAAATGATCATCTCGGTGCTGCACTTTCTCCATAAAATCCTTAGCAGACACATTTTGTAAATGTACTCCACTTTTTAAAATGTGATTTACTGCATAAGACAGTGCAGACAAGTCGCTTTCAAATAAAAGATGGAACAAATAAGGAATACTTTGTCGAAATCTGGGATCTTCAGCATATAGTCTTGTAGTCCGATACTCAGAAGCTGGAATCTGTTCTGGACGTTCATCGTATCGTCCTCCTTTTCCTTTAGGAAACAGCTGGGGAAAACATCGAGCTTCCAAGCTCTCCTCCCATACACTCACGGGAGTTCCTTTTGCTTTCTTCATCTGAAAGAGATCAATATTGTCTCCCATAACTTCTTTCGAATGAAGAGGATGTATGCTAAAATGTTCATAAATTTCTTCTTCCTTTGACTTGTCCACTTTTTCAATTTGTCCAGTTGGTATTTCTGTGTCTTCTTGTAAATCTTCTTCTTCTTCTTCTTCTTCTATATAAATTGATTCATACCATTTGTTATTTTTTTTCAAATACAAATTTGCTCTTTGTACTTTCCGCACATCTACCAGCTCCTGCCAAATCTTCTTATTCTTTGTAGGTACACCATTAACCAGAATAATTAATGGTTCAGTTTCCAAAGTATCCGCATCAATAGTTTCCATATTTTTTTTCAAATCCAAGGGCAAATACACCACTCTTCCTTTTAAACCTCTCAGTAAATCTGAAGGAGGTAATTTACCAGTTTTGGGCTCCATACGTACTATGGTCTGGAACGGATGAACACATTGAATGAGTATAGACTCATATGTATTTAATTCAGAAAGTTCAGCAGGAATAGCATCCAATTCTAAATTATTATGTACAGCTCTGGTCGGCATTCTATTTTCCTCTAACTTGTTGTAACAGTATTTACAAATACGCTGATCTTCACCCAATTCAAAACAATTTTCTAGAAATATATATGTGGCAAAATCCTTCCACTTATAATTATCTTCATTTTCACTCTTTCTGTAGAGATCAACATTCCTAGTTTGTTTTCTATAATGAGTTCTGCGGCAACAAATACAAGTAAAATTTGGTCTTTCATTAGAGACTATTGCAAATTTTGTTATGTGATCATTAAATGTGTTACTTACAGAGGGTTCTACATTCTCTTCCACTTCTTCCTCATTTACTGTGTCCTTCTCTGCACTGTTTTGTTCAGGACCAAAGTAACAAAACTGAATTTCATCAACAACCTTCTCTACATCTGATACTGTTCCTCGGAACAGAGCCCTATTCAATTCATTTAACTTTATTGCTGGACTTTTGGCAAAATACAACCGTCTCACAAACTTTCTCATTTCAGTATGATGAACAGCCAGCATCCTAAAATGATGGAAAACACTATTGCACACTTTTCTAGATAGACAAGCCAGAGAATGACCCTGCAAACCAGTATTCTCTCTCACTCTGCATGGATCCAGACTTTGAAGCACCTTAATCTTCTGTTTTACACTTTTTTTACTATATTCTCTTAGAAACTCTCGAAATTTGTCAATAGATTCCTGACGCACAGTGCAAATACTACTACAATTCCAAGTGTACATTGGGGCTTTAGGACGTCTCCCCATTGCCTCATCTGCCATCACTTGTACCTCATCTCTTGGAACCATTATCTCCTTCTCCATTATGCAACCATTTGTTACTTCGTATGAACGACCTCTGGTGTCAACTGCATGCAGCAAACTATTACTTTGAAAATAGCTCTCTTCATTAAAAAAAGGTTCACTACTTGAACTATGCATCCACTTTCCTAAAAACACTTTACAAAAGTTTGTTCTGTTCACTACTCTTTTCCTTTTGCTATGTGATTTCAGTACATTAACCATTTTGTCTAATGTACGCATCCTATTCAAAATTAATATGAATAGTTTCCTTTTTAATTCTAATGCCTTTGCTGCAATGGCTTCAATTTCTTTTTTTCTCTTGTAATATTTTGCCTTTTGCTTATATTTCTTCACATCCTTTATCAAATTGGACATAACTCTTCTCTGAAACATTTTTCTACGTATCTCTTTAAACGCTGTTTTTCTGTTTATGTAAATCTTTTCAGTTGCAGAAGGTATATTTGCATTAACTAAATTCTCAATTTTTTCCTGTTCTGTTCGTTTCGTAACATTCTTTCCAGTACAGACATTTTGTACATTTTTCCTTGTTTTGAATATATTTTTAAGAAATTGTTTTTTCTGCTTACCAGAAGATTTTTTCTTTTTCCCAACATGAGCATCTTCTACTAACTTTGGTCCTCCAGTTGTCTTCAAATATAGTTTTTTTTTTAGCGTTTTTTGAACTCTGGATTTTGTAGGCATCTTAAATTTTGTTCACTGCTCTTCAGCAATACCTGAAAAAAACTAAAAAAAAATTCCTTTATTGTATTTAAATATATTACTACATTTCTTTTCACAATAGTCACAAAACGAAATTTCTATGCCAATTTGAATGCACACTAACTGCTCTTTTTTTTGGGCAAGTGAAAATCACTTTTACAAACTGTCACATTATGAAACCACTTTTCAGATTTTTTTAAAAGCCCATGTCCAGACTGCTACACTACAGCAAGGGCAACCAGCCTTAGTGCTGCTGAATGTATTTGCATTACAGACTGAAACCTGAAAACCCCACTCGCTTGTAAATACTGTGCATGATTATACATGGCAAGCACATGGGTGTGTGCTAAGAGTCTGCTTCTTCCCCCAAAAATTCGCTCCCCCTTTCCATCTAATGCAACTGTGAAATCACCAGAGAAATACGCAATAAATCTCTGCCTATAATTCCTCTCTGCACACAGAGTCATGTTTTCACATTAGTCCCAAAACGAAATTTCTTTGCCAATTTGAAAGCACACTTACTGCTCTTTTTTTTTCGGGGCAAGTGAAAATCACTTTTACAGACTGACACATTATGAAACCACTTTTTTTGATTTAATTAAATGCACATGTCCAAACTGTTTTTTCAGACCACCACCATGTGTATTCTCGGTGACTGCCTACACTCCAGCAAGGGCAACCAGCCTTAGTGATGCTGAATGTATTTGCATTACAGACTGAAACCTGAAAACCCCACTCGCTTGTAAATACTGTGCATGATTATACATGGCAAGCACATGGGTGTGTGCTAAGAGTCTGCCTCTTCCCCAAAAAATTCGCTCCCCCTTTCCATCTAATGCAACTGTGAAATCACCAGAGCAAAACGCAATAAATCTCTGCCTATAATTCCTCTCTGCACACAGAGTCATGTTTTCACATTAGTCCCAAAACGAAATTTCTTTGCCAATTTGAAAGCACACTTACTGCTCTTTTTTTTTTCGGGGCAAGTGAAAATCACTTGTACAGACTGACACATTATGAAACCACTTTTTTTGATTTATTTAAATGCACATGTCCAAACTGTTTTTTCAGACCACCACCATGTGTATTCTCGGTGACTGCCTACACTCCAGCAAGGGCAACCAGCCTTAGTGATGCTGAATGTATTTGCATTACAGACTGAAACCTGAAAACCCCACTCGCTTGTAAATACTGTGCATGATTATACATGGCAAGCACATGGGTGTGTGCTAAGAGTCTGCCTCTTCCCCAAAAAATTCGCTCCCCCTTTCCATCTAATGCAACTGTGAAATCACCAGAGCAATACGCAATAAATCTCTGCCTATAATTCCTCTCTGCACACAGAGTCATGTTTTCACATTAGTCCCAAAACGAAATTTCTTTGCCAATTTGAAAGCACACTTACTGCTCTTTTTTTTTTCGGGGCAAGTGAAAATCACTTTTACAGACTGACACATTATGAAACCACTTTTTTTGATTTATTTAAATGCACATGTCCAAACTGTTTTTTCAGACCACCACCATGTGTATTCTCGGTGACTGCCTACACTCCAGCAAGGGCAACCAGCCTTAGTGATGCTGAATGTATTTGCATTACAGACTGAAACCTGAAAACCCCACTCGCTTGTAAATACTGTGCATGATTATACATGGCAAGCACATGGGTGTGTGCTAAGAGTCTGCCTCTTCCCCCAAAAATTCGCTCCCCCTTTCCATCTAATGCAACTGTGAAATCACCAGAGCAATACGCAATAAATCTCTGCCTATAATTCCTCTCTGCACACAGAGTCATGTTTTCACATTAGTCCCAAAACGAAATTTCTTTGCCAATTTGAAAGCACACTTACTGCTCTTTTTTTTTTCGGGGCAAGTGAAAATCACTTTTACAGACTGACACATTATGAAACCACTTTTTTTGATTTATTTAAATGCACATGTCCAAACTGTTTTTTCAGACCACCACCATGTGTATTCTCGGTGACTGCCTACACTCCAGCAAGGGCAACCAGCCTTAGTGATGCTGAATGTATTTGCATTACAGACTGAAACCTGAAAACCCCACTCGCTTGTAAATACTGTGCATGATTATACATGGCAAGCACATGGGTGTGTGCTAAGAGTCTGCTTCTTCCCCCAAAAATTCGCTCCCCCTTTCCATCTAATGCAACTGTGAAATCACCAGAGCAATATGCAATTAATCTCTGCCTATAAATCCTCTCTGCACACAGAGTCATGTTTTCACATTAGTCCCAAAACGAAATTTCTTTGCCAATTTGAAAGCACACTTACTGCTCTTTTTTTTTTCGGGGCAAGTGAAAATCACTTTTACAGACTGACACATTATGAAACCACTTTTTTTGATTTATTTAAATGCACATGTCCAAACTGTTTTTTCAGACCACCACCATGTGTATTCTCGGTGACTGCCTACACTCCAGCAAGGGCAACCAGCCTTAGTGATGCTGAATGTATTTGCATTACAGACTGAAACCTGAAAACCCCACTCGCTTGTAAATACTGTGCATGATTATACATGGCAAGCACATGGGTGTGTGCTAAGAGTCTGCTTCTTCCCCCAAAAATTCGCTCCCCCTTTCCATCTAATGCAACTGTGAAATCACCAAAGCAATACGCAATAAATCTCTGCCTATAATTCCTCTCTGCACACAGAGTCATGTTTTCACATTAGTCCCAAAACGAAATTTCTTTGCCAATTTGAAAGCACACTTACTGCTCTTTTTTTTTCGGGGCAAGTGAAAATCACTTTTACAGACTGACACATTATGAAACCACTTTTTTTGATTTATTTAAATGCACATGTCCAAACTGTTTTTTCAGACCACCACCATGTGTATTCTCGGTGACTGCCTACACTCCAGCAAGGGCAACCAGCCTTAGTGATGCTGAATGTATTTGCATTACTGAGTCCAACCTCAAACCCTTAAACTATTCTTTTTTTTCCAGTACACCTTAATTTATTGTGAAAACATACTCCATATTATTTTACATGTTCCTCACATTTAAATTTCTCCAAAAACAGAAAATGATAAACGCAACTACAACAAAAACAATTTCCATTTCTATTATTCATTTCTTAAGTTACCACATACATCCCCTCTCAAACTGTAAACTCACCTTTAAAATTAGTTAGTTGTGAAAGAAATGTGACACTCAAACAGCAGATTATCAGAGCCAGGATCTCTGTTGTGTTCACCTCTCTCCTCTCAGCAGAACCAGATAATGGCAAACTTTCCCTCTATTTTTCCACACATATACATGTAAGTTTCAAATCTCAGTGCTTCCCCCTTTTTTTCAAATGTAATCACACATTTCTATTGGTTGAAAACCAACCCTTTTCCAAAAGTACCCTTCCCCCAACTTGACTTCTGCCTAGTACCCTTCCCCCAACTTGACTTCTGCCTGCTACCATAGCAACAGCTCATGGAACATTGCTGTGTTGAGTTAGGTCAGAAGTTCGCCAAACAATGTTTCAATTCCACAGAGCAAGAGTGCTTGACTTTTCAAACCTAACAGCAAATCCATAGTACTGTTCTTTGGTTACACATTTTTTTGTACCAATACAAAACATGCTTCTATTAATTTACACATACAGCCTAGTTTTTATTCTAGAATGGTATGAAACAGCCAATCAGTTCTTTTTGTTTTGAAAAAAATATGTATGCCTCCATTTCCAAACTGTCTTTCTTTTCATATTGCCATTCTACTGAAATTGATGCCATTGGTGAAATCCTTCATGCAAATCCAACACCCTGACCTCATAATAGTGCACTGTGGTGGCAATGACCTAGGCACTTTGACTGGGGTAGGTCTGGAAATGCTTATGAAGGACACCTTTGCACAACTGTTTTCTCTTTTCCCTAAAACTGCCTTTGTGTTTTCCAACATATGCCAAAGGCAAAAATGGAACTGGTCCAATCATTTCTGTCCACAGATTGACAAAGCAAGAAAGCACGTCAACAAATCTGTTTCTGCTTTCCTCCGTGACTATGGTATGGGTGCCATTTTGTCAGAAGCTTCAAGTAACACTGGAGTCGACACTGATTCCTATGCCCACTTCCTCTGAAAAAGAACTCAAGGAACACTCTGGACAATTGCTGTGAATTAATTGGAAAATAACAGACGAAGTCTCTTACCCTTGATACAATCTGTACAAGCCCCAGGAGGTGATCGGTGACAGGCAATGTTCGGTTTATCCTCACAAAAGTCCATCAAAGGAACAATGGAGAATGGTCTGACAACACTCTCAAGGAATTGTAATGGAGTAGTCCCGACTCAAGGAATAAACTTTGAAGTAGACACTATGACTTAAAAACCTAGCTATGAGTAAACTAATATTGTCCTATTGAACTGACTGAACTGTGAAGGAGTACTGACCCCAAATCTGGTACCAGAGATAATTAACTAGAATTTCGTGAAGTGGCACCAACTAAATACATACTACGAATTCTTCAATTAAGTCACTTGCCAGAATCCCACGTTGCGCATGCGATAAGAACAACCAAAACAGAAGCGCTGACAGGAATTCCCTCAGAACAAGAACTTCACTCAGAGCCGCGCTGTGACTCCGGTGAAGAGGTCAGTTGAAGTGCGCAGATTCCTGAGCAGCTGTGCGCTTCATCTCCACAGCTGCTCGAGCGCTCTCGAAGACTAGAGCGCTCACTCCTCGCTGTTTGTAATCCCCTTCGGCGGCCATGTTGGGATACTCGCTTCTTCAGGTTCTGTACACAGCGCCGCAGGAACAACGTGGTGACTCTATGCTGCCTTCGCCAACATGGATATTTGGAGCCCTGCTTTAATGACCGTGGAGTTTTTGCTGGCACGGGTCTAATGCTGGCTATGGTTCTGGAAGTCTTGACAGTACCCCCTTTCAAGAATGTTCCTTCCACAGCGGGCTTGTTGGGGTGTGCCTGATGAAAGGCTTCAACTAGTCGTGGGGCATTTACATGGACTGCTGGTTCCCACGACCTTTCCTCAGGTCCGTACCCCTTCCACTCTATCAAGTAATACAGTTTGTTTCTCGCCACCTTGGAATCTAAGATTCTGCTGACTTCGTATTCTTCGCTCGATTCTACCACTATGGCGGGTGGAGAGTTTTTTAACCTGACCTTGTCTGGACTTTTCTTCAGAAGGGAAACATGGAAGGTCGGATGAATTTTCAATGACTTTGGTAATTGTAACTTCGCCACTACAGGATTTATGATCTTCTGAATTTTAAATGGCCCTATGAATCTAGGCTGAAACTTCCGATTACCCTTTAATCTCAAATGCCTTGTGGATAGCCACACCTGGTCACCTTTTTTAAACTGTGGGCCTTGTCTTCTCTTTTTGTCTGCCTGCTTTTTATAGGATTGTTTGGCCTTGATTAAATTGCTCAAAGCTCTTTTGTAAGAGCTCTGTAACTCTTCCATTAATCTAGCCACGGCAGGGACCTCCCCAATCAGTTTCCCCAGTGTGATAGCTGGATGTCTGCCTGTGTTCAAGTAAAATGGAGTGAACCCTGTGGAATCATGAGTTGCGTTATTGTATGCGAATTCTGCAGTCCACAGTAATTCGGACCATTCAACATCCTGCTCTAACAGATAGAGGCGTAAATATTGTTCTAGCTCCTGGTTCAACCTCTCGGTCTGACCGTCTGTCTCGGGGTGATAACTAGTTGAATAACGTGCGTCTATGCCTAAGTTGTGCATAAAGGTCTTCCAAAATTTCGACATGAACTGTGACCCCCTATCTGAAATGATTACTTGTGGAATTCCGTGTGCCCGAATGATGTGTTGGTTGAATGTCTGTACTAATTGCGAAGCTGTGGGTACAGTCTTGAAAGGAATGAAATGTCCCATTTTGGAAAATGAGTCCACCACCACCAAAATCACTGTGTTACCTTGACTAGAGGGCAGATCCACTATTAAATCTAAAGTCACGGTGTGCCAGGGGTAGGGTGCGTTAGGTAAGGGTTGCAATAACCCTTGCGGGGCCTGACGACTGGGCTTCCCTTTGATGCAGATTTCACAGGTCGAAACATATTGTCTTACTTGGGCTGCCAGATCTGGCCACCAAAAGTGTCGCCGGACCAGTTCTTCGGTCTTCTTGACCCCTTTGTGGCCTGCCATCCGATCATCGTGACAACCTCTCAAAGCCTCTTCTTGGAGTGTTCTGGTTGGAAGATATAGCTTGCCTTCATGATATGGGAGTCCTTCGACAAGGTTTCTTTTCCCATCTGCCTCGGCCCACTTACGAAGATCCTCTTCTGAGCAGACTTGCTGAATTTGTTCATCGAATTCTTTCATTTGCATGGCTCCGATTATTTGTTTCAATGGGACTATGGGTTCTTCGGCTGAAGGTTTCTCTTCGGCAGTTGGGTTCATGCGCGAAAGAGCATCGGCCTTCCCGTTTTTCGCACCTGGTTTGTACGTGATCACGAAGTCAAATTCTGAGAAGTACAAGGACCATCTCAATTGACGTGGCGAAAGTGTTTTAGCAGACTTTAGGAATTGGAGGTTGCGATGGTCTGTAAACACAGTGACAGTATGCTTGGCCCCCAGTAAGTAGTGTCGCCAATCTTGGAATGCTTCTCGAACAGCCAGTAATTCCTTGTCGGCGATGGAGTAATTGCGCTCCGTGTCCGACAGCTTCCTGGACCGGTAGGCCACCGGATGCAGTTGTCCCGTCGTTTTGTTCCTCTGTGACAAAATTCCTCCGGTTGCGAAGTCTGATGCATCAGTTTCAACGAAAAAGGCTTGTTCCGGATCAGGGTGCATTAGAATGGGGGCGCTAATGAAGGCCGTCTTCAAGTCCTGGAAGGCTTGTTCTGCAGTTGCAGTCCACACAAATTTTTGTCCCTTCTTTAGCAGGTGAGTGATGGGAGTGACCTTAGACGAGAAATTAGGAATGAACCTCCGGTAAAAATTGGCAAAACCAATAAAACTTTGGATTTCCTTCACACTTCCTGGCGATGACCACTCCTGAATGGCACGGACCTTTGAATTATCCATCTCGACCCCAGCTGCGGACAACATGAATCCCAAGAACTCCACCTTCTCGGCATGAAAAGAACACTTCTCCAATTTCACGTACAAGTGGTTATCCAAAAGCTTCTGGAGTATAGCTCGCACATGCTTGACATGATCTTCCATGTTGTCGGAAAAAATCAATATGTCATCAATATAGACGACAGCCACTCGGTCCAAGAATTCTCTCAGAACATCATTAACGAAGTTTTGAAATGCTGCTGGGGCATTGCTCAACCCATAAGGCATCACTTGATACTCAAACAACCCATACTTGGTTCGAAAGGCTGTTTTCCATTCATCACCCTCGGCCACTCTCACCAAATGGTAAGCTCCACGCAGGTCAAGCTTGGTGTAAATCTTTGCTCCTTTGACTTGATCCAATAGTTGATTGATTAGTGGCAATGGGTACCGATTTTTCACTGTAACTTGGTTCAAGGCTCTGTAATCGATACACGTGCGGAGAGTCCCATCCTTCTTTGGCCGGAAGAAAAGCGGAGACGAAACCGGAGACTGTGATGGCCTTATGAATCCCATCCTGGTAAACTCTTCCAAATACTCTTTGAGGTAGATGTTCTCCTTTTCAGTGAGTGCGTAAACTCGACTGCAGGGCAGGTTGGCACCGGCTTCCAATTCGATCTTGCAATCATAGCTTCTGTGTGGTGGTAATTTCTCAGCATTCCTTTTGTCGAACACACTCGCCAAATCTTGGTATTCTTTTGGTATTTCCACTGCGCTAACAGTGCAGATGTGGAGCGACAACTTGGCCAACCCCGTAGCCGGCGATCCCTCGCACTCTTCTGAGTTCTTAGTAAAACAATTCCTCTGACAAAATTCCGAGTTCATCTTGACTGTTCTCCTCTCCCAATCAATAATCGGGTTATGCGTGGTCAACCATGGTAACCCTAAAATCAGCTGGAACTGGGGTGCGTCTATGAGGTTAAATCTAATAAATTCTCGATGACCCTGCAATCCTTCCAATTCTAAGGTCTCTGTTTCTTCTACTATGGGTCCTGAAGTCAAATCGGAGCCGTCAACTGCCTTTACGACTTCGAGATTCTTCTTCTTGATCGCCCTTATGCCCATTTCTTGCGCATATTTCAGGTCACAGAAGTTCCCAGTGGCCCCCGAATCAATCATGACTGAGACTTCTTCCAAATTCTGGGTTCCGAATTTGACTGTAAAAAATACTGTAAGATGGGGGGCCGCTGACTGCAATGTGTTAATCAGTTGCTGAGGTTCATGAGTTGACTGTTCGGAACATCCCACCAGGGCAACTCGTGTTACTGGTGGGATCGATCTTTTAACCCCTGGTTACTCTTGTTTCTCTTCGGACACTCCCTCACAAAATGTCCCGAGGTACCACAATACAAACACAACTGATTTGCTCGCCTTTTATCTTTTTCTTCTTGAGAGAGAGGGCCCCTGATGGATCCTATTTGCATTGGTTCCTCTCCGGTACCCGTATCAGGTTTTGAGGGTTCGGGTCTCATACGGTCCAGGCGTGGCACAAACGACTTGTAGTCTCGCTTCTTTTCTGACCTTCTTTCAAACAATCGATGCTCGATTTGAAGAACTAAATCAATAAGTTCTGAGATTTCCTGAGGACGTTTCGGGATCTGCGCCAATGCATCTTTTATTTCATCTTTGAGACCACGATAGAATATCGCCGCACGTTTACTGTCGGGCCAATCTGTCTCGACGATTAGTTTGTTGAACTGAGCTATATATGTTACCAATTCTCGATTGCCTTGCTTAAGGTCTAGGAGTTCGTTGTCGGTGGCTTGATTGGCCGTTCTTCTGTCGAATATTCGTAGGAATTCCTTCTTAAAACGATTGAAATCGTACAAAGCTGCGTCGTCTCGAGAGACCAACGGCATAGACCAGGCTGCGGCGTCGCCGCTCAAGTAAGACCACATGAATGCGACCTTGGCTTGATCCTCTTTGAACACTACTGATCTGCACAAGAAATGTAGAGAACATTGGGTCAGGAAAATCTGGGCCTTATGGGGGTCCCCGCTAAAGCGTTCTGGGTTGGCTAAGGGGACAATAGGTGCCACTGAATGAATTACTTGCGTGGCCACTTCTGCACCAGAGTTCTGAGAGGAGTTGAAGCTAGGTAAAGGAGTTGTTCCCGCTAAGAGTTCCTCTAATTTCTGTTGAACGTGACGAGTTTCTTGTTGGGACCTTTTTACCTCATCCCTCAGGACTCTATTCTCTTCTGTGGAACGTGTAAGTTGGGTCTGTAACCCTTCTAGGATTCCCGCCAAGGAGTTCATATCAAATCCCTCAGCCATGTCGACTCGAGTGAAAGGTTGGCACTTCAATCTGTCAGAAGCTTCAAGTAACACTGGAGTCGACACTGATTCCTATGCCCACTTCCTCTGAAAAAGAACTCAAGGAACACTCTGGACAATTGCTGTGAATTAATTGGAAAATAACAGACGAAGTCTCTTACCCTTGATACAATCTGTACAAGCCCCAGGAGGTGATCGGTGACAGGCAATGTTCGGTTTATCCTCACAAAAGTCCATCAAAGGAACAATGGAGAATGGTCTGACAACACTCTCAAGGAATTGTAATGGAGTAGTCCCGACTCAAGGAATAAACTTTGAAGTAGACACTATGACTTAAAAACCTAGCTATGAGTAAACTAATATTGTCCTATTGAACTGACTGAACTGTGAAGGAGTACTGACCCCAAATCTGGTACCAGAGATAATTAACTAGAATTTCGTGAAGTGGCACCAACTAAATACATACTACGAATTCTTCAATTAAGTCACTTGCCAGAATCCCACGTTGAGCATGCGATAAGAACAACCAAAACAGAAGCGCTGACAGGAATTCCCTCAGAACAAGAACTTCACTCAGAGCCGCGCTGTGACTCCGGTGAAGAGGTCAGTTGAAGTGCGCAGATTCCTGAGCAGCTGTGCGCTTCATCTCCACAGCTGCTCGAGCGCTCTCGAAGACTAGAGCGCTCACTCCTCGCTGTTTGTAATCCCCTTCGGCGGCCATGTTGGGATACTCGCTTCTTCAGGTTCTGTACACAGCGCCGCAGGAACAACGTGGTGACTCTATGCTGCCTTCGCCAACATGGATATTTGGAGCCCTGCTTTAATGACCGTGGAGTTTTTGCTGGCACGGGTCTAATGCTGGCTATGGTTCTGGAAGTCTTGACACATTTACCACAACAACTTGCGTTATGACATGCAAGACATTTATAGAGGAGATGGTGTGCACTTCAATGATGAAGGGAACAGAGTCTTCCTTTTGAACCTTAGACTCTGCATCGGTACTTACTTGTAGGTACCACTAAAAAAATGACTTCATAAACACAACAGCTCTTTTTAGAGCTCCCTAATATCTAAACTCTTAAATCTGCTTTTCATTTATTTATTTTTATTTTTTTTACCGTACGCTTACCGTAAGCTTACCGTACGCGTACCCCGTGATTTTTTTAAAAATCAATAAATGTTTTTTTTGTACTTTTCTGTCCTTCTTTGACCCCCTTACAAATGTTAGGGGGTCTGTAACTCTCCTCATTGCCCCCTTTTCTTGTTTTCACTCTTTTTTTTCAGAGTGAAATACACAAAATGGCGGCCGCCGCTTCCTGGTTTCGGCCGATTCGAATATTTACTAAGATCTAAGAGCCAATCAGAATCGCGCTCGCGCACGCCACCGTACGCTTACGGTAAGCGTACGGTAAGCGTACCGTAAGCGGGCTCAGATATATATATTGATTTAAAGGCTATTTTCTCAGAATCTACTGAACAGATTTACACCAAACCTACAAAAGGCACTTCCTTGACCTAGGGACTACCTCTCTGCCAAATTTCGAGTAATTCTGTTCAGCCGTTCGGGCTGTAGCTCGTTCTAAAGGTCCTATGGAAAAATGCATGGGAAAAACGCGTTTTGGGACCCCCCTTTTATCTCAGCCCCCGTTTGACGGATCCCCCCCAGACTTTCAGGGTAGGAGCGGAGCGTAGCGCCCCACCTATTTTGAGAAATTCGCGAGGATTCATCGACCGGCGCCAAAGTTATTCAAAATAGAATGTTGCGGATTTCCTAGGGAAAAGGGGTCCTAACTATAACTACCTACTGGCGACCGCCAGTAGGTAATATATATATATATATATATATATATATATATATATATATATATATATATATATATATATATATATATATATATATCTAGTAAATATCTAATTGTTTAATAACATAACTTGAATTTAAGAAATAGTGTTAAATTAAATTGTATTAAAAGTAAGAAGATTATTTTTCATTAATTCCACACATCATGTTAAAAAATGATTAATGCACATTAAAAGAAAAATCTTTAGGTGGAAATGTATTTTTTAATTTAAACTTCATAAAAAATTATTTGTTTGAATTTAATACAGTCACATGAATTACAGATTTAATTCGAAAATAATGTAATAGTGTAGATTTTTTGTTTTGTTCTACATTTTAATTAAATATATCAAATTAATTTACTTTAACATTTGATATAGAAATATTTCTAAGATTTATTTGAGAGTTAAATCAACATTCTTCTATTTTTCCATATACTTTTTCATGCAGAGATGTCCACCCATGTTAAAGTATACGAAAAATCAAAAATGTAATTAACTCGAAAATAAATATTAAAAATATTTTTATGTTAAATAGTAAAGTAGTTTTTTTTGTTGTATCTCAATAAATGCTGCTCCAGTGGAACTCACATTTGACTTAATTGGTAGTCGTGGCGTGGTCGAATGGGAGGGGGTGGGGACCAAGCAAGACCCTCCCTGGCAAGCGCTAAAGGCTATCTTACCCAGGAGGCACCTAAGATGACCACCTCTGTTGGTTTATCAGACCAGTGATGGTTTGAGGAAGGTAAAAAGTGTGAGTCACTCGGATGTCCTGCTCTCTTAATGAGACCTGAGTAGCAGGGGTTGCGTTGGCTTTTAAGTTATAGATGTCATTATTAATCAAAGTAACAGTGCTTAGTTTATTGTCTTGGAACCATGGAAAGTCAAGCATGCTCTACATAGGTTCAAACATGTGTCATGCATGCTACCCAAAGACTATTAACTATGCAGCCTTGCCAGTCCGTGAATGCTACTGAAGCTGGTCAAAGCAATAACAGAAACCAGACTGTAGAGTTGAGAAGTTTGCAGACCAAACTGCAGGACGTCCATCTTGGCTCTACTGAGCCAAGCACACTCACCATTTTTCTGGCTGTGTTCAGCTGCCATGGACTTTCAGAACGGAAATAAACCATGAATCCAGGGCTCAGTGAGTGAATTGCAAATCCTGACACGATATGCTGTGTTTTCCCTTCAGGAGCTCCTATTTCGCTGTTTAGAGCGGCTGTTATTTTAAATATTATCTTTACAAATCCCATTAAAGTGCCATTAAGCCAGCCATTAGCAGCTGCTGTTAATGGTATCTCGCTGAGCTCTCAGCACGAGCTCTTCCGGAACTGATATCTTCTGGGCCTGGGAAGGGAGGAAGGACTACGGAGGGGGCGCGCGTCTGGTTGCTTGTTGACATGGTGAGAGGAACGGCGCGAGGCGGGCTCTGATGAGCCAGCATGTAGAGACAGATGCCGGAGGGCAGAGAACGAACGCCCTGCTTGTGTGTCCTGGGGGTGCTGTTTACACTGGGAGCTGGAATAAATAAACTAATAGCTGTCAGAACCTGTGACAGGAAATAACTCACTCACAGTGCAACCTTGCAGAAATAGATACAGTGCGTGTGGCAGAGGCAATGTGTCTTTCTTTTCTGCGTTTCTTCCTCTCTCCTGCTTATTTCCTTCCAGTTCGTGTTTTCTTCTTTCATTAGTTCTTATTTTCTTTATTTTTTTCTTATCTCATTTTGCTGTCTTCAATTCCATGCTAAATGTTTTCCTTCTTTTTCTCCTTTTTTACGCCTGCACCAGCCAGAGCTTTTGTCATGATAAATTAACAAACACTGGCAAAGCCAATAGGTCTCGTATGTGTGAGGTATTGGCTGTGCCAATGTTATTAGCTTTATTGTACAGCACAGCGGCTACTGGGCAGTGTAGCTGAAAGTAAAACAAGCATTTGCAATGCAATCGGTCTCGCCTTTGGAACCTTATATGTATTCAGCTATGCAGCACATTTCCGGGGTGCTGAAACATCTACTATTCTTTAACATGGAGGGAAAATAAGCACCAAACTGTGTGACACGCCAGGTATGGGAACACATGGAGAGAAATATTGCCTTTCAGCAGGCAAGAAGGATGTGCACAGCCTCAGGCGGTAGCGGAAGGAACCGGAGGTAAGAGAAGGCCAAGGGAGGATGTTTGCATATGGCGTGTGCTTGTATCTCCTGTGAACTGGTGGTGCTTTGACTATGTATACAGGGTTTGTCAGTGTACAGCAGAATTCGGTACCCCTGTGTACAGGGGGAACAACCTGCACCTCTGTGTACAGTGAACAGGGCTTGTACCTCTGGGTTCATATGTGTCCTCTTCGTTGTGTAAAATGATCGCCCGGTAAAGCCCACCTCTACTTCCATTTTCTCGAGTACCTCGAACAATTGTGTACATATGTGGCACTCCCCCTGTGTACCAAGAGTGCCCTGCACCTCTGAGAAATGGAATGGCTGGCACCTCCATATAGGGGTGAGCATTGAGGGCGATGTGAATCAGTGTCAGTCAGTGTCAGTCAGTCAGTGTCACTCAGGCAGTCAGTGTCAGTCAGTCAGTGTCAGTCAGTCAGTCAGTAAGTCAGAGTCAGTCAGTGTCAGTTAGTCAGTGTCAGTCAGTGTCAGTCAGTGTCAGTATCAGTCAGTGTCAGTCAATGTCAGTCAGTCAGTGTCAGTCTCTGTCAGTCAGTCAGTGTCTGTCACTGTCAGTCAGTCAGTGTCAGTCAGTCAGTGTCAGTCAGTCAGTGTAAGTCAGTCAGTGTCAGTCAGTCAGTGTCAATCATGTCAGTCAGTCAGTTTCAGTCAGTTAGTTTCAGTCAGTCAGTGTCAGTTAGTCAGTGTCAGTCAGTGCCAGTCAGTCAGTGTCAGTCAGTGAGTGTCAGTCAGTCAGTGTCAGTCAGTCAATGTCAGTCAGTCAGTGTCAGTCAGTGAGTGTGTCAGTGAGTATCAGTCAGTCAGTCAGTGTCAGTCGACAGACGATGTGAAATAAAATTTTAAAAAAAGAAAACAACTTTGTGCTTGATGCGGCAAGTGGAAGGTAAGTGGTTTTCTTTTTTGAAAATTTTGTTTTACCTCCTCGTCGTCTGTCGACACCCTTCCCACTCTGCCCACCGCTCTTACCTGATCCTGGTAAAAATGTGTCTGCTGACTCAGCAGTGCAGTAGGTACACATTGCCAGTGACTAGAGTTTTCAATATAGGTCGTCCAATGAGGGTAAGGCAGGGGCGTCTTAACAGCATTATAGGCCTCCGGGCAAAGCAGTGCACTGGGCCCTGCCTACACAACCACTAACAGGAATAAAAATGTCCTTGCATAGATTTGCATGGGGTCCTTATGCTCGTGAGGCCCACGTGCAACTGCCCAGTGTGCCCATCCATTAAGATGACACTTAAGTAAAGGCGTGAAGGTCCACCCTTGCTTAGCTTTTAGTACATTCCTTGGTCGGGATGAAAAATGGCCGAGGAATGAGATGTGCCCTTGTTAAAATAAACATGCACCTAGTTTTAAACTCAGTGCTCATTTCTGTTGTTGTTTGTTCACAAAGAGAAACATTTCTATCGACACTTCAAATCCAAAAAAATAAACAAGCCATGCATGTTTTTTAGTCAGTAATAAGATATGAGGGGCCTCTATTAAATATGTCATCAGAAGCTTTAAAGTATTTCTTCAGTATCGACAAAATGGCGCTAAGTCTCCCCTTACCACCACCTCCACCTCTCACGGAGAGTGTGATTCAAGATGTTGGTAAAGCGCTTGAGTACCTTGAAAGCATCTACAGGGCAGGATTCATGAGGAGTTAGGCGAGCATATGGAAAGACAGCGCCATCCCGCTAATGAATGCATCCTGCTGCAAGCAAGGGGGCAGATTTACAAGCCCCTTGCGCCACTTTTGCGTCACTTTCCCAATGTTAAAAGAGACGCAAAAGTGGCGCAAGGGGCTTGTAAATCTGCCCCAAGGTGTTTAGTTAAAAGAAGAAACACTTTGCGGGAGCATAACTTTATTACCTACTAGGCTGGCAGCACGTGTTTACAAAAGATATGTCTCTGGGCCATGAAAAATAATGGGCTGTGGAAAAGAAATAAAAAGCACATGCTTTTTTGTTAGACACCTGACAAACGATGTAGGAGTCGGAGACCAGCTCCACAAGCAAAGGGAAGACTGCAAAGGTGGATACAAGCATTTTATTTTCTGCCCCCAAAAGGGAGCTTTGCTTGTGAAACACGTGCGTTTTAAGTGCAATCTGTGTTGCTTCCGCTTAGCTGACAGACTGTTGTGTGCAGATTTTGATTCCGTATATAGGTTTCCCGATTTATGCCCTTATATAGGTACAATTCATATTACTCTTATTTAGGCATAGAAAATCCAGCCCTTATTTAGGCATTGTCCATGCTAACCAAATACAGGCGTGGTCTCCTACATCCGTCTATCCATGTCACAACAAGTTCTTGGAAAACCAGACTGTCAAGCCTTTAGGAATTTCCCTTGCTTGGATATTGATTTCTCCAAGAACTCATTTAGTATGCATGAACATCTATTCTTTAGGGATCACTGACTAAATATCGAAGGTCAAAATATCGACCTACAAAAATATCAGAACAAAAATATCGATGTCAAGAATATCGACATCCTATCTACAACATGGTAAGTACAAAAATATCGATAATTAAATATCGATGTCAAAAATATCGTTAGTAAAAAATATCGTTTTTTTTTAGTTTAAAAAATATGTAAAATAAATCAAATAATACTTATAAATAAAATAAACATAATTACATATATTTGATAATATTTAAAATTAATAATTAATATATATAATTTAATAAAACATAAATTAAACATATACATATAATATATAATATGTATACTTACTTAATAATTAGTTTTAATAATTGTTTTAGTAACGTATAAATTATTAAATGTTTTTAATAATTACCAATACATCTATACACATAAAACAATAACATTAATAAATATTAAATAATTACATATAGCAAATAAAAATAAATAAATTTAATTTGGATATTTTTTATTATTAATGATATATTACATTAGCTAAAATAATACAAAACATATTAAATATCAGAGAGAATAAACTACTAGTCCAACTCCAACAAAAACAACAGTAAAGAAAATGTTGGATAGCGTAGGTCTAAAAATTACTATTTCCACTACAGGGAGTGTAACAGTAGGGAAAGTGTTGGATAGCGTAGGGGTAAAAATAACTATTCCAAATCCAGAGAGTGCAACAGTAGGGAAAGCGTTGGATAGCGTAGGGATAAAAATTACTATTCCAACTCCAGAGAGTGCAACAGTAGGGAAAATGTTGGATAGCGTAAGAGTAAAAATTACTATTCCCACTCCAGAGAGTGCAACAGTAGGGAAAGTGTTGGATAGCGTAGGGGTAAAAATTACTATTCCAACTCCAAAGAGTGCAACAGTAGGGAAAGCGTTGGATAGCGTAGGGGTAAAAATTACTATTCCAACTCCAGAGAGTGCAACAGTAGGGAAAGTGTTGGATAGCGTAAGGGAAAATATAACTATTCCAACTCCAAAGATTGCAACAGTAGGGAAAGCGTTGGATAGCGTAGGGGTAAAAATTACTATTCCAACTCCAGAGAGTGCAACAGTAGGGAAAGCGCTGGATAGCTTAGGAGTAAAAATTACTATTCCCACTCCAGTGAGTGCAACAGTAGGGAAAGTATTGCATAGCGTAGGGGTAAAAAATACCATTCCCACTCCAGAGAGTGCAACAGTAGGGAAAGCGCTGGATAGCGTAGGGGTACAAATTACTATTCCCACTCCAGTAAGTGAAACAGTTGGGAAAGCACTGGATAGCATAGGGGTTCTATGAACATAATAACCAATTAAATAATTTGTTATTAAAAAATAGCGTATTAATAATTAATTTACAAAATAATTATTATTAAATACCAATAATTTAAACTAAATATTTAAATAAATAACATTAAATTACATCCCACACTATTCCCCCTTTAACACACAACACACTACACATACAAAAAACACAATAAATTTAACGATCAATGTATCTATTATTTACAATTAATAATACATTCTTTATAATTAATATAGTTAATAATTTACTAGTTAATACATATTAACTACCAAATTTGCAATTAATCACCAATTAATTATTAATTAACAATACATTAATTAGCAATAACAACAAATAAAATGAATAAATAAATGATTTATATTTACTATATTTAACTAACTACTAACAATTAATTATTAGTTAACAATTAATTAGTTATAAATACAAATAAAAAAACAATATCATTAATTATTTTAATTTAATTACATCCCACCCTATTCCCCTATAAACCCACAACCCACTACACATAAAAATTCACATAATTAATTTAATTATCAATTAATCACTTAATAAAAATAAATCACCAATTAATTATTAATTAACAATTAATTAATATTAATTAACAATGACAATAAATACATATTAATAATAAAGTAATTATAACTAATATAATTAACCAATTAATAAAATTAATTTACAATTAATAATTAATTAACAATGAATTAATCATAAATACCAATTAAACAATACATATTAATTCATTAATTATAATTAAATTACTTCTTACCCTATTCCCCTATAAACCTAAAACCCGCTCTGATACTAAAACGCTAAATTTACTTTAAAATAATTATTAATCTCTAAACCTTTATTTTTAAATGTATTAAAATACATTACAATAATCTTTAACATACAAATAAAATACATATTAAAATTCATATCACTAAAAAAATAACGATATTATTGACATCGATATTTTTGCTTACGATATTACTTACATCAATATTAATTACTTCGATATTATTTACTTTGATATTACTTACCTTGGGGTCGATATTCTGTCCATCGATATTCTTGACTTCGATATTCTGTCCCTACGATATTAAAAACTCGATATTATTGTAGGTCGATATCAAAAACTCAATATTTTGACTGACCACCATTCCTTAGGGGTTCATTCATAACGTTCCGATGCCCGACTTTTACGTCAATACAGGCATTCCTAAACACCTTCAAGGTATAAATATACCTGCACTTGCCCTGGCAAACCACGGTTCCGTTACTGTCCAGTTCGACTGCCTACTTGCGGTTCGCCACGACAAGTTCAGAAGGAGATCGAGTCCCAGCCTGATGCACTGACCAGACGCTGTCATCCTCCTCGCAGAGAATCCAGTTCCAGTGTTTCTGACTCCTCTTGCGGGGTGTTAGATATCGAGTCCCGGAAAGAGATTCCAACCTCGCCCATTCTAAGGTATGGCGCAGACTAGAACTTAGAGAAACTTTTGGCAACTCTTGGCAAAACTATAGCTATAGCTAGTTATACTTTAGAAAACAGCACCTACTTCTTACCTTGTACTACACATAGGTTAGGTACACTGGGGTAGAAACATTTAGAAGCATCAGAAGAGTATTCACATTTTTAGCCTGTGTTATTTATGTATGCATTTTATAAATATATGTCATAGCTACAAACCATGCTATTGCAGTATTATTTTTATCTTACTGCTAACTCTGTACATATTGTACTTCGCAGCCTGCCTTACAATTGTAGCAGTTCATATCTCTTCCGTGAGAAATAAGACTGTTCAATAAACCCTTTTTATTGAAACGCCCGTCTCTCTATTTCTGTGCAACTCTGTAGAAACGAAGCATGCACGATTGACTGAGCGAAACTACTATCTATTGTTTCCACGGTTCTGAGATTGTTCCGACTCAAAGGGAAACAAAGTTGTCATTTTTATGCGGTTGTCAGAAACTAATTCCTTCTTGTATATTCGAGAAGTTTCTAGTGACCTCTGAGTTAGCTGGCACACACAAGTAATTAAGTTTAATTTAATCGATAGAGACAAACTGACCTCAGTCCTATGTCAAATCTATAGTGTATATTATTCCAATGCGCAGAGCCTATCAGGGATATAGGAACTACACTACAAGACAATGTTGAACAAACAGTAAAGCTCACAAGGTAATGTAGCTGCCTGACACTAAATTAAAGGAGAAAATATCGCCCTCTAAAAATCGCATCCGCTAAATCACCTACCACCACATCACAAGGTAATTATAAAATTGCTGTTCTTTATTCCAACTATACTTTCTATATGAGGTAAGTGTAAGTGGACTGAATAATAATCACTAAACTCTTATCTTAACAAGCGCGGCCCGTCATGGGATGGACAGAAGATGTGCACGCGGGGACTGCCTTTACTGGCGGCATCCCCAGTGTATCACTCCACCAGTAAAGCATCCAATCCCCTCGTGCACATCTTCTGTCTCGTTTGTCTCCCCGCATGCATTTGTAGCCTTCCTTTTCTCTTGGGCTGCATTCTCGTTGATTACCGCTGGCTGCCAGGAATCACTTGCTGGTAGCAAATCCCCAGTGTGCCTTTTCATCATCAGGTCATTTGGTGCACATCCTGTTGCACTATGAGATGTCTGTCAGTAGGCCCTTAAAAACTGGTGTAAGCAACATTCAAAGTCCTCTCTCTGATCTACTCTGATCCGCAGCACTTTGTTAAGTGCCCGCATCAACCTTTCCACTTCCCCATTTTCTTGAGGCCATTGAGGGGTGATGTGGACATGCCGTACATTGAGCTGGTGGAGATACTCTTGAAACTCTTGATTGTGAAAAGGTGGCCAATTGTCCATTTTGATCTCTTCGGGTATTCCCAGCAGGGCAAATACTAATTTGAGTGCAGGCTCGACCCATTCAAAAGCAGTGGAGCTAATTATTTCAACTGCTGGAATTCTGGTGCAGGTATCCATTAAGACCATCATTAGGCAGTTGTCCAGAAAGCTGCCAAAATCAAGGTGCCCCGACAACCAAGGCTGCGTGGGAGCACTTTCTGTGAGTATCGTCGCCTCAGGTAGTTTAGGGCCCGTAATGATGCAGGCCCAACAGTTCTTTTTTTTTTTTTTATTATTTTTATTAACATACATCGATTTATGGTATACAATGCAGAGGAAAGGAAACAATTAAAGTACATTTCGGGAGGTCAGCGATGTGTAATCATCAGTTTCGGAACGCCAAGGGGGATCCTCATGGGGTAGAGGAGTCGTCTTGGTCAATATTAAGTGGAGGGTTGCAAATATTCCCTCTGTGGGAATTCCAGGGTTTCCATACCTTGGACCACTTTTTGGGGAAACCGCGAGCTGCAAAGACTATTTTTTTTCTAAACATGCACCTCGTTTGGCCAGTATCTACCCTAGTTTGGCCCATTGTGTTTGTTATCTATTTAAATCTGGGGGCTCCCATCTGTTTAAGAGGCATCTTCTTGCTTCTGGAACTAATGTGGTGTTGAGTACTTTGCTTAGTACTTCGTGGACCCTGCACCAATACTGGTGGATGTATTCGCACTCCCATGTGATATGTAAGAATGTTCCCACCTGCCCGCAACCCCTTCTACAATTCCCATTCTCAGCTCTCCCCATGTAGACCAGTGTGGGCTCTGTGATGTAGATCCTATGTAGAATTTTCAGTTGGATCAGCCTTAGTCTGGCCGATATCGCCACTACTCTTGGTGAGGACACCACTTCCCGCCAGTCTTCGTCATCTAGTTCAATGCCATCCCTTACCCGTTTCTCGCGTAGTGCCCCTAACGGGTCTGTCATATTATTGATTAGTTTTTTGTAGGTCAGTGAGATGGCTTTTTTGGAAAGGTGTCCGTCTAGCAGTCTGTCTTCTAGGAAGTGAGTTCGGGAGGGGAGGAGCCCGTCGGGAATTGGGCTTTCAGTGCGTGGTGTATTTGTGTATACCTGAAGCGTTCCGATTAAGCTGTCGTCTTGCTGCTGTAAGGTAGTAAAGGACTTCACTCCATCTTTTTCCCACATGTCTTTGATTTGCGAGATTCCGATAAGGTCCCATTTAGCAAATTCCTTTGATCTCCACAAGCTACCTAGTTGTTCGGAGTCCCATAACGAGGCTGCTGGGGTGAGTTCCCGCTCCCAGCCCAGAGTTTTCGTGACTTTGTGCCAAATTCGGTCCGAATGTGCTATCGGTCCGGTCAGAGGGTATCGCTAGGGTTTGGAGTACAAAGCCCTGTTGTAGTTCCCACCCGGCAATGTCCACCTATCCATGGCATATCCGGGGTCGTCAATCCGACCATATGTTCCTTGATTGATGGCCGTGAGGTGTGCTGCCCAATAGTATCTCTTGATATCCGGGAGGCTAATCCCCCCGTCGTACCAATTGAGTGTAAGTTTGGTAAGAGCAATGCGGGGTTTGCCGTCCCACAGCAGGTCCCATTGCAGGCTCTCAATCTCTCTAAATTACTCTGCTGGGACTGGGCCTAGGGTATTTTGCAGTGCATATATAAAACGGGACAGTGACATCATCTTGAATAGGGCAGCTTTGCCCAGAAGTGAAAGTGGGAGGGTTTTCCAGCTAGCTATGTCTCACTTGAGCCTTTGCAGCGGCGGGAGAAGGTTTTGGGCATAGCGGAGCTTGGGGTCTTTTGTAAGGTAGATGCCCAGATATTTAAAGCCCGACAAGTTGACATGGATTGGATAGCCTATGGTTGGTTGAGGACGTAAAGGAGTGATTTATTCCAATTGATGGAGAATCCAGAATATCTACCGAAGGTTGTCATAATGTTGAGCACACATATTAAGGACTTCTTCGGGGAGGCCAAATATAGCAAGATGTCATCAGCATATAGGGAGATACGGTCCTCCCACTCGGGGAACGAGCGCAGGCCTCTTATCTCAGGGTCCTGGTGGATCCATGCCGCAAGGGGCTCCAGGGCGAGGGCAAATAGGAGAGGAGAAAGGGGGCAACCCTGTTGAGTGCCTCGGCTCAATATGAATGGGACTGATTTCTTGTTATTAACCACGACTTGCGCGTGGAGCTGGGAGTATAGGACCCTCACCCATTGGTTGAAGTCTGGGCCGAAGCCCATCTTTGCGAGCACTACAAGCAAGTAAGGCCATTCTACGGTGTCAAACGCCATGGTTACGTCTAATGACAGCACCAGGGCGTCTTCCTGGATCGTAGCCACTCTTCCCAGTACCCCGTGTAGTTTGCGCAGGTTCAGTGCAGTGTTGCGGTGCGGCATAAAGCCTGACTGGTCTGGATATATCAGTTCTCCAATCACTTTAACCAGGCGGTTGGCCAGGAGTTTGGCCAGGATTTTGGGTTCAGCATTTAAGAGAGAGATCAGCCTATATGAGGCACAATCAGTTTTGGATCTACCCTCTTTGTGGATAGCGACCAGGGTGGCTTAATGTCTGATAGTATGGCAGTTTCCCGAGCTCTTTGCTCTCATCAAACATGGCTTTTAGGTACAGGGCTAATTTGTCTGGTTTGAGCTTGTAGAGTTCAATGGGCAGACCGTTAGGGCCCAGTGCTTTCCCGGAGCGCAGGGCTCTGATCGCCTGTGCTATTTTGTCATTTGTTAAAGCACTGTCTAAGAAGTGTTGATTCTCGCTGGACAGGGTTGGGAGTGCAATGTCTCTTAGCAGACCATGGGGATCCTCTTCCGTATGAGGTGAACTGTTTGTATACACCTTCTTATATTAAGTGGCAAACTGGTTTACAATAGCTTGCGGGTCGTTAATGGATTTACTATCTACCCCTATGAGTTACGGCACTAGCCTGCTCGCCCATTCCTTCTTGTCGAGCCAGGCTAGTAGTTTCCCTGCTTTTGTCGCATAGGTCGTACACTCTCCCCAGCTTTTCTCTCCCGAGGAGTCTGGCCCTGTCTGTCACCAGTACTTTATATTCATCTTGTTTGAGACAGAGTGTGTGGAGTTTTGCTTGTGTGATCTCGGTCTCTAAGTCCTCCTCCAACCTGTCTATGTCTACTTCCATTTCCACAATCTCCTTTTGTCTGTCTTTTTTTGCGCCAGCTATGAGCGACAGCGCCTGCCCTCATATTACGGATTTGAACGCCTCCCACAGGGTTTGGGTGGAGTTTACTGACCCCTCGTTTTCTTGGAAATATGTGTCTATAGCCGCTAATAATTCTTTTCGAATTTTGGCGTCTCGGAGGTGCTATAGGTTGATGGGGGCCACGCACCCAACTCTCGCTTGGCTGAGTGTTATCTGGACCCAAATCTAGGCATTAATTCTTGTTATCAATCCTGCTGTGTCCAGCACTCCCATTATTCTCCACCCTTCATAAAGAGCTTATATTATACGTTACAGTATGGTGTGTTCAGTCTTAGCTTTGAAGCCCATCGAGAGGGGGGATCATTCTCTGCCAGTCAACGAGGCAGCAGGATTCATGGATCTCGATCTCCAGGATCGTGTGTTTCTCTTGTTGGGTTCTACTCTGCCCTCTTGGGAGCCCGGCGAACTCATCCTAGAATCTCTCCTATCACTGGCGTTCTCCTGTCTCATTCTCCGTGCTGCACCTTCATCCAACCAGGACTGAGCCTCCGATGGAGTGGTGACGAACCAGGATTTACCATTCGCCACTACTTTGAGTTTCGCTGGAAAGAACATCATGTACTTGATGCCTTTCTCTCTGAGAGCCCGTTTTACTTCATCAAAGGATCGGCGTACTTGTTGGACTTTGAGGGTAAAGTCCGGGAAAAAACGGATGGTAGCATTTTCATACCGGAGGTCCCCCGCTAGACGGCCCGCTTGCAGGATCACGTCCCGGTCTCTGTAGTTGAGGATCTTGGCAATTATTGTTCTGGGAGCTGCTCCTGGTGTCAGCGGGGGCATTGGGGCCCTATGTGACCGCTCCACCGTGAAGAAGGCCGAGAGTCGCTTAGGCTTGAGGTGCTTTAGGATCAATTCTTCAAGGAAGAGGTCTACACTTGGCCCTTCTGCTCCCTCCGGAACTCCAACCACCCAGATATTATTGCGGTGGGCTCTCCCTTCCTGGTCTTCCATCTTTAGAGACACTTGTCAATGCTGGTGAACCAGTTGTTGGACCCTTTCTTCCAGTTTCCGAGTCTTAGCTTGAAGCTCTGTGACATTTGCTTCTGTCTGCGTCACACGTTCTGATGTTTTGTTCAGGTCTGCCCGGAGTAGATTCATTTCTATGGAGACCTAATCAATTTTAGTTTCTAGTGTTGTCCCTAGGGTCTGGATCGCCGCCATTATGGAGCTTAGTGAGGGCTCGGGTTCAGTCGTGGGGTCACTTGATGTCCCATTCTCAGGTGATATCTGTTTGGAAAACTGCATACTTGCCCAGTTTGTTAGTCTGTGTCGGTTGGCCTCTCTTGGGTTTCATCGTGGAGAGAGGGTAGGTGGCCATTTACCAGGAACGGATCGCTCGCGTGTTGTCCAGTCGACCGTGTGCCTACCCAATGGACTTCTGTTTCGCCGGGTGAACACTGACAGTCAATAGCCGCCGTCGTCTGGAGTTTATAAAGCAGTCATCGTGGCGCCGTAGTTGATGGATGCGCTAGGAGGTCCAGGATTATTAGGGGTGCCCCGCCCCCAAAACATTAGTGTCCTTCTGTATGGCGTCGGCCACAGCACCACTATAGGGATATGACTCCCCCAGTTCCTCTGGTTAGTGGCTGGTGATAGTGCCTCCTGTCGGGTCCCTTTAATTGGTTGTTCCAGTGGAGTCAGACAGTCCCAGTGGTCACTCCCTTGCCAAATGTCGACAATGTGTCAGGCGTCCGGCAGCTGCCAGAATCACCCTCGGTGCTGCGTAGTCGGTAGCAGGTCGTGGCCGGGTATGGGGAATTTCACTGTACAGGGGTTTGTGGGGGCGGTAATCGCCCATGTCCGGTCCCAGGGCAGCAAGATTGCCGGGGCCCCAGCAGCTGCTCAATGCCGACTCCCTCCCTCACGATCCTGACTAAGTCCTGTGGTGCTCAATGTCCATGTTGGGGGTTTTGGGGACAAGCAGGGAGGGACCTCAGAATCATCGGTCTCTGGTTGGTGGTATTCCTTGAGGTGGAGGGCTTTGATTATTATTGCCTGTGCCCGCTGTGAAACTAGTGCTCCAGGGGAGCGTCGTCCATAATGTCTGTCCAATTCATAGGATCACAGGTATGGCTGGGCGCATAAGTGGTGGTCGGTGCACTGCTCCCCAGTGAAATGGGCGGGATGGTCAGGGGGAGGAAGGAAGATGGTGCAATTCCTTACCCCTAGTGCAGTGTCAGCTTCGTAATGGTGCTGATAGGATCGCTACGCCGCATCGGGGTCAATGGGAGGGAGCGGCGGCAAATGGTGGACGGAGCCGGGCACGTCGCTGCTCCCTCTCGGCCCCATCTGCTGTGATCGCGGCCACCTCTGATTCGCGCCCTCCGATCCAGGCAGGCAAGGAGCGGCGAAGTCGCTTGGAGTGTGTCCAGCGGGATGCACTTCTAATTGTCTTCCAGGCCAGAGGATGTACTCCCAGGTGAAGCGCGAACTCTAGCGCTGCCCTCTTTTATCGGGCCTTACGGAGGCCGTGCCTCAAAGTTCACTTTGTTAGGAAGGAGAATTGGTGAGGGTGAATGTGCACGATATGCACATAGATTGGTGCGGTATGGGCTCTGCAGGCTCTGTAGTGCCGGTCGCCTCGTTTGTCACGGATAATGTGTGGATATAATCCTCTTCTAAGCCGCAATCTTCATCGGCACCAAGCCACGCCCCCAACATTCTTTACCCATTCTTCCACCATGCTGTCCATTCCCGGGAACCACACCTTCCTTTGTAGATTTGCTTTTGTTTTAGCCACAGCTTGATGCCCTTGGTGTGCAAACTTAATGCTGCTATCCCATAGTTTGATGGGTATGACTATTTGATGACCTCTCAACACCCTTCTCACTCTGACTGAGCTCATCCTGGCAACGTCACAGGTGTGTGCAATTGCTACATTCCTCCACTGTCAGCTCTTTCAGTCCATCAAGGAAATGTTTCCATAGGTGACTCTTGAGAGCCTCAGTCACTCGCATGAGACAGGTATTTTTCTTGGTGGCTTCGACAACATCTACCACGGGCAAAGCTTTTGAGCATGCCATTTTGGTGATCATTCGGATGAGCACTTCTACGCCTAGATCGATTTCTCTTGAATTGTCAGGGTCTTCAGACAAAGGGTGGCATGACAAATAGTTGGCAGGGTTATTCACCCCGGGCCGATTAGCAATCTCAAATGAATATAGTTGAAGCTGAAAAGTTCATCTCTCAATTCTTGGTAGACCATTGCAAGCTGACCCTGCAAATAGCGGTACTAGAGGATTGTGATGTGTTATTACTTGGAAGTGTAGTCCACACAAGTATAGATGAAAATGCTTGCAGGCCCACCTAATGGCCAATGCCTCCCTTTCTATCTGGGGGTGGTGAGTCTCAACCACTGACAGTGCTCTGCTTGCATATGCAATGGGAACCCATTCACCTTTGCTCTTAGCCTGTAGAAGCACAGCTCCCAGCTTGACCGGACTGGCATCAACATTTAGTTCCGTCTTCTGAGAGGAGTCAAAGTAGGCCACTGTAGTTCCCTGTAAGAGCGCATTTTTAATATCCCTAAATGCCTGAGCCTTGCTGTTCCATTTCCCAATTGACATCTTTACGTTTTAGTGCTATCAGCGGTTCAGTGATCATGGCCAGGTTCGGGATAAACCTCCCACAGTAGTTGGCATTCCCATAAAACTGCAGACTTCAGAGGAATTGCGAGGACCTGCCACTGCTTTGATTTTTTTCGGATCCGCTTGCAATCCTGCACTTGAAAACTTATACCTAAAAATATCAACTTATTTTGGGTAAAATAGACATTTCTGTTGATGTATTGTTAACCCACATTCAACCAGTCATTGCATTGTGGCTCTTAACCTCACATGATGTTCTTCCAGTGTCGTTGAGAATATCAAGATGTCATCACTGACACTGAGTACCCCAACCAGCCCTGAGAGCACATTCCTTATTTCCCCCTGGAACACTTCGGCTGCTGAGGACACACCAAAACTGAGATGCTTGAACCTCAGGAGCCCCAAGTGAATAGAAAATGTGGTGATGTATCTACCCGACTCCTTCAACATGAGTTTTTGATATCCAGAATTGAGGTCCAGTTTAGAGAACCATTTGGCCCCATTCAAATCAGCCACTATTTCATCGATGGTTGGTGTGATATGCTGTTCTCTGCATATGGCCATGTTTAGCTGTCTCATGTCCACACATAGCCGTAGTGCGCCAGGCTGTTTAGGTTTAGGAGCTATCACCAGTGGGGATGAAACCCACAAAGTTGGCCCTGTCACTCTTTCAATAACCCTTGCCTCTCCAATTGTTCAAGTTCTCTCTCGACCTGAGGGCTAAGATGAAAAGGCACCCTGCTGTGCCGCAGTGCCACCAGGCGTATCATGTTGTCAATATGTAGTTTAACCTGAATGCCTTTCAGGCTCCCCAAGCCTCGAAACAGTTCAGGGAACTCCCCATGAATATTATCTGCATGAGATTGATGGGCTTGTTTCGCGATCACCACTAACCCCAAATCTTCGGTAGTGTGGCAGAGTAACAATGTCCCTGTGTTATCCTTGGTTACATGAAATTTGGCCTGCGTCTTGTCCTCTCCACTGACCACCTCCACCTCTATCACTCCTATTAGGGGAATGGGAGCTGTGCCCCTGTATGTGTATATTCTAGCCTTTGTTGGCATGATGGTGGACTTAGTGTTACATTTCTGGAAGTTCACCGAGTCAATAACATTTACCAATGCCCCGGTGTTAATGATGGCCGAGATCCTCACTCCGTCAACCTCAATTTGGCACATCGGCGGAGGCTGCCATCTTTGTTTGACCCGTTCAGTGAAAGATATTGTGAACACGTAGACCTCCTCCTCATCTTCTAGCTGGCCTCCACTGATCTCAACAGCGGGCTTGCCACCACCTTCACCGTCGCAGACTAAGAGCCGTCTGATGTTCATGGGTCATTTCTGGTAGGCTCCCAGACCTTTCCCTGAAGCTGGGCACCCTCTTGACCAATGTCGAGCCATACTGCAGTACCCATAAGCCTTGTCAGAAGATATTTTGCAATCGTGCTACCAAGTGCTGCCATCTGGGCAAGGCAGTCGCTGGATCAACTGGGGCCTGAGTATGCGAGTGCTGTGAACTTGGCGTGGGGGCTGTGGCACAGCCTCTTGTCTTGGATCAGGCATTGCTGCCCGGTATTCCTGTTATGAATGTGAATGGAAGATTTTCACAGCTATGCCAACTGGTGCCTCTGCCTGTCCCACACGCACCTGCCTCTCTGACACAGTGTTTCGCTCTAATTAGAGCTCTTCAGAGAGGTATAGCTTTGTCCAGACACAAGGGAGCACCCAGTATAAGTCAAAAACATACCCTTGCTCGTTTCAGGTTGGCTTGGTTGGTATTTTACCAATTCAAAGCTGTAATACTGTGCCTGGAGTGGTAAATGGCTTTTGTCGTTTTACAGTTCGGTAAGAACAGCACTGTGCTAGTTCTATGCTTAAAGACTTTGCTGTAGAAATGGCAAAAGACTTTGCCCTTTTCTATCTCGGCGTGGATGGCACTGTGCTAATCCTATGCTTAAAAACTTTGATAGAAAAACAGACATTTGAGGTGAGCAGATCTAGAGTGTCGCTGGTATTGAGAGTGCTCTATACAGGAGCTGCTTTCCACCTAAACTTGAGAACTACCCAGAGTTCTCTGCTCCTTTTTTGCATATATATATATATATATATATATATATATATATACATTATCTACTGGCGGTCGCCAGTAGATAGTTATAGTTAGGACCGTGTTTCCATAGGAAATCCGCAACATTCTATTTGGAATAACTTTGGCGCCGGTCGACGAATCCTCGCGAAATTTTCAAAACTAATGGGGCGCTACGCTCCGCTCCTACCCTGAAAGTCTCGGGGGGATTTGTCAAGCGGGGGCTGAGAAAAAAGGGGGGTCCCAAAACGCATTTTCCCCATGCATTTTTCCATAGGACCTTTAGACACAGCTACAGCCCGAACGGCTGAACAGAATTACTTGAAATTTGGCAGAGAGGTAGTCCTCAGGTCAAGGATGTGCCATTTGTAGGTCTGGTGTAAATCTGTTCAGTAGGTCCTGAGAAAATAGCATTTAAATCAATATATATATCTGTAAGCGCGCTCCGTGTGTGCGCATAGTGAAAAACCAGAAAAAAAAAAAAAAAAAAATACATAACTTAGCATTTAAAAAACCGTACAAATTCACTGAAAAAACCATAGGTTTCACACACGTTATAGTTAGGAATTATCATTTACAAAACCTTGCAAATTCACTTAAAAACCATAGGTTTCACACATGTTATAGTTAGCTGTACATTTCACTCGTAAAAAAACAATGAAATTCCACGTTATAGTTAGATCAGGTAACTATAACTTGCGCGACCGCAATCCACAATGTGTAATTTCAGATGTCATCATTGATGTCATGAGTGATGTCACTGACCATGTCATGAGTGATGTACTATGTGACGTCATCAGCAGTTTATTGTGGGCGCGCAAGTTATAGTTACCTGATCTAACTATAACGTGGAATTTCATTGGTTTTTTACGAGTGAAATGTACAGCTAACTATAACATGTGTGAAACCTATGGTTTTTTAAGTGAATATATATATATATATGCCAACCAAACAACTTCTAATTACCAGAAGTATATATATATATATGCACATATACCAATTACAAAAAAATTAAAACATCAAACTATTAAAAAATCTTTAAACTTAAATTTCCCACTCCAGTCAGTGTAACAGTAGGGAAACTCTCAACCCCTATAAAAGTAAAACCCACACATAAAAAAGAAACAATTACCCTAATTATTTATAAATTAATTAATTTATATTACCGATCAACTAATTATTAATTAATTAAACGTAAATTACTTCCCACACTTTACCCCTATAAACACCACAACCCACACCTAAAATTAAATACACAATTTCCACATTTAATTTTCAATTACCAAATATTAATTAACAACTTATTATTAATTAATTGAACATACATTAATTTTACCCTTTACCCCTATAAACCCCACAACCTGCACCTAAAATTAATTTTTAATTGTCAATTAATTAATATTAATCCAGTCCCAGAGCGCCTTACATCAAAACCTGTTTGCCGCCGCTAGTGGGGACTCCCAGTCCCAGAGTGCCTTGCTCCCCGGAGGGAGGGACCTGCCCAGTCTCGTGCTCAAAAGTGCCGGTGATCTTCGCGGCGCGGGACGCACCTTGCATCAAAGCCTGTTTGCCGCCGCTAGTGGGGACTCCCAGTCCCAGAGTGCCTTGCTCCCTGGAGGGAGGGACCTGCCCAGTTTTGCGCTGAAAAGCGCCGGTGATCGTCGCGGCGCGGGCCGCGCCCGGGCGAAGCCCGGGCCAAGGGTGGGCCCGTCCTTGCCCGTCATCGACAGGAAGAGGCAGGGCAGGGCTTGCCCCCTGTCATCTGGCCAACCGACCATTAGGTCGCATAGGACGCATATGCCAAGACGCTCAAGGTACTGTACTGTACTATACTGATTAGGGATAGAGTAATATACTCGAACTTCCTCTAAGGCATCTGGTTTCGCGAATTAGGCCTTATTATCATTGCCTTGTTAGATTTGTTTTAACTTTCTCTGTACTACATAAATAGAGAATCAAGTCACCTTGGCCCACTAATGGGCAAAAGAAAGACCGTGGAGGGTGCGGGGGGGCAAGCGGTCCCATTGGTGGGACAGGAAAAGAGAAAAATGCTAGGAAACTGGCCAAGAAAGTAGCCATGAACAATAATTGTGTTATGGATAGAATCAACAATATTATTACAGAATGTGTGGGGGTATTGGGAGTTGATCTTCCGGTTAATACCGATTCTGTCAACTTGACATCCCCAAAAGACCCCTCACCTCCACGTCCTACCGTTGTTCCATCAAAGTTCCAGAAACTACAACGTAAGGGAACAGCTGTTCGCGGAGAGATAACACAACCAGAGCCAGTCTCCCAAACGCCCGGTTCTCCATTCCAACTGCCGGTCGTTCCTGCTCAGGATACAGTGTGCCACACAGTCCCCCCAATTACCTGTACAAATTGCTTTGCAGTCTTAGCCGGGGAGTTTGATCCCCATGAGGAAGTGCAATTCACATACCCTACTGTAACTTCGAAGAAGAGCCAAAATGAGTTAAATAATATAGGCTCTCTATCCCCACAGTCCCTCTCCCATATGGTCAAGTTACTTAGGGAGGAGGTTGGGTCTCTGATAGCAACAATTGAGGAGTTGGTGGCTACTGTCAAACTCCTAGTTTCTAACAGTGCATTGCATACACCATCCATCTGTTCTTCATCTAACTTGCATCGCATGTCATCGCTAGGAAACTATTTAGATAGTGTTGTGCCACCAGCTTCCGTCGCCCTTCCACAGTGTCTTAATAAGACCGCATCTGTGCTGCCCCTAGGTTCTCTTGGACTCCCTCCCCCTAACACTTCACAAAAACAATCCTACTCACAAGTAGTAGAAAACTGTAGAAGATCAACCAACGCCACATTTATTCCTTCTTTAGGTGGTTACACACCTCTTCGAAAAAACACAGAATCACCTTGTTTTACTAATCAGGCCCAGACAGTTTACATGGTCAATGTCCCCAAAAAAGGGACAAAAAATGAGAACACTGATTCCCTGATAAATAAGTCCATCCACTGGCTGCGACACATTCGGGGTTGCCGCTCATTGATCAGGGAAGACATAGTTAGAGCAAGGAGACGTACGTCCATTAGCCAACTATCGGATTGTATTGAGCTTACCCTGACCTAGCGGAAAATCTCCTGGCACTGGAGTATAGAGCCTGCTCTCCCGATTTTTCATCTATCCAGGTCAAGCGTTTTCCCACAACTGCCACGGCTAGGGCCAATGATAGTGTGCAGTTATCATCTATCCCTAGTAGGTCCCTGCTTGAGGCCATGGACTGACTAGGGCAGCCCGTTCAGTTTAGACAGGAGTCACAACATACTCCATCTCCTAACACTTTAAATGTCCTTGGCAATCTCGGAATGAATGCCACCTCTGATGGCCTCCAAGCTCTATATTCAGTTCAGGGTAGGTTCACTGCCGGTCAGAGAGCTAACAGCGTAATGGAGCACCCCACATCAGACGACCTTAGGGTGCCCCTGTTGCAAAGCACCGACAGAGAGCACAGCCCATCTTATGTTTGCCTGCCCCGCTTATAAAAGTGCAAGAAAAAAATGGCTTAAACCTATCTGCAGAGAGTTGACCACGCGTGAACACTGTACTGCTCTACGCATTTTAAAGGCTAACCCGCGGACCCTCCTTGTTTGTGGTGTAGCCAAATACCTTGGCTATGCTTGGATTGTAAGGTTAAAATTCTTGCGCGAAGACTTGCAATGAGCTACGCTCATATTTTTAGTGTTATGATTTACCTGTGATATATTGCACTGCCACTTTACTCTCGAGAAATTAACCAAGAATAACTTAAAGAGGAAAAAGGCCTTCATGACTAGAAGGGCCACAAATGAATTTTGTAAATATTGATCTAAGACTAGATTATTTTTGCAATAATTATATTACATAATATTGTGGGCAATTAGAATTTGATGTGTTTAATGTCTGATTGTATTTCATATTTTTAAACTGATGTTTTAATTTGTTTTTATGGTCTATAAAAATTGACAGATGTAATCATGGAAATGTTTTTAAGATATTGGATATCGAAATAAAGCTACTCTGAATTGAATTGAATATTAATTAACAACAAATTATTATTATTATTTTTTTTGTCAAAGTTCTGTTTATTGAGCATCTATCAGACAAATTACATAGAAATAAACCAGGTGGGACGTGCAAGCCCCGGGGTCAAATCCAAGTCGATATGGAGAGTTCAGTTTCAAGCGTCTCTCGGGTAAGGCACTCCCCCCCCTGATAACATATAGATGCCTTTTTATTGTCCTGACCAAACAAGCCCATAAGGAAGCATCGAGTTTACAAACAAAATCCCTTCCCCCCTGCCCCAGTCTCCCCACTCCCCTTACCCGGTGGTGGTGATTATTAATCAAATGAAAAAATGACTTCAACAAGGCCTCCGCCGACATCTGAATTTATCAAGGCGGACTTCAGATCGTTGCATCCATTGGGTCGTGAGACCCCTGGGCTCCCCTTGCTGTAGTTTAAATCTGGAAGAGGTGCATAGCCCTGGTCGAGGGAGGACATACTGTTGCTGGTAGACCTTATGAAAGGAACCTAACTAGTGGCCCCCACTTGTGTTCAAAGGCAGTGTAAATGTCTTCAAGCCTTTCCATAGAGAGGAGTCTCCATAAACGGGCATGCCAGAGTGAAATTGCTGGAGTGCCTGTTTTTTTCCTCCTGCCGCTATTGTAAGTTTGGCCGTCCCCAGACCAGTCCACAGGATTACCTTATCCGAGTTTGGAGTGTGGTCTAACTCTGGATCTCGGAGGCCCAACAGGGCACCCCCAATATCCAAAGGGACCGGGTATGCAAGCATCTCTTTAATGTGGGAGAGAATTTCCTCCTAAAAAGGCCAGATACTAGGGCAGTCCCACCAGCTCCGGCGAAAGTCCTCCCTCTCCCCGCATCCCCGCCAGCAGAGATCGGATGTGTCGGGGAAGATCCTCCGAAGCTTGGTAGGGTATAAGTACCAATCCAGCAGCGTTTTGTAGTGGGCTTCCCTCAGAGCTACTGATTTTTATTTCTAGAGAGATCCCCCCATAAATTCTTCCATTCTTCCTCTGTGACATTCACCCCAGCACCCGCTCTCAAAAGGACATGTAGCGTGCTCGTGGTGTATGTAAAGTGGACAGCAGCAGTGCGTCGAGGAAGGAGATGGCACCTTTCATAAAACCTGCCCTGTGGATCGCCAATGACTCTATCGCCGTAAGTTCTCTTGTGGCGGCCTCTTTTATGTGTGGCGGCGTGACCCAGTGTTTGAGCTGCAGGTAATGGTAGTGCTCACTAGAGGGGATCAAAAATTCCAGTTGACAGCTCTCAAATGTGCGTATGTCGTAGTTGTGGAAAAGATCCAAGAGTTTAAGGCAACCCCCCTCCCTCCAACAGTCAAAAGGCCCCTCCTGAAGTGCTGGGAGAAACCCTGGATGGAAGTGAATAGGGGTGAATGTAGTCCAACCCTCCCTCCTCGTTACCTGGTCCCAAATCGTCAGTGTCGTGCAGGTGGGGGTGCTTAGGTAGGCATTTGCAGGTCGGTCCCTTCTGTGCTTCCAGAGAACATCCCATATGGAGCGCCCCACGATGGAGCGGTCCATGTGGAGCCAGTGTTTATCGGACTCCCGTGCTGTCCATTCTGTCACCACACGCAGCTGGGCCTCTTGATAGTACAATGTGAGATCTGGAAGGGCCCCCCCTCCCTCCTTCCTAGGTTTCCCCAGCACATGGTAAGGTAGGTGTGCCCTTTCCCCCTGCCAAATGAAATTAATGACCAGGGAACGAAGATGCGGCAGGAGGTCACGCTCCAAGGTGATTGGCAGTGCCTGGAATAAGTAGAGTAGATTGGGGAGGACTGTCATTTTAACTGCATTGATCCACCCTAACCATGAGTTGTAGAGAGGCTTCCATCTTTTAAAGTCCTGTTGCAGCTGCGTTACTAAAGGGAGATAGTTAGCCCGATATAGATCCCCAATTTTAGCTGTGAGATAGGTACCCAGGTAGAGAAGAGCGTGCTTCGCCCATTGGAAGGGTGTTTGGGCCTTCAATTGTGATACCTCACCTGCAGGAAGCGTAAGGTTTATTATGGAGGATTTCGAGAAATTTACCTTAATTCCTGCTACTTTTTCAAAGCTCAACAGCTCAGTTTGCACTGCCTGAAGGTATGAGGCAGGCTCCATGAGAGTGAGGAGAATATCATCAGCGAACAGGGACGCTTTGTGCTCAATGCGACTGAATTTAATTCCCCGTATCTCCTCATTGGCCCGAAAGCATGCTGCAAGAGGCTCTATACTGAGGGCAAACAGGAGGGGACAAAGGGGCACCCCTGTCGCGTGCCCCTACTGAGGATTAAAGGGAGAGAAGTTGACCCGTTCACCATCACTCAAAAACTGGGGAGATGGTAATTGGCCTTAACCATGCGGAGGAAGGCCTCACCAAAGCCGAAGCGCTGCATGGCGAGGAATAGGAATGACCAGTCCACCCTGTCAAAGGCCTTTTCCGCATCAAGACCAATCAGGATAGCAGGCAATTTGAATTTGCAGGCTTTTTTAATAAGGTGTATGGTGCGACGGATGTTATCATGGGTTTGTCGCCCCTGTATAAAGCCCGACTGATCAGGGTGGACCAGCTCGACCATCAACCCCTCCACGCACGCTGGCAGGATCATAGAGTAGAGTTTGGCATCGAGATTGAGAAGAGCTATAGGCTTGTACGAGGCACAGTGTTGGGGGTCCTTCCCCGGCTTAGATATCACCGAGATCACAGCCTCAGCCATAGAGGTGGAAACGCGCGCATCAGCAGCTATCTCTGGAATAAGTCAGTGAGATGGAGTGTGAGCTCCGCTGCAAAGTTTTTGTAAAATTGGGCGTTAGGCCATCAGGGCCAGGGGCTTTGTGCAATTTGAGTCTCCCTATGGCCAGTCTAACCTCCTCAGAGGAGGTAGGGGTGTCAAGGGACTCCGCGGTTGCAGGGGAGATCCTGGGGAGTGATACGTTATCTAAGTACTGCTGCTGTAGGACAGTTTCTGGGTTGGTGCCCTGGTAGAGCTCCCCATAAAGGTCACCAAAAAGGTTGGCCTTCTCATCATCAGTGTGGGTGAGGTGTCCCCGATGGTCCAGAATGCCTCCTATAAATTCCCGTTCCCTCTTCACTCGGTGACGTCATGCTAATTGAGACCCTACCTTGTCCCCTTGAGCATAGGAGGTCTGTTGTAGCTTAAAGAATGTGTATTCTGCCCTATTGTTGTAAATCGAGCGGAGCTTTCCCCGAACGGCGGTAAGTTGACGCTGTATCTCTCGGGTGGTGATCGCTTTGTGTGCCTTTTCAATTACCTCGAGTTCTTGTTCGAGATCTACCCTTTCCTTGTTCCTCCGCTTGTTAAGGGTCGCGTTGAGTTGGATACATTTACCCCTGGTAACCGCCTTAAAGGCGTCCCAATTGTTCTGCGTGGAGGTATCCTGGGGAGAGGTGTGTGAGAAGAAATCAAGCATAGAGGTCCTCAGTTCCTCATGAAGGACAGGATTGTGTAGGATCGGAGTTGGGAAATACCATCGGAGCTTGCCCGTCCTGACCACGCTATGGTCAGAGATGGAAATCAGCAATATCTGCACCGCCTGAAGAGAACCCACCAGGGCCTGACTAAGAAATATGTAGTCAATCCTAGAGTAGGACTGATACACATTTGAGTAGAATGAGTAGTCTTTAGTGGTGGGGTGTAACTCCTGCCGAGCATCACACAGACCCAATGAGGATATTTTTTGCTTGGTCCCTTTAGGAAAGGTGGATGTCATCGCCCTATGTGTATGTGAGCTGTCCAGGATCTCGAGCCAGGCCAAGTTAAAGTCCTCCAAGAGAACTATCGGACCCTCCGCAAACCAAGAGATCAACTCAAGAGTGTTTGCACAAAAAGTGGCCTGTCCCGAGGTGGGAGCATATATGGAAGCGAAGGTACATAATGTGCCCCTGAGCCGCCCCTTTACCACAACAACCCGGCCCTCCCGGTCGGTTTTAGTAGCCTTGTGCTGAAATTTGGTGGAGTTGTGGAAGAGTAGTGCCACCCCGTTATGCTTTGTGCTAGAGGACGACTTGTATATGAGAGGGTATGATTTGTGGTGCAACCGAGTGTCCTCTGACTTTTTAAGATGAGTTTCTTGTAAGGCAACCACCTCGAACCTTCGATCTGTGAGGTATTTCCTGATTTTTTGACGTTTTTGGGGGGAGTTCATCCCCTTAACATTCCAGGTCGCTATTGATACCATTGGTAAACTGCACCTCTCTCCCTTCCCATGTGAGTCAGGACCGCCCGGGATCAGTGGCAGAAACCTCTCCTGGCGAGATCCCCACTGAGATACAACGTCAACCACCCTTGCACCCCCCTCCTGTCTTATGCTATTGCTTTGACCAAATAAAAAACAAAGATCAGACACCACTACCAGGGTACCATCCCCTCCCACCCCCTCGAAAACCCCAAAAACAGTGAGCTGCTCGGCCAACTGGCCCGCAGATCGGAACCATCCAAAAAACCCAGGGAGAATTCTGGGTGGTACGGACAAGGCCCGCACCCCCCGGCTGCCATGTGCCAAAAAGAAAAGAAAAAAAACATAACTAGGAAAGAGAGGAAAATAACAACCTCAGTGTCTTTAGAAATCGGAGGCCTTGCTCCGGACGCCAGCTCAAATAACCAGTCGAACACCAGGTTCCAGCTCTCGAAGTGGTACGTGCCTGCAAGAGCGTCTCTGGTCGAAGTCCTTCAGGGTTCAAGGCTGCAGCCGACAGGCAGGTCTATGAGATCAGTCTCTGGGGTTTCATTTAGACTTCGGGACCGCTTGCCAGGATCTGGAACCTTTCCGCTATTGGTCCTGACCAGTGGATGTGCCCTCCGAAGATTCCTCCTCTAGTAGTGGCAGGCCCAGAATGCGGAGGCCATCAGCTAGCTCCGTCACATGGTGAGGTTTATTCTTGTATTCAAAGACCAAACCAAAGGGAAACGACCAGCGATATCGAATGTTCTCATCTCGTAACTTTGTGGTGATGGGTCTCATTAGCTGCCGACGAGCGAGAGTAGCCGGTGCCAGGTCCTGAAATATCGAGCATTTGTAGCCCTGGAAGGAAATGACGGTCTTCTTCCACGCTGCGCTAAAGATGGCCTCCTTTTTTTTAAAAGCGTGCATCTTGACCAGGACGTCTCGCGGTCGTCTACGGTCACCCGATTGCATGGCCCCCACATGGTGAGCTCGGTCAATTTTAATCTTCAGTTGGTGGGTTGCTAGTATTTCTCCGAAGAGGCCTATGACAAAAACTTTCAAATCTGGCCCCTCTGCGCCCTCCTCCAGGTCGTGAATGCGGACGTTTTCCCATCGGGATCTATTCTTCAGGTCTTCCGCCTTAAGTAGTGCTTGCTGTAGTTAGGCCCTTAATTCTCGTTGGGTGTCTTGTAAAGTGGAGGTTCTGGTCTCCAGATCTTGCATCTGCTCCTCCACCTCCAGTACCCTGGTGCCCACCGCGTCCACATCCTGGCAGAGGGACACCATCTTCTCGGTGTGGTCTGCCTTAAGTTATTCCATGGAGGACCGCAGGTCCTGTTTGATCTCAGTGCATAGATCAGCTTTAAAGTCTTGCTTTGTTGCCACCAGCTCTTCCAGAGTGAGCGTCATGTTCTGCTTTTGAGGGGAGCCCAAAAGTGGAGAGTCTTCATCAGTGGCCGAGAAGTAGCCGGAAACTTTGTTTATAGTTTTCTTGGGCGGTATAGGAGCTGCGACCGTCACCTCATGGGAGGCAGGGATCCGGGCAGGATACAGCAAGCTAGGCACCCACGTCCTCCACCGTTGTCAGACCCTGTTAGTGCTCGGGCAGACTGGACTGAGGCTGTTAAGAGACGGCCATGTTAAGGTCAGGCGTCTTCCGACCCTAAGTTTGTGACCATTCCCCCTCATGTAGGATAGGAGCTGTGTAGGCGCCATGTCTTACTGCCACCCGTTGGTTGCCACTATCCTGCAGTATCCACTATTAGACCGGTCTAGGGGTCGCCAGCCAGCCCGCCGCAATCTTAGAGTAAGGCGAGGACCCTGAATCTCAGCCGTTCCTTCAGGCCTCGGCAAACGATTCCTGGTCATATGAGGTGATGTGTCCACTTGCAGCGCAATCCCCGCTCTCCCCCAGTGCTGCTGGTCTCAGTCACTGGCCGCTCTGGCATCGGCCACCCGCAGGACCCCGAGGCCTCACCTCCTGTCTCACGGTCGGCTGCGAATCACTCCAGGCAGCATCCACGTGGGAGTTGGTGCCAAGAGGCATCAGCGCCCGTCCCCCCTCGGCGCTGGAATGTCTCGGTCCTGGTAGGATCCTGGTTGCAGCCGAGACTGCACTGTGGCGCCGCCGGTCCGGACACCGTGAGTTCCGATACGCCATCTCTAGTGCAGCCTCACATCGTGGTCCCTCGCTTCTTAGCTAGCGACAGACCCGGCGCACGAATTTCGGGCCTAGTATTGACACCCCCGTTAGTTGGGGGCTCCTCTGCTCATCTTTCCTGAATGTTCTGCTCCCTTTCCGTGGCGATAGCAGCCCAAGGCAGCCGTGGGGTCAGATAGCTGAGCGCTCATGTCCGATCAGCCATCTTACTTGGCCACGCCCCCAACAAATAATTTTTTTAATTAAGAATAAAGTACTTCCCACCATTTACCTCTATAAACCCCACAACCCGCAGTTAAAATTAATTATACAATTTCCATATTTAATGTTCAATTAATTAATTAATATTAATTAACAGCTAAGGGCCCGATTCCCATGTCCTTTGGAAGGCCTCTGAATCGGATTTGGCATTCTCGGATATGATTCGCAGCCCTTGTTTCCGACCGAATTGTACACAGGTCCGAACGACCAAGTACGATGCGAAGATCACGTGTGCTTCGACCGAATTGTTTCCGGTACCCGAACCTGTCCGTATGACAAGTTCGTAGCTGAATTATGCCGCGCAATGGAGCCGAATTCCGACCAAGCGAGTACGATGCACGATTCGGACAGCTGCTTCGTCTCGGTCTCAGTGAGATGGTACGACTGTCGAAATCATAATTCGGGGGCCTTTGCAGGCCCCCCTTCACCCGGGGCCCTCCGAATCTGTCACAGAGGTGTGCCCATGGGTCCCTCCGATCCAGGCATGCACAATGTGCCCGCCACAGGGTGTATGCTTTTCCCCACCCACCCCTTTTTGCTATGGGAGGCTGTGTACGCATCTGTACACAGGCTCCCATAGAGTTCAATGAGAGTCCGAGCGATTCGAGTCCATATGCATACGGCTGCATCATACTCCCTCGTTTGGACTCCCAGAGCACGTTTAGCTTGGAAAGCCCTCCGGATCCGTGTCGTACGGAGGGCTTTCCTAGCGAGATCGGAAGCGGGCCCTAAGTGACTGACTACAATGGCAGACAGACTGCAGTCCGTCTGCCATTGTTTCGTATTTGGGACCACCCGCCTACAATGTGGCAGTCTTAAATACCATATTACGATGCGACCGCCACCACCGCAGTCGCATTCCCTTTGTTTTGTAGTGCAGAGGGGATGCACTCATCAGCCCCTGCCGCAATACAAAAAATAGGGTGTTGACATATCCCTGCACTATGAGGCAGGCACCATGCGGTGCCTGCCACACCCAGGGCCCATGTCCCAGTCCCAGAGGTAAGGGGGACCCGCTTAGGGCCCCCAAATCTGTTTCCGCCATCCATTTCCTGGCAGGTTGACCGCTGCAGAACGACCGGAGGAAAGAGATATCATAATTCTTACAGCGGTGACTAGCAGGCACCCGCGCAATGCAGGGACTAGCGGTTGTTTGATGTGTGGTCGGATTGAATCCACCCGTCTGGACCGTGGCGGTCAGACTTTCTGACCACCACACTTCCACCCGCCATCGTAATATATGGCAGGCAGAAAACCGTATTACGATGGCATCTATATCAGCCCCTAATTATTTAAAAATAAATTACTTCCCACCCTTTACCCCTATAAACCCCTCAACCAACACCTAAACAAAATTACACAGTAACCATAATTAATTAAAATAAATTAATTAATATTAATTAACAACCAATTAATAATAAATTACTTCCCACAATTAACACTATACAATCTCAATTAAATACATATTAATAAATAAAAAATAATCATTAATTTATTATAATTAAATTATTTCCCACCCTATTCCCCTATAAACCCACAACCCTCTAAAAACCAAAAAACGCAAAATGTAATTTAAATAAAATTTATATAAATAAACAATAATTATACAAAAATACATCACATACATTTAAAATATATACCAAAATACATAACATTAATTACAAATTCAATATTTCAAACAACTATATTTTTGCAAATTATAATAAAGACTTCTATATTTTTAAAAAATGATATTTCGTACCTTAAAATTGATATTCTTGACCACGATATTCTTATTGTCGATATTTCTGTGTCACGATATTTCCAACTCGATATTTGTGTAAGTCGACATTTCTAACTCAATATTTTGTCTGAATACCTCCCCTGAGGAGGCAGAGAATTCTGATGCATTTCCCGTTTTACAAAATGTTGAAAATCGGGGAATACGTCAAGGTCCATGGATGTTGAGTTGGAACGCCTACACTAACGCCCATGGAACGCCCCTTTCACGCAGAGTAATGCATTAAAGGGGGGCATTCTTACAAGGCCATGAAAAGTCATGCAGGGTGACTTTCCGTGGCCTTGTAATTATGGGCAAGCCCGTAGCTCTGCCAGTGCGTCCATAGAAGTGGCGCACTGGTGGCGCAATTGGCTTGTAACTAAGCCCCAATAAGTCTTGCAAGAGACAGCACATGCTCTGTCTTCTCTGCTTAGGTGTTACCTAAAAATATACGGAGAGGTGCTATGGGTCAGCGCCCTTAAGTCATTGGGTTCTTGCGATCAGCCCTCTTCAGTCATTGCTGGCAGTCATATTGTTTGTCGATCCACAGAAATGTATCCTCTTCAATGGTAATGGAGCGGGTAGAGCAAAATTTTGTATACCTCCGTTATTTTTCATGAAAATATTAACTATATAACCTACCTATTATAAATGTACTAATAGTTTGTAGTGTTAAAACTAAACAAACCATTTGAATACACCAATTACACGTGGGACTTATTGCTTTTTGCATGGCAAATTAAACCTAATAACTAAAATATGTATGCATATTAATAGTAGTACATGTGGTAATAGATATTGCATGATTTAAGTTGCTTAAATGATGTTTGCGTTCCTGTTTGGATCCTAAAGGTGAATATTATCGCTTTAAATGTCGCTATATTCTAGGAAAATACAAATACATAAAGGGATTAGTGAGGGTTTAACATTAGAATCTTCATTTCTTTGTATTAATTATTCTTTTGTGTTTTTTCCGCTTAAGTTGACATTTGGGCCTACCTAAAAATGGCGTCCGAAATGGAGTTCAGAAGTGGCCACCATCTCGTGAGCGCGATGCCTACTGCGCAGACTCGGATGGCTCCGTGAACTTCCTGACGACCCCGACTCGCCATGTTCTTGGTCAAGGATAGGAACTTGGTTGACTGCCAAACTTCAGTCAGTAAAAACTGGTCTAAATGAACAATTGGGACATAAAAGCAAACCTACAACAATGTTGCATAAGGGCAACTCCGACAGAGGAAATGAACCAGCAAAATCCATGAGAACCTCATAGAATAAAAATCGGACGTTCCCCAACCAGCCAATCACAGCCTTTCTTGCCCTAAAAATGTTTCATGTTATCCCGAAATGTATTATAAAAGAGTAGTAGAATAGGGAGGGGCTCTGGCATTCTGCGGTTTCGATGACTGCACACCCTCTTTTGACTCCACAGGCGATGACAGATGCTTGCACGACTTCTGGTCCTTTGGAAATCTTTGGGACTGTAACGTGCTGAGCAAAGAACTGTCGGACTTTGAGCTTTGGCCTGCTTTATTTGGACAATTAACGGCTAAATTCGGTTATGCAGAGCCAAATGAATTAGAGAAAAGTACAGATAGCAAGAATAGGTAAATATAAATGTCATGCGATTTGTGAACAAAATTCTAAATTCGATCAATTATTAATGCTGATATTAATGGCAAATAATATTTAGATAAACAAATATGATTAACAGAAATTACGAGTTTGTGGTTTTTCAATAAAAGAGTAAAGGATTCTGAGTCTTAAATGTGTTTTAGCTGGTTCTAAATCACCATCAACCAATCCAACTAATTGGTCCGTCGACCAAGTGGTGGAGTGCCTTGATGTTTAGGGTTAGGAATCTATAGGTGGTGAATGCTAATGTATATTTTGTAAAATAACTTTTCTTCCCTATAGGTAATAAGGTACCCCCACATGTCCAGCGCATCCTTCCTCCTGAGTGGAGACCTGTGAAAGAGACGTGTGAGTGTTGATGTTATGGTCCCCACCAATGAATGCATGTGCGAATGAGTTAGTGTGATGATGGATCTGTGACGCAGGGAGGACTTTGTAAATTTCGCCCCTCCTTAGTTTTGCACTGGATCAGTTTTTCTGGTAGCAGAATGATGGTTTTATTGCATTGGTTTGGTGATTATTGATTCTGGATGTTTGGATGAGTATTGATTTATGTACCAACATTCTATGTTGAGTCACGTTGCATTCCATGTTGTTTTTTAGACTTCTGGGATGTAGGAAGTCGGATGGCCTGTGGCAAGTGAAGTCACATGGTGAATTGTTTGTTGCCCTGTAGGTACACGGGGAAAACGTGTAACGATTGAAGTTGCACGACGCATTGTCTGGGTTCGATTTGGTAACATCATCGTGTGTTATCGTTAGGGACATTTCTGTATGAAAGAGGTGTATGGGTAGCGAAGGCCACCTGTGAAATTTTGGTCTTAAGTAACAGGAGTCCACGTGAACTCTGATTACGCTTTTCACTGGAAAGGTAATAGGTGTTCCCTAAGCTTGTAAGAAGGATAAAGTAGAGGGAAGTGCTACTTTATTAACAAATGTAATAATTCTGTAGTAGGGCAGAGGTAAGTGCTGCTCTCGGGAAAGACAGGATTCTCTGCGAATGGACTACATTTTCCGTATGAAAGTGCGCAAATGAAACGGCATTCGACTCATTTGTGAAACTCTGGTTTTATTTCTCAGGAGCAGAGCGTCTCCAACAGGTGTCTTATTTCCAGAGAAACGGTTATTTAATGCTTGCTAGAAGGGTAAGGTAGAGGGAAGTGCTACTTTATCGGCGATTGTAATGATTCCGTAGTAGGGCAGAGGTAAGCGCTGCTCTCGGGAAAGACGGAATTCTTCTGAAAAAGGTCAAGACTATTTCTTTTGTTAGCGATACAGATATTGGTGGCGTTTCTATGTTGTTACTAACAGAATGTGAGTAAAAAGTGAATGTAAGAAAGTTTGCCGATAAATTTTGTAAAGGATGGGTCAGCAGAAGCAGGAGTAGCGAGAAAAGCTGACGTCAGAAAAGACCGCGCTGGGATTGACCAGTCAGTAAGAAACGTAGACGCTCCTGATTGGTGCGTTAGTGTGCGCCTCACTAGGAGTGGAGAATTACAGGGTGACGTAGATGCTCTGGATTGGTGCGTTAGTGTAAGTCGCGCTGGGCTTGGAGAATTGCAAAAGTGACATAGACGCTCCGGATAGGTGCGTTAGTGTAAGTTGCGCTACGATTGGATAAAACAACAGAATAGTCATAGGAGAAATCTAGCGATACTGAAAAGAGAAAATGATGTATTATGATCAACCAGAGAAAGAGAAAAAGTCCTGGTTTGGAAAGATCAAGAGTTTATTTAAGAAGGACAAACCGATTGTGACTAGAGAGGGACAGTTGCTACCTCCATCGAAATCACCAGCATCCTTTATGGTTGCGAAATATGGTTATCATACATGTATTTGGTTAGACAATTGGGCAAAGTATACAAAAGATGATGGAGTTTTGGCATTTCCGGAACATGGTTCTTTCAATTTAGCGGTATTGAGGAATTTAAGAGAAAGAATGATGAAACTAGAACCGAGACCTAGACCTACTCAGTTTGAAGCATTGACAGAATGGGAAGATGAGACGTATGACAGAGAACGACAGCGGAGTGGCAGAAGGCACAAATATATGTTTGGTAGACCGTGTGGACAAGAGAATCATGAGGATAGAATGAGGAGATGGCGAAGAGCAAATATGACTGATGGTATGTTCCCTATGAGAAGTGCTGAAGAGATTAGTAGTAGAAAATGTACAGAAATAATAGAAATAATACAGAATCAGAAGGTTATAAGTATGGTGTGCATGAGTTGGAGGATGATGTTCTTGATGACATGTTTTATAAAAATCCACACCCGTATCAATCAAATTCCACATTGTTGACACCGAGTGCCCCAGTAAAAGAAACACCACAAAATATAAAATTTGAATCAATACCATATAAGGTAGGAAGAAATAATCCCTTTAGAGAAACAGAAATTACACAACCTGGTAAAATGGCAAATGAAAATTCAGCTGAATTAGCAAAAACAACTTTAGAGTTAACTGAAAAGATTAGGGAATTAACAAAAAACTTGTAAGCTGTAACTGTTCCTGTAACAATAGGACCTGTAATGCCTATTTTTGATAAACAAAAGGATAGTGAGCATTGTCTGACGATTCCTTATAACAGTAATAAACAAACTGTAATGCATAGAAGAGGTTCAAGCGAGAATCCGTGGAGACAAGCGGTAGGAATTTCTGAACATAGTACGCCTAAAAATTTGACAGTAAATCAGAGTCTAGTGAATAGAGCAATAATGACGACAGAATCAGTACCAGGATCACCAAAAGGTTTAGAACAAACACGAAATGAAACGATTCCTGTAGGTCCTACTTCTGATGAATTGAGTGAATGGTTAAGGAGTTTACAGCAAAAAGATGCTGAACCACAACCTATAGATGTGTCAAATTAAAAATAGTTTTAGAAGAATTAATAGTAGGAACTATTCCCACAGAAAAGTTAAAAGCCTATCAATATGAAGAATTAATATTTCTATGCAAAAGTATAACATGGAGAGCAATAAATTTATGATGAAAGATTAGAAGAAGTAGCAAGTGAAATGGGTATCAACTTTGAAAAGGTAAAGTCTTTACAAAAACCATACAGAGTAGACTTTTCTGAAAAAGATATTGAAAATTTGAATACTGCAGGAAGAACAACTCAGATTAAAGACTTAATTATTTTACTGAGAAAATGGGGCGATGCAGACAAATGGAAAAGTAGAGGGTTTCGAAAACGAAACGATGCAACAGGCAAAACGTTTGCAGATTACCCAGTAAGAGAAAAAGAAAAGGTAGTGACTGAATGTCCCATGAGGGAGATTCCAGGTGGAGGCTATGTGCATGTCCCCTGGACCAGACAAGATATTTTATCATTCACCAATGACTTTCTTCGCTTGCGAGAGAAGCCGGTTGAGTGGTACAGGCAGGTAGACAGGTTTGTAAAATTATCAAAAGTACTATGGATTGCAGACCCATGGGCAGAATGTAAAATTACAATAGGTTGGTCTACTCAAGAGTACCCTAGAGATCCAAAAACAGGTGCCTCTGATCCAGAAGTAATGAGAAAATATGAACAAGTAGTTACCTTTCTGAAAAATAAAGTGCCTCCTAAAGAAACTGATTGGGTAAAAACTGATAGAACTCATCAAGAAGTGAAAGAGTCTGTACATGCGTATTATGAGAGATTGATATTAGCTTTTAAACAATTCAGTGGAGATGAAAATTTGAGTTAGAAGGATTTGAGTCATTTTGTATATCGATTTGTATATGGGTTGCGACCTGAAATAAGTGAAATGATTAAACAGCATACAGTGGATTGGCAAAATAAACAGATAGATGAAGTACTGAGACATGCAAAATATTTTAGTGATGAAATTGAAGGAAAACAGCATAAATTAAAAGAAAATGCCATGTGGGCTCAAGTAAAAGTAGCAGAGAGACAGGAAGCTCAATTGATTGAACAAGCCAATGGTACAGGTTTGAAACAAAAACCCAACTTTGGGAAAGGGAAAGGACAGGTTAGTCTAGATGAATCCGAAAAGAAATGGCCATGTCATAATTGCGGAAGAATAGGGCATTGGAGAACCGAGTGTAAATTTCCCCCAAGTGCTAATGGTGATAATGCATCATTGAATCCACAGGTGCAGAATAAGGTGAGTTGTCAACCGCAGCGACAGCAGCAGGTTGTTGCCCAATAATGTCAGGTGCCAAAACTGCCCTTTCCACAGAGCGTAAATCCTCAGAAATACAGTAATGAGACAGGATTCTACAACGAAGAACAGGTAACTAAGCTGCCGCGCGCTAGTGCTGTTTCGCAGTATTGGCTACAGCGCGATGAGAGTGAGTCAGAAGAAAGCTATTGACGGTGCCGAGGGGAGGAAGAAGAGTGCGTACTTGGCGCAACTCTAGAAGTAGACCAGACAGGCCCTTTTGTGGATGGAAAGGTAAATGATGAAAACATTACTTTCCTAGTAGATACTGGTGCTACACGTTCAACTGTTAGGTCAGTTGATTTCAAAAATCTTCCTGTCTCGGATGAAACAATCCAAGTAGTTGGAGTATCCAACAGACAGATAAAAACATTTCTCACTGAACCAGTTAAAGTCAAAATAGGGAAATTTTCTGAAATGCACCGTTTTGTTGTGTGCGATTCAAGCCCTGTAAATTTGTTAGGGAGAGATTTGCTGTGCAAGATGAACTGCACAATATTCTGTACTCCTGATGGCATAGCTTTTGAGACTCCTGATGAGGACGTACTGTATAAAATGACAATAGCTAATATGGAACCTGAAATTACTGAGGCATTTGCTGTATTTGACCACAAAGAATTGTCTCAAGAATTGAAGAAAACAGTAAAAACGTAGGTGTGGGATTTCACAGGAGAAGATGTGGGATTAATGAAAAATGTAGATCCCGTAAAAATTTCTGTAGAGGAAGGAGTAAGTTACCCAAATATTCCGAAGTATAAACTGACACCCGAGATAATTGCAGGAGTCACTCCTATAATAGACAAAATGATTGAGCAAGGTATATTGAGGGAAATAATGAGCAGTCCATGTAATTCACCGACTATGGGACTGAAAAAGATTAACAGAACTTTTATAATAGTACAAGACCTGAGAAAAATAAATAAAATCGTTGTATCATGATGTCCCATTGTACCAAATCCACCTGTGATTTTGTATCAGATTCCTCACGATGCAGAATGGTATACAGTGATTGATTTGTGTCATGCTTTCTTTTCCATTCCGTTGCACCCACCCGATTTGACGAACGTATTTTGGCATGGTGCTGAGTCCCACAGGGGTATACAGAGAGTCCCTCGATATTTAATCAGATTCTGAAAAAGTCCTTAGACGATTTTAAAATGTCCGAAAGTTCGTTATTGGTCCAATATATCGATGACCTACTTATGGCATTGAGAACTCGAGAAGCTTGTGTGGTAGATACCATTGCATTGTTGAATCATTTGGCAGATGGAGGACTTAAAGTATCCCTATCGAAATTGCAATTCTGTCAGAAAGAATTACAATATTTAGGCCACAAAATTGAAAAGGGATTAAGAAAAGTAACTGCAGATAGAATCAGGATAATAAAAGGAATGAGAGCCCCAATGACTCAAAGAGAGGTGAGAATGTTTCTTGGAATGGTTGGATATTGTCGCCAGTGAATTAGTAACTTCTCTTTGATTGCAAAACCTTTGGTACATTTGACAACAAGTGATATAAAATATCCCATTGAATTAAATAAAGAAGAGTTAAAGGCTTTTAAACAATTGAGAGATGGGTTGTGTGAAGCACCAGCTCTTGGCATGCCTGACTGTGAGAAAGAATTTGAACTCGATTGCAGCGAAATAAATGGATGTGCACTTTCTGTGTTAACACAGAAACACGGAAAATTGAGGAAACCAATTGCATATTTTTCAGCTATATTAGACCCTAGCATTGCCTGGTTGTTTGAAAGCTGTAGCAGCCACCTGTAAGAGTCTGGAACAGAGTGAAGGAATTGTGATGGGATATCCTGTGAGAGTGTTTGTACCTCATGATGTGGCAATCCTTTTAACAAGGAGCCGCACTCAGTTCATGACGCATAGTCGCCTGACCAAATACGAGAAAGTCCTCTTAGGTGCAAAGAATGTGAGTCTTGTGAGATGTCTGAATGTGAACCCTTCAAAATTGTTGCATGATGCTGAGAATGTGGAAGTCAGAGATGATGTGGATCATGACTGTTTGGAAGTGCTTGATTTCTGTACCAAACCACGTCCTGATATAAAAGATATACCTTTGACTGAAAGTGACTAAGTGATGTTTGTGGATGGATCATGCTTAAGAACAGATAAGGGAATTCTGAGTGCAGCATATGCAGTATGTAGAGTAGCAGCTGTACTGGAAGCATCTTGTCTGAAAGGAATAAAATCAGCCCAGGTTGCTGAACTGTTTGCGTTAACAAGAGCATGCAAGTTGAGAAAGAATGTGAGAGTGACTGTGATAACCGATAGTCAATATGGCTTCGGTGTAGTGCATGACTTTTGGCAAATCTGGTCCTAAAGAGGGTTTTTGACATCGAGTGGAACTCCTATAAGGAATGCTGAAGTGGTTGGAAAATTGCTTGAGGCGATACAGCTGCCTAAGCAGTTAGCGGTGGTGAAATGTGCTTCGCATACTAAATCCGCGGACTATATCTCAGCGGGCAACAGGTTTGCCAACGACATGGCTCAATATCGTGCACAAAATAAGAACTCAGTCAATCGTGGGAGAGAAAAAGAAATGAATTCATGTCCCTTGTTGTTTACTAACACTGTGAATACAAGGGAAGAAGTGAGGCAGTTGCCGGAAGAAGCAGGAGATGAGGAAATGAGACAGTGGGTAAAAGCAGGATGTGCACCACGGGAAACAGATCATGTATGGGTTTATCGGGATGGAAGACCAGTCATGCCTGATAGCATGGTTTCTACCATGGCACGGATGTATCATGGACAAGCACATGTAGGAAGAGATGCTATGATCAGACTATTCAAACAGACATGATATGATGCAAAATTTAGACATGTAGCTGAAAGTCTTTGCCCAAGATGCCTTATATGTCAGCAATTCAATCCTGGAAGAAAAACAGTGGTAAGTCTCGGAACGATATGACGAGAAGGAGGGCCTTTCACACGAATGCAGATTGACTTCATTGAAATGCCCCCCTAGAACAGGTTGAGGTATGTTCTATTGATGGTTTGTCTGTTCTCTCTATGGGTGGAGGCATACCCAACTAGAAGGAGTGATGGAATCACAGTAGCCAAGCTACTATTGAGAGAATTCATTCCTAGATTTGGTTTTCCAGTCACGATCGAGTCAGATAGAAGAAAACATTTCCATAATGAAATCATAAAATTAATTTGTGAAGCATTGAATGTACAACAGAAACTACATTGTGCCTATCGCCCAGAGGCTTCTGGTGTGGTGGAACAAGTAAATGGCACCATTAAAAACAGACTGGAAAAAATGTGTTTAGCCACAGGATTGAAATGGCCTGATGTCTTGCCTCTGGTACTCATGACTATTAGATCTATTCCAGATAGGAATACAGGTTTGAGTCCTCACGAGATAGTGATGGGGAGAGCAATGCAACATGTTTTCATACCAGTCAACAAGCTATTGCCTATATCTGATGACTTGGTGTTGGATTATTGCAAGGGGTTGGCTGATTCCGTTCATTCTGTGTTTCATCAGGTTGGATCGGATTCCACCACTCTTGAAAAGAAGCCAGCTCATGATCTGAGCCAAGGTGACTGGGTGAGAATAAAAGTGCATAGAAGAAGAAATTGTTTGGTCCCAAGGTGGGGTAAACCACGTCAGGTGATCCTGACCACGACAAAAGCTGTAAAATGTGCAGGAGTGAAGAACTGGATTCATGCTAGTCACACCTTGCGAATTCCCAATCCAGTGGATAACAAGGAAGGAGAATACTTTGAAGAATCAGATACAAGTTCCGAATCAGATACTGAAGAAATAAGAGCAAGGCAAACTCCTGAAAGGGGGGAGTCCGAGCCAAGTCCAGCTGTAGTACCAGAGAATCTTCCATTAAGAAGGAAATTGCAGATTTCTGACACCAGCTCAGAATCAGACACTGAACCAGTACAAGCACATAAGAGTGAAAATAAAAATAGAGAAGAGACTGTCAAAGAAATTCTCGATAAAGAAGTTCTGAATGAAAAATCAAGAGAAATTCCACCTGAAATAACAGAAGTAGATGGTAAGGTACCAGATAGAGAGAGTGAGGGAAAAATTGTTGCGGAAGACCCCCGAGGAGATGTAGGGAAACCATACATCCAGGTAGAAGAAGGGACAGTTAGTCAGCAGGAAGATTGTGTGGAAGAACCACGAGGAGGGACAGAAGTAGATAAGAAACAGAAAGTGGTGGAAAGAAGAACTACTGAAAGTAAGAGTCAAGTTGGAACTGAATTGGAGAACAGTGACGAAGAAGTACCAGAAGGTCGAGTCCTGAGGAAAAGAGCATGGAGAACTGAGAGAAATGAAAAGGGAAGTAAGCTAAAAAGGCCAGCAAAGGATGAAATTAGGCCAAACAAGATAAAAAGATTGAGATACAGATTGACACGAGTGAATTCATCCAGAGCTGAAGAAGTGAATGAGGTGTCTAGCCAAGAGAAATCAAAAGACATTGAACGACACCCTCAGAGGAAAGCAAAAGGACTAGAAAGCCCAACCAGAAGTATAAGTCACCAGAATGGTCGTATGTGGCACTACCTGAAGTACGAGAAGAGGTAGACAGCCAAGGAGATCTAGAGGTGACTGTACCAGAAGTGGTTGAGGAAGACGAAGAATCGGAAATCCTGAGAGTTATCTTGTCCGACATCGGAGAAGAGACGGATGTTCAGGAAATTCTGAATCAAGATTGTGAAAGAAAAGTGAAAGACGATCAAATTGCAAATTGAAGAGACAAAAGTGCTCCAGACGAAGAAACTTGAAATTTACCGGAAAAGACATAAACAGAAAAGAACCAAGTAGGTGCTTAGAGCCTTGGGTTAGACAAAACTAGTTGTGAAGTAGAAGAGGCTAAGTCAAAAGACACTGACTGTTTTTCGAAATGTCAAACCCCGAAAGTAGAAAATGAACATGTGTGTTCCTTAGAAGATGGTGCAAAATGTGTTGTTGTTGTACAGGATTACTAATGCTTCTGTGGAGTGCGTTAGCTTTAATGGTCTAATTTAAGGTTACATTAGATACAATAGAAGGTCATAGTGAGAATAAGACTAATGTAGAAAAGATTCAAAAGATTAATCCGACTAAAATAGATAGAAATTATTTACCTAAAGATAGGTCCATAACTGATTTTTCTAACAATATTTTTTCAAAATTATTCTATGAATATGTTAAAACAATGGAAGTGAAAGACTGCTACGTGTGTATGCAGTTGCCAGCATCAGTGTCCGAGGGCGTGACGTATCATCACCTCCCAGTGACATATGGAATAACATGTAGTGTATTAGCAAGTTTGTTTTACAAGATAGGGAGACTAGAATATTATTTCTCAGATGTAGATGACATATTTTCACAAGTACCTGTAGTCAATAAACTGAATAAAGTAAAACCTGCTAAAGTGTTAGGTGAATTTTTCTTAGAAACTAAAGAATTAACATTAGAGTCAATATTCAGAAATAATCTAACTTGTAGTCTGAAAAGAGAAGAGAAGAATTTCTTAGATATGGTAGAAGAAAGGAGATTAAAAATGCAAAAGAGGGAAAAGAAGAAAAGACAGTTTGGAATGTTGAAAGAGAAAAACATTTGAAAGGAGAAGCTAGTCCAACAATGTCTCTAGATGGCCTCAGAAAGGAAAAATGTGTATTAGAAGAAATCTAACTGCATATGATAACTATTTTGTGAGTACAAATGATTGCCATGATACTTATAGAATCATTAGTGGATGGGGATTTAAAGGGGGAAATGATCCGGTTTTTCCTGGATTATATTTTATATGCGGGAACAAAGCTTATTATCGCTTACCTGACCATTGGTATGGCACATGTTATCTAGGCCTGGTTTTCCCAAAGATATTTCATGTGGGAAGAGGAAAAGATGGTGCACATGAGATAGGTAGATAACTAACACGTAGAAGAAGAGAATCTTGGTCAGAAATTGTAGGAGACATTTTTGGAGCGTTGATACCAGCAGTTGGAATATCTCTGAATGCACATAAAATTAGAAAATTATCAACAGTAGTGGGTCGCTTGTCAACAAGCACTGCTGGAGGATTTTTATTGGTAAATACTGATATGGTTGCCATGAAAGCTATGGTAATGCAAAATCGACTTGCCCTTGATATAATTTTGGCAAAAGAGGGTGGAGTCTCTGGAATGCTGAAAGTTCAACATTGTTGTACTTATATTCCTGACGAAAGTCAAGATTTAAAGACATACATAAAGAATATAACTGATTTGCACAAGGAGATTGTTCCACTGGAGGTTGAAGGTATTTGGGAAAAGATTGGAAAAAGGTTTTCTACTATTAAAGACTTTTTACTAAAACTAGGTAGTACCTATATTGGTAAGATATTATTTCCAGTAACATGTGTGATTATTCTAGTATTAATTCTGAGATTAGGATGTCTATGTAGCAAAAGAAGGAAAATATGAAATAACATAAAAGAGAAACTATAAAGAAAAGAGAGAAAGAAAGAAAAGAAAGAGAATTTGAAGAAGTAGAATTAGAAGAGTGGAAAGAAAATATGTATAAAAAGATAAGAGAAGAAGAGACAGGAGAAACAGTCATGTGATCTAACAAATTATTAGGAGAACTGAATTAATTTCTATTCACAAAATGTATAACATTTTAAGGTAGTGTGTTGATGTTAAAAATCACTAAAGGGGGGGATTGATGGAGCAGGTAGAGCAAAATTTTGTATACCTCCTCTATTTTGCATGAAAATATTAACTATATAAGCTACCTATTATAAATTTACTAACGGTTTGTAGTGTTAAAACTAAACCAACAATTCGCATACACCAATTACACGTGGGACTTATTGCTTTTTGCATGGCAAATTAACTCAAATAACTAAAATATGTATGCATATTAATAGTAGTACATGTGGTAATAGATATCGCATGATTTAGGTTGCTTATGTGATGTTTGCGTTCCTGTTTGGATCCTAATGGGGAATATTATTGCTTTAAATGTCACTATATGCTAGGAAAATACTAATACATAAAGGGATTAGTGAAGGTTTAACATTAGAATCTTAATTTCTTTGTATTAAGTATTCTTTTGTGTTTGTTTCGCTTAAGTTGACATTTGGGCCTACCTAAAAATGGCGCCCGAAATGGAGTTAAGAAGTGGCCACCGTCTCGTGAGCGCGATGCATACTGCGCAGACTCGGATGGCTCTGTGAACTTCCTGATGACCCCGACTCGCCATGTTCTTGGTCAAGGATAGGAACTTGGTGGACTGCCAAACTTCAGTCAGTAAAAACTGGTCTAAATGAACAATTGGGACTTACAAGCAAACCTACAGCAATGCTGCATAAGGGCAACTCCGACAGGGGAAATGAACCAGCAAAATCCATGAGAACCTCATAGAATAAAAATCGAATGTTCCCCAACCAGCCAATCACAGCCTTTCTTGGCCTAAAAATGTTTCATGTTATCCCAAAATGTATTATAAAAGAGTAGTAGAATAGGGAGGGGCTCTGGCATTCTGCAGATTCAATGACTGCACACCCTCTTTTGACTCCACAGGCGATGACAGATGCTTGCACGACTTCTGGTCCTTTGGAAATCTTTGGAACTGTAACGTGCTGAGCAAAGAACTGTCGGACTTTGAGCTTTGGCCTGCTTTATTTGGAAAATTAATGGTTAAATTTGGTTATGCAGAGCCAAATGAATTAGAGAAAAATCCAGATAGCAAGAATAGGTCAATATAAATGTCATGCGATTTGTGAACAAAATTCTAAATTCGATCAATTATAAATGCTGTTATTAATTGCAAATAATATTTAGATAAACAAATATGATTAACGGAAATTACGAGTTTGTGGTTTTTCAATAAAAGAGTAAAGGATTCTGAGTCTTAAATGTGTTTTAGATGGTTCTAAATCACCATCAACCAATCCAACTAATTGGTCCGTCGACCAAGTGATGGAGTGCCTTGATGTTTAGCGTTAGGAATCTATAGGTGGTGAATGCTAATGTATATTTTGTGAAATAACTTTTCTTCCCTATAGGTAATAAGGTATCCCCACATGTCCAGCGCATCCTTCCTCCTGAGTGTAGAGCTGTGAAAGAGACGTGTGAGTGTTGGTGTTATGGGCCCCACCAATGAATGCGTGTGTGAATGAGTTAGTGTGATGACGGGTCTGTGACGCAGGGAGGACTTTGTAAATTTCGCCCCTCCTTGGTTTTGCGCTGGATCAATGGCATGTAGGGCTATTAAGGCCATTAGTCCGCCATAAGTAAGGGCTTCTATTGCAGTGCATTGATCACAGGACAGTACCAGCGGGGAGGGGTAAAGGCTATTTACTCTGAAGCCAACTTGAAAAAACGGCTCCAATTTTAAACAACACACTTTGCTTGAAGTATGGCTTAAATAGGTATGCAAATGAGGCACACTCCATATCAGGTTTTATTTTTCAAAACAATTGCGTGCCAAAAGTGTTAAATGTAAAATACAAAATACATGACTTCATCGAAATATAAGAACCAAAATATTCTGTAGTATGTCTACATCATACCTCTAGCGAGGGTATTTTAGCAGGCAGCATCTGATTCTTTTAATAGAGAATTCAGCCTTTCTAAAATGGCTCGTAATTTAGGACAAGAGAGTGGTGGCCCATGAGAGGAGCCAGGGGTACTTAAGGAGACTGGAACACATGGACCTCCTTGCAAATCGTGTACTGGGTGAGTTGAATAGCTATAGATCTGCCATATTACTCTTAGAATTATCATGCTTTTTCCTTTTTGGTGTCTTCTGTTTTGAATTATACTTGTGATTACTAGATATGTGTCAAAATATAAAATGCACATTTATTCTTGGTATTACTTGTTGCAACATGATAATCAAGTTGGCTTGAATAGATTCATGTTATTTCTTATTATTCAGCCGTTCTTTTGATTGCTTTGAATGATGATCAATGTTTCATGGAAGCTGATAATTTCACTTCTCGTTAATTGTTTTTATGCAATCAGCACTGTTCCACAGAACATATGTGAAAATGTGCCAAGGCCTTTTCTGTTAATTGTTTATTCTGAAAGGTTCAAGAATGGACAGAGACATTGTGTAAACTAAGAGCAAAGTGTGAAAAGATAGAGGGGGACTTTGTGTAGGAGATTTGAGACAGAACACAAAGTTCATACAGAACAGTATCACCCTCTTCACTGAAGGCTACGGGGAGGCACATTTAGCCTTCGCTGCTAGCTCTAGTTGGCCTGACTTTCGATGCAAACAAGCTAGTTTACTGACCATCGTTGAGAAGAGTTATGCCGGACTGTACCATCTTTGAAGCTCAAAATTAGGGTCCTTCTTTGGTGCAAAGTGTGGTTTAGTTAGCCAAAGAGATGAGGTTCAGGTTGGAGATTTTAATAGAAAAGAATCTTAAAATGTTACCATGATGTTGCCATAATATCTGTTGTTCGCTCTATTGGTAAATCATGTTGACACTTCTGTTCATCTTTATATTTGTTACTATTCATATTGCGTGCACTGTTAAAATACATTTTTTACGTAGATTCCTTGTTTCCTAGTGTTCTTGAATGTGCCATTGCACTATGAAAGAGGGTTTAAGCTACACGCATTGTCCCCGTGAGATCTCACGGGATTGATCATTGCCTAAAACACATTCCATTTGCCGGATGCCGAGTGGTGTGTGGCGTGCTTGCAGTCCCGCTGGCTCTCTGTCTTGGGTTGTCGCACTGAAAACATCCTTGGTGCTGTGTGTCTTGAAAGCCCATTCCCAGGAAGTGTTCCCTGGAATAATCAAGAAAACGTGTCACTGCAGAGAAAGAGTAGTGAGAGATGTGGTGAGATTTACTTGTTAAAATAAAAGGAAATGAAAAATAGAACAGCATTTTAATGAAAACTGATCCGAAGACGCCCCAACTAACCTAATTTAGCAGCTTAACACAAAGCAAAAACGAGTCAAGTGTTCAACAATTGGAAGGTCCAATAAAAATTGGAGTAGGCCATTCTCATCCACATTGGCAATGGCATTGTGGCCCTGCTCCCAGGCACACTTAGGAGCAGATGTACAACTGTATTCTGCGGTTGAAAAAGGGTATTCAACCCTTTTGCGACTGCAAAAAACGGCGGTGGTATGTACCAAGGCTATTTTGCGAGTCGCAGACATAGCGTTTGCTGACCGCCATTAGGAAGGGGCGTCCATTCCTAATAGTGAATCCAAATGGTATGTACCATTGTTTTGCAACCGCATTTGCGGTCGCAAAACACTCGCAGTTTACCACCTACTTCAAGTAGGTGGTAAACCATTCGCAAACAGGGGACCCCTTCCCCTCTGTGAATGGGTGCAAAGATAGTTTTTAAGAACAGGCCGTGGTCCCAGGAACCACAGCCTGCGCCTTAAAAATGAAACTGAAAAGTTATATTTTTCTTTTTTAATGCATGCTGTTTTTCTCTAAGGAAAACGAGCTGCATTTTTTAAAAAAAACTGCTTTATTGAAAAAGCAGTCATAGACATGGTGCTCTGCTGACCCCAGCAGGCCACCATCCCTGTGAGTGCTGGCCATTCCAAACGAGGTCGCAAATCGCGCTTGCCTCATGAATATTGATGAGGCAGGCAATTTTTGACCCCACTGGGAATCGCAAACAGTGTCTGAGACACTGTGTATGTTGCATTTTGTGAGTCGCAAATTGCAAGTCGCAAAGCGATGCAATTTGCGAGTCACAAAATGCAAGCGTCGTACATCTGGCCCATAATCTGTAGGGACACTGTCGCCGCCACACTCTCCATTGACTCGGTATTGAAATCTAACATCTGTAATGCGGTTGTGGGATCCTTATGACAAAATAAGAAACTACTCTCTAAAAACTCTTGTGAGCTTGGACATTTCTGTTGCCAAAGGAATTACAATGATTTCTGACATATGATAACTCTGGTCCGCTGCCTTTCTCATCTTTACAACATGAAACATAACCTGTCTAAACTAGATTTATATGATTCCTCAAAATTAAGGCAAAGATCTCCCTTTCTAATTCTCAACTCGTTAGTAGATTACAACTGTTTCTTTCACAAGGTCACAGTGCTTCAAAATACTATAATCTACTCATTACCTCAAAATGTCCTCGCCATCCAACTCTAGAACAGAAATGATCCTCTTGTTTCTTCCCCAATAACCTTGTCCTGCCAGATGCGGGCACCTAGTTCAGAGTAGGCTCACAGCTACTCCAACTGAGCCCATTGCCAAAGCAGACAAGACTTTTTTCAGCACACTGCATTTATTGGACCCCAGCCCTAAAAACTACCCTGACTACCCATTCCCCTCCCCCTGCCCTGAGGCCTAAAACCCTGCACCTTCAAATACACTAACCCCACCCACCCCAGCTCTGTCCCTAAAATGACCCGGGCACCTTCCCCTGCCCTGACACCATCCCGGCCCCCCCAGCTCTGAAAACTACCCTCCAACCCAGCCCCACTTACCTCACCACGTCCTCTGGCTCTCTTCCTGGTGTCTTCCTGCTCCCGCCTTCTGCACAGCATCAGCCAGCAGCTAGACCGTGCACTGCCTTAACCACGCATATGGGTGGTTAAGGCATAGGTGTGGTTAAGGCAAGCGTGGTTCCGCTTGCAGTTTTGGAACACGGGTGGCTGAGGCCGCGGTGTTCCATCTGTTTTCCCTTTATCATCAGTATCTGTATGTACTACATTCAGGGCCGGACTGGGAACCAAAACCGGCACTGGCAAAGTGCTCGGCCGCCCCCCCCCCCCCAACCCTCCCCCCCCCATGAGGCTTGGGGGTGCCAGGGCCGGTTTTGGCCGATTTTGTTACAGGGCCGATTTTGCAGCTATGTTGCAAAAACGGCCCTGTAACAAAAACCGCCCCCAGTGGCCCAAAACCGGCCCCCACCCGTGCGGCGCACCGGAGGATTGCCCGGTGCCCGCTACGGCCAGTCCGGCCCTGACCACATTATTGCACACATTATGCAACTGTCGGATGTTGAATCTTTTTCTTCTCCCTCCTCATTTCCTCTGTATCACTTTTCATTATGAAAACCAATAACATTTATTAAACAACGAAACAAAATTGGAGCATGTTAAAAGGTATGTTACTTGTGCAATATTGTACAGTCTTCAGAGCCACTAACAATAAGGTTGTTTTGAACAGATGGGACGTTCATCTTACAAAATGCTGTTTTGCAGAGTTGATTGTAAGGAGACTCCACTCACAAAGGAATCCTGGGCACACAGTCTTCAGGTCACCCGAATAGTTCAGGATTTGAACACTGATTGCTACTGAGTGGGTCTAATGTCTAATGATTCAAAGAGACTGGGCCAGAGCGCTCTTAAAAGCTTGACAAATTTGATTATTTTCAACACTTATAAAAGTGAAAAAGTGCCCACGTATTTCAAGATTTCTGACACATCCTCTCTGCCAAAGACATGCAAACATACTCTACTTTCAATGACAGACATTAGAAAGAAATGTTCTTTACAGAGATAGAGAATTAATAAACCCTGTTATGGAGTGCAGATAACAAGTCACAAAATCCTCAGTCCTGTCTTCCTATGCCAGTGGCCCTTATTACAATTACATGCCAATCTGTGTTAGAGTGGTAATTCTGCACTCCCAGAGTTAAATATACCAGGGTACCGTTGCCTCTATGGGTGAAAAAAGATCAGGCATTGATAGTGGAACCCCAACTTCAACTGAAGACTGGGGAATTACGAGAGGAATCAGAGATTGTGTGTCTGATTCCCCTAGTTAGTCCTTATTATTCCCCATAGCTTCCCACACTAATTTGGGCATTTTTAGAAGTGGTATTTCACAGGAGAATATGTCTGGTTCACAGTTTTTACAAATGGATGTGTACAGACTCTGCCTCATGCATCAAGGTGCGCTACTCTTGCCTATGTGGTGCAATAGTTATTTCACAAAATTTGTGATTAGTATTTTCATACAGTTTTTTCCTTTTAACTCATTAGCCAGTGCATCAACAGTAAAAAAAATTGGACTCAATAATAATGACAACAGTGAAATGTTCGTATTGACACTTTTCTTGTTTCTTCTGTAAAATTATTGATACACGTATAACATTATGAATTCAACATGTCGCTTTCCAATGCCGTGTTCCCTATGCATTTTGGGAATCCCTTCGTCAGGGCAACTCTACAAATGACAAATAATACATGTATTTAACCACGCTGTAAAATAAAATACAAGACCTTGCCAAGCTTATTCCATCACCGTCAAGTTGGTACCATTAGTTCATGCTATTGCTCAATCCCAGGCCAGTATTGTATGTTATTACAGAATGGTTAAATACACTAGATTCCTGGAGGCCGGATACTGTTGATGCAAGCATGGTCCGAAGCAATAATAGGCTCAATAGTGGAATTAGATACTGATTGAATCAGGGAGTTGCTGATAAAAAAAATATCTATTCTAAATAAGGAGTTATGGGTATGAGAATAAAAGATAAAATCACTACCTTTTGGATTATGAAGGCCCATATATTAGTTAGATCATTATCTTTGGTAAATTTATGAAACAGAGAATGTGAACGGTTGGGTCTGTATGTATAGTGTGATAATCTACCCAGGGAGGTGTCATATGGTAAATTAAAGTTGCCTGCTAGGATAAGTTTTGTGTTGGGTGGGATTTCGAGCAGCGTCTGGTTTGAAGATGTCCAGAACGTTGGGTCGTCCATCGTCAGGGCATAAACGTTTGCATTGTAAAGGGAACAGTTGTTTTTGGTAATTTTTGCCATCTACCTTGGTCATTGTGAGCAATAGTATCAAGCAGGTGGGGGACCAAGCATTGTCATATATCCAATTGTGTTGCATGCTATGGGCTTCAGTTAAACTGGTTCTTCTTTCATGAAATAGGAGGATATTGCTTTTTAATTTACGGGAATAGTCTAAAATCTTTTTCCTTTTGATAGGATGGTTTAACCCCTTAGTATTAAGGGAGACAATCTTAATACCTGAGACATATCTAAAATCTGGGCTAGATTGTGCAATCATCATGTGGGAGGAGGGAGACTCCAAAGACAGAGAAGGGAATAGAAGGAGCAGATGGGAAAAGAGGAGGACAAGCTTAGAACAGTATGAATATTGCCTAAAAGTGTTACATGAGGTAAACAACAACGTAGACCTGACTCTCAGTATGGGTAATCAAAACCTCAATATTGAGAACAAGAACACCACCCTCAACCTCCCCCCACATTCAGAGAGCTTACCCGAGAAGCAAAACGAGGAACCATGTTGGCCTCTTGAGTGGAGTAGAGCAGCCAGACATTGAGTCCGTACTAGAGCAGGATTATGAAGATATTATGAACCACTGTAATCTGATATGATATAATTGTGAATTTAACCATAGATGGTTAGCTCTAGGAGATCAAACACAGAACCGTGACATCAAACATGAATCAACCATATGTTAGTCATAAATCAACTATGGCAATCTTAATTTAGACATATATGGATTACCACAAATATGCTAATCGTAGAAGATTGTGGCAAACATCTATAAAAGGATATGATAAAAACAAGTAATGTAATCACACATGGTTAACCAAAGATGATCCACCGTACTTGAAACAAATAATTAATTGGCCCATGGATTGAGCCTAATGCAGTGGAATAAACTAGGTCAATCCTAAAACAGGAAAACACAGCATACGAAGAAGGTTGTGAGAGCAAAATAGTGATTGAGATCAAATATCAGCTGAGATAAAATATAACAGCTGAGCGACAAAGGCCACAAAGGCAAATCTGAGGAGCAGTCATATAACAAAGTGGTAAGTAGACCTTTGCAATATGAGACCTGGTAGCAAACCCAACAATAACATATTGGTGAAACAATGGGCACCAAAGTAGAGTGAACCATACAAAGATTCTGTATCAGAGGAGTGGCATTACAGAGAAGAGAGGAATATAGCAACAAATGAGCCAGCAATCAATGTGACAAGTGATTATCAATTATTTGGTGTACGAAAGATTCCAGTTCTTTTGGTTCATGGAAAATACGTGGGTTACATTCAAAGATGACCCTCAACTTCCCCACTTCAATAAAGGTATACTGAGGGAGTGGGAATCTTGGCAAAGAGAAAGAATTTTTTCGATTACAATTTTTTGATCTTTCCAGCTAAGAGTTTTGATTTTTTACATACGGTCAAGGATCATTTCGGTATGCTGGTACCTTAGAGGTCTGAAGATGAAAGCCCTTGGATTGTTTGGTGAGAAAATGGCGATGTAGGTTGGAATCCTATTGGCCAGTTCAATCTCAAGAGTACATTCAAAAGAGAGTTCAAGGACCTTAGGAATCCACGATTCTAGCAAGGACAGAAGATTTGGGGGAGTCTTCTTTATTTTCTGGTAATTTGAAAATTCACAGGTTGCCTCTCCTGTTTCTATCTTCCAAGGCTGATATTTCTTTTTCTAGAGAGGATATTTTCTGCTACATTATTTCTGATGATTTTCTAACAGATCACTGCTTACCTTTAACTTTGCTGATGCGAGATTCGGCTTCTTCCATTCTGGTTGTCAGTGCCTGTACATCTTGTCTGAGGCCACCCCGTTCCATTTGAAGGCACTCTGTTTATACTTTAGTTGACTGAGTAAGGAGAGCATTAAGTTTCGCTAGTATGCTGTCCATTCCATTTGACAAGTCTTGTTTCCCTCTGCAAAGGTGCTGATTGAATTGAAAGTCCTGTAATGTGCATTATTAAGGTGCTTGGCCAAGCGTGATGAAAACAAACCCCTTAATTGTAGCAGAGCCACCATGAGTGAACCTAGGAAAGAGGCAGGTAAGGTGAATGTACTTAAACTTTTCAGATGTATGCAGCAGGTTCATATTAGTCATTAAAGCATGAGAGACTCCTGTGACCGGTATATCGAATAGATAGGGGCGATTCAACACGAGTGTGAATGCCACTCTATTCATGCTTTGTCTGCGAGCTGCCTGGCATTAAAATGATGATCGCCATGTGTGGGTTATCACGATCTCTGATGTTTCTGCCCTGTTGTCTCCTCTGTGATCGGTGCATCAAGCTAACAGTGTGGGCGATTTAACGCGAGTTTGAGTATCATTCTATTCAAGGTTTTTAAGCACAGTATTCAAGCTTTGTATGCGCATGCTTTGTATGCGAGCTGTCTGGCCTTAAAATGGCAAAAGACACACAATTGATCGACAGAATGCAGAACAAATCAAAACATTCACCCCCAGTCAAGAGAACTGGGTTAAATCCATCATTCTTTTGCTCACCATGCCACCCCAGTTTAGACCTGGCCATATGCAAATCAGTCTTGACCCTGTGCCTCATTGGAACAGTCCAGCCCGAACTGCCAAGTCAGATCCTCCCTGGACTGGAAACAAGCATCCTAAGACGGGTTTCGGGGTTTCACCCCTCTTCAGCCAGGATAGCTTGATTTCAGTGGCACAGTGAGCCCAGGACCCACGTCTGGGCATATCTGGCGCACTTAGGATGAGAAAGCAAAAGACACACAATTGATGGACGGAATGCAGAACAAATCAAAACATTGACCCCTAGTCAAGAGATCTGGGTTAAATCCATCATTCTTTTGCTCACCATGCCACCCTAGTTTAGACATGGCCATATGCAAATCAGTCTTGACCCTGTGCCTCATGGAAACAGTCCAGCCCGAACTGCCAAGCCAGGTCCTCCCTGGACATGAAACAAGCATCCAAAGACCGGTTTTGGGGTTTCACCCCTCTTCAGCCAGGATAGCTTGATTCCAGTGGCACAGTGAGCCCAGGACCCACGTCTGGGCATACCTGGCGCACTTAGGGTGAGGAAGCAAAAGACACACAATTGATGGACGGAATGCAGAACAAATCAAAACATTGACCCCTAGTCAAGAGATTTGGGTTAAATCCATCATTCTTTTGCTCACCATGCCACCCTAGTTTAGACATGGCCATATGCAAATCAGTCTTGACCCTGTGCCTCATGGAAACAGTCCAGCCCGAACTGCCAAGCCAGGTCCTCCCTGGACATGAAACAAGCATCCAAAGACCGATTTCGGGGTTTCACCCCTCTTCAGCCAGGATAGCTTGATTCCAGTGGCACAGTGAGCCCAGGACCCACGTCTGGGCATACCTGGTGCACTTAGGGCGAGGAAGCAAAAGACACACAATTGATGAACGGAATGCAGAATAAATCAAAACAATCACCCCCAGTCAAGAGATCTGGGTTAAATCCATCATTCATTTGCTCACCATGCCACCCCAGTTTAGACCTGGCCATATGCAAATCATTCATGACCCTGTGCCTCATGGGAACAGTCCAGACCGAACTGCCAAGTTAGGTCCTCCCTGGACCGGAAACAAGAATCCTAGGACCGGGTTTGGGGTTTCACCCCTCTTCAGCCAGGATAGCTTGATTCCAGTGGCACAGTGAGCCCAGGGCCCACGTTTGGGCATACCTGGGGCACTTAGGGCGATAAAGCAAAAGACACACAATTGATGGACGGAATGCAGAACAAATCAAAACATTCACCCCCAGTCAAGAGATCTGGGTTAATACATTCTTTTGCTCACCATGCCACCCCAGTTTAGACCTGGCCATATGCAAATCAGTCTTGACCCTGTGCTGCATGGGAACAGTCCAGCCCGAACTGCCACGCCAGGTCCTCCCTGGACATGAAACAAGCATCCTAGGACCGGTTTCGGGGTTTAACCCCTCTTCCTCCAGGATGGCTTGATTCCAGTGGCACAGTGAACCCAGGACTCACGTCTGGGCATACCTGGCGCACTTAGGGCTAGAAAGCAAAAGACACACAATTGATGGACGGAATGCACAACAAATCAAAACATTCACCCCCAGTCAAGAGATCTGGGTTAAATCCAAAATGGTGGCCTCCATGTGTGGGCTATAACGTTCTCGGCTATCTGTGCCCTGTCAATTCCTTACGCCCAGAGCTGATAGCATTCTCTATACTACTGCCTTGGAGGCATTACCCCTCAACTTAATACCTCTGTGTCCATCTATGCTGCTAGCCAGACAATCACCATCTGCTACTCTATGCCTGTCTTTAATGAGGGCGCCCAGAAGTATGTTGTAGAGGCTTCTAGAGGATTCTAGCAGATTCAACAAAACCAGTACCAAACTACAGACAGAAAACCAGCATCCAGTCAACCAACTCTGCCATTCTCCTTTTTCCAGTGATCAACTGCAAACAGCCGTGTTTTTCAGTGTTTCTGCCAAACACAGATCAGACCAAACAATCAGTGCAACCGGTGGCTACCAGTGCCTAACGTGACTACCAGTGGCTAACGTTATAAGTCAACTAATAACATCCAATGTCTGCAGCTGTACTCAACAACTAATACTCAGTAACTAACAAACAATCAGCAACTGCAACTTAAAGCACTGCCACAAACAGAGTACATAAAGTGCATAAAGTGAACAGGGTGAATAGGGTAACCAGAAATATGAAATCTTCATTTCAACAGTACAATACACTAAAGAAAATGGCAACCACTCAAAAATGGCTGACAAAGAAGTCAAGAACCTTAAAATACTCAAAGCCGAACCACCAAATCCAGACTCACCCACAAAAGGCAAATGCAACATCAATGCAACAATGGATACCATACTAAGTAAACTAGCAGAGCTCCATGACCTCGCCAAATCGACGAAAGACAATATCTCTGCAATCAGACAGGATATCAGACATACAAACATTCGACTAGCAGAAACAGAGAACCGAATAGGCCAACTAGAAGATACCAAAGTATGTAAATCCCTCAAAAACCTGACAGTCACGACAGACTCTTTAACAAAACGCTTGTCAGGGCTGGAACACAGAAACAGGAGAGGGAACCTGAGAATTTTTGGAATCCCAGAAGGAGAAGAGGATCAGTCAGGATCATGCATCACATTCTTAGAAAACTAGTTTAAGCAAGCCACTAACTTGTCTTTCAATAAACCCCTAGAGTTTGACAGGGCCCATCAGGTTCCAACTAGAATCACGCCAAATCAGAAGAACCCAAGACCAATTTATTTCTTTTTGCAGAGTTTTATCAAGCGCGAACTTGACCCGAATCCGAACGGGTATAAGAGCACTTTACATAGCACCAGTTACGTTACATGAGGACACATACACATTTATTTTTGTTAGGCACAGGGAGATATGGGGGCATATCAACAAGGGCTTTATCTCTGCTTTTTTGGCTTTAAAAGCCAAAAAAGCAGAGATAAAACTAGCACCCTATCAACAACAGGGTGCTAACACGCAAATTTGCATGTTAGCACCCTTTTACTCTACGCTTCCCCTTGCATCTCCAATGAGATGCAAAGGGGGCGTTCCAGAGTTAAATAATAGGAGAAATGTCGCTAAGCGACATTTCTCCTATTATCAAGAATGTCGCTAATCCTGTTAGAGACAAAAAAAGCAGCGCTAACCGTGGTTAACGCTGCTTTTTTACGTCTGCTAATTTTCAGACTTAGCCATGATATCCTATGGAAGGAGGATATCATGGCTAAGTTTGCCTGTCCCTATCAACAAGGTAACGTGTGATTATCGCTGGATTTCCAGCGATAATCTCACGTTAGCCTGTTAGCGTGTAGATTTTTATCGCTATTGAGATAAGCGTTGCTAATAGCACGCTATCTCAGCGATAAAAATTCACGCTAGCCGGCGATAATTATCCTCACGCTAATAGCGCTGAGCGATAATTATCACCGGTTGTTGTTGATATGCCCCTAAGTGATTTGCCCAGAATCACAGGATGTTTAGCGTCATTACCGAGACTTGAACCCAGTTCCCCAGGGCCGAGGTTGAGCGCCCTAGCCGTTAGGCCAACTCCTCTCCCCTATTACAATTGTATGTAAATCTCTCCGATACCAACATGTGGAACAGATCCTGGCTTTCATGCATAAAAACAACCATATTCTCTGGAAAAACAACAACATTTTTATTTCCCAACATTACAGCAAAGAAACGGTGGACATTAGAAAAGGGTTCCTAGCACTTCGCCCAAGACTAAGAGACTTGAATTACCAGTTTGCATTTGCGGGTCCAGCAAAATTCTGTGTAATCATTCAGGGATCTCCACACTTCTTTACAGACCATCTCCAATTGAAAAGATTCTTAGACGGACCAGAAGACCCTTCAATTGACACGACGGCCTCCGGAGCTTCTTTCAAAATTTCATATATCCTGCAGCGAGACACTTAGCGTCATTTTGAACTTGAGGCTTCTGGCCTCATCTGATCACCTCCTGGGTTTCAAGCAGGCCTAATACAAAACTCTATAACACATGGCCACAAACCTGCACTTCTTTACTTCTATACTTATAGTATATTATACTTCTATACTTGAAATGGGTTGACATGTGAAATGTTCACTACTGACTTCACCTGCTCTTTATTGATGTCATTTCACACTAATCCAAGCAAACTAAAAGTGTCATTGTGCTTTGTATTGCTGGCACAGGTCAATGTCTTTTACCTAGTTAGAATAACCTACTCTTCTTGAATCTGACTTTAAGACTAGCGCCTTAATACAGGTCACCAGGTCTCTTATTATTGCTAAGTAGCTTGCTATTGCCTAGCCAGTGAGATAACCCTTATTGCCCACAAATAGAAAGGGGTAGATTTTGGGGTTAAAACTTTTGGTGTTGAAAAATTCAAATACCATTTTATTTAGCCTTCTATTACTAAAATACGTATGATAAAATACGTAAGGCGTTAAGCATATAAGCATATATCAGCTGTACCTTTAAAGAATATACCAGCATATACCAGCTGTACGTTTAAGTATTGAATTAGCCCTGCAGTAGTTAAGGCTAGTTATGGCTAGATTATTGGGCCACAATTCCGCTACTCACTTCACACTATGTTAGTCTATGTTAATCTGTGATTATGCTAAATGCATGGACAAGTAACAAGTTCATGCAATGGTATTGCAATGGTTTTGTAATGGTGCGTATTATACTCAAATCGCACTCAGTTCTCAGAACTCGGTTCTTAGTTCTTAGATTTTGTAGTTTATTATTCCTTAGCCAAAGGCTGGATTCATGCGTCCAAGATATTTCTGCCTGGCTCCTATGGGAGGGGGGCCCTCTTCCCTGTCACCATGCCAACTATCTACCTTCAGGGAGGGGTGGGAGGGTTAGGGATGAGGGTGGGCAGGGTTAGGGTTTTCGATCTAGTGTTCCTTACTCTATTTTCTTTTATTTGCTGTTTGAGTAATATTGATTATAATTGCTTTCTCTACTCAAGTGCCTTGCCTCTTTCCACATATGACGATCCTCGCAGTGATTCTCGAAGTGATGAGCTTACATATGCAGGTGATAGTACAATGAAAGGTATGCTTTATGTGCATGACATGTCTTCTTATCAAAATGCACACGTTTTTTCACTCAAGTGAAATGATGTATAGTATTATCTTTGTATATAGACAGGATCCCTTGATGAATGATAAAAACACTATACATACAACTGTTTTTACCTTAGCACTATGCCCCACTGCAACAACTTTGTGCACAAAGGGAACAACCCATTGTATGATACACTCTACATTCTCCTCTTAAGTCAAATGTTTGGGAATGACAATCCTGTGTATACATGTGGTAAGCCTCATATATATGGCACACACATATGGCTAACCAACTCAGCACAACTGTGTCCACTAACATCATTACAAATACAGAATGAAGTCACAACTTTCTCTCATATAGTGAGTAAACCGCACAAACTTACTCTAAAGCTAGTAAATCACTCACAATATCTATAATACACTTATGATGACGCAAAATACCCCAGGTGCTTTAGCACACAACAGCCTCAAGATAGTCTCACTGAATGTTTAGGAATTAAACCACCCTGTCAAAAGGAGAAAGATACTTGATTACCTTCACAAACAGAAGGGCGATGTTTTCCTTCTGCAGGAAACGAAGATCGACTCCAAACAATTAAATTCGCTTAGAAATAGGTTTTATAGTGATATTGCTGGCTCTGATGCAATGGGAAAGAAAAACTGTGTCCTGACTTTAGTAGCAAAACAATCAAACAGATATAGTGACAAGCACATCTGACACTAAAGGGAGGTGGATCACAACTAAATTGTCAAAGGACAATACAGAGTTTTACATTACTAATATTTATGCCCCTAACAGGGACAAATTGGACTTCTGGGAGGATCTAACCAAACAAATTGCCACAATCCCAGATATTGCTACGCACATACTAGCGGGTGACTTTAACCTGCCCATAGACCCGACATTAGACAGGGATTCTCGTTGTCCCTTTATTACCAACAACTCCCATAAAGCCTTCATCAATCTTGGCACACACTTTAACCTGATAGATACCTGGAGACTGCAAAATCCCACAGGGAGGGAATATACCTTCTATTGATCCCCACATAGTTTCTATTCACACATTGATTACCTATTTATTTCAGGCAACGCCATAGCCATAATCGAACACACCTCGATTGAGCCAAGAGTAATCTCAGACCACTCATGTATTAGCCTGTCTATATCTGACCCGAAACCTTTTAAAAAACAACCTCTCTGGAGACTTAATAATGAAGTCTTAGAAAATTTATCTCATAGGCAAACCATTGCAGACGCGATACAGAACTACCTCATGATTAACAAAATAGGAGACATGTCGGACCTCACAAGATGGGAGGCATTAAAGAGCACAATCAGAGGAGAGATCATTAAAATTAGAACTGCTATGAAAAGGGACTCCAATAACAATCTTGAGAAATTAGAAAAAGAGATTGCCGTGTTAGAAGGAAAACGTGCAATGTCTAGAGATGCCTTAGTCTTAAATGAAATCGTGAAGAAGAAATACAAGTATAACAAAATAGTCAGTGATAGAGCAGGAATATGGATAAGAAAACAAAAAAGCATTAAACTCTGTGAATCCAATAAGGCTGGGAAGAGTTTGGCTTCATACTTAAAGTTTAAAATGCAAAAGAATACAATAAAAAATCTGATTGACCAAAAAGGTTTGGCTTTCTCCGACCCTGACAAAATTGCAGAATTTTTTAAGAATTTCTATAGAACTCTGTATAGTAAGAACCAAGACCTAGATAGCACCAAAACACAGGAATACCTCACAGGAGCACACTCCCTGCTCTCTCCGAACAAGATAAATCTGAAATTAACAACCCCATTTCTGCCTCCAAAATCGAAGACTCGATAAAGGCCCTCAAAGTTGGGAAGGCGCCGAGCCCTGACGGGTTTAATGCTAAATTTTACAAATGCTTCTCCTCGACACTGACTCCCCCACTCTTAAACCTGTTCAAAGAATTTAGTGACTCTGGCCAGATTAATGGGACACCAGCAAAAGCTATCATAGCAGTAATTCCCAAGGAGGGGAAAGACCCAACACTCCCAAAAAATTACAGACCGATATCACTAATAAACGTAGACTGCAAAATGTACGCAATGATCCTCACAAAACACCTTCAAGAATTCTTACCCAAACTCATTCACCCATTGCAGGTTGGTTTTTATAAAAAACAGACTATCTAGTGATAATACTCGTATCCTAGCTCATGTTTTAGAGAAAGCCAAACTTACTGACTCACCAACAGTCGCTAACACTTTGGACGCCTAAAAGGCTTCCGACAAAGTTGATTGGGCCTACTTGAAAGCAACACTTGAGAAATTTAATTTAGGTGAGAATTTTAAACGTATGGTAATGGCACTATATTTTAATCCCTCTGCCAGAGTCAGAGCGGGAGGGTGCCTCTCCTCTTCATTTAAATTAGAACAGGGATCAAGCCAAGGCTGCCCCCTTTCACCCTCTTTATTCCTCATAGCAATTGAACCTTTTCTTTATCATCTCAGAAACAATCAACAGATCACAGGGGTATGTTTCAACAACTGCACGGTCAAAATAACTGCTTATGCCGATGATGTGTTGGTCGTCTCGGAGAATGCGAGGCTGCCATCCCTGCACTTATGTCTTCCATTGAAGAATTTGCTGCAGTTTCCGGATACAAGTTGAATAAAGATTTGACAGAGGTAAAACTCCTTAATAAGTATGGTGGGAAAGAAATTATCGGTGACTCGGGTCTCTTATGTCAACCTAAGTGCTTTAAATACCTAGGCTTGGATTTCACGAGAGATCTGATCACCACCCTACAAACCAATGAAAATGCTCTTTTCAGAAAAATCTCTTCATTATTAGACGGCTGGTCATCTAAATTTTTATCATGGTGGGGAAGAGCTGAGACATTAAAAATGATGATTACTCCTCTTGTCAACTATCTAGCTAGTATGCTACCAATGACGTTTTCAAATGACGTCTTAAGTAAGATCTATAAACTTCTTAACACGTTCCTTTGGCAAGGTAAGAGACCCAGAATATCTCTGAAAAAAATTAAATTACCCAAAGAAAAAGGTAGTCTGGGCCTCCCGAACTTTAGGAACTATCAAACTGCATATCTGTGTAAACAGGGATCTAACTGGCTACTCCCTCAAACTGACTACACCCCAGTCTGGGTGGACATAGAAAGAGCAATCATCAGTGACATACCCTTGCCCGCTCTCCTCACCATGGACTTATCCTTCTTACCCCACTCGAAATATATTATGCTCAATCCTAAAAGGGCCCTTCTATGGCTAGAACAAAAATTAGTTAAAAATTAACAAGTCCAACTTGTCCTCTCTCTGGCGCAACCCAAATCTAAAAGTGAATGGGGAGATGCTCCACTGGGAACACTGGTCTAAAAACCACTCCAAGAGAATTCTCATATGTCCTATTAAGTGCTTTGGACCCCAAGATCACAGATGTGAATGACCGATACCTATTAGATCTTATGCTCACATTAGCATGTAAAATTGTTCAGAACAAATGGAAAGGCTCCTAAGAAGTCTCATTTAGAATGTGGCAAGAATGGTTATCCTTCCTCAGTGGAGCAGACAACGTTGCACTCCATGCCTCTCCTTAGCGTAAATCACATAAGAAGGTGTGGAAGTCCCTTGACGCCTTCTCTTTCTCATATGACCCCCGTGAAAGTAGACTCATTTCCTCACAATGCAATACTTATAGATTGTCATATTTGCGGCGTTACTACTATACTGTATTGTACTTTCCACCATCATATCTATGAAATCTGTATTTACATGATTCACTTATGCTGAATAGTATCTTTATCACTAACATGTGACACTTATGTCCGGCATTCCACCTGTATGTTACTACAGCTCCACTGTGTTCACCATGGCAAGGCACCTGAGTAACCTGTTCTTGTTATTTTGTATTTTGAATTTCTTTGTATTTCTTTTATGTTTGTATTTCTTATGATTTGTATTTCTGATAATTTGTCAGGACCCACTGATATGTTTATCACCATTGAAGTGCTCACCATTATCTATTTGTTCATTTCTTGTTTATTTGTTCATTTCTTGTTCATTTCTTAAAAATTTAATAAAAATGATTTGAAATAAAAAAAAACATGAGAGACTTTGTGCCAAGGCTAGGATAAATGAATGGTATGTTAGCAGACACTTGTAGACACTTGCAGGCACCTCCAGCAGCCACAATCAGAGAATACTTGCAGGATAAGGTAGACAGTCTCAGATACAATAAGCAGTTTCAAAAACAAAATTGCTGTGCAATGTTTACTTCCTTGTGACTGCTACTCACGAAGTTGCAAACACTGCGCTGTTTTTTTTTTTTTAAAGTCTTTGCCACTTGGTAATTGACACTTGATGTTTGGTATTAGCAGACACTGTTACCTGCTACTACTTGACACAGCTTGTCAATGTTTTCCTATTTTACACTTGCAGATACCCCTGGTATACAATAGTCCCAACTTAGATAACAGTAGACACTCTCATAAATAATGCCAGTAAGCAGATGAATAGCTCATGAGGTGCTCTGTATTATTTATATTCTTGTATCCTCTCCAGTGATGCAGAAGCGAATTAAACTCAAACGTGTGAAGCACTTCAGACCGACAGAGAGTTAAATGAGCATAGCCTTTTCAGCTACTTATAGAAACGCTCAGACAGTACAGCTTGATAATGCTAGCCACTACTAGCCTCCAAATATTTGCTGCTGACTGACACTCCTTGTCACTTCAGTGCATTATTTGTCACAATTCGATTCCATATGCCGCCATCAGTACTTTGTTCTGAGTGGTGGTGGCCCGCTTTGTTAGCAGGTCACACACGGGTTGCACAGCGTATGCACTTTGGTATTTTCAGATTAATACTCATCAACCATTATAATCCAATTTTTATCAAGTTTTATTTCTTTCCTTTTAAACATTTTTTATCCATTTGGTGAAGACATCACGTCAAAAGATGAAATCCGTAGCGTTTTTTGGTTGTTAAATTCCGTGTATTGCCCATCCAGGCCTATACATGAATATATATGAATTTCCGAATATCCACCAGATTCTGTACATTTTCATTACTCAATGCATTTCGGTTTTAGCAAAACCTTCCTCAGGAGTATCTATGAATTGTAAAGATGTATATGTTACGATCACATAACATGAAACCCATAAAAAATATATTAGTTTAAATTGTCTCTGTCTTAACAAATAAATTACAAAACATACTGATTAAATCACCTTCATAATCACCCAAATTAAATTACGTGTGACCTACTGCATGAATCCCCAGATTCTCTCCATAATCATGACTTCGATAACCAAGTGCTATTTAACCCCCACCCCATTAATCAACTGCCTGTCAAAAACAATCCTTCACCAACTTAAAATCTTCCGTGCCTGATTACCCGAACCTCCCTTCCTCTTCATTCCTTCCCCTTCTCTGGTTTAAACACCCTTAACCATTCCCCTTTAGCATACCTGATGTAAGAATTCACGGCGCATCAACCTCCTCCTTCGTAAACGTGATTAAATTTGGCGCCACTCTGTTGCTCGTCCCAATTTTTAAACTGTTGTTACCCGCCCCTCCTCCGTGATCATAGGTGTAAACCCACCACCTGTTCTTTCACATCCCACCCCTCTGTTAAGTACCTCTCAGTGTTAACCAACCACATGATCTTTCACATTTCACCCCACAGTTACGTGCCTCTCAGTGTTAACCAACCACATGATCTTTCACATCTCACCCCACAGTTACGTGCCTATCAATACTAAACAGTATTCACAAAATGTTGCTAATCCACTTAAAACCCTTTGTATCCAATTTACCATCATGAATCAAAACAAATCATAAACAAATCTGCAATAAAGAGTCCGTGTTAGTGACTTCTTCGTAATCCGAACGTGATGTATCTCTTTTGACGTGAAGCATGATTCTCTCTTTCGTGCTCAGTTTATACTTTCCTCTTGACAGGGTGCTAACAGGTGGTGAAACGGTTAGTATTACGACAAATCGGAGAGTGTCCTGAAGCACACCTTGTTTATTCCGCTTTTCTGTAAGAATAACATCTTCTCTTTTTTCTTTTTTGCGTGCAGCACCCGTGAATGGTGTGCCGTTCCTTTCACACCAGGGCATAATGTTCTGAGTGGTGGTGGCCCGCTTTGTTAGCAGGTCACACACGGGTTGCACAGCGTATGCACTTTGGTATTTTCAGATTAATACTCATCAACCATTATAATCCAATTTTTATCAAGTTTTATTTCTTTCCTTTTAAACATTTTTTATCCATTTGGTGAAGACATCACGTCAAAAGATGAAATCCGTAGCGTTTTTTGGTTGTTAAATTCCGTGTATTGCCCATCCAGGCCTATACATGAATATATATGAATTTCCGAATATCCACCAGATTCTGTACATTTTCATCACTCAATGCATTTCGGTTTTAGCAAAACCTTCCTCAGGAGTATCTATGAATTGTAAAGATGTATATGTTACGATCACATAACATGAAACCCATAAAAAATATATTAGTTTAAATTGTCTCTGTCTTAACAAATAAATTACAAAACATACTGATTAAATCACCTTCATAATCACCCAAATTAAATTACGTGTGACCTACTGCATGAATCCCCAGATTCTCTCCATAATCATGACTTCGATAACCAAGTGCTATTTAACCCCCACCCCATTAATCAACTGCCTGTCAAAAACAATCCTTCACCAACTTAAAATCTTCCGTGCCTGATTACCCGAACCTCCCTTCCTCTTCATTCCTTCCCCTTCTCTGGTTTAAACACCCTTAACCATTCCCCTTTAGCATACCTGATGTAAGAATTCACGGCGCATCAACCTCCTCCTTCGTAAACGTGATTAAATTTGGCGCCACTCTGTTGCTCGTCCCAATTTTTAAACTGTTGTTACCCGCCCCTCCTCCGTGATCATAGGTGTAAACCCACCACCTGTTCTTTCACATCCCACCCCTCTGTTAAGTACCTCTCAGTGTTAACCAACCACATGATCTTTCACATTTCACCCCACAGTTACATGCCTCTCAGTGTTAACCAACCACAGGATCTTTCACATCTCACCCCACAGTTACGTGCCTATCAATACTAAACAGTATTCACAAAATGTTGCTAATCCACTTAAAACCCTTTGTATCCAATTTACCATCATGAATCAAAACAAATCATAAACAAATCTGCAATAAAGAGTCCGTGTTAGTGACTTCTTCGTAATCCGAACGTGATGTATCTCTTTTGACGTGAAGCATGATTCTCTCTTTCGTGCTCAGTTTATACTTTCCTCTTGACAGGGTGCTAACAGGTGGTGAAACGGTTAGTATTACGACAAATCGGAGAGTGTCCTGAAGCACACCTTGTTTATTCCGCTTTTCTGTAAGAATAACATCTTCTCTTTTTTCTTTTTTGCGTGCAGCACCCGTGAATGGTGTGCCTGTAACTGTGGGGTGAGATGTGAAAGATCATGTGGTTGGTTAACACTGAGAGGCACGTAACTGTGGGGTGAAATGTGAAAGATCATGTGGTTGGTTAACACTGAGAGGTACTTAACAGAGGGGTGGGATGTGAAAGAACAGGTGGTGGGTTTACACCTATGATCACGGAGGAGGGGCGGGTAACAACAGTTTAAAAATTGGGACGAGCAACAGAGTGGCGCCAAATTTAATCACGTTTACGAAGGAGGAGGTTGATGCGCCGTGAATTCTTACATCAGGTATGCTAAAGGGGAATGGTTAAGGGTGTTTAAACCAGAGAAGGGGAAGGAATGAAGAGGAAGGGAGGTTCGGGTAATCAGGCACGGAAGATTTTAAGTTGGTGAAGGATTGTTTTTGACAGGCAGTTGATTAATGGGGTGGGGGTTAAATAGCACTTGGTTATCGAAGTCATGATTATGGAGAGAATCTGGGGATTCATGCAGTAGGTCACACGTAATTTAATTTGGGTGATTAGGAAGGTGATTTAATCAGTATGTTTTGTAATTTATTTGTTAAGACAGAGACAATTTAAACTAATATATTTTTTATGGGTTTCATGTTATGTGATCGTAACATATACATCTTTACAATTCATAGATACTCCTGAGGAAGGTTTTGTTAAAACCGAAATGCATTGAGTAATGAAAATGTACAGAATCTGGTGGATATTCGGAAATTCATATATATTCATGTATAGGCCTGGATGGGCAATACACGGAATTTAACAACCAAAAAACGCTACGGATTTCATCTTTTGACGTGATGTCTTCACCAAATGGATAAAAAATGTTTACAAGGAAAGAAATAAAACTTGATAAAAATTGGATTATAATGGTTGATGAGTATTAATCTGAAAATAACAAAGTGCATACGCTGTGCAACCCGTGTGTGACCTGCTAACAAAGCGGGCCACCACCACTCAGAACATTATGCCCTGGTGTGAAAGGAACGGCACACCATTCACGGGTGCTGCACGCAAAAAAGAAAAAAGAGAAGATGTTATTCTTACAGAAAAGCGGAATAAACAAGGTGTGCTTCAGGACACTCTCCGATTTGTCGTAATACTAACCGTTTCACCACCTGTTAGCACCCTGTCAAGAGGAAAGTATAAACTGAGCACGAAAGAGAGAATCATGCTTCACGTCAAAAGAGATACATCACGTTCGGATTACGAAGAAGTCACTAACACGGACTCTTTATTGCAGATTTGTTTATGATTTGTTTTGATTCATGATGGTAAATTGGATACAAAGGGTTTTAAGTGGATTAGCAACATTTTGTGAATACTGTTTAGTATTGATAGGCACGTAACTGTGGGGTGAGATGTGAAAGATCATGTGGTTGGTTAACACTGAGAGGCACGTAACTGTGGGGTGAAATGTGAAAGATCATGTGGTTGGTTAACACTGAGAGGTACTTAACAGAGGGGTGGGATGTGAAAGAACAGGTGGTGGGTTTACACCTATGATCACGGAGGAGGGGCGTGTAACAACAGTTTAAAAATTGGGACGAGCAACAGAGTGGCGCCAAATTTAATCACGTTTACGAAGGAGGAGGTTGATGCGCCGTGAATTCTTACATCAGGTATGCTAAAGGGGAATGGTTAAGGGTGTTTAAACCAGAGAAGGGGAAGGAATGAAGAGGAAGGGAGGTTCGGGTAATCAGGCACGGAAGATTTTAAGTTGGTGAAGGATTGTTTTTGACAGGCAGTTGATTAATGGGGTGGGGGTTAAATAGCACTTGGTTATCGAAGTCATGATTATGGAGAGAATCTGGGGATTCATGCAGTAGGTCACACGTAATTTAATTTGGGTGATTATGAAGGTGATTTAATCAGTATGTTTTGTAATTTATTTGTTAAGACAGAGACAATTTAAACTAATATATTTTTTATGGGTTTCATGTTATGTGATCGTAACATATACATCTTTACAATTCATAGATACTCCTGAGGAAGGTTTTGCTAAAACCGAAATGCATTGAGTAATGAAAATGTACAGAATCTGGTGGATATTCGGAAATTCATATATATTCATGTATAGGCCTGGATGGGCAATACACGGAATTTAACAACCAAAAAACGCTACGGATTTCATCTTTTGACGTGATGTCTTCACCAAATGGATAAAAAATGTTTAAAAGGAAAGAAATAAAACTTGATAAAAATTGGATTATAATGGTTGATGAGTATTAATCTGAAAATACCAAAGTGCATACGCTGTGCAACCCGTGTGTGACCTGCTAACAAAGCGGGCCACCACCACTCAGAACATTATGCCCTGGTGTGAAAGGAACGGCACACCATTCACGGGTGCTGCACGCAAAAAAGAAAAAAGAGAAGATGTTATTCTTACAGAAAAGCGGAATAAACAAGGTGTGCTTCAGGACACTCTCCGATTTGCCATCAGTACTTTGTCATATTATTAAAAGTAGATCAACAGAACCTTATACCAGAACAAACCGGCTAGAGTCACATTAGAGATGAATTTACTTAGCATGTGTAACGCTTGCGGCCACCATTTTGAGGGGAGCCTTTAAGCATCAAAGTCTTCCCACAGACTCCCCATGAATCTTCAATTTATCGGACTCACCGAGGTATGACATATACATCCTAAGAGAGAATGTAAGCCACGCTGGTCTGCTTGGCTTTAGTGTTTATAAACAGATCCCACAGCGTGATGTAAGAGTTGGAATATGGGCTTGTGAAGAAAGACGGGTGCCATTTTGTTGGACACTTAAACACACATTGGGAGACAGACGTGTTAGCTTGCTGAACTCTGTGCCATAACTCATAAACTTCTTGGAAGACAGAAAATTGTCACAGAAACATTACGGACATGTGGGAGCTCGTTTCTCAGGCAGGTTGCACAACCGGGGAAGGCACAGACCGCTATGTAGAGCAGACCGGATCTGGAGCTCTGCCACTATGGCACCATCTTCGTCCGTCACTAGCCACGCCCCCCAAAACAAAACACTTTATTTATTGATATAGCAACAACCTAACAACAAGGAGCAGCAGAGCACATTTCAGAAACATTTTATTGTAGCAAACTTAGTGTGATATCATCTCAATATCATAGATGACATCTATAGTATGCTGGACAGAGGGGATTCATGCCTACTCATTCTACTTGACCTCTCATCAGCATTTGACACGGTTGACCACAACACTCAGAAACTCCCTAAAATTATGCAAGGTCATCGGAGGCACAGTTCTGAAATAGTGCTCCCTATTTCTTGACAATCGCTCACTATTAAAAATAAAAGACACCCGCTTGAACCCAACCACATTCAAACAAGGCGTGCCATAGGGTTCCATCCTGTCACTCTTTAATCTCTACATGGAGCCTCTGACCTCAATCCTCTAGCAAGCCAAACTAGCATACCACCTGTACGCAGTTGATACTCAACTCTACATAGACATCATCTCTCTGAAAAACACCCTACACATAAATCAAATGCTAAAGAAAGTTCAGTACTGGCTTGCCCTCAACCACTAAAAACTTTACCCACAGAAGATGGAACTCCTACCAATCTCTCCACAATGTAAAAACTAAGCCTGGGCAAAGCACTACGCTACGCTCGCGTAGTTTGCGAAGTTCGCGCTACTTCGCACTACGCGAACTGCACGTAGCACAGTGTGAACACGCGTAGCGTAATGTTGCGTAGTGCTGCGGTCATTTTTTGCTTGCTCGCGGTCCTCAACGTCAAGTTGGCGACCGCGAGCAAGCAAAATGACATCCCGGCCAGACTTTTTCCTTGTTCGCGATCAGCAACATCAAGTTGGCGATCGCGAGCATGGAAAATAAACCTCCCGGCGAGATTCCCAACGCGAGGAGGTCAGGTTTCTCATTGCGAGTGGTCGCGTATGCTCGCGACCGCTCGCGATGAGAAACTACCAGTTCGCGTTGAGAAAGCTGCCGCTCGAGTACAAATCTACTCGAGCAGCAGAAAACTACAGCTCGCACTGTGCAAGATGCCATTTTCAATGATTGCACATTGCCGGTTGCTTGTCCGCACTGTGCAATCATTGAAAACGACATCTGGCACAGTGCGAACAAGGTACTACGCAGTTCGCAAAGTGCTACGCGTAGCTCGCGTAGTGCGAACTGCACTTTGCGTAGCTTCGCGAAGTGCTACTTCGCGAACTACGCCCAGGGTTAGTAAAAACCAATCGTGATCTGGATCACCCATCTAAATGTACTAAAGTGCACCTCAAAACCATTGACAGTACCAAATGTCTAGGATAAGATCTGGATAAGACCCTGTTCATGACAGTCCACATCAACAATAAAACTAGAAACACTATGCACAACCTGACTCCTCAAAAAGGTCAAACCATTCATCTCTGAGAGTGACCTCAAAAACATAGTACAGGTGCTTGTCATAGCAAGACTTGATTAAGTTAGTGCCATCCTCACAGGCACCCCTAAAATGCACATGAGGTCCATGAAGGCCACACGCAATGCAGCAGCGAGACTCATCATGTGAAAGAGACACTATGATCATCACATCTCCATTCTCACAATACTTAAGTTGCTTGCAGTCGAAGCACGATGCAGCTTAAAAACCAGGTAAAAACCCACAAAGTAGTGCACTTCAGTTCTCCTAAATAACTGGCCAAGAAATTTACCAGATTATGTGGCTAGTGCTCCCCACTCAGCTTGTACTCACTGCTGCTAGAGGGGAAACATCCTTTACCACGCAACCATTACAACGCGGTATGGTTACATCGTGGTTTTAACAACGCAAGTCGTTACACCGACTTGCACTGGAGGGCGCTGTAGGATAAGGAATAGTGTGAATTACTTTCCAACACCTTCCCTACTGTACGTAGACTGGAGTTGGAATAGTAATTCACACTATTCCTATGTCCAGTGCCCTCCAACGCAAGTCGATGTAATGACTTGCGTTGTTAAAACCGCGATGTAACATACCGCGTTGTGATGGTACGCGTTGTTACATCATACATCCCTGCTAGAGCCTCCTAGAGTCACAATGGAAAGATCCAAAGCACACTCGTTCACCAGGAATCTTTCCAGAATCTGGAACTCCCTTCTATGAGATGTACGGGTAAACCCCTTTATGGCCTCTTTCAAGAGAAAAGTCAAAGCAATACTGCTCGCAAAACACCCACTTCCCCTCTCAAAGCCTAGCTCATCCTAGTACTGAATTAACAATCTCAACCTGGAGGACTTTAAACAGGGACTTTGTCAGTGTCATTCAGGTCAACACAGAGTGGGTAAAGGTGAGCTGACCTTAGTACCTATCCCTTGGAAGAACTGACACATTATGTACATTATGTAATTAACAATCTATTTTAACCTTAAGCACTCCCTAAATATAGCAAAAGATGATGTTTGTATGTCACTGTACAGCACTTTGATACCCCATGGTCATGTATGTGCTTAAGTAAATTCTCCATAACTAAACATAAATAACATCAATAAATAAATAATTTGGACTGGAGTAAGGTGTTGCAGGACCTTTTTGCTTCACATTGCATGCAGCCTCCTACATCCACAAGTAAAATCACCATTCAATTTCTTCAAGGGAGGTTCCTTTCATCAAAATAAGTCCAGGGTGGATGGTGTGGAGTAAAGGTGTACGGTTCAATGGAGTATGTGAGTTGACAATGAAAGGGAAGAAGATACAATTTAACCCTTTGGCTGCCTGGCCTTTTCCCCGTGTCATGCCCTTTTTGACTAGTTGGGAAGGTTCACGCTTAGGCCCCCATAACATTTTGTCCATATAAGGTATCCAAGCCAAATTTGTGTCTTTTTCTTCCAACATCCTGAGGATTCTGAGGGTAACAGAGGTTTGTGGATTCCCCTGAAGGGGACCGAAAAATTAGACAAAATACATCTAAATTAGTTTTTTTTTCTGAAAAATTGGATAAAAGTGCAGCAGAAGAAAGCATCTGTTTTTTCCCTACAAATGGTATCAGTGAAGGGTGTGCCGTGCTAAAAGCACCATCTTCCCAGCTTTCAGGAACACGCTGATGTTTGTCAGAAAACCAACATTTTCTGCACAATTTTGGCATTTTACTGGGGCATAGCCTATTTTTCCTACATTTTTTGCTTTCAACCTCCTTCCAGTTAGTGGTAGAAATGGGTGTGAAACTAATAATGGATCTTGGACAGCTATACATTTCTGAAAAGTAGGGAAAAGTCTGAATTCAGCAAGGGGTTATTTGTGTAGATCCTTGAAGGTTTTCTTATAGAAAGTAAAAGTTGAACTAAAAGAATATTGACATTTTGTTGAAAAAAACAGCCATTTGTGCATACATTTTCACCTGTGACTTCTAACTATGGTCGATTTTTTAAAGCTATATACCGTTACTTCCGATAGATCCTTCTGTTTGCAGGGATATATGAGACTTGTAGCTTCACCAAGAACCCGGGGTACCCAGAGCCAATAACTGAGTTGCACCTTGCAATGGTTTTTAATCATGTACTGGGTATACAGTAATTCATTTGGTAAAATATCAAGAGTGAAAAATAGTTATCAAGGAAACCTATCTATTTCTGAAATGGGAGCAATATATGGAGTTTAGAAGCAGTGGGTATTTCAGCATCTCTGAAATTGTGGTCACACGTATTAGCATGTAAATTAGAGGGTATTGTTCAAAATGACTTCTTTTTACACACTGTTTTACATTTAGAAGGCAGAAATGCATAGAAAGACAAATGGTAATAACACTTGTTCTACTATTCTGTATTCACCGTAGTCTCCAGAAGTAAATTGTACCTCACTTTTGTGGGTAGGCCTAGTGTCTGCAACAGGAAAAGGCTCAAGCGCAACGTGGACACATTTCATTTTTCCACTGAAAACTGACCCTTTTTACGCAATGTGCTTAGCTGTGGATTTTGGCCCGTAGATCAATCGGCACCTAGGGAAACCTAGCATACCTGTACATTTTTTAAACTAGATACCCGGGGTAATCCAGGACAGGGGGAGGACTTTTGTGGCTCTCACTAGGTTTTGTTACCCAGAATCCCTTGTAAACCTCAAACCTTGTAAAAATAACCCTTTCCTCACCTTTCTGTGATGGAAAGTTTTGGAATCTGCAGGGAGCCACAAACTTCCACCCAACCAGAATTCCCCCAAGTCTGGCAATAAAAATGGTACCTCACTTGTGTGGGTACGCCTATTGCCCACGACAGGAAATGGCCCAAAACCCAACGTGGGCACATCACATTTTTCCAGTGAAAACGGACTCTTTTTTGCCAATGTGCCTAGCTGTGGATTTTGGGCTCTCGCACAGCCAGCACTTAGGGAAACCAGGATGGGTTGACTTGTGTGGCTCTTACCAGATTCCGTTACCCTGAATCCCTTGCAAGCCTCAAACTTAGTACAACAATACACACTTTCCTCACATTTCTGTGATGGAAAGTTCTGGAATCTGCAGGGAGCCACAAACTTCCACACACCCAGCATTACCCCAAATCTCCCAATAAAAATGGTACCTCACTTGTGTGGGTGGTCTTAGTGCCTGCGGCAGGAAACAAACGGCCCAAAACGCAAAGTGGACACATTACATTTTTCCAGTGAAAACTGACCCTTTTTTTGCTCTGTGCCTAGCTGTGGGTTGTGGGCACTAGCTCAGCCTGCACCTATGGCAACCTAGCAAACCTGTACATTTTTTTAAACTGAGCGTGGATGGCACTTGGCTGCTGGTGTGCATGGATGGCACTTGGCTGGCTGTGTGGCTTGCAGGAGCATCCAGGAGAATCCAGGATGGGGTGACTTGTGTGGGTCTCATCAGGTTCTATTTCCCAGAATCCCTTACAAACCTAAACTCTTTCTTTCTGTGATGGAAAGTTCTGAAATCTGTGGGGAGACACAAACTTCCACCCTCCCTGCATTCCCCCAAGACTTCCAATAAAAATGGTACTTCACTTTTGTGGGTAGGTCTAGTTCCCGTGACAAGAAACGTCCCAAAACGAAAAGTGGACACATCACATTTTTCCACTGAAAAATGACCCTTTTATTGTAAGTGCCTAGATGTGGATTTATGGCTCTAGCTCAGCCAGCACTTAGGGAAGCCTAGCAAACCTGTACATTTTGTTAATACTAGACACTGAGGGGAATCTAAGATAGGGTGACTTGTGTGACTCTCACCAGGTTCTGTTACCCAGAATCCCTTGCACACCAATAGTTATAAAAACAAACAAATGTCCTCACATCTCTGTGATGGAGAGTCCTGGAATCTATGGGGAGCCATAAACTTCCACGCACCCAGCATTACCCCAAGTCTGCCGATAAAAATGGTACCTCACTTGTGTGGGTAGGCCTTGTGCCTGCAACAGGAAATGGCCCAAAACGTATTGTGAAGACATCAAAATTATTTATCACGAAACAACCTGGTTTTGCAAGGGAGTTACCCTCGTTTTTGGCCCCAGGCTCGACGGCCATCTAGGGTAACCTACCAAACCCAGACATTTCTGAAAACTAGACATCTGGAGAAGTCCAGGGAGTTGTAGCTTTCAAGGATGCCCCAATGTTGGCTTACCCAGAATCCCCTGCAAACCTCAAATTTAGCTAAATAGTAACATTTTTCTCACATTTCTGTGTGGGAAGGTTGTGATATCACTGCACCAGCTCAAATTAACCACGTCCAAGCGTTTTTTCAGGAGAAAGAGGGAAACGCTGGGTGGCAGGAAATTTTTGCCAGCACAGTAATGCAACAAATTTTCCACAATGAAATGTGAAGAAAGTGTGAATCGTTAGCAACATTTGAGGTTTGCAGGTGATTCTGGGTAATACAATGCTGGAGGATCCATGCAAGCCACACAGCCAGCCAAGTGCCATCCATGCACACCAGCAGCCAAGTTCCATCCACGCTCACTGCCAGCCAAGCACCATCCAAGCTCATCGCCAGCCAAGCCAAAGTCCATGCACACCGCCAGCCAAGTGACAGTCCACGCACATGCCAGACATGTGCCATCGATGCAGTCTGCTAGCCAAGCGACAGTCCATGCACACTGCCACCCAGGCACAAGTCCACACACACTGCCAGCTAAGCACAAGTCTACACACACCGCCATCAAAATGCAGGTTCACACACAGCCAGCCAAATGCCAGTAAACACAGACCACCAGCAGAACTCCAGTTCACACACAGAAACGTTCGCTAGTGTCCCTTTTTGGTTGGGGGGGTGGGGATATTGGCATACCCATTTTGGGCAGCCCCCACCCTTACATATTCAAAATAAAAATTCCTTGGTACCTAGTGAACTTTCTGCTTCTGTTTTTATAATTGTGGGTGGGGGCATAGTGTTGCATATTGTGGGTAGCCCCATCCATCTTTTAAAATAAAAAAAATCCCTGGTGTCTAGTAGGCTTTCTGCCCCCCCCCCGGGGGGGCAGGTTAGGGGTAATAAAACCCATCTGCCCAGATGCGGGCAGAAAGACTGTCCATTTTGTTTTGGGTGGTGGGGGCACTAGTACGCTCATTCTGGGTAGCTCCCACCCCTCTTTTAGGAAGAAAAAAAATCCCTGGTGTCTAGTGGGTTTTCCAACCCCCAGCCGGCAGATTGTGTGTAATAACCTCCATCTGCCTCTTGGGGGGGCAGAAAGACTGTCCGTTTTGTGTTGGGGGTGGGGGCATCGGCATACCCATTGTGGGCAGCCCCCACCCCTCTTTTGTTTAGAAAAAAAAGCAATCATCCCTGTTGGCTAGTGGGCTTTCTGCCCCCCCGAAAGGCTAATGGGGGGCTATTGCCCCCATCTGCACCCCAGGGGGGCAAAAAGACTGTGCCAAATTTTATAAGGGGTGGGAGCATTATAATGGCCATTTAGGGCGGCTTCCACCCCTGCGTTTTCACAAAAAAAGAATCCCTGGTGTCTAGTTTGCTTTCTGCCCCCCCAGTGGGGGGCGGGGGGGCGGGAAGAAAGACTGAAAATGGCCACATTTATATCGAGGAGCAAATGCCCTTGCCCAAGGGCCTCTCCCCCTCCCTGATGTCTAGTGGGTGGATCCCTGCTTGGGGATCGCCCTCCTGCAGCGATCCCCAAGCAGGGATCCACTAGGGAAGGGTACCATTCCAATGGTACCTCTCCCATCCGCCTACATGCTTGGAGGCTGAGATAGCCCAAGGAGCACGTAGGCAGTGAAAGCGAAATGAGCTGATTGGCTCATTTCACTTTAAGTTTCAGTGTAATGATGTCAGCGCACCATGAGCACCAATCGTCACTACAATCAAAATCAAAATGCCTCAGGCAGATGGGGAAGCTCCTTCCCAGCTCCAGAGGCTGAAAAAAAGAAAAAGAAATCTCTGCTGTAAACAGCAGAGGGTTTTCTGACGGCTGTGCCGAGGACGTAACCATTACGTCCTCCACATGGAAGGGGTTAAGAGCAAGAAGTGTTTTGTTAAAATGAGAAGTGTGAAAGAAACTGTGCAGATGATTGGTTGAAGGTGAAGTCCCTGTTTGGTTGTTGGAAATGGTTTAAGTTTACTATGGCATTGAATGTACATTGTGACTGTGGCCTTTGGGACTTACTGTCCCACCAAACTTTGCCTGCAAGAGGACGGGCCGTTCCTGATTCTCCTGCGCCGTGCATTTCAAAAGCACTCTACCGCCTCCCGCATTGGGGGCTGTTCAGGGTGACTGTGGCTTTTGGGACTCACTGTCCTACAACACTTTGCCTGGAAGAGAAAGGGATGTTCCTGATCTCCCCACGCTGCATGCTTCAAAAGCACCCTACCACCTCCCGTGGGTTGCACCCTGGTGAAGCCCTTGCCAAGGGCCTGCCTGTCCTGCACACATCAGTTCCAGGAAGAGCCAGGGCAGGACCACCCCTCTTGGTTTGATTCCTAGCAATTTGGGGTAAGAGTACTCAATACCGTTCAGGTTTATCTTCTACTTCTGCATTTAACTGCACCTCTTCTGGACTGACTACTGGGCACATCACATTTTTCCAGTGAAAACGGACTCTTTTTTGCCAATGTGCCTAGCTGTGGATTTTGGGCTCTCGCACAGCCAGCACTTAGGGAAACCTAGCGAACCTGTACATTTGTGAAAGATAGACACCCAGGGGAACCCAGGATGGGTTGACTTGTGTGGCTCTTACCTGAATCCCTTGCAAGCCTCAAACTTAGTACAACAATACACACTTTCCTCACATTTCTGTGATGGAAAGTTCTGGAATCTGCAGGGAGCCACAAACTTCCACACATCCAGCATTACCCCAAATCTCCCAATGAAATCGATGTTCTCAATGAAGAAGCAGAGAGCCTCTTGAAAATAAATAGGAAGGAAAAAAGCCCAGCTAAAACTAGAGGTGCTTTGGGAATCATTCAGTCCTATCTGGTTAAACCAAGGGGATAATGTGATGGAAACTTTAGTCCATCAAGCCAGACTGCAGGTCCCTTACAGTGAACCAGCGAGTTTAGTAGCCCCTGGGAGCTCTACACAAGTGTACGAGACTACTTCTGATATTATATTGGTTGAGCATACAAATACATTTCAAATCCTGAGGGTACTGGAGAATGATGTAATGCCCCCCCCATTAACTGATCAACTTCTTGACACTGGTTTGTGTCAACACTCACACTAACAATCAGGGATTGAAGTCGGGGCTCAGCTCAACCAACTGAAAACAGAGATTATGGATCTAAAAACTGTTGTTACTTCACGTATGCATCATCTTTCTAAGATAGTGGAGAAGTTGGGGTTACTTCAACAAACTTTAGTAATGGGCGGGCAGAAAATCATCCCAAGTTGCTATAAGGCTCAAGCACCAATCTCTCCAATATGGGTTCCTGGGTTCTGCCATGGTCCTGAGACTTCACCCCATTAGAGAGAAGCACCCTGTGGCAGAGGGCACCCCCACTGACAGGGCTTAATGTGAACCCTAATCCAGGTAGAGGCATTAGGCGAGAACATTTTGCCACTATTGGTAGAAGTTTCTTTTTTCCCAGATATAAGGTGTGCTGCTCATAGCGAGGCCTGGGTGGTAAACTCTGCTGCGCCAGTGGAGTTCATGAAGTTTTGATTCAGAGCGCGGAGTTCGGCTAACACTTGGCCATCTGCCGGGGGAGTGGAGTTTACCGGCACACTCACCCCTATTTGGCTCGTGCATGTTATCTGAGACCCATAGTTGCTAAGGGGCCTTCCTCTAATGGGCACTTCCAAATCCTGGAACTGTCAGAAGTGCGAAGGTTGCACGCCCCACGTGTTATGACGCGGCCATGTTGGAATTGGTGATCTTCCACTTGACTTATTATGTGTAGGACTATCAGCATGTTAAAATACTGTTTAAAGATGTTAGTTTAGATAGTCATGTTATACAATTACCAATGAAAATTGCCTATTGGTTTATGTCAGTGTAAAATGAAAAGTGAGCTCTGGTCCTGATCTCTGGAATGCTTTATTTATGACAGTTAGAGTGATGGAAGATAGCCAAGCGCCAATGGCTGATGGTAAGAGTGCAGTTAATGAGGCTTGAAATGAATGGAACCCCAGAGGTTGCCAGTGGAAGACTGCATACTTAACCATGCAGGTCCGTGAGGTGCAACCAATGATGTGAGCTGCTTATCTGTGATGTCAATGCCAGGTAGGTGCAAAGGATTCTGAGCCAGGTGGTGGACAGTAGGAGTTCTATAGTTAGGCCGTGTGGTGGGGCCGAGGTTTCTATGCGGCATGGTGGAGGTGGGGGAGGGACGAAGCTGGGCTTCAGGAGAGTGTGAGCAGTGTCATCCACCTTGTAGCTCTTACATACATGCGAACATCTGAACCATGGAAGAGGGACGTTTTGAAATAAGTTTAAGAGACATTATATTACAGTTTTCCCCATACACAGCTGATGTGGAGCCTTCCTGATCCAGCCCAGCTGTCTAGCACTAACTGAAGGCATGCATCTTCAAAGACAACTTTTCTTCCGCTCATCTTCTAGCTTCTGCACCTACTGCCTTTCCAAACGCAAAGATTCTCTTTCAACAACAAAGCAGCGCTTTTATAACAAATCACATTCTGCTGCTGTTTTCTCAGCGCTAGCAGTTCGAGAAAAGCCCCACACTCACTCGTGTGTTTTCTAATCTATTACTGGTCTGACATCAGGGGTGGCCGAGCAATACTTCACCCGATAGTGGAACACTGTGGGATTCAGTGGAGTTTTTCAACAACTCTGCGGAATTCCGCAGAGTGAAATTCTGCTAGCTCCGCCAGGGCTACTAATAATAGTGTACCAAATTTTGAATCACAGGCAGTACATTCTCCCTCACTGAGAACACTTACTCCAGAGATAGTCAGCCCAGCAGGCATTTGAGCAGAGAAGTGTTCCTGAGAAATGTCCCTAAATCCTTGTTGGCTGACCCTAAAAGTAATTTTGGTATTGACTAACAAAACAATTCATTGGCCCCGTTATGTGTGTAACTTCATATCTGTGATCAGGGAAGACCTTGTTACTGCAACAAGATATGTGAATAAGAATAATAGAACTCACTGTATTGGTGTGAGACTTGTGAATAATGCCATAGTTGATGGTTTAATTCAAATGGAGCTTAGAACTGCTTTGATTAGTGGCTCCTCCATCTGTTTAAAACTTTACTTACCTGATTAATTTTTACCTGGAAGAATGAGCTCGCTGGTCCCATCATCTTTTCAGTTACCAATCAATTGTGCCCAAAGACCTTGTTTACTGGGGGCATCTGACATTGACTGACTGCAGCAGGTCCAACCTCAGGGCAATGGAGTAAAGGGTGGCAGTGGCTCTCGAAGGCCATGGTACAACCACAGTCATAGATTGTTCCTGAAGTAGGGCCGATTGAATTAGTGAAAATGCTGTCTTGGAATTTGGCAGGTATTAAATCAAAACTCCCAGATTTAGAGTGGGGTGAGTTTATTGATAGTCATCATATCATCTTACTCCAGGAAATGTGGGCAACCCAACCAGAGTTTAGGTCTGGGTATTTAACATTCTATAGTAATGCTACCCCTGTTGGTGCCCGGCAAGTCTCATGGGCCATTTAATTTGGTTAAGTGCACGATTAATTGTAAGATTGAAGTACTTAATTCTGGCTCCAGGGATATCCTGGGTATTAAACTGACTCTGAGGATCACCTCCAGAGTGAAGGATAGACACATTGACGTAATTAATATTAATGTCTGTTCAATTGCAGAAAATAGTGAATCCCAAATACTTCACTCACTCCAAAATCTTCTTGAATCAATTACGCAAGAATGGCCTTTTATTATAGCTGGGGATTGTAATACATATTTTGTACCCTTTGAGCTGTTCTTGACCTTGTTATTAGCAGAAGATAAGAAGTGGGAATTCCAGAGTTATTGACCAACCTTGTGAAGAAATGGTCAAAAGGTGGCTAATCAACTCTTCCACCTAACTCTTGAATATGAGCTAAGAGCAATTAATGGGCGTTCCAAATCTGACTACCCGGCCACAAGTTATATTGATGATATACTTTTGGACCTTAGACTGTAGCCCTTGCAAAGTGACATGAACGTTACATTTTGCCTCAGTAGTGATCACAATGCATTGCTCCTAGATCTTTAAACTGATATTTCTCTCAACTCCCAGGAATGCGAAATTGAGTCTTATCCCGCACCATTGTTACTTACCAGTAATCAAATGAATTTAAAATGGACTGACATAATTAATAATATTTTCACACTGTGAAGAATTCATAAAGCCTTAGATGACTTTTTTAATCGATTCAATCTAGCTGACTTTCAGTGGCGTAATTTTGTTCCTCGTCATTTTTTTCCACTTTAAGATCGTGTTTGCCAACTCATGCTAAACGTAAGACTTGCCCAAACATACCCTGCCCATGGTTCACAAGGGAATGAAGAGTGCTGAAGCAGGGGCTGATTGAAGTCACAAGAAAAGGCGATACAGCTGAATTAATTATTGCTAGAAAAGCTTATAAGTCAACTTTGAGGGCCAACAGGAGAGATTGGGAGGAGGCTCAGTAGGTCGAACTTAATGACACCTTAATAAAGAAGGAGACCCAAGCCTTCTGGAGAATCATTGCATCCGGTAGTAGATCGAGTGTATCCAACCTGATTCATCTGCCCCAACCAATCAGTGGGCTGCCCATTTTACTTTTCTTTTTAAAGAGCTAGAAACGCACATGATAATCTTCTGTGATAATACTGACCATGAACCATGTTTCCAGGGGTCACAAGTGTCTGAATGCAAATCACCTGTGTGCACTTTCTCACTAAAAGAGATTGAGGTAGCACTACAATTAACGAAGCGGGAAAAGCCCCAATCCCTGATAGTATCCCAGGCGATTTGTTTCTTTCTGAGCCTGAAGCCTGGATACCTTATCAGAATACCCTCACTCACGCTGTTGCAAGGGAAAGGATCTTCAACAATTTTGGAGGGGGGCTATTATAGGGAGCGAGAGAATGCTTGGGAAACTACAGCCCTATTATTCTCAAACACATTTCACAAAAGATCTTTGCCAGGCATGCTCTGCCCCGGCTCCAGAAGTGATGAAAGAGCACCAAATCCTGTCTGATTTCCAGGCAGGATTTGGGCGAAAATTAGCCCTATGGACCAGGTGTTCCGATTTTCAGCTACTTACTAGAAATATATTAAACTAAGAAAAGGCCATCTCTATGTGGCCTTGATGGATTTAAAAGGCTGCATTTGATTTAGTCCCTAGAAAACGCTTTTGGGAAGTCCTCATTCTATGTCTGAAGATCTTCTATTCATTTTATTCAATATTATATAATGACACATATGCTCAAGTCAGCTGGAATAGTCACAGAGATCTTACCAACAGGATTCCCATCACCTGTGGGGTTAGACACGGGATGGAATTAGCCCCCACTTTGTTCTATTTGTGTATCAATGGTGTGGTGAGGTGGATGAATAGTTGCCATCATTCCACTTTAGAATCGGTTCCTTTCGCTAAACATGCTGACTGAAAAATGGACGGGGAAAGAAGGGAATTTAGGGGAATGTCTCTTTTGCCCAAAGTACACTTTACCCCAAGCTAAGTAGACTATTTCAATCAGTCGCCACTTGGGTGTTGGTCATTGTGTGGAGGCGCTGCTTATTCTCAGATCTAACACATGTGAACCAACAGTTTTTGCACTATCAAGATTCTTAAACTGGGCACGGCACATAAGGGCCAGAAGCCGCACCTAGAATCCTTATTATCTGCTCTTGGGGTATGGGGTGTTAATAATATGACTCTCTAGATTTTGGTGCAATTTACATTTTATTATTTAGAAATTTGAAGGTTGGCCACTTGTCAATTTTACTATGATATCCTCCACATGAGAGTTTCCTAGATAGTCTTCACTGCAGGATAAAGCACAAGTTACTTTAGTATGTATTCCATATTTCTGTAAACATTGGACTATCAATGTGATATTGAATTCCTAAATGCTCATCTTGTCTACGGTAATTCTCTGATCTTTTTGATCTTTTTTTATCATTTGTCATTTTCATATTGATGTTCTATCTAAGTGAGTTTACAAGATACCTTTCTTTGTAGGAGAAAGCATGAGCCACTTTAACGTGCATTTCATGTTGTTCTAAAAAAGGGATTATTATTGTGGCACTGAAATCCTAAATGTTTATCTTTTTTAAAGAGATCCTACGATTTTTGTCAATTAGGCTATGTCTAGTTAACTCAATATCTATTGAAAGCTGCTTGTTTTGTCATCAACTATAATGACGTGATTTTATTGTGGTTTTATCATGACTACGTTTTATCTGACAATTTAATGTACTTTTATGGTTATATTTATGTAACCAAAATAAAGTTATTACTATGGCATTGAAGGTGAGCATGTTCTTCAGAAATGCTGTAAAGACCGATGATGGGTGAATTTGGAGTAAGAGTTGGTGTTGATAGTCACATCTCCTGGTTAAGGTTAAGGGCCGGAAAAGGTTGGTTTTATTGGCAATGGTGGTGATGAGGAGAGGACTTTCTGGTGGGATGATAGAAGGGATACCTTAAGGTGTTGGAAGAGAGGCCATATGTGAAGGACACCATGTTATTTTCATGATCACATTATCTCCCTAGTTCTGTTATATATCTTTGAAAAACCTTTCATCTGTTAGCTGATTTTCCTATGTCAATTGAGCAGTTTTTTATTTGCATCTCTTTTACATGCAATTTCATATTGGGTTTAATTGCTCTCATCTGTCTTGTTTGTTTCATCTTTTGGCCAACTAACATGGTATTTCCTTTCAAGCTATGCTTAATGTTTGTAATGACTCAGCAGAGGGAGAAGTGTGGTGTGCATGATTTCCGGATCCATTAATGCTGCTCTTCGCTCTAAGTTCTCTGCAGAGAATATATTAATGGTGTCTTAGAACAGTTTGGCTCAAGTCAGAGGACCGTTGAAGTTGGGACATTGATGGTTTAGATTCTGGAATATTCTCAGGCTACTTATTCTTTAATGAATTGTTTTCATAGGTTTATTCATGTCTTAGCTCCACTCCATAAAAGCGATGGACTAGAGCAGATGCTCAACACTTCAAACTGTTTCAAAAGGGTGCGAATCCAGAGACAGGAAAATTTGGCAGTGTGTGGCTAGTGTTGGTGCCACTTGGAAATAGGTTTACATCCTCACTGAGCACATTACCTGAGACACCTGAGTTCAGTCAATGCAGCTCCATGTAGCATGAAACCACAGGACTCTTACAAGGTATACAAGTGGTGGTGTTGATTTAGCTTCATAGAGCATACGTTCAGCGTAGTCTAGGGTGTACTTGCAATGTATCTGAGATATCTAGTTGCAACAGCAAGGACTTAGTTGCCAGCAATCAAAGAAACTTGAAGAGTATTTGGACTACTTTGAACTCAACAAAGGATTTTACTTTTCATGGAGAAGTATTCTAGAAAACCATTCATGTTCAAGAATTGAAACTTAATCTCTAAGAACTGTTTCAAAAGCTATTCATTTAGGATTAACTTCCACTTTTGAACACTTGTTATTGCCAGGGGTGTGCTAAATTTGCATAATTACCCCAGATTTTGGCAAACTTATGTGTAATTACTTAAAATGCATCCATTTGCACTATATTTTACTGAAGAATGCATCCTCTGGCTGATTTTTGATATGACAATGTGGGTGAAAAATAGCGTAAAAAACCCAAAAGTACTTTGAAAAACAGCCACTCACATTCTGTTGTTTTTGAATGTTCAGGGCAAAAGGTGTACATTACCGTAAATAGCATGTTCGCTGTAACCTTTTAGCACAAATGCCACATAATTATGTCAAATGGCGTAACACAAAATGTATGTGATTTACGCCAAGGTAATTTAAATGTCACCAAATGCTTAATTATTCCATATAAGAAATGTAAAGGATCAGCATCTTTTTACAGCTTTGATAATATTTATTTTTGACAAATGTATTGTATTAAGCTATCAATATAAATTGCCTGTTAATTCAACTTTATAATCCTAATGCATGCTTATTGGATTACAGTTTATGAACCTGTCTCTTTACAAATAATTTGAATCCCAGGGTATGTTATTTTAGTATAGAATGTAGATATCTTAAGTGAGACACATATAGTAGCTAAAAATACTTTCAACCTTTATTTAATTGATAATATTTGTGTTACAACTCCAGGAAGATTCAGAATCTCATTACAATTTAGAGAGGTGGAAATCCGAGCGATGTTCTGAAGGTATATCATATGCAATATAGAAATTATCCACCGTAGAAATATTGATAAGACACTAAATGCATCTTATCTTTAGATATAAGTGCTCCTCCAGTCAAAGAGAAAAAGCAACGTGGCAATGTCCAGTGTCTATTTTCTCTCTTATCTCATTCCTTTTTGACCGCTTCTAGCAGTGGATTTGGAGAGGTGTGGAAAAATAAATGGCGCCCATTGGATCCGGAGTAAAAAATTAGTGTTTTCTGATTTGACAGCCACCAAGAGTCATTAGCATTTGAGTATTGGCTTTTATAATGGTCTTCTTGCCTGCCAAGTCCAGGAGTGTTCTGAGGAAGTGGTGGTGAGGTGCTAGTCTTAGCCAGTGCATTAGCCAGTGATTGGAGTATTTTATACAACCAATCCTAACTGCTCTCTCACCTTACTCCCACCACTGTTTGCAGCACTTCTTCACTGCTTTACTTTAGAAAATCCCAGAAGTCATAAACCCAAGATGGCTTCCCCCCCCCTCTTCCATTAAAAGGGACCCTGGCTCTCTCTCAGCCGCGTTCATATTTAGATGAGGTGCACTCCACCCTGTATGAGTCAAAAACGGTCTCTGCTTACTGCTGGGGTTGGAGCCAGAAAATCTAGGTTGGGCCATGGAATTAATGGCAGCACACCCTGCTAGACCCTTTTGGCATCAACAAATCAAAAGAAGAAGGGCTAAGGCTGTCCTTGGTTTGGCCAGTTATTCCTGTATATCTCCCTGATTGTTAATCCATGTGAAATACCTATTTAAAATACTACTGCCTTCCTTACCCTAGAGCTGAGCCATTGTCCACTGGCAGCAGGGTTGTTAATTCCAAGCCAGGAATGTGTATTGAGCTTCTGAGAGGCAAAACTAGTATTAAAACAAGGTTGTCTGCGGCAGTTTAAAGTACACTTTCGTAATGTTGCATTTCAGTGACATTATAGAAAATTTACTTTCACTAGTAAAGTTAGATTTTTTTAAAGTAAATTGGAAATAATCTTGAATACGTTTATAGCATTTTACCTTGCCGAGATGTGAAATAAAGATTTTAGTCATACCTAGGACTGTTAAGTGAAACCCCAGCTTTACCTACACAGTAAAATCTGTTTTTGAGTATTTAATGATTGTGAGGACACATTATCCTCAATATGTAGTGCGTCTTTTTCTTATTTATTGGATACCAAGTCATCTGGGATTACACGGCACACCTTAGGTTTTGACATACTAATATAAAAAATTGGTTTTCCTCCATGTGTCACAGTAGTGCTTCTAGACTTCACCCCAGCCAGAGCATAATGGGGTTTCGGGCAGCGATATATTTGGTCATGCATGAGGGTGTTATAAATATACACTACAACACACATATGATATTTAACTCCAATACCATTGTTGCATTTTCTGTGCCATATACCATGAGTTTGTAGGAAAGGTTAATAAGCCAATTAGGGCAATCCAATGCGTAGTATATATTTTAAGAGGACATGTGCTGTACCACTGTTTGGCGGTAAAATGGTACTTAGAGGTCTAAAACTTGCAAAAACACACAGGAACAAATGGTAGAACCACAACAAAAAGTATGTCCTTTCTTATATGATAATGGGTCACATGGTACCAGTTTTGGTTAGGATCCCTGGAAGTGCTCAAGGCTGCTTCTCCACTCATTATATGTGTGCTGTGTTGACCCAGTTCCTGCTTCTGTGAGCACAGCAGTGGTGAGTTACTACTCCCTACATTTGTGAATGTCCACCAATGGCAGATTTGGAGCTTCATTATGAGGTCCATGGTAATTCTGCAGGGGCAAGGAACAACATTAACTGTTCCACTGGAGCTGCACGGACCAGGCTGTCTCCGTGGATCCATGTTTTTTTTTGTCCTGGGTGAAATTCTAGGTTTAATATGTAATTACCCGTGGAATTATGCCTGGTACTTTCCGTCTGGATGGCCATTCCTCAGTTCTGAGGGAATCCTGGAGTCCGCTTCATAATTTCATAATCCCACAAAAAAGCTGCACCCCTCAGTGATACTGGTAACCCCAGTATAAGAAACTTCAGGGACGGCGTGGGGTTGACAACAACAATCCAGGTACCTTGTAATAAGGTCCTTGGAGGCTGAAAGTAGTACACGGAATTGGGGAACATTTCTGATGATGAGGCAAATCCAAAGCTCATTGTCTCATGATTCCATGAAGATAAGACGTGAATATGTTTGCAATTTTAAAAAAAATGTTTTTATGTTTATTACTCAGGCATAAAAACCTTTAGGATAGAAACCTAGGGTTTAAATTGCCCTGGGTGTCCAGAATATTGGTTTTGTATAGGGCATCTTGTCACCACACAAACAAATACAGTATCAGTGCCAAGTGAAGGACATAAGTACAATGCTGCAATGATACACTGCAAAACAGCTTATTTTTAGATCTGTCATGAGCCAATAATTTTTTTTGTTGAAAAAAACAAATCTGCACACACATACTGGGCTATGGATCAGACTGTTTCAAGCATTGGCTTATTTGGCTCAGCTCACGGGAGCATTTTAGTCCTAGATCTTACTACTGGCTGTTTGAGTGTATGTTTCGGTCTTCATTGGGATACATGCAAGACTGATTTTTGCATATGAAAGTATGTCTGCAGATAGAAATGGTGGGGCCACCTATGAAAGGCAATCACATAACTTTTGAATGTGTGGCCACATGTGTTGGAAGCGAGACATAAAAAAGGAAGAACAGAATTACATCAAATTTGTTGGAAAGCTAGATCTCTAATCAAAAAGCCTACTTTTTTGATTTGGTGTCAATCTGTACAGCCGTTTTTGAGACATTAAGCTTCAAATTATCCTGATATCTGGAAAGTTGGACCTGCAGCAGTATTATGGAACTCATGCAGAACAACAAATTTAAAAAACTAGAGCAATGTGATTGGTAAAGAGGGTTTTTTCCCTGTCTGCTCCCTTGGTACTGCAGGACTGGTATCAACACACAGAAAGAAGTAAGGCTACTGAAGTCGCAAATTTTATTAACTGCTAATCTAAGATATAGGTGTAGCAAATTACAATACTTTGTCAAAACTGCAGTCACCGACAACGAATTGTGGCATGCTTTATCATAGGACTGCTGCGAAGCGAAACAGGTAAGTACAAAAATATCGAAGACAAAATATCGTTCTTTAAAATATAGTTTGTAAAAAATATCGAATTTTTTAAATATGTTAAAAGTAATATTAAATAATCAATATAATTAATTAACACATACTTATAATTAATTGAAAAATGTAAAAATTATTAAACAATATATATAATACCTATAAAATGTTTTACAACTGCGTTGGATACTGGGAGGGTAAAATTTACTATTCCCACTCCAGTGAGTGGAAAAGTAGGGAAAGCGTTGAATACCTGGAGGGTAAAAATTACTATTCCCACTCCAGTGAGTGCAACGGTAGGGAAAGCGTTGGATAGCGTAGGGGTAAAAATTACTATTCCCACTCCAGTAAGTGGAACAGTAGGGAAAGCGTTGGATAGCTGGAGGGTAAAAATTACTATTACCACTTCAGTGAGTGGAACAGTAGGGAAAGTGTTGGATAGCGGGAGGGTAAAAATGACTATTCCCACTCCAGTGAGTGCAACAGTAGGGAAAGTGTTGGATAGCGTAGGGGTAAAAATTACTATTCCCACTCCAGTGAGTGGAACAGTAGGGAAAGCGTTGGATAGCGTAGTGGTAAAAATTACTATTCCCACTCCAGTGAGTGGAACAGTAGGGAAAGCATTGGATAGCGGGAGGGTAAAAATTAGTAGTCCCACTCCAGTGAGTGCAACAGTAGGGAAAGTGTTGGATAGTGTAGGGGTAAAAATTACTATTCCCACTCCAGTGAGTGGAACAGTAGGGAAAGCGTTGGATAGCAGGAGGGTAAAAATTACAATTCCCACTCCAGTGAGTGCAACAGTAGGGAAAGCCTTGGATAGCGGGAGGGTAAAAATGACTATTCCCACTCTAGTGAGTGCAACAGTAGGGAAAGCGTTGGATAGTATAGTGGTAACAATTACTATTCCCACTCCAGTGAGTGCAACAGTAGGGAAAGCTTTGGATAGCGGGACGGTAAAAATTACTACTCCCACTCCAGTGAGTGCAACAGTAGGGAAAGCGTTGGATAGTGTAGGGGTAAAAATTATTATTCCCACTCCAGAGAGTGCAACAGTAGGGAAACCGTTGGATAGCGTAGGGGTAAAAATTACGATTCCTACTCCAGAGAATGCAACAGTAGGGAAACCGTTGGATAGTGTAGGGGTAAAAATTACTATTCCCACTTCAGAGAGTGCAACATTAGAGAAAGTAATAATTTAATATTTAAATAAAAATAAATTAATTATCAATACCAATAAAAAAAAAACAATTACAAAATATTTAATAATTTATTAATTATAAATACAAATAAATATTATTCATCAAAAATTAATCACCTATTAAAATTAATTACCAATTAATAATTCATTAACAATAAGTTAATTATCAATACACACAAATAATTTCAGTAATTAATAAATTACAATTAAAATATTTCCCACCCTATTCCCCTATAAACCCACAACCCGCTCCATATAATAAATGAATACAATTAATATAATTATCAATTAATAAAAATTAATTACCAATTAATAAAAATTAGTTACCAATTAATAATTAATTAACAATACATTAATTATCATTACCAATAAATAAAATTAAATAATTACTTAATTACAATTAAATTACCTTCCACCCTATTCCCCTATAAACCCACAACTCGCTACAGACCTAAAACACAAAATTAAATTAAAATTAATTAATAATTCCTAAAAATTGATATTTAATTTACTATAATTAAATTACTTCCCATCCTATTCCCCTATAAACCCACAACCCGCTACGGAAGTAAAATAAGCAAAAATTATTTTACATAAATTTCTGAACTTTATAAAGAATTAAACATACATTACAAAAATAACATACACTTTTAACACATATACTAACATACAAACACTTGAAAAAAAGAGATATTATTAAAAATTCGATATATTTTATTGCCTATATTATGTACCTTCTTATTTTGACAGTCGATATTATTAACCAGTATATTATGTCCATTCGATATTATGTCCATTCTATATTTTGGATTCGATATTCTGACCATTCTATTTTTTGTTTTCGATATTATGTCTATTTACCATTTTGGCCATGTTGTTCAACAGTGTGGCTGCTGCTCAGCATGACTAAAAGTTAGTTGCAGAGAGTAAAGTAGAGTGGAGTCGTCGAGAGTGGAGTAGAATGATTAGAGTGGAGTAGAGAGGCATAGAGTGGAGTAGAGAGGCATTGAGTAGAATGGAGTAGAATGAAGAGACGTACTGCAGAGTGGCATAGAATAGAGTGGTGTAGCTTAAAGTGTTGTAGGCAGGAGTGATGTGAACTGAGGTGAATGGCGAAGAGTAGAGTAGTGTGGAGTAGAGTAGAGTGGCATAGAGTGAAGTGCCATTGTGTGGAGTGGCACTGAGTGGAGTGGCGTAGATTGGACAATTGCAATTTGGGGTAGAGTTGCATAGAGTGGGATGGAATCGAGTAGAGCAAATTGGCATAGAGAAGAGTGGCATAGAGAAGAGTGGCGTAGAGTAGAGTGGCATTTAGCAGAATGGGATAGGGTTGTGTAGAGTGGAGTGGCATAGAGTAGAGTGACATAGAGTGGCGTAGAGTACAGTGGAGTGGCTTAGAGTACAGTGTCATAGAGTGGACTGGGACAACATAGAGTGGAGTGTCGTAGAGTTTTGTGATGTAACATAATGTAGTGCAAAATAGAGTGGCGTAGAGTGCAATGCCTTAGAGTATAGTAGCTTAGAGTACAGTGGCATAGAGTAGAATGGCACAGGTTAGAGTTGAGTAGAGTGGTGCAGAGTCACTGGAGTGGCGTAGAGTGGAGTGATGTAGAGTGGAGTAAAATGGCATACAGTAGACTGGTTTAGATAAAGTGGCGATGAGTAGAGTAGAATGGTGTAGAATGAAGTGCCATTGAGTAGAGTGGCCTAGAATGGTGTGGAGTGGCATAGAATGGATTGGCGTAGGGTGGCATAAAGTGGAGTAGCATAGAGTAGAGTGGCATAGAATTGCATGGAGTGGCATATTGTGGAAAGTCGTAGAGTAGCGTAGAGTAGACTGGCATAGAGTAGAGTGGCATAAAGTAGAGCAGTGGGGAGTGGCATTGAGTAGGGAAGAGTCGCATAGCGTGGCATAGAGTAAAGTGGCATACAGAGAGTGGAGTGGTGTATTGTGGAGTGGCATAGAATAGACTCAGGTGGCGTAAAGTAGAGTGGTGTGGCATGGAATCATGTAGAGTGGCGTACAGTGGCACACAGCACAGCAGAGTGGAATGGCATACTGTGAGGTAGAGTAGAGTGGCGTAGCATAGAGTGGAATAGCATAGAGTCAACTAAATAGAGTAGAGTTTTGTGTAGTGGCATAGAGTAGAGTGGAATGAAGGGGCCTGGAATGGCATGGAGTGGTGTACAGTGGCATGGCATGGAGTAGTGTGCCATACATTACAGCTGGGTAGAGTAGAGTGGTGTACAGTGGAATGGAGTGTAGTGGCTTAGAGTGGCATACAGTGGTGTAGAGTAGAGTAGCATAGAGTGCAGTACCATAGAATAGAGTGGCATAGATTAAAATGTAGTGGTGTGGTGTGGCGTGTTATACAGTGGTATAGAATAGAGTGGAGTGGAGTGGAGCAGTGTGGCATAGAATAGAGTGGCATATAGTACAGTGGCTTAGAGTAGAGCGGGGTGGAGTGGCTGAGAGTGGAGTGGTGTGGCATGACGTAGAGTAGAGTGACGTAGATGGGACTGGAGTGGCATAGAGGTTTGTAGAGTAGAATTGGGTGGAGTTTAGCAGAGTGACATAGAGTGGAGTTGCATGGAGTAAAGTGGCAAGTGGGATGGAGTAGAGATGCATAGAGTATAGTGACATAGAGTAGAGTGACAGAGAGTGACATGGAGTGCCATAGAGTAGAGTGGCATATAGTATAGTGGAGTGGCATAGCTTTATCAATATCTTTTAGCGGTACTGCATGGCTGTAAGTAAAGAAAAAAGCGCAAGGACATGCTCAGTGCTGTGAATTCAAAACAAGGTTAGCGTGCATTGGCAGAAAGCCGTGACAACACATTTTCAAATCTCCTCTGAGAATCTGGTCAACTGTTACAAGGTGGGTAAAAGTTTCTCAAATTGCAGATGTTGCACAACACTCACAAGTTTTGAAAATCTCTGAATAAATGTCTTTTAAAAATGGTAAAATGGTAAAAGGTAATTATGTTTTAGCCCAAATATAGAATGTATTCAAGTATGTGTATCTGAGAAAAAAACGGAGCGTCCAAAATAGAATGAACAGAACTAAGATAGAGAGGACCATATTTACTAAAGGTTTGTGTTGGAACTTGTGCAGTGCTAAACAGATCAAGGCACTGTGAAGCTTTGACAAGCACCGTAAACATCAGAGACAAATGAAATTTCAGAGGAAAAAGCTATTTTGGGCTCACAGTTGACGCTCATGCTATACCCAAATTCAGGAGCAGTCCCTACCTGCCAATGTATGCAAGAGTCTGTGGCGAGCCAGCAAAAAAACCTTAGGTTTTTGTATATAGCATGATTTGGCTTTGCCCCAAATTCTATGGCCAAATAAAAACAGGTGCAAGCAAGAGGCCATGCCGGTGTTTCCATGCATATGTTTTTAGGTCTCGCCTAGCTATTGCGTTTACGCAATCGCAATGCGAGACTCTAGTAAAGGGGCATTTCAAAATGCTCCCAAAAGTGGATTGCATGGCGAGCAGGCGCACAATCACGTGCATCGTGCCGCCATGCAATCCGTTTGGGGAAGCGCTTCAGCCCACTGGCGCCCTCGGCATCATACTTCAAAGGGTCTGCTCCCCCGCTTGGAATGCGCTCCCCCGCCCCCGCCAAGCGCGTGCGCCACGATCCGCCGGGCTTGTCTTGTTTTGGTTTTGTTTTTGGTTTTTAAACCAAATGCTGAATAGATGCCCTGTGGCTACCAGAGATTTGCGGCCAGGTCTCCTTTGTAATAGCCTGATTTGCATATTTGATACTTTGCCTATGAATACAATTAGATAGTAGCCATGTGTTCATTCCATTTATTTTTAAGCTTTTTGGAAGCTTGTCATAGCTTTTATTGCACCCTGGTAATTCGCTGGAGTTTTGTAGTTTGAGATGCAAAAGACTGCTGTAATAGTATGCAAAGCCTCATCTGTAAACATTTCAGACATTTTGTTCTTGTTAGCCAGGGGTATTCCAGAAACATAAACTGCTTTCACATTTTTAGGGATATTGGGTAGCACATGTTTCTAGCTGTGTCAGTCTGGTCCCGCAGGGCAAAGCGGATCCGATGAAGTCATTTGGATGAAATCCCTAATTTGTTTAAAGAAAACGGTCGGGGATTGTGTTTCTATGTAGTTTCGTGTGATTTCCGCACCACTCGCGGGCTTACCTCCTGCTCCCCCTCTCTCTTCACGTGCCCACTCCCCTTCCTGTATGCGAGGCTCGCCGGGGCCGCGCTTGTTTTCCTTCTTTTGTCCTGCACTCCCTCCTTTAGCCTCCAGCCCAGTCTCTATTGACATCAAACTCCTTTTAAGTGGGCGTGGCCGGCCACTGTTTTCCAAGGCCGACTTATGGCCATCTTTGGGAACCAAGGTGAGTGCCAGGCTTCCTTGCCGCCGCAAGTGTAGTCCATGCACCGCTCCACTATCCGTTTCTCCACATATCATCACCCTTCTCCCAAACCATTTTCTGCTTGCTTTCTGTTCCTCTGCGTGTCCGTGAATTATCAGTGTGTTAACCTATTGTGGGCGCTCCACATTTGTACTCTTGGGTAGCAGCTATGCTTTACTGAGAATTGCCTGAGGCGACATTGGGTATCGTGGACATCATGCACAGCAAGAGAGGGTGAAAAAGTACATTAAAAAAAGTTATCTCCCCTGCACGGTATTAACCCGTTCCCTGCTCATGACGGAACCACTCCGTCATGAGCCACGGGCGCCGTGTGCTCATGACGGAGTGGTTCCGTCATGCTGCGCCCGTTGGCGGCCGCGCCGCCCACGCGGCACTGATTCCCCGCCTGTGCGGGCGATCAATGCAAGTGGGCGGAGTCATGACGGAACCACTCCGTCATGAGCACAGCGCGCCCGTGGCTCATGACGGAGTGGTTCCGTCACGAGCATGGCGGCGCCGCGCTGACCCCGACCTCCCCCAGGCGCCGCGGCGGAATTCGTGCCGCGGCGAAGGGGTTAAAGTAGAGTGTGTGCCCCTGGGGCACCTATAGACACGTCCTGAAAAATCATTGTTAAACCTCTAGACCTAGTGTGGTAAGGTATGTGGTAGAAAACCGATAATACTTGGTGTGGATAAAGCTGGAGGTCGTCTATCATTGTATTGCAATATTTGGGTGGCCTTTGCATCTTTTCTGCATTCGTGTCTCTTGGTGGCTTTGTGAGTGAGACATGCTCTCGGCCGTGAGGAAGCCCAAGGCATGAGAACATTGCTTGTTATTCTTACATTTCATTTTCTAAGAGTGAATCCTCACTTCTTCTTTACTCTTCACCCTTTAATGCCATGATTCTCAAATGTGCCGCGCCAATTCCCTGCTCCTTCTCCTTTTTAGGTCTGGCTTGAAACTGTGTTCGCTATTTGCCATAGCTCGTGTATTAACAAAAACTGAAAACAAACATCTTTAAAGTCAATAGGCCTGGTGTTTGCAACCAAGCTTTTTTCTTTTGTCAATGCTTATTTTCTTAGTGAAGTTTTTTCTTCAATGAATACTACGCAACACACTAGAGGCCTGGAAGTATTGTTGGTGAACCGGTCAGTTCCATGAATGAGTGAAACACCCAAGTCTAAAAGCCAGAATATAGATTTTTAAAATGTAAAGGCACATATAGCACCAGTAGTCCCAGACACTTAAAGGGACTACTTATTGTGCAGATGTGTACAGTGTGAAAGGGCAGAATGCGGTCACCCAGCTAGGTAGGTTGGAGTGAGCGTTCCCTATGATGTGGGGGGCAGAAGCAAAATGTGAATGACACTCCAGCAGACTGACTGAAAACCCTGGAAACAAGCAAGAACAGTATATTTTTTTTTATTTAGAAAAAAAAAAGTCACACTTCGCCAGATCTGAAAACAAGCATTTGCAATGCAATAGGTCTCGCATTTGCGAGAGTTTTGAGCTATTTTTATTGTAAATGACATTGCCTTTTATTTATGTTTTGGTTTTTGAAACATAAATAAAAGCCATTGTCATTTACAATGCCAATAGGTCAAACTCGCGTAAATGCGAGACCTATTGCATTGCAAATGCTTGTTGATGAAGGATCTACCTCTCGTTGAAAGCCTACTCTGCACACTGCAGGGCTGGCTCTGTGCCACAGAGAGCAGCCAGCTGTAGCACGAGCGCTGCGAAGATGTCATCAGCAGGCGGCACTTACTAAATCTGGTGCTTCACTATTTTCTGTCCTTCATGCTCACTTGAATGAAGGACAGTTAATCTGGGTCTGAGAGTGATGAAATATTTAGGTTCTTGTTGATAACACCTCTGCTTGAAGGCAGTGGTATTACAACATCATTATTTCTCCTTGACAAAATGACAGGCAATTTGAATGATTAAACTTGTTTAAACATTTATAACATCTTCGTTTTACTCATTCCAAATTACAGATGAAAAACTGGGACAGTGATAAAGAATTTGACCTGAGATGGCACAGGGTCTGATTGAAAGAGTAGTCATGAGTTGTGTCAGTCAGTTTTTGGGTAAATTATTCCTATGTAGCAATCTTGACGTAAGACAGACGTCAATCTGTGAAGATGCTTGGGAAATCCAGAGCAAGACAAGCAATATGCTGATACCATTTTCTGTAACCCTTGTGTCAGTATTGAAAAAATTCCCATCTAACAAGGATTGTCACCTTAAAAACAGCAAACTACTGTACAAACCTATAAGTATTCAGTCAAAGTCTAGGGCGAAACTGGTACTGGGTTGCTCGTGTTCTGGTTCAGGGAGGACCTGGCCTGGCAGTTCGTGGTGGACTGTTCCCAACAGGAACAGGGTCAAAGCTGATTTGCATATGACCCTTCTGGATCTCGTACCTGTGGATTCTTTGTGTCAAGTTGGGACACTCTGGCCCCAGAGCCCTCAATGGCTCTCGTCTTTACCCCCGGGGAAGCACCCGGAGCGAGGTCTGATTTCCAGGAGACAGCCCCGCCTACAACCAGGCTTCACTCCGTCTGATTTCTGGCGTTGCTCCTCACGCTGCCGCACACTGGCAGCTCACAGCTGGTGCAAGCCCATGAGGCTCGACTCCCTCCCACTGCCGGGGCCCCGCCCATAACCAGGTAGCAGTTGCCTGGCTTCCGGCTGGCGTTCTTGGTTTGCCTCTCCTCGTTGGTGCCTAGCAACGGCACGGCGGCTCTTTCCCTGCTTTCCCCGCAACAGAGGGAAGAATCACTGCACTTCCCGGGGGGCGCACACCACGCGCTCCTTCTCGATTGGCGCAGATAGCCCACACCACAGACTCAGGGGATAAAAGCGTGTAGCGCTCCAAGCCCAGGTCCAGGGCAAATAAGACAAACATGAAGCGCCCGCCTGTCTCCCGCTGGAAGACAGAACAGGGAGCAGGCAGCGCTTGTGGCTTCTCCCTTACAAAAAACGCCTCTCCTGCACCGAGCCCCAGAGTCACAAGGGGCAGAGCTGGGCCCAGGCAGGCCAGCTCACAGGGCCCTCCAGCAGAGGGGGAGTCCTCCCATGGCAGTTCCTCCTGGTGCCCAGCAGTCCTCCAGCAACACAGCTTCAAGCAGGTACCAAAAACATGGGGTCACATCCCCAACATTTATACTACAAGTGTCTTTGTTCTCCCCCCTGGCACAGGGCTCTGTGCCTGGTCCAAACCAGTTCTGGGGGGACTTACACCTCTCTTTTCAGGTGCACAAAAACGATCATTGTTAGTGTAGAATCTGGCCCCAGACACACCACAGGGAGGCGGAGCCAGCATTGTGTAAGGCAGGCACAGTCCTATTCAGGTCCAGGTGCTACTCCTCCCACTACTTAAAATGCAGATCGGCCGTTTCTGCCTAGCGCTGACTCACCCAGCCCCACTGGAGCCACTGCACCTCCTCAGCCCCTGTCATCCGGAGACAGACATGCAATACACAACAGGAAGGCACTAAGACACATAGCACACAGAAATGACCACTTTTAAAAGTGGCATTTCTAAAATAGTGATAATAAATCTGTGAATGCCATTATGCAGCATTTGTTACCACTATTCCAAACATACCAAACCTTATCATGCCACTCCTCTCATGTCAGGAATTACCACTGAAACACATATCAGGGAATCCCCAATGCATTCCTATTAGAGGGCAGCCTCACAGTAGCGAGAAACCAAAATGGCTGTTTGTCACTACCAGGACATGCCACACAGTAAAAGCACATGTCCTACTTTTTACCTACAGCGCACCCTGCCCAAAGGGCTAGCTAGGGCCTACCTCAGAGGTGACTGATATGTAGTAAAAGGGGAGTCGTGGCACCCACTTTATGTGCCACGTCACAGCGGCAGTAAACTGCCATGCAGGCCCTGCAATGGCAGTGGCCTGAGACAGGTTTGAAAGGCTACTTTGGTGGGTGGAAGCCCACCAGTAGCATTCAATTTACTGGCCCTGGGTATATATCACATACCACTTTACAAGGGACTGATAGGTAAATTAAATACGCAAATCAGGTGAACACCAATCTTAACACGTGCCACATGCACTTTAACACTTTCGGTGTGCAGGACGGCCGGGAGCGGTCCTGCGCCACGGTGCTCTGTGCGCAGGACGGCTCCTGGCCGTCCTGGCACATGACACCGGAAATCCCTCTGGTGCAGGCACCAGAGGGATTTCTTTTTCTCCCCTGTAGCCTCAGGAGCTGGAGAAGAGCTTCCCCGCCCCCCCCCCCCCCATTTTTGTGAAATGACAATCAGCGCGCACGTCGCGCTGACGTCATTTCACAGAAACCGAGCTGAAATGAGCCTCTAGGCTCTTTTCAGTTGCACTTTCCACGTGCTCAGGGGGCTATCTCAGCCCCCTGAGCACGTAGAAAGACGGGAAAGGTATCATTGGAAAGGGGAGAATCTCCCCAGTGGATCCCTGCTTGGGGATCACCCCAGTAGGGCGATCCCCAAGCAGGGATCCACCCACTAGACACCAGAGAGGGCCTTTGCTCTCCCAAACAAATTGGCTATATTCAGTCTTTCAGTCAGTAACCCCCAATCTGCCCCCCGGAGGAGCAGAAAGCCCACTTGGGATTTCTTTGATGGTATATGTAATTAGGGTGGGGGCTGCCCAAAACAGGCATGCCAATGCCCCCACCCCCCGCCACCCTTACAGCCTTTCTGCCCTCCTGGGGGGCAGATGGGGGCAGTAGCCCCCAATCTGCTCCCCCGGGGAGGCAGAAAGCCCACTTGACACCAGGGATTTTTTTGTTGCCATATGTAATTAGGGGGGGGCTGCCCAAAACAGGCATGCCAATGCCCCCCCACCACCATTACAGCCTTTCTGCCCCCCAGAGGGGGTAAAACGCCCACTTGATGCCAGGGATTTTTTTATGGCCATATGTAATTAGGGTGGGTGCTGCCCAAACCGGGAATGCAAATGCCCCCATCCTCCTGCCACAATTACAGCCTTTCTGCCCCCGGGGGGCATATGGAGGCAATAGCCCCCAATCTGCCCCCCCGGGGGGGGGGCAGAAAGCCCACTAGACGCCAGGGATTTTTTGGGGGGCAATTTTAATTAGGGTAGGGGCTGCCCAAAATGGGCATGCCAATGCCCCCACCCCCCCACAAAAATTACAGTCTTTATGCCCCCACGAGAGGCAGATGGGAGCTGTAACCCCTAATCTGCCCCCCCCGGGGGGCAGAAAGGCCCCTAGAAACCAGGGATTGTTTTTTTATTCATGTAGGGGCTGCCCAAAATGGGCATGACAATACCCCCAAGCCCCCAGAGAAATTCCAGTCTTACTGCCCCCCCCCGGGAAGCCAGATGGGGGTAGTGACCCATGATTGCCCACGGGGGGACAGAAAGCCTACTAGGCGCCAGCGATTACGCTGGCTTTTTAATGCATGGGGCTGCCCAAAATGGGCATACCAATGCCCCCACCCCCACAAAAAAGAGCCACAGTCTTTCTGCCCCCCTTGGGGGCATATCGGGGTGAACCCCACCTCCCCCGATTACCCCACAGGGCGGCAGAAAGCCCAGTAGGCACTGACTTTTTTTTAGCAATCTGCCTACCTGTGGATTTTGGGCCCTAGCACAGCTGGCACATAGGGAAACCTACAAAAAAGCAACAAGGAGGCCCTAGAGGTCTGAGGGGACCAAGGGTGAATGTATGCTAACAAAAACAGTGGTCCCATACAGGTAGATTTAGCACAATATCACAATTTAGAAATCAAAATTGGAATTACAAATAGTGAAAAAATAGGGTTTTTAATTCACATATAAATTTAAATGCAGAATTAATATACGAAAAAGGTGAGTGAGCAACTGTGACAGGGCAGAGGGAAAGTAGCCGATTTCCTTACCACAGGCAAGTGACTTAAAAGTTGACTTTTCAATATGCGGGAATGTAGGTAGAAAGAAAGTCACAATGTTAATTACATCTCATACTCCACAATTAAATACAAATATTGGTATAGATTGGAAGACGTATATGTCGACGACATTTCAATCCCAGTAAGGATATCAGGATCTCATCAGGACTAGCTGATAGACAGTGCCTGGGAAGTTGCCCAAAAGTGAAAGAGCGACGGCTAGGCCAGTGGAATCCGGCCTGTGAACAACCCAAGGGGGCGTCGGTGAACTACGGCAAACAACCAAGGAAGGAGTAATAAGGATGCCTGGGACTTGGTGGAGACAGCGGAGGGAGATGAATAACAAGGTTCTTGTCTGGGAACCTAGGATCAAGGCGCCGGGGGCGCATACAAGGTACCTGGTGAGGTAGGGATAGTCTCGATGTCGGTATTGGTGCCGCAGCGACTGTGTAGTAATTGATGGTTCCCGTCCGGGAAGCCAAGGGCAAGGGCGCCGATCCGATAGGCAATTTTGATGTCGCCTCAATACGTTTTGGGCCCTTGCCTGTCGTGGGTACTTGGGCCTCCCACACGAGTGAGGCACCATTTTTATCGGGAGACCTGGGGGAACACTGGGTGGTAGGAAATTTGTGTCAGCCCGGTGATGCCACAACTTTCCCACACAAAAATGTGTGAAAAAAGTGATTTGTTCAGCTAAATTTGAGGTTTGCAGGGGATTCTGGGTAAGAAAACATTGGGGGATCCATGTAAGCCATACCTCCCTGGAATCCCCCGGGTGTCTAGTTTTTAGAAATGTATAGGTTTGCTAGGTTTCCCTAGGTGCCGTTAGAGCTAGGGTTCAAAATCTACAGCTAGGCACTTTGCAAAAAAAGGGTGAGTGTTCACTGTGAAGATGTGGTGTGTCCACGTTTCGTTTTGGGCCGTTTCCTTTCGCGGGCACTAGGCCTACCCACACAAGTGAGGTACCGTTTTTCTCTGAAGACTTTGGGGAACGCAGGGTGGGTGGAATTTTGTGGATCCACACAGATTTCAGGACTTTCCACCACAGAAATGTGAGGGAAATGTGGGTTTTTTTGACAATTTTTGAGGTTTGCAAGGGAATCGGGGTAACAGAACATGGTGAGAGCCAGTCAAGTCATCCCATCCTAGATTTCCCTTGGTGTCTAATTTTCAAAAATGTATAGGTTTGCTAGGTTTCCCTAGGTGCCGGCAGATCTAGGGTTCAAAAACTACAGCTAGGCACTGTGCAAACAAAGGGTCAGTTTTCACTGTGAAAATGTGGTGTGTCCATGTTGCGTTTTGGGCTGTTTCCTGGCGCGGGCACTAGGCCTACCCACACAAGTGAGGTACCACTTTTTTGGAAGACTTTGGGAAATGCGGGGTGGGTGGAAGTTTGTGGATCCACGCAGATTCCAGAACTTTCCTTCACAGGAATGTGAGGAAAATGTGGATTTTTTTGGATCAGTTTTCACTGTAAAAATAAAGTGTGTCCACGTTGCGTTTTGGACCCTTTCCTGTCGCAGGCACTAGGCCTACCCACACAAGTGAGGTACCATTTTTACCAGGAGACTTAGTGTAACACAGAATTGTAGAGCAACTATTATTACCTATTCACTTTCCGAGCAATTTATGCCTTCCAAATGAAAGACAATGTGTAAAAAAGAAGTCATTTTGAAAAATGACCTATAAGTCTCATGCTAGTATGGGTACTCAGTATTTCGGAAGTGTGCAAATATCTACTGTTTCTAAACTCTAAATTTTGTTCGAAATTTGAGAAATACATAGGTGTCTTCCATACCGATTTTTCCATATATATTTTCCCAAATTAATTGCTATATACACCGAACATAATGAAAAACCATTGCAAAACGCTGCTCAGTTATTGGATCTGGGTTCGTAGGGGTATTGGGGAACCTACAAGTCTTATGTATCCCCACAACCAGAAAGATCTAGTGGATGTAGCTGTATATTGCTTTGAAACAGCTGTCACATTTAGAAGAAGTTACAGGTGAAAACGTTGGCACAAATGGCTGTTTTTTCGACTAATTTTCAATTTTTCCTATATTTAACTGTTAGTTTCTATAAAGAAACCTTGAAGGATCTACACAAATGACCCCTTGCTGAATCCAGAATTTGTCTACTTTTCTAAAAATAGCAAAAATAGGCTATGTCCCAGAAAAAAGCCAAAACTGTGTAAACAATGTTGGTTTTCTGACAAAAGTCTGCTTGTCCCTGAAAGCTGGGAAGATGGTGATTTCAGCACCATAGCCCCTTTTTTTAGGTCTCGCTGAGGCCAGCGCATGCGCTGGCTCGGAGAGACATTTTGTATGTGGGCTTTTCAAAGTGCTGCTGGCTGGCCTAACGCTTGCGTTCACGCGATCGTGCACACGCACAGCCGGCCGCCAGCAGCACTTTGAAAACTCGTGGGTCATCGCGATCACTTTCGCTTTCAGAGCGATCGCGATCACGATGACGCACGCGCACACACAACTCCCGCTTCTCCCCCTCCCCCGCCACATATTGCGTCTCCGGCCGCTCGCGCGCAGCCAATGCTTGTTTGTGAGGGTGCATAGAATCCGACCCTAGACACGTGTTGCACAACTTCCCTGTCTGCTGCGGCCTGACTTTCAACTTTTACAACACGCTCCCCTCCGAGGGCCGCCAGTGGTACTTCCCTCCCCGCCTCGCGCCCTCCCCTGCCTGCAGCGGCTCGCGCCTGGCGATGACAGTAGGTGCCCTGTTCGAGTGAGTGCAGTCAGTGTGTGTGCGGGAAGAATGATCTCCATTCACAGAACTCCTACCTCTTGCAGGCTGGCCGACAACGAGAAGCAGCAAGGGGTCCGGACGCTCTCCGTCTCAGGGAAGCGCCCGCCTCACCTCCCGTCTGGTGACTTCCGAGCAATGCTAATTGCTATCCTATATTATTAACTTATAGTTGGCACAGTTATTCCAACCACCCAAGAATCTGATTTGCTTGATGGTATATTGATTTCATGCATGTTGAGTCGGTGCAGCAGACGCTTCTTTTCATTTGCCTGGCTGAGTGAAGTGTACATTTTTTTTGTGTGAGGGAGCGGCAAAATAGCTGACCGGCTGTTTCCGCGCTGCCCAGTAAAAATGCCTTTTTGAAACAGCCAGCTCGTCGCTATATGCTTATTCTTCTATTTTTTTTTAACCTTGTGAACTGCCTGCTGGGATACACGGCGTTTCTTTAATTTCTCCTATTGTAGAAATACTTGTGTAGCTCCCGAGGTTTTTTTTTTTTGTCAAATTACCCAATCACTTATTTGCGGCGGAACAAACGAAGACTGGAGTCCATAAACAAAGAAAATGTCACGGCAGCTTGTGTAAAGAATTCCCCTTGCCTTGATTAGATAAGTTATGTATTATGTCCTTAATACTCCTAATACAGCCAATCAGGAGTACGGGTGCAGGGATGTACAGCCCTCTCTGCGATGACGTCAACTGCCGCTCAGACAACAATGACACAAAGACGGAACCAACACCAGGACCCAAAACCAGACAGAATGGGAGGAAAAACATCTTCCCACTCCTGCCTTCGTGACCTCTGACACTGTGCCATGCCCGGGGTTCCAAACAAAGAACAGCTACTACTACCCTTGGCTATCCTAATTTCAAATGTCACATAGTGCAATCATTAGCTAGCACCGGGAGGCATTCCACTGCCGTTTGCCTTTACGTCACGTACTTACAATGGGAGTACCCAGAGATTTAAATAGTATGGAAACACAGTTGGGGGGGGGGGCTCCTCTTAAAGGGGCGTGGTCGATGTCATTATAGCGTGGCTTAAAAAGTAAGCTAAAAATCTGTGCTGAGCATAGAATGCACCCCCCACCCACCCTCCACTGATAATTTGCTGCTTCTGTCCTTGCATCCAGATATATAATACAACAAGTGAAATTACGCCTGCAAGCCAGGACTATTGGCTTTGCCAATGGTTGTTAGTTGCATAAGCTACAAGGCAACAACTATGTGTTTGTTGTATATATCATTGAAAATGCTTCAGTTTTGAAACAATGAGACTGTGAAAGAACTATAACGAGTCTTTTTGAAGTTACCTCAAAGGCAGTGAAGGGTGGTAGCGCTGCAGAGTTAAGATTTATTTTTAAATAGTGGGCAGAAATGAAGAGCCCGTTAGGAACTCGTCTCAGCACCTGCTTTTTAGAACTGCCGGTGCTGAGCACTGGCAGGACCCAGCCCACTTAAAGCCCTGGCAGTACTTTCACATTGCATCAGGGCATGACTTTACATCTGCAGTCCCATGCTTTGCAGTTAAGAAGGTGTTACATTTAACACATATTTATTTAATATTCATAAACAGCTCCTCGTGAGGTGTAGTAAGCTCTATGAAAATGCAATTTCAATATATTTTTTGATAAAAAGATTTCATTTAATTTTTACAGAGAGACTATAACAAGAAACACATTTTGCATATTGGAAAGACGATACTGCACGATACGGGCTGTCAAGTAACATGGTATTCTAGCACAAATCAACAACAGCTCATACATCCCTAAGCGTGACCCTAGGTTAATTGACTAAGCCATTTCCCCTATACTCAACCATGCTTCAGGGGACAACCCCGGGCTTCATAGTACGGTTTCTCCTCCTGTGTACACCAGTCCACCCACCATTACCACTGCAAGAGTGTAGGAGGGGCAGGGTTTTTCCAGCAAGTGGCAATATCTCGTTTGGCGACCATAAGGCAATTCCCAAAAACGCTTGATCAGTCCTAGTTCCCCCGGAGCCTCAAGGACTCCCAACAAGAGCATTAAGGGGGAACTCCCACCCCAGTACTTCTGTCAACTCTCCCACCACTGCTGACCAGACCTCTTGAATCTTCGGGCATAACAATACCATATGATAACAAGCAATGGCATAGCCAATAGGTCTCGCCTTTGGGACCTTGTAAGTGTTTAGCCATGCAACAGTTGTTGTTGCACCAAAGAAATTGTGCTGCATAAATAAATACTTATAAGGTCCCAAAAGCGAGACCTATTGGCTATGCCAATGCTTGTTATACTATTTGCAGGGGAAAAACAGAATGCTTTCATCTGTAGCCCTTTTGTCAAATTTTTCCCCCAAAAACTAAATTTAGCAGTATTTTGGCTAATTTCTGGGTCCCCTCCGGGGGAATCCACAAACCCTGGGTACCTTTAGAATCCCCATGATGTTGGAAAAAAAGGACACAAATTTGGCATGGATACCTTATGTGGCCAAAACGTTACAGGGGCCTAAGCACGAACTACCCCAAATCGCCAAAAAAAGGCTTAGCACGGTGGTGGGGGCTAGCACAGAAGGGGTTAACACTGAGCAGCAGGGATAAAGTGCCCAGAGTCCTAAAACCAACAACACCAGGTCAGAATAATACCAGGAGGATGGCAAAAAGTTCAGGGCTGACCCTCCAAAAAGGGCCAAGTCCAACACCACACAATTGTGTAATGAGGGGGGTTCCCTTTCCCAGATTCAGAGGGTAGAGAGGTCCTTCCACAGCAGGGAAAGAAAACCAGGGGAGGATATGTCCTACCTATCTATTTGTACAAACAAAAAGGTATCCTACCTGGAGTATAGTTTATGGTGTGCTGGGCAATGCTAGTCCTCACTATGGCACCGCGTTCCTAACTACGACAAATGTAAGATTTCCTTTTCTTTAAATAAACATCACACACTCTAGTAGTGCAATTCTTCATCATCAGGTTCACCCTGGATCCTAAAGGTCAGGGTGTGCGCAACCATCTTCCAGGGAGCTCTTATACGAAACGAAAAGGGGGTGTTTTTTAAAGATTAAAATTCCTTTGACTACTCCAAGGTTTCCCTTTATTGGTGGAGTGGTCAGGGATGTTAAAACTAAAAATATGTGGGGTATTAGGATATGATGGTCCTATGACCCTTCGCAAAGAGCTCCCTGGAAGATGGTTGAGCCCACCTTGACCTTTATGAGCCAGGGTGAACCTGATGATAGAGTATGACACTACTACAGTGTATTAAGACTACATTGTTATACTCGCATTCTCACAGCGGTGCTCCACAAACTGCTGTTAGCCAACAGTGACCATTGGATGGATAAAAAAAAATACACAACTGATGTGATTTTGCAAAATACACCCCATCACTGACTAGCATCTTTGGTCAGAAACTACAACACAGAGAGCCAGCCAGCCATTTACTCTCCTACTCGTTTTTATCTTTCCATTTAGCACTTTCCACCACTTGTAACTTGTTATATTTTTGGGGGCACCTTTATACCTTCATCACTTTTCAGCCATTTGCATACTCCTTCTCTTATTCCATTTTTCACCATGCCTACTAAAAAAACTTGCTTCACTGAGCAAGTGTTCATGCAGTTTACCATGACTCAAGTGTTGCTCAAATCACACTGAAGTGACTACAACTACCATGAGGCATTGTTGCTCCTACTCTAACCAACCTGATACACTTATGTTGCCCACTCTCACTTCTCTCCCATGTCACTAATAAACTTCACTACTTTTGCAGATTACCATGACTCAAGTGTTGCTTAAATAACACTGAAGTGACTACAACTACCATGAGGCCTTGTCACTCGTACTCTAATCAACCTTACACCCCTCTTGCCCATTCTCACTTTTCTCCCATGTCACTACTGAACGTTACTACTCATGCAACTTACCATGACTCAAGTGTAGCTCAAATAACACTGAAGTTACTACAACTACCATGAGGCCCTGTCGCTCCTACTCTAACCAACCTGATATACTCCTTTTGCCCACTCTCACTTCTCTCACATGTCACTATTGAACTTCACTCATCAGGGATAGTGCAATGTACAGACAATGCTCCACTCAGATATACATCTGAATACTTTGATGATGTCCTGTACCCATCACTTTATGCTTATGATGACATCCATAAAACCTTCATAATGGTGTAACCCTAAAATATGTCAGCCATGAAGAAACTCAGCTCATTAGCAGTGTCATTTGAAAACTGTTAGTTTCTATAAAGAAACCTTGAAGGATCTACACAAATGACCCCTTGCTGAATTCAGAATGTGTCTACTTTTCTAAAAATAGCAAAAATAGGCTATGTCCCAGAAAAATGCCAAAACTGTGTAAACAATGTTGGTTTTCTGACAAAAGTCTGCTTGTCCCTGAAAGCTGGGAAGATGGTGATTTCAGCACCACAGCCCCTTTTTTTATACCATTTGCAGGGAAAAAACAGAATGCTTTCATCTGCAGCCCTTTTTTTCACATTTTCCACCCAAAACAAAATGTAGCTGTATTTTGGCTAATTTCTGGGTCCCCTCCAGGGGAATCCACAAACCCTGGGTACCTTTAGAATCCTCATGATGTTGAAAAAAAAGGACACAAATTTGGCGTGGATACCTTATGTGGCCAAAATGTTACAGGGGCCTAAGCACGAACTACCCCAAATAGCCAAAAAAAGGCTTAGCACGGGGAGGACTAGCAGAGAAGGGGTTAACACTGAGCAGCAGTGATAAAGTGCCCAGAGTCCTAAAACCACCAACACCAGGTCAGAATAATACCAGGAGGATGGCAAAAAGTTCAGGGCTGACCCTCCAAAAAGGGCCAAGTCCAACACCACACAATTGTGTAACTTCAGTGACCCTATTTATAGGGCTTACCACCTATTGCAGGGTACATGGACAGTTAAGGGATATTGTTTAGGGTGCAGGTTCTTACACATTAGTATCTGATGAGGGGGGTTCCCTTTCCCAGATTCAGAGGGTAGAGAGGTCCTTCCACAGCAGGGAAAGAAAACCAGGGGAGGATATGTCCTACCTATCTATTTGTACAAACAAAAAGGTATCCCACCTGGAGTATAGTTTATGGTGTGCTGGGCAATGCTAGTCCTCACTATGGCACCGCGTTCCTAACTGCGACAAATGTAAGATTTCCTTTTCTTTAAATAAACCTCACACACTCTAGTAGTGCAATTCTTCATCATCAGGTTCACCCTGGATCCTAAAGGTCAGGGTGTGCGCAACCATCTTCCAGGGAGCTCTTATAAGAAACGACCAGGGTGTGTTTTTTAAAGATTAAAATTCCTTTGACTACTCCAAGGTTTCCCTTTATTGGTGGAGTGGTCAGGGATGTTAAAACTAAAAATATGTGGGGTATTAGGATATGATGGTCCTATGACCCTTCGCAAAGAGCTCCCTGGAAGATGGTTGAGCCCACCTTGACCTTTATGAGCCAGGGTGAACCTGATGATAGAGTATGACACTACTACAGTGTATTAAGACTATATTGTCATACTCACATTCTCACAGCGGTGCTCCACAAACTGCTGTTAGCCAACAGTGACCTTTGGATGGATAAAAAAAAATACACAACTGATGTGATTTTGCAAAATACACCCCATCACTGACTAGCATCCTTTGCTCTGAAACTACAACACAGAGAGCCAGCCAGCCATTTACTCTCCTACTCGTTTTTATCTTTCCATTTAGCACTTTCCACCACTTGTAACTTGTTATATTTTTTTGGGGCACCTTTATACCTTCATCACTTTTCAGCCATTTACATACTCCTTCTCTTATTCCATTTTTCACCATGCCTACTAAAAAAACTTGCTTCACTGAGCAAGTGTTCATGCAGCTTACCATGACTCAAGTGTTGCTCAAATCACACTGAAGTGACTACAACTACCATGAGGCATTGTTGCTCCTACTCTAACCAACCTGATACACTTATTTTGCCCACTCTCACTTCTCTCCCATGTCACTAATAAACTTCACTACTTTTGCAGATTACCATGACTCAAGTGTTGCTCAAATAACACTGAAGTGACTACAACTACCATGATGCCTTGTCACTCGTACTCTAACCAACCTTACACCCCTCTTGCCCACTCTCACTTTTCTCTGAGGTCACTACTGAACGTTACTACTCATGCAGCTTACCATGACTCAAGTGTAGCTCAAATAACACTGAAGTTACTACAACTACCATGGGGCCCTGTCGCTCCCACTCTAACCAACATGATATACTCCTTTTGCCCACTCTCACTTCTCTCACATGTCACTACTGAACTTCACTCATGAGGGATAGTGCAATGTACAGACAATGCTCCACTCAGATATACATCTGAATACTTTGATGATGTCCTGGACCCATCAATTTATGCTAATGATGACATCCGTAACACCTTCATAATGGTGTAACCCTAAAATATGTCAGCCATGAAGAAACTCAGCTAATTAGCAGTGTCATTTAAACCCTGATTCTGCACTTCTCACATGAGGAACATTTCTAAATAAATATTACCAAGCTAGGTGTTTGCATGTATTAGACACAACTATGCCTTGGAATGGACAAATATACAGGTATGTACCAAATTGTATTTGCAGCAGAGTGTTGGAGATGTCAGGTCTATCGCTGAAGTAAAAATGCTACAAATCTTTAAAGCTATTGAGCAGACGAAATCTACTACATCTATTGTATATTTACAAATGTGTAGTAACCAACTTCGACTTTATACAAATAGGTGACCATACTAATCTCTAACTATGTTTTTCCATTCTAGGTCCACATTTATCTTGACATAAACAACGTGGATGTAGATACCTCACTTCCAACATTAACAATGTCCTCTATCTCAACAGATTGATCCGCCACTGCACCAGAACAGAGGGTGGAAACCCAACAGAATTCCTCTCCACCCCAGCAGTGATGAAAATGCTCCTCAAGAGGTGGACGTCAATGATGCTCCTGGCCCATCTGGGCTGCTGGCAACAGTGGCCCTCACTGTGCCCACTTTACACCTCCCACCACAGCAACAACAACGCTGTCAACCACTTCCCACCCCCCCCAACCTGTTCTGCTATCACAATCACTTCCATCCTGTGGACCCAAGTCCTGGATCTTCCAATGGCTAACACCAACCTAGTCACAGAGGAACTAGGACCCAGTGGGAGGGAGCAGTCTGCACCAAGGGCACAGGGCCGTTGGGGAGGCATAGTGGAAGGGTAACTGTGGGGTCAAAAGGTGTGCCCACTGAGCCCAAGGGCAACCCGGGTGCCCTCATCCAAGTCCTGGGAGTCTACCAGGACTCCCAAAGTGTCATAGACCAGGTAGTGGAAGAACTTAGTGAAATTAAGGAGCTGCATATGGACACATACCGGGAGGTAGTTGACATCCATACTGAGGTGGCCAGCATCCATACTGAGGTGGCTGGCATCCGCACCGAGGTGGCTGGAGTGCTGTGGAAAATTAACATCACCCTTTGAAGAGCTTTCCCTTCTACAACTAACCCTTCTTATGGTGCTTCAACATCTCCACCATCAACATCCGCTGCAGCCACAGGAAGAGGGCCTGTTAGAAAATAAGCACCCCCATCTCAGCAGCTCTAGACCCCCCCTCTATCATAGGGAGGGAATATCCATGAAAAAACAGAGGAGCTCAGGTGGCAACACACCACCGCCAGTAAATTACCATGACCCTAATGTCGTCCTGTGTGTGCTACACCTTCACTTGTTGGACTATTCCTTCCCACTTTTCCATGTCTCATGGGAGGAGTATGTTGGACTTTGAACTCCAAACCAAATGGGCTCTACTACAATGATTTCATCCACCATGACTGAAGACTTCACTTACAGTTTGCACTATTTAATTTCATGTTGTTTGTTTCCCCTTGTTTACTTCATTAAAAACACACGTCACCAAAGCATTGTCTCCTGTTGGAATTCTCACATATAACAATGGAAATGTACTTCCAGGTGAACTTTGCTTTCTTCGAAGTAGGGACTTCTGGATGCATGGCTTCAGATTGGCAGGGACTTGTTTGTGCATACACTCCAGACAACCACACAAAGTTAGTTGAAGTATGCCCTGCATATGCTGATGGGTATGCTCTGAGCTACAATGGTGGGAGTAGGTGACACTGACACCTGAATAGGCTGTGGCTGCTCTGCACAATGCTATCTCCACATCCTGTAGTGAAGCTGGACCAGGGAGAACAGAACTGATTTCATCAAGCAAGAGAGACTTGCTGTACAAAGACTTCTAAGACATAAAGGGGTATAAGTATTGGACCTGTATCCTTGGAACTTTATAGAACTTCTCCACCAAGAGGAACCTCTGCCAAGGAGAAGAACTGAAGAGCTGAGAGAATGAGTACTGATCCTTTGCTGTGTGTTGCTTTGCTGGGCAGGCTTGCAGTTGCTGCTTCTGCTTTGGAGAGGACAAAGACTGAACTTTGCTGGGTATCCTGCTTGAAAAGATTCTCCAATGGCTTGGTTTTGAGTTTGCCTCCTGTTAAAAAGATTCAGGGAACAAAGACTTAAACTACAGCTTTCCTGAACTCCACTGATGGGAGTCCTGACCTGTCAGGTGATGTATGTAGTTCCTGCAAACACAAGGAGATGATGGATGGACTGCTGCAACTTTTCAGACACTCCCCCCCAATCACGGATCTGGGTTGAATTCATCATCATTCATTAGCTCACTTCGCCGCCCCAGTTCAGACCCAGCCATATGCAAATCAGTCTTGACCCTGTTCCTTATGGGAACAGTCCAGCCAGAACTGCCAAGCCAGGTCTTCCCTGGACCAGAAACAAGCATCCTGGGACCGGTTACGGGGTCACACCCCTCATCAGCCATGCTAGCTTGAATCAATTGGCAAGGTGAGCAAGAGACCTACGTCCGGGCATACCCTGCCAACTTAGGGAGAACTAAGCAAACACAAGGAGATGATGGACGGAGCGCTGAAACTTTTCAGATGAAGTGAGCTAAAGAATGATGAAGGACTCAACCCAGATCTGTGACTGGGGGTGAGTGTCAAAAAAGTTTCAGCACTCCATCAATCATGTTCTTGTGTTCGCAGTGTGGTTCCTGCTACAGACAGCTGTGAAAACTTGAAATTTCACTGCTTTACTCTGCTTGCGGCTGTTAATCTACACACCGCACTACAGTGCGGTAGGTTTTTACAACACAAAGACTTGTGTGGTCAAATAACGTGACGCACCACCTTCTTGCACAGTAAGATACTTATGCATCACCTCCACTCCAGTAAGGAACCAACGCATCACATTCTCTTTATGTCAGTAAGGAACCTATGCATCACATCCCCAATATATCAACTTCCCTGCATGTAAGGAGCAATGCATCACCTTCCGTGCACCTGTTTTTCTTGTGATTCTAAACTGGTATGGTGCCCTTTTCTGGTGTTTTTAACTGTGTTACTGTGTGTTATATACAAATGGTTTCTACATTGCCTCTGTAGATCAGCCTTACTGCTCTGTGTTGAGCTACAGGAGGGTGATGACAGACAAACGTGGGTTTATAATCCCCTCATCCTGACTAGAAGGAAGACTCCCTACTTGGACAGAGTGTTTACCACTACCAATTAGAGACCCCCATTTCTAACAATGTTCAACTCTTGATCATGAGCATGTCACAACAACACATACATACAAGTGTCAGGGGCCAGAACATCTTTATTCCATTGTTTAAATCATAGTCTGGCACGATGCCAGAAATATAGCCAATGAGACATGACTCAGTATTTAGTAGTCAGTGATCAAATAACCATTTGCAGACTTTCACAACATGGAAGGAGGGGACACATCTGACAATATCCTACACCATAGGCAACAATACAATAGGTATACATCATCCGGTGGAGCCATACTGCCTACCTCACAAAAAAGATCCTACAAAAAATGAGGGTAAAACAGACGTGTCAGTACAACAGTTTCTGACCACAGGGTCATTTCAATCCAGTGTTGCTTGCATCTGGTGGAATGTCACAAAGAAATGTCAGTGATGTGATACAAGCACTTTGGCCTACAATAAGGAGACACATCAAGACCTACATCCAGTTCATAGACAATGAGGAATTAGAAACAGTGAATAGAGACTAACATTAATTCGGCCCAACACAACATTGTGTTGGATCAAATCATGGCACACATTGCTCCAGGGGCAACATATCACAAGGAACAAGTCCAATGGAAGACTGGTAACTTCCATCCTATCGCTGTGCAAGCTGTCTTGGTACCAGCTTTGTACACCCAAACTCTGTGACAGACATTCCCAGGACTAATCCTTGTTCACTTTGTACGTCCGAACAGCATCATTTTCATGCTAATGTTACAACTCTTAAACGTCCAATTGAAGATTACATGATGAAGGCACCTACAACAGACAAACGCAGAGGGATTATCTAAGGCAACATACATATGACGCACATCACATTGTCTAGTTCTAGTGAGCACGGTCCAAAACAACATCCATAGCTGAACAAAGCTACGCTTACAATACAAGCACCTTTCCCCAGACATTGTTAGACCAACATATTCCTAGTAAGCAGCAATAACATCTTCCTCACAACATCACTACAAGAGTTGCTAGACTGCTCAAAGTTATCACACCTCACAACATCCTTACACTCAGGAAGTAGCTCTGGATCAGATCCGGGTGCAAATCTGCTCCATCGTCTTCACCACTATCATCTTCATCATCATCATCTTCATTTGGCATTCCAGGGTCACCACCCTGTGGGTCTACATGGCCTGCATCCTCTGTCATATAAGGGATGTTCCTTCGCAGGCCAATGATGTGGAATATGCAGCAGGCCACGGTGATCTTACACACCTTACCGGGTGAGTGGAGGAGGGCTCCCCCAGTCTTGTCCAGACATCTGAATCTGGCTTTCAGGAGCCCAAAAGCCCACTCCACTAACCGCTGTGTTCTTCCATGGGACTCATTGAAGCTGACTTCCCCTGCTGTTGTGGTATTCTTCAGCAGTGCCAATAACCATGGCCAGTTGGGGTACGCTGAGTCTCCTAGATTGAAGATAGACAGAAGGGCATCATTTAGTTACACACTTTTTGATCATGCTGCCTGACATTTTTCCACACAAAGTTGCGGCCAATGACACTTACCTACAAGCCAGGCCCTATCCGGTAGTAGTTGTGACATCAGCTGGGGTATGTTGCTGTTCCGCAGTTTGAAGGAATCATGTGCAGATCCTGGAAACCGAGCACAGACGTTTGTGATGTAAAAATCCACTAGGCAGACTACTTGCACCTTGATGGAATGATAGTGTTTCCTGTTCTGAAACACTTGCTCCCCGTCATTTGGTGCTACTAAAGCAATATGGGTTCCACCGATAGATCCAATCACATGTGGAATGTGTCCTATCCATAAAAAATCCACCTTCACAGTGGCTAAGTCCTGACGTCTGCGTAACTGGATATAGCTGCCCACATGTTTCAACATTGCTGTAAGCACCTCTGTGAGGACAAGACTGGACATTGGTTATAACATCCTACCAGAAATAGCAACTGTGAATTTGAAGGAGCCTGTGGCCCCAAAAAATGCAAAAGTGACATGAGTTTCAGTAGTGGAGGTATTGCATTAGGATTACTGATGTGATGTAGGAGGTCAGGTTCCAACTAATGACATGGATCCATAATAGTTTGCCTATTTAAATGAAGCTTGGTGATGATGTATTCCTCCATGGTGTGTATGTTGGGAAATGGCCGGTACACAGGTGGCTGGCATCTCCTGCCTCTTCCTGGGTACATATGTAAGGAGCAACACAAAGAAGTATGTAGGTCACTGTGTGCAGATTTAGATCTGTAATAATGAGTCTGAAGTCATGTGTCTGAATAGCAATGCTCCAAAAAGTAGTACAAATTTTGCATTGTCATTGTCAGTTCAGCGATATTCACCAGTCATCCTCAAGGTGACCTTCACGGGTCTGTAAGGGACCTTTGAACATCAGACAATCAGATTTATGTTAATTTCCCCAATATTGACGGGGGCAGATCATGATATGTCAACATACTGCCTACCGCGGTGTACAGTGTGCAGCGCACATTTGGACTATATACAGTTTTCAAAACACTTAAAATGGTGGCTGCCTGACCTCACCATTGGGACATGTCGAGCTTTGAGCGGTGGCGGTAGTCGACCACTACGTTGGGGTTCACCTGCATGGCATACACTGCCATTGGTTAACGATATGGATAGTGACGATCGCGGGCCAATGGCTGTGTACAGTTGCAGGGATTAATGCGTTTGTGCCATACACGTATGTGGGGGTTGGGAAGATAGCTCACTTTCCTACTGACACTTCTGCTATCAAGACCTCCTCAATTCTTGCTGCTGTTTTTGACCTCTTGGAACAATAATGACTCGCTGTACAGGGAAGATGGTCCCTTCCTTCACTCCTAAGGAGCTGAAGAGCCTAATCTTCCCCTGTATACTCAGCACCATGTCTTACCAGAAGAACAGGTTACTATTTACATTACAGTTATTTACTCTGTTCAACTTTCTTGTTCCCTAGGCTAGAATGTGTCTCTGAGTACAGTAGCTACAATTATCCCAGAACTGACAGCATGGTATATGTGAAAGTGTATTGTTTGGGTTTACATCAAGAACCATGTCTTTGTTCTTTAAGGAAAACTGAGGATGAAGTTACCCAGGTCTACCATCTCACTTGTCACGCAGCCCACATATGACTTTGGTAGACAGTTGTGCAACAGAGGGAAAGAGTTGGACTCAGGAGGGGTAAAATTTACTATTCCCACTCCAGCCTGTGCAACAGTAGGGAAAGGATTGGGCTCAGGAGTGGTAATAAGTACTATTCCCACTCCAGTCGGTCATCAGTAGGGAAAGCGTTGGATTGCGAAGGAGTAAAATTGATTATTTCCACTCCAGGCTGTACAACAGTAGGGAAAGCATTGGAATCAGGAGGAGTAACATTTACTATTCACACTATAGTCTGTGCAACAATAGGGAAAACATCGGACTCAGGAGGGATAAAAACAATCTACTATTCCCATTCCAGCCTGTGCAACAGTAGTGAAAGCATTAGACTCAGGAGGGGTAAAATCTACTGTTCCCACTGCAGTCTGTGCAACAGTGGGGAATCAGTTGGAATCAGGAGGGCTAACATTTACTATTCCCACTCCAGTCTGTGCAACACTGGGGAAAGCATTGGGCTCAGGAGGGGTAAAATTTACCATTCCTACTCCTGTAGGCCCAACAGTAGAGAGAGAGTAGTTCACTTCAAACAAATAACACATTTTTGGCAAATCTATTAAATAAAAAAAATATTTAAATTTTAAGAATTATATGTCTAAATGTTAACAAAAATTCAACAAATGACATCATTATTAGAATGTATAATAATTATTATCAATTAAAACACTTTGGTGCTGATTCCGATCCGGTAAAAAAAATTACCGTACGACTCGTATCAGTATTTTTTACGTACGAGTCGTACAAGACCCGTACAAACGACGAAGTACGATTTGTACGATAAAATACACACGAATCGTATCGGGAAAAGTCTACGAGGCGTCCCCGGACAGTTTTACGTACGATTCGTAAAACTGAAGTCCGAGCGCACAAGTCCAATCCGTACCGGCGTCCCGAATACACAAGCATATGGAAAACATCCCGTATGGAGCGAACTTTGTATGACCCCTACCCCGGGTACACTTGGGCCTGGGGTACGAGTCGTACGGCCCCCCAACCTGATGAATACAGGCCCCAGCTAGGCCCGCAGGACACAAGGGTTCGCTCTCCTGTAATGGAATCTATAAGGAAGTTGGCACGGAAACTGCAAAGTACAAAGACAGCATTTATTAACCCTTAAGGGTGGTCCTACAATCCACACAACACTCTTCAGTATTGCATAGAGTAGCACACAGAACTTGCGTACACAGTCCCCTTTTATACACAACAGAGGGGCTCATAAGTGGGTGGATACAACATGAGGCTGAAGAACATTACCATTTATGGTCATTTTCGATACTGAATCAATATGTGGGCGGAGCTAACACACTCCTTGAGCCCGCGAAAACATGGTCAAGCAAGGCTAACTGATAACAGATGTGGTCAAGTCTGGGCATGTGCCAGATGGACAAAGGAGCTATTTATAGACTGTTACTAGGCAGATTACAAGAGCAACTAACACAGAGGTTGGACTCTTCTCGTGGGGAACACGTGGAAGCATAACAATACAAAATGGAGTCCAAACTTCGGTCAACATAACAAAGAAAACATGATCTATAAGAGGGGAATTAATGTCTTTAGTAAATGCTTAATCACATCGTTGTTTCAATTTACAACAGACGACCCTTTCAGCATTTACTGAAGACATCCGGCTTGTTAGAATAATCATCATATATATCAATTATCATCATCTCTTCTACTTCCTTAGCTAAACGTTTCTGATAAGTGACATTGGCAATAGCTTTCTTATCGGGGATACAGAATGATACACATGATGAGCAGAGTAAAGGACCACACTGAATGCAGATACAGCATGAAAACAGAACCGCTACAATAATGCAGAGACCAGTTAGAACCTTCCATCCCCAGGCAGTAATTATCGCCCAAAACCATCCAGAAAAGGACCAAGTGCCGTTTTCTGTATGGATCTCAGCTGCAATTTTATGCAGTTTATTGATGGCATTATAAACTGATGGCGTATGATCAGGGATAAACACACAACAGCTACTTCCAATAATTTTACATGCTCCTCCTCTGTCAGCTAGCATAACGTCTAATACCATACGATTCTGCAATGCAACAATTCTAGTAATCTGTAATTCCTCCGTAAGATTCCCAAGAGCAGCAGCAGTCTGATTTGTCACAGCTTCTACCACTCTTGTTAACCTTCGGATCTTCCTACTGTTCAGGGCAGCTCCAACAAAGAAAAACAGTCCTAAGTTAAAATCAATATACTGTTGCAGACTGGTATCAGTCTGATCTACATCATCAATTTAGAGAGTACGTTTATACCTATTTACAGTCACATTATTCAATAATTTCAGATCCTTATGATAAGATGCGGGTGCTAGAAATACAGGAGGTAATAGAAATGATACATAGCATACCCCAGACCACCCAGCCGGCAGACGGTAGTAACCTTTATTTCCACACACAAAATACGTATTATGGGAGGTCAAGAAGGTACTATTGTTCAACCCATCAATATTCAAAACAGTAATGCAATCACTAACACCAACAGGAATAAAACCCACACTCTGGACACACAGGTCCGCTTGAGCTTGTGCTACTTGAATTACAAACTTGTCCTTTCCCACAGTGTCTCTTGTGTTCGTAAAGATGTAGGGAATGGATTCATTGTCTGGTCGGTACTCTTCCCACTCCCAAATTGTCCCATTCGCTTGTGGATACCCATTTTTGTCTTGATGGCATTCTTTATTGAGTCTGAAGAGCAATCGTCCCACTGTTGGTTTCCGAGTAGCAAAAAGCAAAGTATACCATGCTCTACAAGAGCCATTATGAGAGAAAGGAAGTGGTATAAATGGCGTTCCTCCTTTCTTCTGATGAGCTGGCATCATCCCACATATCCAACAGTTCGTAGCATTCGTAGCAACGTGGGTATGATGCAGCATCTGGATGAAAGTGTTATTCAAGTAAGATTGTCGATGCTTCAACTCTTGATACGGTAATGTATAAAAGTAGTGCTCCTCAGGCACCGGAGTTGTCAATACAAGAATCTTCCGAGCGGGAGTTACATCCTCCACGAACCATGTGGTTATCCCAACAATGGCTACTGTCAACATGAACCCTAATGCGCAAAGGATTTTCTTTTTCTCCATATCAAAACAAAAATAAAACCCAATATCTTCCTGAAACTAGAAGTCTGTCAGAACTCTTCCCCTTGGGCAGCGGTTGATTTCTTCAGCAGCGGGCCAAGACGGGTGTCGCTACACTAATGCAGGGCTGATCCCCCCCCCTTGCCTCATCGGCTCTCCGTTTCACCAACCCAAGGGCCGTTCTGACAGCATGTCCCGGTACTGGAAAACTCACTTCCTTGGTCGAAGATGATATCGCCTTCCTCCAGGAGTCGCGTGGTCCGGAAAGAGCTCCTCCGTGGCATTTGGCTCCGCAGCACGGCCTGTCTCTGCAGGCAAAATTTCTCGTTGATCGGTCAGCACGGCAGGTTCCACCAATCCGGGCGGCACCTTCCTACAGTGCAGAGAGTGGATCCAATTCTTTCGGTTGGAGACTCGCACAGCCGTCCTCGTTGCGAGGAGGACCTGCTCAGGGCCCACCCATCTCGGTTCCAAGCTGTTCGTCCTGTCGAAAACTTTCACCATGACATGGTCACCAGGCCGGAGACCATGTCCTTCACCGGTAGACCGATCAGGGAGCGCCTCTCGGACCTGTTGATGAATAGAAACCAAGTTATCCGTTAACTGTGCCAGATAATCGCTCATCATTACACAAGGTACATCATACACAGCCTTAGGTCTTGGTGGACCCCAAATATTCATTGGGCGTCCGAAAACGATTTCATAAGGTGTAAGGCCAGTTCGAGAGTGTGGTACCGATCTAATTGACAATAACGCCAGTGGCAGAGCGTCTGGCCAAGTCAAAGACGTCGAAGCTTGAATCTTAGCGATCTTAAGCTTCAGTGTACCATTATACTTCTCGACTAGGCCTGCAGACTGAGGGTGAAACACGGCGTGGAACTTCTGAGTGATGCCTAGGCCCTTCAAGACATATTTTATAACATCCGCTACAAAGTGAGGGCCATTATCACTCCACAGAAGTCTACAAACGCCATATCGAGGGAAGAACTCTTTCAGCAGCAACTTCGCAGTAGTCATTGCAGTATTGTCTTTCGTAGGGTACGCTTCAACCCATTTGCTGAAAGCGCAGACCACTACTAGGACATACTTCAGATTATTACAGCGCTCCAGTTGGATATAATCCATCTGCAGAACCTCAAAGGGTGCAGTGGGTGTCACAAATCCTCCTGCTGGAGTTCGAGTACCTTTTCCTGGGTTATACCTCAGGCAGATCATACAGGTCTGCACCACCCTCTTTGCCGTGCTAGCAATCTCTGGATGCTCCCAGACTTGGGTAAGCAATTTCACAATTGCGGAAGCTCCAACATGTGCTAGCCCATGTGCCATCTGAACCATAGGCTGTACAAAAGCCGTAGGTAATTTCCATCTATCCATCTGCTTATTTCTCCAGCAACCCTCGTCATCCAGTTCTCCCTCGCTAGCCCATTGTTCCCGCTCTTTGTCAGAAGCGGTCCTTTGCATTTCTCGCACTTCCTCCTTCGCATCATGCCATCTCTCCACCTGTGACTTCACTACATACATGGCAGTAGTACCGGGCTGCATCGCAGTCTCCCGTGCTACTCGATCCGCTAACGCATTCCCTTCTCCTACTTTATCGACTACTTTCCTATGGGCGCTACACTTAACAATGGCAATTTTCTTTGGGTATGTCAATGCAGTTAAAAGGTTATGAACTAACTCTCCATGCATTATCTGTACTCCATGTGACGTTAAAAACCCTCTCTCCTTCCAGAGTAGGCCGAAGTCATGCGCTACTCCGAAGGCATAGCGGCTATCTGTATAAACATTCACACATAATCCTGTACTGAGCTCACATGCTCGTGTTAATGCTATCAGTTCCGCTGCTTGGGCTGATTTCTGTGGTATGCGTGCTGTCTCCACTATCGTTTGTAATGTGGTAATTGCATATGCTGCTGAAGCCGTACCACCTGGCAGCTTCAGACAGGATCCATCCACCCACAGTTCTCCATCTACATCTGGAAAGGGCGTATCCTGGAGATCAATACGACCCTTTGTTTGTTCCTCAGTCACGAGAATACAATCATGCGCTTTCCGCGCCTCAGGCTGGGTCTCGGGGTATGGCAACAATGTTGCCGGGTTTAACGTTACACACCTTTTTAACGTAATATGAGGAGCCAAAAGCGTCAACTCATATCCCGTTAAACGGGCACTGGTCAAATGCTGCGTCTTTGTTTGATTAAGCAGGGCATCGACAGCATGGGGGACTAATACCAACAGCTTATGGGATAACACAATTCCCTCACTTTGGCGTATTGACACAGCTGTCGCCGCAACCGAGCGAAAACACCCCGGTAATGCTCGGGCGACAGGATCAAGTACAGCCGAAAAATATGCACATGGGCGCTGCTTATCGCCGTGCATCTGCACTAAAACTGACAATGCACATCCATCTTTCTCATGCACATACAACGAAAAGGGTTTTGCATAATCAGGGGTTCCTAACACTGGTGCTGAACAAAGGGCCTGTCGTAGTTGCTGAAAAGCAGTATCACACTCATCTGACCAAGGGATTGAGATAGGCGTGTCCTTTGTCAAGAGGGCTAATAATGGCTTAGCTATGTGCGAAAACCCCAATATCCACTGTCTACAAAAAGAAACAAGACCCAGAAATGCACGCACATCCTTCTGTGTGGACGGTCTCGGTGTATCCAGAATTACTTGGATACGATCCGGTGTGAGTGCACGTCCCTCCTTAGACAAAAGGTGACCCAAATAAGTTACCTTTGGTCTACAGAATTGCAATTTCTTCCTAGATACCTTATGATTGTGGGATGCTAAAAAGGAAAGTAAGGATAACGTACTTTTCTCACACAACTCCAGGGTGTCAGCCGCCAGCAAGATGTCATCGACATATTGAATGAGGGCGACACCCTCGAGCAGAGCAAAGGAATACAATTGTCGTTTCAAAGCCTGACTGTAAATGCTAGGGCTTTCTGTGTAGCCCTGGGGAATCCTACAGAAACGATAAGATCTATTATTCAATGTAAACCCAAAAAGATATCGGCTATCAGGGTGAATGGGAATGGAAAAGAAAGCATTCTTCAAGTCAATCACTGAGAACATGGTCGCCGTAGGCGGGACCAAAGTAAGCAACGTCGTGATATCGGAAACCACTGGGTATTGAGGTATCACGATCTTGTTCACTTCTCTCAAATCAATTATAAACCGATAAACTCTGGCATCCGTATCCTTTTTCAGTATGGGAAGAATCGGACTGTTACAAATGTTATAGGGGACTTCCTCCACTACCCCTACCGCTATCAAATCCTGCACTATCTGTGTGAGAGCCTCCTCACCCTCCTGGGAAATACGGTACTGTGGGAGGCGTGGTAACACCGCCCCCTCCTGGACGCTAATGTGGACCGGCGGAATCACCATTTGTCCCACATCAGTATCCGAAGTTGCCCACAAAGCATGAGGGAGGGTAGCTAACAGCGCATCCTCTGACATCGTACACATCCGTTCAGATCGGGGGTAATTGTCATTCAATATTACCCGCACACCAGCAGGGGAGCAGCGGATAGTAGCCCTAAAGTGCTTTAACATATCAAGACCCATAATATTGTCCGGTGTGTACGGGGCAAGCAGAAACGGACAGGGTGCAGAAAAAGAATCAACCTTAAACATGAGGGGCTGTGAAAGAGGGCTTCGGGAGAGTGTACCATCAAACCCTACCGATGTGACCATTAAGCCGGATGGGGGAGCCCCCGGAACCAATTGCTTAGATAGCGCACTACGTGTCGCTCCAGTATCCACTAGGAACTGATCAGTAGAGCCCAAAACCTCAGCCGATACATAAGGGCCCTTCTGATCGACCGGCACCTCAACTGATTCTAACCCCCATCCAACGCAATCCTATGCATGCTGAGAGTCATGGTACCCCGACCGGTCAATCCCCGACGCTTGGTACTGATGCTGGCGATCAAAAACATTTGATCTATCTCGGTGCTGCCCAGCAGAGTCAAAACGAGCCTGTTCGTTAGAAGTCCCTCGAAAGTTCGAGAAACCCCCTCTACCTCGCGGGCCACCGTGGGTATGCCCCTGGCGCGATGCATGCAACACCGGGCAGTCCCTAGCCCAATGACCCGACTGCTTACAATACGCACATTGATTCCTATTCAAATCAGACCGGCCCGAGGGAGGACCATAAGATCCTCCCCTACCTCTACTACTACCCCGTCGAGGCGGGCCATAGACTTGCGCCAACATCACCTTTGTTTTCAAATCTTTCGATTTCTTTTCCTCCTGGCCCTTTGCTTCTTGCTCCTGACGCTCATAATACTGGGCGATAGTCAGGAGGGCCGTCGGTGTAGCGGAGGACCAAGAACTTTCACTCGCTTTTAGACGGGCCGCAACTGCCGGCAGCAGATTAGCTACATATTTATCCGCAAAAAGGTGGCGTCCCGTATCGTCGGTAAGCGACTGTCCACTAAAATCGTGAAACGTCTCCTCAAAGCGCGTAAAGAAGTCCGCAACTGACTCGTCAACTTTCTGTTTACATGCAGCTAACATATTCCAGTCAATCTTTTTAGGGGGGATAATTGTCTTCAACTTAGCCACAATAGCAGCAGGGAGATCTAAAATATTCTGGGGCGGTTTCTGCGCAGGCTTCCTCTCCCTATCTTCATCTTCCAGTTCAGTCCATCGAGCCTTAAAAGTGGCAACATCATCCACCTTTCGCACAGATCGCCACATATCTGGTGGTAGAATAAGCCCAAAGAACAAATCGATATCTGCTAAAGTCATAACGCAAGAATTCAAGGCCCCCTCGACTTCTTCGTAGAAGGCCGCTGGATTCTTGCGGGGGTCAGGCAGCGCATTCTTTAATGCCATCACATCAGCTCTATGCCACGGAGTATAAACCCAATTATACACAAAATATCCCTTAGCATCGGCGGAGGTAATGTCCGAGCTAGTCCCCGCTCCTTTAGGAGGAACATACAAAGGCGCCGCCTCGCGCATTGGCTTAGCATGCACTAGATCGCTCTTATCTGATTGAGAGGTGGATGAGTGGCCTTCTGCGGTACACGAATCCGACTGCGTCTCCTCCCCTGCTCGTTGGCGCGCTTTTTCTCTATGGGTCAGCACCGCGTCCCGCAAGGCGAATAACCGCCGAGCCGTATCAGGAGCCTTAGAGGGAGAAAAAACACCATCACGCAATGCTTTAGCATCCGATGTCACTTCTTCAGGCTCAAAGACACTAGAATATTTCCGAAAAGCAGCAATCACTTCCTCAGCGAAATGACTCAAAAAATACAATCTCTCTCTATCCTGCCACGACCCCCAAGTATGGAACAATTCGTCCACGGACACCTTACCCTTAAGTGCACGGAAGGAAATTTGCCGAAGCTCAGCCATATGCTCAGCCGATAACATGGACCGCGTATCTACCTTACCCGGACCCGGGACAGAATCTTGCGGCCTCGGAGCAGATGCGCCGACATAAGGGGGCGGAGAGCGATCTAGTAAATAAAAATCATCATCAAAATTATTAAGGACAGGATAGAGTGGCTGCCGAACAGCATATTGACCCGAAACTTGTAGCCTACGCTCCTTCTCTTGCCTGTCCGTCTGCTCTCTGTCCTCCCGACGCTTTGCTTCCTGTGCTCGCACATGATCATTCTTCCGTTGTTCTTTATCAAACAGCGCTTTCTCACGCTTCTCTCGCTCACGCACCTCCTTCACCCACAACCGTACACACTCAAACATATCCTGACGAGCACGCCGCTTACACATACACTGTTCCACATACTCAATCTTACGTATATCAAACGATCCATACAAAGGCCATCGTAACTCAGGATCTTTTTTTGTATATTTCCTCCATACTGTGCTGTACATTATGGAAGAAAGACCATGCTTCACATACATATCCCTATTAGGAGTCCCCTCTGGGGGAGCTGGAGCAGATTCCTCGAGGTTCAACCGGTTCCCAAAACAGCAGCACCACTTACGGAGTGCGCTGAAAGCAGGCATGCTCAGAAATAATGCAAAATATGCAATATTATAGAAAAAATGGCACTTAATCGTTGCGCCGTTCAAAGTTACACAGCTCCGGAGAAATCTCTCCACATTACCTGCCTATATGTGTTGCAACGCATATATTTTCACAAAGACAAATACAAAATATGACTAGTCATCACAAATCAAACTCAAATAGCCAGATCAGGCTTCAAAAACTCGGAGCAAGTACCGTACACCGGTTCTTACCAATCAAGAGTCCAGATTCCAACTGCCAAGCTCCACAATCGCCCAAACGGCTTTCACGGCAAGACCGACAGAAGAGGTCTCAGTCGAGGACCGGCGCCACCCAGACGGTCAGCTCGGAAGGGAAGGAAGAAAAACCTTGGGATGCCAGGGCTAAGACGCCGCTGGCAGTGATCACGTCCCCGGTCAAATTCCTCACCTTCGTCGCGACCAGTCCTTCGAGCATCCGAGTTGCCGATGAGCCCCACGTGACGGGCGCCAATTGATGAATACAGGCCCCAGCTAGGCCCGCAGGACACAAGGGTTCGCTCTCCTGTAATGGAATCTATAAGGAAGTTGGCACGGAAACTGCAAAGTACAAAGACAGCATTTATTAACCCTTAAGGGTGGTCCTACAATCCACACAACACTCTTCAGTATTGCATAGAGTAGCACACAGAACTTGCGTACACAGTCCCCTTTTATACACAACAGAGGGGCTCATAAGTGGGTGGATACAACATGAGGCTGAAGAACATTACCATTTATGGTCATTTTCGATACTGAATCAATATGTGGGCGGAGCTAACACACTCCTTGAGCCCGCGAAAACATGGTCAAGCAAGGCTAACTGATAACAGATGTGGTCAAGTCTGGGCATGTGCCAGATGGACAAAGGAGCTATTTATAGACTGTTACTAGGCAGATTACAAGAGCAACTAACACAGAGGTTGGACTCTTCTCGTGGGGAACACGTGGAAGCATAACAATACAAAATGGAGTCCAAACTTCGGTCAACATAACAAAGAAAACATGATCTATAAGAGGGGAATTAATGTCTTTAGTAAATGCTTAATCACATCGTTGTTTCAATTTACAACAGACGACCCTTTCAGCATTTACTGAAGACATCCGGCTTGTTAGAATAATCATCATATATATCAATTATCATCATCTCTTCTACTTCCTTAGCTAAACGTTTCTGATAAGTGACATTGGCAATAGCTTTCTTATCGGGGATACAGAATGATACACATGATGAGCAGAGTAAAGGACCACACTGAATGCAGATACAGCATGAAAACAGAACCGCTACAATAATGCAGAGACCAGTTAGAACCTTCCATCCCCAGGCAGTAATTATCGCCCAAAACCATCCAGAAAAGGACCAAGTGCCGTTTTCTGTATGGATCTCAGCTGCAATTTTATGCAGTTTATTGATGGCATTATAAACTGATGGCGTATGATCAGGGATAAACACACAACAGCTACTTCCAATAATTTTACATGCTCCTCCTCTGTCAGCTAGCATAACGTCTAATACCATACGATTCTGCAATGCAACAATTCTAGTAATCTGTAATTCCTCCGTAAGATTCCCAAGAGCAGCAGCAGTCTGATTTGTCACAGCTTCTACCACTCTTGTTAACCTTCGGATCTTCCTACTGTTCAGGGCAGCTCCAACAAAGAAAAACAGTCCTAAGTTAAAATCAATATACTGTTGCAGACTGGTATCAGTCTGATCTACATCATCAATTGAGAGAGTACGTTTATACCTATTTACAGTCACATTATTCAATAATTTCAGATCCTTATGATAAGATGCGGGTGCTAGAAATACAGGAGGTAATAGAAATGATACATAGCATACCCCAGACCACCCAGCCGGCAGACGGTAGTAACCTTTATTTCCACACACAAAATACGTATTATGGGAGGCCAAGAAGGTACTATTGTTCAACCCATCAATATTCAAAACAGTAATGCAATCACTAACACCAACAGGAATAAAACCCACACTCTGGACACACAGGTCCGCTTGAGCTTGTGCTACTTGAATTACAAACTTGTCCTTTCCCACAGTGTCTCTTGTGTTCGTAAAGATGTAGGGAATGGATTCATTGTCTGGTCGGTACTCTTCCCACTCCCAAATTGTCCCATTCGCTTGTGGATACCCATTTTTGTCTTGATGGCATTCTTTATTGAGTCTGAAGAGCAATCGTCCCACTGTTGGTTTCCGAGTAGCAAAAAGCAAAGTATACCATGCTCTACAAGAGCCATTATGAGAGAAAGGAAGTGGTATAAATGGCGTTCCTCCTTTCTTCTGATGAGCTGGCATCATCCCACATATCCAACAGTTCGTAGCATTCGTAGCAACGTGGGTATGATGCAGCATCTGGATGAAAGTGTTATTCAAGTAAGATTGTCGATGCTTCAACTCTTGATACGGTAATGTATAAAAGTAGTGCTCCTCAGGCACCGGAGTTGTCAATACAAGAATCTTCCGAGCGGGAGTTACATCCTCCACGAACCATGTGGTTATCCCAACAATGGCTACTGTCAACATGAACCCTAATGCGCAAAGGATTTTCTTTTTCTCCATATCAAAACAAAAATAAAACCCAATATCTTCCTGAAACTAGAAGTCTGTCAGAACTCTTCCCCTTGGGCAGCGGTTGATTTCTTCAGCAGCGGGCCAAGACGGGTGTCGCTACACTAATGCAGGGCTGATCCCCCCCCCTTGCCTCATCGGCTCTCCGTTTCACCAACCCAAGGGCCGTTCTGACAGCATGTCCCGGTACTGGAAAACTCACTTCCTTGGTCGAAGATGATATCGCCTTCCTCCAGGAGTCGCGTGGTCCGGAAAGAGCTCCTCCGTGGCATTTGGCTCCGCAGCACGGCCTGTCTCTGCAGCCAAAATTTCTCGTTGATCGGTCAGCACGGCAGGTTCCACCAATCCGGGCGGCACCTTCCTACAGTGCAGAGAGTGGATCCAATTCTTTCGGTTGGAGACTCGCACAGCCGTCCTCGTTGCGAGGAGGACCTGCTCAGGGCCCACCCATCTCGGTTCCAAGCTGTTCGTCCTGTCGAAAACTTTCACCATGACATGGTCACCAGGCCGGAGACCATGTCCTTCACCGGTAGACCGATCAGGGAGCGCCTCTCGGACCTGTTGATGAATAGAAACCAAGTTATCCGTTAACTGTGCCAGATAATCGCTCATCATTACACAAGGTACATCATACACAGCCTTAGGTCTTGGTGGACCCCAAATATTCATTGGGCGTCCGAAAACGATTTCATAAGGTGTAAGGCCAGTTCGAGAGTGTGGTACCGATCTAATTGACAATAACGCCAGTGGCAGAGCGTCTGGCCAAGTCAAAGACGTCGAAGCTTGAATCTTAGCGATCTTAAGCTTCAGTGTACCATTATACTTCTCGACTAGGCCTGCAGACTGAGGGTGAAACACGGCGTGGAACTTCTGAGTGATGCCTAGGCCCTTCAAGACATATTTTATAACATCCGCTACAAAGTGAGGGCCATTATCACTCCACAGAAGTCTACAAACGCCATATCGAGGGAAGAACTCTTTCAGCAGCAACTTCGCAGTAGTCATTGCAGTATTGTCTTTCGTAGGGTACGCTTCAACCCATTTGCTGAAAGCGCAGACCACTACTAGGACATACTTCAGATTATTACAGCGCTCCAGTTGGATATAATCCATCTGCAGAACCTCAAAGGGTGCAGTGGGTGTCACAAATCCTCCTGCTGGAGTTCGAGTACCTTTTCCTGGGTTATACCTCAGGCAGATCATACAGGTCTGCACCACCCTCTTTGCCGTGCTAGCAATCTCTGGATGCTCCCAGACTTGGGTAAGCAATTTCCCAATTGCGGAAGCTCCAACATGTGCTAGCCCATGTGCCATCTGAACCATAGGCTGTTACAAAAGCCGTAGGTAATTTCCATCTATCCATCTGCTTATTTCTCCAGCAACCCTCGTCATCCAGTTCTCCCTCGCTAGCCCATTGTTCCCGCTCTTTGTCAGAAGCGGTCCTTTGCATTTCTCGCACTTCCTCCTTCGCATCATGCCATCTCTCCACCTGTGACTTCACTACATACATGGCAGTAGTACCGGGCTGCATCGCAGTCTCCCGTGCTACTCGATCCGCTAACGCATTCCCTTCTCCTACTTTATCGACTACTTTCCTATGGGCGCTACACTTAACAATGGCAATTTTCTTTGGGTATGTCAATGCAGTTAAAAGGTTATGAACTAACTCTCCATGCATTATCTGTACTCCATGTGACGTTAAAAACCCTCTCTCCTTCCAGAGTAGGCCGAAGTCATGCGCTACTCCGAAGGCATAGCGGCTATCTGTATAAACATTCACACATAATCCTGTACTGAGCTCACATGCTCGTGTTAATGCTATCAGTTCCGCTGCTTGGGCTGATTTCTGTGGTATGCGTGCTGTCTCCACTATCGTTTGTAATGTGGTAATTGCATATGCTGCTGAAGCCGTACCACCTGGCAGCTTCAGACAGGATCCATCCACCCACAGTTCTCCATCTACATCTGGAAAGGGCGTATCCTGGAGATCAATACGACCCTTTGTTTGTTCCTCAGTCACGAGAATACAATCATGCGCTTTCCGCGCCTCAGGCTGGGTCTCGGGGTATGGCAACAATGTTGCCGGGTTTAACGTTACACACCTTTTTAACGTAATATGAGGAGCCAAAAGCGTCAACTCATATCCCGTTAAACGGGCACTGGTCAAATGCTGCGTCTTTGTTTGATTAAGCAGGGCATCGACAGCATGGGGGACTAATACCAACAGCTTATGGGATAACACAATTCCCTCACTTTGGCGTATTGACACAGCTGTCGCCGCAACCGAGCGAAAACACCCCGGTAATGCTCGGGCGACAGGATCAAGTACAGCCGAAAAATATGCACATGGGCGCTGCTTATCGCCGTGCATCTGCACTAAAACTGACAATGCACATCCATCTTTCTCATGCACATACAACGAAAAGGGTTTTGCATAATCAGGGGTTCCTAACACTGGTGCTGAACAAAGGGCCTGTCGTAGTTGCTGAAAAGCAGTATCACACTCATCTGACCAAGGGATTGAGATAGGCGTGTCCTTTGTCAAGAGGGCTAATAATGGCTTAGCTATGTGCGAAAACCCCAATATCCACTGTCTACAAAAAGAAACAAGACCCAGAAATGCACGCACATCCTTCTGTGTGGACGGTCTCGGTGTATCCAGAATTACTTGGATACGATCCGGTGTGAGTGCACGTCCCTCCTTAGACAAAAGGTGACCCAAATAAGTTACCTTTGGTCTACAGAATTGCAATTTCTTCCTAGATACCTTATGATTGTGGGATGCTAAAAAGGAAAGTAAGGATAACGTACTTTTCTCACACAACTCCAGGGTGTCAGCCGCCAGCAAGATGTCATCGACATATTGAATGAGGGCGACACCCTCGAGCAGAGCAAAGGAATACAATTGTCGTTTCAAAGCCTGACTGTAAATGCTAGGGCTTTCTGTGTAGCCCTGGGGAATCCTACAGAAACGATAAGATCTATTATTCAATGTAAACCCAAAAAGATATCGGCTATCAGGGTGAATGGGAATGGAAAAGAAAGCATTCTTCAAGTCAATCACTGAGAACATGGTCGCCGTAGGCGGGACCAAAGTAAGCAACGTCGTGATATCGGAAACCACTGGGTATTGAGGTATCACGATCTTGTTCACTTCTCTCAAATCAATTATAAACCGATAAACTCTGGCATCCGTATCCTTTTTCAGTATGGGAAGAATCGGACTGTTACAAATGTTATAGGGGACTTCCTCCACTACCCCTACCGCTATCAAATCCTGCACTATCTGTGTGAGAGCCTCCTCACCCTCCTGGGAAATACGGTACTGTGGGAGGCGTGGTAACACCGCCCCCTCCTGGACGCTAATGTGGACCGGCGGAATCACCATTTGTCCCACATCAGTATCCGAAGTTGCCCACAAAGCATGAGGGAGGGTAGCTAACAGCGCATCCTCTGACATCGTACACATCCGTTCAGATCGGGGGTAATTGTCATTCAATATTACCCGCACACCAGCAGGGGAGCAGCGGATAGTAGCCCTAAAGTGCTTTAACATATCAAGACCCATAATATTGTCCGGTGTGTACGGGGCAAGCAGAAACGGACAGGGTGCAGAAAAAGAATCAACCTTAAACATGAGGGGCTGTGAAAGAGGGCTTCGGGAGAGTGTACCATCAAACCCTACCGATGTGACCATTAAGCCGGATGGGGGAGCCCCCGGAACCAATTGCTTAGATAGCGCACTACGTGTCGCTCCAGTATCCACTAGGAACTGATCAGTAGAGCCCAAAACCTCAGCCGATACATAAGGGCCCTTCTGATCGACCGGCACCTCAACTGATTCTAACCCCCATCCAACGCAATCCTATGCATGCTGAGAGTCATGGTACCCCGACCGGTCAATCCCCGACGCTTGGTACTGATGCTGGCGATCAAAAACATTTGATCTATCTCGGTGCTGCCCAGCAGAGTCAAAACGAGCCTGTTCGTTAGAAGTCCCTCGAAAGTTCGAGAAACCCCCTCTACCTCGCGGGCCACCGTGGGTATGCCCCTGGCGCGATGCATGCAACACCGGGCAGTCCCTAGCCCAATGACCCGACTGCTTACAATACGCACATTGATTCCTATTCAAATCAGACCGGCCCGAGGGAGGACCATAAGATCCTCCCCTACCTCTACTACTACCCCGTCGAGGCGGGCCATAGACTTGCGCCAACATCACCTTTGTTTTCAAATCTTTCGATTTCTTTTCCTCCTGGCCCTTTGCTTCTTGCTCCTGACGCTCATAATACTGGGCGATAGTCAGGAGGGCCGTCGGTGTAGCGGAGGACCAAGAACTTTCACTCGCTTTTAGACGGGCCGCAACTGCCGGCAGCAGATTAGCTACATATTTATCCGCAAAAAGGTGGCGTCCCGTATCGTCGGTAAGCGACTGTCCACTAAAATCGTGAAACGTCTCCTCAAAGCGCGTAAAGAAGTCCGCAACTGACTCGTCAACTTTCTGTTTACATGCAGCTAACATATTCCAGTCAATCTTTTTAGGGGGGATAATTGTCTTCAACTTAGCCACAATAGCAGCAGGGAGATCTAAAATATTCTGGGGCGGTTTCTGCGCAGGCTTCCTCTCCCTATCTTCATCTTCCAGTTCAGTCCATCGAGCCTTAAAAGTGGCAACATCATCCACCTTTCGCACAGATCGCCACATATCTGGTGGTAGAATAAGCCCAAAGAACAAATCGATATCTGCTAAAGTCATAACGCAAGAATTCAAGGCCCCCTCGACTTCTTCGTAGAAGGCCGCTGGATTCTTGCGGGGGTCAGGCAGCGCATTCTTTAATGCCATCACATCAGCTCTATGCCACGGAGTATAAACCCAATTATACACAAAATATCCCTTAGCATCGGCGGAGGTAATGTCCGAGCTAGTCCCCGCTCCTTTAGGAGGAACATACAAAGGCGCCGCCTCGCGCATTGGCTTAGCATGCACTAGATCGCTCTTATCTGATTGAGAGGTGGATGAGTGGCCTTCTGCGGTACACGAATCCGACTGCGTCTCCTCCCCTGCTCGTTGGCGCGCTTTTTCTCTATGGGTCAGCACCGCGTCCCGCAAGGCGAATAACCGCCGAGCCGTATCAGGAGCCTTAGAGGGAGAAAAAACACCATCACGCAATGCTTTAGCATCCGATGTCACTTCTTCAGGCTCAAAGACACTAGAATATTTCCGAAAAGCAGCAATCACTTCCTCAGCGAAATGACTCAAAAAATACAATCTCTCTCTATCCTGCCACGACCCCCAAGTATGGAACAATTCGTCCACGGACACCTTACCCTTAAGTGCACGGAAGGAAATTTGCCGAAGCTCAGCCATATGCTCAGCCGATAACATGGACCGCGTATCTACCTTACCCGGACCCGGGACAGAATCTTGCGGCCTCGGAGCAGATGCGCCGACATAAGGGGGCGGAGAGCGATCTAGTAAATAAAAATCATCATCAAAATTATTAAGGACAAGATAGAGTGGCTGCCGAACAGCATATTGACCCGAAACTTGTAGCCTACGCTCCTTCTCTTGCCTGTCCGTCTGCTCTCTGTCCTCCCGACGCTTTGCTTCCTGTGCTCGCACATGATCATTCTTCCGTTGTTCTTTATCAAACAGCGCTTTCTCACGCTTCTCTCGCTCACGCACCTCCTTCACCCACAACCGTACACACTCAAACATATCCTGACGAGCACGCCGCTTACACATACACTGTTCCACATACTCAATCTTACGTATATCAAACGATCCATACAAAGGCCATCGTAACTCAGGATCTTTTTTTGTATATTTCCTCCATACTGTGCTGTACATTATGGAAGAAAGACCATGCTTCACATACATATCCCTATTAGGAGTCCCCTCTGGGGGAGCTGGAGCAGATTCCTCGAGGTTCAACCGGTTCCCAAAACAGCAGCACCACTTACGGAGTGCGCTGAAAGCAGGCATGCTCAGAAATAATGCAAAATATGCAATATTATAGAAAAAATGGCACTTAATCGTTGCGCCGTTCAAAGTTACACAGCTCCGGAGAAATCTCTCCACATTACCTGCCTATATGTGTTGCAACGCATATATTTTCACAAAGACAAATACAAAATATGACTAGTCATCACAAATCAAACTCAAATAGCCAGATCAGGCTTCAAAAACTCGGAGCAAGTACCGTACACCGGTTCTTACCAATCAAGAGTCCAGATTCCAACTGCCAAGCTCCACAATCGCCCAAACGGCTTTCACGGCAAGACCGACAGAAGAGGTCTCAGTCGAGGACCGGCGCCACCCAGACGGTCAGCTCGGAAGGGAAGGAAGAAAAACCTTGGGATGCCAGGGCTAAGACGCCGCTGGCAGTGATCACGTCCCCGGTCAAATTCCTCACCTTCGTCGCGACCAGTCCTTCGAGCATCCGAGTCGCCGATGAGCCCCACGTGACGGGCGCCAATTGATGAATACAGGCCCCAGCTAGGCCCGCAGGACACAAGGGTTCGCTCTCCTGTAATGGAATCTATAAGGAAGTTGGCACGGAAACTGCAAAGTACAAAGACAGCATTTATTAACCCTTAAGGGTGGTCCTACAATCCACACAACACTCTTCAGTATTGCATAGAGTAGCACACAGAACTTGCGTACACAGTCCCCTTTTATACACAACAGAGGGGCTCATAAGTGGGTGGATACAACATGAGGCTGAAGAACATTACCATTTATGGTCATTTTCGATACTGAATCAATATGTGGGCGGAGCTAACACACTCCTTGAGCCCGCGAAAACATGGTCAAGCAAGGCTAACTGATAACAGATGTGGTCAAGTCTGGGCATGTGCCAGATGGACAAAGGAGCTATTTATAGACTGTTACTAGGCAGATTACAAGAGCAACTAACACAGAGGTTGGACTCTTCTCGTGGGGAACACGTGGAAGCATAACAATACAAAATGGAGTCCAAACTTCGGTCAACATAACAAAGAAAACATGATCTATAAGAGGGGAATTAATGTCTTTAGTAAATGCTTAATCACATCGTTGTTTCAATTTACAACAAACCCCACCGGCGCATGTCCGCGCCATACCCCAGCACCCGCGTATGTACGCGCCGTACCCCAGCTCCCATGTATGTACGCGCCATACCCCCCACCCCAGCATCCGCGTATGTACGTGCCGTACCCCCAACCCCAGCACCCGCGTATGTACGCGCCGTAGCCCAGCACCCGCGTATGTACGCGCCGTACCCCATACCCCAGCACCCACGTATGTATGCGCTGTACCCCAGCACCCATGCATGTATGCGCAGTAACCCCCACCCCAGCACCCTCGTGTGTACGCGCCGTACCCCAGCAACCGCGTATGTACGTGCCGTACCCCCACCCCAGCACCCACGTATGTACGCCCCGTACCACTTACCCCAGCCCCATACTTGGACGCACCGTACCCAAACACCGTACCCCAGCATCGCGTATGTATGAATCGTACAACACCATTGCATATGTGATCACTGTACAACAACATAGCGTATGTACGCACCTTACATACGCGAAAACGACTCGTACTGAACCAGGACACTGTAAAACAGCACAAGGAGGGTCAATTCGACTCGCACAACACCACAAAACACGTCTACAGGACAAAAAACATCTAAAAGACTGACCTGGCACATCCAAACAGGCAAACAGAGGCCCAAACTCACAACCACCTCTTATAACACACCCACCAAAAGTTCAAACCCAGCCACACCCACAAATGGACCAATAAAAAGGGCCCACACTCACAAACCATGAGCCTTTGCAACAGACCCACTGCTGACAGACATCACACACAAACAACTGCACCCATACACCTTAACTTACACACCTTCACACAACCTCCTTCACACATACCCCCACTACACATACACACACACCTACACATCCACACCCACACCCCACACCATGCCCACAGACAAGAATCCAAAGTTCACAAGGGAGGAGCTGGACATCCTTGTCAACGAAGTCATCAGAGTCGAGCCACAGCTCTTTGGAACATTGGTCAGACAGACCAGCATAGCCGAAAAAACACGCCTGTGGCAGAGGATCGTTGATCGGGTCAATGCTGTTGCGCCCATCAGAAGGACCAGGAATGAATGCCAAGCCAGGTGGTGTGATCTGCGGAGGGCAGTCAAGCGCAAAATAAACGAGGACTACGCCCAGAGTAACATCACAGGAGGTGGGCTGCCCCGCAGACCGGTACATTACCATCCCTGGGAGGAGAAGGTGATGGCCCTGCTTCTGCCGGTGGGAGTACACGGAGTCGAAGGAGTTCGAGAGCCTGGTGAGTACACAAACAACTTACGTAACATGGGGGGAATGGCATCCACACCCCAACTACAACAAATGCACTCACCTACCCCCAAGCCCTCACCGGACACAACCACACTCAAAAGCAACGCTCATGCCACTAACATGTGTATGCCCCATTCACAAAGCAAGGCCATGCCATGTCCCAGCTTACACAAACCACAAACCCAAGACAGGATGTCCGGGATGCTGGAAGGGTGGGGATCACTAAACATATTGTACAACTCAGAAACAGACACCATTGCCCTCAGCCCATATGGCCCAGGTACATACCCATGCACCATGTGCAATGCCCAGGGCCTGGCAAAGTACTGACAAGGTAGCTGACACTTGGCCCTGCTGTAGGCAGCACAAGGCCCTCCTGTGACAACTGCAAACTCTAACACAAACACAACAAGCTCAGATATCTAGGACAGGTACTCACACTCACTGACATGGCAGCATACGCCATGGGGGGACAGATACATCACCTGGGAGACCCACTGCCAAATCCCACCACACCCACCAGTAGGCACCGTTAATCAATCAACAATCGATCAGGGTACTTGTAAGGCGCGCTACTTACCTGTGAGGGTCTCAAGGCGCTGAGGGGGGGGGGGTTCCACCACTGCTCGAAGAGCCAGGTCTTGAGGAGTCTTCTGAAGGCAAGTAGGTCTTGGGTCAGTCGTAGGTGGGTTGGGAGGGTGTTCTAGGTCTTGGCGGCGAGGTAGGAGAAGGATCTGCTGCAGGTGGGCGTATGTTGGATGCGGGGGACAGCTGCGAGGGCGAGGCTGCCGGAGCAGAGCTGGCAGGTGGGGGTGTAGAAGGTGAGTCTGATGTGCAGGTAGGCATGTCCGGCGGTGTGGAGTGCCTTGTGTGCGTGGGTGAGGAGCTTAAAGGTGAACCTCTTGTTGATGTGGAGCCAGTGCAGGTCACTCAGGAGGGGGGTGATGTGGCTGTGGTGGGGGGCGTTGTCGATCAGTTGTGCGGAGGCGTTTCGGAAGCGTTGTAGCCGCCGTTGGTGTTTGGATGGGAGTCCTGCGTAGAGTGCATTGGCGTAGTCCAGTCAGCTGCTGACGAGGGCCTGTGCCACTGTTCTACTTGTTTAGGTCGGGATCCACCAGTAGATACGGCGGAGCGTGCGTAGAGTGTCGTAGCAGGAGGAGGAGACGGCGTTGACCTGCTTGGACATGGAGAGGGAGGATGCGAGGATCAATCCTAGGTTGCGTGCGTGTTTGGTGGCTGTCGGTGATGTCCCCAGAGTGATCAGCCACCAGGAGTCGTCCCAGGCTGAGGGTGTGGGTCCGAGGATGAGGACCTCCGTCTTGTCCAAGTTCTGTTTCAGATGGCCGCTCCGCATCCAGTCGGCGATGGCCCTCAGACCCTCGTGGATGTTGGTTTTGGCGGTGTGAGGGTCCTTGGTGAGGGAGAGGATGAGCTGGGTGTCGTCGGCATAGGAGATGTGTTTGAGGTTGTGGTGGCGGGCCACTTGTGTGAGGGGGGCCATGTGGATTTTGAACAGCATCGGGCTGAGGGATGATCACTCACCCCTTACACAAGCACACACCCCCGGGGCAGCCAATGGAGTTACCCACTCTCACAATGAACATGTGACACAACAAGATCAAGCCACAGCCAAAAAAGCATCCAAGCCCAAATTCGACATGTTAAACACCCTGGAGAACATTTCAATCAGTCCCCTGCAACATACCCATCCACAAGTGAACATTGATGTGAATGCTAGGCACATACAACTACCTGGAGGAACTGTGGCAACTAGAATATGTATGAAACATGGATGTCGCATGAAACAGCATTAACATTGTCTCTCTCTCACACACATGGCAATGTCATGGATCGCCCCCCAACAATGGGGGGAAAGTACCACAGTCCCAGGCTCGGGAGGAACATGATCCCACCGGCAGCGACACCTCACAACACTCCACGGATGACCCCAAACCACCTGGCCCCTTTGGTGTCCAAGCCCCTGCAGCACCTGCTTCAGGTACATCTGTGCCAACCACCACCCCCATTACTGCCACATCCCAGGAGACACCCAAGAGCCCTGCCCACACTGAACAACTGAGCCAGTCTGACCTGGAGGGACAAGATTCGCCGGGCACCCAGGAGGAGGCAGCCAACACCAACACTGCCATCCCGCAGGGGTCCCGTATACCCGATGTGCCCACAACGGCAGGCCAGGCTCGTGTGGGCAGGGGTGGTGGTAGTGGAGGCAGGCGGAGGCGAGAACCTGACCAGACAGCTGAAGGGATCGGTATGTCACACGTACGCAACGTCATGGAGGCATACCGGCGTGACACCAGGGCCACCAGTCAGGTAGTTTCGACCCTCACAGACATTAAGAATCAGCAGGCTGAGCAACACGCCAGTCAACAACAACACCAAGGACGGATGGAGGGAAGACTGGCTGAGCTCCTGGCGGTGCAAAGGGACATGAGCCATTCACTCCGTCGGATCGCCGACAACATGGGCAACCCTCCCTGTGACACCAGGCGCAGACCAGCACCAGCCACAGGAAGGGAGGAGGAGGAGGAGGATTTGTCCGACGGAGCCTCCCAAACATCGTCAAGGCCTGCATCTGAGGGTCCCGGAGGAAGGTGGGTCATCCATGGAAAAGACCATGATAGGCAGCAGACCATCCACATCTCCCAGGTCACCTGGCCTGGCAACTGGCCTTCATGCGCAACAGCAGCACATCATTGACTGACATTCTCTGCCACATGGGCTTGCTGGTCACAGTCTGACCAATGATGACCAACACTGTGGTCTGAACTCTGATGACTTCAAATGCCAAGGATCCCATCTCCCCCTGTGAACTTTGGATTCTATGCACACGGTAGAGCACCTTATTTTTTCTACCAAAACACGCACCCCACGACAATAAAACTATTTATTTGTCATGAGATGTTGCTGTCATTCTGCATTAGTCCACAACATACGTGTGGGTACATGTCAAACTATGCCTGAGTGTTGAACTAACTCCAGCCATCCATACCTTGAGGTCTGAGTCCAGTACAGGACACACATGAGTCACAATGTATCATCCGATACAGCCTGGGATCCCAATACTCACCCGTGATGGCCTCAAGCTGCTGAGGGGGGGCTTGAAATACTGTGCGGACACAACAATCAGGAAGAGGATGATGAAGGCCTAGAGGTCATGGCTCATGTGGAGGTTCCCGGGGAGGGAGTCCCAGGTATGTTTGTCCAGGCGTGAGAACCATCTCCTTCATGCTGGAGTGTTGTGGATGTGAAGAATGTTGTCCAGTTCAAGTTCGGATGCATAGAGTTGGGCCAACGGGGTCTTGGATGACAGAGGTACAAGGTTGATTTTGGGGTATGGGGTTGTTGACTGTCTCCTGAGTGTGTGTGAGGAGTGTGAAGGTCATCCTGTAGCACACAGTGATCCCTTGCAGCTATCTCAGGTGGATGGTGATGTTGATGGTGTGCGGGATGTTGAAGCTGAGTTGTGCAGATGCACCCTGGATGTGGACAAGTTTCCCGTGAGTTTGGATGTACTTGCTCCGTAGAGGGCGGGGCAGTAGTTGACACGGCTGGTGTCGTGGACCTGGGGGATGGTCTGTCTTTCCTTGGAGTGGATCTATCTGAGGATCATGTGCATCATGCAGAGGGTGTTGCAGCATGAGGTACAGATGCTGGTGGTTTGCATGGCAAATGTGAGGGACAAATCCATGATGCACACCTTCTTGTGTGCGTGGCCACTGGGTGCTTGTGTAGGGCCCCTGCGGGTGGGACACAAGGAGTTGAGACAGCTGTAAGGGGACAATCCTCAATTGATTACCTCAGTCCTGTACAAGTCCAGCCTCAGGGGGCTGATGTTCAGCCATTCATCCACGGACCTCATGCCTTCTTGAATGTTGGACCTGGCAATGGCTGCGTCTTTGGTGAGGCTGAGGAGCACCTGGGTGTCAATGGCATACGACATGATGTGGAGGTTGTGTGCGCATGTGATGGTGGAGAGGGGAGTCCTGGACACATTGAAGATTGACACGCTGAGAGATGATCCCTGGGCCATGTGCCAGATGACACCACTATACCACATGCTGAAGGCTTGAGTCCCACTCCCATGGCCTTGCTGGTGGAGGGAGCCTGTGTGGAGCAGGAGGGACATGATCTGGTTGGTGTGACAGGGCCTGGAAGGCGGGGCAGCGCTGTGTAGGCAGTTGGAGTTGCACACTCAGCATGCAAAGGTTTTGTGTGTGCGGTTAGGGTATGCCTGAGAGCAGGCGGTTGAGTTTCGGATAGACATTGCTTGGAGGGTGGCTACAACATCAGACTGTAGTGTGATGCGGGTCATGCAAGGACATGAGGGTCATGCAATGTGCACGTTGCATGTGCTGACGGTCCTGCCTTTGGCACCGCGTGGGCGCAACAGTGGCACAGACAAGATGATGACAGCCAAATGAATGGGTGGAGGGAGGCAGGGAGGAGCATCTTTGAGGCGTGTGTGTTGCCGAATCCCGCTACTTTGTGGGCCCTTGCTGCAGGGGCTGCAGCAGCAGGCGCCATGCCCTGGAAAGTATGCCAAGAGTTGCACACAAAGACAAGGATGTCAGAAAGGACAACTGCAACAGGCGTATGTAAAGGAAGGAGTGTCTGGTCACCCATGGCACACCCCAAGAAAATGGATGCACAATCACCAAAGATGACTGACACAGGATCAGGAAACAAAAGGCCGAGCTGCGCACAGGAGACACACCCTCAGCAGGTGTTGACGGCCCGTTATGGGGACCAACATGCCCAAATACATACACAACCATGGACTTCATGCAGAATACAGATTTGAATCCATGAAGAACTGCATGCATGTTGATAAACTACACATATGCACTATCTTTGACAACTATGCCAGAGATGCTGCATGCAAAGTGGCAAGAGACCTGCATTGACAGAGATGAGGCACCTTGGAGTGTGAGGAACACCTTTATTACTCAGGCTCACACTAAGGGAAATGCATCAATATGAACAGACTCACAAGTCATTTGGCTGAACATGTAGGACCTACACTGGACACCCCTTCACAACACAGATGTTGTAAATACAAAATGAACTGGCACACAAGTGAAGGAGGTGGGCCAAACACCCCCTGCTGCACACAGAGAGGCTGCAATTCCCCAGTGAGCCTCCTATGGGGAAGTCCCACACTATGTCCACCCGTAACATCCTGTATGTGTCTGAGTGAAGTTTTACACACATTGATGCCTTCCTCAGAATCCACAAACCATTACAGATGACTGTCATGAGCTGACTCCGGATGTCCTCCTCCTCCTCCTCCTCCTCCTCACTTGCCTCTTGACCAAGCCCTTCATCCTTCACGGGTGGATGTTCCAGCTCATCTGGATCCAGGATGAGTGGCACTGCCTTCTCCACTGCCATGTTGTACAGCATGCAGCACACGAGAAAGATGTTGCAGACCTTTGCCGGTGCATATGGGAGGGACCCGCCTGTCTTGTGAAGGCACCGGAATCGGCTCTTCAGGAGGCCAAACGTCCTCTCAATCACTCGCCTGGTCTGCCCGTGTGCATTATTATAACGGTGATCTGCAGCTGATCTTGGGTTGTGGAGAGGCGTCATCAGCCATGGCATGTTGGGATAGCCAGAGTCCCCTACATGGAAACATCACGTAAAGAAGTGGGTCAGGAGATGCCGTAAGATACAAAGATACCGCAACACACAGGACAAACAGATTATACCCACCAACAAGACATGCTCGTTCGTTGTGCAGCCGCAGCATCATTTGTGGCACCCTGCTACGCCTCATGATGTAGGCATCATGTGCTGACCCTGGAAATCGTGCACAGACATGGGAAATAAGCATGTTAGCAAGACATACCACAAGGGCATTAATAGAGTGGTAATGTTTACGGTTGCGATAGGCTACCTCCTGTGCCTGTGGCGGTACCAAAGCCACATGTGTCCCATCAATGGACCCAATTACATGGGGCATCCCTCCCAGGGCATAGAAATCACCCTTGACACCTGTCAACTGCTCAGGAGTTGGAAAATGGATGAATTCATCCAGGTGCTCCAACATGGCTTCTAAAACATCATGCAGGACATGGCTGAACATCGTCTGAGACATGCCACCGACATCAGCTATGGTGAATTGAAACGTATCGGTGGCAAAAAAATGTAGGGCTGCCATCACCTTCATCTTGGGGGTCAGTGCTGTAGGATACCTGTGTTGCGGTTGGAGGTGTGGTGCCAGCTTGGTGGTCAAATCCTCAATCAACTGTTGAGAGAATCGGTAACGTCTTATGCAGTCACGTTCCCTCATGGCACCCAATTCTGGCATTGGTCGGGGGAGAGGCGGTGCCCTGCAGAAAATTGGAATGAATAACGAAGAGTGATTTCATAACAACATCAATGTCAATGAAGTGAGCACATGCTCAACTGCTAATACACATCTGCTAATACAGAGTCTGGTCTGTGCAATACATCCAGGACACGTATGCCAGCCAGGAGATAAACCTACGAAAAGCCAGATACAACCATTGATTGGCAAGTCTACATGACATGCCCTGAAACGAGCTGTGGGCCAGTGCAAGTGAACAGCCATAGACATCACAGGAGTGACATACATCCACATATCTGCATTTGAAGGATGTCATCTCATACAGACAGCTGATCGCAAGCTAGACGCACAGGTCACATGGAAGGTCAAATGTACAGATCACACACATTGCGATGAAGGGGTACACGGGAAAACTGAAAACACAGACTTTGAGACAACGCAGATATGTCCTCATGTCAAAATCCCATGTTCAATGCATACAGACACACGTTACGTGGGATTCCACATGTGGCATGGTGTGTGTAGATGTGTGCCATGTCCATCTACACACCGTCACATGTTGGATGCAGCAACAGCAGATGCAGTTGATGGGACACCAACTACCAGCTCATGGGAACACATGACACACACATGACATAGTCACATCGTGGCACGCTGGTCGTTCTATATCAGTTATTAGTGTCCCTGTCCCTGGCATCAGGCGACAGTTGCGGGTGTTGGTGACTGTGCCATACCAGTGATGCTGTGCTTGACACATTTGGACTACATGTACACATGTGCAAAGTGTGAAGGGGAAGTGTGCCACATAGTACCACATCACACATGACATGTGTACACAGGTAATCACACATTTATTGTGCTCAAACATGAGAAGATATGTGCAATATCACTGCCTGACACACCTAGGCTCTGCACATGAAGGACATAAATGACAATGACTTGATGTACGGCCTTGTGCGAGTCTGAGACCTCCATGGATTTCGTGTGCGCCCCCTATCACCAGTGTAAGCGTGTGAAACACACCGTACACACGCTCTGAGGGTGTGTGTACGGTCCGTATCACTATAGTAGTGGTGCTGTAGGAGCACGCGTGTTACGGGCCGTACACACGTACGTGTACTGGGGTAGTACACGTATGTGTACAACTAGTGCGTACACGTACTGGTACACGTACGTGTACAACTAGTGCCTACATGTACGTGTACTGGGGTAGTACACGTAAATGTACAACTAGTGCGTACGCGTACTGGTACACGTACGTGTACAACTAGTGCCTACACTAGTCAGTCAGTCAGTTAATCTTTATTTCGATGGTTAAAAATCATCATAAAAATCCATATTATATAAAAAACAAAACACATAATTTTACATTTCTAATCTGGATTAACATAAAAACAGCCACCAAACAAACTGGTACAATTCATATAAGAGAGGTATAGTGTTACATACATAATTGCTTAATCTCTTGTGTTCCTTAATCTTACTACTACTTTTAAAAAGCTTATTACTGAGCATAAAGTGCGCATGTCATTTGCTCTTTGGAGGAACAATAATGCGGATTTAGCATGCCGAAATTTTCCATCTCTTAAAATGTCAACCAAGAACATGCGCCGCGGGGTACGATAAAATGGACACAATAATACAAAATGAAGGGTGTCCTGCGGAGACTTATTGTCGCATCCGCAGGCACCCTTCTGCTCAATAGTTACAGTAAAACCAGATGGATAAGATAAAATATTAGATAACAAATTTAGCCTAAAACGACACATTAAAAACCTGTCCTGCTGGTTGTACATCAGAAATAAATAGGGTTCCATGCCCTCCCCATTTTTAACCAGACAATAAGCCGCTACTGAAGGTTTAGATGTTAATGCTTTGGTTGCTCTAACCGTTTCCAATTTTTCCAGCAGCAGTTTTTTAATTTGTGGTTTGCTGGTCATAGAAATTGTACACGGCTTGCTAAAGAGGGTATGCTGGTTTATAGCCTCTAGTGGTGTTTTAACATATTTCAGCCATGGGATTTGCATCCCCTTATCCCTTTGCATACAGTCCGTGACAATTTCTCTGCTTAGTTCCGCCTCAGGATTGGCCCAAATACTGAGCCAAGCCATAACCGGCCTAATATTCACCTGGTCTGTGATATATGGGATCCCGAGTTCTGAATGTGCAATTTCCGCTGGTATAGACTGTGGGATCTTTAGGATTCTGCGGAGAAATTTATCTTCCTCTTGCTGTAAATGTTTAGCATCCCTAAAGCCCCACACCTCGGCTCCATACAATGCCTTTGCGGTACTTATTGAGCTATATAGGCTCATTATTTGTTCTGGGGACCAACGTCCCAACCTTTGAGCAGAATTTAATATTGCACCACTAGAGGAGACCAGTTTAGTACAGTGTTCCTCAATCAATGAATCAAACTGGATCTTGCTGTCAAATAAAAGGCCTAAATAGGGAAAGGTACTTACAGTGCCCATTATGTGGGTCCCTAGTTTAAACACAGATTTCTTAATGAGCTTTTTGCCTGCAACCATCGTAAATGATTTGCTCAAATTCACCGACAGGTCTAAATTGTCCATGAATTTTACAAATCCATTGATGAGCGATTGGAGACTTCGTGGGGTTCGTGCAAGCAGGACCGCGTCATCCGCGTACAAAAGTACAGGAATTTGACGCTTCCCTACTTTGGGGCAGTCTACAGTCTGAGCAATAAGGCTTGTCTCTAGATCATTGATATACAATGAGAACAAAAAGGGAGCGAGAATACACCCCTGCCTTACTCCACTTGTACATGGGAATGAGTCAGTTTGCCCCCCCCTCCGTGCTAAAGCGAACCCTAGCTGTAGTATTCCAATGCAACTCTCTCAAAATGTTTATAAGGCCCGGGTCTATTCCCAAATTATTCATCATTGCCCACAATTTGTTCCTATTCACATTATCAAATGCTCCCGCCAGATCCATAAAACCCATGTAAATGGGACCGTTGCTTGCTTTAGTGTACTTAGCAACCAGTAAGTATAGATTTAGACATTGGTCACTAGTCGATTTTCCCGCTCTGAACCCATACTGTGTGTCGGCTATTGTGTGATGCTCTTCAGTCCAGGTCATAAGACGATTCAAAACCACCCGCCCAAGTATTTTGGCTGATACATCAATCAGCGATATCGGTCTATAGCATTGAGGATTGTCCCTATTCCCTTTCTTGAAGATAGGGACAATTAATGCAGTGGACCAAGATCTCGGGAGTCCTGATTTAATAGCCGCATTTAGCACCCTCGTTAAAATTGGCGCCCACAGGTCGATGTTACTTCGATATAGATCTGGGGGAGTACCATCGGGCCCTGGAGCTTTGTTCGGTGTCAACCCTTGAATTGCCTTCATGATCTCTGTTAGTGTAAAATCTATTTCCAAACTCCTTGTGCCATCCCAGCCCCCTTCTTGTTTTGTGTCTTTAGAGTGGTTATAAAGACCCTCAAAATGAGTCACCCATTGCTGAGGGAGGATATTTGTACTAAGGACCGGAGCACTACTATCCTGGAAACAGGGCCTATTAATAATCCTCCAAAATTCTGTAAAATTCCTATTTTCTCCTGCCTCTCTTAGATCAGCCCAGACTTCTGCTTGTAGGGTAGCCTTTCTTTCTTTTATCTTAATTTTATAAATTTGTCTATACTTGGCCACTTCAGTCTTATCCCTAGGGTTAGCTTTGAGGCTTGATTTTAGGTTTCTTAATGCTCAGGAACAGTCAGTATCAAACCATCTTGGCTCTGTACCTAACTTTCTAGGACCTTTTACTTCTAATAGCTTTTCGGCCAGTTTTGTCAAATCCCTGAAGGCCGCAACTAGGTCAACTCCCCCTATCTTAGGATCTAAACAGTCTTCAACACACTTTTTACCCTTTACAAGCAGTGTAGTATAAAATTCCTGGGCATTGATTTTTGCCCACCTTAAACGCCTCCCCTGGTCTGTTGGCCATAGAGTAATATCCACTTGTTTGTTCATTTCCAAGTGGCCCTTATAGAGTAATTCTATAACCAAGGGATTGTGGTCACTAAAAGTACTCCATTTAGTACTGACCTCTGTAATCCAATGTTTTCAAAGGGGGATATCAGTATATATTCTATGATAGAGGAGCATCCTCTTCCTTTAAAAGTTGGCACAAGAGTGCCCTCTGGACCCGGGACTACCAAATCAATAGTGTGTACCAATGTATGAGTACCAATTAATTTAGTTAATGTTGTGCCCTCAGTGCTGTGCTCAAAGTGTGGCCCCTTCGTGACCGGGCAGGCATCCCAGTCTGCAGTTACCGGTAATAAATTTGGGCAGAGTTGACAATTTAACTCTCCCATTAGTAACACAATTGGTTCTCCCCCCCTTTCCTCAGATCAGCTTCTTGGTTCAGTCTGGTATCTAATTCCTGCAGGGCAGCATTCCTACCGTTTAAAGAGCCTGAGTTGTAAATATTAAATACCTGTACCCTCAGCCCTTGTCCTTGGAATGTTACTGCTTGAAGGGTGTGTGATGTCCAAGATGGCAATGTCCATCTTCCCTTAAGGTTAATATCCACATACAGTGTTAACCCTCCCCTCGCCCTTCCTGCCCTACTCTCCTGGGCTGGGACAAAGAAACACTTATAGCCCTCTAAATGATAGGGATCGGACTTAACCGCCCAGGTCTCATGTAGAGCTAATATATGAAAGCCACGTAGTTGGTTCCTCCAATCTACATTTTCAAATTTTCCAGCTAAGCCTGCTATATTCCAGGAGGTTATATTCACCCTTCCCCCCGACGCCCTCACCACATTCAGACCCTGGGCATTTGGCCTAACTACATCCCTCCTCACTGTCGTGAACTCCTGTTTCTCCCCGTCCTGCTTAAACGGAGTCACTTCCAGCCCGTTCAGCTTACAACTTCCCCGAGATGCTATTTTGCTAATATCGGTGGGCAACCTTCTTTCCATCCCCTCCTGGTGTATCTCTAATTTGGGTAGTCAATCATTTTCATCCAAAGACTGAAGGGGACTGAATCTATTTGTCCACTGTGGGCCACCCTGATTTAATAATGGCAGGCCACTGTATTCAGATTTCCTTGCCCTATATCCATCTACTCCTCTGTCCTTTCTTCCCTGAATGTGAGTTGAGGGGTAGGCGACACAATTTCTAGGATAGAAGTACCCTAGTGTCATAGATCGTATAGTACTGGTTAGATTCCTGTTATGGTTACCCAGTATATACTCCACTAGGTTCGGATTCCTAAAGTTAGCAATAATGCAATCCCCTTCAATGTCTTTCCTTCTGCTTCCCAACCAGGATACTCTCCTAACATGTATGATTTCTCCAGTTTCCTGCCCTTGTAATGGCCTATGTATGTTCAACCAGTTGATAATCTTGTTTTTAAGTTCCGTGTATGACTCTTTCTGACCCCTCCTTTATTCAGGTACCCCAGCAAACACCACAACATAGGGACTTGCTTGAGGAGGTAAATTTACCCATGGAAGGGGGGAGTGGGTTCTATCCATACGCTCCTGTCCTGCCTGGTGATTATCATTCTGACTGTGAGTGGCCAAATTCCCTGTCTGAGTCTGAGTAGGGTTGGGCTGCACCTGGCTTTTATGGGTGTCATAATTCCCACTTTTTTGGATACTTCCATCCTCCGAATAAGCTGAAGCTTTAGGTAATGCATGGACTTGTACAATAGTACATGGCTCATTATTTACACGCGAAGTCACGTTCCTCAAAGAGTGACGCCAGGAACTGCGATCCTGATACAGATTGGAGGAGGTCATAAGGAGAATTAAGAACCAGCAAACGAGGTCTAAATATAGAGGGATTCTACTTCATGGATAGTGAAATGAGACTTAAATATCAAGCAATCGCTCTCAGCAGTTATTCTTTTTAAGAAAGATCAAGTGATGTGTTTCCCTTTTCTTCTCTGAAAGTCATTTGATACCAATGCAATGATATAATGGTTGGGTGTTTAAAGAAATATAAATAAAACAAAACAAAAACAAATTTCATCCAGCAAAAGTAGTAAGGTGAATCAGTGCCCTTGGTGCTTCGTGATGGGAGACCCTGCTCACCCTTCCTTGTGAAGCAACGACCTCATCCTGAAGCTGTGCTGGCAATGGGCTGGGTGAGTGAATGCCTGCTGCTAAATAGAGTGTGCATACTCGCAGAGCCAGCTCAGACTTTCATCCGTCTAAGGTTGGCAGATTTGGAAATTGGGGGGCAGATTTATGTTTCCTGGCGCATCCCTGCAAATCAGCAAGGATGCGCCAGGAATGATGCGTCACGCAAGTTTACCCTTGCGCCACACATGATGCGCCGCATTTACAATGCGGCGCATCATGGCACAGGAATAAACAGATGCGTGACGCATCCGATGGCGTAAGGTTGGCGCAGTGCTTCTGTTGCGTCGCAAGCGAGACGCAACTCCAGCACTGTTCCAACCTACCCTATCCCTAACATGGTGCGTCAAGCCTTATGCCTGCTTCAAGCAGGCGCAGGGTTTTGGTGCACCAGCGTTGGGAAAGTGACTCAGTCAAATCTTATAGATTTGACTGAGTCACTTTTCAGGGGCGTTCCTGCGACGGAACGCCCCCCCTTCTGTCGACACGCCCACGTGAAACCTGACGCAGGTTTTACGTGGCGCAGGGCTTTACATCGTGACGCATCTCCATAGATGCGTCACGATGTAAATATGGCGCAACGTGGCGCAGGGTTTACACCGCCGCTGCGTCACAAAAGTGACGCAACGGCGGCGTAAAAGTGGCGCATCTCCAATATAGATCTGCCCCAGAGGCTTTAACGTGCTTTAAAATGTCACAGGGGCCGAAAGAAGCGCTGTGAAGATGAGTGTTCTGCAGGAAAGGAACCAGTACTATTTTGTCATGTGACTGCATTTACAAATCTAGATTCTTTACTCATTATTCCACATGCGCATGTGTATGACTACATGTACAACCTGGCTGTGATGGTAAAACCGTAAGCTCCTTTCTATAGCTCCCTGGATCCAGGAATGAGTTGTCAGCAGCTTCCCGTTTACTGCTGCTGCCTGACATCCTGCAGACAGGATGCTTCACTGCCAGTGTGTCTGCGGGATCATGATTGACTTCAGCACAGGCTTACAGTAACACCGAGCCCCAGGTGCAGCCATCCAAAGTGACAGGGAAGGCAGAGGCCACGCCGGGTTAATGGGAATCTCCTGATAGAATCAAACTTTTCAGAAAGTTGATTTATTTTCATTGAAAGGTGAAAGCTGACCTGTCGTTGACTGACAGGGTAGACGTCCACTGCTGTGTGAGCACAGCTGCAAGAATATTCAGGGTACATCTCCTTTTGAGCGAGACTGCACCTGTGGCACTTTTATCAAAATCAAAGGAGTCCAGAATCCGTGCAAGGCACCCTACTTCAAGTTTCAGAAAACCCTGCATCCAGCCCATCCTTTTTGTTTTATATAATTGTGCCCAGGTACATTAGTCTGATTAGTTGACTGGAAAAAAACAAAACGACATCTCCCAGTTGTTAAATGAAAGCTTGAAACTAGAAACATAAAGCATATAAGGTGGTGCACACCACTAAACCCTTTTTATTAACGTTCAGGTCATTTGCCTTCATTTGGCCTTTTTGTATTTCTCTTCTTACAACGCATTATGGGCCTTTTGGTTATACATGTTATAGTAAATCATCTACGTCACAATTGCATACAATCCTTGGCTTAATTGGTTATATACTAAAGGACAATTCATGAGGGTCATTGTAGTTGTTCGTGTGGTAAAATAGTTCCTTTCAATGCCACTCTGATGTAAGTGCATTTATGTATGTCATAATACATTGCCTCTGTTGTAGCTTCAGTGTAACGTCTGGTATGTATTTCACTCTCTGCAGAACTCTTCATGGGAATTTATGCAGGGTCAGCTTTAAAGCAGGTACATTTTCATAGCGGACAAAAATACACAAAAGGGAGTGCCTCAAGAGTCCAACAAATTGTATTAAGAGCTTGTTCCCTTTTTTTCTCATCTTTCATGAAGAACACATAACTCTATGGTGTTGATCCCAATTTACTCTTTTCAAGCCCAAAATAACAAGGGAGCTGTAGTATGAAGTCTCAAAACAATTCTCTTTATTAGTATTCAAAACATCAATTAAACAGCCCAGACAACACGTTTCGGCCTCTGAAAGGACTTCATCAGGGTTTATGTATTTTTTTGCAACAATATCACATGGAAGTCTTCAGAAGAAGGTACTTGATGGTGGTGGCGCATCGTGCTGCCTCGTCTGAGCTTACAGAATCTAATGAGGTGTGGATAGTAAGCTGCATTATTAATATATGGCCTTCAGTCATTGTTCTACAATAATATAGGAGCAATACAAGTGTTCCAAGAATCTCTGGGTGTACTGATTCACTCACACTTGGACATTGATGTGATATTTTTGAAAGGCAACAAAAGAATCAGTCTCAGCAATTTGTTTAGGCAGGGTGTTCCATGATTTAGCAGCTACCACAGAGGAGTGAGTGCCACATGAAAATTTAGGAACTACCACTTTTTGCCAGAAGCTGAACCTCAGAAGCCTAGATGGCCTGTACCAACGAAATGTGGACCTGATTGCAAGTGCTCCTTTCTCATGAAGAGCAAGGTGCACTATATAGAGATACACTGCATACTTTGTTGACAACAATGGCTGTCTTTATCAGTGAAGGTATGAAGACAGTGATCCATGCGAAGTGCAAACACATGCTGTGGTCTGCCTCCTGGACTTAGCTTTATCGGCTTCATGCTTTAGGTGAGATGTAGCATCTGCAAAATGCGAAGTGTGCTAGCAATAATGCAACTGTCTCTGGCAGAACCTTGCTCAATAATCTGGGCGAAGGACCTCTCCTGACAAGTGGTGAAGTGGCAATCCTTATATACTAAATCTTATCAAACATTGGGATTTCTGACATAAGTTTAGAAACGTCTGACATAGATTATGTGCAGCAAGGTGTGCGTCTCTGACGTTTCCTTATGAACATATAAGGCAAAAGGACGTCAATTCAGACTACACTATTTTGACTATATGTCTGTATTTGTTCTTATTTGACCTTGACATGGTGAAAAGTAGACACTTGTCCTAAACTCATGTCGCATCAGGTGTTATATCTATGTCATTAGTCGAATAAGTTGATGCTTTGACAGTTCTTAGAAAAATAAGGTAAGACAACATCGGCATCAAATGGCAGACATGACAACAATTTTGCATACATAAGGAAAGAAGGCGACATCCATTATCTAAGATTGAGAAAACGGTGACCTCCATTACCTAAGATGGAGTAAGAGCCTACATAAAATGGAGTCGGCCCTTAGAGGTTTTACGTCAGACTGGCCCTGTGGCATTGTGACTATGAGTGGGCAATGAGTATAGGACTGGAGAGGAGTATGTCTTTCAGTACTAGCCCTGATGAAACAGGCATTTTGTTTGGCTGAATTGCTGTGCATTATTGATCAGTGTGGGCAAGCCAGACAATTTTACATGGTGAAATACATGTAAAACCTGTTCAATCATATGTAACTTGATACCCACTGTTTATGTATCTAATCTAATGCCCAAGTGTGAATGCATTCATATTTCACTTTCCAGCAAGTGAAAAGGTCGAAAGAGAAATTTACTATCAACATTTTCTCAATTGAACTAGCCACCTGAAATGGCTGTATCTTATCATTGTTAAAGAGACCACCAGAGTGGCACTGGCTACCATCACAATCTCTGAGTTCTTTGTGAGAGGTTTAATGGGAGTTGGCAAAGCTCATGCACCAGAGGCAAAGTACAAAGGGGCAGATTTATGAGGCCCTTGCGCCTCATTTACGCTGCCGTTGCGTCACTTTTGTGATGCAGCGGCGGCGCAAATCCTGCGCCATGGTGCGGGGTATTCATAACGTGACGCATCTGGGAGATGCGTCACGTTGTGAAGCTCTGCGCCACATATAGGCGTTCCAGGGCAGGTGGGGGCGTTCCGGCGCAGGAACGCCTCCTAAAAGTGGCTGAGTGAAATCTACAAGATTTCACTCAGTCACTGTTGAGCCCATGCTGCGTCAAAACCCTGCGCCTGCTTGAAGCAGGCGTAAGGATTGACGCAGCATTGTGCAGATAAGGCAGCCCAGAGCCTTGCTGGAGCTGCGTCGCGCTTGCGACGCAACTCCAGCAATGCGCCACTTTTACGGCACAGATGCGTGACGCATCTGTGCCATTTTTGCCCCATGGTGCGCCGCATTATAAATGCGGCGCATCCATGATGGCGGAGCTGGGGCGCAAAATAACTGGCGCATCCCTGCTGATATGCAGGGATGCGTCAGTTATTATAAATCTGCCCCAAAGTGCTGAAATCAAAGCATCATATGACTATTGAGGGAAAATTACAAGGTACAACAATGAGATGGTCATTTAATTGGAAAGGACATTAAACATTAAAAGAGAAGACAATCTGATGCATGCAATATACAAAGGGATTTGGGACACTATTCTGTGGAGGAGAGCAGAGCAGAGAACTTCACACAAAACTGAGCATGGGTTGTTTTTATCTGAAGGGAAAAAAGCTTCCTTTTCTGGGAAATACTGCTGTGTGGCACATTTTGGTGGTGCCGGGTGTGACAAAAGGCCCCTTGCTTTATGGTCACCGCCCTTTTCTGTGGACTGATGCTGCTGGTCTTTAAACTCTGTGCACTGGCCTTCTGCTGTCTAGGCCCCAATAAATGTGCTCTGACCCCTAATGCATTCTAACATTGACTAATCCCCAATTGTCTCATTTAACTTTCCAGTGAGGGCATATTATGTGAAGTAAAAAAATACACCATGGTATAGAAAAGTAAATGTCACATCAGTACTGCTGCACCTATTGTGCCATTCACTGGGCTGACAAGGAAAACATGGCTTCAGGCCTACATGTGTAGTCTGACTCCTGTAGCTTTTAAACCTGCAAACAGACCTCCATAATTAACCTTCTCACAGGAAGGAAACTCTACGTTTGCCTATTAAGCAAGTCACTCCTAAGCAGACCTTGTAGCCCACAAGATAGGATGCTTTGTATTTAAAAGTGTTTTATATAAGAATTTAATCTTTGCATGTTCCTACAATGGCCAGTCCCCAGAAGCTATTTTCAAAGTTAGTTCCGTAGCTTGTCCTATGATGAGATAACTAAAGTTAATGTGCTAATTCAGTATTTTCTGTCTGAAACAGGCTACTGAGATGTTTCAGCCACTGTTTTTATATTTCTCAAAAATCTAATTCAAAGATGAAGTTGGATTTTTTATCAATATACAGGAAAAGTAACATTTAAAAGGTGATACTCTCCCTGAATAAAGCCCCTGCAGGATAATTAACATTAGCCTGCCTACAGCTGGTCTGGAAGTGCTGCTTCGATGGGGTGTTTAATACTGATATCAATTCAGAGACAGTTGTTTGGGCCTGGCAGGATGGGTCTTGGGAGAGGAGGGGAGTTTAAGTGCAGCAAATAATGTGCTCCAGCCTAACCGAAGCAGGGAGGTTTAGGAGTGTTCAGGATCTTCAATAATTTAAAAGGGATTGGTGGAGACTGGCATTTTTATAGTTAATGATAACAAAAGCCTGGAGAAGAGGGGTCTGTTCATCCAAAAATACACTTTAGCCCACTGGCTTTAGTCTCAGTGGATGAAGGAGCTGGTTTCAGAAACAGTTTAGAGTGGTTGAATGGGAGGGGACTGCTTATTGCCTTAGATACACCTCTAGGTGTGCCACAAGCTCCCTCAAGGGGAAGAAAGATTTTGCCAAGTTTGATTTTACTGATAAAGATGCACTGTGGGATTGTTTAGAGTGCGACAAATAGGATGTGCTGCAAATGTGGAAATGTTTGCCTCTGAGACATTTTGCCCATTGGTCAGGGAGCACCCAGGAGTCATCTTCACTCACCAGCTAGCGAATTGAAGAAAAGTAGCACCTCATCCTCAGCTCTTCAGAGCACCTTCTGGACCTGTGGCAAGCCAGAAGAGGGCTTCACCTGCTGTCTGTAACTTGTGTGGACATCTGAAGGGCTGGATCTGCTCCCACTTGCATACATGACTAAGAAGTGAACTTCAAGGGTCAGTTGGCTGACCTCCTGTGTGGCTACTGAAATATAAAAAAGCTGCAATAGGCCCTTTTCCTGGAGTGACTAGATGACTAGTTACAACTGAACCTGGACTTGACCTTGCTGGTTTCGTCTTCTGGAATGTGTACTGACCCCTAAGTGCTGTTCCTGTGGTTTTGGGCGCATTAGAAGTGGCAGAGAGGAACTACCTCAAAATATCTGGCAATTTGGGACAAATAACATTTTTGAACTTCCATGACCTCTGGAGCTCCAGCAGGTGCTTGTGGCCAAAGTTCCCTATTTGTTAAAAATCTTCATTAGTTAAAGCTTCAGGCTGGCCCTGCTAGAAAATTGTGACTTTCAAAAATTAGACTAAGGCCCAGATTTACAAATACTTTTCATCTTGTTTGCATTTCTGTTTTAATGCACACAAAGGAAAGAAAGGTTTTAGGTTGGGATTTACAATGCAAATCAAATCGCTATTTGTGTTGGATTGTAATGAAAAGTAACACAAAGCTGCACAATGCGCTGCCTTTTGCCACTTTGCGTCAAGGTGGTGTTCCATGGATTTTGCATGGTCAACCACCTATGGGTTTTGATGCAAATCTCTATCCACAAAAACTGTAGGCAAGGATTTGCACCAAAATCCAACACCTCCTTGAGTCTGGCATATCAAGGAGAAATGTTTTAATTTCTCCTTATTTTTCCCTCTTTGCATGTGTGCTGCCTTTTACTGCACACATGCCAAGTGGGGAACTCCATTAAAGCATAGTTTTTTACTGGAAGGGACCCCTTCCTGTACAGAAACAATGCTTACCACAACACAGACGCCCTTGCACTATGGCAAAGGGTGTCTGCATTGGCACATTGCAGCCAAATGTGCGCCAGGAGAGAGAACAGTACAACATCTAAGGAGATATAACACTGTTCAGCTCTCTCCCATTCACGTAACGCAGCACAGCAACTTTACTTGCTGCACTGTGTTGTGTGATTTCGTTTTTAGTAAATCCGGGCCACCGTCTGAAGGTAGAATCCTGACTGGGCAAAGGCACAAAAAGTCTGCCTGACAAGAGTACTTTGGCGGCATGCAAAAAACAATGAATGACTTCAGCAGAACATTTTTCCAGTGGTTCTACCGCTTTGAGAGGACGTTGTTAGATATCTAGCACTGCCAAAGGATGTCAACTTCCATAATAAAAGACTATTATTCTACACAATGCAGTACTGTGTTGTGTCAAAGGGAGAGAGTAGAAATGCTTTATATTTACAAACAAACGGAGCATTTCTTCTCTCTACTTGTGCTATTGCACGGTTTGCTGCCTAGCACCAACATAGGCCACTTGCACCATGGTGCAAGGGAGCCTGCATTACAAGCTGCATTGCTTGGGTGCAGTGAGGGACACCTGCCTGCACAAAACAAAATACAAACAGGCACTTTCTTCTTTCTATGTATGATACGAAATGCATGACGAATAGAAAGAGGAAATAATGAGGAGAAAAGACATATAATTCTAATGTTTAAAAAGAGGTCTTTTATAGGGTATGAGTCTCAAAGGTGCAAAAACAAGATCATGTGTATTGTAAGTATTGCATTATGGAAAAGCCAGTGCTGAGAAACATCAAAGAAAGAGCCAGTGTGGGCCTTAGCCTTGGCCATGGGCTTAATTGGTATTTTCCAGTCATTACTGAATGCAGCTAAGTAGATACTTAATGAATGGGATAGTTACATGGAGGTGACCTGTGGCAGTATTACATATAGGGCACATTGCCCCATTCTGCAACATGATGCACCCATAACTGGGTGAACCAGGCACAGACTGAGTGCCGTATTATGGCCAATGCACTCTTAACAGCGTATTTAGGCACAAACTCAGATCTGCAATCTAAACAGCACATATTTTTTTTCTTGATTTTTCCTTTCTTTTTTTTTTTTATTGATATTTCAAAAAGAAACTCAGTGAGCAACTAGCCAGTAGACAATCAGTACATAATCATACACAAGCCTGCACCACCAATACAGTTCAGATGTTATACCGTGCATAGCCGGCCCATTGATAGAAACAGAGGTATGTAAGTGGACACAGCATAGCAAATCCAATTGTGAGAAGAACATGTAACGGTATAGACAGAAATCAAGGACAACACCCCATGCATTATGCATAACAGATAAATCTTCTGAAAAGAAGCACGGCAACACCGCCCCTCTCGATTTACCCCACAGTTCCGGTATCAATCGACGTGTCCTCATCCGCCCCTTGCCTCTCCCGGGCCCAAGTGAAAATGGTTCCCAAATGTCTCTTGATCTGGAGGTAGGAGGCATTAATTCCCAGAAGGTGGTGAGTTGGGAATGACCATACGTAATGTCCCTGATCCACTAATTAATGGAAGGCACCCTCTTCCTCCCCCAATGCACAGCAACTTGGCATTTGGCAAAGAGGAGAAGCAATGCATGCAGTTTGTGGATATTAACGTGTGTGTCTTTTACATAGCTCAACAGGCCCAACAAGGGTGTGGGAGCCGCAGGCATTCCAATGATCTGATGTATCATTGTAAATACTGTTGAACAAAATGGCGTCAGTCGTGGACAGTCTCATGCCATATGGAGAAAAGTTGCTGGGACAAAAGCACAGCGCCAACAGCCCTCATCATCCCTAAGCCCCATACGGTGCAGGCTTATAGGCGTCGTTAAAATCGATGGAGAAACCTAAAGTGTATTAGGCAAAGTTTGTAATTGGGGGAAAACTCAGTGAGCTGGTGACAGCAATATGACCACTGGACCTCAGTAAGCGAGTAAGGGAGTTCGTCGTTCCACGCCTGAGGTGCTCTCGGCCTTGTCAAAGGTGCAGAGGTCTGCATGCGTGTATAGAGCCGACACCAGGAAGACCGTCACCCACGCCCTCGTCACCAGCCGATTGGACTACGGGAACACCCTGTACGCCGGCATCACCACCAAGCTGCAGAGGAAACTCCAACTGATCCAGAACGCTGCCGCAAGACTCATCCTGGACATCCCTCGCCACCACCACATCTCCGGACACCTGAAAAAACTCCATTGGCTACCCGTCAACAAGCGGATCACCTTCCGACTACTCACCCACGCACACAAAGCCCTTCACAACCTCGGACCCAAACTCATCAACAACCGCGTCTCCTTCTACACTCCCCCACGCACTCTGCGCTCCACCGGACAGGCCCTGGCAGCCGTACCCCGCATCTGCAAAGCCACCGCCGGAGGAAGATCCTTCTCTTTTCTAGCAGCGAAGACCTGGAACTCTCTGCCCAGCCACCTTCGCGCCATACCTGACCACCTCTCCTTCAGAAGGCAGCTCAAGACCTGGCTCTTCGAGCACTGACCCCCCCCCCTCCCAGCGCCTTGAGATCCTTGATGGGTGAGTAGCGCGCTTTATAAATGCGATTGATTGATTGATTGAGTGCGACGAGTTTGCGGGGCGAGGGTGAGCTTAACAGGTTCTCTAAGGCTGGCATGGGTGGCGGGGGACTCGTAAATGTTTCATGTAGGGATTGACAGGCAGCCCGAAGTTTGTAATAGAGAAATAGTTCAGCAAAGAGCACTGTTTGACCATCCTCCACAGCCAGGGGCGGTCGAAACACGTCTCTGGGATATAGGTTCGCGAAAGTGCTTAGGTTAATATTGTGTGTCACAGCCTTACTAATTCCAACCCCTATGTTGGGTAGCATAGGGTTGTGCGCTAGTGGCATAGATGGGGCACATAATATGGAAACGACCGCTCTTTTCTGCAGTTCATTCCACGCCCACCACAGGGTCTCCAGAAGTGTCTGTGCCGTCTCTAGGATGATGGTAAGGCTGATAGAGAGCCACACGGAGAGGGACAGGAGCCGCCGCATAAGGCTCCACTGCCACATGGGATTGAAAAGGAGCCGGGTAGACCCAGTAGTGGAGAAACTGAGCCTGGGCGCACCAGGCATACAGTTGCATTTCAGGGCTCCCAAGCCGCCCTGGCTCAGGGGAAGCGTCAACAAATCCCAAGACTCCCGAGCCTGCCTGCCCGCCCACACCAGCGAAACCAGCAAGGACCTGAGGGACTTAAAAAAGGCATGTGTGAGAGGGATCGGGATATTTGCAAATAAATCAAGAAATTTCGGCAGTACCACCATTTTAGCTACTGCTAGTTTCCCAGCCAGAGACAGCGCGAGCTTGGCCCAAGCTGTGACGTTCTCTTCCAGCAACGTAATGGTGCGTCCGTAGTTTAAATTCCATATCTCTTGCAAGTTTCTGCTAAGCCATATGCCCAGACACTTTACTGTGTCATCCGCCCATTTTAAAGGGAACTTGGAGACAACTGGGGCGGTGATATCCGTCAATCGAAAGATAACTGACTTAGCCCAGTTGATGGAGACTCCAGATAGGCTGCCAAATCTAATAAATTCCGGCAGGAGGGGATCCAGGTTCGCTGCGAGATCAATCACGTATAGCGTGACATTGTCGGCATATAGCGATTTAAGGAGGCTTCTAGTGCTAAACCCAATCCCCCTGGCCATGTGATGTTGTCTTATGCCCGCCACCAGCGGTTCCATCGTGATCGTGAAAAGCAGGGGGGACAGAGGGTACCCCTGCCTCGTGCCCCGCAAAATAGGGAAAGGTGCCAACATGAGGCCTTTCACTCGCATCCGAGCCGTAGGCCGTGTATATAGCAGACGGATTACATTTATAAACAGTGGGCTGAACCCCATGCGGCCCAGAATGGCGAACAGATACGGCCATTCGAGAGTGTTGAAAGCTTTTGTAGCATCAAGGAAAAACGCAGCCGCCTGCACGTCTGGATGAAGATAGTGTAAGACTGAGAAAACAGTCCTGAGGTTGTGGGAGGTGGAACGCCCAGGAATAAATCATGATTGATCAGGACTAGCGATCAGGAGAAGTAGGGAATGTAACCTATTAGCGATCAGCTTGGCCAAAATTTTGACATCCACATTTATTAATGACAGCGGTCTGTACGAGTCTAATTCAGTTTTAGGCTTCCCGGGTTTCAGTAAAGTAATTATTATTGATTTGCGCATGGTTGGTGGTATAATACCAGAAGTATGGGCTTCCTCATATTGCGCTATCAGGTGCGGCGCCAGTTCCTCCACATAGATTTTGTAGAAGGCGGTCGTTAGACCATCAGACCGGGGGGCCTTGTCCAGTGGCATACTTTTCATTACCCGAGAAACGTCCTCTACTGTGAACGGGAAATCTAAATAATCTCTGTACCTTTGACTGAACCAAAGCAGTTCAAGTGAGTCAAGGAAAGACTGCAGGCCCTCCGGACATGCCTCTTGAGTAGCGGTGTATAGACTGGAGTAGAAGGAGGAGAATTCGTCAGGTATACCTGCCTGGCCTCTAATGACAGTTCGACGTGTGCTGATCAATTCAGGGATATAAGCAGTGGATCGTGGGGCACGAATCATCGCCACTAGAGTCCTCCCCGGTCTATCACCTTCCCCGTATATCCGCGCCTCAGCGTATTTCCCCAAGAACTTCACCTCTCGCTGAGCCTCCTCCTCAAAGTCAAGCAATCTGTCTTTTAAAAGAGCTAACGTTCTGGGATCGTTGGAGGAGTAATATTGTGTTTCTAGTCCCCTGATTTGAGTCTCTCGGGAAGCGAGCGAACCCCAAATGGCCTGTAACACCCCGGCTTGGAGAGCAATGCATTTACCCCTAATAACCACCTTGAACGCTTCCCAAAGGGAGGACTCCGTGTCCACCGAACCGGAATTAAGGATAAAATTAGTCAGTAATGTCTGTTCTAATTTCTTCTTTAAAGGCCTCATCCAAAAGTGCATGTGGTGGTAAACGCCATGAGAATAGGCCTGGGGGGACTCTGGAAGTACTAATTGCAGAAGGCATAAGGTGTGATCGGACAGTGATCTGGGGAGATGGGATACCTCCTTGGTCCAGGTGGCAATATTGCACGACACCAACCAGAAGTCCAACCTTGACCATGCGCCATGATGCTCGGAGATACAGGTACCCTCCCGAATCGCTGGGTGTCTACATCGCCAAATGTCAGCCAGGTTCCCATCTGAGATTATGGCATTCAATGCCACACTAGCATAAGGGTGTAACGTCCGGGAAGTCCCCCACCAGTCCAGGTCATCGTCTAAAATTGCATTAAAGTCCCCACCCCAGATAGTGTCACTACCAGATGCTTTAACTCTAGACCAAATGTCTTGAAAAAAGCTAGGGGAGTCCACATTAGGGCCATACAACGCAACTATCACGACTGGGGTCCCACCCAGAGTGCCCAGGAGGACAATGAACCTACCCTTCGGGTCAGTGTGTAATTCCCTTTCCCTCCAGTCCAAGCCCCGCCTTATCAGCACAGCAACCCCTCGAGAGTAGTTGGAGTATATGGAAGAGTACACTTGGCCCCACGTACTATGCTTCAGCCTGAGGGAAGGTACGACATTGAGATGTGTTTCTTGTAGCACAAACACATCTACTTTGTTACATTGTACTTCAGCAGGTAGGCATGCACAAGCCTGGACTTTCTACAGTCATTCAATCCCCGAATGTTCCATGTTAAAAAATTCAAACTGGTGGCATGGTGACTGACTGCGTACATTGCAAGAATACAGTGAGGGAAGGGCAGCGCATCACAATCTTAGTAATCCAGGTGCAAACAATCAAACGGCAAAGTGTCATACTGGTTAAAAACAGAACAAACCCCGCTCCCCACCCTCCGCCCACTCCAACGCCCCAATTAGGTTGTAGAGAACCCACCCTCAACAACATGAAGAAACAGTTAGCAAAAAGGAATCCTCCCATAGGGGCGCAGGACCCCCAGCGTACTCCCTGTCAAGACAGGGTGGCAGAGAAACTGCAGAGAACTAAACCAATTGCATGAGAATGTTCAAACAAAACGTCCACATTTCATTACAGCATGGTAGGAGCTTAGGCACTCCGCACATCACAGTCCGACCTAATGTGTTCCAACACCCTCTGGTATGTCGTATAGTCTACCAAGCCGCACCTGCAGGCTCCCACCATATTGGACCTCTCCACCCCAGCACAGGAAAATTAAACCATAAAAAAGGGGGGAAACAACCTGAGGCATAACGAGCAAGGTCCTGCAGAGAGAGTATGCCACACAAGCCCTCCAACCTCAATCCAAATGCAGGACAACCAGAACATATGATATTACACAGCTGGAGAGCCATCAGTCATTGTCGCTGAGCCGGGCATCAGCCGAATCCGCCACCCTGGAGCCAGGTTTAGACTGCTTACCACCTATGTGTTTTGCAAATTTGAGGGCAGATTTAGTATCCGTGAAAAAGTGTGCAGAGCCTTCATGAGTGATCTTACGTTTGGCCGGGTATAGCAATGAGTAGGGGATCTGGGCCTGCAGCAGGAGTTGTTTAGCAGGCAGGAATTCACGCCTCGCCATCTGCACCACAGGTAAAAAGTCTGGGTAAAAGGAGATTTGATTACCCTTGTGCGTGATCTTCCCCTTCTCTTGCGCCAGATGCAGAATCAGGTCACGGTCATGGTAGTTGAGAATCTGAGCCAGAATGGGTCTGGGCGAGGCTCCAACCAGTGGTCTAGGGCCCAGGGCACGGTGCGCCCTCTCGACCGTGAAGACCGCAGATAGATAAGTGTCGAAGAGCTCCCGGAGCAGGTCAGCCACATAGGTCTCCATCTTGGCAATGGCTGTGTTCTCCGTTATGCCCGTGATACGCAGGTTATTACGGCACAACCTCGCCTCCAAATCCTTGTTTTTGGCGCGGATTAAACCCAACACTCTGTCCATCTGTAGAAGTTGTTCCTTCATTTCCACTTGGAACGCATGAAAATCGGAAACCTTATTTTCAAGTATATCGAGTCTGGTCTCATGAGTCCCCACTTGGGTTTTGACAGCATCTAGTTGGGTAGTGAGCGCATCCAGCTTGGTATTGATGTTCCGCAAAGAAGACCGCATCTCAAGCATTAGAGTGTGTAGGTCTTCCCCTCGATCCTCCATCTGCGGCTCCGCAGGTCTCTCCGCACCGACCTCAGGGTCTGACTCCGTAAGCCTTGTGGTCCTCCTCTGGTCGAAGGTCAGCTTCAGCTGCTTTGCGTCCTGCTTCCCCATGTCCTGTGCAGGTGTCGCCGTCCTCCCCAGCAGGGCAAACCAGACGCCCGCAGCACGAATAGCACACACCTGGCCGCTCCACACCCGCTACTCGCCCACTTGTTATCTGCGAGTCCACGGGGGACAGTCCATAGCCGCGGCCCGCAGGGATAGCCAGGGGGCCCTCCCACACTTAAATCAGACAACGGATGTGTCTGCAGGGTCCGACATACACTTCAGAGAGGCACCGCTCCATATGGGATCACCAATCCATCCAGGTCGCAGCAGAACCAAAGCAAGATCCACGGAGTGTCTCACCAGCGCGACCCGTACACACTTGGCAGCCCAATAAGTCAGTTCACCAGTATGCCCTCTGTATTAATAGTGCTGCTGCGGAGTACTCAGGCCCACAGGTACAAAATGGCACGTGAGGCACGCGTCCAGTCTCAGTCTATTCCCCAGGTATAAGTCCACCTCCCCAATCGCCGCATCCCCACTTTGCACCACGTATCACTGTCAGGGCCCGGGAAGCGCAGACTAAGATCTTCGGGCAGATCAGCACGGCTCTTTAGTAGGGTCCGCGGCAGGGTCGATGCACACTTCCAGGGCCTCTGATGTAGAAGGAAACGCTCCGCAGCCACCCTGGCCGGGGCCTCCACTTCTTGGACCGCCGCGGGCTCAATTTCAAGGTCAGCCCACGCGCGCAGCGACAGGACGAGCACGCGCAGCCGGCCCAATTCCAGCAAGTCGCACAGCTCGGTTCCGGAAAGAAGCACAGGGACGTGGGACACAGCGATCTGCACCTTGCGTTGTCTGCTTTCCGTGGGCGAATGTGCAGCACGATGGTAGCTCTCCAAAGAGAAGGATTAATTCAGGATTAATTCACGGCCGGTGGAGCTCACTCACAGAGTGGCCATTTTGCAGCTTAGCAGGCCACGCCCCCATCTAAACAGCACATTAGTGACATTGGGACCAGTTGTTTGAAGGAAGCTGCAGTCTGTCCTCACTTACAGCTGGAGACATTGTCTCAGTTTAAAGTGAGGCAGGGATCCTCCAGAAAGTTGGTGCAGTGTGTGACTGCAGATGCTTGTAGGGCATGCCTGGGGCCCCTGGGACCACCATACCACCCTCCCAAGGAGTGCTTCTGAAAATCTACGGTAAGCATTAAGAATTGCACTTAATTGATGCCATTGAAGAAAGGTTGTAGGAGAAAGACCAATCAATGAGTTCTGGTAAATTTAAAATCTATAGACGTTCGTAAGATATACATGCCCAGTATTCTGATTTAAATTGTATCTTGCAAACTTCATTTTTGGGGCTAACCTATCCATGACCTATTAGTCCCTCCCAGTCACAACATTATCAAACTTGACCGAGTTAAGAAAACGAGTGGTGGTATAGCCTGTATCTTCCGCAACTCTCTCATAGCAAAACAGTCCCCTTCAGCTAATCTCTCATCCTGTGAATACCTATGCATATATATCACTAGCACACATAGACCCTTATGCAGCCTTCACATCTTCTACCTCCCCCCAGGTGATAACCTCCATCTAATTGAACAAATTATGGAAAACATCTCCTCCAACCTGGGCCGACACTGCCCCCAGATCTTCCTTGGTGACTTCAATCTCCACTGGAATGACCAGCACGATCAAGTGGTTACAACCCTCAAAAACTTCATGTCCGACCTATCTCTGATCCAATTCTGCGACAGCCCCACACACAACTTAGGCTCGACACTGGATCTCATCATCTCCAACCCCAACTCCATTCATCTCGAATCCATTCTCCCCTGTGACTGGTCTGACCATCATTATATCAACTTCCTGAGACTTGAAAGTTGGAACCACAAAAGTGCACAATCACTGAAACTAAAACACTGGAGAAGATCGCTCCACACCACAAACATTAATGAGCTCATTGAGTGATGCAATTACTCCCTTCCGCCGCCTGCAAACATGAACGATGTTCACGACCTTACCGATCACCATAACAATGCCATGCTATCTGCCTTGAATGATATGGCCCCTCTTCAACTAAAAAGAATCCTCATAAATGACTCCAAACCTTGGTTCAATGACAGACTAAATGCGGACAGACGCAGTCTAAGACTAGCTGAACGCAAGTGGAGAGCCACTCCCTTCACTGATCTGCTAAAAACTTTAAGATTCAAAATAAGTCAATACACCAAACTCATTAGAACGGCGAAAGCCAACTTCTTCAGATACCAACCTGACAAAGCCAAAAATCGCCAAAAACGTATTTTTTAGCTCATTAAATCACAATCCAATAACACCTCTACCCAAGCTCAGCACCTCTCTCGCCCGCAACCAAACTGCGATGCGTTTGCTGAATTCTTCCTCGAAAAGACGAACAAAATCGAATCAGATCTAAGGTCTGCTGCACTCATTCTCTCACCCTCTCCTGACTCCTCTGTCTCCACATCCCTGCCCTCGCCTCATGGTCTCTCCCTCAAAAACAATGCTTCATGGAGTCAATTCACTCCCCTCAATGACATTATCATCTTCAATATTCTTTCGACCCTTAAACCCTCAAATCACTTCAATGACTTCTCCCCCCAACTTCTTTAAAGAAATGAGAGGTTCACTAGCACCGCTCTGGTCCAAGATCATCAATGCCTCACTTCTTCAAGGTGAGATCCCGGACTGCTTGAAGGCAGGCCTAGTGCTCCCTATTCTCAAAAAACCCTTGGCTGACCCTGTTGACCTGAACAACTCCCGCCCAATCACAAACATGCCCACCCTGGCAAAACTCCTGGAGAAATGTGTTCATGAACAACTATGCAAACACATTGAGCAATTCCAGCTTCTCGACCTATTCCAATCGGGCTTCCGTACTGGCCACAGCACCGAAACGGCCATCACTCACATAGTGGACGACGCTCTCACTTTACTTGACCAAAATGAAGCCTGCTTTTTAATTCTGCTTCATCTCTCATCTGCTTTTGACACTGTCAAACATGACAATCTACTCTACCTCTTGGAACGCAGCATGGGGCTCTCAGGCACGTCCTTAAATGGTTTCCCTCTTTCCTCAACAACAGAATACAAAGAGTTAAATCCAACCAGTCTCCCTCCAACCCTAGTTCCTGCACACTGGTTGTCCCCCAAGGATCCTCACTCTCACCCACACTCTTTAACCTATTCCTGGAACCATTGACTGTAATTCTTAAATCCTCCAACATCCAATATCACATGTATGCGGACGACACCCAACTCTACATGAAAATCTCCTCCCCCGAAGACATCAAATCTCTCAACGGTACCCTGCTCCAAACCCTCAATTGTCTAACCTCCAACCATCTCAAATTAAACGCCCTCAAGATAGATTTCCTCCTCATTGGACCCTCTGGGCAAACCCCCACGGTGGTGAAATTTCTTTGCAACCTCACCGCCCTCAACTGCACACCTCACATCATTGACTCAACTAAATCACTGGGAGTTGTGCTAGACAAAACCCTTAACATGCAAGACCACATCAGATCATCGACCAAAGGAGCAAACTTCCAACTTAGCATCCTAAGAAAACTCAAACCCTACATTCCCCATGATGACTTTAAAGTGGCGGTGCAAGCACTTGTCATCTCTAGACTAGAATATGGCAGTTTGACTCTTTGCGGACTGCCGAAACTCAGTCTAGCTGCTATCAGAGCATCTCTGAATACTGCTACTAGACTCATCACGGGTTCTAAGAAGTCCAACCACATTTCACCGGACCTGAAACCACTCAATTGGCTTCCCTTTGAAGCAAGGATCCAACTAAAGATCGCTTGTATGACCCATAGAGCACTACACTTCAACACCCCACTCTACCTGACAAACAAGCTGGAACTTTCTGGTGGCTCCAGGTCCACAAGGAGCACTGGCCCACTGCTGCTTAAGCCCAAGAAATGTAATAAGCTTAAAACCTACAATCGTACATTCTCTGGCATCGCCCCGAGAGTCTGGAACTCCCTTCCAGTGGAAACAAGACTGATTACCTCTACACTTGCCTTCAAAAGAGAAGTTAAAGCTCTACTAATGAACAATGCGTTGAACTAGATGCTGTGCTCCTCTTGCCTCTTACTTACTGTATACATTTTGTTGATTGCGACCCATTGTCGCCTGTCATATTGTTTTATTTGATCTTGATGTATATTGCCATACCTGTTGTCCACCTTATTTTCATCATGTTATATATTGTCCCACTGTTACCCTGATTTTTCTCCCCTTGCTGTTTTCTGTTGTCTTCCTAAACCATGTGTAAAGCGCTCTGATACCCACCTGGGTAATGTTTGCGCTTTATAAAACTTTAAAATAAATAAATAACAGCACATGGATAACATGGCACACATTTTTGATTGCTAGGATTACCTTGAAGATCTCTATCAACATTGATGCTCTCAGGTTAGTTACTCCAGGCAGTGCCATGGAAACCCCAGGGAAGCTGAGCTGACACCAACAGCTGTTAGTGCTAGGGCCAACCCAGTTCTGAACTATGTGTTTTATAGACAGAAATGTGAATATTTCTATGGAAGATGCTGTACATGGTTACAGAGAAAGGTTCATGCGACCAGTATAGCTGTAGGCGATGAAGTTAGAGGGTAAGTAGGTGTTTGCAGGTGGGTGCTTTACCACCAACTACAAAAGATAGAATTGGCTTTCAATCAACATACAAGAGTGTGTTACTTTCTTTTTACTAAAATAAATAAAGGCAAGAATATCACCACTGAAGAGCTGCTGGTTGTTGTAGCCGCTAGCCATAGTCTTAGGAAATCCTCTTCCACTAGACGGAGGGGGCTTAGCTCGAATATACAGGAGTGTTTAACATTCCCCTCTGTGGTACCATCACTTTCTTTCACCACTAACAGCAGCTGGGAGGAGGCAGCGAGGAAAAGGCTAAGCATCGCGGATGGTCGTCACTGTACCATGAAGAGCAGGGGGGCATCTGGGATGGTCATCGCTGTAGCAAGAAGAGCTGGTCAAGTGTTGCAGACAGTTGTTGCTGTGGTTTTGTTTTGGTGGTCGTAGCAGACTGTCTTTGCTGTAGTGCAAAGTGCAGGCCTTGCGTTGCCAGTCGCCATGGACTTTCATTGTCAGCTCAAAGAGCAGGTTTCACCTGAGCTTCACATTGCCGGTCATCGGGTATGGTCATCTTGGGGCAAACAAGCCCGTTTGAGGTCGTGAGAAGCCCAGAATTCAAGATTTTCACATTTTCTTTAGGGGGGGCACACTCTGAAACAAGCCAAAGGTCCAATACCTGGGGAGTCTTTTTTTGGAGTTCAGGGACTCACTCAGGCAGAGTCTAGAAGGGCTTGTGCAGGTCCAGTTTCAGGTCCAGTTGCAGCAGGTCAGCTGGTAAATTGCAGGAAGGCCTCTGAAGCTCGTTGTGTTCATGTATATCTCACACAGGAGTTCAGCCAGTTGACCCTTGGAGTCACTCTGGTTAGCCTGGGAGGAAGGCAAGCAGGTTCAGTCTTCCTTCTCAGACAGCAAGACAGTCGTTCAACAGCAGGGCAGTCCTCTGGCAGCAGAACAGTCCTTTATCTGTAACTTCCACATGTACAGAAGTGTACTGATGAGTGTCTCTGGCGATCCAATATTTATACCTGGTGCCAGTTTTTGCATGGTGGGCTCCCTGTCTCACCACAAAAACGGGTCTGGAAAGTTCTTTCCCTAGTCAAGGCTCCAAATATTCTATGGGTGACAAAAGACAGGGCAGCCCTGGTGTCAGGTTCGTTTGTTTGTGCTGGAAGCAAGCTCTGCGAAGTCAAGTCTAGTGGCTTGGTGCACTAATGCATCCACTGTAGGGCCCTGTATTTTACCTCATGGTCACAGTTTCAAATCCCGCCAGTTCCACTCAGTCTTTCATCCTTCTGAGGTTGATAAAATGAGTACCATTGATTTGAGGAACAATAAGCATCTGTTATTCAGCGCCAAGATACCTACTTTCAGAAAGTTGTCATTTTCATGCTCCCAAATAACTGAGCCTTTCTGCCTGTGTCCGTGGTCATGTGATAGTGAATGGCTGTGCTGTTAGGGTTGTGTATTACTTCCAGATAGTAACACAAAGGGGGCGTAGGTGTGGACCATCCTGTCTATCTGTTCCCAATCCAAAGTTAGCACTTATTAAATGTAATAAAGTAATTCAGTGTTAGTCAATGGGTGAGAAGGCCCTTGCAACAATGAAAAACGACTTTAGGAGTTTTTCACTGGCTGGATATGTAAAACGTAAGTGCACGTGCCCAACATTTAAATACAATGCACCATGCCCTATGACATGAGAATGTAGGGCCTACCTTGTGGGTGGCTTATATGTATTAAAAAGGAAGGTTTAAGCTTGGCAAAAGCTTATTTTGTCAGGTCGAAATGTCAGCTTAAAACTGCACATACAGGCTGCAGTGGCTGTCCCAAGACATGTTTTAAAATGCTGGTTTAGTGGGTGGCACAAAGAGTGCAGCCAGCCCACTCACATCATTTTTAGGTCTCGGCTGCGAAGGCTGCGCTTGCGCAGTCTAGCTCCGAGATTTAATGACTTGGAGAAGAGGGGCTTGAACCCGCCCCTCTTCTCCCCTGTTCTCCATTGGCTGGCCTCTTGAATGCTGGCCAGCCATTGGAGAAGAGGTCAGGCATTCCGATTAAGCCCCGTCCTTTTCGGATCGGGGGGCATGTTTTTTGCAAGAAGTCTCAAGGAGGAGATAACAGCAAAACACGCCCCCGAATCCGAAAAGGACGCTGCGTTTCTCCGAGGCATTTCTGCTCTGCCTCGGAGAAAGGCGGTGGTGTCTTCCGGTGCCCTCGTTTTTTTAATCTTAAAGAACGCTGAGTAAAGATGCTGATCTTTACTGCCTGGTGCAATTTTTCAGCTGGGTAAACTGTAATAAAATAAATGACGGTAAGTCAGAGGGTGCCAGGTTAGACCGTTCGATCATGACAGCTATTGTTAACGACCGCCTTTTCGCTGTTCATTTACAAAAGCAGCGGTTCGTGTAAATCATGTCTCCAGCCGTATTTCCTGCTGCCTCAATTAACAGACATCTCGCTCGAGAAGTATTCAGACTCCGGGTAGACAAACTCTGCCCAGGAGGTTCGGAGCTGCCCGATTAATGTGCCAATCGTCATGGTACACAGGTACGAACTTTCCAAACAGTAAAGAAGAATTAATGAGTGTGGAAAGAGAAAATGCTCCGGAAGATTACAAAAAAGTAACGTGTTCACATGGTAGGAGCTGTTTCCCTGGAGTTCCACCGACAGTAAATCGTCAGTTTATTTGGCAGGCTCAAAAGCGGTCAGCCTAGCTGCACATTTCAAATGGAGTCAACAGATAGGCCGAGGATTCCTTTTCAAACGGCTCGGCGACATTCCACCGACCTGAGGTGAAAAGCGCGGGGCCTATTACGCATTCATGAGCGGGAAATTACTTGATGCACTCGGCTGGGTACGGGCAGATAAGTGAAGGCGAGGTCAGGTTACTTTCCCAAGGCTGTAGCAGGAAAGTGAAAACGACATAGCTTTAAACATACTCGCCAAACTACTAGCGCTGTGTTTATAAAAACACGGATGCATGAATAGCCCTGCAAAAGTGGATGTGCAGTCGAAGGTACAAAATCTTCCAGAACGGGAGTTTCGCTTTCAAGAATCGCTTGACGATGCTCGAAGTTTCTGCGTGGGATTAGGTGGCACTCTCGCCAGACAGTAATGAGAGGAGCCAGATTGTGTTTCACTAAGAGCTCTGATGCAGAAAGAAGAAGCATTTGCAGTTGTTTTTGTAACAAAAGAACTGGTGAGAGATCAAGACCCAGAACCAAACCGTTTTCGTCGAGCCAAAAAATATCAAAGGATTTGGAAAGATAGAAAAGAATAACAATTTTAATCCCCCCCTCACCCCAGGCTAAGGAAATCTCTAATTGAAGACTGCATGGGAAATGTGGCCTCATGTCCTACTTTGGGAAGGTTCCCTCTATCAAGACATATGTTAGCCGACTTTATATGGTAAATATTTCATGCATTTAACTTGCATGAATAGCATTCAAAACATCCTTGGAAGTATAAATTAGAATTATAATAAAATAGGATTCAGGAGCACAAATCCAGACATAAGGGTGTGAGAGTGAGAGAGCGACTCTGTGGGGGAGGAGGAGGGGGGGGCAGCAAAAGGTCCCTTGGTTCCCCCCCACCCGCTGCCCCAAAGAAGTTGTGGGATGACTGGGAAAGGTGACATTTGATCTGGGCCAGGCGAAAAAAGATCAAAAGCACAGTGCACAGCCCCCGCAGCAAATCCTGCACAGCACCCACTAAACACAAGCATTTACAATGCAATGGTCTCGGCATTGTTAAAGTTAGAGCTATTGGCATTGATCATGACAAAATTCCGTTTCTTTAAATGTTTTAAAAACAAAAACATAAACAAAAATAATGTCATGAGCAATTCCAATAGCTCTAACTTTACCAATGCCGAGACCATTGCATTGTAAATGCTTGTTATTTATGGGCCCTGTGTACATGTGGTACCATCTACTAGGGACCTGCAAGTAAACTAAATATGCCAATTGGGTGTAGGTCAATGTTATCATGTTCGAAGCAGAGAGCACACACACTTTAGCACTGTAAGTGCAAGGAGTCCTAAAGCAAACAAAAAGAAATTCAGCAAAACAGGAGGTGTGGAAGTAAAATGTCTGGGGTGATACCATGCCAAGGGTGCCAGATCTAAAATGAACCATTAATATATGTGTCAGGGCATGCTGCAGGAGACGCTCTGCACTGGTCTATATGAAGGAGTTTCTATGACCTAAGCCCCAAAACAAAGGAGGCTCCCATGAACATTGTCTTAAGCTATATCCTTTTGTCTAGAAATGCAGTGGATAAGAAATACTTTGTTGAGAGATGGTAGTGCCAGGAAGCCTCTACCGAAGCAGAAAGTGTTGCCCCCGCCTCCGTCCCCCTACACTTCTTGTGCAAAACTTAGAAGCTAAAGTCTGCAGCTGGTGTCGGTAGAAACTGTGCTCTCTCATTTTTATGTAAAAAGCTCATATTTTTTTTATCAGTTCTTTGCATTTCATAACACCTGGTGAAATGAGAACCAAGAAGGGAGGGCGCTGTTACCACTACAATCTCATGCGAAAGCTGCTAATTGATTTAGGTAGCGCATGCAGAAGTATCCCGTGTAACCTTTGACCCTGCGCATTTTCAAGTAAGGTGTGAAAACCTCAGACAGATAAGGCTGGTTAGTGGTTAGAGAACCAGCTCCCTGCTTTCAGGACTCCTCAGCCAGCCCTGTGTCAGGCTAATTCTGAAAGGGTTTTCAAATACCTGTTTCTTTTATAACTGGAACCTTTGGCGAGGTCTCAAGAGAATTCAGGAATTGCAGATTTTGGAATTTTTTACAACTGTTAACTGTGACATATGTGAACACAAGGTGCATGTAACTTTGTAGTATCGGACACAATAATGATAAATTACATATGTTTGTGGTTCTCACCAGACAGGTCTGAGCGACACCCGAATTGGTTCTTAGTGAAAAGTTGAAGCGCTTGTCCTTAATTCACTGTTTGTAATTTCCTCAAATGTGTCCTCAAAACAAAAAATAAAGACAAAATAATTTTAAATTAAGTACTTGCACTTTGGGAGTTGAAGGGAAAAGGAGATGGATGATATATCCGCAGAAAGAGATGAGACACACATCTAAATCCCATTCCATTATGAAAACCATTTCATGTCAGCCCAGCAAATCCTGCTGACTGACCTCAGCTGTTATCAGCCTGCAGCTCGGTTGACCTTTGAGCCCTTTCAAGCATATAAGCTTTTTCATTCTATCAGGTTGCTGGTATCTTATTTTATTCTTTTGTAATATTTTAATGAGCTCGGAGCTTATCAAAATGGAAATGGACTGACTGGCTGCTTTTGGAGACAGTAGAAAGAAACCTCCAGGAAGGGTTCGGAGTGAAGTGGAGCGTAGACAGACTTTATTCCTCTGGTAGGCCAAGAGTGAATGTGGAGTGAAAGTGAGTGGAAGTGTTGGCGAAAACCCATAGAGTCAAATAGGCCTGTGGCAGTTTGGAAGCCTGGATTGGCAACCCCAAAGCTGAAGATTATACCCTCGCAGACTACCCGACTAGAATCTGATGGACATGTTGTTCTCAAACAAAAGCCATAATCAATTGTTATGTGTTTTATATAAAATCAATTAAAAAACGAGAAACAAAATGAGAGATGAAAAAATATAGCTAAGCTTCAAAGCTCTACGCAAGTTGTGGAGCGAATACAATGAACCGCGTAATTACTGGTAAACGTAATTGCTGTGAGGACTAATGCGCCTCGTCCCAGTCTTTACTAAATGAGGCGGCTCTGTCTCCATAGTCCCTATTCCCTTTCCATTATCAAGTTAAGACATCCCTCCGCCCTCCAAGGCGACCTGGTCTTTATCAAGCTCTGCTATAAAGAAGTATTAGGCCTCAGGTTTATGAAGCTTACCAAGAAGTAACAGGTTGATTACCTCTTGGCCCTTCTGCTTCGACCCTTCTTTACCGAACGAGGATATACTAAAGCCACATAATCAATCAATCAATCAATCAATCAATCAATCAATCAATCAATCAATCAATCAGATCATTTGTAAAGCGCACTACATACTCGTGAGGTTTCTCAAGGCGCTGAGCGGGGGTGGGGGGGAATGCTGCTACTGTTCGAAGAGCCAGGTGCTGAGGAGTCTTCTGAAGGTCAGTAGGTCTTGGGTCTGCCGTAGGCGGATGGGGAGGGTGTTCCATGTCTTGGCGGCGAGATGGGAGAATGATCTGCTGCCGGCGGTCACTCTTCGGATGCGGGCGACAGTGGCAAGGGTGCGGTCTGCGGAGCGGAGCAGATGGGTGGGGGTGTAGAACCTGAGTCGGCTGTTTAGGTACGCTGGTCCGGTGTTGTGGAGTGCCTTGTGTGCGTGGGTGAGGTGCTTGAAGGTTATCATCTTGTTGACAGGGAGCCAGTGCAGGTCTCTTAGGTGGGGTGTGATGTGGCTGCGGCGAGGGATGTCGAGGATCAGGCGTTCTGGATGCGTTGGAGCCGTTTCAGGAGTTTGGCTGAGGCTCCTGCGTAGAGGGCGTTTCTGTTGTCCAGTCTGCTGCTGACGAGGGCCTGGGTGACCGTCCTTCTTGTTTCGGTGGGGATCCACTTGTAGATCCTGCGGAGCATGTGGAGGGTGTTGAAGCAGGAGGAAGAGACGGCGTTGACCTGCTTTGTCATGGAGAGGGTGAAGTCGAGGATGACCCCTAGGTTGCGTGCGTGGTCGGTGGGTGTTAGGGCTGTTCCTAGAGCAGTCGGGCACCAGGATTCATCCCAGGCCTAGGGTGTGGATCCCAGGATGAGGACCTCCATCTTGTCCAAGTTCAGCTTCAGTCGGCTGTTCCTCATCCAATCGGCGACAGCCTTCATTCCTTCGTGGAGGTTGGTTTTGGCGGTGTGGGGATCCTTGGTGAGGAAGAGGATCAGCTGGTTGTCGTCGGCGTAGGAGATGATGTTGAGGTTATGCAGTCGGGCGACGTGGGTGAGTGGTGCCATGTAGATGTTGAACAGCGTTGGGCTGAGGGATGAGCCCTGGGGTATGTCGCAGATGATCTCGGTGGCTTCGGAGCAGAAGGGGGGGTGGCGAACGCTCTGTGTTCTGCGGGAGAGGAAGGAGGTGGTCCAGTCCAGGGTCTTCTCTTGGATTCCAGCGTTGTAGAGGCATGTTCGCAGTGTGCGCTGGCAGACCGTGTCAAAGGTGGCTGACAGGTCCAGGAGGATGAGGGCCAGCAGGGTCCTGATGTCATCGGTGGCGGCGATGAGGGCAGTTTCGATGCTGTGGTTGCTGCGGAACCCAAACTGGGAAGGGTCGAGGATGCTGTTCTCCTCGAGGAAGCTGGTCAGTTGTTTGTTGGCGGCCTTCTCGATGACCTTCGCCAGGAACGGGAGCAGGGAGATGGGTCAGAAGTTCTTGAGGTCCTTGGGGTCCGCCTTGGGTTTCTTGAGTAAGGCGTTGAACTCGTGCTTCCAGCTCCCCGGGAATGTCTCTGTCTCGAAGGAGATGTTGATGGCTTTCCGGAGATGGGGTGCGATGGTGGTGCTGGCTTTGTTGAAGATGTGGTGTGGGCAAGGGTCTGACGGGGATCCGGAGTGGACGGTGTTCATGATCTTGATGGTGTCATCATCGTTGATGTTGGTCCAGGAGAGCAGGCGGTTGGTGCGGCTGGTGGGGGCGGGGGTCTCAGTGGGTGCCGGGTTGGTCGCGGTGTTGAAGCTGTCACGGATGTCTGCGATCTTGCGGTGGAAGAAGGTGGCCAGCGAGTCGCATAGGTCTTGCGAAGGTGGGATGTCGTTGGTGTTGGAGCTGGGGTTGGAGAGTTCCCTCACGATATTGAAGAGCTCTTGTCTGTTGTGTGTGTTGTTCTCTAGACGGTCTTTGAAGGAGGTCCTTTTGAGGGATCTGATGAGGTGGTGGTGTCTGCGGCTGACGTTCTTGTGGGCTGCGTAGCTTTCCGGTGTTCGTTCATGGATCCAGTTCTTCTCCAGTTTTCGGCAGGTTTGCTTGGAGGCCTGGAGGTCTTCGGTGAACCAGCTGGCTTTTTTGCTGGTGTGGCTGTTAAGGAGCTTCTTGAGCGGGGCGAGGGTGTTGGCGCAGTCGTTGATCCACTGTCTGAGGTTGCGAGCGGTGGCGTTGGGGTCGGTCGGGTCTGCGGGTGGGCTCCGGGCAAGGGTGGTGGATAGCTGGTCTTCGGTGACTTTGCTCCAGCAGCGGCACGGCATCTGTTGGGTGCGGTGGTGCTTGGTGGGTTTCTGGAAGGTGAAGTGGATGCAATGGTGGTCGGTCCAGTGGAGTTCGGTGGTGTGGTTGAAGGAGACATGGGAGCTTGCGGAGATGGGGTCAATGTGTGGCCGGCGAAGTGGGTGGGTGTTGTGACGAGTTGTCTGAGTCCGAGGTTTGGCGAGGTTGTCGATCAGGGTGGTGGAGTTGGTGTCGTTGTTGTTCTCGAGGTGGAAGTTCAGGTCCACGAGGAGGATGTAGTCCATGGAGGCAAGGGTGTGTGTGCTGACGAAGTCGGCGATGTAGTCGCTGAACTGTGGTCAGGGTCCGGGGGTTCTGTAGATGAGGGTTCCTCTGAGGGTAGTGTTGGGGTCGGTGTGGATCTGGAAGTGCAGGAGTTCGGCAGTGCTGAGGGTGTCGTTAGTGTTTGTCGAGACTTTGAGAGTGTTCCTGTGGACGATGGTGATTCCTCCTCCTACTCCGTTGGTGCGGTCCTTGCAGGTGATCTTATAGCCTTCTGGGATGGCTATGGCGATGTCGGGTGCCGAGTAGGGGTTCACCAGGTCTCTGTCAGGAAGGCGACATTTGGGGTGCTGGAGTCGAGTAGGTCCCAGAGTTCAACGGCGTGTTTGCGTGCGGAGCGGGTGTTGAGGAGGATGCATCTGAGGTATTTGGGTTCTTTGGTAGGTGGGTTGGCGGGCTGGATACTGGTGAAGCTGCAGTTCCGGCAGGAGAAGGGTCCTTGGGTGCGCTTCTGGGTGGCCAGGCAGCTGGTGCGTGATCATCTGGTGTTGAGTGCGTGGAGGGTGCTGGAGTCGTAGCGGAGACGGGTGTCGTGGCATTCGCGGGGGCCAGGGGTTCTGGCGCAGGGCGGTCAAGGCGCAGATGGGTTTGCCTGAGGCGCGCCTTCGGCACGCCAGCGGCGCGCCCGCTGCGCACGGCCACCAGATAAGGGGAGGGAGGGAGGAGCAGCTGGGAGGCGGGAGCGGGGCAGCGAATGGATGAGCGAGGGGGCAGTGCCGCAGGGAGGCAGCGGCTGGAATAGACGGGGACACAGAAAGCAAAGGGGGAAAGAGGCACAAAACTGTAGGCAAAAGGGGCAATCAAGTAATAACGGCACAGAACAATTAACACAAGGGGCAACCAAGTAGTAAAAACAGCACAAAACAGTTGAGGAAAAGAAACAGCACAGTAAAGGCAAACTATACACAGCGAAGGGGGAGCGGCGAACTCACGGCGCGACAACAGCGGGCGCAGAAGGCAGGCACACCCAGGCGGAGCTTTGCGGCGTGGGGAGCGGCCTAACCTGCAAGCAGGCTCAAGGGTCGCTCCCTTTACCATGCAGCAGCCGCCATATAAGGGGAGGGAGGGAGGAGCAGCTGGGAGGCAGGAGCGGGGCGGCGAATGGATGACCGAGGGGGCGGGCGCAGGGAGGCAGCGGCGGGATGAGACGGGGACACAGAAAGCAAAGGGGGAAAGGGGCACAAAACAGTAGGCAAAAGGGGCAACCAAGTAATAACGGCACAGAACAGTTAACACAAGGGGAAACCAAGTAGTAAAAACGGCAAAAAACAGTTGAGGAAAAGAAACAGCACAGTAAAGGCAAACTATACACAGCGAAGGGGGAACGGCAAACTCACGGAACGGCAATAGCGGGCGCAGAAGGCAGGCACACACAGGCAGAGCTTTGCGGCGTGGGGAGCAACCTAACCTGCAAGCAGGGTCAAGGGTCGCTCCCTTTATCGTGCAGCGACCACCATATAAGGGGAGGGAGGGTGGAGCAGCTGGGAGGCGGGAGCGGGGCGGCGAATGGATGAGCGAGGGGGCATGGCCGCAGGGAGGCAGCGGCGGGAAGAGACGGGGACACAGAAAGCTGTAGTAATTAACTACTCCAACGCAGGTGATTCTGAATGTGATTTATTCAGATACAGCTACACAGCAGACAGGAGCACGGTGAAAGGCTGGCTCCTCCACCAACAGCTCCGCAAACGATTCAAATGAACAGGAACAATGGGTTACTAAGCAACCATAACATTCTATGACACGGTAAACTAAGGAAGAGAGATATAACATATCCTCTCTCCTCCCAACTAAATAAACAAAAAACAAGCAAAAAAAAAAAAATAGTACAAAACTAACAACTGATATAGGAAAGAAAAATAAATGGTCACCTTTCAATCACAGTGACTGTTCACATTCTCAATTACGATATCTGTAAGGTACATTTCTCGATCTATTGCTTCTTCTTAGAGAACCCTCCACAATTTTTGTGTCTTGAGCAACATGAGAGGTTGAAGGTGAACATGGTAAACCCACAACCTCCTTTACCGTTACAATTTTGTTAGCATTCCACCATTTTCCTCCATCGACTTGTACAGCATTCCTTCCCACCTTAATAACCTGTACAGGAAGACCAAACTTAGATTCACCTTTGTTTACATGTAAAGGAGTTCTAATGCGGACAAAATCACCTACAAAGACATGCACAGATTTGACACCACGTTTGTTATCAAACCACATTTTTTGTGTACGTTGGGAATTGGAAACATTTTCACGCACCAATGTCATAAGACTATCAACATCAGGAACAGAATTAAGTAATCTATTCATCCATGCAGGTTTGAAACTTGTATTGGCTCTTCTACCTCTCAGAAGTTGAAACGGAGAGACTTTGGTTGTGGAGTGTGGGGTAGTTCTATAGAACCACAACATGCTATCAATTGAGCTAAGAACATCAGCATTCCGAGATCTAGCCCACTTAATGCAATCACCCACCACCCTGTTCATGCGCTCGACCAGACCATTAGATTGAGGGTGATAAAGCGAACTTTTTATATGCTTGATATGACATGAGCGCAAAAAACATTCAAATTCTGAACTAATAAATTGTGTCCCATTGTCTGTAACGACTGTATCGGGAAACCCTTCTCTCATGAAAATCTCCTTTAGGAAAGAGATTACAGAACGAGATGAAGAGTCCTTGACAACTTTAAGTTCAGGCCATTTGGAGGAATAATCAATCATGACAAAAATAAAACGACACCCCCCTGGCAGTATTTCTAGTGGTCCCATAATGTCCAAACCAACCTTAGACCATTGTTCTGAAGGACATTCTATGGGGAGAAGAGGAGGAGTTGTCACCTTCAAACCCTTGTCAGCTGAACGACAAATCACACAGCAGTCGATAAGTTGATTGATATCACTATCCATAGCTGGCCACCAGAAAGACTGACAAACCCTTCGCTTAGTAAGCGTAGCACCCACATGACCCTCATGTGCTTTAGAAATAATACTCCTTCTGAGGCTATGAGGGGCAATAAGCTTGTCACCACGCAAAAGTACTCCATCCTCCACTGAAATTTCAGACTCTACTTTCCAAAAAGGTTGTAAAGGTTGTGGGAGCACACGTTCTTTTGGCCACCCAGATTTAACTAATTCACACACACTTTGCAAAACTTGATCCTCACTGAGGGCTTTTACCCATTCATCAACTGAGTCAAAACCATGCTCATGAAGATCCACAGAGGCTACAAAACAATCTTCAGAGTCATCGTCCCCAACCTCACATTCTGAATCTTCCAACTTCCAATTGTCAAGTGGAAAACGCGACAAACAATCCGCTCCAAGGTTTCTACCTCCAGAGATGTGTTGTACATCAAACTGATATTGCATAAGGCGAGAAACCATACGAAGTATCCGTGGAGAACATGATTTCCCAGTACACAAACTTAATATACTAACTAGGGGTTTATGATCAGTTTTTAATGTAAAACGTTTTCCCCAAATGTATGGTCGAAACTTTTCAATAGCCCACAAACATGAAAGTAGTTCCTTCTCAATCACAGAGTATTGTAACTCCGCATCTCTCAAAACTCTGGATGCAAACTCAACCGTATTTTCCACAAAAAGAGAATCTTGGGTTAAAACAGCTCCCAACCCAACTTGGCTTGCATCAACTATGATACATGAAGCGAGAGTAGGATCATAAGGTTTAAGTGCCCCACTCTTAACAAGTGACGATTTCACGTATTGTAAAGCCAATTCACACTCATCAGTCCAAGCAAAAATCACTCCCTTGCATAAAAGTGAACTGATAGGACGAACTATTGTAGCATAGTTCGGGACAAACTTGGAATAGTATTCCAGCAAACCCAGAAGTGATTTTACTCCTGCCTTGTCAGAAGGTGTTGGAGCACAAGTGATTGCATCAAGTAAACCTTGCCTAGGCCTGATACCATCGCTGGAAATCAAATGACCCAGATATTCAATTTCATCACAAAGAAATTTGCATTTCTCTGATTTAACTACCACACCCTGATTCTTTAACACATCAAAAACTTTCTTGAGCAGTAAATTGTGTGAAGGAATATCTTTTGAGTGAATTAAAATATCATCCTGAAAGACCAGAAAGCCACTAATCCCACCTAAAATGTTTTGCATCACCCTCTGAAACACTGATGCCGCAGAGGCAAGCCCAAATGGCATCCTTTTGAACTGAAATGTGCTAAGAGGTGAAATAAATGCAGTAAGATGACGAGAGGAGGGGTCTAATTCGATCTGATGATAGGCACTTGCCAGATCTAGTTTTGAAAAATATCTAGACCCCTTGACACTTGATAAGAGATCAGAGATTTTGGGTAACGGGTGGGAATCGACCCAGATCTCCTTATTGAGAGACCTCAAGTCCACACAGACGTGAAGTTTACCACACCTTTTCCGGGCAACTACCAAGGGAGAAAGCCAAAGTGAGGACTCCGTTGGCTCAATGATTCCCTCCTCGCATAACATTTTAAGTTCTTTGTCCAAATCATCCCTCACACTAAAAGGAACACCTCTCAATTTGTGTTTGACTGGAAGAGCACCTTCTTTTACTATGATTTTATGTCGAAAGACCTTAATTGTACCCAAACTTTCCCCAAAGACAGAAGGGTATCGTTCCTTCCAACTGCCCAATTGTTGATCTTCCGTAATTACCAAGACCTGTTCACTAGTACCTGGTCTGAGTACCATTCCGAACAATCCTTGATGGTACCAACCAAGAAAGTTAAGGCCCTTAACAGCAACATAAATCTTACCACAAATTTTCCTGTCTTTGAAAACAAGTTTGTCTTCAAAAAAACCCAAAAGGTCAATTTTCTGTCCCTCGTACGAGACTGGGGAGCGATCAGGAGGTTGAAGTTGTTTGTCACCCCATGTATCATAAAACAACTTTTGAGTAATCATTGTAATTCTAGCCCCAGAATCAACTAAGAGATTGAGAAATTTACCACCCACTATAATCTCTACAACAGGATCCACACATTTAGATGAATCATTAACATTGGACACCATATCATGAAGGTCAGTAACCACAGAAATGATTTCAGGATCAGAATCCTGATCAGATGCAACAATACAGGCAACAGATTTGAGTGTTTTTTTCTTTTCATGCAGACTTTAGCAAAATGTCCTATTTTCTTGCAATAATTGCACGTAACATTTGCTCCTGGACACTTTGCACCTTTTTGATGATGAGGGTTTCCACATCGGTAACACATGTTTCTTGTAATTTGAGCTTGATAAACACTGTTGCCTCCACTAATGTCTTTGCGTGAACTGATCTTTGTCAATGAAGAGTTTGACGCACTTTGTTTGTCTTTACCTTGGCTAGTAATAACATTAACAGATTCTGTAAAATTGTCCTCCAGTTCTTTCAAAGAGGTCACCGAAGTCTCAATGCTTTTAGCTATTTTTATAGTTTCATCAAGAGTGGGATTTGCTAGAGATAGAAGTTTCTGACGAATCTGTTTATCTTTACAGTGGCATACAAACTGATCACGGATCAATTGGTCAGTGAAATTTTCGAACTGACATAAAGAAGCAAAATTACGTAATACTGAAATGTACGAATCCACGTCTTCACTATCACTCTGTTTGCGTTTGAAAAATTTGTGTCGCAACACCATTAGACTGGGTTTTTTGTCAAATCTTAACTTAAGTTTTGCAACAGTATCTTGAAACGCATCAACAATCTCTTCAGGAGGATAAATAATTTCCGGGAGGTGTTTGAAAATTGAACGTCCTTCAAAACCAAGGGCATGCAGAAGGAGATATTTTTTCCTTTCACTTGAAAACCTGGATGCACCAATGGCACCCAGGTAGGTTTGAAACACTTCAAACCACACCTCCCACCTGACAGGAGGTTCTCCTGGAGATTCTAAAAACGAGGGAGGTGGAGCTACAGATTGCATACTGTCGACCCAATGAGGTTATATCTTTAACTAGGAATTAACATGTAGAATAAACAATCCTAGAGTACACAAATTAACTCTAATGCATAAATTTACATGAAAATCAGAAAAATATAGCCATGTGTAGACCAAAAAAAAAAAAAATGGATTTTCATAAGGTGTGAACATCAATTAACAAACATTTAAAAAAAAAAATATTTGTTGAAGTCTCTCCTTATTTAACTAAGTATACAAATAAATTGAAGCAGATAAATATGAAACTAACTTAAATACATTTTTTCTAATGTGTGAACATGCTCCTTTAAAAAACTAATATCTGCAACACAAAGACATGCTGATCGTCAATCAGCAGAATGAGTTATTTCTTTTTCTTTTTTTATGATTTTCTGCCTTTACTTTTCGAGTGAAGCCGAAAGATGTGCTGATCGTCGTGTGATGACAGCACTACTAATACATTAAAATCGTTGATCGGCTGAGATGGCTTAGGTACTTGGTAATTCAATGTTTTTGAAGAATTTAGACGTGCCAATCGCCGTGATTGGCTGGAACGCTACCGACAGGGTGAATAAACTCTGTTGCGCGTTGATCACGTTGATGAAGCGATGTCCTACAAGCGTATGTTGTAGATGTGCGGCCTAAGTCAGGCAAATCAGGCGAATCTGGGCCTGCAACCGTCAGTGCGCAACAGCAGTGATCGGCCAGCGCTTGCTTAACTGAGCAAGTCCAGACAAGAAGCGTTGCAATCTTTGAAACAAGCGAGGGTTACCGTGTTGCACTGGTAGGAGTATTACTTTCTAAACATCCTTTACTTCGTAAAAGCTTCTTGTTACTTAAATATGGAATATATCAGCCTCTTTGCGCGATTCTGTATGAGAAGACTTTGCGGTGGAAGTCTAACGAGGTAATCCTTTGTAAATAAATAAATAGTCTTACCGCAATTCGTCTTAACAAAGAGCTTGTCACTCAGCTTTGCGCGCGTAGTCCGAAATGTGACTGTGTAGCACTCGATCGTCGCCACAATAATTGTAGTAATTAACTACTCCAATGCAGGTGATTCTGAATATGATTTATTCAGATACAGCTACACAGCAGACAGGAGCACGGTGAAAGGCTGGCTCCTCCACCAACAGCTCCGCAAACGATTCAAATGAACAGGAACAATGGGTTACTAAGCAACCATAACATTCCATGACACGGTAAACTAAGGAAGAGAGATATAACAAAAGCAAAGGGGGAAAGGGGCATAAAACAGTAGGCAAAAGGGGCAACCAAGTAATAATGGCACAGAACAGTTAACACAAGGGGCAACCAAGTAGTAAAAACGGCACAAAACAGTTGAGGAAAAGAAATAGCACAGTAAACGCAAACTATACACAGCGAAGGGGGAGCGGCGAACACATGGAGCGGCAGCAGCGGGCGCAGAAGGCAGCCACACACAGTCGGAGCTGTGTGGCGTGGGGAGCGGCCTAACCTGCAAGCAGGGTCAAGTTCCGCTCCCTTTACCGCGCAGCGGCCGCCATATAAGGGGAGGGAGGGAGGAGCAGCTGGGAGGTGGGAGCGGGACAGCGAATGGATGAGAGAGGGGGTGGGGTCGCAGGGAGGCAGCGGCAGGAAGAGACGGGGACACAGAAAGCAAAGGGGGAAAGGGGCACAAAACAGTAGGCAAAAGGGGCAACCAAGTAATAACGGCACAGAACAGTTAACACAAGGGGCAACCAAGTAGTAAAAACGGCACAAAACAGTTGAGGAAAAGAAACAGCACAGTAAAGGCAAACTATACACAGCGAAGGGGGAGCAGCAAACTCACGGAGTGGCAGCGGCGGGCGCAGAAGGCAGACACACACAGGCGGAGGTTTGCGGCGTGGGGAGCGGCCTAACCTGCAAGCAGGGTCAAGGGTCTCTCCCTTTACCGTGCAGCGGCCGCCATATAAGGGGAGGGAGGGAGGAGCAGCTGGGAGGCAGGAGCGGGGCGGCGAATGGATGAGCGAGGGGGCGGGGCTGCAGGGAGGCAGCGGCGGGATGAGACAGGGACACAGAAAGCAAAGGGGGAAAGGGGCACAAAACAGTAGGTAAAAGGGGCAACCAAGTAATAACGGCACAGAACAGTTAACACAAGGGGCAACCAAGTAGTAAAAACGGCACAAAACAGTTGAGGAAAAGAAACAGCACAGTAAAGGCAAACTATACACAGCGAAGGGGAAGCGGCGAACTCAGAGAGCGACAGCGGCGGGCGCAGACGGCAGGCACACACTGGCGGAGCTGTGCGGCGTGCGGAGCAGCCTGACCTGCAAGCAGGGTGAAGTACCAACAACGCAGCATATCTTCCACAGGTTTGTTAATGAACATAAAATTATTTGAATTATTTCATTGCAGGTTTCATGACACATGAAGCAAAATTTACAGCATCAGAGTAACTCAAATTTAGTCTGTAATGTTAAACAAAGGTGTCTAGTTGGGGCCAGATGGCTGCTCCACAAATTTCTTTCAGTGAGACTTCCACAATTTCTGCTTCAAGAGGCCGAACCCGATCTAGTTGAGCGACCCTGCACATTTTTGGGAACCCCATGCCCTGCCAATAGGTATGCCTGTGCTCTGGTTTTCTTGACCCATCGACTCAAGGTTGCTATAATCACGTATATGCCTTTACTAGCTGTCCCAAAAAGACACAAAGATGGACATTTGATTTCTGAACATGTGTTGTTCTATCTAGATAGCTCAATAATGCCCTTTTACTCTTTAAACATTGAAGAGTTGAACTTTAAGCTTCATCTTTAAAGACTGGCAAAACTATTCCCTGAGATAAATTAAAGTGTTTTAGAATAATTGGTCTAAACTACCCTTTTTGGTAAGAATTGCAAGTATGGGTAATTCCCCTAACCTCATGGCAGACATTATCACTTCCAGAAAAGCAACTTTCGAATCGGAAACCACGAAAATACCTCCTGTGTCTATAGGCTCTAAAGGATTTAGTGGCAAACCTTTCAAAACCAAACCACCAACATATCCAAAGAAGATAAAGGTATTGGAATAACAGGCCTTCTTTGCCTAAAGCTTTTTAGAAGTCTGTAGGCCAGCGTAACTACTTTCCATAAATGTACACCTTCCCTTTTGAATGACATATTTGTTTCCCACAGGAAGTGGTGGAGAGTGCTAAACCTAATAGAAAACTGTCCCTCAAGAAATGCAGGATATTAAAAGGATGATTTGAATACAAATCCCTTATCCACACACCACTTCTCAAAGCATGCTCTGTTCTTGTCCTTCAATTTCATCTCCTCCACTGCACCCTATGCATATGTGGCATATGTGGTTATCACCAAGGGGTTCGGCTATTGAAAGCAAACTTTCATTTGTAAGTTGATGGGCTGTAGCCACCACTGAAGGTCTTGCTTGAATAAGCTACTTGTAGTGTTGAGCTGATGAAGACAAAAACTCTGAAGAAGGAACAATATAGGCTTGAGGTGATGACAAGCCCAAGGCACTACAGCTGTAGTCATTGCTAGTAGGCCTTGAACTTTGAGCTAAGTTCTGGTTACAGCTAGAGGGACAGACAACAATTGTTCAACTTGGTCTGTAAATTCTGGATTCTTGATTCTGGGAGAAACACACAACTGTGTTCCGTGTCAAGAAGGGGGGACCGATGAAATTTTATGCTAACTTGGGTGCCGATTGCACTACTGGTGATTGACGAAAAGCCCAGCTCCAGACAGCTACATATCTTTTCCAAATGTTCTTTGTCCTTTAAACAAAGAATCAGTTATGAGCCACTTATCAAAGCAAAGAAAATGTTTACATCTGCAGCTCCAATGATGCACCCGCTGACAGTAATGTCTTTGTGAAATTCCTGGGAGATGATAACAGGCCAAATGAGAGAGCTCTGAACTGGTAGTGCTTGCCCCCCAGTGTAAAACTGAGATATGTTTGGCTGTTTTGATGGGTGCTTTTTAAAAATCCAGAGTCACCAAAAAATCTCCTACTGAAATGACTGGTATTATGGCCTGCAGAATTACCATGCTGAATGGAAAGTAATGGACACATCTGTTCAACGTTTTCAGGTCAAAGACTGGTCTGTACTTCCATCCTGGTTTTGGAACCAGAAATAACCTTAAAAATATCCAAAGCTTCTCTGGAACTGAGGGACTGGATCTATTGCCTCTTTTGTGATAGGTCCTGAATGCCCTGCAGAATGGATTGTTCCTTGACCTCTCATTTGGGTAGAATAGTTGGAAGAGAAAGTTGTTCTGGCGGTGGGCTTCTAAACTCAATACCCACTCATTCTTGATCAAGCCGGACCATTTTTGGTGAACGTTTGTAATCCAACCATCTATTGCCCTTAACATATAATGGCTCCTTATGCTTTTGTTGCTGGGGGATTGTTAGTTGGAGGCCAGGATTTTTCAGACACTGCAGTCCTTGGCCTCAGACTCAGTCTTGAAGAGAACATCTCGAGTCTTGAAAGAGCCTTGCTGGGTTCTTCTGCGGGAATGTTTTGCCCAGTTGAGTTCTGAAAGGATGAAGTCTCTTCCCTTCCTCTGTAGACTTTTGGACCATTTAGTTTAGCTGCTTTCTGAAGAGTTTTAAACCTAAAAATGTAAGATGATGGATTAAAGATCTGGTCAATCTTTCAAACTTCAACCAAATAAGTTTTCTACGAGCTATTGTTGCTAATGCCACATTGGCTGAGAAAAGAATGAAATGCAGTGTCCAAGAGGAACTGAGCTGACTGTTTCATTTTACTCAGAAACTCTGAATTTTCATGCCAGCAATCAGTTTTACAATGGAAAGTAAATAACAAAAACAACAGTTTGTGCTGGTTTGCGTCACCTTTGCATACACAGCACAACATGTTTGTAAATCCGCCCCTTGGTGTGCTGCTTAAGCAAATGAAGTGCTTGCATTTCAATCGTAGAATGCTAGCAAATATCCATATAAGGTTTGCCTCTGGAACAAAAGAGCTTCTGGTGAGTTGGGGAGTATGGCCCCCTTTGTCCTCATATTAGTTCTGCCACCACCCTACAAAGCATGATCAAACTGTTGGAGGAAAGTTACCTGGCACGTGACATATGCAGATGATTCCTTCTTGGGAAAGAAGCTAAGTCCCTCTCCCAATTGTCATCTACAAGAACGAACTTCTGAATGTTCAGTAAATATGTCATGTTATCACATGATGCTGACCCACAAGACAACTAGAATTGAGAAGACAAGGCAATCTCCTAGGGATTCCACACACCGCCAGTGCTTAATTTGAGCCGGTAGTTGGCGGTGGTGGCCACGGGCGCTCACTTTTGGGGACCAGCACTTGTTTTTCCTCATCAGACATTTTCCGAAAGCAAGGGAGGGAAAAACAAACAAACAGGAAGGAAGGATGAAGGGAAAAATGGAAAAACCATCACCAACCGAGAAAACAGGTACCTGCAAGAGTGAGATAAGAGGGAAGTCAATGCCTCCTTTATGAGTAGTGATCCCTAGGCAACTTCATTCTGAAGTGTGTTAGTGTGCCAGCCACCTCAACATTCTCATGTCAAAAAGGTCTGCCCTCGCTGGAGTCTTGTACCCTGCCCATCCACCTATCCCCATACAGACAATGCTTTCTTTTTCATAATGTCCATCCTAGGCATTTCTGAATGTTAGGCTTCCTGCCACATAAAACTTCGAATGGTTTATTCCTCTGGCACAAATCAACTTGCTTTCACTGTGCAATGTCCCTAGGACTCAATGTTGAGATAGTTTCTCTAGGCACAGTGCTGTGTGGTGGTGTGCAGTGCCTGTGGCACATGGCACATGGCAGAGTAGTACATTTGTACCCCTTGAATGAATGTAAGGTGAATTTATTTGACATAGGAAGCACTGTAGCATGTTCATATAGTACAGTGCAGGGGAGTAGGTTTTTCTGCCTGACATGCAGTGGGAAGTGGGTAATTGTCCCCAAGGTGCAGTGTAGTGTAGTGGACTGGTGTCTATTGGGTGCATTATGGTGCGTTAGTTTTCCTTCTGCCACTGTGCTCTTAAAATTCCTAGGATTTTGTGCAGTGTGATTGGATGGTGAACGTTTAACACAGTATAGCGTACAAAGGCACTGGGTCTCCCATGCATACAGTGCTACAGTGCTGTAACCGTCCCTAAGGTCGGGGGGGTTACACTTCCTAGGATGCAATGCAGGCCAGTGTTCTGGAAAAACACCAATCAGAACGCGACAGCAACTTGGTTGTGCATTTCAATCAATGCAAAGACTTCAATTTAGTGGAAGTATTAGATTGATGGGAGAAATCCATTTCAAACAGATCTTTCTCCATTCCAGTCAACTCTTCAATCCTTTTGGGAAGTCCCACTTTTCCAAGAGTACCTTGGCATGCACAAAAAGATGTGAACATCCATTAGGTATTATAAGCCTTTTAGGAAGTATGAGCCATACATCCTCAAGGCTGTGAAACATAGACACAAGAGGTGCTCCAAAAAGAAACAGAGTAAGAAGGTGCTTGGCGGACTAATATGTATCAAGTCTCCCCAGGTGCGTTCTCCAAAACAGAGGGCTGCTGATCGATCTCTAGATTCTACGCAATAGGGTCACAAAGGATGAAGTTCACTTTATTTAAAAAAGTACCTTGGCAGAGTGTGAGAAACTGTGAAGAGTTGTTTGTATTGGGCAACATGAAGGGGAAGGTGAATGTTCTTGGTGTCATATTCTGCTTTTGTGTGAACCAGAAGAAGTGCTGACTGGATCTGAAAGGAGGAACCCAATGCAATGAGTCCTGAGGAGGAGCTCACAGTATAACTGCCACCAAGGAGCAAGTCCACTGCCCCTTTCATGATGCCAGCAGACCTGAGTGGATCAGAAGTAAGAGTGAGCAGGGGCCTGCTGTCCCACCCCTTCACCCCCAAATGTGTATTCGGCAAACCGATGAACGTGCATACTCAGCCCAGATTCCAGTAGAGCATTGAAGGTGATCATCCCTCCTTTAAGGGGCAAGTACAAGCAGCCTTACTTCTCCATGAGGAGATGGTTTGTGCTCTCTGGATTCACTCAGACTGAAAAGTCCATGACTGGTGTTGTTTTGTTAGAGCGCAACAGAGAACCAGGTTAAAAGGAAAAGTTGCAAGGGGCCCCATCACAACTTCCAAACTTAAATAATGTTGCTGGGTAGTGAGGAGTAGACAGGTGTAAACCTTCTCTCCCACTGTCACTGGGACTTGACCTACAGTCACAAGCCAATGATGCAAAACCTCTCCTGGGTCTGCAAATGCTTCTGTCACATCTTTCGGAGCTGCGTCCACCCGCTTCAAAGTGCATGCGGGCTGCCCTGATGAATATTTCAGATATCTTGGTTTTATAGACCATCTCAGTTGCCAGCCGTGATTAATGACATAAGTGGACTCGTGGGTGGAATATAATGGGCAGTACAATGATGGATTTAGAGCTAATTATACCATCCACAGACTAGTTTATCTTCATTACTTCATAAAACTTTTCATAACAAGTAGATGATGGATACTTTCAATTGCATAGTCCTGAGTAATTCATCATCAACTAATCTTTATTCGGTTAAAACCATAAAATATCTTGCACATAAAATGAACATTACATTATACCACAGCAATTTGTTACCTATTAAAATAACAAACCCATGCAATAACTCAAAAATAAGAACATCCTCTTGAAAAATGCAGAGCAGAGATGTAAACATAGGGAGCTCAAGTCATTTTGCATTCCCCTTACCCCAACCAGCCCATCTCAATAGTTCAATTACAAGTTAAAATGTGAACATAAACATGATCAAAATGCTAATAATTATCACAAAACTCGACCAAACCACCCAACTCTTCAGTTAAAACCACAACTGGCCTTGAGCAAATGTAAACAGCTGATTTGATCAAGATGTTCCTAATCATCATAAGCCTCATACATCAGGCCAGCCTCACTTCTTTGGTTAAAATCATAAACTTTCTTGTGCAAATAAAACATTGAATATAGCAAGTTTGCTCGGAATCACGGCAGCATGTTGCCCTGAGAGTACTTATTTACCCACTAAGGGCCGATTTACAAGCCCCTTGCGCCACTTTTGCGTCACTTTTCCCGTGTTAAAAATGACGCAAAGGTGGCGCAAGGGGCTTGCAAATCTGCCCCTAAATTTCTTAATCTCGCTGCTGCAGAGATACATTTATTAATCATCATGCAAACAGGGCTGGCCTACATTTTCTGATATTAAAGGAATTATACATTCTTTCCTAGGTATAGCATATCATTTGCAAAAGAAGACACAATGCAAAATGAACTGACTTGAGCATGAGTCAGTGGCGCAAAGTTCGACTGCAGAATAATGATGTACATTACTGGGGTATGAAACCAAAAAATGGGCTATATTAAACCTGAGCATTATTAAACAAAATGTTTGTGAGTGCTGAAATGGAAACAAAAGATAGGGTTCCATTGAATCTGTAATTACTAGTGGGAGGAAACCAGGCACCCTCTTCTTTCCAATTATTAAGAGTTCTCTTCGTCTTTTACATAAAGATAGGAAATCTTGTTTCAGCTGGTGTCTGGGAACAGTAACAATATTCTGCGGGTGATAAAGACAGTCGACTCTCCCGACCTTGACAAGTTGCTCTTTTACATATCCCAGCCATTGGATACTGCGGGCATTAATGAGGCATAAACAGTCATTAATTGTATCTTGATGAAGGATGGTTTCGTGTTTGGACTACATTGAGCGCCCTAACATGAGCGGTGCTAGCTTGATGCGATCTTCAAAACTCACGAGACCTAACTCCGTATGGCAGAGAAATATGGGGAGACTTTTAGGTACAGACAAAAGCCTCCTGACGAACAGATGTTCCTCATCCTGCAGGCTGGAAGCATCACAGTATCCCAAACATCCGCTGTAATATCAATCATAGCGTCCAGAGGTTGTTAACCCAACTTTGCTGTAAACCTAAAAAGAGCCTCAATGGTTTGATCAAAAGGTAACATTCTGACCTTAGTTAAATGTGACCATGTGCCTTTTTGATCAAACGGTATACCAAAATAAAACAAAGTTGGAACAAAAATAAGTTTCTCGCCGTTAATATGGTGTGGCCTCAGATTGGTATGTGGATTCCCTACTACCATACCTGTGATTTAGCAGTATTTGTCTTGATTTAGCAGTATTTGTCTTTGATTTAGCAGTATTTGTCTGTGATTTAGCAGTATTTGTCTTGATTTAGCAGTATTTGTCTGTGATTTAGCAGTATTTGTCTTTGATTTAGCAGTATTTGTCTGTGATTTAGCAGTATTTGTCTGTGATTTAGCAGTATTTGTCTGTGATTTAGCAGTATTTGTCTTTGATTTAGCAGTATTTGTCTTTGATTTAGCAGTATTTGTCTTGATTTAGCAGTATTTGTCTGTGATTTAGCAGTATTTGTCTTTGATTTAGCAGTATTTGTCTGTGATTTAGCAGTATTTGTCTGTGATTTAGCAGTATTTGTCTTTGATTTAGCAGTATTTGTCTTTGATTTAGCAGTATTTGTCTTTGATTTAGCAGTATTTGTCTTGATTTAGCAGTATTTGTCTTTGATTTAGCAGTATTTGTCTTTGATTTAGCAGTATTTGTCTTGATTTAGCAGTATTTGTCTTTGATTTAGCAGAATTTGTCTTTGATTTAGCAGTATTTGTCTTTGATTTAGCAGTATTTGTCTTTAGGCCCAATTCGCTCATAAATAGGACAAACCTATTCAACAGCTTTTGGAAGTCCACACTGGTTCTTTTTTGTGTGTGTTGAAATTCTTTATTCATTTTTCACAAAAAATTACATCTTGTAAATATTAGCATTAGTCACACAATTACAATCACCGGATAGACATTTTAAAGAGAGATTTATGTAATGTGTGCCTCTTATGAACTGGGAGAAGTATTAACATGATGAGGAGGGTAAGAAGAGTGTAATTAACCTCCTATTGCGAGTTTACCCCTAACCGTCCATAAGAAGAGCAGAGTAATGTGGTCTTGCCGCTACGTTGCTGTGGTACCAGGGGGAGAAGTATGGAGAGGGTCGGTGGTTAAATGAAGGGCGTGAGGGGAGGGGATCGCAACATGCAGGCGGTGGGAATGAAGAATATTATCGGGATACGTATCTGAGGGCATGGATAGCTGCGAGTGCCAGGGATGTGAGATGGGTGAAATAGGACATTTTTGATATGATCGTGTGGGAGAGAAAGAGGAGGGCTGGATTAGGGTACATGGAAGCTGCATGAGCACAAGTGAGGGGGATGGTCTCTAAAGCAAGGGTCCACTGCTCTAGTTTTAGTTTAGGGAACGCCAACTGACATCGTCGTTACTGGCGCATGAGTTGGGTTGTCTGCTGTGGGATTGTCGTCCTTATCGCTCCCCACATGCTGGAAAGGTGATCACACCTGAAGAAACAGGTCAGTCTGATCTTGAAGATTGTAAATAACTAGTTCGTGGGAGGCAGTCTGTATCATGGCTACCAACCATGCCTCCTGCGATGGTGGGTTTGGTGATTTCCACTGCCGCAATTTGCAAATCTTAGCTGTGGATAACGTTGGGTGCAGGAGGCGGCGTTGTGGCTTTGAAAGCTCTTGGGATTGTTGTAAGTCATGCAGGAGAATAGTGGCTGATGTAAGTGGGAGGTGCAGGGGCATTGTAGTGTGTAGAGTCTGACCCACATGATCAACGGACATTTACATATAATGTGAGTTATGTCACAGCCAGTGTCAGCGCATCTCCAACAACTGGCATGTGAAAATAGCACTGCTCTGTGCAACTTTGTTGGTGACCTATGCCAATCGTGGAGGATTTTCACTATACAGAACTTCAATCTTGCTTCCCAAGCCCCCCTCCTCAGGCCGTCTAAAATTTCTAGCCATACATCATCCTCGTATGAGACCGATAGCTGTGTTTGCCACCTGGTGCGGAGATCTTGCATTAAAGGTTGAGAAAATAGGTGGGATGTGAGTACTTCATATAGGACGGACATAGCCTCCTTGTGCTTTCCCCTTGTGTGTAAGTACGATACCACTGGTGAGACCTGTAACAACCAAGGGTGTGGCAATAAAATATTTTTCAGGCATTGCCGAATTTGCATGTACTGCCAGGATTGTTGTGTTGAGAGGCCAAATTCTTCCCGCAGTTGTGCAAATGTCTTGAGTTCACCGTCATGAAGGAGCTGATCCAAGGTGTGTATGCCTGCTGTCTTCCACAGGGGCCAAGACAGCATTTGCCTATCAATGTGTATATTTGCATTGCCCCATAGAGGGGCTTTCTCATGGATTCAAGTATTCAAACCCAACAGTCGATGCGCTCTTTGCCAGGACCTACGCATGGCTGACAGAACCAGATTGTTGGGGTCTTGGCGGTGTATTCCTGTCCCATATAGAGCTTGGTGGCCTAGTTCTGGAGATAGTAGTTGCTTTTCTAAATGTACCCATTGCGGTGCATCAGGGACATCTGATATAATGTACGTCAATTGGGATAATTGCAATGCAAGGGCAAAGTGTTCTACCGAGGGGAGGCTCATTCCTCTGCAGTAGAGGCGCACTTTCGGTTTCAAGGCTGCCAAACGGGGCCTCGCTGAGTTCCACACAAAGGATTTTATCTTAGAGCCTATTGAGAACAGCGAGGTCAAAGATATCTGAAGGGAGAGCATACCAAAAGTATATATGAAGCGCGGGAGAGTAGCTATTTTCACAGCTTGTACTCTACCCCACACTGAGTCGCGTTGCATCTGAGTGAGTAGGGGACCTAAGTTATCTGCAACCATCCTTTCCATCCCCTTATTCACTAGTATGCCCAGGTATTTGAGGAGCAAGGATTGCCAGTGAAAGGGAAATCCGTGAATGGCAGCCTTTGTGGTTCCGTCCGAAATGGACAGTGCTTCACTTTTGTCCCAGTTCATTTTGTAGCCAGAAAAAGAAGAAAAATCCTCTATGATTTGGAGGTGGGACTTTGGCTATGAACTGATCCCCCAATCGGAATCGTTCCAGTACTTTAAAAAGGTATTCCCATTCGATGCGTTAAAACGCATTCTCTACGTCAAGTGATAATGCCAGTGCGTCATTTTGAAGGCATTTGGCGGACCACAGCGTGTTGATTAAAGTGAGTAAATGGCTCCTTGAAGAGCGTCCAGGTACAAAGCCCACTTGGGAATGGTGAACCAAGGATGGTAAGACTTTATGTAAGTGAGAAGCCAAGACACTAGCCAGAATTTTGAAATCACAGTTTAATAGTGATATAGGAGGATAACTAACACAAAGTAAGGGGTCCTTCCCAGGTTTGGGTAGGACGGCTATCACTGCTTTATTAGAGAGGGGACCTAGAGAAGCCCTGCCTCTTCAAATATAGCTTAAATGGTATCAGCTACCTCCTCCCCCGACAACTGGTAAAACTCGCCTGGAAATCCATCTTCGCCTGGGGCCTTGTGGTAGGATAGATTGGCTATTGCACGCAATAGCTCCTTTTTGCTGATGTCTCCTTCCAGAAGTTTTCTACTTTTGTCAGAAAGGCGGGGAAGGGCTGCCCCTGTGAGGAAAGCATCTATCTTATCCCCATCAGTCTGTGGCCCTGGAGTGTAGAGAGACTTATAGAATAGGGTGAATTCATTCACAATATTCTAAGGTCGGGTCAGTGTGGCTCCTCCGGCTGATTGTATAGCCAGTATGGCCATGGCTGGTTCTCTTTGGCGTAGCTGTGCTGCCATTAGTCTCCCTGCCTTTCTCCCCTGTTCATAGTGTCTTCCTTTCATCCTTTGCAGGGTGTGTTGTGCCTTGGAACTGAAAAGTTCATTTAACGCCATACGGGCCTGTTCCAAAGATTTGCGATGCGGTAGGGTTGGCTTTGCTGTGTATAAGAGGGTATAGGACACAATGTCCTGCTCCAATTCTATCTGTCAAGCAGCTGTTTGCTTGTTAGCTAGTGCTGCATCCCACATAAGCTGACCCCGTATGGTAGCTTTTGCTGCTGCCCATAGGATTCTACCTGAGTCTAAAGACCCTTGGTTGGTAGGAAGAGAACCTTAGAGGTGTGCTTGCAGTTGGGATTTACCCTTAGCGGTCCTGTGCCGCTGAATATTCATGCGCCAGGGTTTGTGTCCCAGCCTGAACAGTCCTATTTCTAGTGACAGGAGGACAGGAGAGTGATCAGAAAGTGCTGCCTCTAGGACATGGGATTCTTGGACCATCTGCACTGCTGTCTGGGAGACCAGGAAGTAATCTAGGCGAGAAAGTGTGCCATGAGTTGGGGAAGCGAAATTATATTCCGCATCTGCCGGGTGGCAAAGTCGCTAATGATCCACCAGACCATTATCCGCCACTATGTCATCCATCAGGGCTTTGTCTGCAGTGTTGCACTTGTCGAGGGGACCTGTTTTGTCCAGGACTGGATCTCTTACCAGATTCCAATCCTCGCCAATAAAGTATTGTGAAGTGCCTATCTCCACTAGGAGGCGATTCAGTTGAAAAAGAAATGTTTTTTTCGCTCCAGTCAGGGCATAAACTGATTCGATACAGACATGGTCTCCCCCAATTCACACTTTGACAAACGGGTATCATCCATCTGGATCCGTTCACGTCTTTGATCCGGTAGCTGGTAGAGATTTACAGATAAGAATCGCTACCCCACACCTCACATTTGCGGGTGGGTCTTGTGTCCGGGTCGTATCCTTTCTGTACACTGCTATGTATCACTCTTCTCACCCAGTCCCTGTGTAATTTGTCAGACTCTGGGGAATCCAGGTGTGTTTCCTGGAGTAGTGCTACGTGTACCCGCTTTGGTTGGAGATAAGAGAGTATTATTTTCCTTTTGATGTAATGCGTTAGTCTATGCACATTCCATGTTACAACGCGGAGTGGATGAGAGGTGACCATGCTGAGGAGACAGGAAGAGAAGGGTAGAGGCAGATGGTTGCTATCTATGTGTCAAGGATGTTTAATGGTGCAGAGAGTAGGTGAGGGCTTGCTGGTTCTGTGGAGGGGTAGAGTGAAATGAAGGAGAAGAAAGGGAGTATGGATGATGGAAAGGAAAGTCCCTGGTACGCAACATAGGTGATATAATCCGGTGAGGTGGCCGAAGTCAACGGTGCCGAAGATTAGAGTCTGGACGTAGGTCGCAAGGGAGGGGATGCAATGCAACTTATTAGGGGGAGGGTGGGGGGGTGTAAAGGAAGGGAGGAAATGAAGTTGGAAGCAGGGGTTGCTGGCTATGCAGCACGGGGGATCCTGAACTTTTAACTGCGGGTCTAAGCTCATTGGAACACCGCCATGAGGAGGGGCTCCCTCAGGAGGACGAGGCAATGGCTGAGACAAAACAGAAAGGGTATTTACATCATGCGGGCTGGAGAATGTACAATGCTGGTAAAAGAAGGGAACATCCTGGCATAGCAAGGTAGCGTGCTAATCGTCTCCAGAGTTAAAAAGGATTGCATGTGTAAGCAACTGGTGGGGTGAGGCTAACGACAGTGACTTCAATTACTTTACATATAGTGATAGCAATAAGACTCTATAAGCCATGACTGCAAGTAACATCTACAGCATATATCTCTAAGCGAACCGGTAATAAAATGAACACAATTAGCATAGTTAACACAGTTTATACAATGAAACCAACATATACGATACTCAGCTATCCTGCGTCTGGTCATTTGTTTTCCTTCTCACCATCTTGGTCACATCCAACTCTGTTTCTGACTTAAAAAAGGTTCTGAATGCAATTATAACTAGTATCATGTCCATTACTAAGCCTCACTTGGCCTCACTGCATTCGAGGCAGATTTTAGAGGGGAGCGAGACTTGTCTCTATGTTGCTCCTGAGTAAAGGCAGTCACAGTTTGAAGAGCTGAGACTTTATCCTCACGGTGGGGGCAGATCTTTCAGGATCTCTGCCACGGTGCCTTGAGCCTCTGGTGTTCCATCAGCTGTTGCCCAGTGTCTGCATGAAAGAGCCAGGTTGTGGTTGCTCTAGGGAACAATGTTGCGTGTCCATATCCTGTGGCCTAATGTGGTCCAAGAAGAGGAGCAAGTCCTCAGGGTCGTGGAAATCTTTGGAGTCTCTATCTTTGGTTATGCGAAAGCGGGAAGACTCAAAGAGTATGTATTTGATGTCCATTTGGCGTAGTTGTGGCCTCATGGAGAGGAAGGTTTTACGGCGATCATTAGTCTCTCTAGAGAAGTCTGCTGCCATACGGATTTTGTGCCTGTCATGTGTGAATGGACCTTGGGTGCGTGCTGTTGCTAATATCTGTCTCGTCCGTTCATGTCTTAGGAAACAGGCTCTTTTCGGCATTTGATGGATATTTAAGTTTCACTGTCTTGTGGATTTCCTTTGTATAACATCTGTTAACTCAATAATAAAAAAAAAAATAAAAAAAAGGAAACAGGCAATAAGGGCACGTGGACGTGTTGCAAGGTCTTTACATGGGGGGCCCATGCTGTGTACACACTGTATTTCCAGTGGTGGGTTTCGGAGGAATGCTCTGGCGTTCGAGCCTTCAATTTTCTCAGAGAATCCGAAAAAATGAATATTATCCCTCCTGCTGTGATCTTCCAAGTCAATCATTTTGCAGCGAAGGAATTATAGTTCTTGATCGCTGCCTTGTACTGCTTCCAGACGTTGCTCCAGTGCTGTCAGCCTTTGGTCAAGTCCCTCTGTTTCTTGGATGGAACCCCGCAATGTCTGTTCTTATTGATTTTGCGTCCGCTGCTAAAGAAGATATGTTTGTGTCCATTCCTTCTAACCGACAGCTGAGATTTTTTGTAAGATGCAGTCCATAGTCTCCCCCTGTGTGGAGATTGGGGTAGCCTGGGGTGGGCTGTCAGTTGGAGGGGTGGCGCCTTTCGTGGATATATTGTGTTGTTGTTTTAGTACATCCGCAAAAAGGAGTTGTTTGGAGGACTTGCTTCCGTGCTTGGCGGAGGACATTCATTTCTTTAGACCCAGGGCGGTGCGCTGAGCCAGTGCAGAGGCACAAAGGTACAGAAGCACAGTGAGATCTGCAGGAACAGGGCTCCAGTGACCCTATTACAAACCGGCAGTGACTATTCACAGTAGGCGTTCCAGGCGTAGATGGTGTGCTGTTGTGTGGACCTTTCCTCTGTTAGGGTATCTGTGCAAGGTGCTAGACGCTGGTCGAAGTCCATTCAGAACTTTTTCAGGATACCCACCTCGTACGTTCTGTTGGAATCTTCAGAAACATCCTGTTTATGGTGGGGGGAGGGGTTTTGGACTCTCCTTACCATGTGTGAACTGCTGCCCTAATACTTCTTGAAATACCTGCTTAAGGGACCTATCCTGGGATAATAGTAATCTAGGAGGCAGTGCTCCTGGCGGTGTGGATGCTTAGACTGCAAGCATGACTCCAGACCTGATAACCTCAAGTAATCCACTGGTAATCCCTCTTATTTCCCACTTTTTGCTTAAGGAGAATGAGCAGGATAGACGAGGGGGGGGGGGTAGGTCGTAATCAAGACTCTCCTCCTCTCTGAGCGTATGCCTTATGCTAGAAAGATTTATTGGTTCCTTTTGAATCCCATTGTTCCTCCCGCCCTCCTCATGATACCTTTTATTGATTTGGTACCTTCCCAGTTCTGTGAGGTTAGGGCATAGGAATTTTAAGTAGGAGTTCCGGTAGGGAAGAGTTCCTGGCTGTGTAGTTGTTTGAGGGCTGAGGCTCTCCTCGTACCTTAAGCTCCTCATAATATCCAGCTGTGGTATAATGCAATTTGTTGAGGCACAAGGCGATTTTTAGTTAAAGACCTAGGCTTTTTCCATGTCTTTGGCTTAATACGATGCAGTAAGACTGCTGCGAAAGACAGGGTAACTCGTGTAAGTGTGGGCTGGAGCTGCTGTAACTAAGTGCAGGCCTGGCGCTCTCCTGAACACCTCAATATAAGTGGTAGGCCAGTATTCAGGGCGCTGAGTTAAGCAGTGACCGTGGCACTCATTCGTGTCACAGCACGTGTCGCTTCCTCGGGGTTCTTAAAGCCATCGGTAGAATTATGAGGAGAATCGCAGCTGTCCTTATGCAGAGACCGTAACACTCACCCGTGTCGCAGTCCGCGTCATTCCCTCAGGGCTCACATCATCAGTATGACTATGAGGCGAATCGCTGCAGTTTCGTCAGGCACATCAGGCTCCTCAAAGGCCAGATGCCAGCAGAGCCGGGGACACCATTTGTGATCAGAGAGGGCGAGAGGCAGGGTTAGCTTGATATTCTAAGGCCGAGGCTATCGTCGCACTTCTAGACCTGACTTCCTCTCGCACACCTTGGCTTTCCCCAAAGTACACCTCAGCTGTCTTGGAATCAAGTCCATCGCCTTCCAGGGCTCCCAGCACCACAAGAGACATCAATGTCAATCTCTCAGTCACGCATGGGAAGCCGCCTCCTCTGCCTGGAGCCCGTCCCGTAGCCGAGCTCACAACTCAGGCGGCCATCGTTGTTCGTCCACACTGGTTTGTGACATTAGGACACAGTTGTCAGCATAGAGCAGGGCAGGTAGCTTCCTAGAGCCGACACTTGGTGTATCTGCCTCAGGTTTAGGCAGCTGTCCAAAACATTAATATATAAGAATAAAATCAGTGCCAACAAAGACCCATGCCTCACACCATGCTTCATTTTGATGGGAACAGTACATTCTCCATTTGCCCCATTCCTTAAATTTCCTGTCACATGATTAGGCAGGTGGGCTAGGAACGCCACAATTTCTCTCTGTTAACCCAGTCAAAAGCTGAGATAAGATCAATAAATGTTACATGGAGGTCTACCGTTTTTTGCCACCGTATATTTACTAAAGACCAGATAAAGATTAAGACATGGTGCCAAGGCCATGTCTGAATCTGTGCTGCACATCAGAGAAGCTATCCTTTTCTGCCACCCAAGTTTCCAGACGATTTAAGAAAATACTGCCCATGAGTTTGCTTGTTGTATCGATTAGAGAGATCAGGTGAGTCCTAACTTTACTACTACTAAATGCCTTCTATGAATACCAAAAGTAGTACGTTTAGGATTTTATCTCAGTTTAGTAGTAGTAAAGTTAGGAGTCCTAACTTTACTACTACTAAATGCCTTCTGTGATTACCAAAAGTAGTAAGTTTAGGATTTTATCTCAGATTAGTTCTGTGAATCGGCCCCTAAATTGGGTTCTCCAATGGACCCTTGTCCTCCGACAATCATTAACTTGGTTCCAGAAACTAGGACAACTTGCTTGATTACTAACTTTAATTCCATGTTGGAATCAGGACACTTTACTGCTCTATGGAATGAGACATCTATTCTCCCAGTCAAACCTAAACCACAAGGACCTGAATAACTATCGGCCTATTTCCCATCTCCCCCTACCAGCAAAGGTAATAGTTAAAGCTATGTACGAGCAAGTAGCCACATTTGTATCTGACCACCAGCTGATAGATACCACAATTTGTGGTTAGAATCGGTCATAGCACTGAAACAGCCCTGCTTAAAACCACTGAAGGGATTAGATTAACAATGGATGGTGGTGGCAGCGCAGCGCTTATACTCTCGATTTAACCTGCAGCCTTTGATACGGTCGATCGCAAGATCTTGGTCGATATCGAGGGTAAGCTGAGAGCAAACAAGTGGCGGCCCTGGAGCCTTTTCTGTCCGGGTCTTTCTGTCTGCTACATGGGGTTCCGCAGAGATCAGCACTCAGCCCCACCCTCTTTAATGTCTACGTTAAACCCTTGGCCACACTAATAAGGTCATTGGGCTGGCTCTTACCTCGTATGCCAACAATACACCAATCGTGGAAATTATGTCTTTTCCCAACAACAGTCAGGCACAAATTTCCATGACTGTATGGTAGCATTTGGCAAATGAATGAACCTAAACTGTATACAACTAATTTCTTGGAAAACAGAGGTCAATGCAGTCATGTCCTCCGCTTTCCTCGTCCTAAGGATTCTTCCCTGCCAATTCCCCAAAAACTGTGATCACTGCATTAGGTGTAGCCAAAATAGACAACTGCAATGCCTTGTATCTCAACATGCAGCATCAACACCTTAATAGGCTTCAGGTCTCACAAAATGTAGCTGCCAGTATTGACTGGGATTCCCAAACACAAATCGCTCTCACAAGCCATCAAACATTTCCACTGGCTGCCTGTTCGGCAGCACATTAACTTTAAAGCCTTTTGTCTTGTCCATGAGGCTTTTCATGGAGCTGGCCCAAATTTCCTGAAACAATCCTGTAGGTTGTATAGTCCAGGGAGAAGTCTAAGGTCCACGGGCACCCGGCAATTGGTGGTTCATATAACGAATTGGGGACATAGAAGTTTTGCAAATACCACTGCTAATGAATGGAACCAACTCTCCCACCCATATCAGGACTATTCCGAACTTGCCTATTTTCAGGAAGGCACTAAGTACTGGACTTTTTCCCTATGATTGAGGCTCATATTTTTCTCACTCAGAGCTAGAACCTTGACACCTTTGAGTAAATGTTTGTGCTAAATAAGTCACTATAACATAACATAACTGTTGAGCGCTCCCGTGGCAATTGTGAGGACATTCTTAATACTAGTAGTTAATGGGTGCTCCTTGGAGGGCAACATTACAGATTTCCTTTTCCCCATGAGGTGTTACCTTCAAGAGTATATGGTTTCACTCGTGGCAAAGATTAAATGCGATTGTTAAAATGAAGGAGCCAAGGGGGGTGGCCCAGCCTTAGCAAGCCACGGATAGTTGAGGACGGGCCTGGGCTTTGTCCGTGCATGACCCGCGCACATCACATGCTGCGGGATCAGGTGCAGTAACATTGGTCCTACGGGCTTCCTCCTGGGGCCCAAAGCAGTTTGGGACATGAAGTCCCTGTAGAGCCAATGCAGTGTTAGACATAGTCCTGAGCTGCGGGATTGGTATTGGTGCTACATAATGCTCAGTTGCAGCAACAATGGTCCCACGGAACGCCTCCTGGGGCCCAAAGCAGTCTGGGTCAGGTAGCCGACGCGGACATTAGGTAGAGTCTGAGTAATTATATTTCTGCATCATTGGTAAAGAATAATTAGTCATATTTGTTTATTCTCTTTGCATAATATATGCTTTGTTTTTTTGTGTATTTTTGTTCCGTGCACATTTTTGCATGCAGTTCACTGTTTATTCGTTTCATATCTTGATTTAGTTTGCGTATTTCTTCTAAATCTGTTGTGATGAGGCATTTTAACTAAACTCTAAAATGTATATGGACAGTTATATTTTGAACAGGCATTGTTTTTAAAACTTTGCAAATTTGAAAAGGACACAACACTTTATTTACTGCTCATAACTTTTGGAGACGAGCCAAGATGCCAATCTTACTAGGTTGCATTTATATGTGCTGTCACTGATAGTATCAATGTTTGTGATTTATGAGTGCACGGCAAAAGTCAAATAATGGAATGTTAACTTAGAGCATTAAGTAGTGGAACTTATAGACATGTTTCTTTTTACTTTACTTAGTCTACTTTTAACATCCTGTGTTTTCCTCCATTCCTCCAGCTTTCATCAGTTCTAATTTTGCACCAAACATGTGCACCAATTCGTAGACCTTCGACAGGCAGCAGACAGATGGTGTTTTGTGTCTGATGCAATCATAACTCTACTCATACTCTCTCTATATATGTGTTATGTTATTTTGTTTTCATATTCAAATAATGTAATGAGGCCAACCAGTTCGTCATGCTTTAATCACAGTTCTAAGGGACAAACTGGTTTACCACATTTTTAAACTCATGTCAACATTAGGGGTGTGTGAAATACACATAAATTGCTAAGTGCAAATCCTTCATGTGACTGTACATTTTAGCATGAAATGCTCTCTCACTTAAATCCCTATGCGTTTGCAGTACATTTTTACCTTAAAGGGCGCATTCACAGTAAAGTTATACCATGAATGTCATGTAATTATACAAAGTGGCATAATGGCGTAATCTTGGAAATATTGCATAACAAGTCTAATGCCCGAAATTAGGCAAATTACACCGGTATATCATAAACTTCTCCCAGGCTTAGTCAACACAACATATGCATCCGTATGTTTTCTAAATTCATGTGCAGACATATGGTGCTGTCTCTGTGGCCACCACTGCAGAAGAAGAAAAGGAGAAGGTGAGTGGGAGGTGCTGGAGGAGGCGCAGGAGGAGTTAGAGGACATGTTTGACCCCACCTAGGAATCGTCACGACTGGCCAGCAGTTAACCTCCATGGTATCTTCTGAGGAATGCTAGTCCACAGCCACCATGTTACCAGCCATGGATGTTTTTCTTATATATGCAGGACTCTCCTCAACATAGCCCTAAAGCTACAGGTACCTCAGTTGACTACCCTACACACTCCTTCCAAGCAGGTGCAATCCATGTCTTCTATCAATCATCTGAGGAACAGGGCAAACCTAGTGAGGAGCAACTCTCTCCTATGCATCAGTCTTCCACCAGTAACCTCTCGGATAGAACCCTCTCATGGGTGGCAACCAACTCCACCCACAATTCAACCTCAATGCAGTAACTTAAAGAAGGGTAAATGCAATTAAATGGGGGTGGGGAAATCATTAAAAGAAATGCCTGGATTTTCAGGAAATAACTCTATGTACAAGGGTAAAAGAATACAAAAAAAATAATATAAAAAGAAATTCAACCTCAACATTGCTAACAAATAGACCGGAAGTCCTAAAGCAAAGTCAAATGCAGAAACATAGCCAATTTTCCAAATTATTTTGAAAGTCAGACCGCTGACGCAGATTGAGTGTATGAGTTTGAATCTTGGGTTGGATGCAAATTTCCTGTCAGTCCTCCAGTGCTGACTTTACTACAATGGAATTGGTCTCCTGCTCTGATGAAGGCAGATGTCTGGCCAGGGCAGGACAGGACACCCAATGTGGAATGTGATATAGAGGACGAACGGGGGACAAGTTTGGATAGTTAAACTGAGCAACAGGTGGAGAGAGTTGTGGAGGCAGACAAGACATAAATCATGAAGGTTTGGAGTGGACCTCAGTCACTTCCCACTTGAGCCGTAAAGTCCTTGTATCTAGATGCATGGGCTAGTGTTGAGGAACTGTCAACAAGGAGCTGAGATGCGAGGACCAGCATCAAGAGGAATTGTGCTGCGGCGGAGTCAATGACTGTCAACGAGGCTAGTGATGCACAGTCCTGTGTATATATATATATATATATTATTTTAAATATTATCCACCCAATCCCCAATAAACCCCACAACCAGAACATAAGATGTATTACATAATCATAAAAAATATTAAACACGTAAACAAATACAGAACAATAAAAAAATCTTACATGTTTATCAACTGACAGTATTATTAAATTTAAAAACTACACTCCATAGTAAAACAGCTAGAAGACAATTATACATCACTATAATAGTTTATAAGGTTAATAAAACATTTTCACCGTAACATATATATTTGAATGAAAAGATAATAGAATACAATTAAACAACATAATAAAAATGATATTATAGTAAACTATATTTTAAAATGTGATAAAACTGTATGTAAAAAAGACATACTTACCTTTGATATTTTGGTCAATTATATTTTTTAGTCACAATACTTTGACCATGATAATATAATCATATAATATTTTGGAGTCAATCTTAAGGTGAAATTCTGCTGCAAGTTTGCAGTTCATAACAGAAACAAACAGAGCCTAAGGAAGAACATGAAGAAGAATATCAGAAGGGTCTGCAAGGAATGTGGGACCTATAATCATGAACGTCAATTCACCAAAATGCCTGGGGTAGCGGAAGTGACATCATACGCCATCTACCTTTACTTTAACTCACTCACACATGCCTACACATACACACACATTCACACATACATTTCCAGCTAATTGTAATTCACGCTTTATTACACTAATAGTGAATAATCTAATATTATTTACTATTTGTGTAGTAGAAATTGACTGAAAACAAGGAAATGCGAGCCCCAACCAACGTCCATAAGGACGAGTTGCCCTTGAGTTCAGTGGCAGTGATTTTGCCACCTCTTGGTTCAGGGACTGTAAAAGCAGTGCCAGGGGTCACAAGGGTCAAGCCCTGGCAACCCCTAAATGACGTCTATGACTATAATTAGGAAATGATCAAGCAGAAACAGACCCAAACATCAATAAAAATGAGACACTGCAAGAAACAAGTCCTCACAAGACGATCCCCTGTCACAAGTTAACTTTTCCAGCCCAAACTCCCTTTTGTATGAGGATTTAGTAATGTGGGTGGTTGTACACAAGGAGTAGATAGCAACACTTGTAGGGTATTCACAAATGTAACTTTTACTTGTGAGTAAAATTATCCTTACATTTTTTAGCAACTCTACTATTTTTGGTTATTCTCCACTTATGAGTGTAAAGATACATAAATCTGCAGACTTGCATGTTCTCACTCCCTGAAACAGTGTGTGATACATAATTTACACAAGTGTTGCTTGCTAATGGCAAAAAGGAGCAGTGGTCAGTCCATCACCATACGTGCCAATCACTGATACTGCAACACCCTTCCATAGAAATGAACAGAGGCAGGGATTTAAAATAGTCCCCAATATAAAGCACTGTTATATTAAATTCAGTCCTTTAAAATAGTAAAAAAATATAAATAAATATATTTTAACATATTCATTAATTAATTGTAAAATATGTTAATAAACTTTTTTATTAAAAAAAAAATTTAAAACCTTTTCAATAACATTATTAAATTAGTTTTCTTTCATTTTATACATCACTTTTAAAAGTTATTTATACAAATTAAACATATTTGTTATTTAATTTAGGTGGGATTTATTAAATTCAAATGTCAGAAACATAACTAGAAATTAGGTTAATATATTTAAATGAATTGCATATTTATTTCAAACTAATGTACACGTGCAGTAGCATTTTCTTTCTTCTGTTTTACATATAAAAAATGTATATACATTAATTTGCCTTAATACTTACATAAACATATTTTTACAATTTATTTAAGGTTCAATAAAGTTTTCACTTTTTGCTCTGCCATCGTTTGCTAAAGTATAGGAAAAATGTGCAAAATATATTAAACTTAAAAAACAACTGAATGCAAATATTTTGTATTAAATAGTAATGTCAACAAATTATATATATTTATTTTACACATATAGCAAAATAAAAGATGCTATAACACTATTAAATTAATTAGAATTACATTCCGAATTCATGTAAATATATGAAATTAAATTGAATAAAAATATGTTTTTTTAAGTTTAAATCAAAAAATAATTCCAATCTAAAGTAAAATTATATGCACTAACAATGACTTAAAGTGATGTTTAGAATTGGATAAATGTAGTTAAATTATATTTTAGTAAATGTAATGTTACATTAATGTATAAATTCAAAAAGTTTTGTTAAAATATTTTATAATTAAATAATACATATATTTTAAGTTAGCTTTTTTGACAGAACATTATATTTATAACTTTATAATGTAATTTAATTTAGCATTATTTTTTATCAGGTTTTATTTAAAGTTCCTACCTCCAGTGTTTTCTATGGCAGGGTGTTGCAGTAACAGTTAGAAGTGGAGTGTGTGAATAGGCTTATTCTTTTGTAAGTGGGTACCTGGCTCTCCTTAAAGCCCTCCTTAACTCTTCCTAAACCCCTCTTTACTCTTCCCATTGCCTCCCTTTTAATCATAAGTATTCCTCATTTATCCAGCCTCCACCCTCTGTCTCTCCAACATTTATTGCTACAATTTATCCTTCTTATGTGTGCAGGGACTTCGGAGTTGGAGAGGAGATCTCTCAACAGAAGATGATATCAGAGGTGGAGGCCGAACCATCGCATGTACCTTTGTGAATAGCATTTTGGAGTAAGTTAGCTGTACTATTGTATTGCTACTAAATGTACTACAAAGCACAGTCCGTGAATACACACTCTGGTAAAGAATTTAAAAAAGGCAAGACTAATCACAAACCTAGGTCCCAAGGTATTCCGTGAAGGCAGATGAACAATGCACCATCTGACCCAGACCAATTTTATTCAATCATCAAAGCAGAAAAAAGAGAGTCTCACTGATTCTAGTGTACAGCATGCCCACTTGACATCTAACTCACAATCACCATAGCTACAGGTTCAGATTGGAGATAACACCATTAAGTATTTGTCCTCTGGATCAACCTGCTGCTTTAAGTAAAACAGAGATTGAAGTTGCAGTTACTGCAAAGGTGATTCCTAAAAGGGAACACAGAAGAGGACTCTAGCCTCAGCCTGACCATAGACTAGCAGCAGCTCTTTATCCCTTTCATAAATACAAACACAAGTGTGTCTGTGATTTGTAAGTGGGAGGGACCAGATGTAGCAAATGAGGTGCTAAGCTCTTTCTTGAATGATAAATGGAACATGATTATTGCAAATGTCTGCACATTTTTAAGAAACCTGGGGCAGCATTGTGTTTAGGAGCAAAGAGGATACAGGAGTGGTGTGGTGCCAGGACACAAAGATGTTAAAATGATTACCTACCCCAGAATGGTCAGACATTTAATGCATTGTCATCAGATGTGAGGTAGAACATTTACCAAAATCTTAGTATCAGATTTTGAAAATAGGAATGGGAAGCAGCAGACTTGTCATTGATCATTTCCATGACCTCTATTTCAGCTATGGATGCTGATGATGAAAGGGATACAAACTTGTTCATTAGCTGAATTCTCTCAGAACATTTGTTTATTGACCTTCCCACTATCAGTTTATACTTAGGCCCTGAAGTAATTATGCGTCCATTTCTTTGGACCTCTCCATTATCTAATGTTTTGATAGACTGAAAAGTAATTGTTTAAAACAATTGGTATTAATCTCTGTTCCTATATTTGTATTCATTGTTTTGGTTTCTCCAACGAATGTTTTACATATAAACAATGTTTGTATTGCACTGCTGCTCACAAAAACCTCTAGGAGCGGAATGTATTCTTATGAATTCTCAAAGGCAGGAGATAGGTTACTTTCTACCACATACCCACTGGTCTCTGGGGTCTAAAAGATGGTACCCAAGTGTGCTCCTACTAGCCATAAGCCCAAACCTACTGCTCAACAGTGTGCCTATTACCAAATGTGAGCCCATTTACCCATTGGAGAAAATTTGACACACTTACCCACAATCACCCTAGGGGGTTTACTTCATGTATGCAAAAAATATTAAAAAATATTAAAAACATACACATTTCAGGCACACTTAAGGTGAGTGTCTTACCTTGTGGTATTATAGACTTTTAATGCACTCCATGCCCCCGCAGCTGCTTTTGAACGTGATAGCTGATAATGCTAGACATACTGCAGCCACGATCTTTTATTGGTTATGCAACGCAGTGGTGAGCTCAGCCAGGGGAGAAACACACAGCTATAAGTATTAAGGGCCATATTTATGACCTATTTTGCATCGCTCTTGCACCACGCAAGGTGGTGCAAGAACAACGCAAACCTAAAATTATATTCTGAAGCCACGTAAAGTCACTTTGTGTGGATTTGAATGGCTTCAAAAATATTGAATAATGCAACACAGCACAAATTGCTGTGTGTTGCATTACTCTGCACAAGGGAGGCGTTCCATGGGCATTGTGTCGGTGTTCCCATACAATTCCCATGGTTTTTGGCGCATTCCCGGATTTACCAAACCTGGTAAACCTCTGAATGCACCAAAAAGATATGCCTCTCCAGATGAGGCATAACGCGAACTATCTTTATTTCTCTTTGTTTTTTCCTTTTTTACATGTGTGCTGCATTCTGTGATTGTTTTAGTTTTTGTTCAGGAAGGTGCCCCTTCCTGTACAAAAACATTCCTGTCTACAAAACTAGCACCCTTTCACCATGGTGCAAGGGTGCCTGTGTTGGCGCTAGGCTGCTAAAACAGCACCAGAACAAAGGGAAAGGACAGGAATGTGTCGCGTTGGATAAATACGGTGCATTCCTTCCCTTTTACTGTGATGGAGGGCAGCGCAGCAAGGTGACTTTTTTATTTATTGAGTGTTTTATATACCACAAACGTGACCCATTAGGGTATCAGAGCGCTTAACAGAGATATAGTGGTCTCAGTAGTGACAGGAGTGAAAGCATTACATTCAAAAGTAGGAAAAGACATGCGCTTACAATAATCTCCGAACCTGAAGGAGTACACCATAATACAATTTTTTGCAATCGACTAAACACCATAAATGATACTATATATTACAGGTAAACTGGGCATCATCCTCAGTAAGTTACGTGGTAAGACTCTCTGAAAGAGGCTTGTACAGTTCCCAATGGGCTTCATTGGGCTAGCGGATTATATACTCGTAAGGCACGGTTGATATTCACTAAACAACTGTTCGGTGTTTGCTCTGAAGGGAGTTATGGAAGCATTTTGTCCATTAGAAAAATCTTAGCTTCCTTCTTGAATCTTGACGTGGTTGGGGTAGCAAATTCCAGATTCTAGGTGCGGCACCTGAGAAAGCTCTGTTGTAAGTTTTCTTCTTCCGAAAGAATGCCGGTTTCAGAACCATATCCCTAGCACTCCGGGAGTACCTGCCTCCTCTGGATATCACAATTTATTTTAGCTAGATACAAAGGTATTTCAGAGTGTAACGATTTGTGTGATACAGGCCAGTTCAAGTTGGATTTTGGCTTTGTATGGTAGCCAAGTCAGAGCCTTCAAGTGTGGAGAGATGTGGTTGAATTTTCTAGATCCTGTTATGAGTCTTGCGGCTGTATTGAGACAAGCTTTTAAAGGACCTGTTGAGATTTTGGGCAGTCCTGATAGAGTTGTTCATCTGCATTCGATCCTCGAGATGACTAAAGCCTGAAATGCCATTTTGAGGTCTGACATTTCTAAGAATGGTTTCAGTTTTCTACAATAGCTCAGGTGAAACTGGGTGCTTTTAGCCGGCCAGTTGATATGGGTTTGTATGTTCAGGTTCTTGTCCAGCGTGATTCCTAGTGATTTGGTTGAGTCTAGTAGGATTGGGGTACAGTTCAGCGCTGTGATCAACTTAGTCCATTCTTTTATGTCAGCGGAAATTTTAGGAAGGATATTAGTAAGAATTCATTTTTTTTTTGCGCTTAGTGTAAGCTGATTACTTGTTAACCATTGAACGGTCATCTTTAGTGCTTCATTATTTGTCTTAATCTCCTCCAGTGACGAAATTTTAATGTAAATCAGTATGTCATCTGCATACATATGGAAAGAGATATTGGCGTGATGAAGTCTTTCAGTTAGCAGTTCCATATAGAGGTTAAATAGAGTTGGGGAGAGAGTTGAGCCTTGAGGTACTCTAATCGAAATGGGGGACGGCGATGATAGTTTTTGATTAACTAAAAATCTTTGCTTTCTGTTCCACAAGAAAGATTTAAACCATTTGAGAATGGTTCCTGATAATCTCTGTTTTTGAGTCGATCTAGCAATTTTTCATGGTTTACTGTGTTAAACGCCGACAATAGGTCCAGAAGAATTAAGAGATACGTTTTGTCTTGGTCTAGTGCTTGTATGGCATCATCCACCATATGAAGTATTGTAGTTTCCGTACTGTGACCTGGCCTGAAACCCAATTGGCATTCATCTAGCGATGTGTTGGCTCAGTTGTGGTTGCACACATTTTTCTAGCACTTTTGCTAATACGGGAATATTGGATACCGGCCTGAAATTAATAGGGTCGACAGGGTTCATTCTTGTTTTTTTTATGATGGAATGACTTGACCCATTTTTAGACAGTCAGGTATGGAACCTTGAGACAAAGAAGCATTGATTATCGCTGTCCAGATAGTCTTGACAAATTGGTTGGTTGTCATCGTAAATTTCGACAGGAGAGGGTCCTTGAAGTGATTTTTTGGTTCTATGGATGACAGGATTTTGGAGATGTTGTTGTCATCATATAAATTGAAGGGTGACCAGTGATCTTCATTTTTGGGCACTGCCTGATAGGAGTGTGTTGATTCATCGATCTATGCAGCCATTAGGAGAGGTAGGTGTAGGAAACTGGCTCTATATATACTACACCAAAATAAGGTATAGTGTGTATAGAGTCCAGGTGACCCCAGAGGTAGGTAGTGGTTAAAGTTAGATAGAACCTTACTCTCTATTTGTAGTAGAGTGGTTGAGCAGTAAGGCAGTATCAGAGGACAGTGTTAAGCATTTGATGTACACACTCAGTCAGCAAATGAATTCACACACTCAAGGACTGAACTCTGGACCAATTATTTTGTATAAAAAATGTAATGTTGTTTTATTTTTAGAACCAAGCAAGCCTGGCACAGGTAAACATTAAATACTTCACAGTAATAAGTTGCTGATTGTAAAACAGTTTGAAAATGCAATAGGAATTGTACTTTGTTTGATTTACAGGGGATGCAGTAGGTTGCAATGCTTAGCAAATACAGTACATTGAAATGAATAGGCTTTTTCAGTAAATTAAAGGTAAGTTACTTTTTACGTTACTTTTCTAACTCATTGCTGGATACCTAGATTCAGCACTGGGACATTTCCTGCAAACAGGTAAGTAAATACGTTTTGGTTATTCATGCGATTTTTAAAGAACATTTTTAGATTTCAAAACTCCACACTTAGAAACTTTTTGGAAGAAAATTGTCAATGTTATCCTATGGAGGAAAAACAGGTTATCGGTTCACAGGTAAGTGATTGACTGTGGGAGTTAAGATTCTGGGCTTAGACTCAGGTGTCTCCCAGGGTAAGTGATGCACTCTTGTTACACCCACAGCGGCACTAGGGCAGCCGGGTGCAGAGGGTTGAAGCCCAATGTTATCAATAGGGGAAAGAGGGCCTCCAGTTGGCGGCTGCTGGCAAGCAGGCCACTGGGTTTTGGGAGCAAAGCTGCTAGGGTTTAGGTCAGGGCAAATGGGGAAACAAAGTAGCACAAAAGATGCACCCTCAGCGTCACTGGGGAGGCCGGGTGCAAGGATGCTGTTTCAAGGTCGGGTGCCCTGTTGTTTTCAATGGAGAACCTCCGGTTTGCAAAAGCACTGCAGGCAGGGAGACAAAGGACTTCTGGGTGCGACCACCCCTTTGAGAGGTAAGTTGGGAAGTTATGGGTTGGTTAGGCACCATCTGTTTGGGCATACAAGGCCGTGGGGTGTCAGGAGCAGGGGTGCCTTTTGGGGTGGAATCTTCTTACCAGGTCTGGGTGACGGTCACGGGGGCCTTCTGGATTTAGGCTGCAAGCGTTGGCTGGAGGCAGGTCAGGGGTCACCAGATCTCGGGTCAGGATCGCTGGGGTGACCTCCTCATGGTGTTTTTCCACTTGAGCTCGGGCGGGGTTCAGCGGCTGCAGAGTGGGATGGATTTGCGGTCTCCGGCTGCTGCCAGAAGTTGCAGTTGAACAAATCCGGTGTTCATGGGAGAAGCAGTCTCCGGGGTTTAAGAGGTTGCTGGCTGCAGGACACACCAGGATTTCGCAGGAGCAGGTTCGAGGGGATACAGGCCTGTAGGGCTGGAGCCAAGTCAGTGGGCGCCTGCCTCTTGTTAGCTGGCTGCACGGCTGTTCGGTCCTTCTTCTTCTGTACCTGGTTGGTTGTGTCCCCCCATCCTCAAGATAGCGGGGACTCGGAGTTGTGCTTCACCTGGCCTCCCCCACCTGAGGGGTGGAGTTGGCAGAGGTGGGCACACCTCCTTCCCTCACTTGTTTTTCCCACCAGTTCTCCTGCCCAAAGTGGGAGGGTAGAACCAGTGGGGACCAGTTGCTGAAAGCAGCAAATCGTCTAGGGAGGCTCACAAAGGCGGCATGCCTTTGAAGCTTCCCCTTCGTGAACCCTGCCCATCCTGAGGAAGGAGGCTTGGCACCTCGTCCCAGGATGTTCATTGTTTTAGGCCCCCGAGAGCAGCAGGCTCTCGACCCAGGGGTCCAGAAACATGTCTGTTGGTGGCAGCCTAAGCAGCCACACAGTCGGGACACTAGAAGTTGGTCGAGTTTCAGGGGGCATCTCTAAGATGCCCTCTGTCGTGCATTTTACATTAAATCCCACACTGGCATCAGTGTGGATTTAATGCGCTGAGAAGTTTGATACCAAACTTCCCAGTCTTCAGTGTAGCCATTATGGGGCTGTGGAGTTCGTAATGACAGACTCCTAGCACCATATACACTTAATGGCAGCACTGCACTTACAATGCCCAAGAATGGACTTATGCACTGTAGGGGTACAGGGCTCATGTACCTTCACCCTCACCACTGGCATAGTGCACCCAGCTAGAGGGGTGACTGGTCTAGGCCAGGGCAGTGGGTTGTGGGCATGGCACACAGGGATGTGTGCCATGTCTACTCTTTTCTTTGGTCTGCACCAAGACACGCAGCCTTCAAAGGCAGTGTGTGAGTGAAAAGGTGTAGGGCCTCTGAGGTTGGCACAATAAGTGCTGCAGCCCTTAGGGGCCTTCCCTGGTCACAGGGCCCTGAGTACATGTGGTACCATTTACCAGGGGCCTACTGGTGGCCAGGGATGCCAATTGGGTTAAGGCTTCAATGCAATTTTAGGGAAGGAACATAGGCCCTGGGTACCTGATTAGCAGGAGCCCAGGGCACACTCAGTCAAAGAACATCAGCAATTCAGTGAAAAGTGGGGGCATACCATGCAAAAAGAGGGCACTTTCTCACACACACCCTCCCCCCCAAACGAAAGATGATGAGGCTTCATTTTCTAAGTGGAAGAACCTGGAAAGTCCATCTGCATTGGCATGGGCAGTCCCAGGTCTGCGTTCCACTTTAAACTCCATTCCCTGAAGGGAGATGGACCACCTCAACAGTTTAGGATTTTCCCCTTTTATTTGCATTAGCTATCTGGGGGGTCTGTGGTCGGTTTGTACTAGGAAGTGAGTCCCAAACAGGTATGGTCTCAGCTTCTTCAGGGACCAAACCACAGCAAAGGCCTCCCTCTCAATGGCACCCCAAAGCTGCTCCCTGGGGAGAAGCCTTCTTCTTATAAAAGCAACATGTTGGTCTTGGCCTTCATCATTGGTCTGGGATAGGACCGCTCCTGTCCCTAGCTCAGAGGCATCAGTTAGCACTGTGAACTGCTTGGCATAATCTGGAGCCTTCAGAATTGGTGCTGAGCACATTGCTTCTTTCAGGGTGTCAAAAGTCTTTTGGCAACTAACTGTCCAGTTGACCTTTTTGGACATTTTCTTGGAGGTGAGTTCTGTGAGGGAAGTCACAATGGACCCATATCCCTTCATAAACCTCCTGTAATACCCAGTCAAGCCAAGGAATGCCCTGACTTGGGTCTGGGTGGTTGGAGCTACCCAGTCCAGGATAGCCTGGATTTTGGGATGTAAGGGCTGTACCTGGCCTCCACCAACAAGGTGGCCCAAGTACACCACAGTTCCCTGCCCTATCTGGCATTTGGATGCCTTGATAGTTAGGCCTGCAGTTTTCAGGGCTTTTAAAACCTTCCCAAGGTGGATCAGGTGATCCTGCCAGGTGGAACTCAAGACAGCAATATCATCAAGATAAGCTGCATTAAAGGACTCTAACCCAGCAAGGACTTGATTCACCAACCTCTGGAAGGTGGCAGGGGCAGTCTTTAAACCAAAGGGCATAACAGTGAACTGATAATGCCCATCAGGTGTGGAGAATGCTGTTTTCTCTTTTGCTCCAGGGGCCATGCCAATTTGTCAGTACCCTGCAGTTAAATCAAAGGTACTTAGAAATTTGGCTGCACCCAATTTCTCTATCTACTCATATGCTCTTGGGATAGGGTGAGCATCTGTCTTGGTGACAGAGTTGAGCCCTCTATAGTCCACATAGAACCTCATTTCTCTCTTTCCACCCTGTGGATGAGGTTTGGGGACAAGAACCACTGGGCTGGCCCAGGTGCTCTCAGAGGGTTCAATAACCCCTAACTCCAGCATCTTGCTGACTTCAGCTCTGATGCTTTCCTTGACTTGGTCTGACTGTTGATAGATTTTGTTTTTGACAGGTACACTGTCACCAGTGTCCACATTATGGGTACACCAGTTTGTCAGACCAGGGGACAAGGAAAAGAGCTTAGCGTACTATTGCAAGACTTGCTTGCAGTCAGTCTGCTGTTGGGCAGAGAGGGTGTCTGAAAAGACAACTCCATCTACTGACCCATCTTTTGGGCTGTATGAGAGGAGGTCAGGGAGAGGTTCACTCTCTGCTTCCTGTTCCTCATCAGTCACCATCAGCATGGTGATGTCAGCCCTGTCATTGTAGATCTTTAGGCGGCTCACATGGATAACCCTTTTGGGTGTCCTGCTTGTGCCCAGGTCAAACAAGTAGGTGACCTCACTCTTTTTTTCGAGGATAGGGTAAGGGCCACTCCATCTGTCCTGGGGTGCCCCTGGTACCACTGGCTCCAAAACTCAGACCTTTTTCCAAGGTTGAAATTCAACCAGTGCAGATTTTTGGTCATACCAGTGATTGCGAAGCTCCTGGCTGGCTTCAAGATTTTTGGATGCCTTTTTCATGTACTCAGCCATTCTGGACCTTAGGACAAGCACATAGTTCACAATATCTTGTTTGGGTTCTTGGAGAAGCTTCTCCCAACCCTCTTTTACAAGACAGAGTGGTCCCCTCACAGGATGGCCAAACAGAAGTTCAAAGGGAGAAAACCCTTCTCCCTTATGTGGCACTTCTCTGTAAGTGAAACGCAGGCATGGTAAGAGGACATCCCATCTCCTTTTGAGTTTTTCAGGGAGTCCCATAATCATACCTTTTAATGTCTTGTTGAATCTCTCAACAAGGCCATTGGTTTGTGGGTGATAGGGTGTAGTAAACTTTTACTGCACTCCACACTCTTTCCACATGTGTTTTAGATAAGCAGTCATGAAGTTGGAACCTCTGTCTGAAACCACCTCCTTAGGAAACCCTACTCTGGTGAAGACACCAATGAGGGCCTTGGCTCCTGCAGGAGTTGTAGTAGTCCTAAGGGGAATTGCTTCAGGGTACCTAGTGGCATGATCCACTACCACTAGAATGGATTTGTTCCCTGATGCTGTGGGAGGTTCAAGTGGACCCACTATGTCCACACCTACCCTTTCAAAGGGAACCCCCACCACAGGCAGTGGTATCAGGGGGGCCTTTGGGTGGCAACCTGTCTTGCCACTGGCTTGACAGGTAACACAGGAGCTGACAAACATCTTCAACTTTTGGTGCATCTGGGACCAGTAAAAGTGGCTAACTAGCCTTTCCCAAGTCTTGGTTTGGCCCAGATGACCAGCTAGGGGGATGTCATGAGCTAAAGTTAGGAGGAACTCCCTGTACTTCCGTGGCACTACCACTCTACTGGTGGCCCCAGGTTTGGGGTCTCTTGCCTCAGTGTACAGTAATCCCTCTTCCCAAAAAGCTCTGTGGGTACCACTGTCATCTCCCTTTGCTTCTGAAACAGCTTGCTGCCTCAGGCTTTCAAGAGTGGGACAGTCCTGCTGCCCCTGGCACAGCCCTTCCCTGGAGGGTCCCCCTGGACCCAAGAGTTCAACCTGGTAAGGGTCAAGCTCTATAGGCTAAGTTCTCTCTGGGGTGTCTAAGTCCTCTCCCTGAGGAGAGAGGTCCTGATCCTTTTGCTGAATAGAAGCTGGTTCCCCAGTCTTCTTACCTTTTCTCTTGGAAGGTTGGGCCCCCTCCCCCCAGTCTAATGTCACCATAGCCATTGCATGGTTAGTGGTAACACTGTCAGCATTGGTGACTGGGTAAGTACACCCAATCAATCATTGCTCAGGGGAAACCAGTGTGTTTTTCACCATAGTGACACTGGCACCTGTATCCCTCAGAGCCTCTATCCCAGTTCCATTATCCAAGGGTATTGTAAGTACTTCTTTAAGTTGGGTGGCCACACAGCTACAGTGGCAAACTCAGCTTCCCCCTCTGATACTAGAACTGCTTCAGTGTCCAACATGATTTGCTCTGGGCACACTGTTGATCCCATCTGGAGACTGGCTACACCAGGAGTGATTGTAGCTGTAGGACTAGGGGCCTTTTTGCTAGGGCAAGCATTGTCTCCAGTTAAGTGTCCCAACTTTCTACAGTTGTTACACCAGGCCTCTGCAGGATCAAAGTTCTTCCCCCTGTAGCTAGGACCAGATTGGGTAGAGTTTTCGGACCCCCCTGTGCATGTTTTTGGGGCCCTTTAGAAGACTCAGGGCCCGATTCACATAACTAACTTAAGACAAAATCCTAAACTTACTACCATTTTGGTATTCACAGAAGGCACTTACTCATTTTGGTATTCACAGAAGGCACTTACTCATTTCGGTATTCACAGAAGTTAGGAGTCCTAACTTTAGGACTCCTAAATGCCTTCTGTGAATACCGAAAGTCTTAAAATTAGGATTTTTCTCAGTTTAGTAGTAGTATAGATAGGACTCCTAACTTTAGGACTCCTAAATGCCTTCTGTGAATACCGAAAGTCTTAAAATTAGGATTTTTCTCAATTTAGCAGTCCTAAGTTTAGGACTCCTAACTTTAGGACTCCTAAATGCCTTCTATGAATACCGAAAGCCTTAAAATTAGGATTTTTCTCAGTTTAGTAGTAGTATAGTTAGGACTCCTAACTTTAGGACTCCTAAATGCCTTCTGTGAATACCGAAAGTCTTAAAATTAGGATTTTTCTCAATTTAGTAGTCCTAAGTTTAGACTTAGGATTTAGGATTTAGGAATTAGGATTTTTCTCAGTTTAGTAGTAGTATAGTTAGGACTCCTAACTTTAGGACTCCTAAATGCCTTCTGTGAATACCGAAAGTCTTAAAATTAGGATTTTTCTCAATTTAGTAGTCCTAAGTTTAGACTTAGGACTACTAAATTGAGAAAAATCCTAATTTTAAGACTTTCGGTATTCACAGAAGGCATTTAGGAGTCCTAAAGTTAGGAGTCCTAACTATACTACTACTAAACTGAGAAAAATCCTAATTTTAAGGCTTTCGGTATTCACAGAAGGCATTTAGGAGTCCTAAAGTTAGGACTCCTAACTTCTGTGAATACCGAAATGAGTAAGTGCCTTCTGTGAATACCAAAATGAGTAAGTGCCTTCTGTGAATACCAAAATGGTAGTAAGTTTAGGATTTTGTCTTAAGTTAGTTCTGTGAATCATGCCCTCAGACTTTTTATCTTGGGGATTCTTAGTCAATCTAGTCTTAACCCAGTGGTCTGCCTTCTTTCCCAATTCTTGGGGAGATCTTAGATCTAGGTCTACCAACTGCTGATGTAACTTTTCATTTGTGCAATTACTTACAATATGTTCCTTCATAAACAAGTTGTAAATTCCCGTAAAGTTATGCACATTGTGTCCATTTAACCAACCATCTAGTGTCTTTACTGAGTAGTCCACAAAATCAATCCAGGACTGGTTTTGGGTTTTGTGAGCCCCTCTGAATCTAATTCTGTACTGCTCAATTGTAAGTCCAAATCCCTCAATCAGAGTTCTCTTCATGAGGTCAAAAGACCCATCATCTAGCCCAGGAAGGGTCAGGAGTCTGTCTCTGCTGTTACCAAAGAACAGTTCCCACAGAAGTGCCTCCGAGAGAGGTTTCTTCACCTTTCTCATGTCACAAGCCCTCTCAAAGGCAGTGAACCATTTAGTGATGTCATCGTCCTCCACTAATTAACCCCTTCCCCGCTCATGACGGAACCACTCCGTCATGAGCCACGGGTGCCGTGTGCTCATGACTGAGTGGTTCCGTCATGCCGCGGCTGTAATTCCCTGCCTGTGCGGGCGATTAGGGCCGTGGGCGGAGTCATGACGGAACCACTCCGTCATGAGCACAGCTCAACCGTGACTCATGACGGAGTGGCTCCGTCATGAGCACAGCCCCACCGCGCTGCCCCCAAACCCCCCCCAGCGCTGCGGCGGAATTCCTGCCGCAGCCAAGGAGTTAAGGAAAAATCCCTTTGGGGATTTTAGGATCATACGATTGCTCTTTATCCTTATTATTTTGATTGCTGCCACCATTGATGGGTGCTAAACCCATCTCCTTTCTTTCTCTCTCAAGAGCCTGGAGCCTGGACTCTAGATCCAGTCTTTTGGCCAGGCTTGCTAAAAGGCTGTCTTCCTCATTGAGGCTGTCCTCAATGTCCTCACCAGAACCTGAGTCACCTGTGTGGCCTCTAGGTCCCCATGGGTTGATTCTTGGAAGTAAGGGAACACGGTTCCTTTCTTCCCTAGGAAGTGGTGGAGGTGGGCACCTTTCTCCATCCTCCTCACCTCCTTCTCAATCTGACTGGTCTTCAGCATTTTGAGAGGGGGGGCTTTGAATACTCAGCCAACAGCTCCTGGAGCTTTGTTTGGTTGGATGAGGGCCCATTGGTATATATTTTATTTTACATAAGGACCTTACTTCCTTGAAAGACAAGTGAAGGTAAGGGGTGAGGTCAAGCTCCTCAACCATGTCCTGTATGTCCTTATGGTTATCTTCACTAATAGCTGGGTTCTTATTTTGAGACATTCTAACAAAAAGGTTCTAACCCCTCTACCCTTGACCACATTGACTTTTTATTTTCTAAAATTCTAAAGGGACTTAAGCAAAGCCCTAACAAGACTTTTAGTAGTTTTGTAAAAATGCCAATTTAAAAAAATCAGAATTCTAAAGGCAATTTAAGAGTTCTGTTGTGTGATCAGGTAGTAACCAAGTAGTCCAACAAAAGCAAGTTGTGTATCCCACCGCTGATCCACCAATGTAGGAAACTGGCTCTATATATACTACACCAAAATGAGGTATAGTGTGTATAGAGTCCAGGTGACCCCAGAGGTAGGCAGGGGTTAAAGTTAGATAGAACCTTACTCTCTATTTGTTGTAGAGTGGTTGAGCAGTAAGGCAGTATCAGAGGACAGTGTTAAGCATTTAATGTACACACTCAGTCAGCAAATGAATTCACACAGCCAAGGACTGAACTCTAGACCAATTATTTTTGTATAAAAAATATACAGTTGTTTTGTTTTTAGAACCAAGCAAGCTAGGCACAGGTAAGCATTAAATACTTTACAGTAATAAGTTGCTGATTGTAGAACAGTTTGAAAATGCAATAGGAATTGTACTTTGTTTGATTTACAGGGGATGCAGTAGGTTGCAATGCTTAGCAAACACAGTACATTGAAATGAATAGTCTTTTTCAGTAAATTACAGGTAAGTTACTTTTTACGTTACTTTTCTAACTCAGTGCTGGATACCTAGATTCAGCACTGGGACATTTCCTGCAAACAGGTAAATAACTACGTTTTGGTTATTCGTGCGATTTTTAAAGAATATTTTTAGATTTCAAAACTTCACACTTAAAACTTTTTGGAAGAAAATTGTCAATGTTATCCTATGGAGGAAAAACAGGTTATCGGTTCACAAAACGTTTTAGAAGAAAATTGTTAATGCTATCCTACGGAGGAAAAACAGGTTATCGGTTCACAGGTAAGTTATTGACTGTGGGAGTTAAGGTTCTGGGGTTAGACTCGGGGGTATCCCAGGGTCAGTGATGCACTCTTGTTACACCCTCAGCGGCACTAGGCCGGCCGGGTGCAGTGTTAAGGCCCAATGTTATCTGATGAGGGATAGGGGGCCTCCAGTTGGTGGCTGCTGGCAAGCACGCCACTGGGTTGTGGGAGCAAAGCTCCTAGGGTTCAGGTCAGGGCAAATGGGAAAACAAAGTAGCACAAAAGGTGTACCCTCAGTGGCACTGGGGCGGCCGGCTGCAGGCTGCTGGTTCGAGGTCGGTTGCCCTGTTGTTTTCAATGGAGAACCTCTGGTTTGCAAAAGCACTGCAGGCAGGGAGATGAAGGACTTCTGGGTGCGACCACCACTTCGAGAGATAAGTTGGGAAGTTAGGGGTTGGTTAGGCACCGTTTGTTTGGGCACACAAGGCCGTGGGCGTCGGGAGCAGGGGTGCCTTTTGGGGTCGGATCTTCTTACCAGCTCCGGGTCGCAGTCAGGGGGGCCTTCTGGATTTAGGCTGCAGGCGTCGGCTGGAGGCAGGTCAGGGGTCAGGATCACCGGGCTGACCTCCTCGTGGTGTTTTTCCACTCGAGCTCCGGCTCGGGTCGGCGGGTGCAGAGTGGGCTGGATTTGCGGTCTCCAGCTGCTGCCAGAGGTTGCAGTTGAACAAATCCGGTGTTCACGGGAGAAGCACTCTTTGGAAGGGAAGGGAAGGTAGGCAGTTCCTCTGGGGTTTTTGAGGTTGCTGGCTGCAGGACACAGCATGATTTCGCAGGAGCAGGTTTGAGGCGAGACAGGCCTGTAGGGCTGGGGCCAAGTCAGTGGGCGTCTTCCTCTTGTTAGCTGGCTGCACTGCTGTTCAGTCCTTCTTCTTCTTTTCTTCTTGTCGTTTCTGGATCTGAGGAAGCAAGGTTCAGGTGCCCCCTAAATACTAGATTTATGGGCATTGCAGGTGGGTAAAGGGCAGGGACCAATTGGTCCATTCCCTGGGGTGGGTACAACCCCTATCATGACACCCTCCACTGGGAGGGGGGCAGGAGCCTGTACCTGGTTGGTTGGGTCCCCCCATCCTCAAGATGGCAGGGACTCAGAGTTTTGCTTCACCTCGCCTCCCCCACCTGAGGGGTGGAGTTGGCAAAGGTGGGCACACCTCTTTCCCTCACTTGTTTTGCTCGCTGATTCTCCCGCCCAAAGTGGGGGGTAGAGCCAGTGGGGACCAGTTGCTGAAAGCAGCAAATGGTCTGGGGAGGCTCACAAAGGCAGCATGCCATTGAAGCTTCCCCTTCGTGAACCCTGCCCATCTTGGGGGAGGAGGCTTGACACCTCGTCCAAGGATGTGCATTGTTTCAGGCCCCCGAGAGCAGCAGGCTCTCGACCAAGGGGTCCAGAAACATGTCTGTTGGTGGCAGCCCAAGCAGCCACTCAGTCGGGACACTAGAAGTTAGTCGAGTTGCAGGCGGCATCTCTAAGATGCCCACTGTCGTGCATTTTACATCAGTGTGGGTTTAATGTGCTGAGAAGTTTGATACCAAACTTCCCAGTCTTCAGTGTAGCCATTATGGTGCTGTGGAGTTTGTAATAACTAACAGCACCATATACTCTTAATGGCAGCACTGCACTTACAATGTCAAAGAATGGACTTGGGCACTGTAGGGGTACAGGGCTCATGCACCTGTACCCTCACCACTGGCATAGTGCACCCAGCTAGAGGGGTGGCTGGTCTAGGCCAGGGCAGTGTGTTGTGGGCATGGCACACAGGGATGTGTGCCATGTCGACTCTTCACTTTGTTCTGCACCAAGATACGCAGCCTGCAAAGGCAGTGTGTAAGTGAAAAGGTGCAGGGTCTCTAAGGGTGGCACAATAAGTGCTGCAGCCCTTAGGGGCCTTCCCTGGTCACAGGGCCCTGGGTACCTGTGGTACCATTTACCAGGAGCCTACCTGTGGCCTGGGATGCCAATTGGGTTTAGGCTTCAATTCAATTTTAGGGAAGTAACATATGCCCTGGGAACCCGATTAGCAGGAGCCCAGGGCACACTCAGACAAAGAACATCTGCAATTCAGTAAAAAGTGGGGGCATACCATGCAGAAAGAGGGCACTTTCTCACAGTAGGTTGATAGCGGCTGTTTTCAGCTCATTTCCCAGTGAATTGACTTTGGCTGAGAAGAAAGATGAGATTTCTTCAAAGTTTATTATGGAATTTGGTGCTTCTTTAAAGGTTTGGGCTAATTTATTCGATTGTTGTTTTACCAATTCGAACAAGGTCTATTTTTAGAGTTCTCAAGTTCCAATCTAAAGAATTATTGTTTAATCTGAGAATGCTTTTATTGTAAGCGTTTGTGGACTTGCTGCGCTGCTCTGTGCCACAAGGGTCATAAATATGACCCTAAAAGGGTCTGTTGCTGCTGTCATCCCCTGCACTGGAACAACAAAAAAGGCTGCCTTGTGCGATGCACAGCCTCACACAAGGTGCAGAGGTGAGGTTGGCTATCTAGCATAGGATGTGTACTGGAATAATACCCTTCCTACGGGAATTCCTATTATTAGACAAGCTCTGAAGCATCAAACACTGAGCACTGCAGTGCACAAGCAATGTGTGCCTGTTTTGGAGAAATTAAAATATTACCTCTTTCTAACTTCTGCGTCAAAGGAGTGTTGTTTTTTTACGCGAAGCCTGGTCTGCCTGTCCGAGTAGATCAGGATTTAGGTCAAAAGCTATGTGTTTGAGCTGACTCGTCAAGGAACACCGCAGTAACTCCCCCTTTACACAAAGGGCCTTTTTATGATGGCGGTCGGATGAGCGTCTGACTGCCATCGCAGCGGGAGTGGGACCGCCCGACAAGTATCAGAGGTCCTACCCGCCAGATTAGGATGTGACCACCGTGTGGGGGGTCGGAAACATCCCTTTTTCTATTGCAGCTTGTGCTGAGACCTGGAAAAGTACTGCAGCACAAGCCACCATTGAAAAAGGAATGTTTTTAAACATCCATGTGCCAGGCACCATGTGGTGCCTGGCACATGGTGCATGGATGTTTTTGGAGCAGCACATGTGCCCCCCAGGACAAATTGCAAAAGCCTAGTAGGACAGGACCCCTGCAAGGGCCCCACAAAGTCAGTTTCTGACATGCTTTCCATGGCATTCAGTCCGCCATGAAAAGGCTGTAGGAAACTGACATCCTAATCCCTATGGCGGTGCCTCAGAGGGCACCGCCTCAATTGTAGGGATTAGGCTCCTACCGCAACCCCAACAGGCTCCTTGAGCCTGTCGGAGATGGCAGTCTTTCCCACTGCACGCTGAGCTCTGACCGCTGGTATCATAATCCGACGGTCAGACGGCTGCCCTAGATGTCGGGCAGACCGCCACCGACGGACTGTCAGTGGTGGTCCGCTCGACATCATAACCGGGCCCAAAGTGATGCTAAGCTGTGCAAAGGGCTGCATGCATTAAGAAAATGACACAGCTTTGACAAATTTGGCTCCAGCTCTTTTAAGGGGCGAGACTGAAAAAGATGGGGAAAGTTTAGGTCTGGTTTGGATCTGGTCTCAGGCCTTTGTAAGCTTGAAATCCTATGCCACTAGACTACTCTCTGTTGAGGTTTTAACTCAACAATTCTGAGTGAAGGCCTGTTGTAGTTTATGTGAAAAACTTTTCTATTTTGATCCTGAAATGTACAATTAAACTTAATTCTAAAATATGGTTTGTGTGCTCGCTCTTTCTCTCATTCTTTCTCCTCCCTATCTCTAACCTCTCACCTTCCTATTCCGCTTTTCTCTTGTTCCTTGATTACTTCTTGTCCCCTAATCTTCCTCTCTCTTGCTCCTTCTTCCCCTTCAGGCTAAATTTTCACCCCCTTCCCTTATCCCTGCTCACTTTTTCTGATTTTATATAAGGTCTCTGCAATGTTGGAATGTACAATATTCCTTGAGCACATTCCGTCAAAATTCGACTTTATTCAATTTTTCATTTCCACTAGTCAACCAATTTCTACAATTTGAGGACACTTATTTTGCATTTTCTTCTGCTTTTGAACTGTGTGAATAGTTTAAGTTAATTTCCTCCTAATAAAAAGATCCCGTTTTTTTAGCACGTACTGCATCAGTTTTCAATAGCAAGTGCCATTTCACTTAATACGCCAATACTCAATTTATCGACACTGGCACATTGAAAGGCTAAATTGGCCTTGCTGCGATTCACAATTGCGACCGACAAGACAGACAGATGTCATTAGAGAGTGATTGACTCTGTGCAATCTGTCAGGCTCTTTGAGGCAAACACTGGTCCATAGCTCGGCACAGCTCATTCACTTTTCTTTTTCACCCCTTTCCTTTTAGTCACTGGGATGTGTTGCCAGTTATGAGAAAGTTTTAATTTTCCACTTTCCATTGATTGGATTTCATTTGGATGTTGTTTGTATTTATGTGTTTTTCTCCTCCAGCCTGTAATGTGATCCACTGAGTGCTCGGCTGTGGAGTAATCTGCACCGGTGCACTGCATAAAATATGCATCAGCCCAGGCTCACATAAACTAATGACTTGTTTGTTCGGAGTGGAATGTTATTGCCTCCATTTATTATGGTATTTTGTTTATTTCTCTTCTTTGGCCCATGGACTGTGGGCATAGCCAAGGGTGTGATTAATAAGTCTCCTTGGACGCAGTTTCCCACTCCTTCAGCAGGGCACTTGTGCAGGCACCCTATATTTCTTGAGGATTTAATCACATTTCCCGCATTTTAAAGGCCAGCCATCCTGAATATCAAAACCAGAATATTGAGGCTTGCAAATATCGAGGACAAAATATTGAATACAAAATATCGATAGTTAAGTAACTCTAGAGGGCATATTTACAAGCCCCTATCGCCTCAGGAAAGTCACTTTTTGTCACGTTCCTGTGGCGATAATCCATTCGCCTTATTTATAAGGTGGCGTTAAGCCACTTATCATGGCTTAAAACTGCCTTGTAAATAAGGCCCCCTTTTACGCTACACTTAGGCCCTGATTACAAGTTTTTGGCTGAGTGGTGGAGCGGTGGTGCAAACCGCCATGCCACAGCTCTGCCAAGACTCGTCCTGCCCGCCTGCCAGATTACGTACGACTCTCTAGTAGTCTGGAAGGGGTGCAGCGTGGCAGTGCCTCTTTTAAAGGCGATGGTGCCATTAAAAAAGGCCCAGCAATGGGACTGCACTACAAGGTTCCTGCACGGCATGGACTCGAAAGTCCATGCTGTGCAGGAACCTATGTGCATGCACACAGGGGGTCATATGTTATTCCCCTCTGTGTGCATCCACATATATTTGAGGCAGAGGGGGCCCTGTAGAGCCCACTTTGTTTCCTCTCCACCAGGATTTTCATAGCGGTGGAACCACTAAGCTTATTGCGGCCTCTGACTGCCGCTCCTGTGCCAGGGAACAGCCTGGCGGAGTTAGCAGTCCCAGGGTGGTCAGACTGCTTAGGTCGTAGTCAGGCAGCCAGACCACTGGTGCAGCGGTGGCTGGATCTGTCACCACCGCACCACCACGCGACACCCATTGATTTTGATGCTGCGCCCATATTTATAAGGGAGGCATAAATAGCAGGCAGCACCAAAATTAAGACTAGGGAAAACCTGGTTTTAACATGGCAAAACAAAGAGAAATGGTTAATTTCTCCTCTTTTTTGCTGTTTCTGTGTGTGCTGCACAAACATCTAACCGCCATGAATGAATTGGATGCCTCCTGCACATAAACACTCATTAAACAAATGGTGATTTGCAACTTCTATTTGTGCTGCAAAGGAGTTTCAAACCAGCATTCTGGATTGTTTATGTGCAGGAAGGGACTCCCCCCAACGCAGACACCCTCACACTATGGTGCAACGGTGCCTATGTTGGTGCTAGGCAGCTAGATTTAGCACCAGCGCAATGAGAAACGAAGGAGTGTGCAGCATTCTTCTGAATACGGCGCATCCCTGCATTTTTTAGAACCGCGAAGCATGCAGTTAGCAATTTTTGCTTAACGCTACTCTTCACCATTATGTTGTAAATATGCCTCTAGATATTCTATAACGAACTACACATCTATGTACCTACGCAGTACACATATCTTTAAGGTACATAAATGTGGAGTTAGGAATAGTAAATTTGTACTTACCTCTATGCACTTACCTATCGATATTCTGTCCTCGATATTGTACATCGCAATCCTTGGGATCGATTTTCAGTAGTACAACCAAACATGGAATGATTGACACTTATAGATGGGTCACTTTTGTGATATTTTCGTCATATTGAATTGACATCTTAATAGAAAAACCGGTAGCCCCAGGTAAAATTTTAATTACACGTGAAAAAATTCTCAACATGTTCCATAACTTTGTTTTAAGCATGCATGCACCCCGCACAAATCTTGTAAGATACCAAAGGGAGACTGGCTCACACAGAAAATGTCTCGCTAAGAGACATCTTGAGAGATTTTTTATGCGAGATGCACAGTCTCTTAAACAAATACGTTATGCACGATACCAAGAAACCACATTTCGCTGTGAGTGTAATTCTGCAAAATTTACATGGAATTTCGTGAAATTCTGGAGAAAAAAAAATCTGCAATTTCAGACACACCTAAATTATAAAGTGCTAAACAAATGTCTGTTACTATGACATAAATAGTTTTAGTGAGAATACAGGAGGCCAGTTTTTCTGTTTGTACCACCTCTAAAAGCAGTTCTTTGTGGGGATTGCTTTACTGGGGTAGCAGACTGGAATTACAGGACCCTTTGTGAAAAGTTAAAGCACACCTCTGTTCTCTCAATGACATGTGGGCGTGGTCTAATTCACCTCTGTTTTCTCATTGACAAGTGGGCGTGGTCTCAATTTAGTAGTCCTAAATTTAGATTTAGGACTACTAAATTGAGAAAAATCCTAATTTTAAGTCTTTCGGTATTCACAGAAGGCATTTAGGAGTCCTAAAGTTAGGAGTCCTAACTATACTACTACTAAACTGAGAAAAATCCTAATTTTAAGACTTTCGGTATTCACAGAAGGCATTTAGGAGTCCTAAAGTTAGGACTCCTAACTTCTGTGAATACCGAAATGAGTAAGTGCCTTCTGTGAATACCAAAATGAGTAAGTGCCTTCTGTGAATACCAAAATGGTAGTAAGTTTAGGATTTTGTCTTAAGTTAGTTCTGTGAATCGGGCCCAGGGAGTGAAGCTGGAGATGTGAGAAGCAGGAAATCCATACACTGCACATGTTTTTGGTTTGGAAATCCTGCACCAAAATTACTTGTACTGCATTTTGCAGTATTGAAGAGTGCAGAATTCCCTACGATGAAGAGGTTCTGTCTTTGGAATGAGAGATGGCCATGGAAATGGGGGTTTTCCAAACACATTTCTACAATTTGCCCCCATCACATTTGGATGTTTTTTCTGGTGAAATATCAAATGGGGAAATTGTGTATGTGTGTGCTTTTCAGCTGAATCCATGATACAGAATGTTTTCACCCTATTTGGGGTTTCTTATAAGTACCTAACTATTTTCTTTTATTTAAATCATTTGTAGATATTTTTTGTTAGTGACCATCTTCACATGACTGCAGAGAAGCAAATGATTTCACAGTAGTTGGAAATTGGTTTATTAGTAGTGACAAGTAGTGACTTAGCACTAGTAATAAGAACACAAACACAATAAAAGGTTCAGACAAGGTCTCAATAAATGATTCCCTTGCTCAACCCTTGGTAGCTGGCAACGAGCAGGCAGGCGTAACTTAGGATACAGGGGTGTCAAGCATTTAAAAACACCAATACATTCAATAAGCAAGACACAGCACACACAAAAAAAAATCCAATTTATAAAAATAGGTCATATATTTTATGAACAAATAGACACCAAAATGACAAAAGTCCAATGCAAGGAAGCTGAGATATGAATTGTTAATGATTAAATGTAAAACTAGCGCTTAGAAGCAAAGATTTAAAAAAAGGTTGTGCTGGACCGGGATAACATCAAGTGCTTTTTACACTTACTTTCAGAAGTTTTTCTTGATATAGGAAAGTGGTCCACAGCACCAGCCAAGGGTTTCGATGCTCGGGTTTGCCTCTTGGGGTCTGGGACTACAACTCCCACAATGCACCTGGTCAACTTATGGAGCTTTTGACAAAGGTTGCTCCAAAATTCTCCACACTTCTATAACTTCTTCCAAAAGGTCTTCTTGAGGGTTCAAAGTGTCCACAACACCAATTCAGGGGTCTAGAGTCTCTGAGATGGTCCTTGGGATGTTGGGACACAATTCTCACAATGCACCTGGCCAAATCCTTAAAAGTCCACGGAACGCACTCCAGGATGGGGGCTTTTTGGTGAAGTTGAAGTGGGTGGGCTCTGTTAACCTGCAGCTTGCTCCTTAATCCTTCTTGAAGCACGGCAAAGTCCTTAGGGCTGTAGTTCCAGAATGTATAGCAGGTGCAGTCCTTCATAGTGCCGACCTTCGAGTTGCAGATCAGGTTTCCAGCAGGGCAGTCCTTCTTCTCTTTGTAGTTTCAGGCAGCAGATCTGGCTAAGCCAAACCACCGGTGTGGCTAGGTTTCACTAACACAACCATTGCAACCCCCGACTAATCTAATTTCTGAGGGTAATATGTGGCTGGGGGTGCAGGATGTGGGGATCAGCCTGTGCTGGTCCCAAACTGTCATTCTCCCTTTGAAGACCAGGTTGGCTACCCCACCCTCTTCCTGCCTTTTGGCTTCTGCAGCTAAAGTTCTCCACCCACAGGAAATCCATTGTCTACTCTATAGGAACACTTCACACCTCATCTAGCAACTCTGGCTAAGCCTGGGAAAGGCTGGCCAGTCAGGAGAGGGCAGCTGGAAGGGTGGATTTTGGCTCACAAAAACAAAGTTTTATAACTTCTTTTCCGTGATTATAAATATAAAAGTGGAAATTTGCTGGATTTATCATCATTATCATTTTAAGTCCTTGAATGATATTTTGAGCTCCTTCCTCTCAATATTTCTACTTGAATAAAATATTCCAATGTTAGCCTATGGAGATAATTATCTGCAATGGGAAAACATGAAATTGTCAGCTTTTCCCTCACCAGGGCTTATAATGTCCCTGCTTATAGTTACAAGGCACCCTACCCCCAAGGGACCTAGGGAGACCTTGAGGATGACATATGTAAAAATAAGGTAGATTACAACTTTGGAAGTACCTTTAATTTCAAAGTCGAATTTGAATATATTTACAATTTCAAACAGCCTGCAAGGCAGAGCTTGCTTTAAAAATTACAGCAGGTAACACAGCAGTGCACCTTCTAGTGCAGGAAATCCACTGGGCCTCAAAACATCCCAGCCCTATTATATACTAGGGCCTCATAGGTAGTTTGAAACTCCCTTGCCTGATTATATACTTGGGAATTACAGGAGCCTCTCATTGCCAATTATAATTATACCTAACCATGTACTTTTAATCAGAGCACGGGCCCTGGGTCAGGTTAGCAGAGCCCAGGGCACAACCAGAGTCATAAAGCCAGCACCTACTTGTCAAAATGAGGACAAAAAGTGGGGGAGCACTGCAAACAGGTCCTGATTTCTCACACCAGCTTTTGTGAAGATGTGAATATTTCCTTAATATTGCAAAAAAGTCATAACTTCGCACATCCCTAGCCTTAATACATTCCTCAGTGGAATCCTAAGACCCTGGACTAATTTTACTGAATTAAAGACATTGACATTTTTGATCAATGATAAACACATAATATATTTATTTATTTCACTGAAAACAAGCAAAACTTAGTCATATTATAACTAGGCCCTGTAATAATATAAAAACTGTTGTTTTAAAACAAAAACCCTGAATTCACCAGTTATAGTTCACGGGGCCAACTTTAACTTGTGCCTCCATTATGCACTCCTTATGTCCTTACATATTACGTCACTCATGGCATCATTGATGGCATCACTTTAGGAAGCTGGCTCTGTATATACTATACCAAAATAAGGTACAGGGTGTCCAGAGTCCAGTGGAACCCCAAAGGTAGGCAGAGGTAAAAGTAGATAGCACCTTATTTTCTATTTGTGGTAGTGTGGGCGAACAAATAGGGCTTTATCCGAGGGTAGTGTTAAGCATTTGTTGTACACACTCAATCAGCAAATTATGTCAGTCACTCAAAGACTGAACTCAGACAAATTTGATTTGTATAAAAATATTATTTAGATATATTTATTTTCTCGAACCAAGCAAGCCTGGCACAGGTAAGTGTAAATGGTACTTTTCAAGGCAGGATGAACAATACAAGCGAGCTGAAGGAAAATATGACTTTGGTACAGGTTTGTAAATGCTTTCAATACAGTGGAAGTTACTGTTAGATTACTTTACAGATTACTTTATGGATTACTTTATCTACTCAGTGTGCTATGCCTCGATATCAAACTGGGAAATTTCCTAGAGAAAAGGTAAGTAATGCAGTTTTTTTTATTTGTAGTTTTTCAATGTTTTATACAAACCCAACTGCACACAGGTAGGTACAACTTTGTGGGAGTTAATATTCTGGAGAAAGAACCAGGGTTCCCCCAGGGTCAAAGATGCACTCTCGAAGCACCCTCAGCGGCACTAGGGCGGCCGGGTGCAGAGTGCTGAGACCCAATGTTATCCAATGAGGGATAAGTGGCCTCTGGTTGGTGGCTGCTCACAAGCAGGCCACCAGGTTGTGGGAGCAAAGCCCCTGGTTTTAGGCTCTGGCCAAAGGGGTGATCTGAGTTAGCACCTAAGGTGCACCGGCAGCGGTGGCTGGGTGCAGGGTGTTGTTTTGGCATCGGTTGCCCTGCTGTTTTCAATGGGGATTCTCTGGTTGCAACAAAGACTCCAGACTCGGGGACAAAGATCTTCTGGAGGTGACCACTGGTTGGAGAGGTAACTTAGGATGCCTGGGGATGCAGGGACACTGTTGGTTAGGCAACCTAAGGCCGTGGGACGTCGGGTGCAGGGGTGACTTTAGGGGATTTGGTTTTCCTTACCAGCTCCGGTCGCGGTCGGGGGAATCCTTCAGAAAAAGGCTGCAGGCTCCGCTTGGAAATTCAAAGCAGGTCCGAGATCTCAGGTCAGGATCGCCAAGGAGACCTCCTTGTGGTGTTGGGCCACTCGAAATCGGGCTGTAGGCGTCGGGTGCAGAGTGGTGCAGACTCACGGATTTGGCCAGAGTCAGAAAATCCGGTGCTCACAGGTGACAAAATCTTTCTTGTGGAAGGCAGGGCAGGTCCTCCGGGTTCTTGAGGTTGCTGGCTGCAGGACACGTCGGGATTCCGGTGGAGGAGGTTCGAGGTGGGGACAGGCCGGTAGGGCTGGGGCCAAGCAGTGGGCGTCCTCCTCTTCTTAGTTTCAGCCTGGCTCTTCGGTCCTTCTTCTTCTCTTCTTCTTGGTCGGTTCCTGTCTGAGGAGGCAAGGTTCAGGGTTGCCCTTAAATACTAGATTTAGGGGTATTACAGGTAGGTAAAGGTTGAGACCAATGGGTCCCTTCCTTGGGGTGGGTACACCCCCTATTATGTACCCTCCAGTGGTAGGGGGGCATATGCCTCACTCTGGTTGGCTGGGTCCCCCATCTGCAAGATGGTGGGGACTGGGAGTTGTGCATGACCTCGCCTCCCCCACCTGAGAGGTAGGGTTGGCAAAGGTGGGTACACTTCCCTTCCTCACTTGATTTTCTTGCCGATTCTCCCACCCAAAGTGGGGGTCAGAACCGGTGGGGGCCAGTTGGTGGAAGCAGCAAAGGCCTGGGGAAGCACACAAAGGCGGCAAGCCTTTGAAGCTTCCCCTTTCATGGACCCTGTCCATCCTGGGGAAGGAGGCTTGGCACCTCGTCCCAGGATGTGCATTGTTTCAGACCCCCGAGAGCAGCAGGCTCTCGATCCAGCGGTCCAGAAACATGTCTAGTGGAACAGCTGGCGAGCAGCCACTCAGCCTGGACACTAATGTTAGGTCATTTTTCAGGGGGCATATCTAAGATGCCCTGTTAGATATGGGGTTTTTGGTAGGCTAGGGCGTGGGCCAAAGCCAGGCAAAAACCACCACTATAGTCAGGATAAGGGAGTTACACTTCTAAAATAACCCGTGCTCACCCTGTTGGTAGCTTGGCACGTTCAGCCAGGCTTATTTTAGAGGGAGCGTGTAAAGCATTTGCACATAACCAACAGTAATACAGTGTACGCACTACAAAAGGACATCACACCAGTTTAGAAAAATAGCCAATATTTTTACATGCTTTAAGACAAGACCAAATACGATAAAAATCCACAAAACTATACTTAAAAGTTCACAGTTCCAAAAATACGCTGATTAAAAAGAGTTCCTTGTGTGGATATCTCCGTCTGGGCTACCACGGCATCGTTGACACACAAATCCAACAGTTCTGGCTGGTCGCGGGGTCGCTGGCCAGCTACGGTGTCGGGAAGACCCGAAAACAGTACCTGTGAGAAATGCAGGGCGCTGAGACCCTTGAAGTCACTCGCGATGTAGGTCGAGCTCCTCTCTTTTGTTATCAGGAGCGCCAGCGCCGGTAGGCATCAGGTGCTGCGGTGTGAAGTGCAGCAGTGCGGCGTGCGGTGCCCCCAGGTCGCGGTGCGAGCAGCGGCTCTGTGGCGGTGTCAGATGGCGTCATCGGTGAGACCAGGGTCACGGTGCGAGATGAAGGCGGTGCTCGCCAAGGTGCTAGCAGGTCACAGTGCAAGCAGTGTCGTCGTCGTTGCTGAAGTGCTGTCGTCGCCTGACGAACTGGAGTCGATGGCGCCAGCGTCGGTAGGCTAAGGCTGCGGTGCAGAATGAGGGCGGTGGTTCGTGTGACTTACGAGCGGTGCCCTCGAACCACGGTGCAAGCGGTGGTGCCGATTTTGGCTGAAAGTGGCGGGGTCAGGCAGGTGAAGGTGTCCTTGTGAAACAAGGCAGTGCAGAGTGCAGTGCCCACAGGTCGCGTTGCAAGCAGCGGCTCAGTGGCGGCGTCAACAGGCGTCGTCGGTGAGGCCAGGGTCGCGGTGCAGCATTGCGGCGGTGCTCTCTGCAGTGCCAAAGCTTCGGCGTGAAGCGAGGCGGTGCGGAGTGCGGTGCCCACAGGTAGCAGTGCAAGCAGCAGCTCGGTGGCGGCATCAACAGGCGTCGTTGGTGAGACCAGGGTTGCGGTGCGGCGGTGCCCTCTGTGGTGCCCTCAGGACACAGAGTCGGCAGTTATGTCGTAGACGTTGTCGAGTTGGTGTTCTTCCGGTTGCAGCACAAAACGCACAGTCCCCAGTGCTGCAGGTCGAAGAACACTTGAAGCCTTTGCTGTTCCTGATACTTCGTGAACAGGGGGCAAGCTCTATCTCGAGCCCTTGGAGAGACTCACAAGTTAGGTTGCAGAAAGTCCAGTCCAGGCCTTTCACTACCCAAGACAGAAGCAGCCACTGCAGGTCAGCCCAGCAAAGCAGTTGTTCCGTTTCACAGCTTCTCCAGCTCTTCTTCTTGGCAGTCTTCTTGATCCAGATGAGTTCTAAAGTTCAGGGGTCTGGGACCAAGTATTTGTATCTAAAAATCCTTTGATCCTTCAGGCAGAGGGTGTCTGTGTCCGGCCAGAACCAGTTGGGCCTTCTCTGGTGTGAATTCCTGGCAGGAGGTGGAGACGGCATTTGTCAGAGGCAGACCAGGCCCTTAGAGGTGCAAGGAAATCTCCTCCCCCTTCCCCCATCGTAGCCCAGGTCTATTCAGCCCTTTCCTGACCTACCTAGACTATCTGGAGCCCCTCCTACCCCCCAGCCGTCTGTCATCCAAAACCCAGACAGGCAATCCACATTCCAGCAGAGGCACACGGGATGACTGAGCAAGAAAATACCCACTTTCTAAAAGTGGTATTTTCAAGCGCAGAATGTAAAGGGTGGGGACTGGCAAGTGTGTGCACTGGCCAAGCCGACATGGCAGTTACAAACTGCGCGCAGACTCTGCAATGGCAGGTCTGAGGTACTTTTTCAGGGCTACTCATGTGGGTGGCATAATCAGTGCTGCAGGCCCACGAGTAGCATTTGATTCACAGGCTCTGGCACACTCAGTGCACTTTACGAGGGACTATCAAGTAAATCAAATATCCAATCATGGAAACACCAATCCATAGCACAATTTACGCAGAGCACCTCCACTTTACCACTGATCAGCAGTGCGAAAAGTGCACAGAAACATTACGCCAGCAAAAACAGAGTCAAAACTGGGAGGTCAGAAAGCAAAAAAGTCAGGGGAAACACGCCAAAAGATGCCAAGTCTAACATGCCCTCTGTGTGCATTTTTCATTAAATCCAACACTGGCATCAGTGTGGCGTTAGTGTGCTGAGAAGTTTGATACCAAACTTACCAATTTTCAGTAAAGCCATTATGGTACTGTGGAGTTCATAATGACAAACTCCCAGCACTATATACTCTAAATGGCATAACTGCACTTACAATGTCTAAGAATTGGCATATACTGTAGGGGTACAGGGCTCATGCACCTGTACAGTCACCACTGGTTTAGTGCACCCAGCTACATGAGTAGCTGACCTATGCCAGGGCAGTGGGTTGTAGGCATGGCACACAGGGATGTGTGTCATGTCGACTATTCACTATGTTCTGCATCAAAACATGCAGCCTTCAAAGGCAGTGTGTGTGTGTAAAGGTACAGGGTCTCTAAGGGTGGCACAATAAGTGCTGCAGCCCTTAGGGGCCTTTCCTGGGCTCAGTGCCCTTGGTACCTGTGGTACTATTTCCAAGGGACTGACCTATGGCAAAAGAATACCAATTGGGTTTTGTTTTCATTGCAGTTTAGGGAATGAACATAGACCCTGGCTACCTGGTTGGCAGGAGTCCAGTCCAGGGCACACTCAGTCAGAGTACATCGGCAGTTTAGCAAAAAGTGGGGGCAACCATGCAAAAAGAGGGCACTTTCTTACCCAACCCCCCAAACAAAAGAGGATGAGACTAAACTTTCCCTCGAGAATCTTCATTGTCTAAGTGGAAGAACTTGGAAAGTCCATCTGCATTGGCACGGGCAATCCCAGGTCTGTGTTCCACTATAAAGTCCATTTCCTTTAGGGAGATGGACCACCTCAAATGTTTAGGATTTTCACCATTCAGCTGCATTAGCCATTTGAGAGCTCTGTGGTCAGTTTGAACTAGGAAGTGAGCACCAAACAAGTATGGTCTCAGCTTCTTCAGGGACCAAACCACAGCAAAGGCCTCCCTCTCAATGGCACTCCAACGCTGTTCCCTGGGGAGAAACCTTCTGCTTATAAAAGCAACAGGTTAGTCTTGGCCTTCCTCGTTGGTCTGGAATAGGACCGCTCCTATCCCTAGCTCAGAGGCATCAGTCTGCACAATGAACTGCTTGGTATAGTCTGGAACTTTGAGAATTGGTGCTGAGCACATTGCCTCTTTCAGGGTGTCAAAAAGTAAGCCTGGAGGGGTTCGCAGAGTACCACTAAGCGGAACTCCGTGAAGTACAAGAAAAACTCAGCCGCACTACACTGAGCTCCGCAAGCGGCAGAGTGCGTTAAATAAATGTAGATCGCAGTGATTTTCAGTGCCAGATGCTTGTCCGCACTGTGCAATCATCACGAATGGCACAATGCACAGCGCAAGCATATGCAACCATTCGCAATGAGATATGTGACCGCCCGCGTTGAGAAATCTCACTGGGAGGTTGGTTTTCCACACTAACGCTTGCAAACTTGATGTTGATGATCGCGAACGAGGAAAAACATCACCCGGAGGTGGATTTTCCTCGCTCGTGCTTGACAACTTGACGTTGACTAACGCGAGCGAAGAAAAAAACTCCACTCCGCTATGTGAAGTGGAGTTTTTCAGAACTCCACAAGTTCCGTAAAACGCGGAGTGTAGAAAACTCTGCTAACTCTGTGAGCAGAGCGGAATTGACCACCCAGACTTAGTCAAAAGCCTTTTGACAGCTAACTGTACATTTTACCTTTTTGGGCATCTTCTTGGAGGTCATTTCTGTAAGTAGAGGTACAATGGACCCATATCTAAATGTATGACGTTACCACGCATACATTCTTAATGCATGGCTTTACAATGCGGTCGATACAACGACTGCGTTGTTACCACGTGTGCCATTACATCGCAAGTCATTTCAAAGACTTGCTGTAGGGGGCACGATGGACTTAGGAATGGTATTAATTACTATTCCTACTCCAGTTTGCGAAACAGCAGGGAAGATGTTGGATTTGAAATCCAACACATTCCCTGGTGTTGCATGCCCCCTACAGCAAGTCGTATGGCAACAGGATGGCCAAACAAAAGTTCAAAGGGGGAAAACCCTACTCCCTTCTGAGGCACCTCTCTGTAGGCGAAAGCAAGCTTTGTTAAGAGGACATCCCATCTCCTTTTGAGCTTTTCAGGGAGCCCCATAATCATGCCTTTCAATGTCTTATTAAACCTCTCAGCAAGACCACTGGTTTGTGGGTGATAGGGTGTAGTAAACGTGTACTGCATTCCACACTCTTTTCACATATGTTTTAGGTAAGCAGACATAAAGTTTGACCCTCCTTAGGAAACCCCACCCTGGTGAAGTCACCAATGAGGGCCTTGGCTACTGCAGGAGCTGTAGTAGTCCTGAGGGGAATTGCCTCAGGATACCTGGTGGCATGATCCACTATCACCATTATAATGATGCGGTGGGAGGTTCAAGTGGACCCACTATGTACACCCCTACCCTTTCAAAAGGAACCCCAACCACTGGTAGTGGAATTAAAGGGGCCTTTGGGTGTCCACCTGTTTTGCCACTTGCTTGACAGGTGACACAGGAGCTGACAAACTCCTTTATCTTCTGAGACATCTGGGGCCAGTAAAGGTGGCTAACTAGCCTTTCCCAAGTTTTGGTTTGGCCCAGAAGTTCAGCTAGGGGGATTTCATGAGCTAAAGTTAGTAAGAACTCCCTGTATGTCTGCGGCACTACCAATCTCCTACAGTGGCTCCAGGGTTGGGGTCTCTGGCCTCAGTGTACAGTAGTCCTCTTTCCAATAGACTCTGTGGGACGACTGACATCTCCCTTTTCCTGTGCAGCAGCTTGCTGCCTCAGGCCTTCAAGAGTTGGGCAGTCCTGCTGTTCAAGGCACAGCTTTTCCCTGGAGGGTCCCCCTGAGCCTAAGAGCTCAATCTGGTAAGGGTCAAGTTCCATAGGCTCAGTTCCCTCTGGGGCTTCCAAGTCCTCTCCCTGAGGAGAGGGGTTCTGAGATTTGAGCTGGTCAGAAGCTGGTTTCCTAGTCTTCTAACCTTTCCTGTTGGAAGGTTGGGCCATTCTTTAAGGCTCCACCACCTCTTTTTCACCCTGCTTTCGGCTCTGTGCTCTAGTCTTGAGACACACAATCTAAGGGATGTCCAGCACTGCTACATGTGTTTTCAATTATACCTCCGCCCATCCTGAAGTTTCCAGGTCATTACCAAGCGGATAGGCAGCTGGAAGCTTTGGAGAGGCCACTACCTGTTCCAGGCCAGTAACCCCCCAGTCTAATGTCACCATAGCCATGGCATTGTTAGTGGTAACACTATCAGCGTTGGTGACTGAGTAAGATTACTAATCAGGTATTACTCTGAGGAAACCAGTATATCTCTCACCATAGTGACACTGGTACCTGTATCCCTCAGGGCTTCTATTCTAGTCCCATTGATCCAGGGGTATTGCAAATACTTCTTTACGCTGGGAGGCCACGCAGCTAAAGTGGCAAACTCAACTTCCCCCTTTGTGACTAGAACTGCTTCAGTGTGAACCCTGATTTGCTCTGGGCACACTGTTGATCCCATCTGGAGACTGACTACACCAGGAGCCGCTGTAGGAGGACTAGGGGGCTTCTTGTTAGGACAAGTAGTGTCTCCAGTTAAGTGTCCCAACTTCTTACAGTTGTGACACCAGGCCTTTAGGGGATCAAAGTTATTTTCCTTGTACCACTTATTGGACGGTAAGAGTTTTGTGACCCATCCCCCTGTGCAGGTTTTTGGGGCCCCTTCAAAGACTCAGGCTTTTTATCTTTGGGGTTCTCACCACCTTTCCCCTGGGTTGGTTTTGTAACCCCTTTCTTTTTGTCACCCGCAGTGGCTGTTTCTGTCACCCTTGTCTTGACCCAGTGATCTGCCTTCTTTCCCAATTCTTGGGGAGAAATTAGACCTAGGTCTACCAAATGCTGATGTAACTTTTCATTAGTGTAATTACTTAAAATATGTTTTTTCAAAAACAAATTGTACAGTCCATTGAAATCATGCACATTATTTCCTGTTAACCAACCATCTAGTGCCTTAACTGAGTAGTTAACAAAGGCAATACAGGACTGATTTTGGGTTTTGGCAGCCCCCCCCCCACACATCTAATTCTATATTCCTCCGCTGTGAGTCCAAAGACCTCAATCGAAGTATTCTTCATGGGGTCATAAGACCCAGCATTTGCCCATGTAAGGGTAGGGAGTCTATCCCTGCAGTTACCAGTGAACAATTCCCAAAGGAGTGCCACCCCCGTATAACTTCCTCACTTTTCTCATTTCACAGGCCCTCTCAATGGCTGTGAACAGTGTTGTGATATCATCACCCTCTTCATATTTAGGGGCAACCCCTTTTGGGGATTTTAGGACCATAAGATTGCTCTTTGTCCTTATTTAGCACATTGCTGCCACCATTGATGAGAGCAAAGCCCATCTCTGCTCTCTCTTTCTCTAGAGCCAGGAGTCTGGTCTCCAGATCCAATCTTTTTGTCAACCTTACTAAAAGGTTGGTCTCCTCATTGCGGCTGTCCTCAATGTCCTCATTAGCACCTGACCCACCTGTGTGAGCTCTAGGTGCTGAGAGATTTATTCTTGGAGTCAGGGCCACTGGGGCCCTTCTCTCCCTATGAGGTGTGTGGGGGGGGGGGTAGGCATCCACACTCCCTCCCTCCACTTCTTCATCTGAGAGGTCTTCAGCATTCTCAGAAGGATGGTTCTTAGCATACCCTGACAGCAGCTCCTGGAGCTCTTGTTTAGAGGGATGGGACCCCATGATTATATTTTAAAGTTTGCCTTGAGACCTTAACTCCCTAATTTCTAAGTGGAGATAAGGGGTATGGTCGGGCTTCTCAACCTAGTTTTCTATGCCATGGTTATCTTCACTAACATCTGGGTTCTTGTTAAGAGACATTCTAACAAAAAGTTCTAACTCCTCTTACTCCTAACTAAAGAGAACCTTTATTTTTCAAAAATTCTAAAGGGACTTAACCAAGGCCCTAACAAGACTTTCAGTAATTTGGAAAAGATAGTCAATTCAAAATTCTGAATTCTAAAGAAAATGTAATAGTTCTGTCGTGTCCAACAAATGCAAAGTTGTATATCCCACGGCTCAGTATATACTATAACAAAATGAGGTATAGTGTGCGCAGACTCCAGTGGAACCCCAAAGGTAGGCAGAGGTAAAAGTATATAGCACTTTACTCTCTATTTATGGAAGTGTGGGTGAGCAGTAAGGCTTTATCAGAGTGTAGTGTTAAGCATTTGTTGTACGCACAAAATCAGCAAATGATGTCACACACTCAAAGACTGAACTCAGACCAATTTGATTTGTATAAAAATATTATTTAGTTATATTTATTTTCTAGAACCAAGCAAGCCTGGCACAGGTAAGTGTAAATGGTACTTTTCAAGGCAGGTTGAACAATACATGCAAGCTGAATGAAAATGACTTTGGTACAGGTTTGTAAATGCTTTCAATACAGTGGACATTACTGTTAGATTTCTTTTGATTACTTTACAGATTACTTTTTCTATTCAATGTGATATGCCTAGATATCACACTGGGACATTTCCTAGAGAAAAGGTAAATAAAGCAGTTTTTAGGTATTTGCAGTTTTTCAATGTTTCATACCAAACCAACTCCACACTTAGAGCAATTTTTAGGAAAAAGCAGTTAATGCAATCCTATAGAAGGAAATGGAGTTATCGGTTTAAAGGTAAGTACCAGTTTGTGAGAGTTGGTATTCTGGGGTAAGAACCAGGGTTCCCCCAGGGTCAAGGATGCACTCTCAAAGCACCTTCAGCTGCATGAGAGCGGCCGGGTGCAGAGTGCTAAGGCCCAATATTATCCAATAGGGGAGGGGGCCTCTGGTTGGTGGCTGCTCACGAGCAGGCCACAAGGTTGTGGGAGTAAAGCTCCTGGTGTTAGGCTCAGGGCAAAGGGGGATCCGAGCCAGCACCCATGGTGCACCCGCAGGGGTGGCTGGGTTTAGGGTACTGTTTTGAGGTTGGGTGCCGTACGGTTTTCAGTGGGGATTCTCCGATTGCAACAAATACTGCAGGCTTGGAGAAGAAGATCTTCTGGAGGTGACCACCATTTGGAGACGTAAGTTTGGATGCCTGGGGATGCTGGGACATTGTCGGTTGGGCCACCCAAGGCCGTGGGACGTCGGGTGCAGGGGTGTCTTTGGGTGTCAGATTTTCCTTACCAGCTCCAGTCGGAGGATCCTCCAGAAAGAGGCTGCAGACTTCGCTTGGAGATTCGAGGCAGGTCAGAGATCACCAGATCTCAGGTCAGAATCGCCAGGGAGACCTCCTCGTGGTGTTGGCCCACTCAAACTTGGGCCGTAGGCGTCGGGGGCAGACTCGTGGATTTGGCCGCAGCTAGAGTCTGTGGGTGAGCAAATCCGGTGTTCACTGGAGACAAAGTCTTTCTTGTGGAAGGCAGGGCAGGTCCTCAGGGTTCTTGAGGTTGCTAGCTGCAGAACACACCGAGATTCTGCTGGAGCAGGTTTGAGGTGGGGACAGGCCAGTAGGGCTGGGGCCAAGTCGGTAGGCGTCCGCCTCTTCTGAGTTTCAGCACGGCTCTTTGGTCAGTTCTTGTCTGAGGAGGCAAGGTTCAGGTTTGCCCCTAAATACTAGATTTAGGGGTTTTACAGGTAGGTTAATATTGGGACCAATGGGTCCCTTCCTTGGGGTGGGTACACCCCCTATTATGTCACCCTCCAGTGGGAGGGGGAAATATGCGCTGGGTCCCCTCATCTGGAGGATGGCGGGACTGAGACTTGTGCTTCACCTACCCTCCCCCACCTGAGGGGTGGGTTTTTCAAAGGTGGGCACACCTCCCTTCCTCACTTGGTTTTCCTGCTGATTCTCCCACCCAAAGTGGGGGTCAGTTGCTAGAAGCTACAAAGACCTGGGGAAACTCACAAAGGCGGCAAGCCTTTGAGGCTTCCCCTTTCATGGACCCTGCCCATCCTGGGGGAGGAGGCTTGGCACATCGTCCCAGGATGTACATTGTGTTAGACCCCCAAGAGCAGCAGGCTCTTGACCCAGGGGTCCAGAAACATGTCTGATGGTAGCAGCTGGTGAGAAGCCACTCAGCCTGGACACTAGTGTTAGGTCATTTTTCAAGGGGCATATCTAAGATGCCCTCTGTATGCATTTTTCATTAAATCCTACACTGGCATCAGTGTGGATTTAATGTGCTGAGAGGTTTGATACCAAACTTTCCAGTTTTCAGTAAAGCCAATATGGCACTGCGGAGTTCGTAATGACAAACTCCCAGCACCATATACTCTTAATGGTATTACTGCACTTACAATGTCTAAGAATTGGCTTAGACACTGTAGAGGTACAGGGCTCATGCACGTGCACCCTCACCGCAAGTTTATTGCACCCAGCTAGAGGGGTGGCTGACCTATGCCAGGGCAATGAATTGTCAGCATGGCACAGAGGGATGTGTGCCATGTTGACTCTTCACTTTGTTCTGCACCAAAACACACAGCCTGCAAAGGCAGTGTGTATGTGCAAAGGTGCAGGGCCTCTAAGGGTGGCACAATAAGTGCTGCAGCCCATAGGGACCTTACCTGGCCACAGTGCCCTTAGTACCTGTGGTACTGTTTACAAGGGACTGAGCTGTGGCCAAAGAGTGGCAATTGGGTTTTGCTTTCAATGCAGTTTAGGGAAAGAACATAGGCCCTGGCTACCTGGTTGGCAGGAACCCAGGGCACACTCAGCCAAAGTACAGCAGCTGTTTAGCAAACAGTGGGGGCAACCATGCAAAAAGACGGCACTTTCTTACAATCACTATGAAATCTTAAAAGACTTAATAGATGGAATGCCACAATCAATGTTTGCGGCCTTGCCGTAATTCAACACGCTATAGGTGTGGACAATTTTCTGTTCTCCTTTATGAGATTACCCTGTGAAAGACTTTACAAGAAACACAATTTTATTTCAAGACGTTGACAGGTATACGTTTGCTGCTGGAAAGACTCCTTCTGTCAGGCCCTTTGGATAATGCCAACAAAAATCAAAGAAGTGTGGGATCAAATAATATAGAGAAATTCCTTTTGAAAAAATCTGTGGGACCCTCAACAACTATTTTCGGTCAATGGCATATATTTTGCCACTGACATACCAGTAGTTTGTAGCATCGTCAACAGGTCTTTTTCCTCCACCAGGGGGAGATCTCTCTTGATCGAAGATCATTTTTTAAAGTGGTAATCTTTCATGTCAAGAGAAGTGTTCAATTTTTACAGCAGTAGTCTCCTGACACTTCACTTTTATTAACACTATTCAGAAGAACTGTTTGACTTTTATAATGTCTAGTGCAAAGGTATGAACAAGGAGATGATACTCTTCCTATAAAAGAAACCTGGAATCCTGTGACTCTTATTAGTGAGAACCTGTTTACAATATGGTTACAGGAACTTCAGTAGTTGATATGTTAAATACATATTTTGTTATCGTTTTTTAATGTCCTACTTTGTACTATTTCATGCCCCTTTGTTTGCTTTTATTCCTTGTAGCTTACGTGTGACTATCCCTCATTTCCCTTTCCGTGTTTTCTTCTTATTCATATCATACCAAATTCTGAACATAATATTGAACTGCTTGGACATATATCTACACACAGAGAGGACCAGGGAAAGCAACACGTGATCTCCTACCAACATCTCTAACATTTACAGCTACTAAACCACTTTCTACATTGTCCACTAAGTGATAACACACTCAGTAAATCACACAAACTAAAACAAGTAAATAAATACAAGTAAATACAAATGTTACTTGTGATGCCTAGATTTGAGCATGGTGCTGAAAATGTCACTTATCAAATGGGATGTAATGAACATAAAAGGTGTTTCGGAGAAGTGTGTACAGATGAAGAATCAAACTGTCTTGTTGTACCCATATGATCGACTATTGGATTAGCGTATGATAATTTCACAAGAACAATTTTGACAATGGATGCTGTTGTTAAAGCTCCTCATTGATCATGTGATTTGCAGCAGATGAGTAAGCATCATATTATAGGATGATGAGACCAGGGTAGCATGGGATAGAGAAAGCACGCTGCAGCCTTAATCATTTGAGTGTGGCATCAAAGCCGTGGGATATAACACAATGGCTGTTTTTCATGTCTTCTTTATCTCCTCTGTGATTTCAAACACTCTGTTATATCTGGCATCCTTGGCGTAGTCTTCCCTAACTTTTTGCCTCTACCTCCTGTGTCTTTGATGCTATGCTGGATTTCGTTTTTGATGGTTTAGATGCTTTGGCACTTTGCCACTGCTGATCGGTGTCAAAGTGCAAGTGCTCCCTGGGTAAAGTGTTATTGTGATTGGTTATCCATGATTGGCATATTTGTCTTACCAGTAGTTTCCTATTAAAGTGCACCGACTGTGCCAGGGCTGGTAACTCAAATGCTACTGATTGTGCCACCCACATGAGTAGCCCTAAAAGAGGTCTCAGGCCTGCCACCGCTGTGCCTGTGCGCAGTTTGTCAACTGCAATTTTGACCTGGCCAGTGTACCGACTTTCCAGGCCTTACTCTTCCCTTTTCTTACACATAGGACACCCCTACGGTAGGCCCAAGGTACCCCCCTGGGCAGGGTGCAGTGTATGTGAAAGGTAGGACATGTATGGATGTGTGTAACATGTCCTGATAGTGAAATACTGCCAATTTCGTTTTTCACTATTGAAGGACTATCTCGCCCATAGGGCAGAATGGGGAATGCTGTGTAACAGTTTTACAAGCATATCTTCCCATAGGAGTAAGATAACAAATTAGAGTATGGTATCCGTGAACTCAGAATTTAATAACACATCTTTTAGGAAGAATGGTTTTTACATTCTGTGTTTGAAAATAGCACTTTTAGAAAGTGGCTATTTTCTTGTTCAACCTTTCTGTGTGCCTCTGCCTGTTTGTGGATTGGCTGTCTGGATTGAGAGTAACAGGGGCTGGTGTGGCTCCAGGAGTCTAGGTGAGTCAGCACTGGGGTGAATAGGCAGATCTGCATTTGGAGTGGTGGAGGGAGTAGAACCTGGACCTGAATAGGGCTGTGCCTGCCTTCCACAATGCTGGCTCCACCCCCTGTGGTGTGTCTTATGACCCTGGCCCACAATAACAAAGGAAGAAGTTGTGCACTGGCAGAGTGCACCCAGAACTGGTTTGGACTGGGCTCAGAGCCAACTGCACAATGGGATCAAAGACATTTTGGGGTATAGTTAAGAGACCTAAAACCCCTGAACTTTCGATCATTCCTGGAATCAAGAAGGAACCTTTGCCGAGGAGAAGAGCTGGAGAAACTGAAGAGAAGGACTGCCATTGCTGTGTGTTCTGGGGCTAACCTGCAGGTGCTATTCTGCCAAGGAACGGAGAAGGACTTTGCTGTGTGCCATGTCCCCTGCTTGAAAGAAATCTCCAAAGGCCTAAGGAGAGCGGGCCTCCTGTTTTGAAGTCCCAGGAACAAAGCGACTTTGACCCCCCAGCTGCCCTGAACTCTGCTGTGCGAGTTCTGTCCTGCCTAGAGTGCCTGACCCAGTTGCGGGGCCTCTGGAGGTTGTTGCTGCTGTTTGGGAGCTGGAAGAAGAAGAAGCGTGAAAAGAATTGCAAAACTCGATGCATCGCTCTTCTTGCGGCACGTTTCACCGGCACATCTCGACGGCGCGAGAAGATTTCCATTGCATCGCCATCCCACTGCGAAGATCAGCGCAGCGCCTGTCGCTGCTGCAAGAACCGACGCATCGAGAGATGGCGGCTGAAAAGTACCGATGCCGGGCAACGCTGCCGCATCGATCGCCGTCGCATCCCGAAGATCCAGCCATCGTACCTGTGGGAGACACTTTCCTGACGCATCACCTGCGAAGCTGAACCGGCACAAAGACTCGACGCATCGCTTCCCTTACAGACCGGACTCGACACAACCCGTCCGCTGCGTGCAGCGGGGCTGTCGTATCACCTCCCCAGGGTCTCAGGAGTGACGCATCTCTTTGTTTTTCGATGCTGCAGCTATGTGGCTTGGGAACTTTTGTCGCATCTACAGGTACTTTGATTAAAAGTCACGCATCCATAGATTTCTATGGTACAAGTTCTTGAACTCTTTTTGAAGTCATATTTTTAAACTCTGTATGTTTGCTTTTAGTAGTTTTGGTCTTGTGTAGTTTAGATAAAGATACTTTATTTTTCTAAACTGGTGTGGTGTTATAACTGTGTTACTGTGAGTGTTGGCATTAATACTTTACACATTGCCTTTGGGATAAGCCTGCCTGCTCGTGCCAAGCTATCAAGGGGGTGAGCAGGGGTTATCTAAGTTTGTATCCCCCTTACCCTGACTAGAAGCAAGGGTCCCTATTTGGGCAAAGGTACGTACCTCTGTCAACTATAGACCCCCATTTCTAACACATGCATATCAGAAATCCCTGCACGGCCCAGAGCATCAAATGGTAGCAGGCTCTTCATAGTAGGAGGAGGGCTTCAAGTTTAAAAATAAGCCCTGTGTGGAAAGAGATAATATTGCAGAACTAGTGGAATTAGTCAGATTAGCTACCTTGCCATTAATAAACGGGGCAGGTTTGCTTTAAAATCTATAAACAAATATGTTGCAGAATTCAGAGTCCATGAGGAATATTGACCCTCTCTGTCACACCCCCACCTCAGGCGCCTGAATCCACAGACTCAAATTCCATTGAAGTATGGCAGATATTCATCAATCGCATTCCTTAGGATTGTCATAGGCTGGAGGGAAGCGGTGGAAGGTGGCTGATGTTCCTCTGCCACCCACTTCCCCTCCCTCATGGGGAGCGCCACAGACTGGAAGGATGCAGTGGAATTGTGGGTGGTGTTCTGGCATTACCTCCTGACCATTCCCCTCCCACCCTTTGGTCTGTAAAAGCCAGTGAGAAACAGTAGACCCCTGTTGCTCTCAGAAGTGGCACTCCCCAACAGAGCCACTGGTCTGCACACTCTATTAGAGAGTGGGAGCTGCACATTTGTGGATGGAGAGGAAAGGGCAGGCAGAGGTTGGAGAGAATAGCAGATTTCCTAGCATATTACTTAAATATACAAGGTGCCTGATTTGAGCTCTGTGATTGGACAAGGAGAACATTTCGGTATTGGGAGGAAGTGAGAGCCAGAGGGGCATTGGCGGGGGTAGAAGGATGTTAGATAATATTTAAGTATATGAGGAGGTGTCACACCTGTCATCCTTAGGGTAGTCTTCCCCCAAACTTCTTGCCTGCTTACCTTCTGGCTTTGCCTATTCTTTTTGTTGTCCTTAGGACTCTGAGCGCTTTACCACTGCTAAAGTTCATGTGCTTCCCTCCTAAACATGGTAATATTGGTGTATACACAATTGGCATATTTAGTTTACTTATAAGTCCCTTGTTAGGTGGTATACTATATAGCCAGGGCCTGTAACCTGAATGTTACTAGTGGGCTTACAGCACTGTTTGTGCCACCCACATAAGTACAGTGGTGGCCGGCACAGGTAAGAGCGTTGGGTAGGGGCAGGCGGGGTGGGGGGTGGTGGAAGACGACAGACGATGGGATAGGTAATATAAAAAAAATTAAACACTTACCTTGTGCTCGACGCATTGCTGACTTGGTGATGCAGAGAGTGCAAAGTAAGTGGTTTTATTTTTTTAAATTTAATATTACCTATCCCGTCATCTGTTGAATTCCACCACCCCCGACCCAATCCACCGTTCTTACCTGCACCGGCCGCAACAGCACAAGTAGCCTTTCAAACCTGTCTCAGGCCTGCCATTGTAGGGCCTGTGTGTACAGTTTACTGCCACTTCGACTTGGCATTTAAAACTATTTGTCAAGCCTTAAACACCACTTTTATTACACAGAAGTCACTCCTAAGGTATGCCCTAGTTAACCCATATGGCAAGGTGCTGTGTAAGTAAAAGGTAGGACATGTACTGTTACGTTTTGCATGTCCTGGTAGTGACAAACACCCAAATTCGTTTTTCACTACTGTGAGGCCTACTCCTCTCATAAGCTAACATTGGGAATTCCTTATACACTTTTAAACTGTAATTCCTGATTAGAAAGGAATTGCTACATCATATTTTATACCTTTGGAATGGTAATGATAAATTCTCTTTACTGGTAAATGTGGATTTAACATTACTATTTTTGAAATTCCACTTTTAGAAATTGGACATTTCTCTGCTCTTACTGCTCTGTGTGCCTGCACCCTGTCTGCAATGCATGACTGGAGTGGGTGACAGATACACTTTGCGCATTACCTCTAGACAGACAGAAACACAGGTTAGGTGTGTCTGAGTACTCATCTGCATTCTGATGGCACTTCCTGAGCAGACAGGGCGAGGGGAGCTGACACAGCTGAATAGGCAGAGTCCTGTTTACCCCAAAAAGGGCTGATTACCCCTTACTGATAGTCTAGAGCCAGGGCTGGAAAGAAAAGACCTATGCACTTCAAATACACTTCTTTGTAGTCAACCCTATTTCAAAGGCACAACTGTGTAATTAAGTACTGGGTCACAACCCTACCAAGACAGTACACTACTGGACCTGTGAAGATCCCTGTCTGGAAGAAAGACTGTTGTGCTACTATGAGGACTGCCACTCTGCTGAACTGCTGTTCTGGAAGACCTGCATTTCAGTTTCGTGTGCTGCCTGTTGCCAGCTGCTTACTACCCTCTGCCCTGCTCAGGAAAAGGACTGGACCCATCTCGCTTGAACCCAGTGTGACTCCAAGGGCTTGCTGGCTTGCCCCTGGTTCTGAAGTATTAGGGACATCAAAGACTTCTTGCAACCCTTCAACAGCACCTGGACTCTGCCATCTGTGAGGCTTTCTGTGCTGCAACTCTTGACTTCAAAGCATCGCCACTATTGCGCAGATCGGAACCGAGCAGTGCATTCAATGGCGACACCTCACCAGCTTCAGTGCTGCTCGTCAACGAAGTATCCTCAAGTGCACGGCTCTATGATGACGCATCGCCCATCTTCTGTATTGTTTGACACTGAAGCTTTCCCTGAGTGTGCGGCTTGATGACAAAGCTTTGCCTAGGAATCCTTCGGATCGACGATGGCGATTAATCTTACTACTCCTCGCGTCTCATCCTCCAAAGGTACTGTTTTCAGCGGGCCAAGGCTGGTCCCTGTATCCATACAGTCGGCCTGAACTTTGGATCTATCCCGGTCTAGCATGACCAGATGTTCTTGTTGGCGCTTTACAACTCTAACCTCTATATTTTGATTTAATCTTTAAAAATTCATAATTCCAGTTCTACTTATTGGATCTTTGTTCTTTTGTACTCATAAAATATAATCTATTTTCCTAACCCTGTGTGGAGTATTTGAGTGGTGTTTTCATTCTGTTACTGCGTGTGTTGCACAAATACTTTACACATGGCCTCTTTAAATAAGCCTGACTGCTTTGTGCAAGCTACCAGAGGGTCAGCACAGGTTATCTTTTAATGCGTATCTAGCTTACCCAGACTAGAGTGGTGGTTCCTACTTGGACAAGGTGCATATCTCTGCCAACCAGACACCCCATTTTTAACAGAAGGGTAATTCTGAGGGTATGTAGTAGAAGCCATCAAGGGCAGGACACCAGATATGTTTAAAATGTTCATTTTACAGGAAGGAAGACATTGGGAAGGAATGTGGCAATTATCTGACCTGAATCTCGTATGACCACTTTTCTTCTGCATAGGTCCAGCCTAAGTAGGGTTCCTGGAGGACATATAATGCATAACATTGTGAATAACTAAATATTGAGAAAGAGGTGATTGCCGAAATATGGATCAAAGGGACATCACATGTATAGTGCCCTCACTCGAACAATGGCTTCGCTTCCCTCAACTCGTTATACTCCACAGAAATAAGTCACAGACATCAAATGGAATGGGACGAAGTAGCACAATTTACTACAGGAGTACATATTATAGAGCAGGAAAACACAATAACATATTACATTAATACCTGCTTTATGGACATCATAATACAAATATCAGCCTTGAATATAAATTTACATACATTTCCTATTTACACCTCCTTTTTAGCAGGCACCAAAGGCCTGGCAAACATCGATTACCCAAAACAAAGAGAAAGATTATTAAACATTAACACAGTGTTCACAGAAATCACACATTCAGTCTTTAAAAAACAAACAACAGGGAGCCACATTGTTCATGCCGGGGCACGTCATGATGATTTGGTCATGCCCCAGAAAACCCCATGGACACTGGAGGTAGGGCTAGAAGGCAAGGACCATCATCAGGTCAGTTCCTCCTCTAACCATCCCCATACCCAAAGAACCTCTTTCTAAGAGAGTTTGGATTTATAAACTCAAGGGAACTGTAGCATTTTAATACCATTCTTTGGCATTTTCCAGCCCCAATCAACCGTGGAAGTAGGTGGGTGGGATTTCAGCAATCCGTTCCTTGCCAGGCTTTTGAGGGTCAAAGAGGGTCCCCTAGAGGCAACTCGTGCTTTTATATCCTCTGCCCCCTCCCTCCCATTCTTATGACCACTAGTTGTCCTCCCCCAGCTACCAGTCGCCCAGACAAGCAGAGGATGCTGGGAAACCCCACATGGGATGGGGGCAGTAGCCCAGCCCATGCCAAACTGGAATGGCTCTCAGCCCTGTGCGGCTGACGGACTATTGACGCTCATCCACTATGAGTTGGGGGCTTGATCCAATTCTCATTGCCTGTGCCAGATGAAACCCTTTATTGGAAAACATCAGTTAGAGACACCTACCCATCTACAATTCTCTGTGTTTCAGATTTTCCAGATAATCTTATATAAATTAGTTACCACTTTTTTCCATTCTTCTCTTCCTTGCCTCCCTCCCTGCTCCTCTCTCTCACCCTTTCTTTTTCCTCTGCTTCTTCTCCCTATCTATTGTTTTCCTCCTCTCGCTTCTTTCTCTCCCCCTTCCCCGTGTTCTCTGATCCTTTAAAATACATCACTGCGAAACAGAAAGACAGAAATAGCAGGAATGAGAGTCTTGCTTCTTCATTGTCACTTGTTAATGTGGCATGTCCCCGGGAGATGCCTCCATTAGCAAGTGACGAGAAGTGGACAACTCAATCCCCAATCACTTAGAGATGCGGAACACTGACAGCCCCTGCTGGCGCCCGCACCCTCAACTGATTGGGGAATGACATTTTAGGATAATACCGCAAGGCCAGATCCTCTGCCGCTCGGCACAGAGCGCACAAATATACAAAATTAATTTTGCACATTTGCATGAGGAAAAACACAGTAAATCATATTCTTGGCAAATAGACTGAGCTCCGTATTTGCAATAAAATCTCTTCCTCCCACTCTGGAGTTTATCAACGCCCAGGTAATATGCTGCAGTGGACTGGGGAGATAAATACTCACGGCTGACATCTTCCAAGAGCAGCAGGTTCAAATCAGGCCTTCATCTTTCATTAGTCAATAAAACAAAAATAAAAGAGGTCAGAAGAACTGCAGTATCAAGCAGAATTTAAAGAAAATTTGAGATATCATTTTCGGTAATGCTTTTTCATATAGTTTATATAACTAATATTGTTAGGACATTAAGGCATTGTCTCAAAGATTTCTTATATTTACTCTGAGTAATGCCTATGAATGTATTGTTGATTTCAATCTATAAAATTATATCACACCCCTAAATCTTGTAACTATTCATCGAAAAGTGTGCAGATCTGCCTGAGACTTTAGCTACACAAATTTACAGATATCTAATGGCCTGTGAGGTTCCACTGTACTTTACTACTTTGTTCAACTTTCACTCAATGCTTCACCCTTAAGGAATGATATGCAGGACCCAGAATAATACTCCACTGCTAACTGGGGTATTCTTCAGAGGAGGCACGTACACATGTCACTATTGTAGGCGTAGTTAAAAGGTGACTACTTTATATAGGAAGGGAAATCTATGCTTTAGATGGCGTGGGGCTATATTTTGGAGGAACCTATGGTTCCTGACATATTCTCATCATGCTACTAATATCATAGGGATATCATTTAGGGATCACTATGGCTGGCAACTTCTGCTCCCGGTGAAGCCCTTGCTACCCTTTGCCAGCCCCTTGATATACCAGTATGCCATGCATTTTGGATCAAGGCGTGCGGAAACAGTACCAGGGTCACAGATGCCCTCTAGCATAGCAGTATCACACCATGCTTTGGAGAGCTGGAGAGCCTGGCAGAGGTAGGATTAAAGCCAGGAGCAGAATATAGGTTGATCTGAGTGCCCCTATGGCAGAACAGTCCTGAAACTTTGTGAATCACTTCCTTTGTATCCTGTCCAGGTTTTGATACAGCCACTGTTAGAAAGAGACAAAAAATGCTCAGGGGAGACCAAGTCAGAATGGATACATTAAAAGGAGAACAGAAACATAACGTGTATTTGTAAAGTGCACATTGAGCCATAGGCATCTTGGCGCTGAATAACAGATGTTTATTGTTACCCAACTCAATGGTACTCATTTTTTCAATCTCAAAAGGCTGAGTGGATCCACTGGAATTTGGACCTTTGGCTATGAGGTGAAACACAGGCCCCTACAGCGGATGCATTAGTCCACTAAACCTCCAGACCCAGCTTCGGAAAGAAACAAATTTTGTAAATGCACGAAAAAACATTTTATATTTTAGGTTACAGTATGTCTTGCCAGCTTCACAGATTGTTTTCATGGCTTCGAGGTCTACTCTATTTCAACCGTAACCACTGCATACTCGAAACCTTTAATGAGTTGGCAGGAAGGAGCACTCACTCCTATTATTGATTGATTGATTCTGGTCTTTAAGCAGAAGTTGTGTCTTTGCAGAAGGAAAAGAACATGATTTAAAATTGCAGTGATGGGTATTTGAAGCCATGCATCCGAAAAGATTTGCAATAATCTATTTTTTCAGCAGGTGGGCCATTAACTATAGGTCATAGGAGTCTTTGATTGCTGTCTTTTCCAGCAACTGTGCTTGTATCTATCTATCTATCTATCTATCTATCTATCTATCTATCTATCTATCTATCTATCTATCTATCTATCTATCTATCTATCTATCTATCTATCTATCTATCTATCTATCTATCTATCTATGTCTCTCTGTCTGTCTGTCTGTCTGTCTGTCTGTCTGTCTGTCTGTCTCTTTGTCTGTCTGTCTGTCTCTCTGTCTGTCTGTCTGTCTCTCTGTCTGTCTGTCTGTCTGTCTGTCTGCCTGTCTGTCTGTCTATCTGTCTATCTATCTATCTATCTATCTATCTATCTATCTATCTATCTATCTATCTATCTATCTATCTATCTATCTATCTATCTATCTATCTATCTATCTATCTATCTATCTATCTATCTATCTATCTATCTATCTATCTATCTATCTATCTATCTATCTATCTATCTATCTATCTATCTTTTTATCTATCCCATCCATCCATAAGTCTGTCTACTAACCTACCTACCTATCTATTAGAAAGTTACCTTTCCCCATCTGAAGCACCTAGAGGCTACTTTACATTATTCTCCAGCTGTTACCCAGCTGCTGAAAAGCCCCGATGAGGTCTGAAAACTGTCCCAAAGCAGAGGCAAAGACCTATGGTGTGGGGAGGTGTTTTTGCTTCCCTGGTAGGAAACCATGTTGGGATGTGCCCAGGAACTTAATTTGCTCAAACGGGGCCATCGCAGTCCCAAGCAAATGTCAAATAACACCTGAACTAGCCCCTTGCTCTGTCCTCCCAGTCAGGCAGGCACCAAACTGTCTGGCTTGTGGGCCTCCCTGGGCAGCATCCACTACATGGCCAACATTGTGCACCCCTACTGGTTGCACTGACAGATTTACACTGCCATAAGAACTGTGGCTGGGTACCAAGGACCAATGTATGTCCCTAGATGATGGTGTCAAAGATAAACATACTTACCCAAATGTGGTTCCCACAGCATAGATTTATATGGTGCATGCGTACTTGTGAACTACCAGGATGGACAGGACACAGGCCTAAGCCCTAGCGCGAGGCTTCAAGGAGACGGCAGCCATGATAGCTGCCGCTGGGTGCGGCCACTATTTAAGGCCACGCAAGTTCCAGAAGCCCCACTTTCTATTTGATACTCTCACCTGTATTCAGCCGGAGTCTCCCTCTCAGTGGTGGCAATCCTTTGGCAGCGGCGTCATCCCTTCAGCTGCATGCATCTGAACAAAACAGAAGAACGGGAAGCATATCATTCAGAAGGGGTTTAGGTGGTAACAGTGGCGGCTCCCCCATTAGGGCGTTGGGGCGTTGCCCCACTGCTTTCTCGCGGTGCGAGAAGGCAGAAACATAAATGGTAAAAACGACCATTTATGTTTCTGCCTTCTCGCATTGCGAGAAAGCAGAAGTGCCTCTGTGCTTGGTTGGGGGCGAGAGGGTGGGCGGGCGTGCTCGAGGGCAGGGGGGGAGTGGCTTACCCACTGTTGTAGATACTGACTGTTTGGCCGTCGGCCCTGAGCCGACCAAACAGTCAGTACCCACAACAGTGTGGGTAAGCCACTCCCCCCTGCCCTCGCGTAGGACCGCCCACACACACTATTTCTCTATGCAGAGAAAATGTCCCGGCTGGGGCGCTCTCCTGCTGCGCCTGCGCCTGCGCAGCGATTGACTTGCGATGAGGAGGAAGCTGCCTGCTGGCTACTTCCTGTTCCTGCAGCAGGAACACGTGGACCCAACCGCCGCTGCACCAGTACAGCGTGACCGGCCAGGAGCCGAGGCGGTGAGGTACCCAACACACTCAGGTACGTATGTTTTATTTTTAATTGTTTTAATCCCCACCCGCGGCCCCCACCCCCTCCCTCGAGGATGCCGGCCGCCGCTGGTATTAAGTATGCCAGCCATTTCTGTATTTTCCTGCAGTTAGCTTAAAACGAGGTTCTCAACCAATTTCCTGAGGTATGGCAGTAGATACGTGGGTTGGAAGGTATTTAAATCTTCCAGAGACAGAGGTGCTTTTTAGCAATGGTTTGATACATAATGATTCCAGGCAAAGATGACAAACCAACTTCTCAAAGCACTGTTTAACCAGGCACAAATATGTGATGGAGAGTTTGAATTGTGACACACAGTGGACTGTCCAGTGACGGTATAGGTCTAACTCACAGAGATGACAAATATCGGATCAACAGTACGTCCAGGTGTGTGAGTGGGCCCAGAGGTCAGCTTATGTATTAAAAGAAGCATTGTGTGGTCTATGGGGCTTGTATAACGTGGCGCTACTGGAGTACTTTTCAGTGACCTGCAGGTTGGCGGAGCCCTCTAGAACGTTCAAAGGTGATGAGTGTAAGTGCTTTGACCAAGGTCACCGGGGCCGTCAGGGTTAGAGTCAGGATTCGAAGCTTGAATCGGACTCTCTGCTCCAGTCTCCAGGCCAGCCGTCTGGCCAGCTATCTGATATGCCTCTTGGCTTATCTGCCTACGTTTTGGTCGACGTTCCTTCGAAGCCACTATTTGGGAGAACGCAGAAAAATTCCTTTTTGGGTCTCAAACAGCCAAACCAGATAGCATCTAAGTTTGCATTTCTTACTGCTCTTATGGAAAGTGAGCTGACAGTGAAAGATGTTCAGCAAAGCTTTTAAAACATGGGCACAAGTGGGACACAAAAGTGCACGAAAAGCGTGTCTGAAAAATAAAATAGAAGATGTCGTGCCTCTATAAATGTCTCCAGCCTTGCGCTGATCGCTGGAGTGCCGGGGCTGTTTTTGTGAGGCTTGTCTGTCTGCACAGAGGGGTGAGGCGTTTGATTTCTGCCGGTGCACACAAGTGTGCAAGTCTCAGAGTTTGCTGAAAAGGCAAGAGCTCCTTTATCCAAACCCCCTGGGGATGCACTGCAAAGCCCCACGGCTTGGGTGGAGGGGGATGCGTTGCAGACTTGGGTCCCTCTGCCCCCCCCCCCCCCCCCATCTGTTCCAAGATCTGCTTCAGTGCTGCCCTTCACCACCTGCTCTCCTCTCAGCACTCGGAGATCCCACACACTTACTAGCACTCCTCTTACCAGCCTTTCACGGTGAAAGGCTGCTGGGCTTGCCTGCGGTGCGAGAGTTAAAAAGTGAGGGGTTAATGCTGCAGTTTTGATTTACTCTTCACACGATGTGGCAAAAGTACCACCATTAATGTATTCACTCGTATGGTGGTGATACTAGAAATTATTTAAGGTTTTCAGTGATAAATTTACTGAAATGAAAAGCGTGATTTTATCATATGCGTGCTGCTCAGTCAGAAGCAATATCTTTTTTTGAGTGAATAACGTCACATTTGCCCGTTATTGTAAGTATTGGCGTGGATTAATTTTTGGATTCTTCACTTAATATTTGACTGTCTCTGTATTTTAAATATTCTGAAATATGTTCGGACTGCTACTTCCAAAACTACTCAAAGCAGTGAAATCCCACAGTATCGCCCAATTAATTGTAAATGGCATTTTATTGTGTTGAAATGTTATCTGGCGTGTGTATGGCATCCTGGATTGTTTTGATTTAGATATGTGCTAACTTTTGCCACGTGACTTTTCATAGTATGCTGTGCACTACTTTTCACTAACTGCACCAGGATCAAATATATACCATTTGATAGTCGATAGGGAGACAAACGTGTTTGGCATTTTGATCAGCTGATCGCCTGTGCGTCCAGTGTTTATATCGGTATTGCATTTGAGATTCATACCGAGATTTGGTATGTGAAGTGTGCGTTTCATTGTAAATTTGCAATGACTGTGTCACAGTAAATTATGCACGTCTCGCATCCCTCACACTTCTCCTGTGTGCCTGCTCCTCTTCAAGCGTCCTATTGTCTGCCTGCTCCTGTCTTTGTTGAAGAGACGTTGAATAGTTTCTCTGGCGAGGTGAGGATGAGTATAGGGAGAAAGTGTGTGAGGGTTAAGGTGGCTGATGCAAAGGTCCTCCACGGAAGGCAGGGGTGGGGGGTGTTGGGGAGCGGGAGGGGGGTCAGGGTCATGTGTCTTTCATGGTGGAAGATTGCGGAGCTGACAAGTTTCACATTTCTAGGCGCGCACACAGTTTTAATTTAGTCTTTTTATTCTGGGATTTGTAGTCCCAGTTAATTAGAGGTACAGGGCCACTACCAGTCCCAGAATACATAGAAAGAAACGCGGATTTGATGAGCTGCCCACGTGTGGACCTTCGCACTTGAGTTCTGTGGTGACGGGGATTTATAATAATAATCCATATTTGTAATCCATATCCATATAATAGTGACCAGTGCAGTGTCTCTGCGTGTAGTGTGGGGGAGTAGTAGCTTTATGGTGGTTTGTGCGCTTTGCCTTAAGGAGGAGGCAGCACGTGGGGTTACTGCGCTTAAGACGTGCGTTTGTGAGAAAGTAATATGTAAGTTGATGGCGCCCGGTACCATGGTATGGCACCTCTGAGGCTCTGGCGCAGTGGACTGTGGGCGAATAACCGCTTGTGTGGGACGGGCACAGAGGTAAGAGTTACATTTGGAGAGGGGAAAAGTGACACAGGGGTGAGCAGGAAGGGACAACATGGATAGAGGAGAATAAAAACTAGACGGGGGGTCAAATGGAAAAGGGAAAGACAAAGAGGAGGGTGGACAGGGGCAGAGAAAGAGGGAAGAAACTAAACAGTAGCTTGAAACGGAGAACGCCATGGAACATTGAGAGGAAAGGTTAAAAGTGAGTCAGGAGTGACATAAAGCGATGGATGGGTGAGAAGGGGTGAATGAGAAGAGTGAAGGGTGGGAGAAGGGCGTTGAGAGAGGGAGATGAGAGGGTCGGGGGAGGCTAGAGAGGCACAATGACAAAGAGGTGCGACAACACCGCGGGAGGGAAGGAAGCAGAGGAGAGATGGGTTAGTGATGGATAGGAAGAGATAAGGTAGCGTATTGTGTCACTCACGTAGCGCTTAATATCCCGTTGCAGTGCGCGGTAGGTTGTTCCGGCTCACTCGCTACGCTTGCTCGCTGCGGTGCATTATGACAAAAATTTTACGCCCTACCACTTTCAAATGTCACCAGCCGCCACTGGGTGGTAACTTGCTGAGCCGCACACTTGCTTAAAACTTTCCAGATGTTTGTTTAAGCTGCAAGTTCCTGAACCTGGAAAAGAAACAAAAATTTAATTGCACGCACTTTTGGGATAGTGCAAGGGTGAATAATGTACCATTTCACAATACTAGGAGAATGAATTGAGTAACAGTGTATTTCTTTGCCTGTAACCTTATAACTTGTGTTATGTTTTCAGCAATTCATGTAGCTAATAGTATTTAAGGAAACTGTTGCTAATGGACTTGGAAACTATACAGGAGACTAACATGTTTTCACTAAGATTCTGTGTGGTGTATACTCACCTCTGTGCTCATGATATCATGATATGAAACTTACAACTGTGCTTACGCTAAGACACTTACCATTATGCCCTGACATGTAACAATACTAAAGCTATATTGTGCAATTGTTTTCTAACCTATTTGAGTTAAGGACTCAAACTCTGAAAACACCCTCGAACAGATACGGACCAAGAAGTAAACACCATTTAAAGTGGGTAGGTGTAGCACATAGAGGGAGATGTCATGGGGTTAGTTGTTAGCAGATTCTAAAAGGGATTTTTCTTATAGGTTGTACTAATTGTAATGAACGTACATCTGTTGGAGAGAGGGAGAGCCACAAGCCTGGGAAAGGGGAACCTCACAGGTAGCTTACTGATGAATTTCAGTGAATGAAGGGCAAGTTGGATAGTGTAGAGGAAGTAATCACATATTTTTCCTTGTAGTGTGCGGCACGCTATAGATGGAGGACATCATGTAGACAATGTGAGGCCAGCTGATCAACATCTCTCTCTCTCATCCCATTCCCTTTCCCCCTTTCCCCCAGGACCCCCCAGCGCTATCTGCATGAGTCTGCGGGTAGAGCTTGGGTGTCCTGGCAGATCTGAGAACCTGCAGCTCAACTCTCCATCATGTCTCCGTGGGATCAAACAGCTCAGCGCTTGACTCAAACCCAGTGGTGGGATGGCTTCCTCCAGAAACCAGTTTTGAGCGGGCACAGAGAAGAGGCTGTTCATTACTCTGGCCTCAATTATTCGTGGGCACACAGTCTCTGCACAACGGGAGAAGGGTTTCTCTATCTTGGGTTTGTTTGCAGTAGGGCACATAGGAACTGCTGCAAAAGTGGATAGGGTTACAACTGGTAACATTTACCTTATTGGTTAGGGAGGTGTCCGGGGCTGCCCCCAACCAGATGCTGCTGCCAGACATAATATGTGGCACTCCAAGACACCTTCTTCACAACACTCTGAACCTGTAGAAGAACAGTAGAAGGGCTGTACCTACTTTCTGAGACATGTGAGAAGACCCGAAGAGTAATACCTACTCCCACTTGTACCCAGGACTGAGAAGTAACTCTAAGGGTCAGTTAACTGACCTCTTCTGTGGCTATTGGACATAACAAGCTGCCAGAGGCCTTTTCCTTAAGTGCACAGCTAATCAGTAGCAACGGGACCTGAATTTGACCCTGCTGGTGGCCTCTGCAGAAGTCTTGACTCCCAAGTGCTGTTCCTGAGATCCTGGGACCCTTGGCTGTCACTAACTGGACTTTTAGCACTTCCGAAATCCTGGGCAAAGAAGGATTTTGCCTTCAAGGCTTCTGGGGGCCAGGACAATGCTGCAGATCAGATCAGCTCAAGGCCAAAACTTGCTGGGCTGAAGAAAAAGGTTTGTCCTGCTCAGAACTTTTGTGCAGCAATAAATCCATTTCAGCAGGACCTCTGAGAGAAGATTTCTGGCCTTGTGGAGCCCACAGCCTTGCCCTGCTGGAGAATTTCAAGCTAAGTAAAAGAGAATAAGTCAGAAGGTAAGTAACGTGATCGGGCGACAGTGCCAAGAGCATCTGACCAGTGAGAGGATGGAAAATTTAAATTTTTCCCACTTTGATGTTTCCCGCCAACACTTCTAGGAGTAGGCGTAACTCATATAATTCTGTGTAGCATAATCAGTATGCAATGCACTTTTAATCAAGGCGTGCAGAAGCAGTACCAGGGTCACAGATGTACTTTAACACAGCAGTATCACACTATAAATTCTGTGAGATTACACTAAATTAGGTGAGAAAAGAAATTCTGCATTTAGCACTATTTTCTTAATGCAAACACCCCCTCGCATCCAAAATGGACGTGAGGATGCATTTTGCTTCATAGAAATAGCACAAAATCAAACAGAATATGAATAGTGAGCAACCTATTGGAGTAGGATTTTCCCCCAACTTGATGCCAGTTTCTTAGTGCAAAATGCACTCTCGCCTCCAAAATAGATGTGAGGACGCCTTTTGCCCTCAGAAAATGGCTCTAAATGAAATAGAACATAAACAGCAGCACTAGCAGTCGCTCATGCTTTCCATAAGTGCTCATGCAGTAGGATTTTTTTCACCAAAAATTACTCTCAACTATGAGTGTACGTAATTGCACTATTATCCGTAATTCCATGACAAAAACACCGAATTACCGCAATTACTCTGATTAATCGAGCACAGATGAAATTGCGCTGAGGCTTCACTAGGACCTCGTGCATCACCCATCAGACGTTGTGGAGCCCTCCTTGGATACAGACTTCTGCCTTGCCCCCCTGAAGGATTTTGACTTCCAGAAATACCATAGTAAGGCCTCTGACCAGGTCTAACCTGGTTGTTGTATCTAACCCGCCTCTATTGCTGTAGGACTGACATTGTTCCTATTTCTCAGTCAACTGTGATCATTTATTACCGTTCATGCTTTTCACTTTTTGGTGTTGTTTTTCTCTTAAATCTTGAAAAATTCATATCTTTGGTTCTCCTTATTTGATTTTTGTCATTTTGCTCAATAAAATATTCTTTAGTGTTATAAATTGGAGTGTGATTCCTATTATATCTGTTTTAGACTTTTGAACTGTTTTGGTTTTACTAAGTGCTTTTCACATTTTCTCTAAGTTAAGCCTCTCTGCTCTTTGTCAGAGCTACCAAAGAGTGAGCTCAGGTTTAAATTACTGAAACCTTTTACTGGACCTAACAGATTAGTGCCTTTATACTTATGATGGACCGCAATACATCCTCACTAATAAACCCCCTTTTTCACAGAATTCTGTTTCAGCTTGCTGACATTTTCCCACAACCAGTACCGACTGGGTGTGGCCTTTGAACCACTGTTTTTGGATTCTAACTTAACCGTAGATCCCTGTTAGAACAGGGGTCTCTAGTTGGCAGGGGTATGCACCCTAGCCCAAGCAGGGACCACCGCTTCTGACAGGGTAGCTTGGCGCAAAGCAGGTAGGCTAAACGCAGGAGGCAATGTGTAAAGGATATGTGCAACACACACCAACAGTAACACAGTAAAAACAAGCAATGGCATAGCCAATAGGTCTCACTTTTGGGACCTTATAAGTGTTTAGCCATGCAACAGTTGCATAACTAAACACTTATAAGGTCCCAAAATCGAGACCTATTGGCTATGCCAATGCTTGTTTTAACTGCTGCAATTTATTGAAGCCTCACGGAGAACATCAAAGCGGCCGTGTGGCCGCGAAAGTGATTGCGATCGCAATCAAACATCAACGCGGCCGCGAAAGTGAAAGTAATCGCGGTAAAGCGCGACGCGCGCGCCCGCATACATGCACTGTAGCTCTAGGCTGGCCTGGTAGCACTTTTTGGAGCCCTCAAAAAATGTCTCGCCAGACCAGCGCATGCGCTGGGTCAGGCGAGACCTAAAAAAGGACACCACACCGGTTTGATATAAGAAATAAAAGTATCTTTATCTAAAGATCATGCAAGATCAAAAAGAAATCATAAGAATTCACCCTATGCAATCAAAGGTTGTCAGTCAAATCTCTTCTGGGATGCCTGTTACTGTCTTTTAGTTGGCGAACATTAGGGCCAACAAAACAATTCTTCAGTCCTTTGCAGTAAACTAAGCCTGTCCCTGATGTTAGCACAGACAGTCCTTCAGTGGGACAAGATTTAGGGTAAACAGTGCTGAAAACTGTCTGGGCGCCCACTAGGGTGCATACGGTAATGCTTGGAGCTGTTGGATCATATACCCCGATCGTGAACAGCTGTCTGGCTGACCCGCAATAGAATGCAGGCAGTTCCCCACAGCCGGCTCTCTGTGACTTCCCTAGAGCAAAGCAGGTTCCAGACACTGGCCCGGCCCGCAACTGGGTAAATGCGGCCTAAGGATGAGGCGAGCAAGTTCCAATGGGCCAGCCCGCAATGAGGAAGAGAAGCAGTCCCCGTTAGGCCCGCTATTTACTTTGAGGCAGTCCCCGTCAGGCCCGCTACTCCGGTGCAGTCTCTGACACTTGCTCATAAAGAGGGCAGCCCCCGCAGCCTACACCCTGCTCCCACCAGCTTTCCCCACACAGCAGCTCAACTTGCACGCTGTCCATTACCTGAGGCAGGCACCGGCTTCGAGGCGTCGTGGGTCTCCCAGGATGCTGGGTTTCTCGTCACGGTGGAGTCAGGATAGGAGCGGGGCAACCCTTCCGGCCCTGCTCTGACGTCAGCAGGGCGGCGCACAGGTTTCCCGAGTCTCCCGGGCCGGCGGCGGTGATTCCTGCAGCGGTTTTGGAACGCCTGGACTCGGACCCACGGCGGTGATCTCTGGGGCAATATTCACACGGGTGGAAGTCCCACGTTGAATGCAGCCCCAGGCACACCACATGTGGTCAAGTCCTGTACACAAAGTCCTTTTCCCACAGGGCAGTCCGTAATGTGGTTGCCGATCCAAGCGCACAGCACCACGGAGGCGATTTAAATAATGCGCTCAGTCCGCACTGGCAGCAGTGACGGTGGGGAGATTAAACAGGTGGCTTTCCACACCCCGTGTGGCAGAGGCAGTTTCTTTAAAGGTCACAGGGCCAGCAAGGCTGCACGCTGGCACAGCGTTGCAGGGCACGTCTTGGAAATGTTGTTGTTCCAGAAAAGGCAGACCTTATGAATGTTGTGGAGACACTCTGAGGGTGGTATTGTCAGTTCTCCCCAGCAGGGCAGGATCAGCAGGCAGTAGGGCAGCTCAGAAATTTGGGACAGCAGTTCCTGGGAGCAGTCAGCCTCCTCACAAGTGGCAATCCTCCTGGCACAGCAGTCCTCGCTCCAGCAGAGATTCTTCCTGGTCCAGTAGTGTAACAGAGATGTGTGGCCAGAACCCTCCCTATTATACCCTAATGTCAGGTGACCGGAAGGGGCGGCACTTTCTGGAAAAATCTAGGGGGTTGGAAATCTCTGGAAAATGCAGGAGGCTCTGGGGTGTTCCCTTTCTTTCCTACCTGTCTGTCAACAGGGACAAAAGGCTACAGTTGCAAAAAGTCCCAGTCCGTGCAGACTACCAGCATGCAGATGAAGGGTAGGCCTCACTGCAGTATATGGCTGATACACTAGTGTCACCATGCTTTTAAGGGAGAGCACCTGCACCTCAGCACTGTTTAGCAATGGTAAGGGGCCCAGAGTCCTAATTCCAACAAAAATGTGCGGTCCAGTGGGAGGCAAAGAGGGCAAAAAAATGTAGGGGAAGACCACCCTAGGGCTGACAGGTCTAACAATCCCCAAAGAAATTTCAGTGGAAAACAAAACATTTGGGACTGCCTCCGTAACTTCACTCTCCCTAAAGTAATTAGAAACACCTTTCCAAGATCAAACTTATGTGACCATATTTTGTTTTCGGATATGATGATGCAGATTCTTCATCTAGAATCAAAGTTATAAGCAACTCAAAACAACATTTTTTCTGTGGCAGTCTGCAACACCAGTATGCAGCCGTGGTCCATGCAGGTAAATCGGTGGGGCCGTGTAAGGGGGTATTTCAAGAGGCGATGCAGAGGGAAAATTAAATAAATAATTAATTTTCCCTTGGCATCGTCCCTCGAAATCCCCCCCACCGCTGTTACCTGCACGGACCGCGGCTGCCAGTATGTCTTGGCACTGAGGTCAGGGCATGAATCTGTGCGCAGTATATACTGATGCTGGTGCAAACATTGAGTTAGCGTTAGGTGTACGGTTACGTTAGATTATGTTTATTTAGAGAACATAAATATCACAGGTCTCTTGGTCATTCAGATGGTAAGGCGGATTCTGAAATCAAAGAAATGCCTTTGATGGAAGACCAAACTTTAGAGATGTGTGGCCCCCCTCAAACTATTTCCAAATGATGACAATGGTGCTGCAGATATTACAGCTTTCCTCTTACACAGCACAAGTGTCCTACAGGTTACAAAGACCCGTAGTCTCAACAGGTTTTCAACAGTAAAGCTATAAATCAGAACCAAAAGGTTTAGCTTCAGGCTTCACACAGCAGAGCTATCCGTCGGTCGACACATATCCTTACAGCTGTGTAAGACTGCAGAACTATTGCTTACATTACATGTGCTTTAAAGGCATCAACTTATTGAGCAAACCAAAAATGACTTTATTTTAGAAGTCTGTCGCTTGAAATTACCTCAGCTACAATAAACGTCTGAGAAAATACATTCCCCCGATTAACAAAAAAATCTACCACCTTCCTGTTCTAAAATGTTGGCTTGTACGTGAAGGATTACACATAAATATACTGTGTTGAGGTTACAAGAAATTAAATATACTGAGTGAGGTGCTCAGGATCACGCCGAGAGTCTGCATGGAGCTGGGAACTCCACAGCTGAGGACGAGTGTTTGCGCTTCTTGTCCTCGCCATACCCACCCTGCGCGTACACCTGTCTTCCATATCATGTGCAAGGATGATATAGGTATGTTAACATTGAAACGTGCAAGTCAAATGATTTTCAAATATTTTAAAAACTGTTAAGTATAGCTATGTAAATAAAACCTGCCTGGAACGGAATTAAATATAAATACACTGTGTTACTTCAGCATGCATTTGATGCCCCAGAACTTCGCATCTTAAACTTCGCCCGCCTGGCACCCCGCCATCTTCGACGCACTCCGAGCAGCAGGTTTAGCCCCGATTTGTTGATTCCGCACTTCATTCTTAAGTTTCGCCGGGCGGGAAAAGGTTGCTTAATCTTTAATAATGTTTTCGCGCGAGTCTCTCTTTATTGAGACAAATGATTCGAGCGTGAAATGTTAATTAAGAAATGCAGAGCTCCGTTCCCCCTCGCACGCGGTGCCAGGCGCCTGCTGCTGAGCTCCCTCAGCTCGGCGTCGCCCCCTCCTCTGCTGCAGAGCCCCACCCAGGCCCCCCCCCCCCCCACCTCAGGCCCCCCTCCTCTGAGAGCTGCTTCCTGTGTTTACTCCTTCTCCCGGGAGATGGCCCTTGTCTCGTGTCTTTGCGGGCGCGCGCTCTCCACGTTGTCAATCCCTGCTGTTTTTCATCGTCGTTGTTGTTTACTATCGATTTTATTCATTATTTATACCATTATTTATCTCTAGTCGTTTAATCAGCAAAGTAGGATAGAGCCTGTGAACTGCATTTGCCTAATTGGAAATATTCAAAACCGTTTGGGGAAATGGCGCAGCCTTCGGTGCTCCAATCCGCCATTTATTTAATATTATATGTTATGTTTAATACTGGCCCTGTTCCGAGCCCCCGCCTGACGGCTTCTCGCACCAGAATATAAGCTCTGCGCTATATTTTATTCAACAACAATAGTTTGCAGATATGAAAGATTTATGGGAAGTATTATTTTTTTTTTATATCAATGTGCCAGAGGTTTTTAAGAGTGAAAAATAAAGAGCGAACATTTCTTGAGGGAAAAACCAGCAGCGTGTTACTATGTGGACAGGAAGTGGTTAAATTTTGGAAGCCAACGCTAATTTTTTAGGTCTCGCTCTGCAAGACTGCTGTAGTAGAGTATGGGAGAGAAGCCAGCGACCACTCTCCTCCCATATTTTTCATTGGCTCGTGTCATTGTCTTTCGTAAATGCTTCCTTTGGATTCGTTAATAGGCTTGTTAGTCCCTCCTAAGTACAGCCTTGTCTTCATTTGTACCCGCCAATGGCGACTGGCCCCTTTACTTCGGTTGTTTCACGGGATCTGTTATTTAGTCTGTAAGCACTATTTACTTTATTGAGTTTCTCTAACTGCAGGCCAGACATGTGCTGCCTAAGCTGAAACCGCTTGTGTTTTTTTAAGCAGCACAGCTGCCCCCGTAACACGGGCTCCTGCTTTCATTCACTTTAACCCGGCATTATCTTGTGTCTGTTTCAACCCCCTTAGTAAAATGGATTTAGAAATGATTAGAAAATTAAGTCATGTGAATTCCAGGTAGCACATAATCCTGAGCTAATGGGCTGAAGCTGACAACAGCAGATCTGTGTTACATGTCATCTGTACTAAAGCCACCTGATGGGTTGCTTTCAAAAGCCTATTTTATTAACAGCAACACCACCAATACCACCACCATCAATGCCACCACCTCCACCAATACCACCACCACCAAATACCGCCACTACCACCAATACCACCACCAATACCAACATCACCACCAATACCACCACCAATACCACTATCACCACCAATACCACTACCACCAATAGCACCACCAATAAACTGTGAATACCACCAGCAACACCACCACCAATACAACCACCACCACTGTTAGACCTGGCACCTTGGCGTGAGTCTCCCTTCCACTTTTTTGTCGCTGTGCCTCATGTGTTTTGCTGGTGTTAGCTGCTCAGAGCACTGTGCCACTGCCAACCAGTGCCACAGTGCAAGTGCTCCCTATTTAAAATGTATATGTTGGTTGGATTCCATGATTGGCTTATTTGGTTTACTGTCAGACCCCAGTAAAGTGCACCAGGAGTGCCAGGGCTTGTAAATACAAATGCTGCTGGTGGGCTTGCGTTACAACAAACAAATGATGGACGGAATGCTGACAATGCATACATTCTCCCCCAGTCAAGAGATCTGGGTTAAATCCATCGTTCTTTTGCCCACTACACCACCCCAGTTTAGACATGGCCATATGCAAATCAGTCTTGACCCTGTGCCTCATGGGAACAGTCCAGCCCGAACTGACAAGCCATGTCTTCCCTGGACCGGAATCAAGCATCCTAGGACCGGTTTCTGGCTATCAGCCGTCATCAGCCAGGATAGCTTGACTCCAGTGGCGCAGTGAGCACGGGTCCCACGTCTGGGAATACCCATCCCACTTAGGGCGAAAAGCGTTACAACAAACAAATGATGGACGGAATGCTGACAATGCATACATTCTCCCCCAGTCAAGAGATCTGGGTTAAATCCATCGTTCTTTTGCCCACTACACCACCCCAGTTTAGACATGGCCATATGCAAATCAGTCTTGACCCTGTGCCTCATGGGAACAGTCCAGCCCGAACTGACAAGCCATGTCTTCCCTGGACCGGAATAAAGCATCCTAGGACCGGTTTCTGGCTATCAGCCGTCATCAGCCAGGATAGCTTGACTCCAGTGGCGCAGTGAGCACGGGTCCCACGTCTGGGAATACCCATCCCACTTAGGGCGAAAAGCGTTACAACAAACAAATGATGGACGGAATGCTGACAATGCATACATTCTCCCCCAGTCAAGAGATCTGGGTTAAATCCATCGTTCTTTTGCCCACTACACCACCCCAGTTTAGACATGGCCATATGCAAATCAGTCTTGACCCTGTGCCTCATGGGAACAGTCCAGCCGGAACTGACAAGCCATGTCTTCCCTGGACCGGAATCAAGCATCCTAGGACCGGTTTCTGGCTATCAGCCGTCATCAGCCCGGATAGCTTGACTCCAGTGGCGCAGTGAGCACGGGTCCCACGTCTGGGAATACCCATCCCACTTAGGGCGAAAAGCGTTACTACAAACAAATGATGGACGGAATGCTGACAATGCATACATTCTCCCCCAGTCAAGAGATCTGGGTTAAATCCATCGTTCTTTTGCCGACTACACTGGTGGGCTTGCAGCACTGGTTGTGCCACCCACAGAAGCAGCCTGCTAAAATGTATCTAAGGTCTGCCATTGCAGAACCTGCGTGCAGTCTGGTACTGTCATGCTGACTGGGTAAGTGCACACACTTACCAGTCCCTAAACCTTCCCTTAACTTCATATCAGTCACCCCTATGGTAGGCCCAAGGGCAGGGTGCATTGTAAGCATAACGTAGGACAAGCCTGATGTGTGTGGCATGTCCTAATAGTGAATTACAGCCATTTTCGTTTTTCACTAATGTAAGGCTACCTGTTCTCCATAGGCCAGAATGGGCTGTTAGAATTGTTACATTCTATGATCCTAACAGACCCAGGGAACATGGTAGAATTTCGAGTTTAGTATGCCTGAACTCAGGATAATAAAATACATCTTTTAGTAAAGTTTATTTTAATATTCTGTGTTTGCAAATACCACTTTTAGAAAGTTGGTATTTGCTTGCTTGACCATTTCAGCCCGCCTCTGCTATGATGTGTATCTGCCTGTCTGGTTGTGTGAGTGACAGGGCTGGGGAAACCCAGAGGGGCAGGGCTAGGTAGCCTGGTGGTGAATAGAAAGATTGGCAGTCAGATGGGTGTGAGGAGTAAACCTGGGCTCTGAATAGGGTTGTGCTCTGCTACCACAATGCTGGCTCCACCTCCTGCGGAGCGGCTGATGACTCTGCCCTGCACCCTGAATAGAAAGGCAGAGTCATGTCAACAGAGTGCTCAAGAACTGGTTTGGACTGGGCAAAGCCCCCTCAACCCCAAAGGAACAAAGGAATTAGGGGTATAAGTATTGGGACCCTGCTCCCAAGAAATTAGATCCTGCTGAAACAAGAAGAACCTCTGCCACAGGAGAAGGAACTGGGAAAGCTGTAGGAGGAGTACTGTCCCTGACCTGGGGGATTGGCCTGCAGTGGTTGCCTTGCTGCTGAAGGAGAGGAGAAAGACTACTAAAGACTTTGCTTCAACTTGTGCTTTGAAAAGATCTCCAAGGGCTTGAACTGAGCTTGCCCCCTGAACGAAGTCCCAGGACCAGTGGACTTCACCCCCAGCTCCCCAGAGTCTTTTGGAAGTGTCTGCTGCTGTTGTTGGGCCTTCTGAGGGACTGCGTGTCGCAAGGAGCTGGAAGTGCGACGCAAGGAAGAGAAGCGTGCCGCCGTCGGAGCCAATGTCGCATCTCGCAGAGAGTGTCGCCGCTGCAGCATCGCATCGAGCGGAAGCGTCTTGCATCATTCCGGAAGTGTCTCGCAACGCCGAAGAAGCATGTCACCATCGCAGCCATCATAGCTGTCGCATTGCACCGCATCGAGAGAAGAGTCTCGCATCGAGGAGGAAGCGTGTCGCCATTGCAGCCATCGTAGTTGTCGCATTGCACCACAACCAGAAAAGCGCCTCGCATCCACGGAGAAGCGTGCCACCGCCGGAGCCACTGTCGTCGCATCTCGCAGAAGGGGTGTCGCCGCTGCAGCATCGCATCGAGCGGAAGCGTCTCGCAATGTCAGAGAAGAGTGCCGCTGCCAAGGCCGCTGTCGTCGCATCTCGTCAAGGGTGACGCCGCTGTAGCTGACGCATCGAGTCGAGCCTTCTCGCAACATCGGAGAAGCGTAACGCATCTGGAAGATCCCGTCTTTATTTCTTTTGCACCAAGAACTTCAACGCATCTGCATCGCTGCAACACTTTCGTTGCCCTGCGTGTCGCATCTAAGGTACATTGACTTAAAGTGTTGCATTTAAGAACTTAAGAGAAACTAAGCAATCTTCTACCAACTAAGCAACAGTATTGTTTATTTTTAATCGTTTAATGGTCTTGTGATAATCCTATATAAAGAATCCTTATTTTTAATATAAATACCTGTGTGGTGTCCATTTGTAGTGTTGTCACTTGGGTACTGTATGTGTTCACAAATGCTTAACCTATAACGCTCTGAGATAAGCCTTGTCTGCTCGCGCCAAGCTACTTAGAGGATGAGCAAGGGGTTGTTTTAGTAGTGTAACCCCTTACCCTGACTAGAGGAAATGTTCCCTACTTATCACAAGTACCTACCTGTGCCAAGCAGAGAACCCGGATTCTAACATTGGTGGTCAGCGGTGAGGATTCTGGGCTTGCATTTGTGACTCATGTACAGTGATTGGGGAACACTACTTAGTGAGTGCAGACCTTAAACGCAACCAATACTTGTTGGTAGATTTCTTTTTGGGACTTTCTATTTTTGAGTGCTGCCAAACTTAACCATGGTGGAGAAAGCAGCATCCGTAGTCTCTGTGAATACTGAATTGGAATGGGAAGAAGAGAAAATAGACAGTTACACTGCCAAGCAGCTAAAGTCCTTCTGCAGAAGATTCAAGGTTTCTACTACTGGATGTAAAAGCAAGCCAGAGTTCTACAAGGCGCTGAGGGCCTGGGTAGAAGCAAGGAATGCCATTGATGATGATAATGCAGAGCAACAGTTAGATGGGCCAGGAGGTCTAGGTGGAAGGAGAAGCCCTTCCCCTGCTGGTAGCAGTGTTTCTAATCACAGTCTATCTCCAGAGGAGCTGGCAGATAGAAAAGAGTGTAGGATGCATGAATTGGAGCTGGCCAAGCTCAAGTTAAGTGGGCAGTTAGAATTGGAAATGCAGAGTAGAAAGTTAGCCCTGGAAGAAAATAAGCTACAATATGAACATGAAAAGGTTTTGAGGGAAATGGAGCTGAAAGCCCAGAGTCTAGAAAAGGCTCCCTCTGGTGGCAGCACATCAGTGCAGGTGGAGTCAAGGGTGTACATACCCAAGGATGTAGTAAAGGATTTTTTAAAAAAAATGATGACATAGGGCAGTGGTTTAAGGCCTATGAGGTAGCCATGTCTTCCCACCGGGTCCCTGAGAAAGATTAGGGAGCGGGGTTGTGGGGACGGTTCCTTAGTGAGGGACGGGATACACTGCTGGATTTGCCTTCAGATGATTATAATTCCTATCCCCATATGAAGGCTGCTTTGATGTCTAGGTATGGGTTGACCCCTGAGTTGTATAGGAAAAGGTTCAGGGGTTGCACCAAGATTCCAAACAGTACGTATGTTGAATATGTGACTTTTTTTTGCAGAGCACTGGATGGTTGGGTGAAGGGTAGCAAAGTTAATGATTTTCAAGGGCTTCTTAATTTAATGGCATGGGAGCACTTGTCTAGTAATTGTTTTCCTGAGCTACGCCAGTACCTGATTGATAGTAGGCTGACTAACCCTAGGAAGCTTGCTGAGGAGGCGGACCGCTGGGTCAGTACCAGGGTCCACAAGGGTCAAGTGGGAGATTCCGCCAAAGGTGGGCAAGGTCCCCAGCAGAAGAGTGGGGGGGACAAGGGTAAACAGAGGGAGTTCCAGAAGAGGCCCCAAAGTAGTCCCCAAGGGAACCAAGGGAAAGGTTCTCAGCCTCTCCCACCACAGAAACCGACAGGGGCCCCGACAGGTACACCTGTTCAGAAGGGGCCCATCAGATGTTACAAGTGTGGTAACATGGGGCATTTTGCCTCTGATGTGAAGTGTCCATTGTTTGGTAAACCAGCACCCACTGGTGCTCCATCCCGGCAGGTGACTAGTGTAGCCCTGGGGGAGGAGATGGGTGTCCAAGGTGGGTGGGGTCCCACAGAGATGTCCCTTGTCTCATTAGGAGACCGTGAAGTGGTCCCCCAAACCCAGCTGCCTGAGAACACTAAAAAAAACAGGCAGTGGGTGACCATAAATGGCCATAGGGTTGAAGCTCTCAGAGACACAGGAGCCAGTGTGACGGCTGTCAAGCGCCACCTGGTGTCTCAGGAGCAGGTTGTCCCAGGAGCATTCTATCCGTTTTTTGCCGCCGACAACACCGAGAGTCACTGCCCAGTGGCTCAGGTTCCCTTTCAGTAGGGTGGGGGGTCTCTGGTACTCTTCAGGTAGCTGTGAGGCCCGCCATGCCTGTAGACTGTCTGTTAGGGAACGACTTGGAGAGCTCACCTTGGGCTAAGGTGGAGCGGAGTGCTCACCTGGAGATGTTGGGTAGCCCGGATTGGGCGTGTGTCACCACACGGTCCATGGCAGCCAGTAGAGGTACTCAAGAGGTCCTGGAGCCTGAGAGGGAGGCCCAGGGACCGGCCTTAAAGAGAAGAGCAGGGGGCACGGGAAGCCGGCCCCTGAAGTTTCCACGGTCCAGGAGGGAGCAGACCTTGAGGGGGATGCCCTGGAACCTACAGGGGAACAGATAGCTGAACTGGGGGACCTGCCTGAGCTGACCCATTGGCAGCAAGAAGGAGGACCCTCCAGGAAAGAGTTCTGCAGGGAGCAGAAAGAATGCCCTTCTCTTGTGGGTATGCGGCAGCAGGCTGCAGACCAGGCCAATGGTGATCAGTCTGGAACACATTTCATTTACTGGGAGAACGACCTCCGGTATTCTGAGCCTAAGGTTGCTGAGCCTGGGTCAGCCCGTGTGCTGGTGGTACCCCAGCGCTTCAGAGCCTTCCTACTGGGGCTGGCTCACGATGTACCCTTAGCAGGACATTTGGGGCGGGACAAGACCTTTGAAAGGCTTGTCACCCACTTCTTTTGGCCCCAAATGCGCAGTAGTTCAGATACTCACTGCAGAACATGCCAAATTTGCCAGGCAAGTGGGAAGAGTGGAAGGAAGCAGAAGGCTCCACTCCAACCATTCCCTGTGGTCGGTACCCCATTCCAGCGAGTGGGGATTGACATTGTAGGGCCACTGGACCCCAGGACCGCGATGGGCAATAGGTTCATCCTGGTCCTGGTGGACCATGCCACCCGGTACCCGGAAGCCATCCCTCTGAGGACAGTGACGGCCCCCGTGGTGGGACGTGCGCTGATGGGAATTTTCCCCCGAGTGGGATTCCCTCTAGAGGTGGTGTCTGACCGAGGTACCAATTTCATATCTAAATATATGAAATCCCTTTGGCAAGAGTGCGGTGTAACCTACAAGTTCACCACACCTTACCACCCCCAAGGAAACGGGTTGGTTGAGAGATTCAACCGAACCCTCAAAGGCATGATAATTGGCCTGGAAGGACCCATGAGTTGTAAGTGGGACGTCCTCTTACCATGCCTCCTCTTTGCTTACAGAGAGGTGCCACAGAAGTCTCTAGGGTTCAGTCCCTTTGAGCTTCTGTACGGACACCCAGTGAGAGGACCTCTAAGTCTGGTCAAGGAAGGCTGGGAGCAATCTCCCAGGAAACCTCCCCAGAATGTATATAGTTACATGCTGGCCTTCAGGAACCAGACTAGGCGTTTCAGGGAACTTGCTGAGGCAAACCTGGAAGCCAGCCAGGAGGAGATGAAGCGGTGGTACGACCAGAATGCCACTCTGGTAGAGCTTCAGCCTGGACAGAAGGTATGGGTCTTGGCCCCCGTGGAGCCCTGTGCGCTCCAGGATAAGTGGACCGGTCCCTTTGAGGTGGTGGAGCGTCCGGTTACCTATTTGGTGGACCTGAAGTCTCCTAGGAACCCCTTAAGGGTCCTACATGTCAACCGCCTCAAGCCCCACTTGGAGAGGTCCCAAGTGGGCATGCTTTTAGCGACAGATGCTGGGATGGAGGAGGAGACCGAGCCTCTTCCTGACCTCCTGTCAGTCAAGGAGAAAGATGGGTCAGTGGATGGTGTCATCCTCTCTTCCACCCTGACCCCTGAGCAACAGAATGATTGTTGCCAGCTGCTGGGACAATTTTCTGACCTGTTTTCCCTGGTTCCCGGTGTCACTGATTGGTGCGTCCATGATGTGGACACTGAGGATAGTACACCTGTGAGGCACAAGGCCTACAGGGTGACTGACAGGGTAAGGGCCTGCATCAAGGAGGAGGTCTCCAAGATGGTTGCCCTTGGGGTAATTGAGTCCTCAAGCAGTCCTTGGGCCAGCCCAGTGGTCTTAGTCCCAAAGGCTGCAGCGCCGGGAGCCACACCCGAACTCCGGTTCTGTGTGGACTACAGAGGACTCAATTCGGTCACCAGGACTGACGCACACCCCATCCCCAGAGCTGATGAGCTCATAGATCGGCTAGGGGCTGCCCACTACCTCAGCACATTTGATCTAACGTCTGGGTATTGGCAGATCGCCTTGACCAATGGGGCCAAAGAGAGGTCAGCATTTTCCACCCCTGATGGGCATTACCAGTTCCGGGTTATGTCCTTTGGGATGAAAAATGCCCCTGCCACCTTCCAGAGGTTGGTCAACCAGGTGTTGGTTGGGCTGGATTCGTTCAGTGCAGCATACCTGGATGACATCGCAGTGTTCAGCTCCACGTGGGAGGAACACCTGCGCCACCTCTGGGAAGAGTTGATGACGCTGCGGAGGGCAGGCCTCATGATCAAGGCGAGTAAGTGCCAGATCGGGCAGGGTTCAGTGGTGTACTTGGGGCATCAAGTTGGGAGTGGCCAGGTGGCACCCCTTCAACCCAAGATAGAAACCATCCTGAATTGGGAGTCGCCCAAAACCCAGACAGAGGTGAGAGCCTTCCTAGTTCTCACCGGGAACTACAGGAGGTTTGTCAAGGGGTATGGCAACATTGTTGCTCCCTTGACAGCGCTGACTTCAAGGAAGCAGCCCAGGAAGGTGATCTGGGCTGACACCTGTCAGAAATCTTTTGAGGCCCTGAAAACTGCTATGTGCCCATGCTTTTGGCTCCCAACTTCTCCAAAGAGTTTATCGTGCAGACAGACGCTTCAGAGCATGGTGTGGGGGCTGTTCTTTCACAGAATAATCAAGAGGGCCTAGATCAACCTGTAGCCTTTATTAGCAGGAGGTTACTTCCACGGGAACAGAGATGGGGTGCTATTGAGCGTGAGGCATTTGCTGTGGTCTGGGCGCTGAAGAAGCTAAGACCATACCTGATTGGGTCTCACTTCCGGGTTCAGACAGACCACAGGCCCCTCAGATGGATGATGCATATGAGGGGTGAGAATCCAAAGCTGTTGAGGTGGTCCATTTCCCTAAAGGGTATGGATTTCACGGTGGAACATCGCCCTGGTACAGATCACGCCAATGCTGACGGTCTGTCCAGATTTTTCCGCCTTAGTGATGAGGAACTCCCTGGGGTAGGGTAGTTCTCCCCACTTTTCAGCTGGAGAGGACACATGTTAAACCTGGCACCTTGGCGTGAGTTTCCCTTCCACTTTTTTGTCGCTGTGCCTCATGTGTTTTGCTGGTGTTAGCTGCTCAGAGCACTGTGCCACTGCCAACCAGTGCCACAGTGCAAGTGCTCCCTATTTAAAATGTATATGTTGGTTGGATTCCATGATTGGCTTATTTGGTTTACTGTCAGACCCCAGTAAAGTGCACCAGGAGTGCCAGGGCTTATAAATATAAATGCTGCTGGTGGGCTTGCAGCACTGGTTGTGCCACCCACAGAAGCAGCCTCGTAAAATGAATCTAAGGTCTGCCATTGCAGAACCTGCGTGCAGTCTGGTATTGTCATGCTGACTGGGTAAGTGCACACACTTACCAGTCCCTAAACCTTCCCTTAACTTCATATCAGTCACCCCTATGGTAGGCCCAAGGGCAGGGTGCATTGTAAGCATAAGGTAGGACAAGCCTGATGTGTGTGGCATGTCCTAATAGTGAATTACAGCCATTTTCGTTTTTCACTATTGTAAGGCTACCTGTTCTCCACAGGCCAGAATGGGCTGTTAGAATTGTTACATTCTATGATCCTAACAGACCCAGGGAACATGGTAGAATTTCGAGTTTAGTATGCCTGAACTCAGGATAATAAAATACATCTTTTAGTAAAGTTTATTTTAATATTCTGTGTTTGCAAATACCACTTTTAGAAAGTTGGTATTTGCTTGCTTGACCATTTCAGCCCGCCTCTGCTATGATGTGTATCTGCCTCTCTGGTTGTGTGAGTGACAGGGCTGGGGAAACCCATAGGGGCAGGGCTAGGTAGCCTGGTGGTGAATAGGAAGATTGGCAGTCAGATGGGTGGGAGGAGTACACCTGGGCTCTGAATAGGGTTGTGCTCTGCTACCACAATGCTGGCTCCACCTCCTGCGGAGCGGCTGATGACTCTGCCCTGCACCCTGAATAGAAAGGCAGAGTCATGTCAACAGAGTGCTCAAGAACTGGTTTGGACTGGGCAAAGGCCCCTCAACCCCAGAGGAACAAAGGAATTAGGGGTATAAGTATTGGGACCCTGCTCCCAAGAAATTAGATCCTGCTGAAACAAGAAGAACCTCTGCCAGAGGAGAAAGAACTGGGAAAGCTGTAGGAGGAGTACTGTGTCTGACCTGGGGGATTGGCCTGCAGTGGTTGCCTTGCTGCTGAAGGAGAGGAGAAAGACTACTAAATACTTTGCTTCAACTTGTGCTTTAAAAAGATCTCCAAGGGCTTGAACTGAGCTTGCCCCCTGAACGAAGTCCCAGGACCAGTGGACTTCACACCCAGCTCCCCAGAGTCTATTGGAAGTGCCTGCTGCTATTGTTGTGCCTTCTGAGGGACTGCGTGTCGTAAGAAGCTGGAAGCGCGACGCAAGGAAGAGAAGCGTGCCGCCGTCAGAGCCGCTGTCGTCGCATCTCGCAGACAGTGTCGCCGCTGCAGCATCGCATCGAGCGGAAGCGTCTTGCATCATTCCGGAAGTGTCTTGCAACGCCGAAGAAGCGTGTCGCCATCGCAGCCATCGTAGCTGTCGCATTACACCTCATCGAGAGAAGAGTCTCGCATCGAGGAGGAAGCGTTTCGCCATCGCAGCCATCGTAGTTGTCGCATTGCACCGCAACCAGAAAAGCGCCTCGCATCCACGGAGAAGCGTGCCGCCGTCGGAGCCACTGTCGTCGCATCTCACAGAAGGGGTGTCGGCGCTGCAGCATCGCATCGAGCGGAAGCGTCTCGCAACGTCGGAGAAGTGTGCCGTTGCCAAGGCCGCTGTCGTCGCATCTCGTCAAGGGTGACGCCGCTGTAGCTGACGCATCGAGTCGAGCCTTCTCGCAACATCGGAGAAGCGTAACGCATCTGGAAGATCCCGTCTTTATTTCTTTTGCACCAAGAACTTCAACGCATCTGCATCGCTGCAACACTTTCGTTGCCCTGCGTGTCGCATCTAAGGTACATTGACTTAAAGTGTCGCATTTAAGAACTTAAGAGAAACTAAGCAATCTTCTACCAACTAGGCAACCGTATTGTGTATTTTTAATCATTTAATGGTCTTGTGATAATCCTATATAAAGAATCCTTATTTTTAATATAAATACCTGTGTGGTGTCCATTTGTAGTGTTGTCACTTGGGTACTGTATGTGTTCACAAATGCTTAACCTATAACGCTCTGAGATAAGCCTTGTCTGTTCGCACCAAGCTACCTAGAGGATGAGCAAGGGGTTGTTTTAGTAGTGTAACCCCTTACCCTGACTAGAGGAAAGGTTCCCTGCTTATCACAAGTACCTACCTGTGCCAAGCAGAGAACCCGGATTCTAACATTGGTGGTCAGCGGTGAGGATTCTGGACTTGCATTTGTGACTTATGTACAGTGATTGGTGAACACTACTTAGTGAGTGCAGACCTTAAACGCAACCAATACTTGTTGGTAGATTTCTTTTTGGGACTTTCTATTTTTGAGTGCTGCCAAACTTAACCATGGTGGAGAAAGCAGCATCCGTAGTCTCTGTGAATACTGAATTGGAATGGGAAGAAGAGAAAATAGACAGTTACACTGCCAAGTAGCTAAAGTCCTTCTGCAGAAGATTCAAGGTTTCTACTACTGGATGTAAAAGCAAGCCAGAGTTCTACAAGGCGCTGAGGGCCTGGGTAGAAGCAAGGAATGCCATTGATGATGATAATGCAGAGGAACAGTTAGATGGGCCAGGAGGTCTAGGTGGAAGGAGAAGCCCTTCCCCTGCTGGTAGCAGTGTTTCTAATCACAGTCTATCTCCAGAGGAGCTGGCAGATAGAAAAGAGTGTAGGATGCATGAATTGGAGCTGGCCAAGCTCAAGTTAAGTGGGCAGTTAGAATTGGAAATGCAGAGTAGAACGTTAGCCCTGGAAGAAAAGAAGCTACAATATGAACATGAAAAGATTTTGAGGGAAATGGAGCTGAAAGCCCAGAGTCTAGAAAAGGCTCCCTCTGGTGGCAGCACATCAGTGCAGGTGGAGTCAAGGGTGTACATACCCAAGGATGTAGTAAAGGATTTTTTTTTAAAAATGATGACATAGGGCAGTGGTTTAAGGCCTATGAGGTAGCCATGTCTTCCCACCGGGTCCCTGAGAAAGATTAGGGAGCAGGGTTGTGGGGACGATTCCTTAGTGAGGGACGGGATACACTGCTGGATTTGTCTTCAGATGATTATAATTCCTATCCCCATATGAAGGCTGCTTTGATGTCTAGGTATGGGTTGACCCCTGAGTTGTATAGGCAAAGGTTCAGGGGTTGCACCAAGATTCCAAACAGTACGTATGTTGAATATGTGACTTTTTTTTGCAGAGCACTGGATGGTTGGGTGAAGGGTAGCAAAGTTAATGATTTTCAAGGGCTTCTTGATTTAATGGCATGGGAGCACTTGTCTAGTAATTGTTTTCCTGAGCTACGCCAGTACCTGATTGATAGTAGGCTGACTAACCCTAGGAAGCTTGCTGAGGAGGCGGACCGCTGGGTCAGTACCAGGGTCCACAAGGGTCAAGTGGGAGATTCCGCCAAAGGTGGGCAGGGTCCCCAGCAGAAGAGTGGGGGGGACAAGGGTAAACAGAGGGAGTTCCAGAAGAGGCCCCAAAGTAGTCCCCAAGGGAACCAAGGGAAAGGTTCCCAGCCTCCCCCACCACAGAAACCGACAGGGGCCCCGACAGGTACACCTGTTCAGAAGGGGCCCATCAGATGTTACAAGTGTGGTAACATGGGGCATTTTGCCTCTGATGTGAAGTGTCCATTGTTTGGTAAACCAGCACCCACTGGTGCTCCATCCCGGCAGGTGACTAGTGTAGCCCTGGGGGAGGAGATGGGTGTCCAAGGTGGGTGGGGTCCCACAGAGATGTCCCTTGTCTCATTAGGAGACCGTGAAGTGATCCCCCAAACCCAGCTGCCTGAGAACACTAAAAAATACATGCAGTGGGTGACCATAAATGGCCATAGGGTTGAAGCTCTCAGAGACACAGGAGCCAGTGTGACGGCTGTCAAGCGCCACCTGGTGTCTCAGGAGCAGGTTGTCCCAGGAGCATTCTATCCGGTTGTTGCCGCCGACAACACCGAGAGTCACTGCCCAGTGGCTCAGGTTCCCTTTCAGTAGGGGGGGCGGTCTCTGGTACTCTTCAGGTAGCTGTGAGGCCCGCCATGCCTGTAGACTGTCTGTTAGGGAACGACTTGGAGAGCTCACCTTGGGCTAAGGTGGAGCGGAGTGCTCACCTGGAGATGTTGGGTAGCCCGGATTGGGCGTGTGTCACCACACGGTCCATGGCAGCCAGTAGAGGTACTCAAGAGGTCCTGGAGCCTGAGAGGGAGGCCCAGGGACCGGCCTTAAAGAGAAGAGCAGGGGGCACGGGAAGCCGGCCCCTGAAGTTCCCACGGTCCAGGAGGGAGCAGACCTTGAGGGGGATGCCCTGGAACCTACAGGGGAACAGATAGCTGAACTGGGGGACCAGCCTGAGCTGATCCATTGGCAGCAAGAAGGAGGACCCTCCAGGGAAGAGTTCTGCAGGGAGCAGAAAGAATGCCCTTCTCTTGTGGGTATGCGGCAGCAGGCTGCAGACCAGGCCAACGGTGATCAGTCCGGAACACATTTCATTTACTGGGATAACGACCTCCTGTATTCTGAGCCTAAGGTTGCTGAGCCTGGGTCAGCCCGTGTGCTGGTGGTACCCCAGCGCTTCAGAGCCTTCCTACTGGGGCTGGCTCACGATGTACCCTTAGCAGGACATTTGGGGAAGGACAAGACATTTGAAAGGCTTGTCACCCACTTCTTTTGGCCCCAAATGCGCAGTAGTTCAGATACTCACTGCAGAACATGCCAAGTTTGCCAGGCAAGTGGGAAGAGTGGAAGGAAGCAGAAGGCTCCACTCCAACCATTCCCTGTGGTTGGTACCCCATTCCAGCGAGTGGTGATTGACATTATAGGGCCACTGGACCCCAGGACCGCGATGGGCAATAGGTTCATCCTGGTCCTGGTGGACCATGCCACCCGGTACCCGGAAGCCATCCCTCTGAGGACAGTGACGGCCCCCGTGGTGGGACGTGCGCTGATGGGAATTTTCCCCCGAGTTGGATTCCCTCTAGATGTGGTGTCTGACCGAGGTACCAATTTCATATCTAAATATATGAAATCCCTTTGGCAAGAGTGCGGTGTAACCTACAAGTTCACCACACCTTACCACCCCCAAGGAAACGGGTTGGTTGAGAGATTCAACCGAACCCTCAAAGGCATGATAATTGGCCTGGAAGGACCCATGAGTTGTAAGTGGGACGTCCTCTTACCATGCCTCCTCTTTGCTGACAGAGAGGTGCCACAGAAGTCTCTAGGGTTCAGTCCCTTTGAGCTTCTGTACGGACACCCAGTGAGAGGACCTCTAAGTCTGGTCAAGGAAGGCTGGGAGCAATCTGCCAGGAAACCTCCCCAGAATGTATATAGTTACATGCTGGCCTTCAGAAACCAGACTTGGCGTTTCAGGGAACTTGCTGAGGCAAACCTGGAAGCCAGCCAGGAGGAGATGAAGCGGTGGTACGACCAGAATGCCACTCTGGTAGAGCTTCAGCCTGGACAGAAGGTATGGGTCTTGGCCCCCGTGGAGCCCTGTGCGCTCCAGGATAAGTGGACCGGTCCCTTTGAGGTGGTGGAGCGTCCGGTTACCTATTTGGTGGACCTGAAGTCTCCTAGGAACCCCTTAAGGGTCCTACATGTCAACCGCCTCACGCCCCACTTGGAGAGGTCCCAAGTGGGCATGCTTTTAGCGACAGATGCTGGGATGGAGGAGGAGACCGAGCCTCTTCCTGACCTCCTGTCAGTCAAGGAGAAAGATGGGTCAGTGGATGGTGTCATCCTCTCTTTCACCCTGACCCCTGAGCAACAGAATGATTGTCGCCAGCTGCTGGGACAATTTTCTGACCTGTATTCCCTGGTTCCCGGTGTCACTGATTGGTGCGTCCATGATGTGGACACTGAGGATAGTACACCTGTGAGGCACAAGGCCTACAGGGTGACTGACAGGGTAAGGGCCTGCATCAAGGAGGAGGTCTCCAAGATGTTTGCCCTTGGGGTAATTGAGTCCTCAAGCAGTCCTTGGGCCAGCCCAGTGGTCTTAGTCCCAAAGGCTGCAGCGCCGGGAGCCACACCCGAACTCCGGTTCTGTGTGGACTACAGAGGACTCAATTCGGTCACCAGGACTGACGCACACCCCATCCCCAGAGCTGATGAGCTCATAGATCGGCTAGGGGCTGCCCACTACCTCAGCACATTTGATCTAACGTCTGGGTATTGGCAGATCGCCTTGACCAATGGGGCCAAAGAGAGGTCAGCATTTTCCACCCCTGATGGGCATTACCAGTTCCGGGTTATGCCCTTTGGGATGAAAAATGCCCCTGCCACCTTCCAGAGGTTGGTCAACCAGGTGTTGGTTGGGCTGGATTCGTTCAGTGCAGCATACCTGGATGACATCGCAGTGTTCAGCTCCACGTGGGAGGAACACCTGCGCCACCTCTGGGAAGAGTTGATGGCGCTGCGGAGGGCAGGCCTCATGATCAAGGCGAGTAAGTGCCAGATCGGGCAGGGTTCAGTGGTGTACTTGGGGCATCAAGTTGGGAGTGGCCAGGTGGCACCCCTTCAACCCAAGATAGAAACCATCCTGAATTGGGAGTCGCCCAAAACCAGGACAGAGGTGAGAGCCTTCCTAGGTCTCACCGGGAACTACAGGAGGTTTGTCAAGGGGTATGGCAACATTGTTGCCCCCTTGACAGCGCTGACTTCAAGGAAGCAGCCCAGGAAGGTGATCTGGACTGACACCTGTCAGAAATCTTTTGAGGCCCTGAAAACTGCTATGTGCCCATGCTTTTGGCTCCCAACTTCTCCAAAGAGTTTATCGTGCAGACAGACGCTTCAGAGCATGGTGTGGGGGCTGTTCTTTCACAGATTAATCAAGAGGGCCTAGATCAACCTGTAGCCTTTATTAGCAGGAGGTTACTTCCACGGGAACAGAGATGGGGTGCTATTGAGCGTGAGGCATTTGCTGTGGTCTGGGCGCTGAAGAAGCTAAGACCATACCTGATTGGGTCTCTCGACGGGTTCAGACAGACCACAGGCCCCTCAGATGGTTGATGCATATGAGGGGTGAGAATCCAAAGCTGTTGAGGTGGTCCATTTCCCTAAAGGGTATGGATTTCACGGTGGAACATCGCCCTGGTACAGATCACGCCAATGCTGACGGTCTGTCCAGATTTTTCTGCCTTAGTGATGAGGAACTCCCTGGGGTAGGGTAGTTCTCCCCACTCTTCAGCTGGAGGGGACACGTGTTAGACCTGGCACCTTGGCGTGAGTCTCCCTTTCACTTTTTTGTCGCTGTGCCTCATGTGTTTTGCTGGTGTTAGCTCCTCAGAGCACTGTGCCACTGCCAACCAGTGCCAAAGTGCAAGTGCTCCCTATTTAAAATGTATATGTTGGTTGGATTCCATGATTGGCTTATTTGGTTTACTGTCAGACCCCAGTAAAGTGCACCAGGAGTGCCAGGACTTATAAATACAAATGCTGCTGGTGGGCTTGCAGTACTGGTTGTGCCACCCACAGAAGCAGCCTGGTAAAATGTATCTAAGGTTTGCCATTGCAGAACCTGCGTACAGTCTGGTATTGTCATGCTGACTGGGTAAGTGCACACACTTACCAGTCCCTAAACCTTCCCTTAACTTCATATCAGTCACCCCTATGGTAGGCCCAAGGGCAGGGTGCATTGTAAGCATAAGGTAGGACAAGCCTGATGTGTGTGGCATGTCCTAATAGTGAATTACAGCCATTTTCGTTTTTCACTATTGTAAGTCTACCTGTTCTCCATAGGCCAGAATGGGCTGTTAGAATTGTTACATTCTATGATCCTAACAGACCCAGGGAACATGGTAGAATTTCGAGTTTAGTATGCCTGAACTCAGGATAATAAAATACATCTTTTAGTAAAGTTTATTTTAATATTCTGTGTTTGCAAATACCACTTTTAGAAAGTTGGTATTTGCTTGCTTGACCATTTCAGCCCGCCTCTGCTATGATGTGTATCTGCCTGTCTGGTTGTGTGAGTGACAGGGCTGGGGAAACCCAGAGGGGCAGGGCTAGGTAGCCTGGTGGTGAATAGAAAGATTGGCAGTCAGATGGGTGGGAGGAGTAAACCTGGGCTCTGAATAGGGTTGTGCTCTGCTACCACAATGCTGGCTCCACCTCCTGCGGAGCGGCTGATGACTCTGCCCTGCACCCTGAATAGAAAGGCAGAGTCATGTCTACAGAGTGCTCAAGAACTGGTTTGGACTGGGCAAAGGCCCCTCAACCCCAGAGGAACAAAGGAATTAGGGGTATAAGTATTGGGACCCTGCTCCCAAGAAATTAGATCCCGCTGAAACAAGAAGAATCTCTGCCAGAGGAGAAAGAACTGGGAAAGCTGTAGGAGGAGTACTGTCCCTGACCTGGGGGATTGGCCTGCAGTGGTTGCCTTGCTGCTGAAGGAGAGGAGAAAGACTACTAAAGACTTTGCTTCAACTTGTGCTTTAAAAAGATCTCCAAGGGCTTGAACTGAGCTTGCCCCCTGAACGAAGTCCCAGGACCAGTGGACTTCACCCCCAGCTCCCCAGAGTCTTTTGGAAGTGCCTGCCGCTATTGTTGGGCCTTCTGAGGGACTGCGTGTCGTAAGAAGCTGGAAGCGCGACGCAAGGAAGAGAAGCGTGCCGCCGTCGGAGCCGCTGTCGTCGCATCTCGCAGAGAGTGTCGCCGCTGCAGCATCGCATCGAGCGGAAGCATCTTGCATCATTCCGGAAGTGTCTCGCAACGCCGAAGAAGCGTGTCGCCATCGCAGCCATCGTAGCTGTCGCATTGCACCTCATCGAGAGAAGAGTCTTGCATCGAGGAGGAAGCGTGTCGCCATCGCAGCCATCGTAGTTGTCGCATTGCACCGCAACCAGAAAAGCGCCTCGCATCCACGGAGAAGCGTGCCGCCGTCAGAGCCACTGTCGTCGCATCTCGCAGAAGGGGTGTCGCCGCTGCAGCATTGCATCGAGCGGAAGCGTCTTGCAACGTCGGAGAAGTGTGCCGTTGCCAAGGCCGCTGTCGTCGCATCTCGTCAAGGGTGACGCCGCTGTCGCTGACGCATCGAGTCGAGCCTTCTCGCAACATCGGAGAAGCGTAACGCAAAGTCAAAGTCAAAGTCAAAGTTTGCTTTATTCGGTTAAAATATTAAAACCATCAAAGCACAGGACAGAAATTCATGATACAGACAAATGCAATTACAAAAAATAATTTAACACAAAAATTAAATACAATACTGTTTGGCGCATTATACAATAAAAGTATGTTTTACAATTAATTCCTTCATTCGAAAATATACATTCTAAAAAATCATGTCTACTGAAAGGCTCTGTCCCTAACAACATATTTAGGAACAATGTTCGTTAGAGGATAACTATATAAGCAGAGCCCTGTTTCTAGCTCTTAAAGCACCCACAATGAAACAAGCGACCCCGAAGCAAGTCAGAGGAGAGTCCAACATTTGTAAATGCTTAAATTGACAATTCTTCAAGATTGGCAAAATGAATTTTTTGCGCTGAGAAGAGTAAAATTTACAAAAGAATAACATGTGCAACAAGTTTTGCTCAGAAATGTTGTCACAAGGGCAGGGCCCCAAAGTTCCCTCCTTAAAAAATCCTTTTGGGTAAGCCAAGAGCCAAGGGAGCAAACCGTGCTTAAACCTTATCAGCAAAAACATGTGGAAAGGTTTGTTAATGAAAGTTAAATAGGGCTGAATCCCACTCCCCAAACTTAACGTAACAAACCTCCTAACTGACGGTTTCCCTAGTTCCTCGCCTTCCCTTGACAACATTGATCTGGACAAAAATTGATGCTTAATGGCCTTAATTTGTTCTTTACTTAAAACACAAGGGCTGGTGAACAAGTCCAGACAGCCGAGTGATTTCAGATTGTTTTTAATGTAAAGTAGCCACGGGATAGACAAGGCTTTTTCCAAGGACAGACAGTCTTCGATAATTTGTTGATTTAGGTTTGGTGGCTGTTGTGCCCAAACCCTCAACCAACCTAATAGCGGTGCAACAGCTATTTGGTCGGCAACATATCCCATCTCCAAGTCCTCATGGATGTTAAAAATAGGAGCAGACGGAGGGCGAGACAACAATTTCCGAAAAAAATTATTTTCGACTACTTGAATGCTAGGAGCAGCCTTGTAACCCCAGACCTCGCTTCCATAAAGTGCCATTGGCAAACACTTTGCGCTATAAATTTTTAATAGGGCAGGAAGCGGTTTGCACCCTATGCGTTTTGCAAAGCCCAGCAATGCGCCGGTGGCTCTGGCTAAATTATTCTTTTTCTGAGCGCGTTGTATAACCCAAGATGATCTGTCGTCGAATGCAATTCCCAAATAGGGGAAGGACTGAACTTTGGTTAATTCCTGCCCATTGCAGAAGAATTTCACCCTTTTTGCTCCCCCCGAGCCAATCGACATAGAGTGGGATTTTTTAAAATTGTTTAATAAGTCTAAAGAGACCATAAAATCATAAAAACCATTTAAAAGTGCTTGTAGTCCTCTCGCGGTTCTGGCCAATAAAACTGTGTCATCCGCGTATAGCAATGCGGGAATCATTTTGGAGCCGGCTTTCGGAATGTCTTTACTAGTTGCAATTAAAACCGGGCCCAAATTATTGATGTAAAGCGAGAAGAGTAGGGGTGCAAGAATACACCCCTGTCTTACACCACGCTTTACCTGCCAGGCGTCAGTCTGACTTCCGTCTTCACTATAACGAACGACTGCAGTTCTGTCCTCATGGATAACAGCCAGGAAGGAAATCAGAACTGTGTCAAGCCCCAGGGTGGCTAGTAAGGCCCATAGCTTTTGTCGATTGACAAGGTCGAAAGCGGTGGACAGATCCATAAAGGCTAAATGGAGGTCCCCCTGCTTAGCGACCGTGTACTTTCCTATGATCAAATGCAAATTAAGACATTGGCCAACTGTTCCCCTCCCTTGTCTGAACCCATATTGTAGATCAGAAATTATAGAGTGCTCCTCCAACCATGATGTTAAACGGGCAAGGACGACTTTACCCATAACTTTCACGGCGGAGTCCAGGAGAGAAATGGGCCGATAGCAAGCCGGATCTTCTCTTGAACCCTTTTTAAAAAGAGGGACAATTACCGCTTTGCCCCATGATCTTGGAGCTCCGGCCTCTGAGGCAGCGTTAAAAACGCGAGTTAAAACTTTCGCCCAAAATCCTGGGTCAGCCTTATAAAGGTCCGCAGGCACACCGTCCGGGCCGGGGGCTTTGCCTAATGCCATTGCCTCAATGGCCTCTAGGACTTCCTCCTCCTTAAAAAGGATTCTTGAGGCTAATGTATGATCTGCATAATTTATTGGGTTGTCATCCTGTATCTCCGAATATAAACCGCTAAAGTGGGCCACCCATTTATCGGGCGGAATAAAACATTCTTTAATAGTGTTCTCCTGCTCATTAAAAAGAGGGCTATTTATCACTTTCCAAAACTTGCTGCTGTTTTTCTGGGTACTTGCGTCTGATAACTCGTCCCATGCCTTGTTTTTTAGCTCACTTTTCCTGGCCTTAATCGCTTTTTTATAGTTTCTTCTGACCTCAATTAACTTACTTGGGGTGTTACCGCGTTCTTTAAGAACCGATAAGAGGGCAGAGTGAGCACTAACACAGGCCTGGTCAAACCAGTTTTTAAATTTCTTAGGCTTGGGTTTCCCGTGAGTGGTGAGATTCCCCGTGACATGTTTAGTAATCCTATCAAAAGCGCCCAGGATAGCCAACGCTTGAGCCGATGGCGAGAGACACAGGCTAAAGTCCTCTTTATTGCCTTCATATAACTTAACAAGGAAATCGGCCGGGTTGATAACTTCCCATCTCAGTTGTCTTCCCTGCATGGAAGACTCAAGATTAGTGTTGGAAATCAAAGGCAAGAGAATGTCTTCCCTTAGTGCCTTGACTTTAATCTCCAGCGTGAGTGGGTTGTGATCACTTAAAACATTATGCGTAACTCGAAGGGTACCCAATAGGTTCACCATGATACGTGGTACAAAAATATAATCAATTGTACTACAATGACCTTGACCCGAAAACGTGGGAACCGGGACCAACAGTTCTTGAACTGGCATGTGGAGGTAAAAAGATGATACCATGTTCTCTAAGAAATTCCCACCCTTGGAATGTTCAAAATGGATAGCCTCTTGTGAGCATGGATTATGATAGTTATTTACAAAACAGTTAAGATTACATACATGAATGTTAAAATCGCCAAAAAGTAAAAGAAAATAAGGTTTGACATTAATTGCATCATACTCCTCTAGAAAACTGAACAGTGCTTTGAGATGCTCTAGCTCATCCGACCTTGTGAATGAGTTATAAAAGTTAACCACCAATAATGATGGTAAGTTAACACATTCCAATTTCACCGCTAAAATATGAGGAGAATTGGTTACTATCAGCTCAGTGCTATATAACAATTTTAAGCTAAATAATAACAGAAGACCCCCTCGTGGTCTCCCCATGACAGAGGGCATGGCGTATTTGATGAAAGAATGGTACCCATCCAGGTGATAAGGATCGGTGGCCTCCCATGTTTCTTGTAAAGCGATTACGTGATGAGTAGAGAGGAAGCGGGAAGAGGGGTAACCACTATGCCGCAGAAATGCTTTTTCTGTCGCGTTAAATCCGGATGCTCTCACTATTCAGCGCTCCCGGATTGATTTCCAATTCATGATGGACAAGGCAGTAGGGGACTAATCACCGCTATTTCGCCGCCAGGGAATTAATCCTGCTTCTCCGGTCCCGTTTCATCTTTCAAACGGGACCGGAGAAGCAGGAGAGCATCCGGATTTAACGCGACAGAAAAAGCATTTCTGCGGCATAGTGGTTACCCCTCTTCCCGCTTCTGTCGTTACCCTCTGGGAGGTTGATACCCTCTACCTTTGACGATCCTTCGACGTCTTAGAGTCCTGTCTTCGGACAGATAGGGTGCCCACACCTACCCCCCCTCCACCTGCACCCCAGTCCTGATGAAGACCCCATCCCGTAAGGTCGCAATGAATACCTACATGCCTTAAGGGGTCGAAACGTCGACACAACATCTTGGCCAATATCATCACTAGTTCAGGATGTACTGTGATTTTCTTTATATATATGGCTTCTCTCAGAAATTGTAGATATTTGATTCATGATTTGATCTGGATGTAAATACGGCAGAGATTTAATTTTGCCGATCAATTTGATTGTGTTCTGAATGTATTTATCTTTGTATTCACTTCCTTCCAAATCCCACACTTTATCACTCACCTCCTTACTCCTCCTCCCCCTCTCTGGGCACTGGTATGATACCAAAAAATGTTGTCTTTACTATGAATCTTAGTAAAACAAATTATAAGTGTTCAATGTGATTAAATAGGCATTTGAACTTCTTTAAAAAGTTTCTTGGTGAATTGTTTTTCTAAATGCTTTGTATTGAATGATTCTGTATGCTGGGACCACTGTTCTCATACTGCTCTATACCCAGGTCCCAGTGACTTTATATGGGTTTACCCTTTATTTTGACTATGTCTTTCATGGTGGCAGTGCTCCCTTGGGCAGTCGGCTCAATAAACACGCTACCTAAATGAGTGGTAGCCTCCACTGTCGAACTGCCTGTCGAATCAATCAACCCCTCGCCCGGATCTTTATTTTTAGGTTGCTTAGCATTTTGGCAGTTACCAGTATGGGGACGATTAGCTTTTCTCTTGCCCTTGGATCTTTTAACGGGGCCAGCAGAGGGGGGCTTTGATTGCCTCGGACGCAAGGTAGGAGGGGACACTGACGGACTAGAAGCATTCAACAGAAGTTGATCGCTAGAATGGCCAAGCTCTAAAACAGACCCGGCAGAAATAGAGTGAGGTGCCTGGGAGGGCACAGATATCAGGAGCTGGGTAAGAGGCTCTAAAGACAGACTTTTCTCAATGATCTCAATTTCTTTAGAGACCGCATGTTCGGCTCTTTTTAAAAAGGCATCTAAGGTCCCTGAGCCCGCTACAGTTGATCCCTTACTGCGGTTATTTGCCATAACTAATAGTAAGTCAAAACTCTTGGGGCAGTTATGACCGCAGTTAACACAACATATCAAACGATTGTTAACCAAACCTTACAACAGGCTTTGTACAGCGACAACAACAGGTAGTCCTCGAGTGCAATAGGAGCTGGTTAAGGGGATGGCCCAGCCCAGCACCGTCCAGCCCCGGACGGCCACAGACGGTCCCGCCCTTGTCCCGGGCTTCTCCCGGCGCCGCCCGCGCGCGTCCCGCGAGGCGGGAGTCAGAGCCGGTTTTTGTGCGCCTCCTGGCGCGAAAAGACGGCGTCGGCGGCGACTTCCTGCCGCTAGGGTCTCTTGGAGTTGGAGTCCTGGGACCGCGCCGCGGCCGCTGAAGGTGTAAGAGCGGCGGCGGGAGTCCGGTCAACCAGGGGGCCGAGCACTTGTCAGGGAGAAGGTCAGCGTATCACCACCACGGCCCAGGGAAGGTAGGTAGACTGCCTGCTCAGCCGGAGTCAGAGACGGTTTTTGTGCGCCTCCTGGCGCGAAAAGACGGCGTCGGCGGCGACTTCCTGCCGCTAGGGTCTCTGGGAGTTGGAGTCCTGGGACCGCGCCGCGGCCGCTGAAGGTGTAAGAGCGGCGGCGGGAGTCCGGTCAACCAGGGGGCCGAGCACTTGTCAGGGAGAAGGTCAGCGTATCACCACCACGGCCCAGGGAAGGTAGGTAGACTGCATCTGGAAGATCCCGTCTTTATTTCTTTTGCACCAAGAACTTCAACGCATCTGCATCGCTGCAACACTTTCGTTGCCCTGCGTGTCGCATCTAAGGTACATTGACTTAAAGTGTCGCATTTAAGAACTTAAGAGAAACTAAGCAATCTTCTACCAACTAGGCAACCGTATTGTGTATTTTTAATCGTTTAATGGTGTTGTGATAATCCTATATAAAGAATCCTTATTTTTAATATAAATACCTGTGTGGTGTCCATTTGTAGTGTTGTCACTTGGTTACTGTATGTGTTCACAAATGCTTAACCTATAACGCTCTGAGATAAGCCTTGTCTGCTCGCGCCAAGCTACCTAGAGGGTGAGCAAGGGGTTGTTTTAGTAGTGTAACCCCTTACCCTGACTAGAGGAAAGGTTTCCTGCTTGTCACAAGTACCTACATGTGCCAACCAGAGAACCCGGATTCTAACAATCACCAATATTATCACCACCACCAATACCACCACCACCACCAATACCACCCCCACCAATACAACCACTACCAATATCACCACTAATACCACCCCCACAACCAAAACCACCACCAATACCACCACCACCAATACCACCACCACCAATACCACCACCACCTATACCACCACCACCAATACCATACCACCACCACCAATACCACCACCACCAGTACCAATACCACTACCAATACCAACACCACCAAAATCACCACCAATACCAACACCACCACCACCACCAATACCACCACCAATACCAGTACCACCAATACCACCAACACCAATACCACCTCCACCAATGCCACCACCAATACCAGTACCACCAACACCAATACGAATACCATCACCACCAATACCAGTACCACCACCAATACCAATACCACCACCAATACCACCATCACCAATACTAATAACACCACCACCAATACCACCACCACCACCAATACCACCACCACCACCAATACCAGCACCACCAATACCAGCACCCCCAATACCACCACCACCAAAACCACCACCACCAATACCACCACGTGAGTGCCTCTCGCTCACTAGTAATAGCAGGAGCACTGTATGAGGCCAGAGCTGCAGCCAAGACCATCCCTCCCTCCCGCCATGCCTGCCATAAAGCACAGCTTGCCCTGCACCTGGAGATGAAGCCAGGGACCTACTACAGCTGGAGTGTTTTTATGTAAGCCAAAGGCAGCAATTACATTACGCAATGCCACACCGCACACTCAAATCACGGAGAGGGCAGGAAATAGCCCCTTCCTCCCGCTCTTCCTCCTGAGCTGCAACAGTGTAATCACAGAGCGCTTTGTTAGTGTTTATAGCTTGCATCATATGCAACTCTCACTTCACACTTTCTGTGCAATTTACAACACTTACACATCTTCTTTATCGCAGTATTTATCACTACTTTGAAGACATCGCAAGCCGGTCTCTTCCTCTGATATTTACAATCTAACAAGCGGTCGAGAATCCCCTTTATTGCAATGCAATAGGTCTCGCATTTGCGAGTTTAAGCTATTCGTATTGTAAATGACAATGCCTTTTATTTATATTTTAAAACCCAAACCATAAATAAAAGGCATGGTCATTTACAATGCAATAGCTCAAACTCGTGTGAATCCGAGACATATTGCATTGCAAATGCTTGTGTTCGGAAGCCAGGACTTGTGTTTTTTCATCAATAGAGTTTGACCCAGAAACAGAGAAAGGCTGAAACCCAAGAAAGGAGGACGAGAGAGATCCAAACACTTTCCAAGGCCCCGTCTAAGTTAATACCCTGACAAAGGAGAGAACTGCTTAGTGCGTGTTCACAGTTTTCACTGCTAAGAAACACTTCACGTCCCCCACTCCAACATCTGTGTGTGTAAGGTAAATCCCAGGATGTCTTGATGTATTCTTTACCCAACCTTTCATATTTGCCTGCTGGTATATTTTTAAGGCAATACTGAAAATGGAAAGTCGTAACAGTAATCTTACCATGTATTATCCACTCAGTAGCTGGTTTTTCTGCCACTGTGAATGGTAATTTCTCCAGTTTTTCAATGCTTAACACCGTATAGTCTGCTCCCCTTTGTGCTAGTTTGATCTGTCTATCAGTGAGATTGAATTCTGCAAACAGTGATGTGGTATTGATTAAACGCCAAGGCATATAGCCAGAACGCAGGTTTTGAAGCATCCAGCCTAATAGCATGATAGAACGTAGCTGTGACTGACCATGTTGCAACATGGCCAAGTCTTGTTCCATGATGTCTATGACAGAGGATACAATGCTGTCCAAAGAATATATCCTGGACGACAGAGTCGTTAACCCATTGTCTACTACAGAGAGAGATTTCTATAAATTAATACGATCAATTTCTCGTATTTGTTCTTCAGGCTCTGCTTGGCTGACCTTCCATGCTTCATTATAAGCAGGGTAGATACCGGCATATATGAAACGTTTTTGACATGGTTTTCTTGGTCCTAGCAAGAATTCCCTAAGGTCTGCGCCTTCTTGAAGTAAAGTTAAGTGTTGTTTTACATCCTCTAGTGTAGGTTTCTGTAGCCAATCAAGGCACAGTTTCCCTACTCTGTAAGTTGCTACTACCCCCGGATGCTGTCTTTGGACATAACGTGGGTCTGGCCTATGAAAGGTAAAACCTTGTGTTTTGTTCAGGAATCTGTCTTGACAGTTGTTTGTGTCCAAGGGCCAGAGCAACCATTTTTCCCATTCAGGATCTGATCTGTTATTATTCAAAATAGTATGTACGTAGACCTCTCCCTGTGTAGTGCTTTCACTTGTAGGTGCAGGTATAGACGGAGTGTTCATGACTTTTATCTTGGCTAATCCAAGGCATGATGTTTGTTGGAAAGTTTTGTTCAAAAACATAATTTGCTCAGGGATGATACAGGCTCTAAACAAAGCTTCTATTCCCTGTACTTGCCAATCTTTATTACCCCAGACAGTTTTCATCTCAATGTTGTCTTTCCAAAAGTCGTAACCCTATCTAGACAGTTGGGCAATAAAGGCTGTAGAATAAATCTGTTTGGTATTCGTTAAATATTTTTCATTCCTGTCTTATTGACATTCCTAAAGTAAAATGTCTCTGCATTTGAGATATTAAACCCTGAAAAATATGGAAATTTCATTGCAAATATTTTCGAGCTACCCTTGGGTGGCGTAGGACAATGTTCCTATTGGTTATACATAAATACATTTCTAGGCGTTGCAGATTTATGCAAGAAATGATGACCATAGTGGTTATAACAATACATTTGTTGATAGCCTGATGAACCTTGTAAATATTCATTATTAGTAAATGCAGTTGACATCTCCAGATCAGACATCATATTATTAACACTCTTGAAGTCCCAATCATGAGAAAAGGTACTGGAGGTAATAAAGTCACTTAATGAAATTTTAAATAAATGTGGAATCTTCAAAAGCTCCGACGGACCAAAAATGTCATATTTGGTTTTGTCCCAAACTATACCATCAAGTATAGGAATCGCTGTGATGTTCACTGCTGACAAGTCTCTTGCTTCACGATGGGATGATTTGTGTGGCTGGAGAAGTAAGTTCACTCTTTTACTTGCTGTGTCCATTTGAATATATCTTCCATTAATCAGCATACCCAGAGTTATTACCAGAGCTAACTAAAGTAGAAAGAAGAATATTCCCAAAACAATCCATACTACAATCCATGGTGAAACCAGAGAAGTTTTTTCCAGTAGATGAAAAAAGTCTGTTGCTTGTTCTTTGAAAGTTCTTTGTACTGGCGTCGTTTCAGGCTCGCTGGGATCCTCAGAAAACGTATCAAAGTTCATGAAATAGCCAGAAGCAGTTCTGTCAATGGTTGGAATTGCATCCGTATTTGATGAAATTGCTGGAACCAGTTGATCACTTGTTACTTCATTGTACACAGGTGTATCTGGACGAACTGTTATTTGGGTCTCAAGCGGTACAAGGTCCATAGCATTGTTGCTTAGTCCTCTATTTCTTACTGTAGAATCTTCAAAGGTGATGAGTCTCTCAGTCTTGGATTGTAGCTAGAGGAGTACGTCTGCTACATTGGCGGAGTCCACTTGGCCTACTATTCAGTATCGGCTACATAGTGTGGTTTGATCAGGTCGATTGACACAAATCTTTTCTCCTTTTTACCAGCAAGGGGTGGCAAAAGTACTGTTCTTGATCCGTGGATTGCTAGGACAGGTACTGGTTGTCTGTACGAAGGCCCAAATTCCTTCTTATCCGCAATCTTTTCTCTGACTAGATCCCCAAGCTTTGGGATCCAGATAGGCCTTGCTGGGACAGTCGGATTTTTCTCAGTGGTGGTTGGCTTCGGGATTACGTTGCTTTGTCACTTTCTTAGGTCATTTAAGTCCTGTAAAACAGCCAAATGATCTTTGATATCAAATTGTTTGTTTTCCACCACTGTGCCTTTCATATCTAAGTCCGGAACCAACATTCTAGTCCCAAACAGGATCTCATATGGAGTGACACCCCCTAGAGAACTTCTTGACAAGTTGTTTAGCGCGTGCTGGACCCCATATAGATGTTTAACCCACCCATCACCCGAACCTAATACCCTAGCTGTTATAGACTGCTTTATGTACCGGTTTTTCTTTCCACAACAGAACTTCCCTCAGGATGGAATGGAGAAGAATACTGCAATGCTACGCCCAGACTGGCCATGGCTTCTTTGTAAGCCCTAGAGCTAAACGCAGGACCCTGGTCAGAATGTAGTGTGCCTATTGCGTATGTGCCGATAAAGACTCACAAATCTTTTATAACAGTTCGAGTGTCAGCCGAGCGCTGAGGCCACATCCATAGGAACCTAGAGCACGAATCCACTGCGACCATGATCTATTTATAGTTCCCATCCCTTTGTAAGGGACCGCAGTGGTCCAGGTAAACACAAGCTAATGGTTTATCTGAAATTAACAGGGGCGTCTGCGCAGGACGTTTCACAGTAGAGACTTTCATCTTTTGGCATATTTTGCAGTCCAAAACATAAATCCTGGTCTGTTTCCTAATGCTTGGCCACCAGTATCTCTGTTTTAATAACGATACTGTGGCGGAAACACCTGCATGGGCAGAGGCGAGCCCTTCATGTGCTGCTAGGATTAGCCCTAGTCTATGTTCCATGTTTGGTATTATCCTATCCCCCACTCCAGGGATTCGAGCAAACGGAACATTGTTCCCATCAATTATATATGAGTATTTGAGTGGAAATGTTTTAGGTAATGCAGCACCACTGCCTTTGCTCGATGCATTGACCGCCAGCATTATTTCGCTGTCTATTTTCGTTTTTGAATGAGTGATTGCAGCTACGGAAGCCATTTGCACAGCCCCTTTCGCGGCTTCATCAGCCAATGAAATCCCTTCAACGTGAACGCCATCACGTTGGTGACTCAGCGTGTGTATCACATAAGTGTTTTGTAGTCCGTTTCGCATCTGAACTACTTGTTCCCAATGCAATTTGTGCTTGATTGTGCCACCTTTTGCATCTTTGAAACCATTTTGAATCCAATTCTGTAGATATTCATTGTAAGATTGAACACAGTTAAAAGAATCGCACACTATCAGTGTGGGGAATTCGTGAACCGTATTTTCAAGTGCCATCTTAAATGCTTGTAATTCAGCTCGCTGAGCTGTACAATCTCCTAGAGATTGGGTTTTTGTGACCATTGGTTTGAATTTGCCATCGCGCATGCGATCTTTAACGATAGCACACGCTGCACTGTAAGCTTGTTTACTCTCCGTAGCGGGCTGTGCAGATCCATCACTATAAATTATAAATTCGTACTGGTCAAGAGGGAGAATTTCAGTAGGCAGAGGACATTCGTCTTCATATTGCAGGAATGCTGGTGTTTTTAAATATGGATCAAAAACGTATTCAACATCAGTTGCAGCAAGAGAATTAACCCATCTCGGATGTAAAGCTTTTGCATTTGGAATGCTAGCCTTTGTAACTGCCTCTAGGGCTGGTACAGGAGTCACAATCATAATGTGTTTCCCCTGTGCTAGGGCTCTTTCTTTTGCTACAGCAGTTTGAACTGCTGTCAGAATTTTTTCTGTGGAATGGAATTTCATTTCTACTTGTGTATACAAGTGGGATTTGTATGCAATTGGTAGCTCTTCACCTTTGTTAAAAGTTAAGTAGGTGAATCCGCATTGACCCGGAATTATTCGGATCACTAAGTTGCGTACGTTTACCCGTGTTTGCAAGTGTTTAGTTGCTAACATGTCTGTTTGGAGTGAAGGCAAAATGTATGTGTGTTTTTGTGTCCAATGTGTGATTTTAAAATCAGGTTTGATTAATTTGTAGAGAGGTTTAACCCTTTCTGCGTAATTTAAAATGTAAGTTCTTCCAAAATTAAGAAAACCTAGAATCGACTGTAAATTCTTCATTGTTTTTGGTGGTTGAAGCAGCGCACACTTTTCTAAAAAGTTGTCTGCCAGGCTTTTGCCTTCACTTTATAGTTCATATCCTAGGACAAGGACGTTGAGGTGGGCAATTCTTGACTTTTTAAAGTTGAATTTGTAACCCTCTGAGGTGCAGCCCAATATTATGGTGCTCACCCTGTTCTAGTGCCTATCCAGGTAATCATCTGTCAGATATATATCATCGACATATGACAATGCCTCGTCATCATAAGTTTGTAGTAACTCTGTTACCCTTGCTGAGAATAACCCCGGGCTGTTTTTGAATCCCTGAGGCAGTCGACAAAATTGACGCTGAGTCCCTATTATTGAGAAAGCGGTCAAATATCTGCTTTCTGGTGCAATATCTAGACAAAAGAAACCATTTGAAATGTCTAATGGGGTTTTATATTTTTTACGCGCAATGTTGTTCATTAATGCTGTACTGTGTGCATTTTGCATTTCAAATGTTTTGCAACAAGAGTTTAAGTGTCTGTAATCCAAAACTAGACGATATGTATTGTCTGGTTTGGAGACAGGAAACAAAGTATTGTTCATTGATGAGGTGCATGTTTCAATCCCCCTGGTATTCAAGTTGATCTAAGATTTCCCTGACTTGTTTTTTAACTTCTTGTTTAACTGGGTACTGACTTTGTGCAGTCGGTTGATTTTTTAACTGGATTTTATGGTGAGGTGAGTCCTCATCCCATCCTACATTATTTTTATACAGTGCTGGTGCTTGGGCTACTGCCCATTTCCTGGCTAATGTATATTTTAAATGAACTGGAACATGGTTGGAGAAGGCAGGCATAATGATGGTCTCACCATGTGGGCACTCCCTGACAAATTCTGGTGGCCAGTCCTTTTCTTTTAGAAGTATATCATAATCCCTTGAAAGATGCTCCCAAAAGAGTACTTTCACTTTTCTTGGTATGTCTCCCTCCATCCGGAGTGTTATTCCAAATAACCTATGTGGAGAACTAACCCTGGTGTCTACAGTTTCAACTTGTATATCTTCATTCAAGTCCACTGTCTCCAGAAGTCCCTTCAGGTTCTGGCAAGCTATTGTAACTTCTGCTGCACTGTCCAGCATGGTCTGGGCCCATTCTCCGTTCCCGAGTTGGGTTCTCAGTATTCTCGACATGTCTGATCTTCAGACGTGCTACCTTTTTCTTGGTGAATTGAGGTTTTGCTTTATTTTTCTGAACGTGTTGATCGTCTTTGGACTTCACGTGTTCTTCCTTGTTTTCTGACCGTCCTCTTCTTTTGGATGTCTGTGACGATATCTGAAAGGTACGAGAGGAACATGTATCATTATCTTGATATCTGTCAGGTTTTCTGAAGTTTTCCCAATTCCTGAGGTTGTACCTCCTTTTAGAGGGCTCCTTCTGTGGAGGAGACCTGCCTCGGGAATGAGAACGCTTCTCTTTGGAATTCTGTTTACTATTTTCCCACTTCTTTTTAGAAGAGGTAGGAGTGTTTTTAGTAAAGACCTTTTCAGGACTTTCAGACAGTTGTGGTTAACAGGTTTCCCTCCCAGACTGTCTCTGCCTAATTCCTCATAGGATTTTTCAATTATTCTGGCTAGTTCTTGAGGTTGTTCTGTTACATCAAATTCCCTTAGTTTCTGGCGGATCGCCACTGATGCTGCTTCTCCTTTAATATTAGATAATATTATTGCTGACACCTGGTCGAAATTTTTAAGTAACTTCATACCTAAATTCAGAACAGGCTCTGCCCCGTATTCGTTTTGAATCTCTTTCAGGACATCAGGTATTACCGCCATTGACGGAACACCATGTGTTTTTGTGTAGATTGCAACAAAGACTGTGACCCAATAGGTGCAGTCTTCCAGATGTGGTGTGATCCCCATTGGTAAACAAATTGTTAAAATTCTGTGTTTTTCAAAAGGGGTAGTATTAGGAAATACTGCTTCGATTTGAGTAATTTTTTGAGCTAACCAGAATGGAATTTGTTCACGTTTTGCGGGTAATTTACCCATGACTGAGTGTAAAGTCTGTGGAGTAATTTTTTGTATATTCCCCCGATGAGGGGCTGGATTTTGAATTGTTAATGGTTGTTGGAGTGTGAAAGTCCACATGACATATTGAACCAATTGTCTATATATCTTTATTAACTCCTTGAGTTGAGCAAGTAAATCTCCGTCTGATATAGTTTCAATGTCAGAATGAGGTGTATAGCCGGCTAAAATCAGCCATGTTGCTCCTGGTCTACCTAGTGGACCGAACCTGGTAATGTGATTGTAATGTTTTAGGGCGCCTTTAAACCAGAGCTCATGCTCCTGGTATTTGAGTGGAATTTCAATATCCTCGAAAGGAATATATTCCTCAGGTGGTTCATCTTCTTTGTAGAAGTGAAACATATGTATTACTGGATTTGATTCTGGGAATACTATCCATGAATAGAATACCTCTGTCTGGTGAGATTCATCTACCTCTATCACAAAAACTGCTCTACCACCTCTTGGTGTCAGACCATGTTTTATAAGTTTTAAAGTGATGGCTCTCCTTAAATTTGGTGCGATTTGCATATCACCCAACTCATCTTCATTAAGACCTGTAAGGTCAGTCGCAGCTTGACCGTTGTCGACGACAGCATCTCCGGTGTCGGACATTGTTTAATGAAAAATTGCAGAGCAAGTTTCAAGGAAACAACGATAAGGTGCACAATATTTTGAAACACTGTATCCTTCAACGTTGAACAAAACCAAACAGCTAATACATAGGACTTTCGTCCTACTCAGCTATGGCGGATTCAACCCTACCCACTCCAGACGTCTTATGGAGTTTTATGAGTAGAGGGTCTCTGAGAAAAGCACGACTGAGTTACTTTAGTATCTAGCGTTAAATTAGTGCCTTACCAAACCGTTGGGTGCCATGTAGTGTAGTTCCTATATCCCTGATAGGCTCTGCGCATTGGAATAACATACACTATAGATTTGACATAGGACTAAGGTCAGTATGTCTCTATCGAGTATATTAAACTTAATTACTTGTGTGTGCCAGCTAACTCAGAGGTCACTAGAAACCTCTCGAATATAAAAGAAGGGATTAGTCTCTGACCACCGCATAAACATGACAACTTTGTTTCCCTTTAGAATCGGAACAGTCTGAGAATCGTGGAAACAATAGATAACAGTTTCACTCAGTCAATCGTGCATGCTTCGTTTCTACAGAGTTGCACAGAAATAGAGACAGGCATTTTCAATAAAAGGGTTTATTGAACAGTCTTATTTATCGTGCAAGAGATATGAATTGCTACAATGGTAAGACAGTCTGCGAAGTACAATATGTACGAGGTTAGCAGTAAGATAAAATAATACTGCAATAGCATGGTTTGTAGCTATGACATATATTAATCAAAATACATACAAAAATAACATAAGCTAAAATGTGATACTCATCTGATGCTTCTAAATTGTTCTACCCCAGTGTACCTAACCTAAGTGCAGTACGAGGTTTGATGGAGGTGCTATTTCTAAAGTATAGCTAGCTATATCTTAGTTTAGCCAAGAGTTGCCAAAAGTTTCTCTAAGTTCTAGTCAGCTCCATAGCTGAGAATGAGAGAGGTTGGAATCTCTTTTCTGGACTCAATAGTCTAACCCCCACAAGGGAAGTCAGAGAGCACTGGAGCTGGATTCTCTGCGAGGAGGATGACAGCGTCAGGTCAGTGCATCAGGCTGGAACTCGATCTCCTTCCGAACTTGCCGTGGCGAACCGCGTAGTCTGGGTTGGATCGAATCCTCCGGGAACCGCAATTTGCCAGGGCAAGTGCTGATATATTTATACCTTGAAGGTGTCTAGGAATGCCAGTATTGACGTAAAAGTCGGTCAGAGGAACGTCATGAATGAACCCCTAAGGAATAGATGTTCATGCATACTTAATGAGTTCTTGGAGAAATCAATATTCAAGCTGAGGGAAATTCCTAAAGGCTTAAGGGTCTGGTTTTCCAAGAATTCGTTGTGACGTGGATGGACGGATGTAGGTGACCATGCCTGGATTTGGTTTGTATGGACAATGTCTAAATATGGGCTGGATTTCTATGTCCAAATAAGGGCGATGTTAATTGTACCTATATAAGGGCATACATCGGGAAACCTATATACGGAATCTAAATCTGCACACAACACTAGTTTTCTAAATTAGTGATGATTATTCTTGTGTTGTGTTTTTACTTTATTACTGTTTTAAGAGCTGCATAAATACTTTACATATTGCCTCTAAGTTAAACCTGGCTGCTTTGTTACAAGCTACCACAAGGTTGAGCACAAGTTAATTTGGAGTTTGCTTGTACCTGGCAAGGATTGTGGTTACTTCATGAGTAGGGTTTCCTCTCCCCCAAACAGTAACCTGATTTCTTACGCTCTTCAACTATTTATAGCCAAAATCATGTCAAAGAGATCAACTCCCAACTTTTTATACATCTTTCATCCAACCCACTCCTTGACATCTCTTTTTTTTTTTTTTTTTTTTTTTTGAAACCGTTTATTGCAATCTCAAATATATACAGGCATGGGCCTACAACCTTCCGGCCGGCCGCTAAAGTGACAGAAGCAAATGACATATATACAATAAGGCACTTGACTTTGCAGAGACGATAAAACAGGAGGTATCAACAACGTGGGCCACATGACTCTGAGCCCACAATACGGTTTCATTTTATACAACACAACAACATAAAACCATACCCGCAAGGCAACCCGCGATCGAAAATGACAACACGTGCTCCTCCAGTGGGGGACCCCAACCATCCAAAGAAATCCAGAGAGGGGAAGGGAGACAGATCCGGGACTGGGAGAACAATGTGTCCGGGGCTGAGGGAGGGGGTCAGCTAGGGGGATGGAGCTGGTGAAGCGGGAGGCAACAACGGCGGCTCGCAAATACCCCCGCGGTAGGCGTTCCAGGGGCCCCATATCTTCACCCATGCCCCAGGCTTACCCCGCGCCACATACACCACCTTTTCTCGGAACATGCACCAATCCATGTGTTCTTTCCAGGCCGACACCGCCGGGGGTCTCTGGGATCCCCACAGTTGAGCAATGTCACGTTTAGCTATCATATATCCCAGAGTCACCCATCGCGTCTGCGGAACCGAGTAATCGGTCGGTTCCCACACATTCAGCAAGCATCTCCTCGCTTCAGGCAACAGTGCGACATGCGTAACCGCTCGCAGGACCTCATGCACACCACGCCAGAATCGCTCCACCCTCGGACATTCCCACAGAATGTGCAGAAAAGTCGCCAAAGCACCACACCCACGCTTACACAATCCATCCTCGGCATAGCCCATACGCAGAAGCCTTGGCCCCGTCATATACCCCCGGTGGAGTATCTTAAGCTGGACGAAGCGAAGGCGAGCCGGGATGGCCACCTCCTTCGGAGAGGCCACCGCGGAGGTCCAGTCCTCGTCGTCCAACTCCAGCCCATCGGCAACCCAAGCCTCGCGGAGACCAGTCAGTAAGCCCGAGCGGTCATTTATCAATTTCTTGTAAATGAGGGAGATCGTGCTGTCCGGAACGTGGCCATCTAGCACTCTATCCTCCAGGGGGGAGGACTCCGGGATGGAGGCCACGTCTGGGAAGACGGAACCTAGTGCGTGACGGACCTGCAGGTAGCGAAAGTATTCACTGCCCTGCAGCTGAAACTCCGCCTGCAGCGTCTCGAATGTTTTGAATCCTCCCCTCGTCCAGAGATCTCCCACTGTACTGATGCCTATCATGTCCCACCGCTCGAAGCCCTTCGAGGTCCACAAAGAGCCCAGCCTCTCCGACGCATACAACGGTGACGCTCGGGTCAAACGGTCCTTCCATCCCATAGCTGCATTGGCCGCTTGCCATACTCGCACCATGACACGCGTGGGTCCCGTCAAGCGGGAATCGGGCACGCTAGTGTAGAGCGCTCGATTGTAGTCGCCACCGGGCAGGAGCATTTTGTCCATTTCAAATGCCGGGTTTAGGGCGGGCCCATAGAAACCGTGATTAATTGCAGCTAACTGGGAGGCCCAGTAATACCGCTTAATATCCGGGAGGGCAATCCCTCCGTCGTACCACGGGAGCGTCAATTTTGCCAGAGCTATACGCGGCCTCCCGTCCCAAAACAGACGGCGCTGTAAGCTTTCCACCTCACGGAAATAGCGCGCCGGGACCAAGTCCATAGTGTTCTGGAGAGCGTACAGAAAGCGCGGCAATGACATCATCTTGAACAACGCCGCCCGACCGAGCGGCGAAAGCGGCAAGCGCCGCCAGCGCACGACGTCCTCCTTCAAGCGCTGGAGGGGGGGAAGCAAATTTCGCTCGTAGCGGGCCACCGGGTCCAGCGTAATATAGACCCCCAGGTATCGAAATCCCTGCGAGGCAATCTGGATCGGACAGCCCCGAGGGAGGACAGGAGCCTCCCCGGAAAGCACATAGATACAGGATTTAGCCCAGTTGATGACAAGGCCTGAATTACGGCCAAAGGAGCGCAAAACATCGACCAGGACAATCAGTGACTTGCGCGGGGAGGCTAAGTACAAAAGGATATCGTCAGCGTAGAGGGACACGCGGTCCTCATACTCGGGGGTCCAACGGAGACCACGGATAGAAGGGTGCCACCGCAGCCACTCCGCCAGGGGTTCCAAGGCCAGTGCAAAAAGGAGCGGCGACAGGGGACAACCCTGTCGCGTGCCCCGTCCCAGCACGAATGGGGCCGAGACTCGACCATTCACAACCACCTGTGCCAATGGGTCCGAGTACAACAATTTAACCCAACTGATGAATCCCGGGTCAAATCCAAATTTCGCCAGCATCGCCCAGATGTAGGGCCATTCGAGCGCGTCGAACGCCATGGTGGTGTCCAAGGACGCCAAGATGGCCGGCTCCCGCACGAACGGAACACGCGCGAGCACCCCGTGCAAGCGCCGCAGATTAAGGGCCGTATTGCGATGGGGAATAAAGCCGGACTGGTCTTGGTGGACCAAATCGCCCACCACGCCGACCAGCCGGTTGGCGAGCACCTTGGCGAGGATTTTAGGCTCCGCGTTCAAGAGCGAGATAGGCCGGTAGGATGTGACCCGGTCTCGCGGTCTCCCCTCCTTGTGGATAACCACGATGGTAGCCAGACGCTGGTCCGGCGGGAGGGAGCCCCGCGAGTGGGCCGCAAGGAACATTGCGCGGAGGTGGGGCGCCAGTACATCCGGTCGCAGTTTATACAACTCGATAGGAATGCCGTTCGGGCCCATGGCCTTGCCAGAAGCGACCGAGCGGATGGCGAGGGCAATTTCGTCCGAGGTGGGGGCGGCATCCATCAACTCCCTGTCCTCCATTGAGAGGGAGGGCAGCGTGATGTCACGCAGCAGGGCATGGGAATCCTCCTCCGGGCAGGGAGAAACTGGGGAATATACCTCACGGAAATAATCTGCAAAGCAAGAGACAATGCCTTCCGGCTCAGTAACACGTACACCATCCATTCTCTCAATCAGCGGGACCACACGACTAGCTCTCTCCTTCTTATCCAACCACGCAATCAACTTGCCAGCCTTATCACCCACATCATACAATCGCCCCTGTTGCTCTCTGCTGAGGCCCCTGGCCGCCTCCGTGACGAGGGACCTATAGGCCGCCTGCTTAAGGTGTAGAACGTGCAGCGCAGCGTCAGTCACCCCACTCCCCAGATCACCCTCCAGTTCAGTAATTTCGGCCTCCACCCGGGTCACCTCCTCCTGGGCGCGCCTCCGGGCATGGAAAATAAAGGAGAGGGCCTCCCCTCTAAGCACTGTCTTGAAAGCCTCCCACAGGGAGATGGCCGACGGGACAGACCCCACATTCTCCTCAAAATACCGTTGCAAGGATTTAATCAAGTCCGCACGAATCGTGGGGTCGCGCAGGTACCAGGCATTGATTGGAGCTACCCTACCCTCCCCCCTCGGGAAGACATCAAAGTGCAACAGGAGTGGGGAATGATCTGAAATACCCCGCGCCAGATGGCGCACCTCCCCCACTCTCCCGGCATAGGCCGCAGGGACAAGGACATGATCAAGCCGCGAAAGGCTACCATGGGCCCCCGAATGGAAGGTGTATTGCAGCTGAGTGGGATGCTTTAGACGCCAACAGTCCACCAATCCCAGTGTGTCCAAAAGGCCAGACAGCCACGCTTGTGCCCGGGGGAGGTCCCTAGGGGGATAGCGATCCATAGTCCCAGAGGCCACAGCATTGAAGTCCCCCCCAACCACCAGAAGCCCCCCCGGAAGGTCAAGCAGGAGGCGTCCCAGGTCCGCAAAGGTGGTGGACTGTAACCCCGGTGGGACGTACACTGAGACAAAGACGACTACTTTGCCCTCCATTCTCCCCACCAAGACAGTGTAGCGTCCCCTCTCATCATGGCGCACCTCGTCTATTTCTAGCGGGAGCGAGGTCTTGACCATAATGCCCACCCCTCGTGAGCCTGATGTAAAGCCCGAGTGGGCCACCAAACGATAGCCACGCCGATTCATGGCACAAAAGGAGTTACCAATGAGGTGTGTCTCCTGCAAAAAGACCACATCAGGCGAAATCCGTTTCAGATATTGCAGGACCACACCCCGCTTAATCCTATCACCCAGTCCGTTAACGTTCCAGGACAACAAAGTCAGGTCCCTACCCCCCATCACATACAGAAGCCATCATTTGTCCCCCCGAGAGCATCTCAAAAACACCAATACAATGAAGGGTTTGCCTTGCGGTAGAAACGAACCACACCCCACCCCAACCCACCCCTCCCAACAGAACTCCCCCCACCCTGCACCCCTGCATGAGCCCAAACAGCCCCCCCAAAGTGCAGTGTGCCTGTCGCCCCATAGAAAGAAAACTAACTAGTCCCCCAGAGGAGGAGGGAGATCCCCCAAGAGACCCCACACGACCTCCACAGGAGGGGAACTTACCCTAACAGTCAATGGTGACAATAACACAGTCCAGAGCAGGGCCTACCATTAGACCCTCAGTCCTGATCCGGCGGGCCCTCCCCACCAACCGCTCCCCCCCCACCCCCCCGGCCCCGATCTCCGGGCAAAGTGTCCAGCCAGTCCCCGGCCGCTTCGGGACGATCAAAAAAGTGCGTGCGGCCATCCACCTCCACCCTCAGCTTAGCCGGAAAAAGCATCGCATATTTGAGATTCAGGTCCCGTAGGCGACGTTTGACACCGAGAAAGCTCAGTCTCTGCTTTTGGACCGCCGGAGTAAAGTCAGGATAGAAATTTATATCCATATTATCAAGTCTGACCGGCCCTTGTAGCCTGGAAGTCTGCAGGATAGCGTCCCTGTCCCGAAAATTGAAAATCCGGGCGATGAGAGGCCTCGGAGGGGCTCCGATCTTAGGCCTACCCCCGGGGACCCTGTGGGCACGTTCCACTGCAAAGAATTTACTCAGCCCCCGAGGCTGGAGATGGGTGAGGACCAAGTCCTCCACAAACAGGTCCGCTGCCTCTGCCTCGCGTCCTTCCGGCACCCCGATAATGCGGACGTTGTTTCTCCGGGCCCGACCCTCGGAATCCTCCAGTCGACGATGCATCAGGGCGCTCGCCTGGCCAAGCCTGCGCACCTCCTGTTGGAGGGCCGCCACGTCAGATGTGAGGCCCGAGGTAGAGTGGGCCAAAGAATCGACCCGGTCATTTGTTTTTGACAGATCGGCTCTCACGAGGCCCACGTCCACGAGGACCGAGTCGATCTTCTGCGCCAGAGTGTCAAAGCGCTGGTCCACCGAGACCTTCATCTCGGCGATGGCGCCCATGACGTCTCGGAGGGTCAGGTCCGTGGGCAGAGCAGGAGCATCAGTCGGGCCCGTAGGGGACCTACGCAGCGCCTCTGGAGACCCCTTCTGGAGGGTGTAGCGATCCATGTTGTTGGATTGATTGGCCGCGCCACGACGGGTCGACTTCACCTTAGCCCGGTCGCCATCTTGTTTTGTGGCCATGGTCCCCAAATCGAGCCAATCTCCTCAAAAAGGGGGGTAGACAATCCCGTTCAAGGGCTCCGGGGGGGGGCGACCACCGCTCCGCAGGACGGACCGCAGCCGGCGGGCCGGCAGGGCACCCCAACGAGGCCACACCACCTCACACCGCCTCGCGACCCTACCTCGCCTGGCAGCAAGGAGGGCGCAAAAGCGAAAGCGAAAGTGCGGGGTGCGCGAGTCGCCCAGCCTTGCCCGCCGCTGTTATTCACTTTGTCGCCGGATCGCCCCACAACTCCAGTACGGGGGGCCGGTGTGGAGAAGGCCGCAAACCTTAATCGGTGCTCCCGCCGGTGTCCGAAGTCCAAATTGAAAACGGAAAACGGGCGTCACCTCAGTTCGGGTTCACAAACACAGTCCCCTCATCTAGGACAGGATTCGGTCAGGATTTATGCAGGAGGTCGCGGAGGTCCTCGGGAGCCTCACACCTACGCGGCCATCTTGGGTGCGCGCTAGGCTCCTCCCTCTCCTTGACATCTCTTAATCGGATGACAGACCGTATCACAGTACAAAGCAATCTTTGCTGTCGGTCATAGAAAACACCACTGCTTTCCTGAATCAGGGTGGGTGAGCTACCATCATCATACTTACCTCTCTGTGGCCTTTGAAATGATCACCCACCCGCTATTACTTGAACACCTTTATGCTTTTCAAATTTGTGCTCTGGTTCCAAAATAGATATGTTCCTTTATTAGCAATTGCACCCAGATGATTGATCTGCCTCCCTTTAAATCTTCTGCCTAGAAACTTAATTTCAGGGTATCTCAAGGCTTTTTGCTGAACCCCACATTATTTCATGTGTACATGGCCTCCCTTGCCAAGTTAGTTCTGTCTTTTGGGCTCATTATCTAATCATACACTGATGATGGTGCTATTACTTGTCTTTGTTAATATTTTTGCCATGTTGTATAGGTACGCGGTTGCTGTACAGCATGAAGTAAAACAAACAAAATGCCGTGACGTGGCAAGCATCATAGCACAATTATTTTCTTTCAGTCAAACAGCACAGGGGCTGCGCTGCTGCACTAGATCGCTGAACAAAATGTGACCAGGCCACTATATCTTTCATAGGTGAAACCTGTTGATATTTTTCCAATGGTTATTGTTTTCTGGTTTGTGGGAGCAGGATAGGGGTGACAAGGGATTTTTTTGTTTTTGTGACAAGGGAAGCAAAAACAGGGAAATGTAGGCAAGGTGAGTAAGAATGGGGGCAGGAGAGGATGGTACTGGTCTAGCAATGATGGAAGAGGGGATGGGAGAAAGAAAAAAGCATGCCTGATAGTGCTTTGTTTTCGGGTGGGAGAGGGCATGGGAGAAGGAGCAAGCAACGATGGTGGAGAGGGTCTGGGGAATGGGGCAAGCAATGACATGGGTGGATGTATGGAGCAAACAACAACTGGGGAATGGGAGGTGGAGGAACAGTGCAAGCACAGTAATGGAATGTAGGAGGGGTAAAAGATACATGGCATGTAACACCAATGGAATGCAGGAGGGGTTGGAGCAACAGGGCAAGTAACAATGGAATATGGGAGGCGGTGGGAGGTATAGGAGTAAGCAGCAACAGATTGCAGGGGGTGAGAATGATGGGGCAAGCTGCAACAACAGAATGCAGGATGTGGTGGAAGGGGCAGGGCAAGCAACAACATAATTTGGGAGGGTGTGGGGGACAGGGGCAGGTGGACACACCTACGCGGGACAAAGTGGGTGATAAATAGCTTGGAAAAAACAAGGGGGAAGTAGAGGTTATAGGTTAGGTTTACCCTCCACAAATACAATTTCTGAAAAACAACTACCTGAACAAGTCAAGTAGACAAAAACCTAACCAGAAAGAACACTCAGGTGTTCCAGGAGTCAATTTGATCCTGAAAAACACCAAATGGAACGAAAGGGAAGAATTATCTCTTTCTTTAGTCCCCTCACTCACCAGGGTTTCCCCACGGTGACATGCTTCATCATAGGGGTCCTCCCAGTCCTCTACGGACTGGGGCGTGCTATGACTTGCGATGTTACGTAGGAGCACTTAAAAATTGTGGACTATGTGTAGTGTGAGTGAAAAAGTGGTGGAGTGGGATAATTTAAAATAATCAGCTAGTGGGCTAAGAATAGACTTTATTAGTGCTCTAAGCTGAAAAAGATTAAAAACGGGGTAATATGCCGAGGAGACCTAACTATAATGGAAAGGTGTGCCTAGCATATGATCTGGTCAACTAGTTTCGAGCTTCCCCAGCTCTTCGTCAGGACTACACTGGGACCAGCCCAGTGTCGAGAAACTTGCCACTCCTAGTTAACCTGAGTCAGGTGCAATAAAGTGTAATGCCTCATGGTCAACGGAGGGGATTTGGAGCCAAACCTCACGGACCGCATTCAGAATGTGGTCCGTGAGGTTTGGCTCCAAATAGGTATTACCGAATGTGGGGTTCGACGTACAAATGTACGAGATCGCCACATCCCCTCCGTTGACCATGAAGCACAGTGTTGCTCTTTATTAAACCATTTGCTGACGTACATTACGTATGTATTTTAAAACGCATGCCTTACAATTATGGCATTACACTTTATTGCAAAGTATGAGGCCAACCATGATGGAGCCCTGTTGGATACACTACGTGGGAGGCTCCAGTCAAAATTTTACCTTCACACTAGAGGATTTGTTCTCAACGTCTTGCAGTCCCCTCTAGCAGGCCGATTTCAATGCAACAACGTCGGATTGGTTTTCAGAGAGGCCCTGATCAAATCCTGGCAGTCTGGAGCTCCAGAGCTTTCAGTAGGCCAAACCTGAAATCTGGGTGGCGGTTGAAGGTAGGCGGCTTCACTCTTGATAACGTGTCGGTCCAATTATGAAGATTTTTCCCAAAGTTCCTCCAAACTTCTGGAAATTCTTCTTGAAGTGCCTCTTGAGGGTTCACAAGTGTCAAAAACACAAATCCAAGAGTCTAAAAGCTCATAACAATTTGGCTTACACTGAAAAATTGCCATATTCCAGTGAGACATGACTTTTTGCTATTGGTGAAGAAAGACAGGCTGGGCCACTGGTCCTTTTATTCAATCCACTTCATGTAACAGTATATTCCACACAAGTCTTTTGAGGACGTAATATACTGTGGTCCTTTGTAATTAGATACCTTTCAGGTAGTTCCAATCCTATTCTTCTAACAGACAAACACAATTTAATTAAACAGTTTTCTCCCACTTGTCATCATCTCAAATCTGTGTTCTTTCATCAGTCTTGCAGCAAGTACATTTCTAGACTCTTTGCTATGCATTTTCCTGGACACATCCTTGGTGTGTTAGTGTTTTCTGCTGCTACATTGGGGCTGATTGTTTTGTATTCCTCAACAGCACCTATACCCTGTCTTTTAAACCTTTGGCCTCTTGGCTAATGTTAGTTGATCATGGGATAAAGTGCAACCAATGAAGCAGAGATCTTTTCTGTTGCCAAAATGGAAGATTGTGAGCAAATGGCACTCTTGCATGGTCATCCCCATTTTCCCTGGATTTTATTACTGATTTTTTAGATTTTCGACTTTACACATTGTGGCACTGCGGTGCTGTGCTCAGCATATGTGCTATTGCCACTAAAACATGAAGATATTGTCTAATTGCTGATTTGCATCTTTCATTCTCTTATGTAGTATATGCTGTGGCAATTACAACCACGGCATGGGCAATTAAATGTCATCTATCATCTGTGTGCTGCAGAACTAATTGTGCCATCCACTAGTGTGTCAGGGAAAACATGTCTTCAGGTGTACCTGTGACTGCTGCTGCAGTTTAAACCTGCAGTCTGGCCTATTAAAATAACCCTTTTGACAGGGTAAAACCTTCCTTTTAAATATTAATTTCACAACTATGTAGGCGTTCTCGACCACAAGGTAGACTGTATAGTTTTCAAAAAGGAATCATTTTGAAATGTAATGTCACCATGGCCCTGCAGTGACAACCTCCTAAAGCTATTTTCACTGTGGAATGTCCTAGCTGTCTTATTAGAAAACTTGAGCACAGGTGAAAATATGAATTTTACTATCTTGAGTGTGGGGCCAGCTAGGAAATTAATTTAACTCTTTTAAATATTTATTAAAACCCAATGCAATGGTAAAGTCAGACTTGTAATAAATATTTAAGAAAAGCTACCTTTTCTCTGCGTAAACCTCCTGGAGGCTAATTTACGTTAGATCTCCAGCAGCTGTCCATCATGTGCTTGACCTTAATGAGTTGTGGAAAATTCTTCCGAAGCAGGGATAAACGTCTGGGTATGGGGAGGCTATTTTCATCCCCTGGCAGGAAGACCAGCTGGGGTGCTAGGGATTTAATTAACTTGAAAGGGGCCTGCCCTATAACAAGTAAATATCAAGTGACCCCTAGAGAGGACCGGCCTTGTCACCATACACAAGCATGCACTGAACCCAATGGGAGGAGAGATACCCCTAGACCAGTTTTGAGTGACAACAGAGTAGGTTACTGCTTATTACCCGGACATACCTCTGTGTGGGACACAGACTCTGTACTAGGAGAGTAGAGTTTCCCCATGTTGGGTTTTGGCAGTAAGATACACTGTGGGATTGTTTGTTGTAGGACAAGCAAGAACAGCTCCAAAACGTGTACCAGATAGGTTAGGAAGGAGCCAGGAGTTACCCGAGCCCACTAACAGGTGCCAAGTATAAACATGGCACACCAAGGCATCATCCTCAGCACACTCTCCGGGTCTATGAAGGAACATAAGACAGACCGTGCCTAATGTTGGAGACCTGTGAGAGGACTGGGAGGGATGGACTTGCTCCCACTTATACCCAGGACAAAGAAGTGGACTCCAAGTGTCACTTGGCTAACTTTCTATGTGGGTGTTGGACAGAATATGCAGACAGAGGCCTGGACAAGGTGTAGACCTTGCTGGTGACCTCTGCTGGATTGAATCTTGATCCTCAAGTGCTGTTCCTAAGGTCCAGGGAGCCTTGGTCATATCTAACTGGACTTCTCCTAACACCTCTGAAAAGTTGGGACTTATTACATTTTTGAACTTTCAGGTCTCTGGAGGTCTGGGACCAACCACCCATTTCAGTCTCCCCAATGTGTAACTGTCCTGAGCTATAGAAACAGATTTTTTCCACTTTGAGCTTCCCCACAGCAGCAAATATGTTTTGGTGAACCCTCGATGAGAAGGTATCGCACCTCATGAAACTCATCATTGGATACAGCATGCAACCATGTCCCGGTAGAGGATTCTGTGCTCTGCAAAATAATCTAATTCCAAAATTAGAAATCTAGACCAGATGAAGTTGAGAAAAGTACAGGCTGATTAAAAGACTTCTTTGTGCACAAAATTTGCATTTTTCTTGCCCTGAGCTTTAAATCAACAGCTTTAGCGGGACTACGCCCAACAGTTATCCATCGTAGTTGAAATCTTCTCGGATTGCCCAATTGGATAATTTTGAGTTCCATGTAAGAGATTAAGCCCTAGGATAAAATCTCCAACTAGAAAGAACCTACTTGGGTGTACATTAGAAGTGCTCTATTACGGTCAGTCTGACATCTTGCCTAGGTCTCGGTTATCTGCGACCAGCGCTGTTCTTTTCTGGATGATTTTGCTGCTTAAATGTTAAAAAAAATTCTTATCTCCAGCTCACCTTATTGGATTTTGCCATTTTTGTGTCATTTTGCTTATTTTTTCTTTCTATTTTTATAAGTTACAGTGGTATTTTTATTGTGTTGTTTCCTTGACTTTTAAACTGTTTTGTTCTTTCTAAATGCTTTACACATTTTCTTTAAGCTAAGACTCTCTGCTCTATGTGCTCAGGTTTAAATTACCAAAACCTTTGACTGAACCTAACAGATTAGAGCCTTTATTGCTTCTGGTGGAATTCTCTTCACCCCAAATAATTATGCACTTTCTTACAAAGATGAACTCTTCCTCACTACTCTGTGACCTATTTTTCATACTGAAAAAACAACGAAGTGCATGAATTTGTTTTTGTTGATGCCGAAAACCAACCTAGCTCCATACGTGGTTTGATGCCGAAGTGCTGCTTCTTCCGCTTCTACTGTCATAAGAGTATCCTCCAACTCCTGTCCAGGACTAACAATGCTCTCTTCTTGGAGTGCAGCCACTAAGACACATTTTCATTACTGTCATGCTGCTTATAATGGGCTGCCGTCAAATCTCCAACCATTTTTGGGGGGCCGAATGGGCAGCACTGGTTGACAGGTTCAGCAACTTATAATTTTTAAAGTCGATCTTAGTTATCAGTCTTCTGCATTCAATGATCATCCCAGAACCTCAGTTCGAAGATGTGTCTACTCAGGCAAAGAGCTTTAATCATCTCTTCCTTGTGTCTTCTATCAGTGTTCAGATGGCCTCTAGGGGTTGCTGATGCCCTGCCTTCTAGGCAACAAATATCTGGAAAACATTTCTCACAGATCTCTATTAATCCATAGATTTTGGTGCCTTCTTATATAATTAAACAGCTTCTATTTAAATTTCCCTTAACAACTGCTCTCCTTGCTTCGAGCCTCCATGGAAGTCTAGAAAACTACACAAGCATAGTCGTGCACTCACTCAAATAAGCAATAAACAATGTCTCTTAAAAAATGGAAGGTTGAATAAAGCTACTGAGATTTCAGTTTGTAACACGGACCTCAGAGGCAGGTGCATTAGGCCAATAAGAGCTTTTACTGGCATTTGGTGTAATCTTAACACTTTAGGCAGGAGGTAATGCTTGCCTGTCTCCCTGCCAGCCTTCAATTAAGTTCTTTAAAGGGAGGTTATACGGGTAGTAGGATATGGATGTTATGGCATTCCTCCACTGACACTGAGGACTAAGAGCAACCCTGAGTGTTAGTGTGGAAGACTCTGCAGATCAAAGTCTACAGGTCACACCATTCTTGAACTTCCGGAAACGTCGCCTGCATTCAGGAAAGGGAAAAGGTCCTTAAATGGCATCTCGAAAGGCGAAGTTTACCTTTGAAAGATCTTCATTATATGTTCTTATTTAAAAATTCTAGCAATCATGGGACAGTAGAAAGTTGCACACCTTTGAGAAGAAGCAAACCACATTTAGGCAGTGTTGCCTCCTTAGAATACGCAAAGTGCAAATGAGTGTATAACAGTTCAAATTGAACTGGAGCTAGGAATAGGTTTTTCATGCTGTAACAAGGACAATGTCATTGAACTTTTAGGAGTACTTGCAGAAAGGAGACTTCTAGAAGAGTACAGAAGCACCACCACAGCAGGAGAAAAGAGCAAAAGCTCAGATGTTTATGGTGTGTGTTTTAGATCCACTTGCCAATGACACATACACAATTATCTGGGTGATGGCTGTCAGATTTCAATAATACCCTAAAATATAATAGGGAATCATATGGGCCTGTGGAAAGGTTCTGCACTGCACATAATACATGGAGACGTCACACTCAGCAGCTGCATCTCTCAATCACTCCAAGTTTAAATTGAACACTGCAAAGGACAAGATGCATATCTCACAGTCAAAAAGAGAAAAAATGGTAAACCACTTCCAGCCATTCCAGGACCCCCCTCCACTAACCCCTCCAAGTTCATAAGACTGCCTAAAGCCATGGACTGAAACTTTGAAAATCACAGTTCAAAGTTGTAACACATTCTTAGACCAGCAAAGAGAGTTTGAAATTTGCCATAAGTTAGGAGCACTTCTTCATGAAACAAGCAAAAAGAGCCATATCGTGATTAGTGCCTCAACATTTCTTCTTGAAAAAAGTAAGCTGATTTGGCTATTCTGCCAGGTCTTCCTTATGGCTTTCGGATTTTCAACTGAAGAAGCCTATGAAAGCCCGAGAAGAGGTAAGTTGAGTTAAAGAGCTCTGAACTTAAGCCAGGCACTGTGATTTGGCTTAGGCTCCAAGCCTCCAATGCTGTCAGGCCATCTTAAGGACAATGATGGAGATTCTGCCTGTTGCAGTGCACTAGTACATGCAAGAAGTCCATCCCAAAGAGGAGGTTGGCGTGTGAGGAGCACGTTTCAGCTCCCTTACAGATATCATGCAGCACACTGAAGTACTTGATGTCAAGAGAGCAGATGCATGTTTAAAAATGTTGTAATTTTGTACTACGTCTGCTACTCTGTGTTAGTTAATTTTGACAGTGTTAGCTAATTATAACATAAGAAATCCAGTGAAACAAAGCAACTTGACATAGCCTAAGGGATTGGGGTGATATATGACGATGATAACTAGCTAAATATAATATTATCATTGGAGAGGTAGCAGACATAGAAGAAACCAAGTGGAATGTTGTACATTTATGACTTTTGTGTGTCCTTTGCCTGCAACAGGAACTGGTCAAAACTTGGACTATGTGAAGAACATGTTCAGTGTGGCCTTGACAGGGTTATAGGGTTTGTCCTAGAAGACAGTCTCAATGGCAGATGTTGGAAAACTACCTAAAACTCAGACTAGACAGGATAGAGCTGCTACCTCATAAAAACATATCTCTGACCTTTGCTGGCCTCCATATGTAGGCCCTCCCATTCGTGCAATCAGCAGTTTGAAAATACATATTGATTTCAATCTTGGTCTTGCGGCCTAAGTTGCCATTATTTCAAATTCATGTTTTTTCCATCTGAAAATGTAATGGCAGATATTCTTATTTCTAGACCCATCTCAAGATTCTAGTAGTTAATGCTAGTAGTCAGTCAAGAATAGATTACGCTAATTCCATCCTCCTGTGTGCTCCTAAGAATGATCTAGTTAATTTATACAGGGTTTAGAACTCAACTGAGCATCTTATCTGTGATCTGAAAATATCTGTCCCAGTATCAGGAGCCTGAAAAGCCTTGCGCTAGCTTCTAGGTCATGCCAGAATAATTTTTATGCCCTTGCCCATAGTGCACAAAGCAATCTATTCCTAAACATCTGATATTATGTCTAAAAGATTTTGGGGAATATTTACCAGAAATTAACACTTTTTTATCACCTTATTTACAAGTTGCCACTAACTGCAGTTAGCAGCAATTTTCCAGCTTAAACGTGAATTTTTAAGATCGCCACTTCTGTTAGTGGGACTTAACGAAAATGAGATGCAAGGTAGGCATCCCGGTGAAAAAACTGCTGCTAAACACACTTCGCAACATTTACAAAGAAATCCCAGTATGTCGATAAACTCCCAAAACTGCTGCCTAGTCCAATTGGAGGCAGTTGTTTAAGACCCGAAAATAGCTGGTCTTAAAATTGGTGCAAACATTTGGGCCCACATATAAGATATCTGGGTGCTGGACAGCGCTGCAAGGAATATTTCTGTGATGCCCTGTCCCAAAACGAAATGAGGAATGCTCCCTATCAATAAGATAGCGCACAATCCTTGGGCCCATTCATTAAAACTGTCACAACACAGCGATAAAACAGTGATTGGACACTTTTCACTGCGCCCTCCTTGCGACACCATGGCTGCGCCATATTTACTGTACGGCGCTCCATTTCGCAATCAATGATAGCTACCTCTGGAATCCTGACGTATCTGTCAGCACTAAAGTCATGCATTGCTGCAGTTGTGTTGCACGCATGATGAAACTCCAGCAATGCAAGGGGCCAACCTATCCCTATGGCACTGTGTCACCCTTACGCTTGCTATGAGACAGGCATAAGGTTTTGACGCAGTGGCACACTAGAATTGTTTCTGTGAAATCTGATTGATTTCACTGCACCACTCCTACCAGGCTTTGTTGCGTGGGAACGCCCACCCTGCATACATCATACCTGATGCAGGTATAATGTGGCACAGGGCTTTACAAGGTCACGCATATGCCTAGATGCGTCACTTTGTACATATGGCGCAACATGGTGCTAAATTCACACTGCAAGTACGTCAAGAAAATGATGCACTGGCGGCGTTAAACTGTTGGAAGGGCTCATGAATACCCCCCATATTTCTTTACCTACATTGACGCACCATGGCTGTCATGCACCACTGTAGGCACCCTGGCACCATATTGCGTAGTTGATTGATGTTGTGAAGGAAGGGACACCTACCTGCCGAAAACCTATCAATCCAAGGTATTTCCTCTTTCTCTGTGTGCTGCAGAAAAAGTGAAAAAAGGGGCGAAATGAAAACATTTATCCTCATAGTGCCTCCCAAACATCACCCTTGGGGTGGTGTTAGATTCTGACGCATTCCAAAGATTTACGGTTTCTCATAAACCTGGGAATGCTTCAGATTCCATTGGTTTGTTATGGGTTAATGCATGAAAAGGTCAATGGAAAGCCAAGTAAAGTGGCTTTGTGTGGCCTTGTAAACATGCTGTGGCACATTGCGCAACAGGAACATCAAACATGTGACGTCACAGTGTTGCAAGAGTGCCGCTAGGACCTCATAAATGAGGCACTTGGATAATAGAAGAACTCCCACAGTTCATCCTTGAAAGGTCAACAACGCCATGGACCTCCTGCCATTGCAGCCCGGGCATCAAGGATACCACCCCTGACATACATAGCTCACCTTAACACTGCTCCGTTCCCTTTGGATGACAACTGGACCTCATCCCCTCTAAGTGCGCACCTCTGTACACCGGAACATCAGCAACAGGAAGCTGTGACCAGGAACCATAAAAAACCAGAGACTCACCGAAGCTGTCTGTAACCGTGGAAGGAGAGACGCACAACCAGTCAACATTAAATTAGGTTATCTGCCGTCTGAGCAGTCAGATCCATAGACTGCATGGACTCTGCACCAGATGACCACGTCGCAGTGGAGCCCACGTCGCTAGGGGAGCGTTCAGGGGAAGTGTTGGGATCCTGTCTCTGACTACGATTGCACATCATTGCCACCACATGGAGTGCCTTACGCCTCTCTTGTATAACCTGATGCAGATTTGGGGTGGCTTGTAGTTGTGGTGGGGACGCCTGCTCTTCCTACGCCTCCCAGTATGACTGGCATCACAAATTACAGCCTGTTGCACAGACCCTTTACTCCCTGTCCACAGCACCTGGCAACCAGTAGATTGCAGCCAGGTCCAGACCTTTTCAGAGGTGTCAGTGATTTGTGTGTCAACATCTGAGATCACTCGCAGCCTTTACCGGTGGAGGAGGCAGTATTTGTTGCCCAACTCTCTGAGGCATCCCTTAACCAACAGAGACGAGCCCTTCTGCCTCTGCACAACCGCGGCTTAGTCAGAGTAGAAAATAACAGTGGCGTTATCCACATTCACCTCTCCTAGCTTGTGTAGCTCCCTCATGACAGTGTCATGATCCCTGTAGGAGGCAGAAAAGAAAGGGTCTAAGACCTGTCCCCGGAAGCAGGCAGCTCACCGGCACTCGATGGACCTGCTCCACAACAAAGAATGTCACTAGCTCACGCAACCATGTCTCAGTATATGCCACTCCATCATCCCCTTCTGCTCCCTCAGGCAGACCCAATACCCTCATGTTGTTAGGCTGGGGGCGGCCCTCCACATCCTCCACTCTTCTTGCCAGTGACTTCACATGTGTCATTAGCTGCTACACCTCCAATGCTGCGCTCAGGGTCCTCGGGGGGACTTTGGCCAGTTCTTGCTCAATGTCGTGTACCTTTTAAGTCAGCTTGTGATGATCTGCGCGCTCCTGGATGAAGTCGACTGTGATTTTGTCTATGCGGCCCTCAAAGAAAGTGCTCATTTATTCAAAGGAGGTACCCACTACAAGTACAGAGTCCAGTTAGGCGTCCAGGCTGTTCACTGTCACCCGCCCCAGCATCCAGCGATCACCATCCGCTCGGTTAACCGACATGGAGGAGCGGCCAAATGTTGACGACGCCCCCGTCTGCAGGCAGGCCATCGCTGCATCAGACGCCCAGGCACTATGTTATGTTATGTTATGTTATTTATTCTTTTGTATAGCGCAACGGTTACTCAAAAAGAGTGTCCCGGCGCTTTTAGGTAAGGGGAACAGATTTCAGAATAACACAACACAGCTAAAAGAGGTTAAAAGATAAACAAAAAGAAAACAAAACTACTGGCAGACCTATTGGGAAAACAGCCAGGTTTTGAGACCTCTTCTAAAATCAAGGAGAGTAGACGCCCCCCGCAAAGGGAGCGGTAGTGCATTCCACATCTGTGGGGCCAACAGACTGAAAGAGCGGCCCCCAAGGCGAGCCCTCTTCACACGCGGAACAGCCGCCAAAAGTAGAGATTCTGACCTCAACGAGCGAGTCGGATGGTAAAAGGTCAGTCTCTTTTGGAGATGTTTAGCTCCCACAGCATGGAGCGCTTTGTAGGCCAAGGTCAGAGCCTTAAAGGCAATCCATTTGCGGATGGGTAACCAGTGTAACGTCACCAACAACCCAGAGGCGCTGGCCCGTCTACTTAGGCCAAAGATGGCCCTGGCCGCCGCGTTCTGTGCAACTTGAAGCCTTTGTAGCAGATACTCTGGCAGGCCCAGGTAAAGAATGTTGGCATAATCCAACCTGGAGCCTATCAGAGCCTGCACCGTCAGCCTCCTGTGCTCCTCGGACAAGAGAGGCAAGAACCTCCGCAGCATTTTTAACAGGCCGAAGCAAGTGCCGGTTACCCCCAAGATCTGGGCTTTCATCGTCAGCCCCTTGTCCATCTTAACCCCCAAGTTTTTAGCCATGGGAGAAGAGCCGGACGGAGGGAACATGTCGATGGGCCACCAGGCCTGCCAGCTAGGCTCCGTATCGCACCCGAAGAAGAGTACCTCCGATTTGTCGGAATTGCACTTGAGGCTGTTCAGTTGGAACCATGCGAACACAGCCCCAAGGCAATTCTGGATACTCTCCCCGTCAAAGTCAGCCCCTCTCTCGCAAGAGAAGAGAAGCTGGGTGTCGTCGGCATACAACACGATCCGGGCACCAAATGACTCCGCCACCGCCGCCAAAGGGGTCATAAAGATGTTGAAAAGGGTCGGGCTCAATATAGAGCCCTGAGGGACCCCGACTCCCAGAGGCGGCATTACGGCGGTGTCAGATGATGTCCAGATCGTTTGCCGGCGGCCGGCCAAAAAGGAAGAAAACCATTTGAGCACCGTCCCCCGCAGACCAATCTCAAAGAGTCTTGCGAGCAGGCCCTCATGGGGGACGGTGTCGAAAGCCGCCGACAAGTCCAACAACACCAGCATGACTTTGCCCCCTGTATCCAACACCCCTTTAATGGTTTCAGAAACCTCAAGGAGCGCGGTCTCGGTGCTGCGATGTGAACGGAAGCCCGACTGGGAGTCATGTAAGATCTCATGGGACTCCAGAAAATTGGAGAGCACCGACTGAACGTGCTTCTCCAGAATTTTTACAAGAGCCGGCAGCAACGAAATTGGCCTGTAATTGGCTGGGGCTTTCGGGTCAAGTCCCGGCTTTTTAAGCAACGGGATGACCATTGCCTGCTTCCATACTGGCGGCACCTCTCCCAGACTCAACGAGAGGTTGAGAAGAGGGTGCGCCAGCGGATTAACCACCTCCGCCAGTTTACCCAGGAGCTTAGCAGGGCAGGGGTCAAGCGGAGACCCAGATTTTAAGTTGCCCATAAGCGCTAGAGAAGCTGAGGCTGGCAGAGATGGAAACTCAGCCAATAAGGCGCCCTGCGCAACTGGGGGAGGCAAGCCCGCCTCGGGCATCGGCAATGTAACCGGTTCACTCGATAGAAAGGAGTCCTGGATGAGTTTGATCTTGCCTGTAAAAAAACACGCAAGATCCGCCGCCCAAGATTCTACGGGCCCCTCTTCCGAAGCAGTAGTCCGAGGGGAGATGAATTCTCGAACAATGGTAAAGATCTCCTTACTGGAGTTCGAAGCTGCTTCGATTCTCCCCGCAAGATAGGCTTTCTTTTCGAGGCGGATGTCTCGGTGGTAAGCTTTGACCACAGCCTTGTAGGCAGACCTGTCCTTGCTGTCATAATGTGCCCGCCAGGCCCTTTCGGCTACCTTGCACTGCTGCCGCGTAGCCCACAGAGCAGGGGTAAACCAAGGGGCCGAGACCCGCTTAGCTGTCGGGCGGGGGGGCGGGACTGGGGCCAGGTCATTCAGCCTCTCCGTCAGCCATTCTTGCAGGGACTCCAGGTCTCTCTCTAGCTCGCCAGACAGAGGGCAAGGGTGCGTCGCAGCAGCCTGAGCCAGCATCTCAGGGGTCACCCTGCTAAATGCTCTAGAGGCTCGTCCCCGCTGCTGTGAGACAGGGTTAGGCGCCCTGACGTTGCCGCTGATTACAAATTTGGCCAGCCAGTGATCCGACCACAAGACCGGGAGAATCTCTTTCACCACTAAAGGAGAGGTCGAGAAGACCTGGTCTAGAGTGTGCCCCTTGTCTATGTGTAGTGTGAGTGAAAAAGTGGTGGAGTGGGATAATTTAAAATAATCAGCTAGTGGGCTAAGAATAGACTTTATTAGTGCTCTAAGCTGAAAAAGATTAAAAACGGGGTAATATGCCGAGGAGACCTAACTATAATGGAAAGGTGTGCCTAGCATATGATCTGGTCAACTAGTTTCGAGCTTCCCCAGCTCTTCGTCAGGACTACACTGGGACCAGCCCAGTGTCGAGAAACTTGCCACTCCTAGTTAACCTGAGTCAGGTGCAATAAAGTGTAATGCCTCATGGTCAACGGAGGGGATTTGGAGCCAAACCTCACGGACCGCATTCAGAATGTGGTCCGTGAGGTTTGGCTCCAAATAGGTATTACCGAATGTGGGGTTCGACGTACAAATGTACGAGATCGCCACATCCCCTCCGTTGACCATGAAGCACAGTGTTGCTCTTTATTAAACCATTTGCTGACGTACATTACGTATGTATTTTAAAACGCATGCCTTACAATTATGGCATTACACTTTATTGCAAAGTATGAGGCCAACCATGATGGAGCCCTGTTGGATACACTACGTGGGAGGCTCCAGTCAAAATTTTACCTTCACACTAGAGGATTTGTTCTCAACGTCTTGCAGTCCCCTCTAGCAGGCCGATTTCAATGCAACAACGTCGGATTGGTTTTCAGAGAGGCCCTGATCAAATCCTGGCAGTCTGGAGCTCCAGAGCTTTCAGTAGGCCAAACCTGAAATCTGGGTGGCGGTTGAAGGTAGGCGGCTTCACTCTTGATAACGTGTCGGTCCAATTATGAAGATTTTTCCCAAAGTTCCTCCAAACTTCTGGAAATTCTTCTTGAAGTGCCTCTTGAGGGTTCACAAGTGTCAAAAACACAAATCCAAGAGTCTAAAAGCTCATAACAATTTGGCTTACACTGAAAAATTGCCATATTCCAGTGAGACATGACTTTTTGCTATTGGTGAAGAAAGACAGGCTGGGCCACTGGTCCTTTTATTCAATCCACTTCATGTAACAGTATATTCCACACAAGTCTTTTGAGGACGTAATATACTGTGGTCCTTTGTAATTAGATACCTTTCAGGTAGTTCCAATCCTATTCTTCTAACAGACAAACACAATTTAATTAAACAGTTTTCTCCCACTTGTCATCATCTCAAATCTGTGTTCTTTCATCAGTCTTGCAGCAAGTACATTTCTAGACTCTTTGCTATGCATTTTCCTGGACACATCCTTGGTGTGTTAGTGTTTTCTGCTGCTACATTGGGGCTGATTGTTTTGTATTCCTCAACAGCACCTATACCCTGTCTTTTAAACCTTTGGCCTCTTGGCTAATGTTAGTTGATCATGGGATAAAGTGCAACCAATGAAGCAGAGATCTTTTCTGTTGCCAAAATGGAAGATTGTGAGCAAATGGCACTCTTGCATGGTCATCCCCATTTTCCCTGGATTTTATTACTGATTTTTTAGATTTTCGACTTTACACATTGTGGCACTGCGGTGCTGTGCTCAGCATATGTGCTATTGCCACTAAAACATGAAGATATTGTCTAATTGCTGATTTGCATCTTTCATTCTCTTATGTAGTATATGCTGTGGCAATTACAACCACGGCATGGGCAATTAAATGTCATCTATCATCTGTGTGCTGCAGAACTAATTGTGCCATCCACTAGTGTGTCAGGGAAAACATGTCTTCAGGTGTACCTGTGACTGCTGCTGCAGTTTAAACCTGCAGTCTGGCCTATTAAAATAACCCTTTTGACAGGGTAAAACCTTCCTTTTAAATATTAATTTCACAACTATGTAGGCGTTCTCGACCACAAGGTAGACTGTATAGTTTTCAAAAAGGAATCATTTTGAAATGTAATGTCACCATGGCCCTGCAGTGACAACCTCCTAAAGCTATTTTCACTGTGGAATGTCCTAGCTGTCTTATTAGAAAACTTGAGCACAGGTGAAAATATGAATTTTACTATCTTGAGTGTGGGGCCAGCTAGGAAATTAATTTAACTCTTTTAAATATTTATTAAAACCCAATGCAATGGTAAAGTCAGACTTGTAATAAATATTTAAGAAAAGCTACCTTTTCTCTGCGTAAACCTCCTGGAGGCTAATTTACGTTAGATCTCCAGCAGCTGTCCATCATGTGCTTGACCTTAATGAGTTGTGGAAAATTCTTCCGAAGCAGGGATAAACGTCTGGGTATGGGGAGGCTATTTTCATCCCCTGGCAGGAAGACCAGCTGGGGTGCTAGGGATTTAATTAACTTGAAAGGGGCCTGCCCTATAACAAGTAAATATCAAGTGACCCCTAGAGAGGACCGGCCTTGTCACCATACACAAGCATGCACTGAACCCAATGGGAGGAGAGATACCCCTAGACCAGTTTTGAGTGACAACAGAGTAGGTTACTGCTTATTACCCGGACATACCTCTGTGTGGGACACAGACTCTGTACTAGGAGAGTAGAGTTTCCCCATGTTGGGTTTTGGCAGTAAGATACACTGTGGGATTGTTTGTTGTAGGACAAGCAAGAACAGCTCCAAAACGTGTACCAGATAGGTTAGGAAGGAGCCAGGAGTTACCCGAGCCCACTAACAGGTGCCAAGTATAAACATGGCACACCAAGGCATCATCCTCAGCACACTCTCCGGGTCTATGAAGGAACATAAGACAGACCGTGCCTAATGTTGGAGACCTGTGAGAGGACTGGGAGGGATGGACTTGCTCCCACTTATACCCAGGACAAAGAAGTGGACTCCAAGTGTCACTTGGCTAACTTTCTATGTGGGTGTTGGACAGAATATGCAGACAGAGGCCTGGACAAGGTGTAGACCTTGCTGGTGACCTCTGCTGGATTGAATCTTGATCCTCAAGTGCTGTTCCTAAGGTCCAGGGAGCCTTGGTCATATCTAACTGGACTTCTCCTAACACCTCTGAAAAGTTGGGACTTATTACATTTTTGAACTTTCAGGTCTCTGGAGGTCTGGGACCAACCACCCATTTCAGTCTCCCCAATGTGTAACTGTCCTGAGCTATAGAAACAGATTTTTTCCACTTTGAGCTTCCCCACAGCAGCAAATATGTTTTGGTGAACCCTCGATGAGAAGGTATCGCACCTCATGAAACTCATCATTGGATACAGCATGCAACCATGTCCCGGTAGAGGATTCTGTGCTCTGCAAAATAATCTAATTCCAAAATTAGAAATCTAGACCAGATGAAGTTGAGAAAAGTACAGGCTGATTAAAAGACTTCTTTGTGCACAAAATTTGCATTTTTCTTGCCCTGAGCTTTAAATCAACAGCTTTAGCGGGACTACGCCCAACAGTTATCCATCGTAGTTGAAATCTTCTCGGATTGCCCAATTGGATAATTTTGAGTTCCATGTAAGAGATTAAGCCCTAGGATAAAATCTCCAACTAGAAAGAACCTACTTGGGTGTACATTAGAAGTGCTCTATTACGGTCAGTCTGACATCTTGCCTAGGTCTCGGTTATCTGCGACCAGCGCTGTTCTTTTCTGGATGATTTTGCTGCTTAAATGTTAAAAAAAATTCTTATCTCCAGCTCACCTTATTGGATTTTGCCATTTTTGTGTCATTTTGCTTATTTTTTCTTTCTATTTTTATAAGTTACAGTGGTATTTTTATTGTGTTGTTTCCTTGACTTTTAAACTGTTTTGTTCTTTCTAAATGCTTTACACATTTTCTTTAAGCTAAGACTCTCTGCTCTATGTGCTCAGGTTTAAATTACCAAAACCTTTGACTGAACCTAACAGATTAGAGCCTTTATTGCTTCTGGTGGAATTCTCTTCACCCCAAATAATTATGCACTTTCTTACAAAGATGAACTCTTCCTCACTACTCTGTGACCTATTTTTCATACTGAAAAAACAACGAAGTGCATGAATTTGTTTTTGTTGATGCCGAAAACCAACCTAGCTCCATACGTGGTTTGATGCCGAAGTGCTGCTTCTTCCGCTTCTACTGTCATAAGAGTATCCTCCAACTCCTGTCCAGGACTAACAATGCTCTCTTCTTGGAGTGCAGCCACTAAGACACATTTTCATTACTGTCATGCTGCTTATAATGGGCTGCCGTCAAATCTCCAACCATTTTTGGGGGGCCGAATGGGCAGCACTGGTTGACAGGTTCAGCAACTTATAATTTTTAAAGTCGATCTTAGTTATCAGTCTTCTGCATTCAATGATCATCCCAGAACCTCAGTTCGAAGATGTGTCTACTCAGGCAAAGAGCTTTAATCATCTCTTCCTTGTGTCTTCTATCAGTGTTCAGATGGCCTCTAGGGGTTGCTGATGCCCTGCCTTCTAGGCAACAAATATCTGGAAAACATTTCTCACAGATCTCTATTAATCCATAGATTTTGGTGCCTTCTTATATAATTAAACAGCTTCTATTTAAATTTCCCTTAACAACTGCTCTCCTTGCTTCGAGCCTCCATGGAAGTCTAGAAAACTACACAAGCATAGTCGTGCACTCACTCAAATAAGCAATAAACAATGTCTCTTAAAAAATGGAAGGTTGAATAAAGCTACTGAGATTTCAGTTTGTAACACGGACCTCAGAGGCAGGTGCATTAGGCCAATAAGAGCTTTTACTGGCATTTGGTGTAATCTTAACACTTTAGGCAGGAGGTAATGCTTGCCTGTCTCCCTGCCAGCCTTAAATTAAGTTCTTTAAAGGGAGGGTATACGGGTAGTAGGATATGGATGTTATGGCATTCCTCCACTGACACTGAGGACTAAGAGCAACCCTGAGTGTTAGTGTGGAAGACTCTGCAGATCAAAGTCTACAGGTCACACCATTCTTGAACTTCCGGAAACGTCGCCTGCATTCAGGAAAGGGAAAAGGTCCTTAAATGGCATCTCGAAAGGCGAAGTTTACCTTTGAAAGATCTTCATTATATGTTCTTATTTAAAAATTCTAGCAATCATGGGACAGTAGAAAGTTGCACACCTTTGAGAAGAAGCAAACCACATTTAGGCAGTGTTGCCTCCTTAGAATACGCAAAGTGCAAATGAGTGTATAACAGTTCAAATTGAACTGGAGCTAGGAATAGGTTTTTCATGCTGTAACAAGGACAATGTCATTGAACTTTTAGGAGTACTTGCAGAAAGGAGACTTCTAGAAGAGTACAGAAGCACCACCACAGCAGGAGAAAAGAGCAAAAGCTCAGATGTTTATGGTGTGTGTTTTAGATCCACTTGCCAATGACACATACACAATTATCTGGGTGATGGCTGTCAGATTTCAATAATACCCTAAAATATAATAGGGAATCATATGGGCCTGTGGAAAGGTTCTGCACTGCACATAATACATGGAGACGTCACACTCAGCAGCTGCATCTCTCAATCACTCCAAGTTTAAATTGAACACTGCAAAGGACAAGATGCATATCTCACAGTCAAAAAGAGAAAAAATGGTAAACCACTTCCAGCCATTCCAGGACCCCCCTCCACTAACCCCTCCAAGTTCATAAGACTGCCTAAAGCCATGGACTGAAACTTTGAAAATCACAGTTCAAAGTTGTAACACATTCTTAGACCAGCAAAGAGAGTTTGAAATTTGCCATAAGTTAGGAGCACTTCTTCATGAAACAAGCAAAAAGAGCCATATCGTGATTAGTGCCTCAACATTTCTTCTTGAAAAAAGTAAGCTGATTTGGCTATTCTGCCAGGTCTTCCTTATGGCTTTCGGATTTTCAACTGAAGAAGCCTATGAAAGCCCGAGAAGAGGTAAGTTGAGTTAAAGAGCTCTGAACTTAAGCCAGGCACTGTGATTTGGCTTAGGCTCCAAGCCTCCAATGCTGTCAGGCCATCTTAAGGACAATGATGGAGATTCTGCCTGTTGCAGTGCACTAGTACATGCAAGAAGTCCATCCCAAAGAGGAGGTTGGCGTGTGAGGAGCACGTTTCAGCTCCCTTACAGATATCATGCAGCACACTGAAGTACTTGATGTCAAGAGAGCAGATGCATGTTTAAAAATGTTGTAATTTTGTACTACGTCTGCTACTCTGTGTTAGTTAATTTTGACAGTGTTAGCTAATTATAACATAAGAAATCCAGTGAAACAAAGCAACTTGACATAGCCTAAGGGATTGGGGTGATATATGACGATGATAACTAGCTAAATATAATATTATCATTGGAGAGGTAGCAGACATAGAAGAAACCAAGTGGAATGTTGTACATTTATGACTTTTGTGTGTCCTTTGCCTGCAACAGGAACTGGTCAAAACTTGGACTATGTGAAGAACATGTTCAGTGTGGCCTTGACAGGGTTATAGGGTTTGTCCTAGAAGACAGTCTCAATGGCAGATGTTGGAAAACTACCTAAAACTCAGACTAGACAGGATAGAGCTGCTACCTCATAAAAACATATCTCTGACCTTTGCTGGCCTCCATATGTAGGCCCTCCCATTCGTGCAATCAGCAGTTTGAAAATACATATTGATTTCAATCTTGGTCTTGCGGCCTAAGTTGCCATTATTTCAAATTCATGTTTTTTCCATCTGAAAATGTAATGGCAGATATTCTTATTTCTAGACCCATCTCAAGATTCTAGTAGTTAATGCTAGTAGTCAGTCAAGAATAGATTACGCTAATTCCATCCTCCTGTGTGCTCCTAAGAATGATCTAGTTAATTTATACAGGGTTTAGAACTCAACTGAGCATCTTATCTGTGATCTGAAAATATCTGTCCCAGTATCAGGAGCCTGAAAAGCCTTGCGCTAGCTTCTAGGTCATGCCAGAATAATTTTTATGCCCTTGCCCATAGTGCACAAAGCAATCTATTCCTAAACATCTGATATTATGTCTAAAAGATTTTGGGGAATATTTACCAGAAATTAACACTTTTTTATCACCTTATTTACAAGTTGCCACTAACTGCAGTTAGCAGCAATTTTCCAGCTTAAACGTGAATTTTTAAGATCGCCACTTCTGTTAGTGGGACTTAACGAAAATGAGATGCAAGGTAGGCATCCCGGTGAAAAAACTGCTGCTAAACACACTTCGCAACATTTACAAAGAAATCCCAGTATGTCGATAAACTCCCAAAACTGCTGCCTAGTCCAATTGGAGGCAGTTGTTTAAGACCCGAAAATAGCTGGTCTTAAAATTGGTGCAAACATTTGGGCCCACATATAAGATATCTGGGTGCTGGACAGCGCTGCAAGGAATATTTCTGTGATGCCCTGTCCCAAAACGAAATGAGGAATGCTCCCTATCAATAAGATAGCGCACAATCCTTGGGCCCATTCATTAAAACTGTCACAACACAGCGATAAAACAGTGATTGGACACTTTTCACTGCGCCCTCCTTGCGACACCATGGCTGCGCCATATTTACTGTACGGCGCTCCATTTCGCAATCAATGATAGCTACTTCTGGAATCCTGACGTATCTGTCAGCACTAAAGTCATGCATTGCTGCAGTTGTGTTGCACGCATGATGAAACTCCAGCAATGCAAGGGGCCAACCTATCCCTATGGCACTGTGTCACCCTTACGCTTGCTATGAGACAGGCATAAGGTTTTGACGCAGTGGCACACTAGAATTGTTTCTGTGAAATCTGATTGATTTCACTGCACCACTCCTACCAGGCTTTGTTGCGTGGGAACGCCCACCCTGCATACATCATACCTGATGCAGGTATAATGTGGCACAGGGCTTTACAAGGTCACGCATATGCCTAGATGCGTCACTTTGTACATATGGCGCAACATGGTGCTAAATTCACACTGCAAGTACGTCAAGAAAATGATGCACTGGCGGCGTTAAACTGTTGGAAGGGCTCATGAATACCCCCCATATTTCTTTACCTACATTGACGCACCATGGCTGTCATGCGCCACTGTAGGCACCCTGGCACCATATTGCGTAGTTGATTGATGTTGTGAAGGAAGGGACACCTACCTGCCGAAAACCTATCAATCCAAGGTATTTCCTCTTTCTCTGTGTGCTGCAGAAAAAGTGAAAAAAGGGGCGAAATGAAAACATTTATCCTCATAGTGCCTCCCAAACATCACCCTTGGGGTGGTGTTAGATTCTGACGCATTCCAAAGATTTACGGTTTCTCATAAACCTGGGAATGCTTCAGATTCCATTGGTTTGTTATGGGTTAATGCATGAAAAGGTCAATGGAAAGCCAAGTAAAGTGGCTTTGTGTGGCCTTGTAAACATGCTGTGGCACATTGCGCAACAGGAACATCAAACATGTGACGTCACAGTGTTGCAAGAGTGCCGCTAGGACCTCATAAATGAGGCACTTGGATAATAGAAGAACTCCCACAGTTCATCCTTGAAAGGTCAACAACGCCATGGACCTCCTGCCATTGCAGCCCGGGCATCAAGGATACCACCCCTGACATACATAGCTCACCTTAACACTGCTCCGTTCCCTTTGGATGACAACTGGACCTCATCCCCTCTAAGTGCGCACCTCTGTACACCGGAACATCAGCAACAGGAAGCTGTGACCAGGAACCATAAAAAACCAGAGACTCACCGAAGCTGTCTGTAACCGTGGAAGGAGAGACGCACAACCAGTCAACATTAAATTAGGTTATCTGCCGTCTGAGCAGTCAGATCCATAGACTGCATGGACTCTGCACCAGATGACCACGTCGCAGTGGAGCCCACGTCGCTAGGGGAGCGTTCAGGGGAAGTGTTGGGATCCTGTCTCTGACTACGATTGCACATCATTGCCACCACATGGAGTGCCTTACGCCTCTCTTGTATAACCTGATGCAGATTTGGGGTGGCTTGTAGTTGTGGTGGGGACGCCTGCTCTTCCTACGCCTCCCAGTATGACTGGCATCACAAATTACAGCCTGTTGCACAGACCCTTTACTCCCTGTCCACAGCACCTGGCAACCAGTAGATTGCAGCCAGGTCCAGACCTTTTCAGAGGTGTCAGTGATTTGTGTGTCAACATCTGAGATCACTCGCAGCCTTTACCGGTGGAGGAGGCAGTATTTGTTGCCCAACTCTCTGAGGCATCCCTTAACCAACAGAGACGAGCCCTTCTGCCTCTGCACAACCGCGGCTTAGTCAGAGTAGAAAATAACAGTGGCGTTATCCACATTCACCTCTCCTAGCTTGTGTAGCTCCCTCATGACAGTGTCATGATCCCTGTAGGAGGCAGAAAAGAAAGGGTCTAAGACCTGTCCCCGGAAGCAGGCAGCTCACCGGCACTCGATGGACCTGCTCCACAACAAAGAATGTCACTAGCTCACGCAACCATGTCTCAGTATATGCCACTCCATCATCCCCTTCTGCTCCCTCAGGCAGACCCAATACCCTCATGTTGTTAGGCTGGGGGCGGCCCTCCACATCCTCCACTCTTCTTGCCAGTGACTTCACATGTGTCATTAGCTGCTACACCTCCAATGCTGCGCTCAGGGTCCTCGGGGGGACTTTGGCCAGTTCTTGCTCAATGTCGTGTACCTTTTAAGTCAGCTTGTGATGATCTGCGCGCTTCTGGATGAAGTCGACTGTGATTTTGTCTATGCGGCCCTCAAAGAAAGTGCTCATTTATTCAAAGGAGGTACCCACTACAAGTACAGAGTCCAGTTTGGCGTCCAGGCTGTTCACTGTCACCCGCCCCAGCATCCAGCGATCACCATCCGCTCGGTTAACCGACATGGAGGAGCGGCCAAATGTTGACGACGCCCCCGTCTGCAGGCAGGCCATCGCTGCATCAGACGCCCAGGCACTATGTTATGTTATGTTATGTTATTTATTCTTTTGTATAGCGCAACGGTTACTCAAAAAGAGTGTCCCGGCGCTTTTAGGTAAGGGGAACAGATTTCAGAATAACACAACACAGCTAAAAGAGGTTAAAAGATAAACAAAAAGAAAACAAAACTACTGGCAGACCTATTGGGAAAACAGCCAGGTTTTGAGACCTCTTCTAAAATCAAGGAGAGTAGACGCCCCCCGCAAAGGGAGCGGTAGTGCATTCCACATCTGTGGGGCCAACAGACTGAAAGAGCGGCCCCCAAGGCGAGCCCTCTTCACACGCGGAACAGCCGCCAAAAGTAGAGATTCTGACCTCAACGAGCGAGTCGGATGGTAAAAGGTCAGTCTCTTTTGGAGATGTTTAGCTCCCACAGCATGGAGCGCTTTGTAGGCCAAGGTCAGAGCCTTAAAGGCAATCCATTTGCGGATGGGTAACCAGTGTAACGTCACCAACAACCCAGAGGCGCTGGCCCGTCTACTTAGGCCAAAGATGGCCCTGGCCGCCGCGTTCTGTGCAACTTGAAGCCTTTGTAGCAGATACTCTGGCAGGCCCAGGTAAAGAATGTTGGCATAATCCAACCTGGAGCCTATCAGAGCCTGCACCGTCAGCCTCCTGTGCTCCTCGGACAAGAGAGGCAAGAACCTCCGCAGCATTTTTAACAGGCCGAAGCAAGTGCCGGTTACCCCCAAGATCTGGGCTTTCATCGTCAGCCCCTTGTCCATCTTAACCCCCAAGTTTTTAGCCATGGGAGAAGAGCCGGACGGAGGGAACATGTCGATGGGCCACCAGGCCTGCCAGCTAGGCTCCGTATCGCACCCGAAGAAGAGTACCTCCGATTTGTCGGAATTGCACTTGAGGCTGTTCAGTTGGAACCATGCGAACACAGCCCCAAGGCAATTCTGGATACTCTCCCCGTCAAAGTCAGCCCCTCTCTCGCAAGAGAAGAGAAGCTGGGTGTCGTCGGCATACAACACGATCCGGGCACCAAATGACTCCGCCACCGCCGCCAAAGGGGTCATAAAGATGTTGAAAAGGGTCGGGCTCAATATAGAGCCCTGAGGGACCCCGACTCCCAGAGGCGGCATTACGGCGGTGTCAGATGATGTCCAGATCGTTTGCCGGCGGCCGGCCAAAAAGGAAGAAAACCATTTGAGCACCGTCCCCCGCAGACCAATCTCAAAGAGTCTTGCGAGCAGGCCCTCATGGGGGACGGTGTCGAAAGCCGCCGACAAGTCCAACAACACCAGCATGACTTTGCCCCCTGTATCCAACACCCCTTTAATGGTTTCAGAAACCTCAAGGAGCGCGGTCTCGGTGCTGCGATGTGAACGGAAGCCCGACTGGGAGTCATGTAAGATCTCATGGGACTCCAGAAAATTGGAGAGCACCGACTGAACGTGCTTCTCCAGAATTTTTACAAGAGCCGGCAGCAACGAAATTGGCCTGTAATTGGCTGGGGCTTTCGGGTCAAGTCCCGGCTTTTTAAGCAACGGGATGACCATTGCCTGCTTCCATACTGGCGGCACCTCTCCCAGACTCAACGAGAGGTTGAGAAGAGGGTGCGCCAGCGGATTAACCACCTCCGCCAGTTTACCCAGGAGCTTAGCAGGGCAGGGGTCAAGCGGAGACCCAGATTTTAAGTTGCCCATAAGCGCTAGAGAAGCTGAGGCTGGCAGAGATGGAAACTCAGCCAATAAGGCGCCCTGCGCAACTGGGGGAGGCAAGCCCGCCTCGGGCATCGGCAATGTAACCGGTTCACTCGATAGAAAGGAGTCCTGGATGAGTTTGATCTTGCCTGTAAAAAAACACGCAAGATCCGCCGCCCAAGATTCTACGGGCCCCTCTTCCGAAGCAGTAGTCCGAGGGGAGATGAATTCTCGAACAATGGTAAAGATCTCCTTACTGGAGTTCGAAGCTGCTTCGATTCTCCCCGCAAGATAGGCTTTCTTTTCGAGGCGGATGTCTCGGTGGTAAGCTTTGACCACAGCCTTGTAGGCAGACCTGTCCTTGCTGTCATAATGTGCCCGCCAGGCCCTTTCGGCTACCTTGCACTGCTGCCGCGTAGCCCACAGAGCAGGGGTAAACCAAGGGGCCGAGACCCGCTTAGATGTCGGGCGGGGGGGCGGGACTGGGGCCAGGTCATTCAGCCTCTCCGTCAGCCATTCTTGCAGGGACTCCAGGTCTCTCTCTAGCTCGCCAGACAGAGGGCAAGGGTGCGTCGCAGCAGCCTGAGCCAGCATCTCAGGGGTCACCCTGCTAAATGCTCTAGAGGCTCGTCCCCGCTGCTGTGAGACAGGGTTAGGCGCCCTGACGTTGCCGCTGATTACAAATTTGGCCAGCCAGTGATCCGACCACAAGACCGGGAGAATCTCTTTCACCACTAAAGGAGAGGTCGAGAAGACCTGGTCTAGAGTGTGCCCCTTGTCTATGTGTAGTGTGAGTGAAAAAGTGGTGGAGTGGGATAATTTAAAATAATCAGCTAGTGGGCTAAGAATAGACTTTATTAGTGCTCTAAGCTGAAAAAGATTAAAAACGGGGTAATATGCCGAGGAGACCTAACTATAATGGAAAGGTGTGCCTAGCATATGATCTGGTCAACTAGTTTCGAGCTTCCCCAGCTCTTCGTCAGGACTACACTGGGACCAGCCCAGTGTCGAGAAACTTGCCACTCCTAGTTAACCTGAGTCAGGTGCAATAAAGTGTAATGCCTCATGGTCAACGGAGGGGATTTGGAGCCAAACCTCACGGACCGCATTCAGAATGTGGTCCGTGAGGTTTGGCTCCAAATAGGTATTACCGAATGTGGGGTTCGACGTACAAATGTACGAGATCGCCACATCCCCTCCGTTGACCATGAAGCACAGTGTTGCTCTTTATTAAACCATTTGCTGACGTACATTACGTATGTATTTTAAAACGCATGCCTTACAATTATGGCATTACACTTTATTGCAAAGTATGAGGCCAACCATGATGGAGCCCTGTTGGATACACTACGTGGGAGGCTCCAGTCAAAATTTTACCTTCACACTAGAGGATTTGTTCTCAACGTCTTGCAGTCCCCTCTAGCAGGCCGATTTCAATGCAACAACGTCGGATTGGTTTTCAGAGAGGCCCTGATCAAATCCTGGCAGTCTGGAGCTCCAGAGCTTTCAGTAGGCCAAACCTGAAATCTGGGTGGCGGTTGAAGGTAGGCGGCTTCACTCTTGATAACGTGTCGGTCCAATTATGAAGATTTTTCCCAAAGTTCCTCCAAACTTCTGGAAATTCTTCTTGAAGTGCCTCTTGAGGGTTCACAAGTGTCAAAAACACAAATCCAAGAGTCTAAAAGCTCATAACAATTTGGCTTACACTGAAAAATTGCCATATTCCAGTGAGACATGACTTTTTGCTATTGGTGAAGAAAGACAGGCTGGGCCACTGGTCCTTTTATTCAATCCACTTCATGTAACAGTATATTCCACACAAGTCTTTTGAGGACGTAATATACTGTGGTCCTTTGTAATTAGATACCTTTCAGGTAGTTCCAATCCTATTCTTCTAACAGACAAACACAATTTAATTAAACAGTTTTCTCCCACTTGTCATCATCTCAAATCTGTGTTCTTTCATCAGTCTTGCAGCAAGTACATTTCTAGACTCTTTGCTATGCATTTTCCTGGACACATCCTTGGTGTGTTAGTGTTTTCTGCTGCTACATTGGGGCTGATTGTTTTGTATTCCTCAACAGCACCTATACCCTGTCTTTTAAACCTTTGGCCTCTTGGCTAATGTTAGTTGATCATGGGATAAAGTGCAACCAATGAAGCAGAGATCTTTTCTGTTGCCAAAATGGAAGATTGTGAGCAAATGGCACTCTTGCATGGTCATCCCCATTTTCCCTGGATTTTATTACTGATTTTTTAGATTTTCGACTTTACACATTGTGGCACTGCGGTGCTGTGCTCAGCATATGTGCTATTGCCACTAAAACATGAAGATATTGTCTAATTGCTGATTTGCATCTTTCATTCTCTTATGTAGTATATGCTGTGGCAATTACAACCACGGCATGGGCAATTAAATGTCATCTATCATCTGTGTGCTGCAGAACTAATTGTGCCATCCACTAGTGTGTCAGGGAAAACATGTCTTCAGGTGTACCTGTGACTGCTGCTGCAGTTTAAGCCTGCAGTCTGGCCTATTAAAATAACCCTTTTGACAGGGTAAAACCTTCCTTTTAAATATTAATTTCACAACTATGTAGGCGTTCTCGACCACAAGGTAGACTGTATAGTTTTCAAAAAGGAATCATTTTGAAATGTAATGTCACCATGGCCCTGCAGTGACAACCTCCTAAAGCTATTTTCACTGTGGAATGTCCTAGCTGTCTTATTAGAAAACTTGAGCACAGGTGAAAATATGAATTTTACTATCTTGAGTGTGGGGCCAGCTAGGAAATTAATTTAACTCTTTTAAATATTTATTAAAACCCAATGCAATGGTAAAGTCAGACTTGTAATAAATATTTAAGAAAAGCTACCTTTTCTCTGCGTAAACCTCCTGGAGGCTAATTTACGTTAGATCTCCAGCAGCTGTCCATCATGTGCTTGACCTTAATGAGTTGTGGAAAATTCTTCCGAAGCAGGGATAAACGTCTGGGTATGGGGAGGCTATTTTCATCCCCTGGCAGGAAGACCAGCTGGGGTGCTAGGGATTTAATTAACTTGAAAGGGGCCTGCCCTATAACAAGTAAATATCAAGTGACCCCTAGAGAGGACCGGCCTTGTCACCATACACAAGCATGCACTGAACCCAATGGGAGGAGAGATACCCCTAGACCAGTTTTGAGTGACCACAGAGTAGGTTACTGCTTATTACCCGGACATACCTCCGTGTGGGACACAGACTCTGTACTAGGAGAGTAGAGTTTCCCCATGTTGGGTTTTGGCAGTAAGATACACTGTGGGATTGTTTGTTGTAGGGCAAACAAGAACAGCTCCAAAACGTGTACCAGATAGGTTAGGAAGGAGCCAGGAGTTACCCGGGCCCACTAACAGGTGCCAAGTATAAACATGGCACACCAAGGCATCATCCCCAGCACACTCTCCGGGTCTATGAAGGAACATAAGACAGACCGTGCCTAATGTTGGAGACCTGTGAGAGGACCAGGAGGGATGGACTTGCTCCCACTTATACCCAGGACAAAGAAGTGGACTCCAAGTGTCACTTGGCTAACTTTCTATGTGGGTGTTGGACAGAATATGCAGACAGAGGCCTGGACAAGGTGTAGACCTTGCTGGTGACCTCTGCTGGATTGAATCTTGATCCTCAAGTGCTGTTCCTAAGGTCCAGGGAGCCTTGGTCATATCTAACTGGACTTCTCCTAACACCTCTGAAAAGTTGGGACTTATTACATTTTTGAACTTTCAGGTCTCTGGAGGACTGGGACCAACCACCCATTTCAGTCTCCCCAATGTGTAACTCTCCTGAGCTATAGAAACAGATTTTTTCCACTTTGAGCTTCCCCACAGCAGCAAATATGTTTTGGTGAACCCTCGATGAGAAGGTATCGCACCTCATGAAACTCATCATTGGATACAGCATGCAACCATGTCCTGGTAGAGGATTCTGTGCTCTGCAAAATAATCTAATTCCAAAATTAGAAATCTAGACCAGACGAAGTTGAGAAAAGTACAGGCTGATTAAAAGACTTAGTGTGCACAAAATTTGTATTTTTCTTGCTCTGAGCTTTAAATCAACAGCTTTAGCGGGACTACGCCCAACAGTTATCCAGCGTAGTTGAAATCTTCTCGGATTGCCCAATTGGATAATTTTGAGTTCCATGTAAGAGATTAAGCCCTAGGATAAAATCTCCAACTAGAAAGAACCTACTTGGGTGTACATTAGAAGTGCTCTATTACGGTCTGTCTGACATCTTGCCTAGGTCTCGGTTATCTGTGACCAGCGCTGTTCTTTTCTGGATGATTTTGTTGCTTAAATGTTAAAAAAATTCTCATTTCCAGCTCACCTTTCTGGATTTTGCCATTTTTGTGTCATTTTGCTTATTTTTTCTTTCTATTTTTAAAAGTTACAGTGGTATTTTTATTGTGATGTTTCCTTGACTTTTAACCTGTTTTGTTCTTTCTAAATGCTTTACACATTTTCCTTAAGCTAAGACTCTCTGCTCTATGTGCTCAGGTTTAAATTACCAAAACCTTTGACTGAACCTAACAGATTAGAGCCTTTATTGCTTCTGGTGGAATTCTCTTCACCCCAATTAATTATGCACTTTCTTACAAAGATGAACTCTTCCTCACTACTCTGTGACCTATTTTTCATACTGAAAAAACAGCGTAGTGCATGAATTTGTTTTTGTTGATGCCGAAAACCAACCTAGCTCCATAAGTGGTTTGATGCCGAAGTGCTGCTTCTTCGGCTTCTACTGTCATAAGAGTATCCTCCAACTCCTGTCAAGGACTAACAATGCTCTCTTCTTGGAGTGCAGCCACTAAGACACATTTTCATTACTGTCATGCTGCTTATAATGGGCTGCCGTCAAATCTCCAACCATTTTTGGGGGGTCGAATGGGCAGCACTGGTTGACAGGTTCAGCAACTTAAGACGTGGCTTTTCTCCTCTGTTTAAATCCCCTTAAAGAGTAAGGAGTTCTCTGATCGCCAGCGCCGAGACACCTGCATAGGTATTTGCGCGCTTTAAAAATAGCAAAAATAAAATAAATAAATAAATAAATAATTTTTAAAGTCGATCTTAGCTATCAGTCTTCTGCATTCAATGATCATCCCAGAACCTCACTCAGATCGAAGATGTGTCTACTCAGGCAAAGAGCTTTAATCATTCCTTGTGTCTTCTATCGGTGTTCAGATGGCCTCTAGGGTTTGCTGATGCCCTGCCTTCTAGGCAACAAATATCTGGAAAACATTTCTCACAGATCTCTATTAATCCATTGATTTTGGTGCCTTCTTGTATAATTAAACAGCTTCTGTTTAAATTTCCCTTAACAACTGCCCTCCTTGCTTCGAGCCTCCATGGAAGTCTAGAAAACTACACAAGCAGTTATGCACTCACTCAAATAAGCAATAAACAATGTCTCTTAAAAAAATGGAAGGTTGAATAAAGCTACTGGGATTTCAGTTTGTAACACGGACCTCAGAGGCAGGTGCATTAGGCCAATAAGAGCTTTCACTGGCACTTGGTGTAATCATATCACTTTAGGCAGGAGGTAGTGCTTGCCTGTCTCCCTGCCAGCCTTAAATTACGTCCTTTAAAGGGAGGGTATACGAGTAGTAGGATATGGATGTTATGGCATTCCTCACTGACACTGAGGACTAAGAGCAACCCTGAGTGTTAGTGTGGAAGACTCTGCAGATCAAAGTCTACAGGTCACACCATTCTTGAACTTCCGGAAACGTCGCCTGCATTCAGGAAAGGGAAAAGGTCCTTAAATGGCATCTCGAAAGGCGAAGTTTACCTTTGAAAGATCTTCATTATATGCTCTTATTTAAAAATTCTAGCAATCATGGGACAGTAGAAAGTTGCACACCTTTGAGAAGAAGCAAACCACATTTAGGCAGTCTTGCCTCCTTAGAATAAGCAAAGTGCAAATGGGTGTATAACAGTTCAAATTGAACTGGAGCTATGAATAGGTTTTACATGCTGTAACAAGGACAATGTCATTGAACCAACTGAGAACTTTTAGGAGTACTTGCAGAAAGGAGACTTCTAGACGAGTACAGAAGCACCACCACAGCAGGAGAAAAGAGCAAAAGCTCAGATGTTTATGGTGTGTGTTTTAGATCCACTTGCCAATGACACATACGCAATTATCTGGGTGATGGCTGTCAGATTTCAATAATACCCTAAAATATAATAGGGAATCATATGGGCCTGTGGAAAGGCTCTGCACTGCACATAATACATGGAGACGTCACACTCAGCAGCTGCATCTCTCAGTCACTCCAAGTTTAAATTGAACACTGCAAAGGACAAGATGCATATATCACAGTCAAAAAGACTGTGTGGACCCGATATGGTCACATTAAAATCAGAGAGAAAAAATGATAAACCACTTCCAGCCATTCCAGGACCCCCCTCCACCAACCCCTCCAAGTTCATAAGACTGCCTAAAGCCATGGACTGACACTTTGAAAATCACAGTCCAAAGTTGTAACACATTCTTAGACCAGCAAAGAGAGTTTGAAATCTGCCATCAGTTAGGAGCACTTCTTCATGAAACGAGCAAAAAGAGCCATATTGTGATTAGTGCCTCAACATTTCTTCTGGAAAAAAGGAAGCTGATTTGGCTATTCTGCCAGGTCTTCCTTATGGCTTTCGGATTTTCAACTGAAGAAGCCTATGAAAGCCCGAGAAGAGGTAAGTTGAGTCAAAGAGCTCTGAACTTAAGCCGGGCACTGTGATTTGCAAGATTGCCAGCAGTAATCACCTCAGTGCATCAGGCACAGTTGCAAACAGTAATGTAAAAAAATGCATTGTCAATGTGGAATGCGTCTAAATGGGTTATACATAAAAGCCGTAGCTGCAATGTTCCAGGAAGCAAGTTAATAATATTAAAAATAAATCTCCCCAACACTACATGATTTATTACTAAAATATATTGTGGAAATTCAACCATTTGTCCCCAAACATCAATTTATGAGTTCTGAAAATACACATATTTGTGTTTCAAATACTCACTTTTTCAATTTAGTGATACATATATTCATTCAAACAAGCTACAGTGTCTAATTTAGTAGGCTGGGCTGCACACAGTTACAAGTAGGTGAAGAAATACCACTAGCACATGAGCTTTTGGTTGTAGACGCCTGTTTAAAGGCCCAACATTTATTTTATACCCCTATCCTCTTCTCCTTCCAAAAGGATCCACATTGGCCATTCGTTTTTTGCATTCTACAATTCTACTGCTTGTTGTGAACAAATCTGATTTTCAGGATGTCATCCATATGTGTCTTCTGGCTGCAATCAATGTGCTGGTGGCACATGGACCATCAAAAGAAACATGGTACCAAGACGAAGTTGCTGAACAGTACGTACCTTGCTGTAATTCTACCTTTGATTAAAAGTCTCTGAGCAGAGGCAGAACACTGTCAGTGGTACATATAGTTGCTCTAACGTTAAAATTGAATGCAGTATAAGAGCGTTTCACCGATACCTCAACTTTTTTTTATCTACATGATGTGATTGTTTCTTGTGATGTGACCGACTATTAGTATATCCACTTTCACTGTAGCTGGAAATTCTTCTGCGAATCCTCCTAATCAATACCTCTTCAAAAGAAATCGCTTGAAACTGGATTTTTCCACCTCCATCCATTCACTGTTTGATACATTTCTCACTGCCTTCCGCCAAGGCTGGTATTCCAGATCGCTTCGTCTTTCATTTTAAAAGAAATCCTCTTGCTCCCCTTGACCACAATGGTCAGGGAATGATACATTCTGTCTCAAATGTTAGAGCACCACAGTGTACATAACGCCCCTTATAATCTTTCTGCCCATATTCATCCTCCTCTGGGCAGCCACTCTGGGCTGTTTAAGGGCTGGGACATTCATTCCAGGTTTTAATGCTCATGCTGCCGTCTGCTCTATCATTCTTTGAATGACAACAAAATATGATGCTTCCCCAGAATCTGCAGGCTGTTCCAAAACCTGTTTAGCCTGTGTCTCAGGAGATGTGTCCTCAACATGAAGCCTCTTTAAAGAGCACTTGCACACTGCAATGCTTCAAAAATAGATTCTGTCTTCTGAAGGGAAACACCCATTACAACGTGGCTGTTTCCCCGCAATGCCATTACATCGCAAGCGTAACAACGCACATGGTCCGTGACTGGCTACCCTCCCCTCCCAGCTTCCCACACCACCTTGAAGGATTGACCTAGGCAAGTTGTCTTTGGAAGGCGGGGGGTCAGGGACCCCCCGGCCGTATTTATTACACAAAACAATAAAGGATGAATATCAACATTACATCAATTATGTTCAGAAACGCAAAATTCATGACATTAGATTTACAGTATTGAAGACAAATATCAAAGGCTAACCTTAACAAAAGTCTAATACAGCATGTTTCCTATCCGAATCTAACATCCTGCCTGAATTTTGCATTCTAACATTTCTGGCCCGACGGCAAGGTCGCTAACCGGTGTCAAGTCCTACTAACCACGCCCTTACTCACAGGTGCGCATGCGCGACAGTGGACCGCCTACCCCGTCGGCATCGTGAACTCCATTTAACCAACAAGGAGGGCCCTTACACTCTGCGTCATTTGCTGACATCATGATGTATGTGCGGGGTGGCTACCAGCCTAAGGAAAGCGTGACTCCCTCCCCCGCATCTTTAGCAGCTAGCGGATATTCCTGCCCCTGAAGTTCTAGGAGGGACCAGTGGCCCCTCCCCCTGGGCCGCCCCCTCCGTGGATGGTGACGCCCCCCCTAGGACCTTAAATTGCTGCTCACCGATCATGACCTTACCGCCTGACCAACCCTAATAAATACGACGATGAACCTAGGGAAAAAAGGGGAAAGAATTCGCTAAAGGACAACTACACTAAACTAAAACCAGACCATAGTAATACAAAGCATGCTGTACTAATGGGGAAAAAGGCCTAAGTACACACAATATTACTCTTTTAATGACAACATAATCACAGCTCTAACGGGAAAAAGGCCTAAGTACACAAAACATCCATATTTGATCACAACCAATCCTAGCTCAAAACGGGAAAAGGGCCTAAGTTCAGTTATGACCAAGGAGAAAAAGGGGGGCCTATGTACAACCATACAATCCCGTCAACCTCCTATACATGTAACGGGAAAAAAGGCCTAAATCAACTTACATAATACTTCCGACTAGCATTGTTTAGTAGCTTGTTTTTTTAGGGCTGGTGGGTGGGGAAAATTATACGCCCTGAGCGTGGGGCACACGAGGTATCCGGGGAGCGAGCCAGGGGCAAGAGGGCGCCCCACTCGCTTCCCGGGCCTTTTAAGGCGCTGTTGCACCAGGGGGTCGCCCGCCCCCCGCCCGACCCGCCCCCCTGCCCTGGAAGCTGTGCCGCTGCTTCCGGGTCACGGGGGAGGCATCAGCCTATCGGTGGTGGGGGCGCGCCATGCGCGACTTCGCCCCGCGATGCACCCCCACCACCGAGAGGCCGGGGGAGGGGGGGCGCCGCACCGCCATGTGGGTGGGAGGGCCGAGCGGCCCCCCCTTTACACATGGTCCGTGACTGGCTACCCTCCCCTCCCAGCTTCCCACACCACCTTGAAGGATTGACCTAGGCAAGTTGTCTTTGGAAGGCGGGGGGTCAGGGAACCCCCGGCCGTATTTATTATACAAAACAATAAAGGATGAATATCAACATTACATCAAATATGTTCAGAAACGCAAAATTCATGACATTAGATTTACAGTATTGAAGACAAATATCAAAGGCTAACCTTAACAAAAGTCTAATACAGCGTGTTTCCTATCCGAATCTAACATCCTGCCTGAATTTTGCATTCTAACATTTCTGGCCCGACGGCAAGGTCGCTAACCGGTGTCAAGTCCTACTAACCACGCCCTTACTCACAAGTGCGCATGCGTGACAGGGGACGGCCTACCCCGTCGGCATCGTGAACTCCATTTAACCAACAAGGAGGGCCCTTACACTCTGCGTCATTTGCTGATGTCATGATGTATGTGTGGGGTGGCTACCAGCCTAAGGAAAGCGTGACTCCCTCCCCCGCATCTTTAGCAGCTAGCGGATATTCCTGCCCCTGAAGTTCTAGGAGGGACCAGTGGCCCCTCCCCCTGGGCCGCCCCTTCCGTGGATGGTGACGCCCCCCCTAGGACCTTAAATTGCTGCTCACCGATCATGACCTTACCGCCACAGGCCAGCATTGTTTCCCGACGATCTGGCCCCCCCACAACTCCCTACCTCACAAAGCCCTTCAACCAAGCTAGGATATTATCACACCATATTGCATTCCCTGCCTCAGTCAACTGGACCCCATCCTGTAAGTACAACTCATCCCCCCAAATGGTCCCATGTGGGATGGTCTGTAAGTGCGTGGTTCGGAAAAGTTTTTCTAACTTGGTATTGATCCTCTTTACCGAGTGATTCAATGCCCTGACGGAATCACCCCCACGCCACTGCAGCCGCGGTATCAGCTGGGACCATACTACAGTGCAGTCAGGGCACACCCTCCTTACCCAACCCGCTGCTGTGATGATCTCTTCCAGGAGGACCCTCCTACCCAGTCTAGCAAGGTCGTTCCCCCCCAGATGGAGAATCACCACCGCCGGTGGTGCTGCATGTTGGGCGACCAACTCTGCAAAGAATCCCCGAAACTGACTGAGGCAGAGACCCCCCCTCCCAAAGAAAGAGATGGACAAACCTTTGTGCTCTAGCTCCCTTCTACCCTTGCCTGTAAAAAAGACATGTTTAGCACGATTAACATATGAATGACCAACAATCCAAACCCTGCCTGACCGCGTCCTGTGTTCCTGACTGTTCACGCCGCGATGAGTCGCCGATAAATCCTGATGATGACCCGAAACGAGTTCTCCGCCTGCGTCACAGAGCGAAGAAAGTGCAAAACCAGAAAAGCAACCCAACGTCAGAAAACTCTAGGTACTTTACAACATGTGTACCCGCACATACCGTTTGTAGCAATTGGAATTGGGTGACCATCTCCCAATTCTTTTAACACTGTTCACATGCAGACCCCTTGTGATTGCCTCAGTAGCTGCGCCTATCCTAAAGGAGTGTGTGCCAAATTCCTTCGGATCAAGGCCCACCCTGGTAATAGTCAACTCCATGACTCTTCTGAACTGGTATTTGGTTAAAGGGGTGCCGTCAGCGTGTAAAAAGAGCGACCCACCCAACAATCCACCTCCCTGCCTGATGAAAGTCTCCACATGGTGTACCGGGCAGCAATGATTGGCCCTCGCCCGGTGCAGTACCACAGTCTCCCCCCGCGCCTCCTGATCAGTTTTTGATCTCAAAATTTTCACCCACAATGTGTCTCCCTGTATTGTTGTGTTCAGGAATTGGATACCCCCTGCCTATCTGCCTTGGAGGCTGCAACCAACTCGCTCAGCCTCAAAGCACCATAAAAGGCTAATGTGAAAGCTGCTTTTAACAATTGTATCTCCCAGTCTGAAATACAGACGTCATGCAATGCAGGCAATAATACCGTCAGCCTCCCCAAGCCTATTGGTTTCCTAGTCTCAGCCGTGCTGCCCTGTAAGCGGCGCCAACCCCTAAAACCCTTCCGCACCACAAAGCTGTTAGTTGGGTCTTTTACTCCCTTTGCCTGTGTGTAGAAGGAGACAGCTGCCCTATGCCTGTTAGCTGTTGCCACTGAGCGACCCTCCTGATGCAGTTTACCAAGATAATCTGTAAAACTGTTCTCTAGAGCCCATTTGGATTCCCAGTCTCACCCCAAGAAAGTGCAAAATGAACCAAACGCCCCTTCATACGCTGTCCTTGTCTTGGGGGCTAAGCTAGCAGCCACGAGGTCCTGTAATTTGGGGCACCAATCTGCCAGAGTGCTGACGGGAAGTGTGTCAGTGTAGGCTCTGCTGATGGAAGATGTTCCCTGAATACCTGCATTTTTTGGCGAGAGAGTGCATCAGCTGCATTATTAAGGACACCTGGTACATGTTTTGCCCTGAATATAACATTCAATTTCAAGCATCTCAACACAATCTCCTTCAAGAGGCGGAGTATGAACCTACAGCGTGCCGCTTGCTGATTGATACACTCCACCACCGTCATGTTGTCTGACCAGAATATCACTGATTTGTTACGCAGAAGTTCTGGCCAGACCATTAATGCAACCCATATGGGGAACAGCTCCAGAAAACCAATGTTGGTTGTCAACTCACTGTACACCCATTCGTCCGGCCACCTGTGGGTGACCCACTTGTTTCCAAGGATGGCACCAAACCCAACACTCCCAGCAGCGTCAGTCCATAAACCTAACTCTGCTGAAGTAATGGGGGGGCCGGACCACACAACCCTGCCGTTGAAGTCCTCCAGGAATGCCATCCATATCTGCATGTCCTGGCGTACCTCAAGCGACAGTCTAGTGCGGTGGTGTTTTTCTCGCAGGCCTTTCATAGCCTGCGCGATTGAGCGAGAAAAGGGGCGAGCCATTGGGATCACCCTCAACGCGAAATTCAACTGACCCACTGTTTCCTGAAGCTGTTGTAAAGAGACCTTCTCTTTGGCCAGGCACGCGCGTAGTGCCGCCTTGAATTTTGACACCTTCTCCTTCGGGAGCCTGAAACAACCCTCCGCAGAGTCTATTTAAATGCCCAGAAATTCTAACTGTCTTCCCCGGCGCCAGCGGGACCCCAAAAGCCCGCATGAGCACGCAAAATTTCTGCAATGCCCGCGCACACTTCTGAGACCCAACCGCGTCCAGGAAGAGAAAGTCATCCAAGTAGTGCATGACCTGCTGATGCCCGGTTGCCTGCCTCATTACCCATTCCAAGAAGGAACTGAACGTCTCAAAATAGGCACACGAGATCGAACAACCCATGGGCATGAATTTGTCCATGTAATACTTCCCATCAAACTTGAACCCCAAAAGGTGGTGATCCCCCTGATGTACAGGGAGAAGACGAAATGCAGACTCTATGTCAGACTTGGCCATCAATGCCCCTGAACCCAGGCCCCTAAGCAACACCACCGCTTGGTCAAAAGAGGCATATTTTACACTGCATACATTCTCATCTATAGCATCATTCAAGGATGCCCCCCTTGGGGCTGAGAGATTATGAATGAGTCTATATTCGCCTTTCTCTTTTTTAGGGACAACACCAAGTGGGGAACAAACAAAGTTGGGCACTGGCACCTCATCAAATGGTCCTGCTATCCTACCCAGGCGTAATTCTTTTTCAATTTTTGCAGCCACTACCCCTGGGTTATGCTTCACAGACAGTTGGTTCCTGCACTCAGTCTTACCTGTGTACCCTCCTGCCGGTATCCTGAAACCCCAAGAAAATCCCTCCTGAAGTAATTTAGCCGCTGCGTGATCTGGGTATCTGTTCAGCCAGGGAATCATTGCCATGACATCAATGGGAGTGTGTGATACTAAACCCTCCTCTTGTCTATTCAGGTTTCTTTCTCCCCCTGGAGCCCTGTCTGCCACCCTTAAATCTGCAGGAGGTCTCGGGGTGCGAGGGGTGCCCACACAGGGAACAGGCGTGTTTGAACTTACATGTGCCCGCTGCCCTAGTGCAGGACCGTTTGTTGAAATCCCAACATACGCCCTTTTTATCCCCCCAACCCTTACTCTTTCCTGGTACCTCACTTCCTTGCGCATGCCGAAAGGGCTGTTGGGGCTTGGCCGGGTATATTTTCTGTGCACCAGTTGCCCCCATCGCTGCTGCCCCCCCAGTTATCTGATTGTACCATGACAGGGAATCCACCATATCCCATGCTAAAGAGGGATTGAATTCTTTAGCTTTCCTGAACGAAATGTCATATTCCTTCCACCCGTTCCCCACCTGTGTCTCGCTCCACATGGCAATCCTGCTCTGGTAGCAGGCCATTTCTGCTTGTAAATTGGGCGACCTTTCAGCTGTAATGGCACTGAACACGGAAAAGGCCCTCATCCAGTTAACAAATGTCTCCTCAACTCTGAACTTAACCAACTCTATTCTCCATTCACTGGGCAACATCCATTCCTTTTGTGACTTGGCATATTCAAGTTCCCTATTATCAATCAGCAAGGAGAATATGTTGATATATTTGCCCGCCCAGATCATCTCTTTCACAGCCTGAGACACATGCTGCGCCAAATTCTCCTTCCTTGAGGGCATAGCACCATCCTTAAGTAATGGCAAAGCCACCTCCTTACCACTGTCATTGACTTGTGACGTAGCACCATCCTTCTTTGCCGTCTGCTCACTGGCGGAACCTGTTAGGGGAGTAATTGGTGCCAATGGTGCCCCTTCCCCCGCCCTGGCCAACTTAATCATCTCAACCAGTTTCAAGACTTCCGCTGAATGATCTTGGGAAGATGGCAATACCCCCCCCTAACTGTAACCAGGGTAAAACGGCGGCTATCTGGGATGCCAATTCCACCGGGACAACGTTATTCGGGGGGGTTGGGACCCCGACGGGGGCAATGTTCACGGGGTTGACGGGGGCAATGACCCCAAGTGGGGCAACCGGCAATGCTGGCGTAGGAGGAGCTGGCCCAGCCGGTGCCATTGGGGGCATCACGGGAGTATCCTTAGGCACTCCCACTGGCATTCCCTCCCCCTCAGCTGTATTCTTGGGCGTTGCGCTTGCAGTTTTCTTTGACTTACCCCTTAGGAGGGGTGACAAAATCACCTCTAGTCTGTGGTGGGTTGATTATCCTTCTTGGCCTGCCCTGTGGACCAGGAGGCCCATCCAACCTCTGATTAATTTCTGCCACACTCCTACCTAGCTCATCCACCTTACCCAAGCACCTATCAATCGCCGTCATCCTGCGCATCATAGTCTGCATCATTTGCTCCATGCGGGCACTCTTATTAACTTGTGCCCCCGGCATACTCTACAATACTCAATGCAAACTAATCCTAGCCAACCCAGGCAATTGTACCTTCTTTCAGATGGAGGATGTGAAGATGGCCGTAAGCACCATGCAACTGTGACCGCAAAACACACCAAGCTAGTCTTAGCGTGTGGGCGAGCGCCAACCCCTCGTAGGAAGGTCTCAAGCCCTGCGGCCCCCCAGAAGCAATGAAGTGCAGGCCCGCCTCACTCCCCTTACCACCGATGACCCGTGTGTCCTCAGCCCGTTGCCGTGCTCTGCGCCCGGGATCCGTTGTCTGCCACTGGAAAAACCCACAGTCAAGCTTCCTACGAAAAAACAAATATTAATAGCTTGCAAAACACTTTGTGTAATTAATCCCAGTGCCTGGAAAAACTTGCAGCAACCAGAAACCCTTATCTAGTGCCAGAAATTAGCCCAGTCTCAAAATTATGCTTCAAAAACCGGCTTTAAACAGTTTTACCCCCGCACTATCTCATTGGTCTCCCCTCCAGTGGCTGCCCTGCTGGGACCTGCTTCGCCCCTACCCTGGAAAATCAAAACTACAATGATTTTGGCCCTAACGCGTGAAAAAGACAAAAAGGCCGTCGATCCCCCTGCTGCCTGTCACGCTGCTCGACCGGCACCCCTCCACACCTTACCGGACTATGCGCCGCCCAGAATACCACAACGCCGGTCTCAATGCTCACGCCGGTCCGTCCTCAGCTGCTCTGCAAGTCGCTGGGCTGCTCCGCCTGAACCGCCGCTGCTGCTGCTGACACGAGACGCGCACGAACGCACACGAGACATGAACCTGGAGAGGGAAAAAAGGAAGAAAATTATACGCCCCGAGCGTGGGGCACACAAGGTATTCGGGGAGCGAGCCAGGGGCAAGAGGGCACCCCGCTCGCGCCCCGGGCCTTTTAAGGCGCTGTTGCACCAGGCTGTACCGCTGCTTCCGGGTCACGGGGGAGGCATCAGCCTATCGGTGGTGGGGGCGCGCCGCATGTGTCATCGCCACGCGACGCACCCCCACCACCGAGAGGCCGGGGGGGGGCGCCGCACCGCCATGTGGGCGGGAGGGCCGAGCGGCCCCCCCTTTACATGCGATGTAACAACACGTAGCCATTACTACACGTGTTTTTATATCGCATGCGCTGTTACAACGCATGCGATGTAATGCTGATCCACCTCGTTGTGAGGAAACAGAGGCTCTTCCATTTCTTCACAACGACGTGCACCACCCCTCGAAGCAGGAAGCAGGAACCGGGAGAAGAGAAGTCGACGCTGGAGAGGAACCACGAGGAAAGAGCGGTAAGGGTGATTGTGCTTGGGGTGGGAGTAGTGTGGGTAGTGGTTTAGGGTTGTGTTGTAGTGTTGTAGTGTTTTAGGGTTTAGGGTAGTGTAGTGGTGTTTGGGTAGAGTAGGGGGTCGTGCTAGGGGTAGTGTTGTAGTGTTTGTGTTGTGTAGTGGTTTAGGGTTTAGTGTAGTGTTGTAGTGTTTGTTTGTGTAGTGTTTCAGGGTTTAGGGTAGTGTTGTAGTGTTTGTGTAGTGTAGTGTTTTAGGGTTTAGGGTAGTGTTGTAGTGTTTGTGTAGTGTTTTAGGGTAGTGTTGTAGTGATTGTGTGTGTAGTGTTTTAGGGTTTAGGGTAGTGTTGTAGTGTTTGTGTAGTGTAGTATTTTAGGGTTTAGGGCAGCGTTGTAGTGTTTGTGTAGTGTAGTGTTTTAGGGTTGAGGGCAGTGTTGTAGTGTTTGTGTAGGGTTTTGGGTTTTAGGGTAGTGTTGTAGTGTTTGTGTAGTGTAGTGTTTTAGGGTTTAGGATAGTGTAGTGTTTGTGTAGTGTAGTTGTGTAGTGTTTTAGGTTTTAGGGTAGTGTTGTAGTGTTTGTGCAGTGTAGTATTTAAGGGTTTGGTGTAGTGTTGGAGTGTTTGTATAGTGTAGTGTTTTAGGGTAGTGTCAGGGGGTTGTGCAGGGTAGTGTAGTGTTATTGTAGGGAGAGAACTGGGGGTCGGGGGAGGGTTGTGCAGGGGTAGTGTAGAGTCACTTACCTTGCAAACTTTAACCACTAGTATAGCTTTACCACGCATGCCTTTGCGTTGTAATGGCATGCATAGTAAAAGCATACTCGTGGTAAAAAGTTGCGATGTAATGGCATGTCGTCGTTGTCATTGACATCGCTTAGTAATACCTGCATTGTAATGGCACGCGTGGTATTGGTATGCGATGTAATGACAAACATTCTCTTCTGAATGTATTTCAGTTGTAAGAGTAGGGCAGCTGTTCACAATAATAAAAAAAAATAAAGTTCCTCCCCCAAAGGAGTATTTATGTTGCGATAAAGCTCATTAGAGAAGAAAAGTTTCAGCCATTTTAGGGATCCATAAGAAATTGACAATTGCTCCCTATTTGGATTCCCAGGGTAAGATGGATGGCGGCTAATGATGTTGGCCAGATATGAGCACGCTGCAAGGGATTTTCTCTCCTACCTAATGCTTATTTTGCTAGATACATCCCACCTGAGAGGAAGCCTTTTCTATCGCCCTTCGGCGGAATATTTTATAATGCCACGCGCTGCTTTCTTCCATCTCACTTATTTTGAGATGCCAAGTATTGGCAGCCTTGCAGGACGCACAATAATTAGGGGCAATAGTATCCCCCGGGTTGCTTGTAAACCTTTAAGCAAATGGAACCAGAGAGGCTTCCTTCCTCCTAATAATTTAGAATTTTATTGAAGAATAGACATTAGATGTCTCATCGCGTCCAGAATAAATAGGCTTCAATTGAAGTTGTGATCTTTTTACAGGGCCAATGTTGAAGTTATGTAAATAAGTACAGTGCCTCTGCTTGTGGAATTTCACTGGTATTTTTGTGGAGTGAATAAAAATGACATGTATATCTGAGTTAATTATTTGCATCTGTTCTGTTGTCATAGATTTTCACCTAGCAGTTTATTGTTTAAAAACTCAACTCAAATTTAAAGGAGAAATTGTTTGCTTTTGTGGAATCCCAGTTGTACACTATAAATAAGCAGTGCTATATAATGTAGCCAACTTTTCCTCTGCGATTTAGCCTGACTTGGCTACAACTGTAGAAGTAGCTAAACCCAACCATTGTTTTCTTGGCTATCACAGACAGAATTTGGGGATACATTTCCTATCCTCAAAATAGGGGTATGTATTCATTTATTTATGTTTGTGTTTTATATAAAGCGCTAGCTAGACCCAGGAGTATCAGAGCGACTTACAAGATGTGATCATAGGTTAATTCGAGATACTTGTGAGGATACGTGTGGGTCGAATGCAGTCAAAGGAGGTATATACAAAACAGCAATAAAATAGTGAGAACAGACACTTAAAGTGCATATCAATATAGTATGAAAATAATGACATTCAGTAGATCATAGTGAAAGAGACTGTAGAGGGGGGCTAGGTCTTTAGGAAATGTGAATCAAAGTGCCAGAGTGCTGAAGTAGTTGTTAAGCAGTAGAGATTTGAGGTCCCGTTTGACTGTAACTCCACACACCACACAGGCATGATAAAATTGCAACAGTAGTGCCTCTCCCCCTCAGAGATTCCTGCTAATATGGCAGGAGTAATCTTTGGGAGAAACATCCTTACCTTCATGGCAGCATTCATTTAGGCCTGGCCTTTGAGACATGCAACTATTGCTTCAAAAAAAATAAAAGTCATATATAATAAACCTATATAGAGGGGATTTTGGTCTGTGGTCTTCGCCCATTCGTCTGTCATGATGAGGCAAACCTAGCATACCATGCTTAATGTTGTTGAACAGATTTCACAGAAAAGTAGAGATTCTAGACCATGATTTAACAATCCTATAGTACAAGCAAAGCTCTATAAAGCATTTGCCGCATCAGATTTATGTCAATAAAAGAATTGTTTCCATATTGTGTCTATATGTACACAAGCAGCTGTCTTTGAAATAGACATCGTAAAAGCAGGTCAGAGGCCCATAAATACACCTGCTCCAAGCATTAAGCTCGGTCATGTTAGGCTAGCCTAAAAGCTGCATGTACAAGCATCCCCTTTTAGTTTTGACTGAATTCACAAAACCCATGAAAATTCTTGATATTGGACATAATTTCAGAGTTTCATTGGTTTCACAAAGTGCTCAACAGCATGACATATACACATGCAGATTTACCACCTAATTCTGGTATACAAATCTAACATAAATTTGCATTAGTGTATTTAATTTTATTTCTTTTGCCACAACAAAAAAAGCCTTGCTATGGAGATAACCGTTCCCCTATACCATACCCGCTTTTTCAATGAGGACGTTCCTGCTCATTTTCATGAATAAAATGCACGTACAACCATTCAGAGGTGTAAATCTGCATGTGTTAATGGTCAAGCTCCACCTGCAAGTGGTGAGTGAATGCACATAATCTTCCAAGGTTGTGGATGTTAATCTTCTTTTGCTGGTAGACATATCCAGAAACAGCTGCAACCCTACCTGTGACCATTAATTTGTAGTGTGGAGTCGGAAACTAGGACCCTGGGGCCAAAGCTGAAGAGGTTTAGATAGGAAGCGATTTCATGAGGCAGAAAGGTGAAGTGACATCAGGGAAGGGGTTTGATGTACAGTAGAGGATGATGGAGGAAATAAAAGAATGCTATAAAGCATCTACTCTGTCTATGTGTTGATTCCTGGGGAAGCTGCAAAACAGTGCAACTGGTGACAAAAGGTTTAGTTGAACTTGTGCCCCGGATGCAGAATCCATGCTGCGACCTGTAGTGTTGGGCCCCACTACAGGTGTTTTTGTTGGGAGAACGTTTGTGGGCCTAGAAATAAGGATGGGGCCACACAGAGGGTCTTTTGGTATCGTGGTCTATTACGTGACTGCCAGTCAGCCCAATCACTGGTTTATTTATCTGGATCCCTATGTCATTCGGGACCCATCCACAACCCGGATGAATGCCCGTATTGTCACTATAACCACCCCACCAACTTGGTGAGGTGTTACATTAAATTCCTTACCCACTTTAGCAATATTTACAACAAATTGAGCTAACAATATACCAGAAATGAATTCGAAGCAAAAGGTACCCAGTTACCGGCATCTGCACTAGAGCAGCTGCAGCCGTAAATGATCAGGGAGCGGAGTCCATTTTCTATGCTCACCGGTAGGCTCTGCTGGTTTGGACTAAATGTAACTCGCATCTTATCACTGTGTTGGGAATAGTCCAGTGAGGAGTCTTGTCGAGGTGATGAGGGAGACTGTACGAGGTTGTCGTCACTCATGCCTGGATAGAAAAAATGTTCACTGTTCCATCAGTCCTCACTCTGAACTTTCTTGAAAAATTAAACATTTCCTGTGACCTCTTGACGGGCGGTGACCCTCATGCTTTTGCAGTATATAACTGTCCATGGATGTTCAAATGGTAAGCGGAACTTGCTACCATGGTAGCGGTCCTTGAGATACAGAGTGTCACCTTGCTGGTTTTCCGATTGATGGGCCCTCTATCGAGCACTAGATCTTTCGTTAGTGGCCCTTCTCCTGCTGAATACTTCAATATCATCTATGGGATCGAGAACCCATGTGGGGTGATGGAGAACGGTATCAGCGATGACATGCCCTGTGCAAGCATATCCAGGGGCTTAACTTGTTGTTGCGTGGGGAGTCTGTCTGTACTCATGCAGGAACCCATAAATGGCTTTCTATATCAGTTGGTGGTCAGTGCGGGCTATCCTGACTATCTTGTTGGTGGTCCGCATGAATCTCTCCATTTCACAGTTGGCCTGGGGCAATCTCATTGTCACTTTGTGAAGATGGATGCCCCTCGACTTCAGGTAATCCGCAAACTCTTGGCCATGAAAAGGAAGACCGTTATCCTTCTTTACAAACTTAATTATCCTGTGAGTGGCAATGACTTTCCCCACTTTTGCGATTACTTCTGTTGTGGTCTGAGAGCCATCTATATCCACTTCTGGGTATTTGGTATAGTCATCAATGATGACCAGGGCATGCTACCCATCAGGTAGATGGCCAAAGTCTGGACTTGCATTGTCCCATAGGACTTCAGGTCCTTTTTGAGTGATTACAGGAGGGGCTGTTCCGGAGTGCCTGCTAATTGTCACCTGTGGCACAACCTGACAGCGCTCTCCACCATTTCGCCCAACTCCGGCAACCAGTTTTTTGGCACAAAGTCAGCTCTATGTTTTGACCACGCCTTTATGGCCATGTTGTGTCAGTTGCACTAATTGAGAAGTGAGGCTCAATGGTATGACCAGCCATGGCCCCTGGATCAGGCAGCCTCTTTCATCAGTTAACAGTTCTTGGCGGGTGTGGAGAAATGAGTCAAGTGCCTTTATTGCCTCAGGAGTTCTTCAAGACCAGTGCTTCTTCAGGCTTTTCCAGTCATTCAAGTGAATGACTCCAATTGCTACCTGTAAACCCTCATCTTCTTGTGTGGATTGTATTAGGGTGTCAAATGCCAGTGGGAGTGGACTGGATTGTTCAGCGACATACCGCTCGGAGATCGACATGGTGTTCCTTCAATAACTTGGCATAGACAAGGGTATCATCACTTACATTGATGATGCCGGGTAGGCCACACAGCAGCTCCCTTATGGTGTTTTGAAAGAACACAGTCGTACTGGGTATACTGAAGTTGAGACGGAGATACCTGCGTAAACAGATATATCTGAAGTCCGGGTAGAACAGTAGTTGATGATATCCAGACCTGAGATCAACCTTCGAGAACCATTTGGTGCTGCTCAATTTACCCAGTATGTCATCTATCGTGGGGGCTTGGTTTTGTTCCCGCTTGATGGCGATGTTGGGAAGTCTCATATCCACACATAAGCGGACCTGCTCCGGTTGGTTTGGCTTCTTGGCTACCACGATCAATGAAACCCACGGAGTAGGTCCGGTGACCCTCTCAATGATGCTGGCTTGCTCAAGCTTCTCTAGCTCTTCTTCCACTTTCGGTCTAAGGTGGAAAGCTATGGGGTGATGTTGTAGGTCCACCGGTTGGATAGAGGTGTGTATATGGAGCTTGACCTCTTTGTTCTTTAGGGCGCCAACGCCTCTAAAGGTGGTGTTGAACTCTTCTAAGATAGTTGCTAGTTCCTCTTCCAGCACTTCCAAAGCAAAAGAGATCAGCCCTAGTACCTTTGCGTTTTCTCCGCTGACAAGCATACTATATTCCTCTTCTGCTATATAAACTGTCATGTCTACACCAATTTCATGATGGGACACCGTGGATTTGAAACAACCTATGAGGGGAATCACTGATTTCTGTCCACCTGATTTTGTTAATTTGTCTTGACCTCTCTTCAGTTTACTCATCCCTCTTCCTCTACAATTGTTCCTTTGTTATATTTTACTGTTTGCTCATAGGTTTTATCTCCCTTATTTTATTTAACTGTATATAACCCTCGAATCCCAAGATCATTGCCTTTCTCTTGTTTAGATGGTGAGATTCTCATGTACTTGATTGTATTTTGCTTGTAACTACTGTTCCTTTGATTTTGACGTGCTCTTGCTTCTGTAAAGTGCTCTGATACCTATGGGTCTAGGCAGCGCTATATAAAACCTTTAAAATAAAAATAAATAAATAAATGTGCAAAGACTTTGGGCCCAACTGACAAAGGCAATCTGAGACAAACTTCTAACTTTATGACTTTTGGTACTCAATGAAGTAATTTACAAGTTGTATCTTTACGTCTGCAGTTGGGCCGGAATCTCCACCTCAAGCCAAACTCCCCGGCTAAAGCCGTACTCTCCGGCTTGAGCCGTAATCTCCACACCCCGGGCAGAATCTCTGGCTATGCCGTATGAAGTGTAATCAATGGGCTGGAACACAATTTTTACAAAAAGGAACATTAGGAACGTGAGGTAAATGGCAGAGGAGGCCATGACAACTAGTTTACATAGAGCAAAGGGTGTGGAAAGACACTGCATCCCATCCCAGAAAAGTTTGCTCCTTTGCACCATGGTACATCAGTGCACAATTTGCGCTCCCCTCAGTGTTGACTGTAGTGTTACAGCAAAGTTTGGTGAAACACTACAGTCAACACTGAGTGGGGTGTAACACTACACTCAACACTGAGTGGAGCGCAAATTGTGGACTGAATGTACCATGATACAAAGGAGCAACCTTTTCTGGTATTTGATGCAGTGTCTTAAAAAATCTAAAAATGACTCCCCTAAACTTCATGGGCACCTGGTTCCAGCGTTACTATTTGTAGATGACACCATCCTGGTTCCGCAGATGCCCAATAGTCTCCAAAACCTACTGGACAACTTTAATATTTATTGTAAAGAAAAAGGTCTAGAAATAAATATTGGAAAAACGAAATACATGGCCATAAATCCTCATAAGAACTTTAGGAGAAACTTTAGGATGGGTGAGCAAACACTAGAGGATGTATCAAATTTCACTTATCTAGGTATAACACTTTATTCAAAATTGTCATGGAAATTACAAACAAATTATTCCACAAGGTTTCATGCGAAGGGGCCCGAGGCTATCTCCAATAAATATAACTCATCCATGAGCAAACCGATTACACCGGTCTTAACGATTTATAAATATAAAACACATGCAGCCACCTTATACAGATCTGAACTGTGAGGCACTGGCAACACTAAACAACTCACATCCAGGGAGAATATGTTCATGAGAAGGATATTGGGACTACCATTGGCAACACCACTTGTCCCGATGTTCTATGATCTAAATATTAAGCTGATAGGGCATATTGCAACATTATGCACGCTTCTCTATTGGATTAGATTATGGACAACACTGGAGCTGGTGGACTATAGAGAGAGCATTAAAGACATTTTAGAACTCATTAGACATGTAACCTTTCCCTAGCTTAGACACATCAAGAAATGGTTTACCGAGCCCGGCCTCCTCTCCTATTGTCGGAACCTCAACTGCTGATGCAAAGTTCTAAGACAATCCTCAAACAAATCTACTGGGGATATGTTCAAAATGCACTGCGTAGTAACTCCAATACAGGCAGATTAACAACACAATTTTTCAATGCCAAATCAAATTCATGTTATGAAGAGTTTCTTGATACTATTCAGCCACATTTGGCAAGAATCCTGTATTTGAAAGTCCGGTACGAAACTCTCCAAATTAAGAGCTGGACTGCAAAATGGAAAACACAGGGACAATTATCCTGAACCTCATGTACCTTAGGCTATACTGAAGATGTTGCGCGCATCCTGTTCTTCTGCCCGGCATACAATAAGGCAAGTAAGAAATAGATTCGCCCATTATGCAAAAGTTAAGGGTTTAGGAAGCACCAAGACACCCTTAGAGTGATGATATACGATACAACACCATACATAGTTTTTTGCGTGTATGAATATTTATAAGCGAAAGGATTCACACAGGGCAAGATGAGGCTGAAGTTTTAATGATGGAATGAGCAACATACTCCTCTTTTTCAAGTACTGTATTGTGGATGATGATTGCTTTAATGTAAATTTGATATATATTATATTGCACTATTTTTAATTGACTAGGATACAACACAAAGAGTGAATTTTTATATGTATATATATTCTTTTAGTGGTTATTAACCTGAATAAAAGTTAATTGACAACCAACTCATCCTTGCTGGGACCCTTCTCACTTTTATATACATATTTTTAACATAAATTCCACATGTGTTTTATTCAGTATGTATTAAATATTTATATATATTTTATACTAATATCCAATTTATACTTTACATTTAAAAAACAAAATTCTGCAACATTGTTTTATATGTTTTTTACATTTTTCCATACATTTATTCAAATGTTTTACAATACTTCCATTCATTCCAATGGAGAAATCATCTGTTATCAGTTTTATTTAGCTATCATGATTTTTTTGTTACTGTTACCTTCTAATTTGTAATTTATTTGTGTTATTTTTAGTTTAATTTCCCTGAGCCTTGTTGCTGTAAAGTGCTGCTGTTTGTTGGAACAGGGAAGTTCTTTTTTAGGAGCTTATATGAGTTTTGAGGGTAGGGATTGTTTAGGGTTGAGGTCAAGAGGTTAGTTATAGTGTTGTTTGTAGGTCTTTTAAATATATTTAGCTGTATTAATAGTCGTATTTGTCATTAGTTTGACATTTTGTATTTTATATACCCTTTTATTAATGTATTGTTATGTTAAATTGTGTTATGTTACGTATATTTTATTGGTGAAGTGTGATGTACATGTAATTTTTGGGAATGTAATGTGTTTTACAGATGGGTTATCTTATTTACTTTAGAGGTTTTTATCTACAAACGTAACCTATTAGCATCAACAGTTTCAGGTTTTTTTTAAAGAAATCAAGTTTAATTTATAACAAATCAATGTGTTTAACTTTTATTTCCTTTTTTTTACTTTACTGGAGCGTTTCTTTTTTTAAACACTTTTTTCAGTTTTGTATGGTTCCTAGATACTTTGGATTGCTTTGATGGATCACTATTGGATTTCTCTTTATTTTTGATTTTTTTTGTGGGTTATTTAAATAATATGTTTTCCTTTTTTGGTGGATCATCATTTTTGACTACATGGATATGGAGGAAGATCTGCAGCTACAGAACAATACATTTTATATGTTTAATTTATTTTGGGCGGTAAATGTGATATTTTAGTGTTTGTGTAAATATCGTTATTGTTATGTGCAATTGTGTGGTTTATGTATTATAATGAATCTATTTGATGGATTGAGTTAGTTGTTTAGTTTCTTAGTTGGTGATGGTTACATTTTTCATTGAAATAATTTATATATTATTTTATTATTTCATTCTTCATTAACATTGGAATTATATTTAATTTTTAGACTGATGTAATAAAATATAATATTTATTATTCATAAAAAAAAGTTGTCATATTGCTTCAGATTTTGTGATTGTGTTTTGGGACTTTGAGAGGTAACTATTTATTTTATTAAATGTTTTTGGCTATCATTTTTAAGCAATCTACTCCTTTATATTTATGAAGAGTGTGACTTTAACCCTTTCCGTGCTCATGACGGAACCACTCCGTCATGAGCCACGGGTGCCGTGTGCTCATGACGGAGTGGTTCCGTCATGCTGCGGCCGTTGGCAGCCGCTCTGCCCACGCGGCGCTAATTCCCCGCCTGTGCGGGCGATTAGCGCAGTGGGCGGAGACGTGACGGAACCACTCCGTCATGAGCACAGCTCACCCGTGACTCGTGACGGAGTGGTTCCGTCACGAGCACAGCGCCACCGCAACTGCCCCCAAACCCCCCCAGCGCCGCGGCGGAATTCCTGCCGCGGCGAAGGGGTTAAATTTTAGCAAATGATACATTCGTTTGTTTTGTTTCATAAGCTTAGGGGCAGTTTGTATGTTTATTATTTACATGTAAAATTATGCAACTGCTTCTATTTTATGTACTTACATCCATGTTCTGTTTAGATGTTTCTCACTGTTTTGCAATTCTTCCGTTGTTGGTGTTCTAATGTGGACCAGATGATTTCTTGTCTGTTGGTTGGAAAAAAAAACCTTAGTTTCATTTTAAATATTAATTTTTTGGGAGTTTGTAGAGGTTGAAGCCGCTAGGTTTATTTTTGCTCGCTATTTGGTCAAGGCTCTAGTTTTATTAATTTTTGTATACTTACTTTCTTATATCTTTTTCCTGGTTTGTGATAGTTTTTCTGGCAATTTCTCATTTTCAAGTCGTACTTTTTCTTTTAGGAAGACCTATGTAAAGAGATAGAAGCTGGAAAGTGTTTTATTATTTGCTATTTTACAGTTTTAAGTTTATTAAAAAGTATTTTTTTTTTTTTTTTTTTTTTATTGCACAGTTACTTAAAACCATTTGCAATGCAACTAAACAATTAAAAACAAAACCTAAAAGAGATTCATTTACAATTATAACCAATTTCATTCCGTGGAAAGTACAAATAAAACATTAAAAGTTTAAAATGTGATAAGGTAATTATGTGTGAAGCATAATGTCGGAGGTGTGTCTTAGTCTGTCCACTGCGAGTCTGTTTACTTGCAGTTGGCTTACTCTTATTCTTTAACAAGTCTGGAACGCACTTCCTCCATATATCTCCCAATTCTAGCCAGGTAGGTCGTTAAAGTGCAGGAAAATAGAGCCACAACAGCTTCTTTTACTGTCCGAACACCTTTGCGTAGCCATATTGGCTTTAGTAGCTTCTGACGGAGTTGTAACAGACCCGGGCAGCAGCACATTAGATGTAGTAATGACTCTGTTTTGAACATGCAGATTCTGCAGCTGATTTTATGATCAAGTGCTTTCCACCCCGGATTTAATTCTTTTATCTGGAAAGGCACTAGTCTAGCCCACTGAATGTTTTTTAGGGCCTTTCTCCCCCATGCTTGATGAAGGTAAGGCTGGGATTTGTGCTCCATGTATGTAGCGATCAGTCCTGATTGACCACTTCCACTCTCAAAGTGCGCTAGATAACTTTCTCTTGACAGTTGGTAGCATTGTTTGTTAATTTCCCTCTTGAAAGCCAAGTAGGTTATGGCTTGTTGTTCCCAATTCTGAGTTGCCAAATCTAAGGCTTCTGCTGCTTCCTGCATTTAGACCTGCCATGGATTAGGAGGTCCTCCATAGGTGGGTTTTAACATGCTCTTTAGGCTCCCTTCCGGAGCTTTGAGTACGTGATAATAATATTTTGTGTGTGTCCCCAAGCATTCTTTACTCTGTTGCACCAGTCCAAATTCCAGTCGGATCCCGCTATTGCGGGTGTATTTGGGTAGTTTAAATATGCGTTTGTACGCCCTGCATTGTGCTTTTTCCATCATTGTGATCATTTTACCTGGGAATGCCTGCTGTGCGTACCCCGCGATTGCCCTTATTTTAGATTGTAACACCTTTCTGATTGGGATGGTGGTTGGGCTCTGCATTTTCTCATGTAGTTTACACAAAGCATAGATTGTAGATTCTACTTTAGATTTCATTTTGTGTAGGTGCAAAGTTGCTTTGCCCGAGTCACTCAGCCAACACCCGAGATAGTTATAAGACTTTGAAACAGATATTGTTTCTTTGCCCATGTGCCATTTGAGAAGTGTTTTTTTTTACAACTCCCGAAGATCAATACTTTGGTCTTTTCAGGATTTATTGTTAAGTCATTGATCTGATTGTAGGCATTTAGAGCATCTAGTCCCCTTTGTAGTCCTATTTTTGTGTGGTCCATCACCACTAAGTTGTCCGAGTATTGCAAAATGTGGATTTTATTGATTCCAATTTTTGGGACTGCGAGGTTGGCGTTATGGAGCCTCTTGCCCAGATCCTCTGTGTATAGATTGAAAGGTGTTGGGGCAAGTACACTCCCCTGTTTTAGGCCTCGATTTGTAAGGCACTTTTATGTTGTTGTGTTGTTTGCTAATTTAACTTTGATCCAAGTATTGCTGTATAACGAGATGATAGCGTTGAGGAGGCCAGATGGAATTTGCCAAATACGCAATTTGTACCGAAGCTTGCAGCGTGGCACCCCGTCGAAGGCTGCTGAATAATCTATGAAGCTGACAAAGACTGGTTTCTTATTTTTGACGTTGGCTTGCTGACTTAAGTAAGATATGGCCATGATGTTATCGATTGACGAACAGCCTTTGCGGAAACCTGTTTGATAAGGGGGGAGGATTTAATTGTCTTCAACCCATCTGTTTAGTTCTGTCAACAGGGTGTTTCCGTAGGCTTTCCCTTCTATGTCTAGAAGGGCGATTTATCTGTAGTTTTTAGGTACTGTATTATCGCCCTTCTTGTATATGGGTTGAAAGATTGACCCGCGCCACGAGTCTGGCACCTTAGCCTGTAGCCGCCATTCGGTGAATAGATTGGATAGGACGCTCCCCCAGTATGTTGGATCTTCCCTAAACATTGTACCGGGTAGGCCATTGGGACCTGGTGCCCCATCTTTCCTTATTTTTTAAACTATTTTTTCAACAGCTGTTGCATCTTGGTCACTGCTCACAACTACATTAGTAGGTTCCACTACTTTGGGGTCGATTTCGATCCTGTATTTTTTTTTCCCGTACGACTCGTATCCGTATTGTTTTCCGTACGAATCGCACTAGTCACGTCCGACCCGTGAAGTACGATTCGTACAGGAAAAATACATACGGATCGGGCCGATCCGTACGAATCTTATCGGGAAAAGTTGTACGAGACGGACCCGGACACTTTTCCGTACGAATCGCAAAAATACAGTCCGAGCGTACAAATACGATCCGGACCGGCTTTCCGGTGTACGATTCGTACGGAAAACGTCCCGTACACGGGAAATGACTAGCCGCTACGAAGCGAAGTTTGTATGACTCGTATCCCGGGAAAAGCTGTTGCCGGGGTGCGAGTTGTACAGGCATACACCCCTGTGCGTTGTGTATGTACGCACCATACCCCCAGCGCGTATGTACGCACCGTACCCCCAGCACGTATGTATGGTGCGTCCCCTCAGTGCGAATGTACGGTGCGTACCCCCAGTGCGAATGTATGGTGTGTACCCCCAGTGCGAATGTACGGTGCGTACATTCGCACTGGGGGTACGCACCGTACATTCGCACTGGGGCTACGCACCGTACATTCGCACAGGGGGTACGCACCGTACATTCGCACTGGGGGTACGCACTGCACATTCGCACTGGGGGTACGCAACGTACATTCGCACTGGGGGTACGCACCGTACATTCGCACTGGGGGTACAGTGCGTACATACGGGCTGGGGGTACGGTGCGTACATACACAACGCACGGGGGTGTATGCCTGTACAACTCGTACCCCTGGGGACTCAGCTTTTATGGCTGTTATTGACTCCCGAAAAAAAAGAGCCGTACGGAGTGACGTAGGGATGAATCGTACTTGCTGGGCCATAAAACGCTGCTTAAATACGTACGGACTTCACGTACAGGCTGTTCCGGATCAGATTCGTAGTTTTTTTTTACCCATACGGTCTTTTGTACGATTCGTACGGAAATAGGCTTTCTGTACGAATCGTACTTCCTAGGTTGTACGGAAAGTTTACCCGGTACGAGTCACACGGAGAAAACGCTCCGTACGACGATTCGTACAGCCTTTTTCCAGGATTGGAATCGGCCCCCTTGTGTATACTTGCTGTGTGGCCATCCATGGTCCTTCCAATTTCAATGCAACCTTCCTTTTCCACGTAAATTGCTGACACATGTCTCAACCATGCTTCAGCATATACCGAGTTATGCCAATCTACTTTATCATTATCCAACTGGGCTATATATTGCCAGAGTTGTCGATGTTTATGGGGTTTTGTTAGCTCGTCCATTCTTCATCAAGCTTGTTTTGCTTGAGCACCCAAAGCAGTTGTTTCCGCTCTTTGTGAAGTTCATTGCGCTTGTCCATTGTTCTATTTGAACCTGCAATCTTATGTGCTCTTTTTGCCTTGTTTAGGTTGCGAGTAATATCACTCAGTTTTGTGTTGTTATGCGCGGTTTGTACAGTAGTTTTCTCTTCTGGTTTGGGCTCAACTTTCTTCAAAGCTGTTTTCAGGGCAGTGGTCCACTCTGACCAATTTTCCATGTTGGGCTCAACCCCAGAATGATTGCCTGTGCGTTCTTGTCTTTCTTTCCAGTCTTTAAATGCCGTCACCTGATGCTTGTTCCATTTTATTCTTCTCTCCTAGGGCATGTTCCTCAATGCCTGTCGATTGGGCTACTGCAATGATTTTTTCCAGTTCTTTTATTGTTATGTTCAGTTCAACCTGGAGCAATCCATGATCGCTAGTGTCATCTGCTTTAATTTCAAATTTTCCAATCTTGCATGCGAGTTGGTTGCATAAGAAATTATAATCGATTGTGGAACAGTTCTTAATTGTAGTTATCCTTTAGTTGTTTGTGTCTGAGCTTTTTGATAGGTTCTCGACGGAATTGAGGTCGTAATTTAATAAGAAATTGTTGAAAGTTTTTTCAGCGCTGGTTAGGTGCTTCCTTTCACACTGCTTTGTTCCCAAGTGTTGCAAGTTGAAGTCCCCCGCAAGCATTTTCGCCGGTGACCAGTGTGTACAAAGAATTTACTGTATTGTTGTTATCATAGATTTTGTGGCCTCTAATTTCGATTGACCTAATGCGTTTTAGTATACATTTATTAAAAGCAGTGAGGCGCAGTCTTCGTTATCCCTTTTTCCTTTAATTGAAAGTACCTGCAGCATATTTGAGTCCGTGTTTATAATCCTTACTGTTAGTTCTTTTGCGTGTTTGACAAAAGTCGAGATCCCACCTGATGGTCTTCCGTAGTGATTGTGTTTAGTGGCTAATTTATGGAAGCCAGCATATCTTTCCAGGTGTACCAGCTCTGTAGCCCAGGTTTCTTGAAGGCAGATGATATCTCCCTCTAGCAGTTTGTTTGTTGCTGTGACTTGTTTCAGGGCTTTTTGTAAACCTGCCACATTCCAGGAGACAAGTTTTAAGGCTGTGTGGTGTCTTTTGGAATAGCCCTGATGTACCGGTGTTTACAGCTGTTGACAATTTTGTCTTGGGATGCGCTCGAGGGTCCCCGGAGAAATCAACTATGAGTTCTTTTACGTCAGGTATGATGAGTGCTGGTCTGAGTGTCACTGTTATTCCCCTTATTATTCTCGATCGATCGTATTTTCTGGGGTGTCTCCTCTTTCATTATTCTGTTTGTGTCCTCCTGTGTTCTAACCGATATACTAAGGTTTTTAAAATTTCGATCTAGTTGTATATTCGAGGTAACTTTCAAAATACTGTGGGGCTGTTCCTTTACTTTCTTTGTGTGGTTGGCAGTATTTGACGGTCCAAGTAAGATTAGCGGTTATTTTTCTTGTTCGGGTAACAGCCTGAGGTTGCTTCTTTCCTTCCCCCATTTTGTCTTTGGGGTTCTCCTATGATATTTTGTTCAGACAGATTTCTTTTGTATCCCGTGTGTCCCTATTTGCTGCCTCCACTTGTTCAAGTTTCTCCTGTATTTCTCGGGTAGCTACTTCAGTTGTAATTTTCGCCACTGCAGGACCATCTCTGGACTGTATGTTTACTTTAGGCAGTTTTATAAAGATTGGATATCGTTTTTTATTAATTTGCAGGTCCTGTTTTTTATCTGATGTTATTACTGGTTCGTTTGAGGCGTATGTTGACTGCCCCCAACTTCTTCTAATTTGTGTAGTTTTTTCACACTTCTTTTGTTTTCTTAATTTTTTCTTCATGCGTCTTGTAAGGTTCATCTGTGTTGGTTGGATTAAGGTTTCCTGCTTGTCCTCTGTATTTCATTTTTCTGTAGTGGCTATAGTTGATTGTCAAGTACTGAGTCTGTATGTATGCTGCCCTTGCTTGGTTCCTCTTTTGTGGCATTATGCTGAGGCCCTGCAAGCGTGTTATTGTGGTTGTCGTTGGTTACTCTAATCTTTAAACACTCAATGAGAGTGGTCAAAACTTCCGGGATCGTTGCTCATTTGTCAATTGTGGGGCAACAGGCACACTCCATATTTAGTGTGGTTGAATAGGCCTGTGCTCGCATGACTAGGGAGTTAAGGTTAGCCAATTTTTGATCAATCCCTGTGATTGCATTTGCCATGATATTTAGAAGATCTACTTCAACGTCCATCTTGTTTGATTGGTAGTTCAATGCCTCCAAAGTAAGCTGTGAAGTTTTAAAGAAAATATCCCATATGGTTCCTGAGTCAATTGATGGCTCTGTATTGGTTGTTAATATTGAGTCATTTGTCTCGGGGTTTTGACACAGCTTTGTGCCTTTGAGCAACTGATTTGGTGGTGAAGATATTCAAATTTGTGTGTTTTTTTCTGGTGCCTGTGTGTTTTGAGCTGCCTCCAGATGGTGTGCTTACTTTGATGTTTGATTAATGATTTTTAACAGTACCTCAATTGGTTGTTGAGCCTCAATACTTACTGATTGTTCTTGAGTTTATTGCCAAGGTATACTGTTGGACTCCTCTTGTTGGAATTCATTGGCTTGCGGAGATTATTCTCTAGATATAATAAGCTCCAAGTCTGTTATGGACCCCCATGAAGTATTTTGTTGTTCCGTTGGTTCTAGTTTTAACAGACCCTAGGTAAGTCTATGGATGTTCTTGTTTCATTTGAGTCATTTGAGACATTTGGCTCAAGGGAATCCTTGGTTTGTGTGTCCCTTGTTGTTCTTTTGTTTATTAGAGTGATTGGTGCTGGTAGATGGGTTTCTCCCTCTTGATTCGTGAACATTGTTCCTACTGGATCTTTTAAGAAGTCAATCTTGCTTGGTGCATTGTTTGTTCTTGCAAAGATTGGAAAAACTTGTGAAATTAAAGTTTGACCCTCCCCCTCAGTTTTTGCTTTGTTATTTTTGGCCGTCGTTCCTTGTGTTTTCCTTTTCCTTGTAATTGAAGGGAAAGGAGCTCTGTCTCTTCCCGACCTCATGGTTCACCGTTCTGTTTTTGTTCTTTTTTCCTTTAACTCGTCCTTTATTCTTCCTTATTATTTATTTATTATTATTATTATTATTATTATTTTTTGGGTTACTTTGGATATTTAAATGTTTGAATGTTTGGTTGAATATTTGGTTGTTTAGTTTGGCACCCTATCTCATTGCCCAGGCCGGGCCGTGAGTGGAATTGCAGAGTGTCCAGAATGGAGACCAGGCTCCTAAAGCTCCTAGGGCGAAAACCGGACAGCAAAAAAACCAGCTCTGTTGCAGAAGTACCCCCCCAGGTGCCAGCCCAGTTGTCACACTGGGCTGTTCACCCCCTCTAGCCTCCCGCACCCCCTCAACCTGCTCCTCGCTCACTCAGTCACTCACTTATTTGCCTGCTGTGTCCCGTTTCCAGTGCCAAGTCCTGGGTAGCTGGCTCTTACAGCTCTCTCCACCTCCCATCAGCCTGGCCACTCTCCCGCACCCTCGCAACACTCCACTCCTGAGCAGTTAGCAGGGTGAGAGAGGTGCAAGAATCAGCGCACACAAAGTGCCGACAGTGCACGGACCTCTAGTTGAGGCAGCAGGGCTCCTCCGCCACCACGAGCCGTCTGCCTCTCCGCTCTTCAGGTGAATCAGCGTCCACAATGCACTGACCTCTAGTTGAGGCGGCGCCGCCTACAAGCCACCACGGGCCATCCACTGAGCCGCTCAGCTGTCCAGTCACTCCGCTACACCGCAATGGACAGTGCTGCAACGGTGGCTAACGGTAGCTAAGCTGTCAGCAACAGCGGTGGCGGCGATAATGATGGCAGCGGTGAAAAGCTGCGGCTGAAAACCGGCGAAAGCCGAAGCAGAAGTGGCTGAAGGACGATAGAGCCGCAGCGGCCACAACGGCGTGCGGCAACAGTGCCAGCACCAGCAACAGCGGCGGCCACGGACGGTAACTCCTCCTCTTCCTCCTAGTCAGCAGAGTAATTAGGTCTATTAAAAAGTAAATTTTTGTTTATGGATCAATTCTTTTAATTGATGTCACAGTAAGGTTGTAAAACAGTCAATCCCCTAGAACCCCAAGGGGCCAGCATCGTGCTATAACGAGATAGGAAAATATGCACAGTGGCATGCCTACAACCCTGGGGCCGGCAGTGGTAGGGAAGCAATTAACCATAAGAAAATATGGGATATCCCAAGAACAAACCCACCGTCCCCCCATTCCTTCATAGGTGTAGTTAAGTGGCCAGTGACAGGAGTCTGTCATGTCAAAAGTCAACGGATGTTAGAGCCAGAGGCTCAGGGTCTTTAGGTGGAGGTAGCATTTGACAGGGATTCAGATAGTGGCAACAACCTAAGTAATTTCAGGTAGGTTGAGAATGTCAGTTTGTTGAATTCAGTAGATACAAGGTATATGAAGGGAGCCCACCATATTGCATAGTCATCTGGTCTCTGGTTCACTGTCCACGACAACTTTTCCTTGCTCAGAATGAACCAGAGTTTGTTTAGCCATGTTGTGTATTGAGGGCTCCTGCCAGTTCCCCATAGAGCAAGGATCACCTGGTGTGCACACCTAAAGCTAATACCATGTGCTTCCTTTGATGCGAATGGAGTGGAAACGTCAGTGTAGTAGGCAGCCTAAGGATTGTGTATGCATGGAACTGAGGGATTGAAGTTTCAACAGCACCGTTAGTAACGCCCAGGACCTGGCCCCAAAAAGTGAGTGAGTTTTTGGCAGTGCCATAGAAGGTGGAGTAGCAAACTAGTCCCCCCACATCCTCTCCAGCATTCCTTAGAGCCTTCAGAGTTCCAGGAGCTGAGTCATACAGGGTCAGGTACCAGTAGGACACGATTTTGAAAGCTGTTTCGGTACTAGACATGTTGTGTGCAGTGTGACGGGCGCTAGGGAAAATGGCAGCCCATTCCTCATTGGAGAGCATTTTGCCTATTTTCTCTTCCCACTTCCTCTGTCCCGCAGAGTGAATGGTTGTCTCTCCTTTGCTAAGGATGGTATACAACTCAATGATGAGTCGCCTGTTGTTTTTCTTAAGCATTAACCATTTTTCGAAGGAGTCAAGGGTCTCTCTGCATGGGGCGGGACCGAGGGCTGAATCACCTGAAGATATTTAATGTGTTCTACCTCCTTCAAGCCGTAATCTATTTTTGGTTGGTCAAAAAGAGTAGTTCCTTGAGGTTCAAACATGTAGCCAATCCACTTACAGCTGCCATTGTGCCAATGTCGGAACCGGTCGGGTTGAAGCCCTGCAGTAAAATCTGGATTAGTTAGGATAGGTGACATTGGGTAAGGGAAAGATGTTAACCCTGCTTTGGACGCCATCACATCCATTACTTGAAAGACAAAACACGTGACTGGAGAAGAGTTCATTCCCCAAACCCTATGCTTTTGAGGAAGCTAGGATTCCTTCCAGATGTAGGAACCCACCACTGCCTGATCAAGGAAGCACCAGTGCTTCTCAGTGAGCGGTCTGCTCCATTCTACTTAGAATCATAGCTGTGAGGACTGATAGTACTGCAGTAAGGAGCATATTGCAGGATCACCCTCATGTGTCAGATGGAGCCTGTCTTTGCTCATTTCCACAAGCACTAGCACTTTTTCCGAGGCCTGAGGCAGCCGGGGACTCCAACACCCAATGACCCTTGCGCCTGGAGGCGCCGAGTCAATCCAAACTCGCCGGAGGCGCATAAAGGAACTCTGGGGCTCCTGCAGCGTGGTAGCCTGTCTTTGCTCATTTCCACTAGCACCAGCACTTTTTCCGAGGCCAGAGTCAGCTGTGGACTCCAACCCCCAATGACCCTTGCTCCTGGAGGCGCTGCATCACTGCAAACGTGCAGGAGGCACAGTAACGAACCCTCGGGCTCCTGCAGCGGGGAGACGCGTGCTTGCGTGCCAGGGCAAAGCCCGGGCCAAGGGCGGGTCCATCTGTGCCCGTCAACAACAGGAAGAGGCAGGGTAGGGTCCTCCTTCTTGGCAGTGGGTTCCTGTTGATCAACAATCTCCCCGATTCGACAAGACTGCACGTTTTGTGATAATTACTGCTATTTGTTTGCCAGGGGCACCGTGTTTCATAAATTATGGGGAAAAGGAAACACCCTAGCTCTGCACTCACTAAGTCCCCCCCAAGATCACGTCAGTCGAAACTAGATCACAGGGGCTATGGGGGCCATCGAGAAACAGATTTTAAGTGTGGAGGAATCTCTAATTTTAACTACGTGTACTGAGGATGGCCCCGCTCCATCAGGTCCCTGCTCAGCCCAATTAACTGCTGAGCACCGGCCTGTGCAACCTGGTAGCTTACAAGAAGGTTGACCGGTTGTACTGAATAAAGATGACATTCCTATTCCCCCTGATTCCCACCCACCCCTTAAACGCTCTAAAATCTTGAAGAGATGTAGTGCAGACAATATCGCAACTCCAGCTGGAGGATCAACTAAGACTTAAAAAATAGGTCCCAGTACGGAGGCATATAGACATTATTAAGCATGTACGAGCAGGGGATGTTGTATCGCCAGCGGCACTTTCGAACTATACTTCAATGGTAGTATCTGTCCAAGCCTTAACTGAACTTGTTAATACTACTTTTTGCTCCATTACGGATAGACTTAAGGCCATTAAATGTGGCGTGCAAATGTGTGTAGAACGTCTGGGTGCAACTAATTTGGGTGGTTCAATTGAGTATATTAGTAATGGTCAAAATGTTTGTCACTTGGTAATAAACAAATGCACACCAGGACAGCCAGCCGTAGGAGATTTTAAAGCGCACGCTTGCTCTGCGTTAAATTCAATGGACCTGCCCGCAAAAGTAACAGTAACAGAAAACAGACAGGCCGAGAATAGGGGCCTTCCGAGTATCCTGCCTAATAATCAGAGCACGAGAGCCGGTTACACTGCTTTTAGGACTAAGGATGATAGACTAGATCTCCCGCCCTCTGAGACTCCCTATGTGGTTATTTCAGCAAATGTCCCGACTATAGGTGTATCTATTGAAGAAGCCTGGGACTCGCTAAGAAATAAATCACTCAACTGGCTAAACACTAAAGTTGGTATGGGAGGTGCACTTTTTGCAGATTTTAAGATTGCTAGGCGTATTAGGTGGGTGGGCAGAAGCCCCAAAGTATTGAAGGGCGATTGTGTTGTGGTCCCCTTTAAATCTCCATTACTGGTAAAAGTTTAATTATTAAGCTTAGTCCAGCATTTTTTTAACCCAAATCAGATTTCAGTCTTATCATTGGGTTTCTTTTACCAACCACCCCTACGATTCTTGAACCATCCAAATGAATCTACACAATCCTTTTCTCTTCCACAACCCCTACCTCAACCGTCAATTTGTAATGTAGAGCATGCTCGCCCATTTGTGCATCCTATCGCATTGTCTAATAGGTTTGACTGTCTTTCTTACCTCACTGAGGTGGACTGACTGGGGGTCAATCACGATATACCTGCCCCTGCAACCCCAACTTCGACCTCTGAGAATTGTCCAGAAATAGCAGAAGAACCAGCTAACTCACCTGAAGTGGCGGGCCTGATCTATTAGGAAACAAGGCAAAGACGGATACTATTACACCAACTATAAACAATAGCCGAAGACCTACTAAACCTGCAACTATCTGTGGTGCAGACTCCCTTGAGAAATTAGAATAGTAAGGACTCCACTACAACCTCTGGGAGTAATATTACAGTTTTATCCTGGAACGTAGCGGGGCTTCTTAGTAAGCAAAATATACCAGAATGGTTAGATTTTATTTCAGGCTTTAACATCAAGATGCTACAAGAAACATGGGTCATCGAACCCATACATTTTAACAGCCTTAAGACTTTCCACTCTCCAGCCACTAGACACAGAAGTCTGAAGTGTGGCCTCTGCATTCATATCTCCCAAAAATTAGTCTCCACTAACTGTAAATTCTTTTAATCCTTTTTATCAAATTGTTCAGGTTGACTTCTCAACTTCCCTTTCCTTGGTTCTAGTCAATTTTAATAATAATGCTTGCAAACCAGATATATTGAAAACCTTATGTTGCCTTGATGAGAAGCTTGAATCAATAATGCATAATGGATCACACGACAACATTTTGATATTGGGGGTGATTTTAACATCCAACCTTGCAAATTGCTAGCTGTAGCATGATTTCCCCTACTGGGGATGATGTTACTTACTTTTCTCATTCAGGGTATGGAGAGAAACTCAATGAGCTACCTTTTAAACATGACCTAGGCTTTAGTAACAAATTTGGAGGCAGTGCAGGTGAAGTATCCTGTACATTTGATGGCAGCATGCGAAAAAGTGTCATTGACTTCCTCCTATTCCCTAAGCGCTATTCTGCCTTAGTCACCAACTTTTCACTTTATAATCTTGCAATGAGCGACCATTTCCCCCAGAGTCTAATGTTGGATACTAGCTCTCCAAGCAAGCAAAGAGTATGGCACCATACCTTAGATACGGAGAATATAGCACTCTTCCATTTGAATGGCTTTACCCTGAGCTGGTTCATGGTTGACCCGTCTAGTTTTTTAGAACAATTAATTAGTCAGTAGAGAAGGGCTTTTGAGGTTTCTCTGGATGAGTCAGCAGAAGCAAGTATGGTTATGGAAGCCTTTAACCAACTTAGCGAGGGAATTAAGGCTAGTCTGACCACCAACCAGAAGAGAGGGGTTAGGAAAACCCAAGGGTAGCTTGACCATGCCTGTACCCAGGCCCACAAAAAATTAAGGGGTGCCTTGAAAGAGACACCTAGGAACCCCATAGAAGTACGGAACTGTAGGCGGGCCTATAGGCTAGCATTAAAAAAACGTAAAAAAGGCCTCAAAGAAGAAGAGTGGGAAAATCTGCATGAGGCAAGTCTTAATAAAGACACCATGGCATTCTGGCGTGTCATAAACTCCCCTTTCTTCAGCGAAGATGATAAGCCCAGAATTGAGGTCACCATCACGTAAGAAGACTGGGTAGCTCACTTTGCCAAACTATATACGGGTTCAACCGAAAACGGTCAAAATAGCTCAGCGTCTGTGAGGGGAGATACCACCTCTGGGTCTACATTTCTGTTTTTATTTTAACTTTACATTGGAGGAGGTGAATTGGGTCCTGGGATCAAGTAAGGGATGAAAAGCACCAGGCCCGGATTGGATCCCGATTGATATTTTTAAAAATAATACTGATCTTTGGGGCCTTCTTTTGACTTTGGTTTTTAAGTCCTGCCGGAATGTTGGATTCCCAAACTCCTGGTCCGAATCTAATATTGTGCCAATATTCAAAAAGGGCGACCCAAACTTTCCTGCACACTACAGGCCCATCTCTTTGCTGAATTCTCTAGTTAAGGTGGTAGATCGTATAGTTTTAGGCAGATTACAGGAGTGGGCAGACTGTAATAACATTGGGCCCGATTCACAAAAGTAATCTGAGACAAAATCCTAACTTTACGACTTTCGGTATTCACAGAAGGCATTTAGGAGTACTAAAGTTAGTATTTTTTCTTAGTCAATCTTGAATCTTAAATTTTGGTCTTAAGTTAAACTGAAGACAAACTTAAGTTTAACATAGACAAAATCTATTACTAGGATTTTGGAAGTTTGTCTTAAGTTTAACTTAAGACCAAAACTTAAGTTTAACTGAGACAAAATCCTGAATGCCTTCTGTGAATACCGAAAGTCGTAAAGTTAGGATTTTGTCTTAGATTACTTTTGTGAATTGGGCCCATTATGTCCAACTTTCAATATGGCTTTCTCCAGGGAATTGGGACTATGGACCAGGCCATCAACCTGAATTTATTGGTGAGCAAATATATGCGTATAAAAGAGGGCAATTTTTTTCTGGTGTTTGTGGACTTGACCTCCGCATTTGATTGTGTTGTTCACGACAAACTTTGGTCTATTATGACCTGAATGGAAATCAACTGTGGCATTGTTAATTTCCTTAGACTAGTTCGGATAAGATCTGCGAAGTGAATGTACACGATCCATTGACATCAAAAAGAGAGTCCGTCAAGGGTGCGTACTCGCACCGTTTGTATTAAATCTATACATTAACAGTTTCGGTAGCACCCTTGTGCCACAAATCGATCATTGGCCCATACCAGTTCTGCTATATGTGGTGCTTATGACCTGCACCCATGGTTTTTCAGCACCTCTTAGATACATTTGTACATTTCATGGAGAATTTGGGGATAATAATAATTATAAGCAAAACCTATGTTATGAAAGCTGGCCGAAAGTTATATAAGGGGCGTGATATTTTAATAGGAAATGCAATTTTACCTCAAACACTCACCTTTTCATACTTGGGAATTTTATTTGATGGTGATGGGAACTGGAGAAGTGCAGTAAAATTGAGAAGGATGCAGTTTTATAGATCAATCACAGGCCTGTGTAACTTCTCAAGGAAATTGGACCATAAACACCCTAAAGAAATGTTGAACATTTATAAGGCCAAATGTCGGTCAATTGTGATGTATGGCTCCGAGTTGTGAGGGCATGTAAATGTTGACTCATTACAGCTGTTAGAAAACAGGTTTTTTTTAAATCTCCTTGAGCTCCCAATCAATTGTTCTAATTTTGTGTGTCATGCGGAATTGGGAGCAACTTATCCAGCAGATCAGGTACAGCCAGTTCTTCTCTGGCATAAGCTATGGGCATCAGACCGTATTGGGTTTAATCGTGCGATTGTATAGGACTGTTGTGGCTCTGAGCACGCCTTGAAAATCCCATGGCTAAAATATATTAAGAATTTTATTTCTGATATCTGCCACCCAAATATTATGATAATCCAGAAACCCTGTGATATTTTACGAAGAAATCATTAAAGAGAGAATGTCTAAATAGCCTAGAGGAAGTGAGATTGACGCTGGAACTGGTCGAGCCAACTGTACAGCATAATCAAATGGTTCTGACCAGTTTCTCGATGCAACCGTATCTAACCAGTATTCTTAATGCCCAACACAGGTTTGTTTGGACACCCTTCAGGCTAGATATCTTTCTCCGTCTGATGAGCGTCCCTAACACTAATAACTGGTCCCATCAATTAACATGTTGTCCCTGTGATAAGGGGTCCAGTCAATCGACCATCTATGTACTGTTTTTCTGTAAATTTTATACCGATTTAAGCATTATTTTTCTTGATCCTCTATTAAAATCCTTTTAGACAATGCAGACTGGCGTATTTATTTTTACAACTGCTCCCAAATTTGTTTACATGTGTGGAATTAGCAAGATTGTTGAGAGCTGTTATTACTAGAAGGAAGATATTAACTGATGTCTGTTAAATTTTGTTTGTTTTTACTGCACTTGTTTTTAAATTCTGATTCATTTTTTATTGCACTGTAATGTATACTTTTATGATTCTTCATAGAAATTGGGCACGTAAGAGATTTTGAGTCAGAGGTGATACAGAAAGATTTAAAACGTGTGATTTTTGCATGTTGACTTTAAAGTTAGAGAAGGTTCCAAAGGTCGGGATTTCCATGACCAAGGCAGGGAGAGATAACTGTGGGTTTGAGAGTGCCAGAATCATGTTGTCAGCATAAAGGCTGATGAGATGCTGTTCATCCCTGAACCGGATATAAGTGACATCTGGGTGTGCTCATAAGTGTTGTGTGAGGGGCTCCATATACAGGGCAAAAAGGAGAGGAGAGAGGGTGCAGCCCTGTCGTCTGCCGTGGCATACAGGAAAATGCTGGGATGAGAGTTCATTGACACGCACCGCTCCCATAGGGGAGCTGCAGATGCTTTCTATTTATCGGAGGGACCTATCTACAAAGCCAAAAGGCTCCAGGGTCCTGAAGAGGTAGGGCCAATGGACTCTATCGAGTGAATTGATAGAAGAGCTTCCTTTTGCATCCTTTAAACATTCTCAAGTAGGTGGTAGATGTGTCTAGCGTTATCTCCGCATTGGCATGCTGGTATAAAGCCAGCTTGATCTGGGAAGATCTGTCCTGGCATGAGGTGGTTGAGGTGGTGAGCTAGTATGCTTTTAAATAATTTATTGACCTGTAAGACCGGCATAATGCCGGGTCTTTTCCCGTGGTTTGGAGATGCAAAGAGTGAGGCTTCTAGGATTGAATCCGCAAGGGAGCTTGTCGTGACAAAAGAGTTAAAGACTCAAGTGAGGACCTGTGCTAATTCTTGGCAAAAGGTTTTGATCAATTTTATGGGGAAGCCATCTAGCCACAGTACCTTTATGAGCTTCAGGAGGGCTTTGGCCGTGACTACCTCTTCAATGCGTATAGCTTTGTTCAGGGAGTCAGCTGCCTGTGACAGGAAAGGGGTTGGTGGGGAGGCTGTGAGTTAATCTGAGGGATCGGCGGAGCCCCTGTTGCTTCTTTGTTGAGAGTTCTATAGACATTTTGGAATGCATCTGCAATCTTTGGATCTACTCTGTCTAAATCTAATAGTTTGAGGAGCAAGCGTGTTCTTATCAGCTCTCTCCAGACCCGTGGGGCCTTAGTGCATTTGTGTATTTCCTCAAGCTATAGGACTTTCAGCTCAAGGGTTCGCTGTTTCTCTTTCTGTGTGCGATTTTCAGAAGCTGATATGGCAATGAATTCCCCTCAGACTACTAGTTTTAATGCTTCTCAGAGAGAAGCCAATGTGACCTTTTCTGTAGGTAGTATAGTATAATCTTGCATATGGTTGTAACCACTGAGGGAGACTGAAGTAGAGATTCACTTGCATGGTGTCAATATGTATGGTGATAGTCAAAGGGGCGTGGCCTGAGAGCAGTTGGGGAGGTATGAAGGAATCACTTACTAGTGCTGGAGGGCTGAGGTCACTTGGAAATAATCAATATGAGTGTATGTTTTATGAGCTGCCGAAAAATGAGTATAGTCACTCATATTAGGGTGGTTCGCGCACCAGATATCATTTAGGCCACAGTCCTTGCTCTAACCAAGGGATACCCTGCAGTGAAAAAGTCACTGTTTGGTTTAAGTGATGGCCAGAGCAGTCAAGATTATTATCTATTTCCAGGTGTAAGTCACCTCCGACCAGTATTGCAGCATCTGGGGTCTGAAGTACGGGTGAGAGGGCATTAATGATAAAAGATTATTTCTGGTTGTTGGGTGCATATATGTTTGCAAGGATAAAATGAAAGGCACCAAGCCAAAGACAGTATGCAAGATGACGTCCCTTATTCTCAGTCACTTTAGAAACTATGTCCCCTCTAAATCTTGTGGAAAACAAGATAGCTAACCCCCTACCCATCGCTTTGATGAGTTGGAAGTCTACAGCTGGTGGGGAAACCAGCTGGATTGCTTGTGGTGTAGGTCTTTGGACAATAAGTGTGTTTCTTGGAGTAGGCAGATGTCACTGCCAGAGCGCTCTAGAAGGGAGAGAATCACTTTCCATTTAGTAGGGATATTAAGGTCCCTGACATTGAGGCTCATAATTTTAATTTCCAGGACCTTCAGTCAGGGGAGCAGGGGAGTGCTAAGGTCAGGTGGGCTGCGGAGAAGGGGAAATTGCCCAGGACACGGTGAGCCTCTTTCAATGATTGCAGCTGATGGAGCTGACCCTCCCAACGGAAGATTAGTCTGAAGGTGTGCACCCACCCATAGGACACTTCTTCAGAGCATAAGAAATCAGTCAGTGGCTTGAACTCTTTGAGAGTTTGGGGGGTAAGGAGGGAGACGTTCTGGAAGAGGCCTATGGTGTGTCCTCTGAAGCTGATGGGTTGTTACATTCTGGCAGCTCTCAGAATGTCCTCTTTTATCTGAAAGATATGAAGACAGACTAATATGTTCGATGTTGAGGCGCAGTTGAGTATTGTAGTCCCAGTCTACAATGTAGTGAAAGAGCATCTGGGTTTATTCTCTTATGTCGAAGCCCTCCGCCCTTGATGGAAATAGGGACAGTTCTCTGATGAAGGTTACACCTCAGGGATTATGCGCCTGGGAGCATCAGTCATGGAGGCAGGTAGCAAGTGCAAATATCAGACCCCAGGGGGGCCCTGGCCACATTCAGTGGGTGTGGGCGCTGAGGGGTACAATTTCAGCACTGAGGTAGGCCCCGGTGAGCGGGCGCAAAGTATCGAGAAGGAGTTGCTATGAGTGATAAGGGCTTAACAAGTTGTCTGGGGGTGCAACCTGTTGCAGTATTGGCCTCCTCAGGGTCATGCAGACTGGTCCTGGCTCTGGCTGGGCCTCAAGGAGCTGGGGCCACGTTGCAGTAGGGCCTGCAGTCTTCAGCTACCAACGGAAGCTTGCGGGGTGGCAGTCAGCAGGGTAGAGGGCCTCTAAGTGCTGTGTGTCCCAAGCCCGGCAGAGCACTCCCCATTGCTTTGGTGGGGGTGCTGTGAGTGCAAGGTGGTCTTTCATCTGAGGCCGCTGGGGAAGGCATTGATACGGCCGCTGTGCAGAGCACAGCACTTAGTATTCTGGCAACAGGAGAAATCGCTTGCCACTGGTTCCCCTGGCAGCTCTAACATGGCATGGTGTCTCTGGGCCTCAAGACCCGGGTCCGGTCCCAGCTCCCAGAGTGCTGCTGTGAGCAAATCCTTACCTGCCATCCAAGGAGAGCCGTCCGGTGGTTGAAGGGGTTTGGCAGTTTGCCACCTGCGCATCCCCGTATGATTGATCATACGAGGCCAGGAGGAGTGTGATCCGCTGATGAGGCCTATGTAGCTGCCATCTTGGTGCTCCCGGGTTCCGCTCACTCTGAAGATTCAGGAGCCGTTGGTAGGGATAGCAAATAAACTATTCCCGCAGGTCTTCTGATTGTCCGAAATGCTACATCTGGACACTGGAATGCTTGATGCCGGCCAGGGTCCTTGCGGAGCGCCGATTTTAGTGAGATCGGGCAGCAGCGAGTCGGGAGTCACGTCTTACTCCACTCCCTTCTGGCTACTCCCCATATTTTAGTTTAAATATTCGTTTTACTTATTTGGTTAGGTAGTTGTTGAGATTTATATATTTCTTCTTTAAAGGTCTGATCAAAGACCAGAGAGGCCTGGGGCAGAGCTTTCTTTTCTTGCAGCATTTGTCGTTTTCGAAGTAGTTTGTTGTATGGATTAGTCTTTTATACTGTTGAGTTATTAATTTGTCTGATTTTATTGGCTAGAGTTGTTTATACTTTTATTTTATTGGTTGAGTTAGTTTTACGTTGAATTGTTCTTTTCAGCTATGTCCTTTCATGGTAAACGCTAAATTATTATTTATAATGCATGATATATAGGGCCATATGTAGGTAGGCCAGAAATACCGATTCCTAAATACCGAATTTTACCGAATCGGTATTTAGAAATCGGTATTTGCTATGTACCAAATAGTTCAGTAAAAATTACCGAATCGGTAAAATTCGGTACTTGAATACCGAATCCACAATACCGACCGGAGTTCCGATTCGGTATTTACCGAATCGTTAAATACCGAATTGGTATTTACCTATTCGGTAAATACCGAATCGGTATTTACCGATTCGGAAATTCAAATACACATCATTTGAGGAATCAGCCAATCCTGTGCAAGCACAACCCCACCCAAACAGGAAGTGGCCACACCCAGGCAGGTGCACACAATCAGCAGACTCTGGAGAGGCTGGGAGTGCAGAGGAGAGGAACAGAGCCAGTGCCTGATTCAGCACAAGAAACTGACACAATGGCCTGCCAGGACACAGAGAGAGATGGAGGGGAAAGGAAGAGAAAACTGAAATTCAGCCAAAAGGAACTGCAGGTACTTGTGGAGGAGGTGGTAAAGCAGCACCATAAGCTGTTCGGAAAACAGTCACTGCAAGTGGCTGAATCGGAGAAAAGGAAGATCTGGCTGGGAATCCAGGCGCAGGTGAATTCCATGGGAGTGACCCCCCGGGACATTGATGTCCTCAAGAAGCGATGGTATGACATCCGTATCCTCACAAAGAGGAAGATGGCGGAACTGAAGAAAGAGGCCAGCCGGACAGGAGGAGGAAGGAACCGGGCACCTGCCCTGACAGAACTTGAGGAGCTCGTGGAGTCAACAATTGAGCCTGAAAGTGTCGTGGGGATTGGGGATGCAGACAGCTCTGCCAGAGCCGCCACAATACAAGGTAAGACGCATGCACAGCATTGTGCCCCCCCTACCCCTATCCCAAATCCCCAATTGGGCAATGAGAATCCCACTCCGGTACAGGTGTTAGTGCATACCAGCAATGCATTATGGGAGATGTAGTCTGTGAAACCCCAAACATGAAAAAAATTGCTCAGGACAACTAGGCATGTTACACACATTAGCGAGAAGCAGGCATAGGACAATGAGAGAGTGGTACAGAAATGTATTGTGATGATAGCAATGCAGGGCTGTAGGTACACTGAGCTGATGTTGAATTTCTGTCCACAGGCGATACTTCGCGCAGGACTGCACAGGAGAAGGGAGAGAGGGCACCCTGGAAGAACAGCTCAGAGAAGACCACAACGAGTTCTGGCCAGACAACAGCACCACAGCCAGCCTCACCACCACAGCCAGCCACGCCACCACAGCCAGCCTCGCCACCACATCCTGCATCGCCACTCCAGCTGGCCTCACCCGCATCAACACCACCTGCATTGTTCAGGTCTAGGAGGCATGCTGTTGCGAGATTACATGTCTCAGAGTCCTCATCAGAAGACTCGAGGGCTGCGGAAACATCCACTGTGCCACTGGATGGTTGCCATGCCGGTGTGCACTCCGCCTCTGAGGGAGCACACACAGGTGCCAGATGTCGCCGCAGGGCTCGGGTGCGCAGTCCACCTCCACAGGGTGAGAGCCATGGGGTGTTCTTAGGGCTGGAGGCCACCATGGTCAAGGTACAGCGCCTACAAGGAAAGGCAATCTTGTCAGTCCAGCGCCAAATGAAGGGCCTCAATGACACCATGGGCAATATTGACAGGGGCATAAGCGCAATGGCTGAGGGCATGAGGGAGATGGCTGCGGGCATGCGGGACATGTCCCAGTCCGTCATGCTGCTGTGCACAAAGATGGATGAGGACAGAGCTGCATGGCACAGGGAGAGGCAAAAGAAAGATCACCACACAAGGGCAGTGAACCGCCTGGCAACTGCCACATCGCTGCTCTGCAGGCACTCCGCGGCAATGCAGGAGGGGCTTGCGCACTGCAGCAATGATGTATCAAGGGGGATGGTGAGGGTGACCAGTGCACTTGAGGTGCTGCTAACAAGCCAGTCGGCCACAACTTGTGCTGTGGAAGCTGGGGACAGCGAAGACACCACCAGCAGGAGCAGCATTACCCCCCCTGTCACATGCACACGGAGGAGCAACAGACGGCATGGGGCTGCCACTGGTACCACAGCCAGTGAAGAGACTCAATCCCTGGCATCCCGCACTGTAGTGCGTGGGCGCAGACACTGATGCTGCACACAATTGCAGGACACAGTTGGGTGAAGTAACCCTTGACTTCCAACACTTGTTTTCACATGATTGATAGAGCCATTTTTGGCGTTGTGTTGTGGCGTAGTGCCGCATGATTAAAACTACATCATGGCATACAACTACTGGCTGTGTCGCCTTACTTACTTAGAAATAGTTGCATGTGATCTCTGCCCGTCTCTCTCTCCCATCTGTTGCTGTTGCCACTCCTGCTGCGTTGGGCGCTGGCTGTGCAGACTCATCGTCATTGTCCTCAAAATCTGTTATTTCCTCCTCTGTACCTGTCTTCATGGCAAGGTTGTGCAGCATTGCACAAGTGGCAATGATCTTGCAGCAGATGATGGGTGTGTACTGGCGTGCACCTCCGCTTTTGTGGAGGCAGAGGAACCTGCTTCTCAATAGTCCAAACGTGCGCTCCACCACGTTGCGTGTTGATTTGTGTGCCACATTATATCGTCTTTCACTCAGGGTTGATGGGTGTAGGTAGGGAGTGAGGATGAATGACCGCACGGCATATGCACTGTCGCGTAGGTGAGTAAGAGAGTAGCATTAGTCACATGCCTCAATACACATTCATTTGCGATAAGTATTAGGGAGTGTCACAGTGATTTACCTAGCAGGTAGCCTTCTCCAAATTCTCCGGCAACCAGTCGTGTGTAGATCCCACTGTTCTGGAAGATGAAGGAGTCGTGGGTGCTCCCAGGGAACTTAGCTACGATATCAGTGATTATGTTGCCTGCATCGCAGATTACCTGCACATTTATGGAGTGGGAGGACTTTCTGTTCCTGTAGATGTGCTCAGTGGCTGCTGGTGGGCAGATTGGAATGTGTGTGCCATCAATGCAGCCTATGACATGCGGGAAGTGTGCCATCTGGTAAAAGTCTGTCTTTGTTTTCTGCAGTTCAGCCTGTGTGTTTGGGAAGCTAATGTAGTGTTGCATTCTCTGCATCATGGCATCCAGGAACTTCCTGAAGAAACGGGACAGGCAACTCTGGGATAACCCGCCTACCGCAGCTATCACCCCCTGGTAACTGCCAGATGCTAGTAGATGTAGGCTACAGAGCACCTGCACATGTGGTGGTATGGCATGCGCCCTTGTTGTTGGCTGGTCCAGGAGTGGGTGCAGGTCCCTTATCAGGTCCATGATGGTTTGGGGGTGTAGCCTGTACCTTTCATGTATCTCAGCCTCAGTCTGTTGGAAGAGTGTGATGCGCTGTCTGTAAATGCGTTCCTCCCGTCTCCAAATCCTCAGACCTGCTGCCTGTAGACGTAGGCGCCTTGCAATCACATACAGAGCGGCCATGGTGTTCACGCTGTTGCATTTTGGGATTGCTTATATGCACTGTGGCTGTTTACCACCTGATTTCAATCTGTGTTAATTACCGACTCTTAAATACCGAATTTCATGGAATTCGTAAATACCGTATTTACCTACATCTCATGTATCGTTTTACCATTTCATATTTACCGAATCGGTAATTATGAATCGGTATATTTGGATTCGGTAAAGATGAATCGGTATTTACCGATTCATATTTACCGAATCCTTCTTTTTGGACTCCTACATCTCAATTGCCTAAATACCGGTCGGTAACGGGATATTTACCGAATTACGGCCGTTACCGACCGGTATTTGGCTACCTACATATGGCCCATAGTGTTTTAGTTTAGAATATAAATTTATTTTTATATATATTTATCAATATTTAGATTGTTGTCTAAATGTTTGTAGTTAATGGTAATTATTTTTGGGTTGTATTTCTGAAGTTTTAGTTATAGATTTTATTAGGGTGAATGATAAATATTTTGGGTATGTGATATATTTATATTAGATGTAAACATATGTATAACTTGTTTTAAGTTTATTTCAAATTGTTTAACGTGAAATGTGAATTTTGTTATCTTTAGTAAGGATAATTTAAATATTTTGGTGATATTGTTTTAGTTCATATTGTGTGAATTGATATTTTTAACATATACGTTTATTTAGACGTAACAATATTTTTGCTGCCGATACTTTTGTTGCCGACCAGATACTTTTGATGCTTTCAGACTTAGTCACATTTTTGGAGCTTTGATTCCTCCATAACGGCAAGGAAGCAAGGTGTAGCTGAACAGGGCTCCAAGAGAATGGATACCTTTGCCATGGCATCCCGCTGAAATGGATTTGCTGCTGCTGAAAATATCTGAGTTAGAGCAACATAAATCTTTAGCCCAGTGGCGACACACCTTCGTCAGATTGATTTGGCAGATTTCTCCTGTTTTTTGGAGGTCTTTTGAAACCCCTGTAATCGGTTCTGGAACCTCGCCTCTCTCACTGAGACTAGTCTCTGTCTGATCAGAGGGCAAAGGATTGAGTGGGCCCAGGTGTTAGCTACATTTATCTAGGACAGGTTAGGCCTCTTTCATGTTAATTAAGTACCTGGACACAGCTCGCATGGTCTTCCTGCCAAAAGAACAGAACACCACTCCACATCCAAAGCCTTTTTCTCAGCTCTGGGAGCAAGATCACACCTCATCAAGTGGCCTATTTAACTCCTGGGTGACAGTTGAAAGCTTGTGGAATTAAGTTTAAGCAGGTATAGGGAGGCTTTTGAAAAAATACCTTTTGCAATTTATTTATTGCAAATCAGACTTTACCAATGACTTGGGCTTGCAATAAATCTATTTAAACAGTCCCAAGAATTAACTTTGTTTAGATAACATTATTAAATTCAATAGTGAATCCCAAAGCTTTCCCACAGATTTGTTTACCCTGCAATGGTGAAAATAGCTTTTGACGCATTGTCACTGTAAGGACATGTTTACCATTATACGTTTACATGTTTTACTTTTAAATACCATGCACCCTGTTGTATGGGCATTAAAGCTTACGTAGAAATGCCCTATAAAATATTTGGAAAGATGGTTTATGCCTGTCAAAAGTAGTTATTTTGACAGGATAAAGTTGATGTTTCAAAATGGCACAGACCGGTTTCAGTGGTTGGTCTGCAGTCATGTTTGTACTGAAACTTTAGTGGGTGGCACAATGGGTGCTGCACTCCACTAGTTACATAGGGGCAGATTTACAAGCCCCGTGCGCCACTTTCGCGTCACTTTTAACATGGGAAAAGTGACGCAAAAGTGGCGCAAGGGGCTCATAAATCTGCCCCATAGTTTCCTGGGGCTGCAATCAGTTTCTTGATTATTTGCTCGAAGCTATCAGTGTGCCTACTCTGGGCCATCAGGACCTTCACTGAATGTCCTGAGGGAGTTTAGCTTGTGGAAGGAGTTGCTTAGTTGGTTGATATTTTCTCTGTAAAATATCCTTGGTTCTCTAGAGAGACAGTGAGAACAGCATTTGGCAAAACAGAGAGCTGCTGCAGCAGAAAGGCATTGTTTGGATTTCCTGGGCAGAATGCTTGCTTTCTAAACCAGTCAGAGATAAGTTGGGTTTTACCACATATATGTGACAAGGTATAATAATTCTGACAAATATTTTTTAATATATTGATGAAATTCTTAGGAAAGTGTGATAATGTTGATGAGACAATGCTAGGGTTCTTTTGTGCATTCTGTCTACCAGTATTTTTTAGTATAGGCTTCGATAATATAAATTATATTTTTTATTTTTAAATATTAATTTAGTTCATAATAAACATCAAGGGGTTGATTACAACATTGACGCTGTTGCACCGGCTCTCCAACCGTGCAGGCGGATGACCCTTTTGCCGTTCTCATAGCGGTGCCCTGAAAAAGGATACCGCAATGGGAACTGCAAAAACTTTCCTGCAAGGAATGGACTGTGAAGTCCATGCCGTGCTGGAACTGGGGATGCAAGCAGACAGGGGGACACATGCTGTGCCCCCCAGAATGCATCCCCCTGGTTGAGGACATGGCGGCCTTTTGTTTCCCCATCGTCAGCCTTTTCATGGGGGGCTCACTGCCATGAAAAGGTTGGCAGTGGAGGAACTCGAAATATGCTAGGCGGGACTGCGCCTGTCCCGCTCAGCATATTACATTGCCCCTCTGCCATGCCACCACCAGGCGCAGCTAGTAGTCCACCATTGGAACGATGCAGGTAGTCGTAATCCGGCAGACAAACCTCTGCCACGGTGAGTCTGACGGTCCAGGGACCACCAGACTCATAATCAGCCCCTTAGAATACAGAAACAGTCATAAGTCATTAATAATGCTTCCTCTTGCCTGATCCCTATTAGCTTCCTACTATACTAACTGAGTTCAATAATGAGGATCGTGTGCCACAAACCTGCTGTAGCTCTTGTAACAAGAAGTTCAGAGTAGTATTACTGGATGTTTTTCAGATGCCACACCAGGTATTACCACCTTCTTATCTGGTCACAAGTTCTACCTGCTGAAAGTGGAAAAGAGCATGGAATTTTGGAAACTCGTATTGAAAATGGTTGTGTGGATTTGCCAGTAAATGGGACTCCCCTCACTGAAATTCAGTCTTAATGGGAAGCAGATGCAAATCTGCATCAGGATTAGTGTTACTATGATTGGAGGGGCAGTGTCAGATGCAATTAGAACTGTAGCAGGCAAGTTGTAGTCAGTATATAAAATGTCTGTCACACTGTCAAAATAATGGGTACGAGATGCATATCTGCCATTATTGGGAATGTGTGTGGCTAAGAGGCACCAGAGTGAACGACACACACTACCACCTGGCTTGGCAAAATCCGACAGCAGATCCGAAGGACTGGTTCTCAATCTCTAAAGCAGCACACTTTCTACAGTGTATTCTCATTGAGAGACCCTCTCACCACTGCCCATCAGTTCAAATATAACATTGCACAATACTGCGATGTACCAAGGACAGATGCATCGGTCACATTTTGGGCAACATTCTCTGTACTATACCTAATTACAGTGTAAACATTTTCACTTGTCCTGCTATGCTAGTGAAAATGCTTTAGTAGAATGTAGGGGTGTATCCTAATGCAGTTTTAAATTCTCAACTAAGGCTACTTGCAATAACATTAATAATTTTTTTCACCCAATGTACTTAATAGATTATGTCCTGAGAAAGTGTATTACAGTAAGAAAATAATAAACAAATCATAAGTGTAATGTCAAATATGTGCAGTGAAATGCTGGACACTTGAAAAAAAAATTCAATGAACTTTGGACCGCTTTATGATTTCGGTCTGAACGCAACTGACAGGCCGCCGGTTGCATTCTACCCGACATCTGGTGCCTCAGTCCGACCGCTGCATTATGATACACAGCGGTTGGAGGCAGCATGCAGGTGGACCGACCGACACTTCCGACAGACTGAAATAGCACGCCTGACTGTCGGTCGAAATGTAATACCCTACAATACCCTACAATAGGGCGGTTCCTGCTCAGGCACCACCTTAGGGATTATGATATCACTTTCAGACAGCCTTTCAATGGCTGTCCCACCGCCATTGAAAGGTTGTCGAAAATTGACTTTGGGAGACCCTATTAGGACCCCTGTCCATCTGCAGCCACTGTTGTGAGACCTGGGGGGCTCCTGTGGTGCAAGCCCAAACATCCGTACCCCCTGTGCCAGGCACCACATGGTGACTGCCACACGGTGCATGGGTGTTTGCAAACATCCATTTTTCCAATGAAGATTGTGCTGCGCCCCTTTTCCGCCACAGAACAAGCCGCAATGGAAAAATTTATGTTTCTGACCACCTCATCAGCAGTCGTATCCTAATTTATTGGATGGAACTGCTGACTGCTAGTCAGTCGGTTTCAATTCTGAAACGATTTCAGTTGGCCTCTCATCTGACCGGCATCGTAATCGAGGCCTTTGTTTTGATGCTTAATGCCAAGGAATGACAAGGAAGGCTTTTACATGAAAATGCTTCAGATGTGCTGTAACTACCATACAAGTGAAGAGATCAAGTAATGACAACACATTATGTTCGTGGACAATGCTGGATGTCAATAAACTGCATGCCTGGCATTCTCCTGTGAGTTATAACTAGCAAACTACACCCAATACCACACAAAACACTTATTTGCGTAAAAGCTGCTGAATTGTAAGCAATTGTGGGCAGATCAAACTTAGCATCTTTGGAAGTTGATGGAATTGAGGAAACGTTGGAATAAAACTTAGCTAGTAAGTTTATTAGAAGCAATTCAAGGATACAGAGAGCCCATGACAGGAGGGCGGAGTCAGCTGTAGAGTGACCAGCAGCCGACAGGAGTCGAATGGTGGAGCACCCTAGAACCAAACTCACCGCTCAAGGGCTAAACTATGCTAGAAGAGATAAACAGGTAAGTAACAAGAAATGTAATGTAAAATTGAAAATGGTGAATGTCACATCATCATAATGTTGCAGGGATTCTCTGGAGTCACAGAACTATGTTTGGGATCATAGGACCATAGTAGGCAGGGACTGAGTACCCATGAGCCGGTGACCGACTAGCTATAGTGTCTTACTTGCCCTCCTACTCACTAACAGAGAAACAGGTGATTAGACACCCCAGAACACAACACTGCTGACCCTCTCAGGAATCGCGGTTACAAGACACACCCTTTTGCCCTCACACTCGTACTAGTCCACAATGAGCTCTGAAAGGGACACGAGGAAAGTTTAAAATGTTTCTTTTAACTATCATGCTCTAGTATGCAGTATACGTGCCACAGACACATGCCTAACACAAATACTGTTTGTACAGCAAGTAGTTTGTAAATCATAAATGGAACTTTCATTATATACGACAGCGTAGCCTAACCTCCCTCCCCTCCTAAAGAAGCAAGATGGTTATATATCAGAAGATCTCTAGGTGTAAGCAGCAGACCCCCTACCTTAGTATACACAGATGAAAGTTCTACATCTCAGGTGCTGTCATGATCTTTTCCCTGGAAAGGTCCCTCCCCAAGTGTGTGTTACCTCTCTGGGCATACCTATGTGACAAAAAAGTATGTATTCCCAAACAATGGCTGCATTTGCCTGTATTGTCTAGGTACTAGGGCCTGGCCAGAACAGAATAACAAGGGACATTGGTATTCGACTATTGTCTAAATCAGACTAAATCCCAGGAAAGAACAGAATGCAAACACAACAGTTCGTTCTGTGTGAAAGTACAGTGTGGTACAAAGCAAAATGTGTATGTATTGTATAGTGCACAAAGCAAAGAGCATTCTGCAATGAGCTCATGCTTACATAGGGAAAACGACAATGGGCCTGCATAGGATATATGACAGTAACACGTCCGTCTCCAAGACTTATTGTGTACTCTTTTGAGTACAGCACAGCTTTTTATTTTACCTACAAGCAATGACTGATGTGAGTTTTGAGCCAAATCAGCAATAAAGCTGCATTGCAGTAAAGAACCCTCAACCCTTGTGGCTTGCTAAACCACCTTCCTCTAGTAGCCTGAGTTGGATCTTTCCATAGCCTGTTTACGATGTTTCTTAATAAAGTTCTTACAGAATTTGACTTATGTAGGTCCACTTTAATAGTTGAGTAAGACTACCTTTCATCATGGGGGGGCTGCTTAATGTTACAGTAAAGACTTGCACAGCTTTGAGGTCTTATTAAATGCCCATGGTGTGAACCAGATCCCTGATGAAAATTGTTGATGACCCAAAAGTAAAACCTGATATAAAGAGTCTCGAGCATCACCCTAACTAGATTATTTTCCGGTATTTGCTCAAATTTATGAAAAATATAAATCCCTAACTAGCTCATCTTTCTCGTGCTAGTAGAACCCACCATGACTGCTACACTCCAACACATAACCATTGTTTTTTCACTATATTGAATAACTGAAAAGCTTCACAAATTCACCAGTTACCTTGATAACTCAGGGGCATCAGTGAAATTCACTGAATAGAGACACATTTTACTAAAACCTTGAACTTCCAGAGGGGTAGTTACATTATCCAGGACCAACTTTCCACAAAACGTTCCATATATAAATCAAACAGGGTCTTGTGAGAGAGGTACTTACTTCCTGATAGCATCACTTTCAATACTAGAGAGTAAGGGGCATATTAGCATGGCGGGTGGATCGCCCCGCCCAACCGGCAGTGGTGATCCGCCCACCAAAACACCCCGCCCAACCGCCTTTTACCCCCTGACACACTTGCATGGCGGGGGTACTGCGGCAGACGGAAAGACCGCCCGCTGCTTTTCCGCCAGTAGTCAATCGTCACGATTACCTACCGGGCAGAAAAGGCCCATAATATGGTGTCGGTGCCTTGCAGGTACCGCCATCCATATTATGATGTGTGCTGTAAAATGCCTTTCCATGGCGTAGACTCCACCATGGAAAGGCATGTGGTTTTTACTTCGGCGTCCCATTGTGGGCCCCCTGGGGGGTAGAGGGCTGCACTTGGGGGGGTATCCATGGTACCCCCCTACATTGGCATGCACAAGGTGGCAGGCCCAACGTGAAGCCTGTCAGGTTGTGCATGCCAATGCGCAACATGCATATTCAACATTGTGGCGGGTGCTGCTTACAGCACCGCCCGCCACAATGTTGAATATGCGGGATGTGACCGCCACTGTGGCAGTCGCATCCTAATTGACGGTGCGGGACCGCCGCACAACTGGCGGCAGGTCCCAGCACCGCTAGGGTGATCCACCCGCCATCCTAATGGACCCCTAAGTATTCAGTAAGAGCTACAGAAACATCCAGGTAATTAAATTGTACAGCAGACTTAAGTATGGAAAAGCATCCTTGCAGTGTTTAAAAAACAAATTATGTGGCTCTACAGCACACATTAAAGGCAGCAAAATGAAGCTGAACCTGAGGCCTGGGGAATTAACTCATGACAAAGATGCTGAACCTGAGGCCTGGGGGCATAAACTCAAAACAAAGAAAACTATGGACTACCAAACCTATTCCAAGCTCAATTCCTTCCTCAATCCCTCAAATTAACCAAGTGATACAGTGGAGTAATATATACTAAATAATTTTCATCTACTTTATTAAATACTATTTATATTTTGAATATCAATAAATATAATGAATTGAAAAGGAAAACAAATAAAGATGTAAGGGTATGTTTACTTGGTATAAAAACTACCAGGGGGAATGACAGTATTATAATAACTACTATCATATGAAAAATATGAATATTTTAGTTGCAAAGGGTGCAAATGCTCAATGTAGCAAGTTCCAGTGGGTTGATAAATTACTTTGTTGCCTTAACACTATTTGAGTGGGAGATTAATGTAGAGTGTCCGGTGCAGTTAAAGTGGGCTTCAAGATGGTTATGGTGTAAGGTGGGGCTGCACTTTACTTAATCACAAGGGTCTCAGGAGTGGCATGTTTTCCATTTCTCGCCTCCCCGGGAATGAATACATACTATAATTATCTAGAAGCTAACAGGGTTTCTTATAGTATGTACTATGTATGTATGTATGTATGTATGTATGTAGGTAGGTATGCATTTATTTATTTATTTATTTATTTATTTATGGTATTTACATTACACTTCTCTATTTTCTGGGGTCTCAGAGTTCTTACGTAGAACAATTTCATCTAAGGCTGGATCTCAGGCTTTGAGTTTACCATGCATGAGTAAACCAAACTCATAACAACAAAGGGTCTAATTACGATGTCTGTCAGAAAGCCTTTCGACCGACATGATAGGTTTAAAGTCCGACCGCCGTATTATGATGACAGTGGTCAGAGCATAAACCAGCCGAGGAACCCGATGCGGGTCCGACGGGCTCAAGGAGCCCGTCGGCCAGTCAGAAAGCCCTCATAACCTCTCAAGGACACCGTTCCTGCCATTAGTATAATGATGTTGGTTTCTGACAGCCAATCCTTGTCGGCCTTTCCGACATTGATTAGGTGTTGGAAATTGATTTTGGGGGGCCCCTAGCACGGCCCCTTCCCACCTGGCCCTCTGCATTTGGCCCTGGGGGGCACCTATGGTGCCTCCTAAACATCCCTGCACCATGAGTCACAGTGCCTACTACACAATGCAGGGATGTTTACAAACTTCCATTTTTCAATGGGAGCTTGGGCTGCGGGCAGTTTTGACCTGCCGTACAATCTCCAGTTGACAAATGGAAGTTTGCGACCGAACCATGTTCATTCGCATCGTAATGAAGTTGCCTGAACTAACGACCTATGGTAGGGTGGTTCCATCACCAAAACGATGTCAGTTGGAGTCATCTCCAACTGACATCGTAATGAGGGCCAAAGTATTTAGGTATTATAGTGCTAGCCATTTCGAGGATTAGATATGGAGAATAGGAGTAAAGGAAGGGGAAGGTGACTACTAAATACAGGGAGCAGGGATGTATACTATTCATTTGGATAGAGAGGAAGAGAGAGATCAAAGGTGACCAGATGTCTCCTAAAAAAAAGAAAACATACTGCACACAATAGATCTCTATGTATATGATTGATATATTAAGTATGAAAATGTTAAATCGGTTTTGAAATGTGAAATTCTGCAAGATTTTCTATTGATGTGTTACCTCAGTTTAAAATATTATTAAAATGTGTGTCTGTTATTTGAAAACAAATATAGATGTGTTTTTTAAAAAGTATTAATTTATATTTTTTTTGCAACTTTAATATGTTTTAGACAATATTGTTTAGCAAACAACACTTACTATCAATTTTTGGCATTTGATTTAAATTTTTCCCTGCATGTTATAATAATGTTTGCAATGTAATTTAATATAATGTTTTTGAAAAATATATTGATACATGTTAAAAAATATCTCTGTATTATTTATTTGTGTTTGTTTCTTAGGTTAATTCATTATATCTCTCACCCTACAAGCTTTATTATTGATTTACATTTGTTATAAACCAAATAAAATAGCTAAATGCAATGTTTTAAAAAGATGTAAAGCTATGGGGAATATTTACAAGGGCTAGTCTCCACAGGAACATCACTTTTTGTGACATTCCTGTGGCAATAATCCCTTTCCCTTATTTACCAGGAGGCGTTAAGCCAATTAACGTGGCGTAACGCTGCCTTGTAAATAAGGCCTCTTTTTACGCTACACTTAGCATGAAAGGGGCAGGCAATGCGTGTTGCAGTGGGCATTCCGCTGTTGCACCCATTGATTTTGACACTGCCCCCTATTTAGAAGTGTATCATAAATATGGGACAGCGGCAAAATTAAAGCCAGGAAAAACCTGGTTTTAACATGGCGAAACGAGGAGAATTGTTTAATTTATTCCTTGTTTTTACTGTTTCTAGGTTTGCTGCATTGTGTGGCACACACAGAAACAGCAAATCGCCCTGAACGACTGTTTAAGTGCAGAAAGGTGTCCACATAAACAATCATTAAAAAAATGATGATTTGCAACTTGCACAATGCAGCACATATAGGAGTTACAAATCACCATTAGTGATTGTTTATGTGCAGGAAGAGACACCTTCCTGCACATAAACAATCGTTCCCTCAATGCAGGCACCCTTGCACTATAGTGGAAGGGTGCCTGTGTTGAAGCTAGGCAGCTGAGTTTAGCGCCAGTGCTAGAGAAAACGCAGGGAAGTTCCGTGCTATTGTACATATGGCGTAGCCTGATGTTTTCAGAATAGCGGAGCGTGGCGTTAGCAATTTCTGCATAACACCACGCTTCGCCATTCACTTGTAAAAATGTCCATGTGTCTGCTAAAAGGTAAATATTTACATGTTTATAGACGGCTTTGTTCTCTGTATATCTCTTTCCCCTACAGTTGCTGCTGAATTATATATTTAAAATAAACTGAAACAAATTACTTTAATTTATCTCCTCCCATTTTCAAAATCAAGAATATCATTCTACTTTTAATATGTTAGTATATTTTAATTAATTAAAGCTCTAATTTTTACTTTTAAAAATAAATACTGGGATATGAAATACAATGAAGTGTTTAATGTTTCATCAATACTTCTTTGCAAACAAATTTTTTAAATAACTAGTTTAAAATATAATTTTATTTTATAGAAGATAACATATATAGAAAAAAACCTCAGATTTAGAATTCAAATGAATACCGGTCTCCAAAAATTACCCAACCTAAACCCCAAATATAACCAACCTAAACCCCCATATACACCATAGCTCAAATTAAAACCCACATCCTAAAATGAAGTACCCAAAATTAATATGCCCCTGCCCAGTGCCACTATCATCCTTGCATTCCACTTCTTTAAAACACATTAATACAATTTTATTTAAAATTAAAAATTAAAGGGGGGCGTGGCTTAGCAGGCTGACATGGCGGACGTGTGCTAGCCAGCTCCGTCCAGCCCAACATAAATCCGACGTTCATCCTGGCTCCCTCAGACCCTCGATAAGTCCTGGAGGGAGCATTTCGGCACCAGTCACCGGAGAGGGCAGTTTGGTGAGTGGCGGCGGTGACCGGGGCGGCGGAGCGCTGGAGCTGACACGCCCACGAGGTGCGGCCTGGTGTTTGGAGGCAGAGCCGAGGAGTAGATTCTGGCTAGCCCTGGAGCTGACGCAACCCGCTCAGCGGCCCTTGTGAGCCTGCGGCGGCGGTTTGCGGTTCCGACGGCCCAGTGGCGGCGGTGATTTTCACGGGGCAGGTCGACCACGGGGACTGAACTGATAGCACCGGCGAGGAGCTAGGGGGAGGAGGTGCGCCCCGGCCAGCGAGAAGATTTGCTGTGCCTGCACACCGCGCCCAGGAGTGAGGCCGGTTTCTGAGGCCCTGGGCGCGGGGGGCCCTCCTCCCGGATGTTTGGTGGCTGCAGTGCGGCGGTGACGGCAGGGAGAGCGGGAGGCCTCCCCCCCACCTTTCGGGCTGGTACCTGTGCTGGGGGATCGGCGGCTGGAGGGGCTAGGCTCTTCGGGGTCCCGGGGTGGAGTCGGCGATTGGGCCCTGTGGTACTTTAGCCTTGGGGGAGTCCTGGGCCGATGAAGAGATTCGCCGGGCCAGGAGTGTGCTCCATCGGGGGCGCCCCGTGACAGACCAGTGGCAAGAGCAAGACCAGGAGGGACAGCCCGGCCGCAGGGTGAGGACGGTGGATCTTGACGGACCTTCGCTGCTGTGTGAGCCCTGGGCGTGGATGCAGGTTGGTCGGCCTGTATTGGTGAAAGTTCCTCTGCCATGACTGTGGTGGCGGGGCCTGTGATCAGCAGCCGCGCCGGGTCGTGCCCCTTGGGACCGTGAGCGAGCAGTTTGGGGTCCGGAGGACGGCGTCACTGGTGGGGCCACGCAGCCTTGGCGCTCAGTGACTTCAACGGGTGGGTTGGTGCGGGGTCAGTTTGCGGACCGAGGCTCACACCAGTGGATTGCGGGCCTCGGGCCAGGGGTGCTTTCCGGCCTCTCTTCCTTCCTTCTCTCCCTTGGGCGGGGGCCGGGCGACGGATCCACCTGCGGTGTGCCTGTGCAGGGGAGGCTCTGGTGCCGGTGTCCAGTCCACCATGGCCTGAAGGTGCGGAGAGTCCGTTGTAAGCCGCCATGACGAGGGACAAGGGTGGCGGTGGATCCACAAAGCATGGTCCTATAGACAGGTTCACGTGGCCCTGATGGCGGCAATCACCCAATCCCGGGATATGCTTGATGCCAAAATTGGTGCAGTGGGAGCGGACGTTATGTTACTGCACCAAGATTTACGGAACGCGGTGTCCCGCATCACGGAGGCAGAAACCCACATTTCAGGGGTGGAAGATGACGTCGGAGTTCTCTAGCAGAGGGTGGCAGGATTGGAGAGCATTCAGAAGGGCTTGGTGCTCCGGGTCAAGGATGCTGAAGGGCAGGCCCGGAGGAACAACCTGCGCTTTGTTGGCTTCCCGGAGGGGTGTGAGAATGGCAATATGGAGCGTTTCCATGTGCAGTGGTTGGAGAGTTGGCTCCCGCCGGATGCGCTGTCCCGGTGCTTCGTCGTGGAGCGGGCCCACAGAGCGCTTCTTCCAAAACCCCCGGTGGGTGCTCGTCCACGACCGGTGATTGCGAGACTGTTGAATTACCTTGACCGAGATACTGTGCTGCAGCAGGCCCGCGGCAAAGAACCTTTGCTCTATAACAACCAACGCATCCTGGTGTTCCCGGATTATACACGACTCGTGCAGCAGCAACACCAATCGTTCATGGCGGCGAATGCCAGACTGAGAGACCTTAATCTCCCGTATCCTCTACTATTCCCTGCCCGCTTGCGAGTGGTCTTTCAATCCCGCAACCACTTCTTTGACTCTCCGGAAGTGGACAGACGAAACCATACGGGTGCGGGTGAATACTCCGCCTGGGCTGCAGTCAGACTCATCATTAAGTGAGGGGCCGTCAAAGAATTCTCGTGGACAGCGCCAGAGGGGGCATAGAAGATCGCAATCCCAGAGGCGCTCTGTTTCCCGTGGAGCCTCTTCCCTGACCCTGCCTCCCAGCCCCAGACATTGGATCCTTGATTCTTGTGAATAGGATGGTTCCGGGGTGCTTCTTTAATTGGACTGTGTGAGCCCTTGGGAGGGGTGAATCCCCACCTGTCCAGGGCTTGTGGGGGGTGGGCCTGGGTGACATGGGCTGCAAGTTGGGGATCCATTAGCGGGTGCAGACTGTGCCCCCCGTTGGGGGCCCGGTGCCAACCCCGCCGCGACAGGTTCTTCAGTGTTCTTGAGGTATGGGGAGGGGGGTTTGTTATGGGGAAGGGGTTTGGTTAGGGGTATGAGTTGCGCTTTTACACTGTTTCCATCAGGTCATGCACACACGCGGTTGGGACCTCATATCCGTGCTACATCAAGGCTTGTCGCCCAATGGCTAGTGGGGCTGTAGAGGCTGGGGTGTCCCCGGGCACCCACCGTATTGTTAGTTGGAATGTGCGTGGGGTTCTGGATAAAAGTAAGCGAGGGGCAGTCCTGCGTCAGGCGAAAAGGGTCAGAGCTAACATCCTCTTCTTGCAGGAAACTCATCTGATGGGCTCCAAGGCACTGTGCCTGCAGCGTTATGGCTTCCAGCAGGTCTTTCACGCTGGGTTCATGCAGGGTTCTAGGGGAGTAGCGGTCCTAAAACATCGCAGGGTCCCATACGTGCATGCGCAACAGTGGCTGGACCCGCAGGGGCGGTACCTGTTTCTTTGGGGCAAGATTGGGGAGGATTCTATTGTGTTGGGCTGTGTAAATGCCCCTCCCCCCTTACAGTGGTCCTTGGTGGAGCGGTTGCTCTCCTTGTGGGCGGACATGCCGGACGTGGCCGCAGTGGTGGGTGGAGATTGGAATGATGTAACGGATATGGGTAGGGACAGAAGCAGGGCAGGAGGGGGCCTGGGTGGCACTGACTCAACCCACGAAATTGCATTCTCTGGTTAGGAGCCTCGATTGGGTAGACGCCTGGCAGCACGTACATGGGGATAGGAGGGAATTTACGTACCTCTCAGCGGTCCATAAGTCTTTCGCTAGGATAGACTATGTTTTCGTTCCCCGGACTGGGTAATGTCCGCTGGGATCCTTCCTAGTAGGGGGCTGTCGGACCACTCACCGGTATTCGTGGCGCTGCGGTTGGGTAGGGGCGGCAACCCTTTCGCTGGTGCCTAGCAGTATAGAACTTGCAGAACGCTGACTATGAGAGGCTTATGAGGGAGGCGATTGCAGACATTTTTGTCACTAATGCGGGGTCGGTCTCCAGTGCAGTAACACTTTGGGAGGCACTGAAGCCCACTCTACGAGGGGTGGACATTGCATGGTGCGTGGCGGCCCGTAGAAAGCGTTGAGAGGAGTTGGTTAGGGCCGGGGTGGAGTTGGAGGGGCTTGAGCGTCGGAGCCGGGAGGTGGGTGGCGGACCGGGGGTGCGACAGCTACTGCTGGCGTGGCAGTCCTATGCCTCTCTCCTGATGGATGAGGCTCGCCAAGTATGGCTTGCAACATGTAGCAGAATTTATCAATGGGGGCGACAAGTCGAGCAAGATGCTACATTGGCTCTGCCAGGGTGTTTTTTATCCCCAGGCCATCCCGGGGGTGCTGGATGAGAGGGGGGCGCCGATAATTGACCCTATGACCATAGAGGAGAGTTTCGCCGCCTACTACGTGGCTTTATACGCCCCTCGGGAGTGTTTACCGGAGGCAACGGTAGACAAATTCATTGAGGACCTCCCGCCCAGAGCAGCGTCCGATGAGACGTGCCAGCAGCTGGAGCTCCCCCTCTCGGAGGAGGAACTGGGTAAGGCCCTGGGTGAGCTCAATTCAGGGAAGGCACCGGGACCCAATGGGTTTCCCAGCGAGTTCCATTGTTGATACAACTTACAACTAGCATCTTATTATCGGGCGGCGGTGGAGGAGGCCAGGGAGGCCGGTCGGCTCCCACCGGACTAACGACACGCAGAGGTGGTGGTGTTCCATAAGCCTGGTCGGCCCCCCGGAACAGCATGCTTCATATCGCCCTATTTCCCTCCTCAATGTTGAGGCCAAGGTTTTGGCCAAGGCCCTGGCTAATCGCCTCCTGCCCCACATTTCGGCTTTGGTCCACCCGGACCAGGCCGGGTTTATGCCCCAGAGGGCGATGCGACACAACATACGGTGGGCACACGTAGCACTGGCAGTGGTCCGACAGACGGGGGAGCCGGCTGCGCCCCTACTGGCGAACATGGACAGGGCATTTGATTCCCTGAGCTGGGTTTATCTGTTCGCCCTCCTTTGTCGGCTTAATCTCGGCCCTCGGTTCCTGTTGTATGTGATGCTCTTGTATACCGAATTGACAGCTTCGGTCTGCTTGGCGGGTGCGGTCTCGTCCAGCTTTCCCATTCGATGTGGTACCAGACAGGGGTGCCCCCTGTTGCCCTATCTCTTCGCCCTCGCCATGGAGCCGTTGGCGGCCTGGGTGCATATAGATGCACAGTTGAAGGGATTTGAGTGGGCCCCTGGTCTATCGGACAGGATCGCATTATATGCGGATGATGTCGTCTTCTTTTTAACGGCATCGGACAGATCGGGGCCGCGCATACTGGAGATAATGCAAATATTCAGGGAAATGTCCGGGCTGTATATGAACCCCCGCAAGTCCACACTGTGGGTCTTGGGACCTCGGGTGAGAGTGGGCATGTGGGCGGAACTTGGCACCGGTGTGGGAGCGCGCCCGTGCAGACATTACGACTTGGTCCCGTATGCCGCTGACTATATATGGTAGATCGGTGATCTTTAAGATGGTTGCGCTCCCCCGCCTGCTCTATCAATTACAGAATCACCTGTACTCGATCGCGCCTCGCTGGTTCCGACTGGTGAATTCGGTGCTGGGCCGGTTCCTTTGGGGTCAGGGGGCGGTGCGCGAGGCTTTGCGCACATGCTTTCTCTCCACTTACTGTGGAGGTCTGGCGACCTCAGATATTCTTTCATACTACCAGGCCTCGCACCTGTTAGTCCTCAATGAGTGGTAGTATGGGGACAGGGGGGACCCGGCTTATGCATTGGAGCGGCACCTAATGGGGCGTTACACTCTCCACACAATCCTCTACTTGGCGACGCTGTAGGGTGAGCTGCCGCCGGTGTCAAAGGTAGTCTTCCAGATCTGGCAGCAGTCTCTAAGAAGAATGGGGTGGTGGAATACACTAACTGGGGAAACTCCTCTGTGGCACAACAGACGCCTGCCTGACCTGGCGGCCCTACAGGGTTTTAGGGGATGGGATGCCATCGGCATTTCCACCCTGGGAGATGTAGTGCGGAATGGGTCTCTTAAATCGTTCCGAGATCTGCAGGAAGAATTTTGCATGCCTCGGACACAGTTTTACCGGTACCTCCAGCTCCGTCATGCGCTTTCCCCCAGCCTGGAGGATCTTACCTCCATCCCTGAGTTTAGCCCGTTGGAGGCGAAGGTCTTCAAGGGTGACCTCACAACCAAATAGATCTCGCGGATATATCAGTCCCTGGTCACCCACAGTGTGCCTACATTGGAAAAGCTATGGAAAGAAGACGTGGATACGTTGGAGGAAGAAGATTGGAGGGAGGCCCTAGTCGCCCCTCGGGGAGCGGCCATAGCGATGTACCTCCACCTCATCTAATTCAAGTACCTCCACCGGGTTTACTATACTCGGGTTCAACTGTATCGGGCGAGCCTGGTTGTCTCCCCAGAATGCCTCCAGTGTGGTGGGGCGGAGGGCACATTCCTGCATACGTTCTGGCAATGCTCGTTGCTGGATCGTTTCTGAGGGGAGTTTTTTTTTGCCTATCTGAGGTTCTGGGGTGTTTGCTCCCACGCATGCCACAGCTTGCCCTGCTGCATGTAATGGATGGCATCGGGGGCAATATTTATAAATGGCATCTTATGCAGCTGGGCCTCACGTTGGCGAAACGCGATGTTGCCAAGATGTGGAAGGACACCCGGGCCCCCTCGGTGGCCGCCTTGAAAAATGTCCTGGACTTCTGCATGGGGCTGGAGCAGCCCATCTTTGTGGCCCGAGGCTGTCCGCGTAAGCATTACAAAATATGGAAGCGGTGGGCGGACTATAGAGGCCTGTGGCTGGAGCCTCCGACTGCAACAGTGGATATCCCAGTGGAATGAGGGTAGAGATAGGGTGGTTGGGTCAGGTACCTGGGGGGTGGGGGTTGCCTGGCGGTGTGTGTGTGCTAAGAGTGGGATGGTCTTTCTTCAGTTCGGGTATTTTGTCTGTTTCTTTCCTTGTTGGTCCTCGGTTATTGGCGGGTGGGCGGTCATCAGTGGGAATTGCGCAACTCAGGGGGGGGGGAGTTGGGGTGAGTGGGGTAGATATCCGGAACGACATTCAATGTCAAAGATTGTGTTTGTTTTGCTTATAAAAAGGTCAATTGCGGTCATGCCAATGTGTTGGAAGGCGGACCCCGAGGAGTCGGCGAGACCACCAAGGGGGGCCCTCACACTGTACGAAGTAGCCGAGCGCTGCCGAGAAGTCTCCTGAGAGATCCTTCTCCTATCACGTACTAGCCCAGTAACACCACCACACAGGACTCAAGGAGGTTGTCTCAAGACAAGCAATTCTTTATCAGCAATAAAAAGGTTACGAGGTCAATATTTACACGATGGGATCGCGGGATCCACCAAAAGTCTCAGTGTCTCTTTGGAAGGGTAGGGGTAGCGGGACAGTCTTTGGCAGGAGTGTGGTACGAGGGTACCTGGGGCCCAGTTCTTATCCTCAAGCTGGAGGACCTCCGGATCTCGGAGGGGTCGAGCCGCGACGGCGTCAGCAGGGCTCTGGCGTACAGTTCGTGGAGAGCCGCGATCCAATCAGCAGGGCTCTCAAGATGGTTTCTGCTCAGCTCAAGCCGCGACGTCGTCAGCAGGGCTCAGAGGGAGGTTTCAGCGAGGTTGGGCCGCGACAGCGTCAGCAGGGCTCCGATGTTCCAGGTGGCTTCAAAGTGTTCACAAGAAGGAGCCGCGACGCAGTCAGCAGGGCTTGTGATGGTTCCGACAAGAGTTCTTCTCCGTAGGGTCAGCCGCGATTCAATCAGCAGGGCTCTCGACTCCGGGATACAACTGCCGATCTGTGACGGGGTCGCCCCAGATATAGGTCTGGAGCCCTTTGATGTCCGGACCCAGGCGCCCGGTGGGGGCGGAGAGGCCGGGTGGAGGTGGCCAGACGCCCAGCAGGAGAGGCGCCAGGCCCAAGGGAGTTGCAGGGCGATCACACCTCGAGAGGGGAGGACAGTTGGGGGTCCCATCGACACTGTCCTCCGCCGGGGGCGATGAATGGTTCCTGCGGCACCCCCTGGCCAGTTCGTGGTGCCTCGATGTCGGGGCTTCGCTGGGGTCGAGGCCGGGTTGAGCGGGGTCGCGCTGGCTGGTGCACAGAGTCACGTGGGTGCCAACAAGATGGCGGAGCCACGAGGGGTATGCGACCTCGTGCAGCTCAGGATGAAGGGCCTCGGTGCAGTTCAGAAGGGTGGCCCGTGAAGGCCGGGGCGGGGAACGGGCACAATCCACGGGGGTAAGGACCATGCCACGAGGCCGGGTCCAACAGGCGTCCCCCCCAGCCGAAGGCATGGAGAGTCACCCATCTCCTTGGGGATTCTCCTCGTCAAGGCGGAAGAAGCGGGACAGGCCGTCGGCGTTGGCGTGGTCATTGCCGGGCCGGTGTTCAACGTCAAAGTCCATCCCTTGTAGCGAGATGGACCACCGCAGCAGCTTGGGGTTCTCGCCCGCATTTGCATTAACCACCGCAGGGGCCGGTGGTCGGTCTGGACCCGGAAGTGGGTACCGAAGAGGTAGGGCCGGAGTTTCTTAAGGGCCCACACCACAGCGAAGGCCTCACGCTCGATGGTGCTCCATCGTTGCTCCCGGGGCAGTAGCCGTCGGCTGATGAAGGCCACTGGTTGGTCGAGCCCCTCTTCATTGGCCTGAGACAGGACGGCCCCGACCCCATACTCGGAGGCGTCCGTCTGTACCACGAACTCCTTATTGTAGTCAGGGGCCTGTAGCACCGGGGCAGTACACATTGCGGTCTTTAGGGTGTCGAAGGCTGCTTGGCAGCGGGGTGTCCAGTGCACCTTCTTGGGCTGCTTTTTGGATGTTAGCTCTGTGAGGGGGCAACAATGCTCCCATAGTCCCGGATAAACCGCCGGTAGTATCCAGTGAGACCCAGGAAGGCCCGGACAGCGGTCTGGGTAGTGGGGGGTTCCCAGGCCTGGATGGTATCTATTTTCGGTTGGAGAGGGGCCACCTGCCCGCTCCCCACTTGATGGCCCAGGTAGGTCACGGATCCGTGGCCGATCTGGCATTTGCTGGCCTTGATTGTGAGCCCGGCTCGCTGGAGGGCGGCCAGGACGGCTTTAATGTGAAGGAGGTGCTCTGCCCAGTGGTTGCTGTACACGTCAATGTCATCTAGGTAGGCCGCGCTGAAGGCCTCAAGCCCGGCCAAAACCTTGTTCACTAGTCTTTGAAAAGTGGCCGGGGCGTTCTTCATTCCGAAGGGCATCACCCGAAAGTGGTAATGCCCATCCGGGGTCAAAAAGGCGGATCTTTCTTGGGTGCCGGGGGTGAGCTGGATCTGCCAGTACCCGGCGGTGAGGTCCAGCGTGCTCAAGTAGCGGGCGGCCCCTAAGCGGTCGATTAGTTCGTCGGCCCTGGGTATGGGGTGGGCGTCCGTCTTGGTCACAGCATTCAGGGCTCGGTAGTCCACGCAGAATCGCAACTCCGGGGGGTGGCCGGGAGCTGCGGCCTTTGGCACCAGGACGACAGGACTGGCCCACGGGCTGTCAGAGGGTTCGATGACCCCCAGGGCCAGCATCTTCGTTACTTCGGCCTGGATGCATGCCCGCACTCTGTCGGGTACCCGGTAGGCTCTGTGTCGCACGGGGGGGCTCTCCCCGGTGTCGACGTCGTGGATGCACCAGTGGGTCACCCCCGGGGTGAGGGAGAAGAGGGCTGCGTAGTCCTGCAGCAGTTGCTGGCAGTCGTTGCGCTGTTCCGGAGTCAGGGAAGAGGCGAGTGGGACACCCTCGATGGTTCCATCATGGACGTTGGACTGCAAGAGGTCGGGCAGGGGCTCGGAGTCATCCTCGCCCCCCTCGTCGGTCGCCAGTAGCAGGCTCAGTTCGGTCCGGGCAAAGTGGGGTTTTAGCCTGTTAGCATGTAGGACCCGGAGGGGGTTCCGGGGGGACTCCAGGTCGACCAGGTAGGTGACGGGACTTTTCTTCTCCACTACCTTGAAGGGCCCGGTCCACTTGTCCTGGAGGGCGTCGGGTTCAACCGGGGCCATGACCCATACCTTCTGACCTGGCTCGAATTCTATGGTAGAGGAGTTCCGATCGTACCACCGCTTCATGTCCTCTTGGCTGGCCTCGAGGTTGGCTTCGGCCATGGCTCGGAACTTGCGGGTCTGGTTTCGGAGGGTCAGGAGGTATCGGTAGACGTCAGGAGGGGCGCCTTGGGGCTTCGTCTCCCAGCTCTCTTTGACCAGGCTGAGCGGTCCGCGGACCGGGTGTCCGTACAATAGTTCAAACGGGCTGAACCCCAGGGACTTTTGCGGGACCTCCCGATAGGCAAACAGGAGGCACGGCAGCAGGACATCCCATCTCCGCCTGAGGGGCTCTTCTAGCCCCTGGATCATTCCTTTTAATGTTCTGTTGAACCGCTCAACCAGTCCGTTCCCCTGAGGGTGATAGGGGGTCGTGAACTTGTATGTGACCCCGCACTGCTGCCACAGGGACCGCATGTATCTGGAAATAAAGTTCGTGTCTCTGTCGCTCACCACTTCGCGGGGAAATCCCACTCGGGAGAAGATCCCCATTAAGGCCCGGCCTACCACGGGGGCCGTTATAGTTCTTAGCGGGACCGCCTCCGGGTACCTGGTGGCGTGGTCCACGAGGACCAGGATGAAGCGGTGGCCCAGGGCGGTCTGGGGGTCCAGGGGCCCCACGATATCGATTCCGACCCGTTCGAACGGGGTGCTGACGGCTGGAAAGGGTTGGAGGGGGGCCTTGACCCGACCCCCCGTCTTCCCGCTGGCTTGGCAGGTCTGGCAGGACCGGCAGTGGTTGTCCACGTCTCTCCGCATCCGGGGCCAGTAGAAGTGGGTCACCAGACGGCTGTACGTTTTGTCTTGCCCCAAGTGTCCGGCGAGGGGCACATCATGTGCCAGGTTGAGCAGGAACTCCCGGAAGCGGAGGGGGACCACCAACACTCGGCTGGCCCCGAGTTCTGCCACTTTCTGCTCACTGTATAGCAGGCCCTCGGCCCAGTAGACCCAGTGGGTGCCGGTCTGGTCCCCGTTGGTTTGGGTGGACGCTTGCTGGCGGACCCCTTCGAGAGTGGGGCAGGACTGCTGCTCTTGTTGGAACTGCTCCCGGGTGGGGCCCCCTTCGTGTCGCCATTGTGTCAGCTCTGGTAGGGCGCACGGGGAAGCCATCTCTTCGGGGGAGGATTCACTAGGTCCAGGGTCGGTGTCCGCCTCCCCCTCGCTGCTGGCGGGAGGTGGTGCGAGCCCCTCGGGCTGGGCGGCCCCGGAGGCTGAGGATGAGCGGGGGGCCCGGGTGGTCATGGACCGGGTGATGGCACAGGCCCAGTCAGATAGTCCCAGCATTCGGAGGTGCTCTCGTCGCTCTACTTGAGCCCAGGGGGAACTCTCCAAGTCGTTCCCCAGGAGGCAGTCGACGGGGGCGTCGTCGCGTACCGTCACCTTCAGCAGGCCCGTCACCCCTCCCCACTCGAAGGGGACCAGGGCCATCTGGCACAGGCTTTCGCTGTTGTCGGCCGTCCGGACGGGACACAGCACATTCGGTAGGATCTGTTCGGGGGTCACCAGGTGGCAGCGGACAGCGGTGACACTAGCGCCGGTGTCACGAAGGGCTTCGGCCCGTTGTCCATTGACCGTGACCTGCTGCCGGTACTTCTGGGTGTTGCTGGGGATGGGGGTGCAGGGTACCATTTCTCGGCTACCCAGGCAGACCAGGGACATGGCTGCCGGCTCCCATTCAGTGGTCCCTCGGTCGAGGGTCTCCTCTTCCTTTTCTCCTTCTCCCAGGGCGGCGGCCGCCAGCTGTCAGGGCGGGGGCCCGCCGGCCCCGTTTCTTCGGTTCAGGGGGCAGACCGGATCGCTGGCATAGTGTCCGGTTTGTTGGCAGCCGTAGCACGTTACTGGTGGCCGTGGTCCGGGTCTGGCCGGGGGCGCCCCCCTTCGGGCCAGGCTCGGGGAGAGTTGTTGCTGCGGTGGCCCTCGAGGGGGGCTCCTGGGGGCCCCGGCGGGAGGGCCTCGGTTCCTGTTCGGCCCTCCCCCTCCACCGCGTTGGCGGGGGGGTCCGGTGGGGTTCCTCTGGTACTCCCCCATTGAGTTCCGGGGGACCCGGGAGTTGACCCATCGATCGGCCTCGACGGCGAGTTTTCGCGGGTCGGTCATTTTGCTGTCGAGGAGGTGCTGTCTCAGTTCCACGAAGCAATTGTTGGAGAGATGTTCCCACACAATGAGGTCGACCAGTTGCCCGTAGGTGGTTACTTTGCTACCTCTGATCCACCCTTCTAGGGCCCGACTGAAAAAGTCCACATATTCCACCCAGGTTGTGCCCGGGATTTTCTTGCAGTCTCTGAACCGCTGGCGGTACATTTCTGCGGTTAGCCCGTAGCGGGTGAGCAGAGCCTCCTTCATGTGATCGTAGGAGGTCATCACCTCCTCCGGCATCTGGAGCAGTGTGTCTCGACCCTCACTCAGGAACCGCCCCCACAGGCCCACGCCCCAGTCTTTTCGGGGCACCCGATGAGAGGTCATGGCCACCTCGTAGGCCTTGAACCATTGTTGGATGTCGTCATTCTTGTAGTACTCCTTGACGACCTCTTTCGGGATATGTACCTTGGTTTCGGCAGGCGGTAGAGTGTCTCTAGTACTGGGGGCGTTGGTCCCTCCGTTCTTGGCCTTGATTTCGAGCTCCTTGAGGCTGCGCTCGTGCTCAAGGGTCAGTTTCTTTTCCTCCAACTCCCGGTGTCGCCTCTTCTCCTCTATCTCCTCTTGAAGCCGTAGCTGCTCTAGGGCCAGTTTCTTTTCCGCCAGCTGGAGTTCGCCATCCAGCCGCAGTCGTGCGAGCTCTAGCTCGTGGTTCCGGACCTTCTCCCGCTCTCGCATTTCTTCTTCGGAGAGGCCGGTTTCCAGGCTCTTTCTTCCTCCGGTTGCCGGAGTCAGTGCGGTTGATATGGTCTCAGTCAGGGGCAGGGGACCTTCTTCCTGGGGGGGCCTGCCCCGGCCTCCAGCCATGTCCTCAGAGCTTTCTACATGTCCTCTTTGGTACTTAGGCCGGTGGTTGCAATGCCTTTGTCTTTGCAGAACTGTTTTAACTCTTTGTGCGTATATTCTTCCAGCCGTTCGGGCTGGAACTCCATTGTCGCGTTGTTTTCCTGGCTGCTCATGATTACTGTCCGTTTGGATGGGTAGCTAGTGGGTACTGGCTGGTACGTACTGCGTTCGGCTCGGATCCCGTCGCTGGCCACCAAATGTTGGAAGGCGGACCCCGAGGAGTCGGCGAGACCACCAAGGGGGGCCCTAACACTGTACGAAGTAGCCGAGCGCTGCCGAGAAGTCTCCTGAGAGATCCTTCTCCTATCACGTACTAGCCCAGTAACACCACCACACAGGACTCAAGGAGGTTGTCTCAAGACAAGCAATTCTTTATCAGCAATAAAAAGGTTACGAGGTCAATATTTACACGATGGGATCGCGGGATCCACCAAAAGTCTCAGTGTCTCTTTGGAAGGGTAGGGGTAGCGGGACAGTCTTTGGCAGGAGTGCGGTACGAGGGTACCTGGGGCCCAGTTCTTATCCTCAAGCTGGAGGACCTCCGGATCTCGGAGGGGTCGAGCCGCGACGGCGTCAGCAGGGCTCTGGCGTACAGTTCGTGGAGAGCTAATCAGCAGGGCTCTCAAGATGGTTTCTGCTCAGCTCGAGCCGCGACGTCGTCAGCAGGGCTCCGAGGGAGGTTTCAGCGAGGTTGGGCCGCGACAGCGTCAGCAGGGCTCCGATGTTCCAGGTGGCTTCAAAGTGTTCACAAGAAGGAGCCGCGACGCAGTCAGCAGGGCTCGTGATGGTTCCGACAAGAGTTCTTCTCCGTAGGGTCAGCCGCGATTCAATCAGCAGGGCTCTCGACTCCGGGATACAACTGCCGATCTGTGGCGGGGTCGCCCCAGATATAGGTCTGGAGCCCTTTGATGTCCGGACCCAGGCGCCCGGTGGGGGCGGAGAGGCCGGGTGGAGGTGGCCAGACGCCCAGCAGGAGAGGCGCCAGGCCCAAGGGAGTTGCAGGGCGATCACACCTCGAGAGGGGAGGACAGTTGGGGGTCCCATCGACACTGTCCTCCGCCGGGGGCGATGAATGGTTCCTGCGGCACCCCCTGGCCAGTTCGTGGTGCCTCGATGTCGGGGCTTTGCTGGGGTCGAGGCCGGGTTGAGCGGGGTCGCGCTGGCTGGTGCACAGAGTCACGTGGGTGCCAACAAGATGGCGGAGCCACGAGGGGTATGCGACCTCGTGCAGCTCAGGATGAAGGGCCTCGGTGCAGTTCAGAAGGGTGGCCCGTGAAGGCCGGGGCGGGTAACGGGCACAATCCACGGGGGTAAGGACCATGCCACGAGGCCGGGTCCAACACAATGTATAACTGGATGCTGCAGCAGCCTCTGGGGTACAGAGCCCTGCGTTTATTGTGCAACTGACAATAAAAACCTGTTAAAAATAAAAAAATAAAAAAAATATCTATCCTCTAACCAAACATAATAAACACCTACCTTAAAACCCTAAATTAATTTCTCCCACACCTCAAATACAAGCCCTCACACTATAATTATTTACCCAAATATAATATACTCCATCTTAGTTCCCCTATCACCATTGCACCCCACTCCTTTAAAAACAAACAGTCTTTTTCTTTAAAATAAAAAATAAAAATGCACTGCAAAAATATAAATACCCACTCTGAACCTCAAAATTTAAATGTCCCAATACCTCAAATAAATAACCTGACCCTATTATTAATTGCACAAAATAATATGTTTCCTACCCAGAACCTCTAGCACACTGGCATTCTGCTTCTTAAAAAAATACACACTAGACCTCTTCAAAATAAAAATAAAAAGTAAATACTGACGTGCCCCCAAAAAAATTAAAACCAACACCAAACCCCAAAAGTTAAATTGCCCCATATTTTAAATAAAAATCCTTACCCTCAAATTAAATAACCAAAGATAATATACTCCCCCCCAGAGCCACAAGTCACTCTTGCATTTCGTCCCTTAAAGAATAATTCTCTCTTGTATACCCAAACTTAATAACAATCCAGAGTTTATTTAAAATAAAAAATATATACCCATACCCCCAAAACATATACTCACTATGAGTCTCAAAATTAATTTACCCTATACCACCAATAAAAGCCCTCACCTTAGAATTAATTACTCAAAAATAATGTGCTCACCACCCAGGTGCTCAGTCACCCTTGAATCTTGCTCAGTAAAATATTTTCCTCAGTGTTTATTTTAAAAAAATAAAAGAATATAAATACCTACATCCCACAAATTAACACAAACCCACTCTGAACCCTAAACATTAATCCTACATCTATACTATTACATCATATACTATACTGCAAATAAATAAAATTATACCCCAAATATAATATACTTCCACTCAGGGCCCCAATCACACCTACATTCTGGTCCTCAAAAAATAATCCACACTGTTTGTTTAAAGTAAATACCCACACCTCCCCAAGTAAATATCCACCAGGACCCCAAAATTAATTTACCCTATATCTCCCAAAAAAAATCCTCCCCATAGAATTAAGGGCCCTTAACCTGTTCCTTCAAAAAGAATAAATACCCCACTCCGGAAAATCTTTTCTTTATCACATTGGGGGAAAACCCTCCAACAATCCTTCCCTTTTTTATCTTGTGTAGGTAGACCCCTTCCTATAGGATTATTTGAAGGGGAATCCACCGCCCCATTTCTTTATAATTTTGATCTTCTTGCGGAGGGTAAATGTCCAACTCTGAATTCTTTTGTTTAGCATTAATTCCTTGTTACTTCCAATGCCAGAAACTTAAACACAATTAAAACCCCTTACTATACCTTATCCCTAAATATCCCTGAATCCCAAAAACCCCTTTAGCCCCTTACCAACCCACCTTAAACACTGTAATTCATTGTAAATGTAATGTGTTGTAGAGCTTGATTTGAAGTGGTCTTTTGTGGTAATGGATGTGTGGTAAAGGTAGACAACGATTTCCAGTGCATGTGTGAATTCTCACCTGCACTTGCACTTAGACTGGGATATTAGTGAAAGGGGGACCGTCTGTTGGAAGCCTCTGGTCTGCTTTTCACTGTGCAGGCAGCAATTAGCCTACCTTTTAAAGGTGGTCCCAGATCGCCTGCAGTGAGGTATTGTACCCGCCTACAAGGGATGACTGGAGGTCCCTGAGAATTAATTTCACCCCTGAGAGCGCCAGTGCCTGTGCTGCACTTCTATGTGGACAATCAGTGTGCATCCTGGGTTTCTCTTCCTCTCTACACCAGTGAGTAATGCAGCGCTGAGGCAAAGCATTGCCTTGTTTGCATCAAGTGACACCCAATGCAAATGAAAGATTGCCCCTTGGGATTATGCTGGAGATAAATGCAGGCTGGTTTTCCGCATTATAGAAGGGGCCACACAAAGCATCTGTAGCTCATCATGAAGTGTCCCAAAATGGGTGCAAACATCCTCTGCAGCCATGGGGTAATCCACTGTAATATGGCCCCAGGTGTTCATGTCCCTTACCATACTCATTTCAGTGAATAATACGTCCTTTACCTGCTTCAACGTCCCCTCTCTATGTATCCATCACTTCTGAGCCTTGGGCAGGTTGGAGGTTAGGGCACTGCCAAACACCAACATTATAAAGGACGCCCAGCTCCAAATGCTACTCATCATCTCAAATGGACCAGTAAATAGGAGATACCTGACCCATCAGGTTTACGAGTCAGACAGAAATACTGCAGACCCACATAGTTCGCCCAAGGGACTTCATATGCTTAAAACAACTAAGATCTCGTGATGAAAATACAGCCATAAATGAGGATTAGCCAGAAGAATCACATGTGGTAAAGCTGATTCCTATGAGCATTCCCTGTTCTTGAGTAGACCCTAAGGGTCCAATTCCTAATGGGAAGTTCCTCCATCCACAGCAGAAATAGATGTGGACAGTAAATAGTATCGTGAAGGCTGGAAGTACCGGAATAATTGATGGTTCACTTGTAAAGGGTGGCTAGTGTCATTTCCACTGCCTACTTTTGCAGTTTATGACGCTGCATACAAGAACTTTGCATGCACATTCACTCTTCTCTCTAAGGGAATGGTCTCATCAAGAAGTGCAATCTGCACTGCCACCTGCATAACGTATGTATGTGGATCCCAATACAATTCTCTCTCCTGGCACAAGCATCTGCATATAAATATTGTTGAGTGACTACTGAACAGTTCACTGTGATTGGGGTATCCTGCATTGCTGGATTTCAGGGCCTGGCCATCGTCTTGCACTATTTTGTACAGACAAGTTTTCGGCTTGGGCTATATCAATGCCCTTTACCTATGGATGCTGGTCTAGTGGCATAGTTGACTAATGCATACACTGTATGTGCTTCTGTTTTGACCTAATGGCCACAGGTTCAAATCCCAGCGGGTCCACTCATCCTTTCATCCTTCTGGGGTAAAATAAGTACCATTGAGTTGGGTAAAAATAGACATATGTTATGCAGCACCTAGATACCCTTGGGTGAACGTGTGCTTTACAAATACACGTTATGTTTTTTACCTGGATAAAACAGAGTTACCGTTTTACAAGACCTAACATACCAGGCCTTAACGTGGCAGAGAAAAACACACAATATTCTAATCATTGGTACATTTTTCAAGCAATTACCACACTGGAGCAAATTATTCTCTCCCTGCTCAGACTGTGCTCACAAACGGTGAAGAAAATAATGGTAGAAAGAGGTCATCACTCTTTGTAAAATGTAATCAACAGAGTATTTAATTCAGTCTCTTGTGTATCTCATAAATGTCCTCCAGTAATGAGGCAGCAAGAATGATCCTGGTGCAATTTGCATTTGTTTGTCACACATTTCTGGATAATACAGTAATTCTAGTCTGTAAGAGCCTCTTGCACAGGCTTCAATTTGATTTGTCTAAAGCATGACACTTCAGTGCTTGTCCTTGCGCATGTTTAGTATCCTAGGTTTTTTGTTTTCTATTAAAAATTCAATACATTGTCTGGATTCAACCTGTAGTGTTGAAAGCTGTGGACTAGGGCATGTATTCATTCAGTCATACACACCAAAGCCTGTCACAAGACCTTTTCATAAAATGTCCACTTTGCATTGTCATATCTAATCCATTTACTTTTGTGGTCGAGCCTGGGCAGCGCATGCACTGCTCTGCGAGGCATGCTGTATTCAGGTAGGGAGTTAAAGCTCCGCCCACTCTCTGCCCATCTTTTCAATTGGCTGCTGTGACTGTGCTTCCTAAATGTTGGCTTTTGATTTGTTAATAGTCTTATGAGTCCCTTCATAGTACCTCCCTGTCTTCTTTTGTAACCTCCCATCAGGACTGAACCTTTTACGTGTGTCTTTACGGTATTTCTTGAATAAGCCCTTTGGGAGAACTCTTTGCCTAATTAATTAAGAGCACTGGTGGGACGCTAGTTTTAGCAATGGCGGCTGCTTTAAAAAATAAATAATAATTCGTCCCCCCAGCCCTTGGGTCCTGTAGCAGCCGATACTGCTGACCTATCAACAATAGGTATTGATAGTCCACACTAACATTCTGAAAGTCGACACCTCTGTGGTTCACCAAAGTCTATTCTTGCTGGTAAATCCAAGACAGCACTTTCCAAGAAAAGGGTTACAAAGGGAATGTGTAGTGTTAATAAAAGGAATCCCTTAACCACATTCTAATATCAAAGATGAAATGATTTTCGATATTTAAAGGACCCTATGAAAAGATTTAATGTTCCATACCATGAAATATTTCTTGCATATTACATCAAGCCTTAAGAAATGGTGTACATTTGCTAGGTGCACTTTCGCTAATTCATTTTTGTCCTCCTCCCATCTGATTAATTGTTTACTACAATCATTAAATTACACGTTCACCCTTGTGTTGCCATAAATAACGCTGACGTGTTTACCACAACTCATGTCAAATTAATGGTGTATGCAGCTTCGAAAGGTCGACTAACTGGGATATTACATGGGCGTCCTCTATGGACCCGATTCACAAAGGTAGACTGAGATGAAAGTCCAACTTTACAACTTTCGGCATCCGCACAGGGCATTTAGGAGTGGTAAAGTTAGACTTTTGTCTCAGTTTTGGTGTCAGTCAAACTTAACACCAAACGTAAGTTTAACTGCGACAAAAGTCTAACTTTACCACTCGCAAATGCCCTTTGTGAATACCGAAAGTTGTAAAGTTAGACTTTAGTCTCAGTTTAACTTTGTGAATTGGGTCCTATGGGGCAGATTTATATCGGACTTGCGCCACTTTTACGCCGCCGTTGCGTCACTTTTGTGACGCAGCAGCGGTGTAAACCCTGCGCCACGTTGCGCCAAATTTACATCGTGACGCATCTATGGAGATGCGTCACGATGTAAAACCCTGCGCCACATAAAACCTGCGTCAGGTTTCACGTGGGCGTGTCGACAGAGGGGGGGGCGTTCCGTCGCAGGAACGCCCCTGAAAAGTGACTCAGTCAAATCTATAAGATTTGACTGAGTCACTTTCCCAACGCTGATGCGCCAAAACCCTGCGCCTGCTTGAAGCAGGCGTAAGGCTTGACGCACCATGTTAGGGATAGGGTAGGTTGGAACAGTGCTGGAGTTGCGTCGCGCTTGCGACGCAACTGAAGCACTGCGCCAACCTTACGCAATCGGATGCGTCACGCATCTGTTTATTCCTGCGCCATGATGCGCCGCATTGTAAATGCGGCGCATCATGTGTGGCGCAAGGGTAAACTTGCGTGATGCATCATTCCTGGCGCATCCTTGCTGATTTGCAGGGATGCGCCAGGAAACATAAATCTGCCCCTTTGTGTTTAAACAGGGTAAGTGTTTTTGCACCATCATCCAGAGACAGTTTTTCACTGTACTTTCTAACTGTGACTTCATGAAGTTTGACTGTAAAATTACCTGGTAAATGTGCATTCGATTGATTAGACGTATTTTTCTGTAATGTTTAAATGCAACGTTATTCATATAATTTTGATTTTTGTTAACCTTTCTGACCTGTGCAAACATTGTGTTGATTATTCATTGATCCTGTAGAAAGGACACAGGGCTGATGTGTAATGAGACAAGTGATGCAATTATTGTATACAACTGGGTTGGTTTGAGACAAGAGGTGATCGGCGGTAAAAGTGTGGATGGCAAGATCAAACGTTCACCTGGCTATTCATAACCCTACAACACCAAAGGAAATGATGGACGGAGTGTTGAACATTGCAAGCACTCACCCCCAGTCAACTGATCTGGGTTTAATCCACCACCGTTCTTTAGCCCACTCTGCCACCCCAGTTCAGATATGGCCATATGCAAATCAGTCTGACCCTGTGCCTCATGGGAACAGTCCAGCCCGAACTGCCAGGCCATGTCTTCCCTGGACCGGAAACAAGCTTCCTAGGACCGGTTTCTGGCATTTCAGCCGTCTTCAGCCAGGCTTGCTTGAATCCAGTGGCAAAGTGAGCAAGGGACTCACGTCTGAGCATACCCTGCCAACTTATGGCGAACAATGCAACACCAAAGGAAATGATGGACGGAGTGTTGAACATTGCAAGCACTCACCCCCAGTCAACTGATCTGGGTTTAATCCACCACCGTTCTTTAGCCCACTCTGCCACCCCAGTTCAGATATGGCCATATGCAAATCAGTCTGACCCTGTGCCTCATGGGAACAGTCCAGCCCGAACTGCCAAGCCATGTCTTCCCTGGACCGGAAACAAGCTTCCTAGGACCGGTTTCTGGCATTTCAGCCGTCTTCAGCCAGGCTTGCTTGAATCCAGTGGCAAAGTGAGCAAGGGACTCACGTCTGAGCATACCCTGCCAACTTATGGCGAACAATGCAACACCAAAGGAAATGATGGACGGAGTGTTGAACATTGCAAGCACTCACCCCCAGTCAACTGATCTGGGTTTAATCCACCACCGTTCTTTAGCCCACTCTGCCACCCCAGTTCAGATATGGCCATATGCAAATCAGTCTGACCCTGTGCCTCATGGGAACAGTCCAGCCCGAACTGCCAAGCCATGTCTTCCCTGGACCGGAAACAAGCTTCCTAGGACCGGTTTCTGGCATTTCATAACCCTAAACTTGACTTGTATGGTGAACATATTTTGCAGCATGCTAGTTTAAATCTGGACACTGCGCTCTTATTTTATGAAATTATTTCACTCCTTGATGAAGGAGCTTCTTTTAAACACTACGCCGTTTTTAACCTTTTTTTGGTAAGTGCAAGCATGCTTTACCATTAAATCATGACCATCAGTGAGTAACAGAAATGCTGACATTCTTATTATGAGTATGAATAACATGCATTTTGTTTATTTGCCAGCATTAAAAAGGCTCACTTCCGATAACAAGCCAATGAACGAAACACGTGTCAGGACGTGCGGGTGCATATGACTGAATTAATGCTCTATTACTTACCGGTAATCTTCAGTACTCCGGGTCCCATTGTCCTCGTCCCATTCATTTACAAATTGGAGATAACCATCTCCCAACAGAAAAAAAGACCAGAGGAATGCTGGGAACCTAATACTGCCCCTCCCACCAGGAGTACATAAGCAGTACTTACCCAGCATCCCGTCTGTACAACCAAGCCCGCCTGGGAGGGAGGGGCGTATGAATGGGATGAGGACAACGGGACCTGGAGTAATGAAGATTACTGGTAAGTAATAGACCATTACCCCCAGGTCCCTCATGTCCTCGTCCCATTCATTTACAAATTGGAGAATACCAAAGCAGAAAACCGGCCTTCCGAACCCACAAGCACACCCAGGAAACCACACCAAACGCCGCAACCCAAGGGAGCACCGAGAAGGAGGGAAGGGGGGACCGCAGGAAGCAACTGGCCAGCAACCCAGAACAGGACAGCAGGGTCAAAACAATGACCAGAGACAACCAAGAAAAAAACAGAAGGCCAGGGCCAAAACAAGGAGCCACCAACCAGAGAAACAGGAGACAGTCAACCAGGCCAAAGGGACACGGCCAAGGGACCCACCACCCAAGGAAAGAAGGCCAGCCCAGGCAACAGGGAGCAGGCTAAAGCACTCAGACCAACAAGGAAGTAGGAAGGCAAATGACCCGGACCCCAGAGAGCACAGAGGAGAAATCCAACGGAACCCCGCAGAGGAGGCCAGGACCCGGGAAAGAAAAACCAGCACCACCAGGGCCACCAAACGACAACCACCAAGCACCCAGCCCAGAGGGAGGAGCGCCAGCAAGAGCCCGGGAGCAGAACAGGAGCCAGACCCCAACCAAACTGAAAAGGACAGGAGACCTGAAACCTCAGGAGGCCAAAAGCCCCACAGGGAAGAAGGCCACCAACCGGAAAGGGCGGCCAAAAAAAACCCAGAACAGCCGGAGCAGAGGAGGCCAAACCAAACGACCACAGGCCATAGAGGCACCCAGAAAGAACCAGCCGACAGCAGGCTAAACAGAGAGGCCAACAACCCAGAACCAAACAGGCACTGCAAGGGTGGGGACAGAGCCACCCGCCACAAACACAAAAACTCCCAATCCAAAGGGAGGGAAGACAAGGCAGGGCACAAGCGCAGGGCAACCGAGAACCCCGGCAGCCCCCTAAACCAGGAAACAACCAGGCACGAACCCGCCAAACCACAGAGGGTAGACAAAAACCGAAGCCCACAAGGCGGAGGACTGCATAGGCACCCAACACCCAGGCCAAGCACCCAGCAAGGGCCGGAGCAGCAGAAAAGGCCCCTGGGCGCACAGCACCCAGACCAGAAACCCAACAAGGAACCAGGAAGCCAGGACCGGAGCCAAGCAACCCGCCAAAGCAGATGACCCACAGGTCCAGCCAGCCCCAGGAAGGAGTCCACGCAACGACCAGAGCAAAGGAAAGGGCAGGGGGGCTGACAGAGACCCCCAGCACACCACGGCCAGACCAAACATAAGGCCGGAAGAAGAACAAACACAGGAAACTGCCAAAAAGGAAACTGAAGGAAGTAGAGAAGGCAGAGGGCCAAGCAGCAGCAGATCCAGAACAACCTGCAGCCAGGAGGGAGGACCCCAGAGGCAAGAGGAACCCCACAGAACTGCACCCCAACCAAAGAGGGGGGGGGCACCAAAACAGACACACACCGGGAACAGAGCCCGGGGAAGCAAGAGAAAAACAGGAGAGAGCCAGGATACCGGAACCAGGAAGAACCAGGAATGCCCAGCAAAACACACCCCAGAGCTGGACGAGAAGTAATGACACAGCCAGCAAGCCAAGGAGGTACAGCCAGAGGCCACGCCAAACCAGCAGGAAGCCGGCAGACCAGGAGTAACAGGAGGCAATCCCGGACACGCCAACCCAGAAGCACTGAACACCAGGGCCCCACACAGGACCGAACAAGGGACCCGCAGCCCACAAGAAAAAAAGAGGGTGGCCAACCAAGAAGGGGCAACGGGAAAACCCGAAGCCCAACAGCACCCAACGGAACCCCAAGGACCAGGCAGAAACATGGACACCCAACCAGAGGCGAACCAAGCACGGGAAGAGAACCGCTGGCAGGAGCAGGCCCAGAAGGACCCACCAGGATGCGGCCTGAAACCAAGAGAACGCCCCACCAGGACCCACAGAGAGAGCACAGGCAAGGACGCAGGGCTGAAAAAAAGGTGACCAACAGGCGCCCAAAACCAGCAGAAGCCGGAAAGCCCCAGCAACCAAAATAGTGAAAAACAGGCGCCAAGCCAAGGGCACAGCAGCAGCGAAAGAGAGCCAGGCCCAAACAGCAGAGGCACGAACCCCAAGGACTCAAAACGCGAACCGCCACTGGAAACACACCCCGGTGGGGGGGACGCAAAGGAAAAAGAGAGCAGGGCCCAACCACACTAGCCGGAGAAGCCAACAGCCGCAGGCAGCCCCAACCAGGAACAAATCAGGCCCAACCAAGTGGAACCACAGAGACCAGACGAGAGAAGGCTCGCCGGCGTAACCAGGAGGGGCGACCAAGACCCACCGAAAGAAGCCAAAGGCAAGTCCAGGAAACAGAGCAGGGGTACCGCAGAAGCATGGGAACACAAGGCCAAACCAAGGAAACCCCAGAAGCCAGGAACAACCAGAGCCAGGGGCAACCAAAGACAACAGCACCCAGCACGGAAGAGGCAAGAAGCAGAAGACAGCACTCAGCCATCCCCACAAAGCAACCCAAGCACACAGGAGGACCCGGAACACACACCGGTAGTCCCAGACAGGTGCAAGGAGAACACAACAGCCGCAAAGGAGGCAGCAACAGGTTAAGAAGCCTCCCAGCAAATGCCAACCCCTGAACCCCAGGGAGGCCAGACCCCAGAAAGGAAGGGGACACCGCACTCCAACGGAAAGAAGGAGCAACCCCGAAGAGAGGCCGCAGAAGCCAGGAAGCGGAGGCACCCAAAGAGAGCCGAACCACCCAACGGGGACCGGTAGAGATAAGAGAACCCACGGCACAATCAGGCGGGGCACACAACCCAGCCAAACCGAACGCCAGCAGAGGAACAGAGCCCGCAGCACAGGCAAGGACCCCCGGGAAGGGAGAGCAGACCCAGGGACCCAGCACACCCAAGGCCAGACCACAGTAACTGCACCAAAAACACCCCAAGGAGCAGGACCGCGCAGGAACAGCAGATAAACAGGCAGACTCCAGTAGGACCAGGAGCCCAAGAGAGGGCAAGCACAAGCGAGCCCACGGAGCCCAAGAAAGGGCCACGAACCCCAGCCGCACCACCCAGTGTGGCCACGCACCACAGAGGCAATGCGACAATGAGCAACAAAGCCCACAGGCACCCAGCGGAGCACAACACAGAAGTACAGAAGGCAAAAGGGCCAGGCGGGCATACCGGCACAGTACCGCTGCCAGCCAAAGCGTAAGGGCTGCGCCAGCCCCGGAGCCGGGCCCCCACACCCCGCTGTTCGAGGCAGCCGGGGAGCAGGAGGCCGCCGAGGCAGAGAGGCAGGCCGGTGACCAGGCCCTCGCAGGGGAAACAAGCCCAAAAAGACAGCACACACAGTGAACCAAAACACAGGCAGCACCGCACACCCCAGCACGCCAGCCCAGCTACCCAGAACACCCAGGAGGGCAGGATCCAAGAACGAGGAACAGCCCAAACAGGCAAGAACCCCAGCCCTACAGACAAACCCACGAGGGCAGAAGCGGAGATGCAGCGCAGCGGCAGAGTGCATTCTGCACAAGCAGGAGGCCCCAGGAACAATTCCGGCATCACCAGGAGTCACCGCCGCCCAACATGGCCACGGCCAGAAGGCCAACCCGCCAAAATGGAACAGGGGCGGGTGGACCGACACCACACACAACAGGAACTAGGACCGGCCCACACACCACCAGGCACCTGGCACCCCCAAGCCCAGCAGGAGAGAGGGAGCCAGGAAGCAAGTGAGAGGTGTACAGTGCGAAGAACAGAGCAGCCAGCAGTGAGGGTCAAGCAGGAAGCTCCCAAAAGGACGACGGCGCCCAGCAGGCAACAGCCAAGAGGCAGCGGCAGAACGCACGCCCCACATATATGAGACACTGAAAACCACCACCAGGAGGCACAGGAGCCCGTCAGCAGAAGGCCAGCAACAGCAATGAAGGACAGCAGGCATCAGCCACCGCATCGCAAGAAATGTACTGTTGTAGCGCAGATATTCAACAGAGAAAGACTACCCAGGGCCACCAATGAGAAAGCGACGCAGCCGTGTCGTCCCATGAAACGTAGGGGACGAAACAATATTCCTGTACACTCGAACTGAAACACAGAGCCAGCGTTCGCTGCTCGGGAACGGACTCCACCTCACACTGTGGCCTGTGCAGAGTGCGACGGACACATGGAGAAGGCCGGAAGAAAACCAGCCCTCTCAGCACCCAGAGGCAGCAGCCAGAAGGAAACAGCCCCCAACAACGTACACACCCGCAGGAAAAAGGTGCAAAAACCGCTATGCAGGACTCACCCAGGGCAGGGGCCAGACACCACCAGCAGCATGGCCCCCACCCAAACAGCGGGAAGGCACGGCACACAGCAAGCGTGGCACGTCTCCCAACCTGTCCAGCCACAGGAAGACAAGCACGCGACCTGGAAGCACCCGGAAGGAGTACCAGCCGCAAAGGGCCGCAGGCCAGGCAGCACACCGGCCATCACCGTCACGTCCCCCAGCAAGTCTGGCAGGCCAGGGGACAGACCAGGAAACACCCCCTCCGCCCGCACAGCCAGGCAACCGGGCGGGGGGAGGAAGAAAAGAACGCCACTCCAGCCCAGCAAGAGCAGCGTAACAGCACACCACGTCCATTCTGTCGACAGACAGGAAAAAAGAACAGACGGGATGCTGGGTAAGTACTGCTTATGTACTCCCGGTGGGAGGGGCAGTATTAGGGTCCCAGCATTCCTCTGGTCTTTTTTTCTGTTGGGAGATGGTTATCTCCAATTTGTAAATGAATGGGACGAGGACATAAGGGACCTGGGGGTAATGCATACCTGCGTACATGGATTTGGTCACCCACAAGCTGAATGCAGATCTTGTACTGGATTAGGCATACAACAAATTACACAGTGATTGTTCTCGAAGGACTGGTGTGACAAGAAAATCAGGTACAAATAAAGAGAAAACTGAGTATGTTCCTATTCAATTACTTCCTTGATATGTATTCACATACACCCGCTTCTATATCTCTTGTTTAATTCTCTTCTATCCTTGTTGATCTTATAAAACATTTGTATTTGTTGCGCTAAAATTCTAACTCCGCTCACAATATTTTTTTCCTCCATCAAACCTCAACGTGCTTGCTTTGGCTTCCACTTTATTAAGTGAAGGTCTGGTTTACATTGTAAAGAGAAACCAGTTTTCCCATAGTAATTTCTTTGTAAAGCACACTAATACCCTAGTATGGGCAGAGCAGTGCTATATAAAAAATAAAAAGTAAATACAATGATAAATGTATGCAAGGACAAAAAATGGAAATAGTACTGTGTAACAATACAAGAATTACAGTGTTATTTAGATTTACAGTGCTATCTAGAACTACTTTGTTATCTGAATATGTATGACAGTAAATGGTGATTATTCCAGGATCATTGTGGTCGTTTCCTTACTCAAAGACATTTATGAGATACTGCATGCTCTGTTGATTACATTTTACAGGCAGTGCTGACTTCTTCTCAAAATGGCTGCCATTTCTTTGTGGGTTAGAGGGTCATTCCCGTTGAGATTTACCGCTTTCTCAATGCATTAAATTGTGTAGAATTAACTTCACAGAGTAGTTTCCAGGCCTGCAAACTTCCTCCAAGTGACAGAAATAGCTTTGTTGTTTTTCATTTGGCTGTCACATTCTCTTTGAATTAGGCTTTCTGGATATGCTTTCTTTTCAGAGGCAGGAGTGATTTATGGCCCGTCTTGCAGAATCAATCTACCTCTTTTTGATGATATGTACTGAATAGAAGCTTGGATATTTTGCAGAGTAAGTACTACAATTTCTATGAGTGCCACAGTACTGTAGAGACTTCACAAATTAGGAGTATGGTCGTAAAGTACTAGTCTCAATTTGTGACCAGTATTTTTTCAACCAATAAACATTTTTTACAACCGACCTATGTACAAATAGATCGGTTCTTAAAAATATGAAGCTTAGTACACCGGAATCTGCCCAACCACATACATATTATTGGGGTAGATTGCAAATTTTGACTTACTACTATTTGTTACAGTCATAGGGATGGTGGCCTGACCATAACTTGGATTGCTTTTACATAATGCAATTCTTTTTTCAAATTATGAATCTGGTTTTCTTTAAAGGAAAACAGGATGCATATAAAAAAAATTATGAGAAGTTTCACAAACGTTTTCTAGGAGTAAGCAGTGGTCCCAAGGACTCCTCAAAATTTTTGTTTTATAATATTTACAGAGGGGAAATAGTTTCTTACGGACCTCTTCCCGTTTGTAGAATGGGTTACCCCTACCTTTGTGTAGTATGTAAAGTATTTATGGTTTCTGACTGAATTTTGGTTTCTGAACATATATACATACCATAAGGAATCAGTATTTGGAAGGGACATCCTAGACACGCCCCTTCCAAATACCAATTCAGTATGGTTTCCTCCACTCATTTAACAATGTGCAAAGACATTTTTCTTTGAATGGCCTTAGTACATTTCAAAAAGAATTTTAGAATTCACAAAACCTTTGTTTTACCAAAAAGATGGTTTGCAAATGCTAAAATCCTTTGTAGATCTGGCCTTTCACTTCTCCAAATACATCTTCTACAGTAGTGCTTCCCAAATGGTTCAGCACTACAATCCACTTTTTAGAACAACAAGCTTTTGTGACCCACCTATCTATAATGGAGGCAAGACAGTTTTTGAATGTAGCCAAAGCATCGCGTGGTAGCGCATTGCCATTTACAGACAGCACACTTCCCATTGATATGGCCACTAAATTTGCACAGGCATACAGTTTTACTGGTAAAACCCTATAGCACACAAATGATAATTTGTGGAAAACGGGTTTCTGTGAATATTTATCATTTGTGCATCACCAGGTAAGTGTCTTGACTCTTGATTTGTTTTGATTCTAATAAAATCTCTGGGGTAGATTTACAAGCCCCTTGCATCACTTTTGCGTCACTTTTAACATGGGAAAAGTGACGCAAAAGTGGAGCAAGGGGCTTGTAAATCTGCCCCTCTGTTTCCATCACACTTCAGACTTTCTTTAAAAAGGGCTTCATTTTTGCATCCCTAACTGCTGGCTGTATACCATTCATTTACAGGTATTTGCATGTTGTTGTGTATTGCAAAACACAACATTCTACATGGTCACATAATTCACTTTATAAGCTCCTCTCATTTTTCAGGTAGAGAAAGAAAAGTAAACAACAATCCCCATGTTAAAAGAATAAAGCAACCTGACATTTGACCTCTGTCTTTGAATAACTGGTAAATGTGACAAAGTAAACACAGAATTTAAAGGCATCTTTATGTATTGCTGTGACTTTCACTACCCACTAAAAAAAATCAGCTCGGAGCCATAGTTAATGGGAAACACTGTTCTAAAGAATTTGGCCCATTTCCAGCCTCTACCAAGAGGTACCCCAGAATCTGATGTATCTCTGCCATAGCCCACCCCAACATCTAATGTAGTTTACTTCTGTTATACTTGTTTGAGTAATATTTGGTTGAAGAGACCTCCAGTACCTACATTGATAGATTTGCTCATACAAATACCAGAAAATAATAAATACATTTCAACGTGCAAGGACTTGGAGAATATACTTTTAATGAATGAGACTTCAGAACATGTGATAAGATTCTAAAATGACACATCTCAAACAAACTAGAGGCCCAGCCATGCAGAAACATGGCATGTTTGGGGAGAGAACTAATGCCTGGTGATGGTCCAATAAATCAGAAACCCAAAGCCACCAGCAAATGCCATGTCACCAGAGTCCAAAGCTTGCAAGGCCACCAGCATTTATGCAGGCTCATGGGGTGAAAGGAAATATTTCCAGTGGTGGTTCAACTTAATAGAACTGCCACAAATATTTCATTAACAGCGCTGAACACCAGCTGCTGTGCTGCTTTACGTTGTCGTAAAACATGTGTTGATCTACCGCTCTCATTATACTGCAGAATGAAATGTGCTAATGTACCCTTCTTGCCTTGGAATATAAATGTGTTGGGAATACTGTTTCCATTAGTTACTTCTGCATTAATGAGATCAACAAAAGTAAGGGGGGGGGAGAAAATAAAGAGATGCATGATTGCAATGCGGTCTGGGCACAATAAGTGTAGTTACATCAGGTTATCTGTGCAGATCTAGGGGAGAGCAAAATGTGATGGTGCAGGACATCAATGATTTCCGTGCAAACGGAAGAAAGTGCAAATGGATGGAAGTGCTAGATCAGAACATGTAAAGCTGTAATCAGCTCAGTCAGGCTGATGCAGACCAGAAACGGTCATGAATCTAGCTAGTTTGGACAGCACTGCAGTGCAGGTAGACTGAACGCAACCAGTACTTAATTTGAGCTGGTGGGCTCAGCACTGGCACTTAATCATCAACACCAGCGATTTTCATGCTCATCAGTTAGGGTCACATTAATTTATGGTAGGCATGGGAGATTAAGTCATTTGCCGAAAATCACAGGATGTTGAGCCGATGCCGAGATTCAAACCTAGTTCCCCACCTCAGACGTCGGCAGCTCTGGCTATTGAGCCACATCCTCTCCCCACTTTCATGGTTAGTAGTTGGTTCTGTTTTAGGTAGCAGTAACAAGAGAAATGGAATGATGCAAGCTGCCTACTGACGAGACCCTGACACTTAATTTTTACAAATTAACCACTGACCGCAGTGCTAAGTAAGATATTGCATGACACAGGAGCAGTGCAGCAGTGCAGGGAGCCAGAAAGATTCAGGCAGTCTAAAAAATGAGCCTTAGCCCAATAAAATCTCAAAATTGTCACTGTGTCCAGATCTGTGTCTCAGGGGTGGTACGTCCATTAGGGCGCTTGGGCCTTGCCCCACCAATCAAATTTGAGGCACTCGAGTTGAGTAACAACCAACAAGGGTTGCCGTCAGTCTCTCACATTTATTTAAATCCCAGGCCGCCGGAGACAGTCAGCTCAGAAGGGGGTGGGGCAGCAGGAGTTTAGTCCAAGTGTCTGTCATGAGTCATCCTCATGACATCGATAATACGTATCAGGTGCTGGTCGGCAGAGCGCACAGCAAGAGTGTGCATGTTCTGTTTAGGGCTTAAAGAATTTTGCACCAGCCCGAACATGCGCACTAGGCTGCTCATTAGAAGAGCGAGGATTGTTCCATGCCGCTCTTCTAATGAGCAGCCTCGTGCGCATGTACGGGCTGGTTGCAAAATGTTTTAAGCCCTAAACAGAACATGCGCACTACTACTGCATTCAAGCCAATCCTGGCACTGCTGGAGCAGCGTCTGGATTGGCTGAGACCGAGACGCAGGCGCCTGTCTGAAGAGAGCCTTGAGAGCTGTGGCAGCAGGAAAACGAAAACGCGGGACCCGTGGGAAGGTACGTTTTATTCTATTTTTTTAAACCCCTCCGCCTCCCTCCCTACCCCCATCCCGCGCAACCCCCCCACGCGATCCCCCCACCCACCTGTCATGCCGCCCGCAACTGCACGGCCCTCTCTCCCCTGTGCAGCAAGATTCTCGTCTCTGTCCCTTGTCTTTCTTCTTTTACATCTCTCTCCCTAAGGTTACTTCCCAGGTGACTCTGTGTCAATATGGACAGAGTGCTCCGGGCCTGGGTTTTATTTTTAAGCAAAAAATAATTTTCAGGAACTGTAGTCATTGTTGCGTTCATTCGGCCCAACAGAAAAGAAACACCTGAAAACACTCGGTCGAGGCCGTTAATGAGCTTCACGCTCTCCGTGTTTTGGGAATGGGGGTCCTGGGAGAGAAAAAGTTGAACTAGTTTCATGCAGGGGGTGCACGCGGGGCAGGCCAGGATTAGGCACGGTGGCCCCCTCCTGAATCAACGTTTCCTAAGGCTGGGGCGCCTTTGGGATTTTTTGGGGGGGGAAATCAAGCACGTGTGAGAAAAAGTGCGCCATTGAGTAAATAAGCGTGTGTTAAAATCTGCCTACAATGCGTACTTCGGGAGGTTGTGTACCTAAAGAAGGGCGGGGTTAGGGGAACGAGCTTAACGTGTTTGTCAACCCACAGAGCAGAACTAACAGAAACGTGAGTCAAAACCCAAACACAGAGGAATCTTAATTCAATCAGTCAATCAACCAATCAGTCATTCAATTAGTCAATCAATTAGTCAATCAATCGCCTCCTAAGTCACTCTCTTTTTCCCTCATTCACTCAAATTCCATCCCCTTTACGCGCCCTCCCCACCCCTCTCATGTAGGACGACCAGATGGCGCCATGACACCTTTTTCCATTCCTGGACATTGTTTTACATGTCATCGTTATCAGGTGTGTTGGTCTCCGTCCTTGACTCATTTAAAACGAACCGAGACATCCATACAAAAGACTAGGGGGCATATCAACAACAACCGGTGATAATTATCTCTAAGCGCACTTAGCGCTAGGATAATTATCGCCGGCTAGCGTGAATTTTTATCGCTGAGATAGCGTGCTATTAGCAACGCTTATCTCAATAGCGATAAAAATCCTCACGCTAACAGGCTAACGTGAGATTATCGCTGGAAACCCAGCGATAATCTCACGTTACCTTGTTGATAGGGACAGGCAAACTTAGCCATGATATCCTCCTTCCATAGGATATCATGGCTAAGTCAGAAAAATACCAGACTTAAAAAAGCAGCGTTAACCGCGGTTAGCGCTGCTTTTTTTGTCTCTAACAGGGTTAGCGACATTCTTGATAATAGGAGAAAAGTCGCTTAGCGACATTTCTCCTATTATTGTACTCTGGAACGCCCCCTTTGCATCTCATTAGAGATGCAAGGGGAAGCGTAGAGTAAAAGGGTGCTAACATGCAAATTTGCATGTTAGCACCCTGTTGTTGATAGGGTGCTAGTTTTATCTCTGCTTTTTTGGCTTTTAAAGCCAAAAAAGCAGAGATAAAGCCCTTGTTGATATGCCCTCAACAAGGGCTTTATCTCTGCTTTTTTGGCTTTAAAAGCCAAAAAAGCAGAGATAAAACTAATACCCTATCAACAACAGGGTGCTAACATGCAAATTTGCATGTTAGCACCCTTTTACTCTACGCTTCCCCTTGCATCTCTAATGAGATGCAAAGGGGGCGTTCCAGAGTACAATAATAGGAGAAATGTCGCTAAGCGACTTTTCTCCTATTATCAAGAATGTCGCTAACCCTGTTAGAGACAAAAAAAGCAGCGCTAACCGCGGTTAACGCTGCTTTTTTAAGTCTGGTATTTTTCTGACTTAGCCATGATATCCTATGGAAGGAGGATATCATGGCTAAGTTTGCCTGTCCCTATCAACAAGGTAACGTGAGATTATCGCTGGGTTTCCAGCGATAATCTCACGTTAGCCTGTTAGCGTGAGGATTTTTATCGCTATTGAGATAAGCGTTGCTAATAGCACGCTATCTCAGCGATAAAAATTCACGCTAGCCGGCGATAATTATCCTAGCGCTAAGTGCGCTTAGAGATAATTATCGCCGGTTGTTGTTGATATGCCCCTCAGTCTGCACCATTGAGTATACATACAGAGGGCACTTGGTCATTTGGTCTGTCCGTTCGTTTTAAACTCCAATGCTATGAGATCTGAATCTAGGATGCCTTGGGGGTTGGTAAAGATCTGTTACCATAACGTAGGCTGAGGAAAGCAACTTTTTTATGGGCCAGGGGACGCCATGAAAACGCCAGTTTGAGCTGGAAGACTTTTGAAGTATAACACTTTCAACGTGAGATGAAGAGAGATGCAGAGGTTGGCAGAGCCCTCAAGCTAATTCAATTAGGTATCCGAATGCTAATATAAAAAAATACAAATTACAAAGGCTGGGCAGTGAATATGCAGATGCAGGCTGTGGTGCACTCAAGTATGTTTTGAATGATGCTGTTTGGTGCGACATGTTTCTTCACTTACCTTGCCATCTGGCTGGCACACGGCATCAGGTATTTGAATAAAAACTCTATTTTCTGTGCAAATTTAAAAATATGCAAATTTACCCCTATGTTACGCATGTTAAGGAAACTGTCATACATGTACACAATAACTAAAGGAGGTGTTTATATAGGAACGTTCGCCAAGTACTGCATTTTCCAAAGAAATTCCCCTTATATGGTAGGTGCAGAGATGTGCACACACAATTACAGCAATGTTGTTTCCTCCCGTCACAAATGGGAATAAAGTACTACATTATAGCCACTGACCCCAGTCTTCCAACACACTGAAGCACTCGGATGCCGATCAACCACTCCTCTAAAACTTTTACGGCCCCCCCAATTTCAAATGTCACCAGCCGCCCCTGCTGTGTCTTTGCTGGGTCGTCACAATAGAAGAATACGTCATGAAGCAGCTGTCATTTTGGCTTTTTAAAATTTATGATGACAATATAGGTGAGGGCTATCTTGGAGCAGTAAACCAAAATAAAAACAGTGCACATTATCGAGAAAGTGTCCCAGTAGCAAATTATAGCTGCCTCACCCACCAACAAAGAAAATAAGCATTTGCAAAGCCAATTGGTCTAGGGTTGTCCGGCAGCCATCTGGCTTTGGCAATTCTAGTTTGGTACTGTCTTTGTTTGTGCAAAACCTTATTGTTGGGTAGGCAGCCGGGCTATCATCATTCTAAAAAAAGATCACTGTATAAGTAAAAAATATTTTTTTGCTTAATAAAAAGCCCTTATTACGATAGTGGCTGTTGACTCCGAGGGGGTCTACTCTGTGCGTGGATGTGCCCTTGTGAAAGAACTAATGGATGATGTTGGGCTGTATACCCCCTTTAAGTAACGTGTAATAATTAAAGATGTCTCGTAGACAGGTTACGTAGAACAAGTTATAGGTTTATTGGTTAGTCATAAAGTCCATGTAGATCTCTTGTAAGGCCTCAGCTAGGCCCCTGTAAAGCCCCACCAGGAGCAGCCTCCCTGCTGCTCAGCCCATCTCTTCCAACTGCCAACTCCTCCAGCCCCTCACACCCAACATTCTAAGTGACATCACACATGGCTGAGCAGCAAGGGACAGAGTAGCAATGAGGAAGATGCACACAACACAACAGGTTATAACACATCTCCCTTCCTTACGAAAGCAAAGTAAAAAGAATAAAGATACATCAAAACAAAATATCACCAAAATAGCATCGCAACATAAAGAAAACACATTATGCAAGTAAATCAGAAAATACATGCAAGAAAATCACAATAGCAAAAAGAATAATGAACCCCATCCCCCTCCCTAGGGAAACTAATTAGTTGGATAGACACCACCAACAAATTACAATAATAGGGTAAACACACCACCCCAAAGAGGAATGCACCTCCCTTAGACACACAGAACATAGAAATAGGGAAACGCACCTCCCTATGAAACTCCAAATACTGTAATAGGGGAAAACACCTCCCTATAGGGGAAAACACCTCCCTTAGACACATAGAACATTGAAATAGGGAAACGCACCTCCCTATGAAACTCCAAATACTGTAATAGGGGAAAACAGCTCCCTATAGGGGAAACACCTCCCTTAGACACATAGAACATTGAAATAGGGAATCGCACCTCCCTATGAAACTCCAAATACTGTAATAGGGGAAAACACCTCCCTATAGGGGAAAACACCTCCCTTAGACACATAGAACATTGAAATAGGGAAACGCACCTCCCTATGAAACTCCAAATACTGTAATAGGGAAAAACCTTTCCCTATGATTCACCAAAATTCAAAATCCAGTAATAGGGGAACACCTCCCTATCGAAAAGGAACACAAGTCCCTGTGAACTAAATTAGGGCACATAGCTCCCAAAACGTCTCAAATTGAACTAGAACACACAGCTCCACAACTCCATGAAAACCAGAAATGGAGGATCACACACTAGTAACCTCACCATAAAATTGTACACAACACCTTTAAACTAGGACTGAGGCACACACTACCCCACAGCCTTAACATAGAGAGACACACCTCACTATGAAACAAAATCAGAACACACACACCACCCCCACAGGATAGAAGTACTCACTCACACCCCCACAAAACCATATTGCAGGAATAAAAATAACGAACTTTTACATGCAACCGCCGCCCTCCAAAACACTGGTGTGCAGCAAGTTTAACCCAGTATCAAGAACTGCACCTCAAGTGTGCACAATGTACCACCCCACACAAAGCATAAACTGAAGAAAGTACTTGAAACAACTGCTCTCCAGCAACTTAGTTGATCCAAAAATGCAACTCAGCAACTCCACGAGCAGACATCCACTTCAGCTCCACATGACGAAGTGAATAAGCAGAGAAAAGGTTTTGCACACGAACGCGTATGTCCTAATCCAGAACGTAGGAAAGTACACTGCCACCATGGTTGGCCACAGACAAAGATCCCACGACGCAGGGTTGGATGGCTCACGGCGCGTCCGTGAATGCAGGCAGACACACGGGCAACATAAGTGTGCAGGCGATCTACACACAACGATGTTCCTAGTCAGAGTTTGTTTTTTTCAAAGAAAAACTTTATTGACAACCCAGAGTCGTGATTGGCAAAGAACCAGGAAACCATACAAGCTAATGTATGCCTGAGCCTACAAGCAGCAGCTGAAGAACACAAGAAACAGAATGTGCATTGTCCACGGAGAAGCGCCACCGAAGAACCATGAAGGTAAGGTTGCGCGTGCTAAGTAGGGCTCGTGCCCTTATTTTAAACATGAGAATGGCGGTTGAACAGTCAAAGATGCTCGCTGGGGTCAAAACTAAATTGTACCAAACAGAACTAGTAACGTGGTCCCAACGTGGTCCCAAAAGCAGAATAAGTTCACAGCTGACAAACCACTCCAATGCACAGGACTTGTACCAAAAGTTCGTGTTTGGTGCCAATTTTATTCAGAATACGCCGCTCCCATCACTCTGGAGCGCCACAGCTCACATTGCCAGCATTCAGGTCAGCAGCTTCACCAGCTTAAAAGAAATAATAGCCTCTGCTGTTTTTAAATGTCACCGATCACAGAGTTGCCGGTTTTCATCATCATACATCGCTGGTGCCAATTACCAAACACTCGTTACTACTGCGAACTCTTAAAGCAGGGCATGAGAAGGTGTTCACAGCCATCCTCCCCAACATGTAGGTTCTCTTAAAGATATTCTCAAACATGAAGTTCCAAAACAAACTGGCACTCACTTATTAGGGCGACCGATGGATTGGTCACTGGTGGGGCTTGAGTGTCAGCTTTCTCAAAATACACCGCAAGTTACTTTTCTTTACTCTCCGTTCCAACAGCAACACCAGGTTTCTCAAAAACCAGCTTGAAAGTGCTCTTGAAATTTTTCCTTTTCTCTTGAAAATCCATTGAAGTAACAGAAACCATAGTCCAATGAAGTAGCACACGTAAGTTCTTTCCAGTCGTCGCCAGTGTAATAATTAAAGATGTCTCGTAGACAGGTTACGTAGAACAAGTTATAGGTTTATTGGTTAGTCATAAAGTCCATGTAGATCTCTTGTAAGGCCTCAGCTAGGCCCCTGTAAAGCCCCACCAGGAGCAGCCTCCCTGCTGCTCAGCCCATCTCTTCCAACTGCCAACTCCTCCAGCCCCTCACACCCAACATTCTAAGTGACATCACACATGGCTGAGCAGCAAGGGACAGAGTAGCAATGAGGAAGATGCACACAACACAACAGGTTATAACACAACCATGCTGTAATTGTAGTAAAATCAAAAGGTCTCAGCTAGCCCAAGTTCTAAAAGCCAACCAGTCTGGCATTGGCTGCAAGCTTCTTGCCTTTGCTAATGCTTTATAATTTTTAAAAAAACTTTCTAACAAATAAATAGAGGGGCTTGCAAAGATAGATGGAGAGGCTTGTATAGATAGTGTAGGATAGTGCCTTTTTAGACATGGCCACCCCCACTTTTTGCTCACCGGTACTGATGCTTTTGGTTGGATGTGCACTGGCTGCCTGCTAATCAGGCCCCAGGGCTCTTTCCCTAAAACAGCAACCTGTTCAATTATAATCCAATTGGCAAGGACTTTAGAACTTCCGTAAGACCCTGGTAAATGGTACCCCTGGCACCCTGGGCAAGGGTACTAAAGAGGGTCCTCCAGGGTTGCAGCATATATTATGCCACCCAAAGGAAGCCACACAAAAACTGCTTGCAGACTGCCATTGCCACCGTTAGGGTGATAGAACTTTTTCAGGCGACATAAGTATCGGGGTCCCTTCCCGTTCAGGATTTTGTGGCAGATACACATCGCTTTAAAAGACACTCTCTTCCTCACAGGAATCCAGTGTAATTTGGCAAGAGCTTTCCCAATGGGTGTCCGCCTCTGGAATTAAGCAATAGACGAGTGACTGCGCTCTGAACTCTCTGAAGCTTTGCCAATCTACCCTGTGAGATTCCTAGATTTAACGCATTACAGTAGTCTAGCCTGGACTACTGATTCCCTAGTCGCCTCTGGGAGAAAGCCCAGAACTATACTCAGAATTTTTAGGATACCGAAAAACCCTTCCCACTAGGCAGGAAGCATGAATATCAAAAGTTGTCAGCCTCAAACCATACCCCGAGATTCTTCACTTTCTGCTTGGGAGTTGGCACTGGCCTGAGTACATCCGGCCACCAGGGGGAGGACCAGATAGATGGTTGTTACCCTAGTAGGGGAACCTCCATTTTTCCAGCATTTAGCTTGAGGCAGCTCTGGTTCATCCACTCTGCCAGCTCGACCAGACAAGAGCTTAGTCTGGGTGCAGATTCTCCTTCATCTTGAAAGAGAGCGATAATAATGTACGTGTAATCAGCGTACGATACAATGTTAAAACCATGACACTTGACGACTTCTGCAAGGGGGTTCAGGGGGGCATATGACAATTGATCAAAGTGGGGGTCAAAACTCAAAGCTGAGTCCTGAGGCACAACCTGCTGTAAAAAAAACTGCCTTTGACCGAAAAGGTTGTTGTACCACCTGGAAGGTGCAATTTTGAAGAAAGGAGGCAAGACAGCAAAGAGCCATCTCCCTGAAACTGCAATTCCATAATCGTTCCAGCAAAAATCCCTGTGATACGGTATCAAATGCTGCACTTAGATCTGTATCAGGGACTCAGATTCCAACAGAAGTGCCGACTCCATGCTAAACTCCATTTATACAAACGTTGGTCTGTGTCAGGAATCGGGTTATTAATTTGGATGATGATTAACCCTACTGTGTTACTAAATCCACTCTTGTTAGGTCAAAACATAGTTCAGAGAGAATCATTGTTCAGACCCTTGTAGTTATGCTACAAGCAGAAGGCAATCCCCAGAGAAGTGGGTGTTAAGTTCAAGCACTATCAACAATTTCAAAAAATACAGCACAATAATATTACCAAGCCAATTTAAAAATAGAGAAAAGTGTATGGAACAAAAACACTCCAAGATGATTTAAATAGGTGAAGGAGAGGAAGATATTATTTTTTAAAAGTTTTAAAACAAACAAAGCCAAGAAAATGTTACACACCAATCAAAATCACTGTTCACGGTTGACCAGGACTTCTGCGCAATTTCAGGCCAGCCATGATAGAGCGGATATCAGTTACGCTAATCAGGTCATCCTGGTGAAAGATATTAACTTCTGACTTGTTGCCTTATTACGACTTTAACAGTCTTTGAGTGGGCCGCTATGCCGATGCCCTGTTCCAAGACAGCCAAAGCCTTCCTGACACTGCCCGCCAGATTATGACTTTTCTAGTCTCTGGCAGGTTGTTCTTTGGCGGTCCCCGGCGTTGCCTATGAAAAAGGCACCGCAATGGGGGCATCAAAGGCTGTTCCTGCATGGCATGGACTTGTGCAGTTTATGTCGTGCAGGAACTGGGGTGCATACAACATGTGCCCTCTGCATGCACCACATGGTCTTTAGGCAACAGGCTCACGTTGTTTCCTCTCCACCACAGTTAGCCTACCGTGAAAACTGTGGCAGAGAGGAAAATCGTAATATGTTGAGCGTTGCTGCAGCAGAAAAACCAAACATATTGTGGCATCAAGAACGCTGCAACACCACCTGGGAACTCTGATCCCTGGTGGTTGTTGCGGTCCCATGCTGGTCCGACCCCCAACTTATAATAGGTTGGTCGGACTGCCAGTGCTGCGATGCCCGCCTGAGCACCGTGGCTACGTTGGTTCATCAGACCACCATAGTCATAATTGGGGTCTTAGTCTCTGAAATAGAAGTCACAATCTTCATGCAGGGTAGGTGGGATAAATATACACTGCAGGTCCCATTTGACATTTGATCTTTGATGCTAAGGGTACACTCTACATTTACAGTGCACTTACAGCTAAGTAGCATTTACAAAGGATTTATGGGGAAGCTAAATAGGCCAAACAAGGAGTTTTAGTGTACAACACATATTTTTGGAGAAGCACATGGACTTTACTTTTGTTTAGCAGTAGAAAAGTGGTGAATCCAACTTAATCAGACTGGCCAAAATTGGGAGACCATGACACAAATGTGGTCTTTTCTCACAGTATGCATGACAGGCCATAGAGCATATTCACATACTTTGTATTGTATTTCTAGGATATTTTGTTTGTTCCACCAGCATATATACGATGGCTTAGTTATTGAAATAAATGCCAGTTATTTGCTTTATATCATGAAAGCTGATGGAATATTTTGATTTTGCAGATAATTGACACACCTTCGGTTCTATATTGATTCAGCCAAAATAATATGCTCCCTTTACTTGCTGAATATTGACATTGGCTGCAGTTATGAGCTCCACTGTATGACCTTGTAACAAGCATTAGCTTCTTTGGCTTAGATAGCACAAATTAATAAGAACTAATATTTCTGAAAATCTTCCAGTGAAAGTATTTTTATCAGCTTAATGCTGCAAACATGGGGTTCCTGACCTGTTCAACAGAACTGCTAAGGAATGAAAGGTATATAAAGTCACATTAATTTGCGATGGACTACAGTTTGTTGGCAGGCACACTGCTGGCAGAGTCACTGAATAAAATACCTTCTGCTCCGCAGGTATGTTTAATAAGATGACTTAAGGGCCTGATTACGAGTACGGTGGCCCATAGGACTGCCGTACTCGCTTTAGAGTGGCTGTAACCGTGCCACTGGTGGTCTGACCGCCTCATTTTGAGTGCGGCGATCTCTCCTCCACAAGACTGCTTCAAACTCTGAGTATCTACGATCACTCGACAGTGTGGCCCAGAAATATGCTGGCGGCGCCACCAAGCATATTTCGAGTTTCCTCACCACCATAGTTTTCATGGTGGTGGCGGTGAGGAACCAAAGGGGGACCTTCAGGGCCCCCTGTGTCCTCAGGGACATGGGTGGCATGCAGGGAGGGGCACATGTTGTGTGCCCCTGTGTGCATGCACCCCCATTCCCCCATGGAAACGACTGCATAGTCCACACCGTTCAGGAATGGACTTTGGCGCTCCCATTGTGTTGCCTTTTCAATAGACACCTGCGTTGTACCGCCAAAGCACTGCCTGCCAGACACAAGTAAACCCGTGATCTGGCTGGCAATATTGAAATCACCAAAGTCATAATTAGGCCCTCAAAAATAATATTAGTTAGGTTGTAACTCAAATAGGTAGGATTAACTATCTGGTTAGGGACATGTAAGAGTGTTTGGGGTGTATCTCTTATTCGCTTATTTGTAGCTTGTGATATGTTGCTTTCCTGGTAATTCTTGCTCCCGAGATTTGTTGAAGAATGGCTCACCATAAACATGAATTATTATAAAAATACTAACGCTTTTGTGTGCACTGATTCCAGAGGTTTAAGACAATGCTTCTTTGCCCATGTAAGAGCAGGAGATTCTCTGGCACTTCTGTTGGATTCAAAGCACACGTTTACTCCTAAAAGCACAACTCAAAGGAGATGGTGAGAATTTTTTTTTTTGCAAAGATCACAGTTTCATTTTGGCTAAGAAAATACACTGGGTGTGCCCTTCCCCACACTTCCTAAAATGACTTCTCGTGACAGACCACTCCCCAAGACTAAAATCCTAAGTAAGGGTTTATGATCTACTTGGAAATTTTAGCTGTTGCTTCAGACCGCACAAACTCAGGCCAACAAATTTAACTCCATCACTACATACTTGTGTCTATCTCTTAATGTATCACCTCAACCAACCTATTTTTGTTGTTGGGGTTTTGTTTTCATTTAGATTGTCCGTAGAAGCTTCTTCATCAAAGTTCTTAAACTGTAGTTAGTATGATTTCAGCATCAAACCCACAAGCAAATTTGGACGGGGTTAGCTTCACCAAGCCCTCCCTGACAGAGACCTGCCAATAGTATGTACAAGTTGAACAAAAACACTGGTTACATTTGTTTTCAGCACAATGTTGCAACTGAGCTCAGCGCCTAGTAAAATCAAGTCTGTTAATGCGTCTCTCCTTTTCTTCTTGTTCTTTTTTCATCCAGTTGGGAGACTAATGCAGGGCGTTCTTTGCGGTGAGGTCGAAGCGGTAGAATCAATCTTGCAAGACAGAATCTTGTCAGTCGGAAAACAGGTAAGCGGGAGGTGAAGAAGCTAAGCAAAGGGGTGGAGTGTTGACGGCCTTTAAATAAGACTGCTTTAGAATGTTCATAAAGGTCACAATTTAATTGTAACAAGGACCAGGTGCAGATAATTAACTTGATGAGTCTGCCTTCTAGAAGGTGCTGAAGAATGTTCACAAAGGTCGCGTTCGAATTGCTTATTCCAAGGAACAGGTGCAGATGATTAATTTGAGGAGACTGTTGTCTTGACAGTGTTTTAAAATATTCACAAAGGTTGTTTTCTAATTGCTTATAGCAAGGAACAGGAGCGGGTGATTAATTTGATGAGGCTGTCTCCTAGAAGGTGTTTTAGAATGTTCACAAAGGTTGTGTACTAGTTGCTTATAGCAAGGAACAGGTGCAGGGGATTAATTTGATGAGGGCTGTCTTCCGGAAGGTTTACGTTGAGTTCATCTATACCGGTTGCTTGATGCTTATTCTGGTGGATTTTCTGGATGTTTCCATGGCACCTGAAATCTGACCTTGCATATGCATGGTAAAATCTACTAAGCCTTTTCAAACACAGCGGGGAACACCAGTTGCAGCCAGCTAATATTAACAGCATGTAATGGGGTCCAAAGTCAGGGTACAAGACATTTGTTCATTCATAAATGTTGGGAGCAATGAAATGAGTCATGCCGGTATATTGCGATAGTCAAGAGAGGTGAGCTGTGGCAAGAATCCTGACAGTATAGTGTAACATCTATGAGATTGTGGATCTGGTCACATAGTAAGAGTTCATCTGCATCTATCTGGATCAAGGGGCTTTTTTTAGGTAGGTATGGCCCAAATAATGACTGATGTTGCTGGACAAGAAGGACTTAAAATACTCAGGGGAGGGATTTGTCATAATGGCAGGAGAAACGGCATTCCATATTTTGGGACCCTTCCCCGACAAACCTTGCTATAGCTACAGGAGTTTCTACTAGTAAAGAGTCTTTACTTTAGAGAGAGAGGGGGGGCATTTTAGATTATTTAATTTGTATGTCAGGCAGTTGCCAGACCCCAGAATATGCAGCCCAACTTCAAAATGCTCATTGCCTGAATGGGCAACCAATGAATTCTGGCCCAGGGTGATGTCTTCTGATCATTTGGAACCCGTGACTTGATGTGCTGCAGGGTTGAGGGCTGTCTTCAAAGGGGGTTAGGTGAACTCTGGGAATACCTGTCAATAGCGAATTGCAATAATTCTCAATCCTCAAGTACTTTCATGAGGAAGGGAAGGTTGGATATTGTGGAGAAGCTGTTAAGGTCAGCAGAGTCATCATGAGAGGTGACTTGTTTCCTTTTGAGGCAGTCATGTGTTACATCTTGACTCATCAAGGAGTTAATTACATGAGTCAAGTGGCAATGGGGGAAAATGATATGTAATCAGATTAATTTCAGTAATCACCTATTACTCTTGTGATGCAAAAATACTGAAACTACTTAATCGCAGGAACACAGGAACAATAATTAAAGAGAGCGTGAGTGGCTGATGGCTACTGTTGTTCGTGTCCTGTAGCATTTCGTGCTATTTTCTTATCACAAAATACATCTTCGGGCTCATTTTGGATGCAGGGGTGCTTTTTTGCACTAACAAAATAATGCTAAAAGCTGGATTACGCTTCTCACATAATTACCCATAAGTATGCAGTAATTACGAGTATTTACGCTAGAGACTTATGCCCGTTACGCCCACTCCTAATTCAAACAAGGAAAATTCAGTTGCTTTTAGGCTTTTGCATTGTGTAGAAGAACTTTGGATAATTCCAACTCCTCCACTTGCTTTACCATCCTGGCCATGGCAACTTATTGTATAGGCAGTGGGAATTCAGTATTGCTTTGGATGACTCAGCAGGTCACAGCTATAAGAATGAATCAAATCAGTAGTTTCGAGCCTGTGTTTGGCTGCAGATGTGAAGCAAGCTATTGAATGAGGAATGCTCATTTCTTGTAATTAGTGTAAAGGTAATCAAGCCTTATACAAGATTTTGGGATTTAATGTATGTTCTCTTGGGTCAAGCATCGTGGTGCCTGTGCAATGTAGGAGGGAGTTTCTGTAAGCTTCTGAGTGGGCGATGTTGGAAAGAATCAGATTATTGATCTCATACCCAATAGAATTATTGAGCTTTTCTTGGGCAATGACTTTTACAAGTATTAGGATTGACCCTGAAACTTGGATGAGGAAGAACGTTGGTGGGAATTGCGAATGCTATCAATGATGGGCACTTTATCTTTCTCAAATAGATGGAGAAGGAGAGATACATCATTTTGTAGATTGTAGATCGATACACTTCAATGCTCTACTTTCCCACTCAAGAATCAGTCAAGAAGGTTGTTGTTAATGATGATGTTGGGAAAACAAGAGCCTGCCATGACTTTTAGATCACAACCTAAAACTAGAATCAAACAAACAGGTGTGCCTGACTCACTTCTATATACACCCCAACCTATTTCACCATCAGCACCATGTCCTGTAAAAGCATTGATTCAGTCTTCTCATTCTTAACTGTCCCATCACTAATTTGTAAAGCCCAGCCTTTAATATCTCTTTTGTTGTCCCTGCATATCTTGGCCAAGCGGCCTTTACATCCATTCATTTTACAATCTTCCCCACTCTTTCTCCTTCAAAGCTTGTGTACATTATGTGTTCATCACATTACACACATCACCAGTTTCCATCTTACTTTCCACCTCTTCCAGGCAATATGGTGGTGAATATTGTGCTTTGCATGCATAGATTGGAATCCAATCCCCACTGTCAATATCTTATTCCCAAAACAAAAGATTAAGCTGCAGTCGGGTTGTTGAACCTCTGATTCCATGAGCACAGGAGGGAGTGCACAGCCATTAGGGCTCCTTAACTCATCAAATCTTCCAACATCCCAATGTGAAGTCACACATTCTACATTTTACACTAGATTCTATCACATGGTTTATTAAGGAAACCAGTGGCATATTCTGCAGGGAGCAAGGGGTAAAGGGCACACACTGACAGAATATTATTGGCATCATTTAAAACAATGTACTTTCAGACATACACAATATAATACCTATTGTAACACAGTCGCCAGGTTAGTGAAGTAACACCTGTAAACCACCTAAGGACTTGATTTAGAGTTTAGTGACAAGGATACTCCATTGCAAATGTGACATATGTCTCTTTTGATGCACAAAAAGTGCATTATATCCAGTGGCACTTGTGATACGGTCAATGGATACCCTTCACATTTGTGATGGAGTACCCATCCACCAAACTCTAAATCAGGCCCTAAGAGTTGACGGTGTAGTCCGTCCAAGAAAGAGCAGACACCAGTTTAGATTGCCCGAAAGTGGGGCATACCTAGCAGGGTTTTCGCATGGTGCCACTCTGTGGTGGATTTATGACAGGTGACTGCATGGGTTTTTAGCAGTACACTGACATATCAATGCTGGGAAAATGATAAAATGTGACACAAACATGTTGGCATTAGTGCACTTTAATATTTGCAAGCCCCTATCACCACAGGAACATCGCTTTTTATGATGTTCATGTGGCAATAGGGCTTTGCCTTATTTACAAGGTCGATTTAAGGCAATCAACGTGGCTTAAATCCGCCTTGTAAATAAGGCACCCTGTCGCGCTATACTTAGCGTCAAAGGGTTGGGTAATGGGTGTTGCTGTAGTTGTTCCGCTGCACCCTTTTGACAAGGGTGGCATGAATGGAAGACAGCATCACAATTAAGACCATGGAAAACCTTGTCTTAACATGGCGAAACGAAGAGAAATGCTTTATTTCTCCTTGTTTTTTTCTGTTTCTATGTGTACTGCATTGCACAGCACACATGGAAACAGCAAAATACTCTGAATGGTTGTTTATGTGCAGGAAGGTGTTCCTTCCTGCACATAAACAATCATTAAACAAATGACAATTTTCAACTTCTATGTGTGCTGCACAATGTAAGACACATATAACTTTCAAATCTCCATTCTAGATTGTTTATGTGCAGGAAGGGACACCTTCCTGCACATAAATAATCCTTCCCCCAAACGCAGGCACCCCCCAACACAGGCATCCTTGCACTATTGCGCAAGGGTGCCTGTGTGGGCACCAGGAAGCTTAATTTAGAGCCAGCGCAGGGAGAAATGCAGGGGTGCTCCGAAATATTGTAAATATGGTGCATCCATGCATTTTCAAAGTGACGGAGCGCAGCGTTCGCTATTTTGGAGCAAACCTGCTCACCACTTTATTGTAAATATGCCCCGTAGTTGTTTACTCACTATGGAGTATTGTGGTTCTGCCCTTAACAGACATGCATTCACTACAGCACATTTGCTTTGATTTGTTGTACTGACGCACACCTTCAGTCAGGTTATCTCTTCTTGAAATATCAGACACTCATTTCACTTCGTAAAATTCTGTGTGATTTATGTGACCGGCAACCATTTCCAATTCCCTCACCTCCATGTTGGCAGTCGTTGCCTCCCTCATTTATTTTCTGGCACTTCATATTATCTTTCCAAAGACAACTACCACCTCGCTGCAAAGTGATTTAGGACCTGTTTTATTTAAGATGCCGTCTAGGCCATAAATGCTTTTAAAGATGTTGAGAAAACATCTGTGTTGTATGGATTATTAATGCACTATACCAATATTGCACTTTCATTGTTGGCTAAGCATAAAGGAGATTATTCACAAAGGCACTTTAGAGTATGTAAATTAGTACTCTTTTATGTACCCTTACATGCCTTTGTGAATTAGCATCAGTGGCAGCTGGTAATTTGGAGGAGTAATGGGTCAGACACACATATGCACACTCACTTTCCTTTGTTTCATAAACATATTTTATTGAGTTTTGAAGCATAAATACAACAAAAAGAAATTGTACATGTACTACACCGCACAACGCTTTTACCCACGCCTTCATGTAGTTAAGTTGAAACACCTTCAACATGGGTCGCTCCTCCAGATAGAATCGAAAGACCATAGGGGCATATTATCAAGGGCGGCGTTAAGGTAATCGCCGGTTTAGTGGCAGAAAACTGCCGCTAAAGCGGCGATAATGGGCTTGATAATATACCCGTGAGAATTCCAATAGAAGCCCATGTTGACACCAGAACATGGGCTTCTATTGGAATTCTCAAGGGCATATTATCAAGCCGTCCTTGATAATATGCCCCATAGTACTCTCTCCATTTGCTCCAAATCTTGGCAAATTTGCAGGGACATCCCCTAGCACAATAAAATCAGTTCCTCTTGTTTGACAAACCAGTCTATGCCAGTCTTCCATTCTGCAATTGTCGGGAGCGTTGGCATTTCCACTTGTGTGCGATGTCCAATTTTACAATCACAGTTGCTAGCCTCAATCCCCCTGGGCTCCCCGAAGCCCATCCAAAAGCCCCAGTATGGTCAGTATTGGCGAGGAAGCAATCGTTCTGTCCAACACATGGGATAAAGACTGAGCTATGCGTTTCCAGCAGTGCGCCACAGGTAGACATTGCCACACCATATGGAAGAAGTCACATTAGAGAGTAAGCAGGAGGTGCGAAGGAAATCTATGATAATGCCAGCTCGCCAGAGCCTCTGTGGTGTAAAGACTGTAAGATGCAGGTAGTGCATTTGTATCTGTCACAGGCACATTGATATTGCAATATTGCAAGAGCCTTGTAGGCCTCACGCCACTCAGCATCCTCTATATCTCCCACCCACTGCTCCCACTGGTGTCGGAGCATCTTGAGTGGCTCCGGGGCATTACACACAAGGGAGCGTTAGATCTGAAAGATGCCACATCGGCCCAGGAGGCCCATGAACAGTTTTGTGCCCAAAAGCCTGAACTCGGGCAGTTTGTTGAGCTCAGCAAGGTATACCATGAGTGCATGTCGTAGTTGCAGGTATTTGTGAAATCGCGTACATGAGATTGTAAAGGTTATCTGTAGATCTCCAAATGAGCGTATGTGTGACCTGCTCCGTACACAACCCAGTGTTGTAACCCCGATTGAGACCCATCCCGGGAGCCCCCCGGACACCCTGTGTGACTGAGCCAGCAGCCTTTGCATGAAGGTGTTTGTTGGGTTAACTGTTTGTCCATCCTGTGAACATATTGGCCACCTGACGAGTGAGAAAGATCGGGTTCTGTAGCTTGCAATGGGATGGGACTGCCATATATGGAGTGCGTCACCTTATCGACCCCAAGGTGGGCCAGCTCAAGTTGATATGCTGGGTCACTCCAGCTCCCGGTCATCCAGTCGTTTATCACTAGGAGCTGGGACACCCAATAATATAATCAGATATCCACTACCCCCAACCCTCCCTCATAATCTGACCTGTGGCATTTGTTAAAGGTGATACAGGGTGGGTCTAGCCCTCCAGAGAAAGAAGCGAAGGAGTGCTGCGACCTCTGTAAACCAAGGGTGACGGGTGTGCGGTGGGAAGTTCTGCAGTGTGTATAGGAAGCATGGGAGGATCATTATATTGATGAGTACAACCCGTCCCAGTGCATTCAGGGGGAGGTTTTTCCATGGGTTTTGGTGGACTTTAGTAGTAGTCAGTAAGGGGGTGAGATTTAAGTTGCGGGTAAGCTCCGGTGACATGGCAATATGTACACTCAAGTATTTGAAGTTAAGACGGTGGACTGGAATGTCTGATTGCCTGGAGACTGTAGAGTCGTCGAAGTGTACTGGTACAAGGAGCGATTTGTGTTGATTCATACACAGGCCTTTTCAAACACTCCAAGAATGTCCAGCCCTCTAGTGCCAGACTCCTGAAGACTCCTGAGGAGCTGCCAAGAAAAGGAGGACATCTACTGCATATAATGCGATCCTGTCCACCTGGGCCGCACTCCAGTCCCATCCCTTCACCCGGGCGTCACAACGGATAATTCTGGCCAAGGGTTCTATGGCCAGAGCAAAAAGGATTGGAGAGAGAGGGCACCCCTGCCTGGTACCGCGTCTGATCGGGAAGGTACGAGCCTGGAACAAGAGGGCCCAAAACCCAGAGGCAGTTCCTTCATAGAGGCGGAAGGGCATTGACCTACTGTTTTGATGTGCCACCCATCTGACATATATAAAGCACACTGTTGGTGGGGCTCCATAGCGTGGCAGGACTAGGTTGCAATTTTAATTTTTAAAAAGCATCACAAAGGGAGGGGGTGTAGCTGTTGCCATTGAAAGCTGCAGCACTGTGTAGTTGAAGTGCGCATGACAGTCTGACCAGGCTCTGATCTCGACCAGCCCAACATGGGTACTCCAGGCTTCTCACACCAAATCCACTCTGTATTGAGGCAATGGGCTGGGGCAGCAAAAGCACCTCCCCATGTCTTCACAGGGACACTATGTTGACTTGCCTCTCCAATCCCAGCACCGCTCTTATGCAGTATGGCATATTTAACTTCATAAGAGCTGTGTCGGGATTGGCTCCTGACTTTGGTGCCAAGAACCCCGAGCTTTCACACGGTGGATCCAGAGAGCACGGGTGGGTAGATCATACAACACGGCCAATTAATGTGTCACTTTATTTGAAAGCACACACCGGTTGGCCCTGGCTTCCTTCCTGGTAGAGTTTGGAAGATATGGACTGGAGAGGTGCGGCTGGCAACTTACAATGGCCCTTGTGCTCAAAGTCCAATTGGAAATAATAATGACATAAAGTGCCTCTTATAAAGCCTTCTGTTCTTCTGGAGACAAACCTGTACAACATTAAGAGGATGCGGCGTCATGGACACGGCAGTTGGTTTTGGAGTGAGGGAACTAAGTTTGAGTCTCAATGTCGGGTCGACATTCTGTGATTCTTTGCAAATAATGTATTCTATTCGTATCTTAATAAAACATAATGAACATGAATTTGTTTGTTGTACCTGGTGCTCCTTTAAAGTGCCCCAGTATTTTTGGGTCGAGTTGCGCTATAAAAAAAACTGCACTTAGGTAAGGTGCCTTTTCTGAAGCCTCGATTCCACGAGTGGGGGTACTAGGTTCGAGTCTCAGCATCAGCTCCACATTCTGTGCAAATCAATTATTCTCCCCATACCTAAAAAAAATACAATTATGAATGTGACCTTGTCTGATGCAACTGGTTATCATGCAAGGAGCTCCAGTACCTTTGGGTCTAGTTGCGCTGTAAGAAAACTACACAAATATATAAATAAATAACTGTAAGTTGGCAACTGTGGCCAAGTTGACAGGGGTTCCTTTTATCCAATACAATTGTCTTCAAAATGAGGCACTATATATCAGTCTTTAAATCTTTAGACACTGCCACCCCACCACAGCATAATAAAAAACAATGGGAGAGAGTTCTGATTGCTTCACATATCATTGATATCTCCTAATTGCTTACTTCTATCTCATGTATTTATTATCTGAGTTTGGAATAATCATATTTGGAAGTACACAATTACATGGTCATATCAAAGAGGCATATCTTAGAAAGGGTTCAGTGTAAAGTGTGGACGTGGATTGCTACTAGAAATGTGTATACAAGGAAAGCTGGCCTAATGTGCTGTGTTATTTCACAATTAGAGGGACCGTGGAGGGTTGAACCACAAAGCTTCTAATCCAATACCAAATGTATAAGTTTCTTTGCAGGGGGCATCGCAGTGTGTATGTCTGCAGTTCTGAGCATGTGTGTAGGCTTTGCTTGCCTTCCTTCTAATGCTTCTTGGAGGTGACACTGCGGACAAGTAAGGCTCCTGTGGACGCTGTACTGGACAGGTTATGCAATGCATGTGCAAGTGAATGGACACTATTGTGTTAATTTAGTAACTGGGTAAATAATGGCAAAAGGCTAAATGTTATCCATCATTTACTTAAGTTGTTTAATATAGTAAGTACAATACGCATTCACAAAGCTTCAGAGTTATGTTTTAGGATTACGCCAATGTAAAGCCCATATGAAAACATATGCCTGTGTAGTGAATGCAAAGACAATGTCCTTTAGTCGGAAACCCCCTTAGGTCAGTTAGTGTCACTCTCTTTGCTCACTTGGTGACAGTTGACGATGACTTTTACACCCCATCACTTTCAGAAGCCACTAGCCGCTACTGCCAAAACCCAGACGCAGGAGGACTAGATCCAGATAGCTCCAGTCAACTGAGTCAAGGACTTTTTTTGAGTCTATGAGCCTAAGTGCAGTAGAGTCAGGTAATTCATTAACCATGATCCAGTGCAGTGTGAGTGCGCATTATACAACGACAGGTACTACGATGGGGCTTATAGATACAGTGGTCTGGGTGCACCAGGAAACCAAGGACCCATTCAAATATAGTAACCAGCACTTGAGCAAAGATCTTAATGTTGGCTTTTATCAAGGAGATAGGACGATTGGAGGCACAATACTCTGGGGGTTGCCCTGCTTTATGGAGGACCAATATAGGAGTTAAATATAGGTCTGATGGAAAAGAACCAACCTGTGCCGCTTCGTTATATAGCTTGAGTAGATGTGGGATGAGGATATCTCAAAATGTATGGCAGTACTCAAAGGCGAAACCATCAGGGCCCGGGGTTTTCCTGGAGTTCAGAGCATAGATAGCTGCCTGTAGTTCGTCCACCATAAGCTGGGACTCCAGCTCTTCCCATTGAGACTGTAGAAGACATGGAAGAGGTTCATCCATCATGAATGGTTTCGATACCTTCTGAGCAAGTCTGGGGCGATGAGCATAGAGTTGCTCGTAGAAGTCAGCAATAGCATCTGCTATCTTGGTGGGGGTTTGTATAGGGTGGGCCTTGGGGTCAGCGATTGAGAGGATCAGTTTATAGCTTGCATCTTTGGTGGCAAGCCAGTATAGGAGTGTACCACTTTTGTCACCATGTTCATACACATGGCAAATTGATGCTCTCCAGCAGTGGTGAGGCTCATCAAATGTCAGCTGCCTGAGGGATATTGGTCAAGTTCTGATTGTCGACTTACAGAGTTGGACATGTCTTTAGCTATTGTGGGGCCTCATGTAGGTGGCATACACTTTACCGATTCTAGAATACCGAATCATACCGAATCGGTATTTTAGAATCGGTAAAGTGTATGTAGGTAAAAATTCAGTAAATGTTACCGAATCGGAGTGAGTCGGTAATTACCGAATCGGTATTTACCGATTCGGTAATGAGGCATACCTTCCCATTGATGGGAAGGTATGCCTCATTACCGAATCGGTAAATACCGATTCGATAATAGGGGGAACACATGCAAGGGTGGCAGGGTGTCACATTGACACCCTGTTGCACCCCTGAAACGGCCATGTGTGCACATGTGGCACACATACATGCCCTAAGGGCATGTATGTCTGCCACATTGCACACGTCTAGGCGCTCTGAAATGCATTTCCACATCCATACATTATTTACCACCAACTATTAGTTGGTGGTAAATACCGACTCCAAACAACACCCACACACTCCCCCTACATCTCATTTCTGTATTCGGAATTTACCGAATCGGTAAATTACCGAATGCAGAAATGAGCCCCCTACATGTCACAAGCCTAAATACCGGTCAGTAACGGTAAAATTACCGAAAATCGGACGTTACCGACCGGTATTCGGCTACGTACATGAGGCCCTTAGTCTCTAGGTGTAGAATGCAAGTTTCAAGCTCTGTGATGGGGCAGAATGTTTCCCTTTCTGCATGTTTGAGGACTGTTTTGGCCACACCCTGAAGTGTGGCTTTACCAGCCGCCCAGACAGTACCCTCTTTATCAACCGAGCTGTGTCAATAAGTCCCACAAACTGGTCGTCGGTAAGGAACCAGAGGTTTAGGCACCAAAGGGCTCATTTGAATAGCATAAGGGTCACCAGTGAAGCATAAGTAGTGAATGATCTGAGATCACACAGAGAAGAATGTCTGCAACTGTTGTGGGTGTCAAATCAGTGGCAGGGAGGAGAAGGAGATCAATGCGGAAGAGGAGTTCAGTAGTTGCAGACAGGTGTGTATATGATCGGATCGTCGGGAACTATGCCTGCCAAGCATCACACAGGCCTAAGGTGTCACACCAATAAGTAAACTCCCGGGACATCATTTGGTGGTGGATCAAGGGGGGTTCAGAGACATCTAGGTCGGGATTCAGAGTGGTGTGGAATTTACCCCCCTGAGGGCAGGGTAGCGCGCACTTCTGTGAGTTCAGCACAGGTTTGTTTTTGTAGTTGTGGGTGTAAATAAATACAAAAAATGTTGTGAAGCTTTCCTTTGAGTGTTTTGACCACACATATATAGCAGCCGTGAGAGTCCTAGATGGCCTGCATGACAATGATGAAGAAACACCTATGGAACAATTTGGCCACTCCTCTGGAGCCCCTAATATATATTCAGTAAAGACATGATCATATCCAATTCTGTGCAAAAATAGGCAGTTGGAAAAAAGAGGCAGTTGAAGCCCATTAGATGGATCTCTTTTAAAAGGGCAGCTTTCGGGAGGTGTCCCTTGATAAAGCGAATTGCAGACATACATTTCATGTGATTGGAGAGACTGTTGACGTTCCAGGAGAGGAGGATACAATTTGCCAAAGTAATAATTAGGGGGCCAGGTTAGTTTCTGACGGCACAGTAGTTCTAAGTGGGGAAAGTAGTGCCAAGTGTGCTTGAGTACGTAATGGTCTAACAAATAAGAACTAATACAAGTCAAAAACAAACCCATCCCACAACCGACAATGCCCTCCCACCCCACATTTTTACCCCAGAAACATCTGTCAACCCAACATCCCCAACAACAAATATAATATACATTGTAGGGTAGGGTAATCGAGGTGGATCTCCTCCAAATGAGGATTGTGTCAGCATTTCTCAAGTGCCCTGACCCCAGGGCTAGAGACCAGTTGTGAGACTGGACTAGAAACATTTTGTAAGTGCTGTTCCTTTCTCTCGGGGGACCTCTCATCACCAGTGGCCTCAGCATGAACGGAGTCTACATCCTTTTTCGGAGGTGGGATATCAAGGTATCGCTTCCACCACCCCTCCCACCGGAACCTCCATGTTCTGTGTCTGAGGATTCGGGTGAACTTTTGCTGAAACTCTGTCCTCATCTGGATTTGGTTCATCAGCAAGGTCGGGTGGTGCTGATGCAATGACAGGTGGCCTTGGGTCCTCTCCGGAGGCTGCACCAGGAGGACCAGGAAATATGAGTGCCCTTTTCTCTTCCACCCATTCCCAGGCCTCCTCCGGTGTGCCAAATAGGTACGATGTAGGAACACCACTTTCAGTTTTGACAGGAAGCAACATATATTGCAGGGCCATCACTTTCAGTTTCAGTTTCACCCCCTGATAAAATGTGTGTTGTTTCTGGACTTGTGTAATCTGGGAAAATCATAATAGGGGTTGACTGAAAGGTGAGCTTCTCCTGGGTGCGTATGTGGCATTGGATGAGGTCTCTGTCCCAGTAATTTAGTATTCTTGCAATGATGGGGTGTGGGCACACCCAGTCGGGGTCTTTGAGCCAGGGCGTGGAGCACTTACTCCGCCACAAACCAGGGGGAAAGAACCCCATGTGCAAGCCAGGACTTGATCCAAGTTTCTATAAAGAGTTCAGGGTATGGAGATACGGCGTCTTCTGGGAACCACACAAGCGGAAGATTGTCATGTCTAGAGTGGTTTTCTGCATCTTCTTCCCTCGCCTCAAGGATGTGGGTTGTTGTGGCCTGTGCAGTCACTCTCACTTTAAGGTCACTAGCATCGTCTTCAATGGTAGAGACCCTGCCCTCCACCTCAGTCACCCTCCCGACCACGTTGCGGAGATCTTGGCAGAGAAGGGTAATGTCAACACTGACCTCACCAATTTTCATTTCAAGCGCTTCGCAGGAGATCTGGATGGCCTAATGAATTTGGCCCACATATGTGGCAAATGAGGGCTTAGAGACTAGGTGACAGATCACCTGCTGCTTGGCATACTCAGAGCGCCTCATGGTGAATTTATTGATCTTTGGTTGGGCACCCAGCAATGGACCCTTGTCTTTCCCCTTGGCAGTCACAAACGGCAGATGTGAAGGCCCTGGCACTGGCAGCAGGAAGAAATGGCCACCAAGCTCTGACTGATAGCACAGGCAAACCAGCTTATTAGATCATGTTTTGCAGGAAGAGGTGCTGATGGAACACCTGGATACCAGGCTTTACCCTGGCCCACTTGCCCTGGGAGCCTTGGGAGCAGCACAAGCAGCTGGAGGGTACGTCTGGAGTACAGCCCTTCAACGCTGAGGAGTATGGTCCACCAATGCTGGACAAGTGCCTTCACTGGTCAGGCCCCCACAAGGGTAGCCAAAGGGTCAGATAAGTAACTGTGAGGGGTCCAAAGGAGATGTCTGTCAGGTCCCAGGTAACAGGGTAAACTCATCCATCATCGAAGGAAAAGTTGTCGAAGGAGCATCGGCATTGTAGGTTTCGTCGCGGCCCGCTTGTCTGAGGATCTTCAGAGACTGCATGGTCAGCCGGGGCCCTGTCCTGGAAGGCCCTATGTATAAGCCGAGGGAGCACAATACATGTCCACCTGTTAGGCAGCCCCTCCACAGTCACGTAGGGGCACCAAGGCCCAGGCTTGGCCCTGTATGGCACTGTTTGCAGCATGGCCTAGCAGCAGTCAGAGTGTGGGTGAGGCCTAGGAGTCAGGGCAGCAAAATCCTCCTCTCCGCATTACTAAATGCCCCTCATGTCTGTCGCACAGCAGGGAAGGGGAAGTCGTTCTACTCATCTAGGGCTACAGAGGCCCTGTGCATGGGGCACACACCAGCCGCCTCTCAAATGGAGGTTCCTGCAGGTCGGGGGTTCATCCGTAACTCCAGCCTTCCATACAAATGAAGAGTCAGTCAGACAGTAGAGAATACAAACCAATAGCTATTTATTAGTATACACTCAGAGCAGAGCCCAGTCTGCCCAGTCACTCGGAGTGCTGCAGGGAGGACTGATATCGGCAAGCAGAGAGATACATTATGTACATTTCGTAACCGGACTAAAACATGCCCACAGTGGAATTTTCCAGTCAGGTGCAGCTAAATAGTGAAATACAGAAAAAAAGGTTTTCAGCGCTTCTATCTTACACAAAGTATCTCAGCCCAACGTTGTTCCATACGGAACCTGCCACCAGACAATGGGGAGAAGGCCTCTATCTAGTGAGAAAGCTATGTGTTAATATGAATGGTATGCTTATTACTAAAACAGGACAAATTGGAAGAATCGAAACATACAGAAGGGTATTTCTTAGAAATGAACTGGATAAGTTTCGAACAGCTTAAAATGGCGCCCACATAGAAAACGGTGCAGCGAATGCTAACTTACATAGAGCACTGCGTAAGCATAAACTGTTTCTATTCTAACAGATCCAATTTTTAGCATGAGCTAAAACATTTTCTAACAGCAACAAGAAGAAACAAGACTGCAAACAATAATAGAAGTCACATTAATGACAATTATGAGCACTCAATATTTTCAACATCAGGGAATGAAACAGTAAAGAGGGAGGAATTCTCAAAAAATCCCTCATCGATGTTCATCATATCCTCAATATCCTTCTGTATCATAATGGCGGCATTAGTCTCATGAATCAATATTGTGCTGTTAGGGTTGAGAATAGTGGTGCAATAGGAGCAGCAGAAGGGAAGGCACTGAATGAGAGAACAGCAAAGCACCACTATCACAATCAGATAAATCACTTTTTCAAGATTCCAGCCCCAGTTACCAAAGAGAGACCAACTCCAATTCTCACTTTCCATTCCTTTGACATTTTCAAGAATATCCAAAATATGTTTGGTGGTAATCTTTTTTTTTTAAAACTCTTTGGGGCAGATTTATGATAACTGGCGCATCCCTGCATATCAGCAGGGATGCGCCAGTTATTATGCGCCACAGCTGCGCCACCATGGATGCGCCGCATTTATAATGCGGCGCACCATGGGGCAAAAACAGCACAGATGCGTGACGCATCTGTGCCGTAAATGTGGCGCATTGCTGGAGTTGCGTCGCAAGCGTGACGCAGCTCCAGCAATGTTCTGGGGGGCCCTACTGCTGCGTCAAACCCTGCGCCTGCTTCAAGCAGGCGCAGGGTTTTGACGCAGCATGGGCCTAAAAGTGACTGAGTGAAATCTTGTAGATTTCACTCAGCCACTTTTAGGAGGCGTTCCTGCGCCGGAACGCCCCCACCTGCCCTGGAACGCCTACATGTGGCGCAGGGCTTTACAACGTGACGCATCTCCCAGATGCGTCACATTGTAAATACCCCGCACCATGGCGCAGGATTTGCGCCGCTGCTGCGTCACAAAAGTGACGCAACGGCGGCGCAAAAGTGGCGCAAGTGCAACATAAATCTGCCCCTTTTTATTTAACAAAACAACAAAAAGCTCAACAATACAGTCAGCAGTATAATAGAAATCAGGTACATCGCAGGTGCACATTACAGTTGTTGTTACGGGCCAAAATATTCCCAGTGTTATTGTATCTCTCCCCCTGCATCTATTAGGTCTCGTGACCCCCCCTCCCTCTGGTGTAGCTCAACCGTGGGAGACAGGCATATCTCGCCCCAATATGTGTTCCAAGCCGCCCACTTACGGTCCCATTTTTTAGGGCATCCCCTGTTTTTAAAGACGTCTTTCTCTGCTATCATGGCCCTGTGCATGTCTGTCTCTCATCTTCTTATTGATGGTAGTTCCTCGACTCCCCATTTTTGTGTGATTTTTTGTTTAGCGAGGGCCCACCCCAAAGAGACCCAGGATTGTATTTAGCGTGAGTTAGGTCGGTGGCTTCCCTTAGTAAGCAGAGCTATGAGGAGGCGTTAAGTTTCTCTCTCCCACATTTTCCATTCCAGAAGTGACCGCTGCCCAGTAGGTCTGGATCGCAGGACATTCCTACATCGTGTGGAAGAAGGTTCCCTCCTGGGAACATTGTCGGAGGCACTGCATATCTGTCCTCCTCCCCATCTTGACCAGGTTTCTCGCAGGCAGACTCTATGCAGGGTTTTTAGTTGGACCAGTTTTAGTCTAGTGGGGATGGCAATTTTTCGGGGGGGGGGAGGGGAGGCCAACGCGTCCCACCAGTCTTCGTTCTCTAAGTCTCCCACATCTGCTTCCCATTGCTGCCTAAGGTGTGCCAACAGGTCAGGTCATTTATTAATCAGCTTCTTATATGTTAGAGATATAGCTTTCTTTGGAATAGGAGAGCAGTCTATCTTCAAAAGGGGATGCCTCAAGGATTGTGGCTTTAAGGGCATGACCAATCTGCAGATACATGAAGGTTTGTGCTATTTGATATTCTTTCTGTAGATTGGAAAATGCGATCAACCCCCTTTTATTCTACATATCCCCCACTGTTGAGATGCTGATTAGGTCTTATTTATCAAACCTTGGACAGGATCTCAATCTGCCTAGCCACTCGGGCTCCCAGAGTGGGGTTACTTGTGTGATTTTCTTATGCCACCCTAGTTTTTTAGTGACCAAATGCCAGATTTCTATAGTGCAGGCTGTAGGTCTGGTGAGGTGTAGGTGCTTGGGGTTCGTATAGAGGGCTCTACGATGTCCACCCTTTCCCATTAGCCACCTATCTGTCTGAAAGCTTGGCTCAGTTTGTGGGACATGGACCTAGCGATTGATTACCGTCAGCTGGGATGCCCAGTAGTATAACTTAAGATCAAGTAGGGCGATCCCACAGTCATACCCATCCCCCCGTCAGTTTCTGCATTGCAATATGCGGTGCCCTCTCGTCCCACCGCAGAGTCCACACTGCACTTTCAATGCTTGTAGAATAGGAATCTGGGACCTCGAAGGGGGGTATTTTGCAGTGCGTACAAAAAACAAAGCAATGCCCGTATTTTAAAAAGAGCTGCTCGCCCTAGGAGGGTCAGTGAGAGGGCTTGACAGGGTCGAACATTGGTTCGCAAGCGGGTTAATGGCCCCTGCAGATTAGTGTCATGAAAGAGTGTTGGGTCGGGTCACATAGATTCCCAAGTATCGGAATCCCTCCGTTGCCACAGGATGTTGTAGCCCTTCGGTAATTTTGGCCTAGGGCCGTGAACCAGGAATAGTGGGGATTTAGTCCAGTTTATGGTGTAGCCTGAGTGGTTGGCAAAGATTCGGAAAATGTGAAGGATGCGATGAATTGACGATGCAGGGGATGCAGTGTATAGTAGTATGTCGAATAGGGAAATTCTATCTTCATGGTGTTCTGTCCATTTTAGTCCCGGTATCAAGGGGTCCCCCTTACCCATAATGCCAGTGGTTCTAGTACCAGCGTGAAAATTAACAGTGACAGGGGGCATCACTGTTGAGTTCCCCTTCTCAGTTGGATCTGTCGGGATGTGTGACAGTCAACTACTATTTGCGCCTTTGGGTCTGTTTAGAGGAGCTTAATCCATTTTATATAGTTGGGTCAAAAGCCCATTCGCTCCAATACTGAAAAGAAGAAAAAAAAAAAAAGAAGGGCCATTAAATAGTGTCATATGCCACATTGCCATTGAGTGACAGCAGGGCAGCATCCTCCCATATTGTGTCCACTCTACTCAGCACCCCATGGAGACAACAGAGATTTAGGGCAGTGTTTCAGCCCGGCATAAAGCCTGACTGATCAGGATGTACCAGGTTTGTGATTATGGGGATAAGTCTGCTCGCTAATGCTTTAGCAAGGATTTTGGCCTCTGCTGTAAGGAGTGAGATGGGTCGGTATGCACTAAAGTCTTCTGTTGGATTGTCCTGCTTGTGTATTTCTACGATTGTGGCTAGACGAATCTCATCTGACAGGGCACCTTTTTGAGAGCCATCTCGGTACATATCTCGAAGGTGAGGTGTCAACTTAGTGGTAGCTAGTTTAAAGAATTCGATTGGGAGCCCGTTGGATGCCATGGCCTTACCCGAGCGTATATCTCGGATTGCGGCCTGTAGCTTTTCTTCTGTTAAGACTCCCTCAAGGGACTCCCGCTCTTCAGGAGAGAGGCCGGTGATTGGGATAGTGGCTAGGAGGTTTCGGGAGCCAAGAGTAGAGGAAGTGGAAGCTGACGTATACATTGCATCAAAAAACTTGGCAAACATTTCTGCTATTTCCTGGGAATCAGCTATTTCCTCTCCCCCTGCCCCCCTCAATCGGTGGACCCATCTGTGTGCCTGTTCCCTTCTCTCAAGCCAAGCCAATAGCTTACCCGTCTGCTCCCCATGTTCTTATATCTTGTGGTATATTGTTTTTTGCCTAGATTAACTGTCTCTGTAAGAAGCTTCTATAGTCTTGTTTTTTAGCGTCTAGTGTTTGTTTGATTAAATCGCCACTTGTGTGAGTTAGTTTCTTCTCGTCCTCTAAAATATCTTCCTCAAGCGTATGTATTCCCCTCATCATTTCTTATTTGTGCCCAACCATCAGAGCAAGTGCTCTGCCTTTTATGCCGGCTCCAAATGCTCCCCACAGAGATTGCGGCGAGGTCACTGAGCCAACATTTTCGCTGAAATATAGATCAGCATCCTTCAGTAGTTCTGTTTCAATATGTGGAATTGTTAGTGACCATGGGTTAACTGTGAGAGTTGTACGTCTGGATTGAAAGTCCACTACCGTCCTGGCCAGTACTGGAGAGTGTTCTGAGATACCCCTCCTCAGTGTGTGTGAATAGGTAGTCTATGCGGGACTGGCTGTCATGGGCTCCTGAGTGGAAGGTAAACTGGCAGACTCCAGATGTCGACTAGGCCAAAGGCCAAGAGGAAATCTGCCAGTTTTGACCCGGTGCAGGGATCCCGACGTCGGGGTCGTTGGTTGGTCATTCCATTCAGCGTTAGGTTAAAATCTCCTCCTATTACCAGGGTACCCACAGGGAGGTCCAAGATGAATTTGCTTAGGTTGATTAATGTGGAGTGTTGTAATGCAAGGGAAACATATGTTGATATTACGCTTCGAGGTTTCCCTTCCCATGTGCCAGTGGCAGCTGCGAATCTACCCTGATCGTCCACCCATGTTTTGTTGACCATGTATGGGCAGTTCTTGCGGATAAGAATGCCCGTCCTTCGGGAGCTAGGAGTGAACCCTGCGTGCGCTATGAGCTGGTACCCACACCGACTCAGGGCTTTGCAGGTGTTGCCGATAAGGTGAGTCTCTTGCAATAGGACTATGTTAGGTGCCTGGCGTTTTAAATACTGGAGGACTATACCTTGTTTGAGTTTGTCTCCCAACCCGTTCACATTCCATGTGAGGAACTTCAGTTCCCTTCCCGTCTTGCTAGCCATGGTGACAGGTTATGCAGTTAGGTGGCGATGTCTTGGAGAATGTGCATGGGCCCCTTTTTCCCGGGAGATATTGGAACAGAAGTCCCTCTATGAGCACCTTTTTTGGTCCCAGATTTTTTGAATTATTTCTCCTCCCCACTGTAATGACTGAGCTGAATCCTGATTTTGATACCCCCCCTTCCCCAACGATAATAAGTCCCTCCCCCCACCCTGCATGGTGGGTTCCTAGCCCAACCTCCCCAACATTGCAGAGCGCATGTCGCCCACCCCAAACCTCGAAGATGAATGGCTCTAACCCCATCCTGGCATCTTATGTAGTAATTTCGAGCTTATGTAGCATCTTAGTAGGCATATCAGCTTGGCTGTGAATATCATTTGCAGTTTCCTTTTGCTGGAGTTTCTGAATATAGTCCAGCCCTCTTTCCGTTACTCTCTGGGTCTCAATGTGATACTCTTCAGTCATTGGTATGTTCATTTCGAATCTGTGCTTTTGAGTTTGAGCCTGAGTCCTCGGTCGTTTCGCTGTATTTTTGGGCCTGGGTAAGTCTTTCTCTTTTGTCGGTCTGTGTCTATCTCGCAATAGTGCGCCAGCCCTCCAGCCAGTCCCATGCCTCCTTGGGAATGGCAAAAAACCACACTTTACCTTCCACTTCAACCCTCAATTTGGCTGTGAACAGCATGGCGTATTTTAGTTCTTTTTCTTGTAGGGCCTTTTTAATTTCCATAAAGCTGCGTCGTTGTCTCTGGACTTTGAGGGTGAAGTCAGCGAAAAATGTGTAATTGTACTATTATCAAAACTAATCGCTGGGGATTTACGTGCCGCTTGAAGAATTACATATCTGTCCCGGAAGTTAAACACCCTCACTAGAATGGGTCATGGAGCTGCGCCAAGTCTTGGTCTCCCCCCTGGCACCCTGTGGGCTCTTTCTATTGAGAAATATCTGGAGAGGCCTGCAGATTTTAAGTAGTTTTTGATTAGGTCTTCTACGAAGAGATCTGTTGCCGGGCCCTCCGCTTTCTCGGGCAACCCCGGATTCGAAAATTGTTGAGTCTATTTTTCCCCTCATAGTCCTCCAGCTGGCTGTCCATTCGCTCCACGTTCATTTGCAATTCACTGACTTGCTTTTTGAGAATGGATGTGTCGGAGATTAGTGATTTAGTTGTGGCCTCCACCTCTTTTATCCTGGCATTTGTGTTGCGAATGTCCACCCTGAACAGGGAAACCTCTGAAGAGACCGAGTCCATCTTGGATTCTAAAGAAGTATGCACTGTTGCGATTGCAGCAATTATGTCCTGTAGTGTCAGATCGTCTTGCTTCCCCTCTCGTGATGATTGTGTTCCTTCATTTTGTGTTTCCCCAGTGCATTTCGCTTGGTCTCCGGTCCCCTCTTGCCAGGCGTATTTATCTAGCTTCGTCTGCAATGGGGCCCGGCCTCCTTTTCCTCACACCATTGCTGCGCTGCGAAAGTTCTCCGAGATTGCCCCCCGGGAGTAGGAGTCCACCAGTTACCTACTGCCGCCTGCACGGGCCGTTTTAAACGGGCCCTATCCAGGTGTGTATTCTATTCTCGCAGCTGTGGCTACTGGACGCCGCTGATGTTATGCTTCCTCCAGCGCCTTGAGTTAGCCCTTACTCAGGGACCTGTCTCTGCCTGCTTGTGCTCCGGGTCTTGGTTATGTACCCCCTGGTCTGGACCTGCAATGGATTTTGCAGCCGTCGTCAATTAAATATATCCTACTCTGGGCTGTAAGCTGAGGCACACACCCACTAGTGTCTCCCGTGCACTTGTACCTGTGTCTGACCTTATCCTTGTGACTCCTCTGTGCTTTCTGGGTGTCGGGACTTTCGAGGGCCCTGCTCATGGTTATGGGCTGAGATTGCTAGGTGCCATTGGTCGGCCCCCCAGGCCTGCCCGAGTCAGGTCGCTCTATGCGGTCCGCCCTCTTACTTGTATGCTCTCCGTATCTGGAACTTCAGTGAATACTCCCGCCGAGACACGTCGTTGTCCTCCACCCCCCACATGATGTGGCAGCTCATTGTCAGATGGGCCCAGTAGGCTGGCGGGCCCACCCCTACTCGCTCTCAGCAGATCAGGTCTGTTCTCCGCTCAATGCACACCCCCCGGGACAATGGTGTGGCCCCCCCCGGGCTATGCTACGACTCCGACATGTTGTCCAGTGGTCCGATCTGGCCAGGCCGCTCACGGTAGACTGCTCGCGGAGGCCTTCCCAGGTCCTCCATTCAGGCTCGATGGTATTGTTACCAGGTGCCGGATATTTATTTTCCTCAGCTCATTGAGTCACTAGGGGGCCGTCGCGGTGTCTGGCAGTTTCAATTCAGCTCTCTGCTCCGGATTATGCTGCGAATGTGTGTCGGAGCTGCATCAGTATGCGGCCATCTACCTCATCGGTTGGCCTCGCCCTCTCTTTTCCACATTCTTGATCCCGACCACACACTCATCGCCCACTACTGTGCATACACCACCACTCTTAGCTAGAATAAAGTCCACTGTATACCTGGTTTGTTTCGAATATATTCGCATACTCTCCAACTGAGTGGTGATGTCATGCAAAGCTGCTACTGTGGTATTAGACAGAACTTGCAGCTTACATCCAAAATATTCTCTAGCTTTCTCACCCCTGGCCATAGAAGTACCGCTCAAAGTGAAAATAGAAGAAAGGCAGTATCCATAGGTGATCCCATTACTATAATTACTGGCCTCTATATCGGTCACTCCCACACAGAATTCTTTTGTTAAAGTCCTTTTAACCCAGCGTATATTAGGCTTAGCATATATACAGGGCACACCTATGGGCAACACCTTCCCAACAGCTACATCATCTGTGCCAATATGGATGTTGTAATATGTACCGTTAGGCAAAAAGTAAAACCCCGAGTGTGCATAAATCGCTCCTTCATAATCTTCTTCAGCATATCTAGTGTTCATTGCAAAAGTACTCAGATCTTTATCATTCACCAATGGGATCGTATTTGTGTACAGCACTATTCCAGAACAGTTGATATATAGAGGAGTGTCAGTGCTATTCACAAAGGGGCAGCACAAAGGATAATAACCAGCCTCCCAGGTGACTATCAATTCCTTGTAATTCCAACCCTCCAATATGACATTCTGTTTCTCCATATAAAATTTATCACGATAGGTGTTGTTATCACAGCCTGGATAACCCACTCCTAGTGGCTATCTATGATACAGACATGGTCTCGGATAACCAAAACAGAATACTCCTTTTACTTCAGAAAATTGGGGTGGCCAAGTATAAGTATAATTGACAAGTGACAATGGATATGCAGTCCACAAACTAGTGACAGATTGGGTGGGGTAACATGCTGTCCCTTCTCCGAAGAACCTCTTATGTGTTTCCAAGAATACATTACTAGGGGCTGTTCTCTTACTTCTTTTCGTGGAAATAACCTTACCCTTGCTGCATAGAGGCACATTTTGATCATTTTCCAAAACCCTTGAGAACCCACACAATATTATTATCACCAAAACCACCAGAACATCACATATTAGTTTTCTTTTTCGTGTCGACAACGTATAATGTTGAGCAATAAGAACCATTGGCTGTTCTTCATCAGCAACCTTTCTACCAAAGGGATGCATAATGTATTATAGAGGGGCAAAGATGCAAAAAGATATACTAGTTCCCAGTGTCCGTCAGAGCCTCACTGGTACAGGCTCCTATTGTCCATCAATAAGTTGGCACTCTTGAGCACCGGTGGTGGAGCTTGCTCTGTCCTAAGCTCTCTATTCTATTCCACGTCAAGGTATACTTCAGTTTTCCCTAGCTAATGTTCAAACAACAAAGGCAAAGTGAATGCAATATCTTCCACTGATTCAATTAATTCTGTTGGTACTATGACTCAGTACTACCTGTCTTGGGCAGTCCATGCCTAATCTTTCCTCTCCTTGGACTCAGTATCCCTCAACTGAAGGCGCAGAGTGTACCTAGTGGCCCCAGGCACCATATGATCAACAAACAAGGGCTCCTGGATAGCTTGGATCTCTGGAGGAAAAGCCTAATTTAAAAAGTCGCTGAAGGTTACGAACCTGGCACCTGCTCACACTCTGAGTCACCCACGCCTTCTTTCACCCATTGATCGTAAGGTAACGGCAAAGGAATCCTCCGACAATGTGTGGCATGCACCCAGTTCTTTCGACCAGCAACCTTTACAGCTGTCCGTATCACCAACAGAACCTTCTCAGGACCTTTCCAGTGCGACTCCAAACATTTCTTCAACTGGAAATTTCGAATTAACACAAAGTCCCCGGGTTGGATGTCGTGGCCGGGCCCCTCTGGTGTAGAAGGCAGAGATTCTCTGCTCTGTTGGTGAATAGAACGGAAATTTTCCATTAACTGGCCAAGATAATCAAGTAACACAGGATATTCAATATCAGAATACTTACAAGGATGCAGGACGCCCCAGACATTTGCTAGGCACCCGTACACAACCTCGCAAGGAGACAATCCTGTCCTAGAATGAGATATTGTTCTTGATGACAAAAGAGCTAACGTTGTTTCTTGGATTTTTGCCAATTTCAGTTTGAGAGTACCATTGTACTTCTCAAAAAGGCCAGCTGATTGAGGATAATTAGCAGCATGGAATTTCTGCTTAACGTGCAAACCTTCACAAATCATATTAATCACTTTCCCATTACAATGACTTCTGTTGTCACTTCAGATTACTCGGGGCAAGCCGAAATGAGGAAAGTACTCTTTGAGGAGTACCTTCGCAGTCGTAATGACCATAATATCTTTATTGGGGTAAGCCTCAACCCATTTACTGAATGCACATACAACCACCAAAACGTACTTAAGATTATTGCATCTCTCTAATTCAATGTAGTTCATTTGGAGGACTTCAAAAGGTAAAGTGGCTGGTGCAAAATTTCCAGACAGTGTAGGGTTGCCCTTCCCTGGATTATGCCTCATACAGACCATACAGTATTTAACCAAATGCGCAGCTGTCTTGGAGATGTTATCATTATTCCACACAGGGGCTAACAATTTACAAATACCTTTTGCACTAATATGAGCTTGACCATGTGCCATAGTAACCATGGGCAGAACGTATGCATCCGGCAACATCCACTTCAGTTGCCCCGATTTATCAATCCAACACCCTTCGTCATTCAACTGTGCAGCACTCTCCTGGTATTTCGCCAATTCCTCTATCGTGGCTTCACTCTGTATCTCTTTCACACTTTCAAGGGTATTCTCAAACATGACAATCTCAGGAACCCACGTAGCTGGACCAGCAACAAACATGCGTTTCATTTTACTTCAAGCTGTTTCTTTAGCTTTAGCAAAGACATTCCCTCTACCCACATCGTCTGTGACCTCATTATGGGCACTGCACTTAACTATTGCCAATTTCTTGGGTAGCGTTAAAGCAGACAAAAGCCGCAATCACAAGTGTCCATGCTGGATCTTTGTTCCATGAGAAATAAGAAACGCTCTTTCTGACCAAAGCTGGCCACAATTATGGGCCACCCGAATGCGTACTGTCTGTCAGTATAAATATTGACAACCATACCTTCACTCAATTCGCAAGCTTGAATAAGGGCAGCAAGCTCAGCAGCTTGAGGCGATTGGTAAGGAACTTGTGATGTCTCTACCACCGACATATAGTTCCCCTTTAGGGTCAGACATGTAGCAGACATATGCTGAAGAACATGCTGCTGCAGAAAAGGCTCAAACTCACACACAGCCTGCCAAATGTCTTCAGCGCCATAAACCAGATTACTAGCCCACTTCATAGCCTGTCTGGTTAACACCTTCTCACCTTCCCCTACTTCAGAGCGCACCAACGGACCCATCCGTTCACTCAAATTTGGTCCAATCTCTTTCCTCAAACCCACGTACGGGGGTCTCAGTATTCAAAGATGTCGGAGGATGAAAAACCATAGAAGGAAAAGTGGCAGAAGTAACAGGTACGATCGTTGTTAATGCTTGCACCAGGGGAGAAAGAACAGAAGTTGGAATAGTAGATGTACTAGTAGTCACAACCATCAAAGATGTCAAGGACAAAGAAAGAGCGGGAGGCGCCGTAACCACAGCCATTGAAAGAATAGCTGTAGATATGGGAACAACCGAAGCAGATGAATCAGGCTGCTGTGACTGTAAAGGAACAGTGGGATATATCCTCTGCGGGGCGTAAGGAGGCGAAGGTCGAGTATCTAACAACTCCTCTACAAAAGCATAATATTCCTCCTTGGCCAGATAAGACTTGTCAACTTGCAACCAAAATCTTCTATCTTCACATTCAATCCCTGACTCCTGCTTTTCTCAATCATACGCTACAGCCTTCTGTGTCAATGTTTGCATTTTCCCTTTCCGTGCGTCCCTTTCCATTTTTAATGGCCTCCTTCTGGCAAGTCCAAAGGGAATCAAACATTGACTGTCTACTCCGTCTCTTAAATAACTGTTGCTGTAAAAACACAATTTTTTTGTTCATCAAAGGTGCCCGTCAAAGGCCACTGCACCTCGGCATTGTCCCTCGTATATTTGTGCCTTAATGTACTAAACATAATGGGGCCAAGACCATGTTTCACATACATATCAAAATTAAGGCTTCCCTCTATAGGTGCAGGTTGAGCTTCTTCCAATCAGACATCTACAGTAAGGGTGGGCGTCGTGCTCCGCTTCGCCCACGGAATGCACGTAGCGCTGCCTGCTTCGCCGTTTACGAAGTAGGCGTAGCAGGCAGCGCTACGCCCACGCCGCTGCGAAGTGGAGTTGCCCGCCGCCTGCCCGCCCTCATTTTAAACTACTTGAAAGAATATAAAAAGTAAATAAAATGTCCTTACCTGTAGTGCGGCGTCCCGGGGCTCCCTCTTCCTGCTTGCTGGTAAGGGCGGGCGGGAGGCGGGTGGCGCGTAGTGGGGCTACGCGGAGCGCGCGAGTGTGCGTAGATTTTGCCACACTACCCGCTGCTCCACGTAGCCCTACTACGCCCACTAGGCCCAGGGTTAATCTACAGAACAACAACAACACAAATTCCAAAATTTACTCAAGACATGCATATTTTAAAGAAAAACAAAATCGTTAGCTTTACCTGGCAAGGTGTTTGCAAATACTTCTTCAGCAAGACAGTCCCTCAACCGTACCAAACTCAAACCACAATGGTACCATATCCACAAAGAACCAAAACAAACTCACCTGAAATCAGTAATGCAACAAACCACTTCTCCACTGCCGACTCTTCGGACCAAACAGTCAGATCAAAGGGTTTCGCCTGTCAGGACTTCAGTCGGGATGACCATTGGGCGAGGCACCGTCCGGCGGGACAGAAGGAGCAGCTGCGAGCAACAAACACTCTTCTTGCAGGGATCCCTGAGCCATCAGACCAACCGATGATTATCCTCGGCCACCCCGTCTGCGGTAAGGGGATGGATCAATCACTCGAAGGAGTCCCTGTTCGGGCACCAACTGAAGGAAGTGACCCATTAGGGCCACCCGGGTCACTAATGACCACCTTTCAGCCTTCCATACCAAATGAAGAGTCGGCTAGACAGTAGAGAATACAAACCAATAGGTACTTATTAGTATACACTCAGAGTGGAGCCCGGTCTGCCCAGTCGCTAGTAGTGCTGCAGAGAGGACTGAAATCTACAAGCATAGAGATGCATTATGTACATTTTGTAACCGGGCTAAAACACGCCCACAGTGGAATTTTCCAGGCAGGTAAAGCTAAACAGTGAAACAGAAAAAATACAGTTTCAGTGCTTCTATTTTACACAAAGTATCAAAGTCTGAGGTCTTTCCATCCAGAGCCTGCCGCCAGACACTGGGGAGAAGGTCTCTATCTAGTGAGAAAGGTATATGTTAATATGAACGGTATGCTTATTACTAAAACAGGACAAATTGGAAGAATTAAAACTTACAGAAGGGTATTTCTGAGAATTGAACTGGATCAGTTTCAAACAGCCTAAAATGGCGCCCACTTATAAAACGGTGCAGCGAATACTAACTTACATAGAGCACTGCGTAAGCATAAACTGTTTCTGTTCTAACAAGGTGCCAACTGCATCCTGGAAGTGCCACAGGGCTCGGGCCCCCACTGCCACCAACGAGCCAGTTGCTGTAGTGAGTAGAAGTTGACACAGTCCTCATGACCCAAGAAAACCGAACCCTTGGGATGGCGCAGCTGGGCCCTGTTGTGTTCCAGAATGGGTGCTGTGTTGCCCTCCAGCATCACTCCTGCCATCCTCTCCATGTGAGGTGGCAGGCGAGCATACTGGCGAGATATCTAGAGGTGGGGTGCACCACACTGCCTTCTCACTGATGTGGGTTGTGGGTGCTGATCCATACTGCAAGGATTAAGCCAGATTATGGAGGAGGTTCGGAAGCGTTCACAAATCTTGTCCGCCATCTTGACCAGGTTGGCCACACCCCCTGCAAACTCACTTTCACCCATCCAAAAGCACGCATTTTCATATCCATTGATCCACAAGCACACACATGTGCGCATTCACACCCCTCCATTAACAAGCACACAGGCATATTTATACATGCACATATTCAACCAGATAGTCAATAAGGCACTCTCTGGGTTAAAGCAATGAAGACAGGCCCAGTGGGTTGCGGGAAGGAGAAGCACAATGGCTTAGGAAGGAAATGGAGGTTTTGTCGAAGGAAATAACAGAAGATCCTGCCTTTGACTCTCTTTAGCCTGCCTTTTTATGGGCAACAGGATGACATTCTGTAACTCATCACGAAGTGGGGTGGGGCCAGTGAGCCTTGGTGAGCCCACTCTATTCTACGACGAGGTAGGAAAGGGTGCTGTGAAGCGTCATTGATAGTCCTGTGCTCTTCATCTCTTAAACCTGAAGCACCCACTAATGACTCTTTCAGCGATGCTCCCCCATGAGGGGGAGTTATCCACATGGCTGTTGAGATCACTGCCCTTTTGGCTTTAACATCCTAAGCCTGGAAAACTTTGGCACAGGCTTCTAGGCTTGTTAAGCACATGTAAATTGCCTGACTTTGACATGATGGGTGTCTGTCATGCTGACCAATGCTCTACCCGACACACAACATGCTATGAAAAAAAAAAGGGGGGGTATGGTGGAGCCCTGGCACCCGTTTTCATGGGCTGCCATTAGCACCATGAAATCTAAAATCAGAATAACATGGGACTATTCAGGGAATATTCATACACCATTAGATCAAATAGAAATCACTGTGCCTCACTGCGCTTTTACTAATTGGAAGTAAGACATTTTTGGAGGCTATTTACCAAGCTGAGTATTTGTATTTGTAATTGTATTTGTATTTTATTTTTGTATAGCGCATGTACACCGACAGGTCTCTTAGCGCTTGGAAGAAGAAAGTGAGCGTCCGGGCAGGGGTGGTCTCCATGGTAGTCGGAAGTATTAGGAAGTGTCCCTAAAAAGAAATGTTTTTAGCTGTTTCCGAAAGGGAAGCAAACAAGGTTCTTTATGGAGGGTGTCGGGCAGCTGGTTCCAGAGTTGTGGCAGAAGGACTGAAACAGCTCGTCCTCCTTTGGAAGCAAAGTTACCCCGAGGGCAAACCAGCTGGGCGGCTTCTGCTGAGTGAAGCGCCCGCCTTGGCACATATTTGATTAAGCGTTCCCTTATGTATCCTGGGGCGTGTCCATAAAGGGCTTTATGGGCGATACACAATCCCTTGAATTTTGATTGTTGTTTGACTGGCAGCCAGTGCAGCTTACGCAGCAGGGTGGAGGTATGGGTTCTCCTGGGCAGCCTAAAGATCAACCTGGCTGAGTCATTCTGTACCACCTGTAGCCTGTACATAAGTTTCTGGGGAAGTCCCATGTAGAGCGCGTTCCCATAGCCGAGAAGCGAGATGTAAATTGCCGATACGATGGATTTCATGGATGAAACTGTAAGCAGGGGAGCCAGTTTCCTAAGTTGTCTTGAAAGACCAGTGCATGTGCCCACCACCGAATTGACTTGGTAACTCATGAAGAGTTCGGAGTCGATCTTAATTCCCAGTCTTTTTACTCAGACTTTTGAGTAAGAGTACATAAAAGAGTACTAACTTCGTAATACTTCTGTGAATTGGCCTCATGGTATCACAAGGTCAATTATACAGCTGTCTTTCTTGAGCACTCGCAAAAACAACAATTTCCACAGAAAAGATCCTGCAATTTGATATCCTATAAATAAGTGTGGTACTGAGACCACGTCTGTTTCTGCAAAGCTCATTGGGGTCTTGTGGTTTTAAAGGGCTGTGAAAAATAACAGCTATAACATCATACAATTCAGAATCCTCTGTGATAAGCATTCTAGAATAAACCTGTATTTTTAGGCATCAGATCAATGATGGTAATCAATCCGATTGTCTGTTTTTAAGCAGTCTAATGGCACAAAAAGATGTTTATTTTGAAAATTAGGTTTTTACAGGCTTTGCATCCATCTATTGATAAAGAACAAGTAAAGAAGGCAGCCTGGTGATATATGAAGCTGCAAGGGGAAGCAGAACAGAAAAAAAGAGTGTAGAAATAATCGATACATGCAAAGCAGAAGCCCTGGAAGCAAAGATTGGAAAGAGTGTAATTATTTTTGTGTGTTTGTCTGGCTCCAAAGCACAAAACGACAACTCTAGCCCTTGATGGCCATAGAGAGGAGCGCTTATTGATTGAGTCACCAGCAGACATGCTTTGTTTGGGATGGAAACAGGCCAAAATTAATGTCTGAAGAGAAAACAATTAACTTCATAACCTCGGAAAAGGCTGTTACATGTATGGCATTTCGTGGACTAAAAGGTCCTCTTTGCGGTGTAAATAAATGGCATAACCTTGGTCTTTGTCACAGAAACATGAGAGAAATTTAATTTTGCAAATACCTGCTCCTCGATTTGCCAAGATTCGTCCAATGCGATGCTGCACAGAAATCTACAGCTTACGTTGCGTTAATGGCAAAAAATTGCACAGCATCATATTTAATAGATGTCGCGCATCGATGATGTCATCAGTCAAACTAAATATGCCTTGCATGCTTGACAATGCCCTTTTTTCCATAACTCAAACCCTCCATGCTGTATTATCTCTCAAGCAGTATTTTCAGCCCAATATTTCCACTGTGTTGACTCAAGAGGTATTCCAATCGGTGGGAATCAAACATGTGCGTCTGTTGTATTGGATGCTACGCAAATCCAGCCAAGCGAGCCTTTACAATACCGTCCCTACAACAACGAATCTTTACCACTGCATTCCTTTACCATTCAAGTCCTTACAACGAACAACCACTTTGCCTTAGGGGGAAGTGCTGGACTTTGGAGAAGTATAAATTACTATTCCAACTCCAGTCAAAGCAACAGTAGGGAACGCTTTGGACTTCGAAGTCCAACGCTGCTACCCCTATGGCAAGTCGTTGTAAAGACTTGCATGGTAAAATAATGCAGTGGTAAAGACGGGTCGTTGTAATGACCACGTTGTAAAGGCAGTGCCTAGTTTCAACTTCGTTGTAAATGCTGTTTCCCTTTTAGTTGATCTAAACTTTGTGTAGGCCCCTAGAATGTACACGCCCTATTAAGCTTCCTTTGCATAGAATATGAAAGAATTCACGCTACAAGAGGCTACCGGACTGGCCGTAGTGGGCACTGGGCGTTTCCCCAGTGGGCCACCAGGGTGGGGGCCAGTTTTGGAGCCCTTGGGGTCAGTTTTTATTACCGGGGCGGTTTTGTTGCCCCCTGTTGCAAAAGCAGCTGCAGTGTTTTCCACCTCCCCCCCCCCAACCATCACCGCGGCCAGTCCGACTCAATTGCCAGTGCCGGTTTGCGTTCCCAGTCCGGCCCTGCTACTGTTTCAGCGCTATGCTTGTGTTAAAGTGTGCCATAAAACCCCTTTTACGCATGACACTTGAGCAGCGCTGTTTTGTGCTCCAGTAAATCCCCTGTGCTTCCCACAAGGGCTGCCCTGAAGTTTAGTAAATCTGAGCAATAATCTTTTAGGAAAAATATAGGAGCCAGTGGATTAAAGAAAGTGTATTAATGCAAATTGTAGTTTACACAGAATGATATATTCCAGGCCTTCTACGTGGTTGGTGTTCGAAATTACTTTGCAGCTATAATTTCAGATTTTTTTAAAACATTCTATTAAATCAATGGCAAGTGATTATGCAGAAACTCTATTGTTTTATGGAGTTTCTTTAGAGCAAGATGGAGTGCTGAAAAAAAACTGTGTTTAAGTCGCAATCTTATCATTAAAACTTTGAGCACACAGTTAATAAATGACAGAAGTCCCATGTCTCAGTTTTTACATTATATTTTATTTATGGCGGTCTTTTTACCTATACATTGTTATTAAAACCAACCACCACAAATAACATGATGGCTTGCATATTTTCTCCCAATTAACCATATGCAAATAAATAAAGTATCCCCTAAACACCCACCCTCCACCGTGCCCCACCCTCAGCGCCTCCTACCGCCTGGATGATGGATTCACAGTGAATGACCAGCAAATGGTTGGTCAGTTGGGCTGTGGGTTGCTGGGGCAGTCCCAGGTGTTCAACAGCTGTCCTGGCAGAGTTTGTGAAATTTAGCTCATGTCCCAGTTTATAGAGAGAGCCGAATGAAAACGGTGGGAGGTGCCTTTTTATGTTTTCCAAAGCAGCGATAGTTATCAGCTGTTATTAGAATGCCATGCTACTGGCTTTAAAAAATGTATTTTATTTATGTTCTTGCTGCCTCTTCCGTAATTCTCTGCTGAGGAGCGCTGTCATTCTGTGTGCTCGGTTGATACACATTTTTAGTCCTTTTTCAACTTTTGTGAAATGTCCCGGTTTTTGGCTTTAAAATTCTGGTCACTCTACCAACTGGAAATACACAATTTAAAAAAATGTGTTTATTTAACATAGCAGCAGGGGCATTCTAGCCACAGTAGCAAAGGGCAAGAGGGGATTCTGCAAATGACCCATACAATAATTAAATGTTTTTGTTTGCGAGTGTATGTGCATGAGAGAGAGAGAGAGACAGAGAGACAGAGAGAGAGAGAGAGAGAGAGAGAGAGAGAGAGACAGAGAGAGAGAGAGAAAGAAAGAGAAGTAGAGAGAAAAAGAGATAGGGAACTCGATAAATAGCCCAACAGTATGCAAATGTTTGTGTTTGATATAATATTTAACATTTTGTGTGTGTGTGTGTGTGTGCGTGTGTGTTTGTGTGTGGGTGTGTATGTGTGAGTGTGTGCGTGTGTGTATGGTTGTGTGTGTGTGTATGTGCACATGTGTGTGTGTATGTGCGTGCACGTGCATTTGTGAGAGAGAGAGATAATAGCAGGTTGTATGAGTCACCTCAGAGTATCTTGACATCAGATAGGTCTCAGCCCATGACATCCCCTATGATGTCACGGGACTCCTGGGTAATTAGACACAACGTGTTATCTTCGATTTTCAGGCACTTTACCTTACAACACCATGTCTTTGGTGCCAAAATACGATCCACGGATTCATGAGATCTCACCGGAAATAATTTTCCTCTTAGTGCATTTATTTATTTATGCACTACAGGAATCATTCTTTTTAATTCTATTTGCACCCTTCTTTTTCATGCCTCATCTTTCTACATGTCCTTGGTATTAAATGATGGGTGGGTGAGCTGCCTACTGATGCAAGGAAAATGTTTGAAAGAGTCTATACATTTCCCCTCCTGTCCTAACACTCATTGCTAAACCAGGCTTGCCTTGATTTCATGCATGACTGGCATTTTCTGACTTGCAATTACAGTTAGAGGTCGCCATGAAGATAAAGAGGCACCCAGGGTGGTCTCGCTGAACTCTCGAGTGCTCTCGACCCAATAGACCATGACTCCCTAACATATAATCTTTCAGCTATTACACTTCTTTTCGGCAGTCTCTCAGCTACTACAGTTCCTTTCCGCAGTCTCTCAGCTACTACAGTTCCTTTCCGCAGTCTCTCAGCTACCACAGTTCCTTTCCGCAGTCTCTCAGCTACTACAGTTCCTTCGGGCAGTCTCTCAGCTGTTGCAGTTCCTTTGCGCAGTCTCTCAGCTACCACAGTTCTTTTCGCCAGTCTCTCAGCCACTACAGTTCCTTTTGGCAGTCTCTCAGTGGTTACAGTTCCTTTGGGCAGTCTCTCAGCTGTTACAGTTCCTTTTGGCAGTCTCTCAGCAGTTACAGTTCCTTTCCGCAGTCTCTCAGTGGTTACAGTTCCTTTCCGCAGTCTCTCAGTGGTTACAGTTCCTTTTGGCAGTCTCTCAGCAGTTACAGTTCCTTTCCGCAGTCTCTCAGTGGTTACAGTTCCTTTCCGCAGTCTCTCAGTGGTTACAGTTCCTTTCCGCAGTCTCTCAGCTGTTGCAGTTCCTTTCGTCAGTCTCTCAGCTACCACAGTTCCTTTCCACAGTCTCTCAGCTACCACAGTTCCTTTCGTCAGTCTCTCAGCTGTTGCAGTTCCTTTCGTCATTCTCTCAGCTACCACAGTTCCTTTCGGCAGTCTCTCAGCTGCTGCAGTTCCTTTCGTCAGTCTCTCAGCTGTTGCAGTTCCTTTCGTCAGTCTCTCAGCTGCTGCAGTTCCTTTCGTCAGTCTCTCAGCTACCACAGTTCCTTTCCGCAGTCTCTCAGCTACCACAGTTCCTTTCGGCAGTCTCTCAGCTGTTGCAGTTCCTTTCGTCAGTCTCTCAGCTACCACAGTTCCTTTCGGCAGTCTCTCAGCTGCTGCAGTTCCTTTCGTCAGTCTCTCAGCTACCACAGTTCCTATCGTCAGTCTCTCAGCTGCTGCAGTTCCTTTCGTCAGTCTCTCAGCTACCACAGTTCCTTTCCGCAGTCTCTCAGCTACCACAGTTCCTTTCGGCAGTCTCTCAGCTGTTGCAGTTCCTTTTGTCAGTCTCTCAGCTACCACAGTTCCTTTCCGCAGTCTCTCAGCTACCACAGTTCCTTTCGTCAGTCTCTCAGCTGTTGCAGTTCCTTTCGTCAGTCTCTCAGCTACCACAGTTCCTTTCGGCAGTCTCTCAGCTTCTGCAGTTCCTTTCGTCAGTCTCTCAGCTACCACAGTTCCTTTCGTCAGTCTCTCAGCTGCTGCAGTTCCTTTCGTCAGTCTCTCAGCTACCACAGTTCCTTTCCGCAGTCTCTCAGCTACCACAGTTCCTTTCGGCAGTCTCTCAGCTGTTGCAGTTCCTTTCGTCAGTCTCTCAGCTACCACAGTTCCTTTCCGCAGTCTCTCAGCTACCACAGTTCCTTTCGGCAGTCTCTCAGCTGTTGCAGTTCCATTCGTCAGTCTCTCAGCTACCACAGTTCCTTTCCGCAGTCTCTCAGCTACCACAGTTCCTTTCCGCAGTCTCTCAGTTGCTGCAGTTGCTTTTGGCAGTCTCTCAGCTGTTACAGTTCCTTTCGGCAGTCTCTCAGCTATTACAGTTTCTTTGGGCACTCTCAGCTGTTACAGTTCCTTTTGGCAGTCTCTCAGCAGTTAAAGTTCCTTTCTGCAGTCTCTCAGCTTTTACAGTTCCTTTCGGCAGTCTCTCAGTGGTTACAGTTCCTTTCGGCAGTCTCTCAGCTGTTGCAGTTACTTTTGGCAGTCTCTCATCTATTACAGTTCCTTTTGGCAGTCTCTCAGTGATTACAGTTCCTTTCAGCAGTCTCTCAGCTGTTGCACCCTTGGGCAGTACCTCGGCTGATGTGTGCGTCCCTCTGGGCAATCTCTCTGCTTTTAAAGTTCCTTTGGGCACTCTCAGCTGTTACAGTTCCTTTTGGCAGTCTCTCAGCAGTTACAGTTCCTTTCTGCAGTCTCTCAGCTTTTACAGTTTCTTTCGGCAGTCTCTCAGTGGTTACAGTTCATTGGGCAGTCTCTCAGCTGTTGCAGTTCCTTTTGGCAGTCTCTCATCTATTACAGTTCCTTTCTGCAGTCTCTCAGCTTTTACAGTTCCTTTCGGCAGTCTCTCAGTGGTCACAGTTCCTTCGGGCAGTCTCTCAGCTGTTGCAGTTCCTTTTGGCAGTCTCTCATCTATTACAGTTCCTTTTGGCAATCTCTCAGTGATTACAGTTCCTTTCAGCAGTCTCTCAGCTGTTGCACCCTTGGGCAGTACTTCGGCTGATGTGTGCGTCCCTCTGGGCAGTCTCTCTGCTTTTACAGTTCCTTTGGGCATTCTCTCAATTGTTACAGAACTAACTTTATTCTTCCTCATTTTTAGGTCTCGCCTGACCCAGCGCTTGCGCTGGTCTGGCGAGACTTAAAGTAAGGACTTCAAAAAATGCTACCGCCGGCCACAGCTTGCAGTGCATGTGCGTGGGCGCGCGCTTCAGCAGAGGCGCCATATGGCGTGATTACTGCTGCATGCGCACCACTCACGCACATGCACTGCAAGCTGTGGCCGGCGGTAGCGTGCTTTAGCGCGTCATCGCGATCACTTTCGCTTTCAGAGTGATCGCGGTGACTTTCGCTTTGCGGCCACGTGGCGCTACTTTTACTGCCGCGCGGCCAATGCTTGTTACTCTAATGCTACTAGCCATCTGTAACCTCTAAACAAAAACTCTCCCCAGGAGCGTCATTTCCGCTTCCTCGTGAATCAGGCAGGTTAATGGTTGGCCACACTTTTAGGGCCCAAAGTTTCTGCATTCTCCAGTTCCTCACTCAACCTCCACCCATCTGCATCGATGGATCGCCTGTCCTCATCACCACTGCCCAGTTTCACACACCTGAGCAGGTGTGAGATGCAGGATGCACGGTGCGACGCACAGCACTCTGCCCTGCCACGAGGTACACTGTCCTCCAGCACCCCGCCATGCATTCTAAGGACGCAGCGCCTGGGGCCAATCCCGCTTGCTGCGGCGCTATAAAAATACGTATGCCCTCATTCCAATCAGAATTACAAGAAATACAAAATACCACACTTTTTTCTGGCGATTATTTTGCGGGATAAAACCCACAGCCTTTAATTTCCGAAGTAAAAGAATATTCCACGTTAAGCAGCTCGGAATCGTGGAAAACGTGCAGTATTGCGCATTATGTCACATTCAGAGGCCTGGACTCATGGAAGGGAGGTAATGCCTCATTCGATAAACCGGCTCCGTAATTACCTTCCAGAACATGGGTCATTTAGTATCCAGACGTTACTGTTTTAGTGGCTAAATCTGTACCTATTAACACTGTTCTCCTTCGGGAGTGATTCTGTACACAATTAGCAAGCCATGCTCTGCAGTTTAATAGTCCATCTTACTCCCTCCAGCCACAGCGCCCTGAAACTGCATTTGCGCTAGTACAGAGGAGCTCAGAGGCAGCGCTGCATTCAGTAGGAATAGGGCAGCTTCACCCCTATCTTAATCATCGAAACTAATTTTAGCACTTTGAAGTGGAGTTAAGCAACGGTAAGCGCTATACACATTACTCGAGGCCTAACTTATCAAGTAGCAGTGTGTTAACCCCACACATCGACCTATCCTGTTTGCAGTACACTTTTGAAGCAACCCTTGTGCTATATTATAAAATACTAGACTGTTGCACTGTTACTATGACTTCCATTAAACTTCAAGGTCATTTTGAGGTGTTTACATATATCTTCTGCAGATGGAACTAGTCATTGCATAAACAACTGGAGCATAAGGAGTCGAGCAGCTTGTTTTCTCATCTCTCAAGCGCCTTGAAGCAGTGAACACGGATGGGTCTCCCAGGCGCTACAGGTAGCTCTCCCTTAAGTCCCCTTTGCTGCACCACACACCCCAGACCCCCTGCTGACATGTGACCTTATTTTTGTCTTTTTTTCGCAGTGCTTCAGACACACTTACATCTCACAGTGTGAAAAGGAAGTTCCAAAGCTTTGTTGCAGAAACCCTGCTTTGTGGATATAATTAAACGAGATTCCGGCAGAAAATCCTTCTGAATGGCGGCAGCTGCAGAGACGGAGGCCTGCGATGGACAGCATACCTCTGACCAATAGTTTTCCAGTACAGAGGAAACAAGCATTGTCATAGCCAATAGGTCTCGCTTTTGGAACCTTATAAGTATTTAGTTATGCAGCACAAAATCCTTGGTGCAACAACATTAACTGTTGCATGGCTAAACAATTATAAGGTCCCAACGGCGAGACCTATTGGCTATGCCAATGCTTGTTCCTCTTTCTATGCAGAATGCAGCACACATAGAAAGAGGATAAAGCCTCCCAGAATTGTTTTTGTGCAAGAAGGTGTCCATTCCGACACAAAAACAATCCTTCATGCAACACAGGCACCCTTGCACCACGGTGCAAAGGTGCCTGCATTGGCGCTAAGCTGCCAAAACGGTGCCAGTGCAGGGGCAATGAACAGAAGTGCACCGTGTGCCATAGATATGGCTCATTCCTGCCCTTTCACTTTGATGCAGGGCAGCTCAGGAACGGGGACTTGCTTTGCTGCCCTGCACCAAATCCCCATATATATATCCCTAAAGGGCATATTCACAAGCCCCTTGCTCCATCGTTGCGCCCAATTGTGGTGCAAACCCCCAAATCATATTTATGAGGCCACGCAAAGCCACTTTGAATGACTTTCAATGGCCTCCTAGATATGGAGTAAGTCAAGGCAGCGCAAATAGCTGCGTTGCCTTATGCTGCGCTAGGGAGGCGTTCCAATGGGCATTGCGGTGGGTGTTCCCAAGCAATACCCATGGATTTTGACACTTTCGCTAATATACAAGACCATGTAAACCTGTGGATGCCCCAAAACCTTACGCCTCTCCAGGGGATGCGCAATGAGGAGAAAAAACTTTATTTCTTTTTGTTTTTTCTACTTTCTGTGTGTGCTGCATTCTGCACAGAAACCATCCTGCATGCAACGGAATCACCCTTTACCATGGTGCAAGGGTGCCTGTTTAGCTTCTAGGCTGCCAAAATGGCACCAGCACAGGGGTAAAAGGACAGGGATGCACCGCATGCCACAGATATGGCGCATTCCTGCCCTTTCCCCTTGACACAGTACAATGCAGCATGGTGATGTACTGCGCCGCCCTGCGCCAAATCCCCATAAATATGCCCCTAAATGTACAGTCACAAACACTAAACGACATCTGCATCTGAAAACACCTTACGAAGGAGTAGAACAAAGGGGAGTTAACCATGTGTGCCCACTTCCTAGAGATCCACAGTGAGTTTTAGCAGCAATCACAGTCTCAACCATTGAGTGGATACTGGACCGCAAAGGGATACTGTCCAAATACAAAGTGCAAACAGCCCTTGATGGACAGCTCGCACTTTGTGAATGAAGTCTGAGGGCACTGGGGGAGCACACGGCAGTCACGGGGACCTCGACATACTCCTCGACAGCCCTTGATGGACAGCTTCCACTTTGTGAATGAAGTCTGAGGGCACTGGGGGAGCACACGGCAGTCCGGGAGACCTCGACATACTCCTCGACAGCCCTTGATGGACAGCTTCCACTTTGTGAATGAAGTCTGAGGGCACTGGGGGAGCACACTGCAGTCCGGGGGACCTCAACATACTCCTCGACAGCCCTTGATGGATAGCTTCCACTTTGTGAATGAAGTCTGAGGGAACTGGGGGAGCACACGGCAGTCCGGGAGACCTCGACATACTCCTCGACAGCCCTTGATGGATAGCTTCCACTTTGTGAATGAAGTCTGAGGGAACTGGGGGAGCACACGGCAGTCCGGGAGACCTCGAAATACTCCTCGACAGCCCTTGATGGACAGCTTCCACTTTGTGAATGAAGTCTGAGGGCACTGGGGGAGCACACAGCAGTTTGGGGGACCTCGACATACTCCTCGACAGCCCTTGATGGACAGCTTCCACTTTGTGAATGAAGTCTGAGGGCACTGGGGGAGCACACAGCAGTCCGGGAGACCTCGACATACTCCTCGACAGCCCTTGATGGACAGCTTCCACTTTGTGAATGAAGTCTGAGGGCACTGGGGGAGCACACGGCAGTCCGGGGGACCTCAACATACTCCTCGACAGCCCTTGATGGACTGCTTCCACTTTGTGAATGAAGTCTGAGGGCACTGGGGGAGCACACGGCAGTCCGGGGGACCTCAACATACTCCTCGACAGCCCTTGATGGATAGCTTCCACTTTGTGAATGAAGTCTGAGGGCACTGGGGGAACACACGGCAGTCCGGGAGACCTCGACATACTCCTCGACAGCCCTTGATGGACAGCTTCCACTTTGTGAATGAAGTCTGAGGGCACTGGGGGAGCACACAGCAGTTCGGGGGACCTCGACATACTCCTCGACAGCCCTTGATGGACAGCTTCCACTTTGTGAATGAAGTCTGAGGGCACTGGTCGAGCACACGACAGTCCGGGGGACCTCGACATACTCCTCGACAGCCCTTGATGGACAGCTTCCACTTTGTGAATGAAGTCTGAGGGCACTGGGGGAGCACTCAGCAGTCCGGGAGACCTCGAATACTCCTCGACAGCCCTTGATGGACAGCTTCCACTTTGTGAATGAAGTCTGAGGGCACTGGGGGAGCACACGGCAGTTCGGGGGACCTCGACATACTCCTCGACAGCCCTTGATGGACAGCTTCCACTTTGTGAATGAAGTATGAGGGCACTGGGGGAGCACTCAGCAGTCCGGGAGACCTCGAATACTCCTCGACAGCCCTTGATGGACAGCTTCCACTTTGTGAATGAAGTCTGAGGGCACTGGGGGAGCACACGGCAGTTCGGGGGACCTCGACATACTCCTCGACAGCCCTTTGCTAAATGTTTCTTTTATTGCCAGTGTAGGACTGTAGGTCTGATGATTGATGCAGCAGTTTAGGTAGATACAGTGGGTTCAATAACACAGAATAAATGCTGAAAAATTAATGAATCGAAAACAAAAACAAGCAGGTGAGTAATAGAAAATGTGTCATTAGAAAGCAGAATAATACTATATATCATGCAAGCAGAACACAGAGGCGCCTATACCAGGAAAATAAAAGTCCTGCAAATTTCCAAAGAACCTGGCAGTAACAAAATAGTTTAAAATCTCAATAGATTTTGGCATGAGTTAGATTTTCTCACTAAAACACAAATTATTACTTGATTTTATCTCACAGTAGACAAGGATTAGCCCAAGTTTTTAGATCCAAAGGGAAGATAAATAAAGTATTTTAGTGCATCAGTCCGATGTCAAATCCGTGCTAATCTCATCACCAGTGTTTATCCAATCTTGAGACAATGTAGAGCATCTTTCCATTTAATTTCAGCAAATTTTAAGTTCAGTTCTCTTTTTCCATCTCTATGGTCACGTGGAATGCGTTTTGTACACAGCAACATCCTTCCTGTGAAGTCTCAGGCCTGGAGCTCTGTTTATAATGGATGGCCACAGGGTAACTGCCATCCTTATTAATTAGGGGCGGATATGTTCTTTCCATCATTGTATAAGTGCCCATTTGTTGCATCTAACATACAGTATTTCACATGCACAATATTCACAAGAGGCACGAAGAGCAGTGTTGCAGTTCATAAAGCCATTTATCTTGTATTCCTTTATTCCATCTATAGCATTTTTATTTATGTTTCCTTTATTTCCAGCAAATGCAGCATTCAAACCTGCAAAAGTCATACAGGAGTTTTTGAAGCTGCCCACTTGTGTATTGATCTGTATGATATTTCAATAGTGCAAGCCTTGCTAAAAAGCAGCAGGGCACTGTATATGATCAAAGACAAGCGTAAAACCAAGGAGTAATATTGGAGGAAGCTGGGTTGTGGATTTTTAATGCATTGGTATGCAGCGCTCTTTTCAGAGGTGATTCTTCAACTCTTTCCTGAAATGGAGCAGTGGGGGGGGGGGTCCTGATGGATTTAGGGATATTATTCCAGTTCCTTGAAGTCAGATTTATCAGGGGCTTGCGTTGCCCTTGCAAAATGAATTGTGACACACTAGGGAGTGGATGTAGCCTTACGGCTAGAGCGGTCGACCTCAAAGCTGGGGAACTGGGTTCAAGTCTCAGCAACGACACTCAACATCCTGTGATTCTCGGCAAATCACTTAATCTCCCTGTACCTAACAAAAATGAATATGTCCATCTGTAACGAAACTGGTGCCCATGTAAAGGGCTCTGATACCCGATGTCTCGGGTCTAGTTTGCGCTATATAAAACAAAAATAACAAAAAAGGGCAATGCAAGCCATTAGGTGAAATTTACTATACCACATAGAGCCGCCTTGCGTGGCTCTGCCTGGTATAGGTAATCTGGGGATACACAAGACAGCTCAAGTCGCTACCTTGCGTTACTCTGCCTAGGAAGGCATTCCATTGTTGAAGCTTGGGTGTTCCCACACATATACCCATGGTGTTTGGAGCATTCCCTGATTTGCTAACACTAGTAAACCTGGGATTGCGTCAAAATGGTTCAGCTTCCCAGGGAAGTTGTAACAAAGAGAGGTATGATTATTTTTCTTGTTTTTTTCTCTTTCTATGTGTGCTGCATTTTGCAGCACACAGCCTCAGATGATTGTTTTTGTGCAGGAAAGTGTAACTTATGTACAAAAACGATCCTGGCTGTAACTCAAGCACCCTTGCACCATGGTGCAATAGTGCCTGCCTTGGTGCGTGGCAGCCACAAGTGCACCAGTGCAGAGGGAGAGCAGGAATGTGCCCTAGTGTACTAGATATGGGCTATTCCTGACACCTCCATTTGACGCAGTGCATCACGTTTTCTTGTAGCATTGCGTTGCTTTGCTCCATACATCAGTAAATCTGCCCCTTGATGAGTGGGCCTGCCCACTTGTTGCTTCTCTTTTACACTTCTTAACCTGTAGTCCAATGGTGTCCTTGCTGGGTGTGGGCCGAGAACCACTAGAGATGGTGAGCATGTCTCCAAGATAAGAGGAGGTGCTAGTTGAGATGGCTTTGTAAATGATGCTGCTGGTTTTGCAGATGGTGTGGGGAGTCAATGGAGTTCCATAATGATGGAGGTGATGTGATCATGTTTTTTCAGGCCCTGGGTAAGATGTTTGCTGTACTGTGTATGATGCCCTTATGGTGTGCCAGTGTGGAGTCTGGGACGCCATGGAGTATGGCATTACCACCAATTAGATGTGAAAATATGAGGGCATGAGCAATAGTGCTGACGTCTGGAAGAAAATTTCTGACTTTCTTTAAAAGAGATAGCTGATTAAGGCCGTCTTTATTGTTTTAGCAATATGTGAGAGTGAGGTTGGTGTCCAGGGAAGTCCAGGGAAGTCCAAGTGACTTGGGATATGGTGAAACTTGGGGTTTGAAGCCATCAGGTTTCATGCGATTGAGCCAGGTTTGCACTGTATCTTGTTTATCGTTCTTGACAGATAAAATCAGAATTCTGTCTTGGTTGGTTTGAGCTTCTGGTAGGCACTGTACATCCAGTTCTGAATGATGTGCAAGCACTGTTTGAGGTGTTGTATATATGAATCAGAGGAGACTTTTAAGTGTGAAGATTGCCACCTTTGGCAGTTTTCATTAACAATGTTGAAGATTCCACTCTCCACTACCAGAGACTCAATTGGGGTAAATATGTTTACAAGACTATTTCTAGTCCCAAATAAAGCCTCTCACTTTTCACTTTTCATTGCTACTTCCAGAACCTGACCGAAGTTTTTGTAAATTTTCCTTAACTTCGAGCAGCCTTGTCACATAACCCATTTAGACTCTTTGGTAGATTCTTTGTAGCAGTTGAAGATATGGTACAGGAATCAGGTATTGGAAAAACAATGACAACATATAGTAGGTCACAATTGCTGAATTTACATTAACAGCAACAAATATCTGTGAAGATCTGACTTTTTTCTCATTTGGAGGAGGTCTGCCACAAGCCATCCTTGCTTTTTATATAACATGCTGTTGATAAAGTGTTCTGAAACACCTATTATGTTCCTATGAAATACTCTATTCCATTAATATTTGAGATTTCATAGTTAAGAATCGATTTCCCATTATTTTAAGTGATGATGCTAAATGGCTTGGAGTTAGTTTCTGCTAATAGCGAGGAGTATAGTATGGATACAGGTGAAGGGTGATTTGCCTAATGTGCTTAATCTGTTGTTATTATGGGTGACTTCAAGTTGCCAAGGAATGCCAGAGGTGCCTTCTGGAACTGCACACATTTTCAACTTCAGTGTGTGGGAGGTAGAAATTATCATAAAGTTACTCAAGTAAATCACTCTTATTTCCTTTATCCCATTCTCCTCCCAAGGCTTTTATAGAAAGGATTTGTCACCAATCCTCATTTTTCTTTTATTTCATAAAAAGGTTTCTAAGTGTATCTACGGTTCCACTGTGAACAGACTATGAATTTCTACCACACCATATACTGGAAATGAGAAAGGGTGAAGGGATGCATCTCACTATCATTGTAGATCCCCATATTATAGTAGGCATGGTACGGAAAGTATTGTAAGTGTTTCCAAATGTGACTCTATCACGCCCACATGCTTCTATTCATGCCACGTTTACATACAGATACAAATTTCCCGCAAAATGTTTGGAAAATGCTTTCGAACATCTTACCCAACACCAAAATATTTCCCACAAAAACCATATGTAGGAAATTGGTTGAGGAGTGAAACCATACTTATGCAGAAGTCACATTCCCTGTCAGGGTGAAACACGAGAAAACTCCAAATTAACTTGTGCTTAAACATCTAGCAGCTTGGCACAAAAACAGTCAGGCTTAACTTAGAGGCAATGTGCAAATTATTTATGCAGCATTTCAAACAGTAATAACTTGAAAACACAACACAAGAAGTATCCCTCGCTAATTTACAAAAATAGGGTAAAATTTAGTAAATCATTTGAGACCTAAGTGACAAAAATACAATCAGTAGAACAGGAGATATGGAATTTTCAAGTTTTAAGTGAAAATAGTGTCTAGAAGCACAAAGCAACAGTGTTTATCTGGTTGCACCGGACTGGGATCCTGCATCGAAAATGCGTAATTCAGCGGCAGTTCAATGGAGCTGCGAGGTGATAATGCAAAGTCCTATATCTTTGTAGAGGATGCCGTTGATGAGGAACTTGAGATGTGAAATATTGCGTCGAAGATGCAGCTCACAGTGGCGGTTCCGATGAAGCTGCGGCCTGCAGTGAAAACTCCTGCTTCATCAAAGAGGATGCCGTCGATGAGGGGCTTGCAATGCGAAGGCCTGCATCAAGGATGTGTCACACAGCCACAGTTGTGAGGAGACTGTGGCCGTGATGTAAGGTTCAGTTTTGTGGATGCTGTTGAAGCCCCTTTCACAGTTCTGTGACCACTTCCTACGAGCATTGGTTTGTAAGATGCCCTCTTTTCTTCAAGACACTAAGGACATATTAAACCTATTAGAGCACCTTGAGGAGGATGCTTCTACTGATCTATTAGTTATCTTAGATGTAGAAGCTCTCTATACCAACATCCCACAGGATGCAACTCTAGATGTCATTGAACGGACCCTATTCACTGAAACTTGGACATCCCTCATTCCTGTGAGTTTTATTATGGGATGTACCACCAGAAACAGGGGACATTGATGGTCAGTACTTTTGCCTGGAGTCTTACCTGATTGTACACAGCACATTTTGAAACACTGTACATCCTCACAGATGAGAACCCTTTTTCTGCCAATATTATCATTTGGCGACGTTACATCGACAACATCCTCGTCTTATGGCAAGGCAACCTGGATACCTGCAAACAATTCTGTGACTGGGTAAATACGTTGAACCCTTTTATGAGAATCACTAGCAGTATCTCAGGGTCCCATATCCCATTCCTAGATTTACTGATATACATCAGGGAGGGCAGACCACATGCCACCACCTACAGAGAAACAACTGACTGTAACAGTCTCCTTAGATACGACAGCCATCACCCAAAACATCTTAGGGACAACTTACCATTTGGACAGTTTTTAAGACTCCACCACAACTGTAGCACGATCCAATACGACAAAGGACAGGCAACTACCCTTACTACTAATTTTGATCAACAGAAGATACCCTACTAAGGTGGTGGAGCAAGCTTAGAAAAGAGCCGGGAATAACAATATGGAGGCTGTTGGAAGTGGGGGTCCTTATCGCTTACTGCCGCCACCAAATGCTGGAGGAGGGAGTCCCCGACCCCTCGCTTCAACGTTAGGCTAAGTAAAGACACCGTCTGAGATAGCCCTGCTCACCCCCTTAGTAGCTTGGCACGAACAGCCAGGCTTCTCTCCAAGGCACGAGTGTACAGTATTTGCAACCACGCTCACGCTCACAGTAACCCAATGATGTCACCGCAAATGGACTCCTCACAAGTTTTGATAAATGAGTGTAATCTTTATATAAATAATTATATGATACGACCACACAATACAAAATCAACGTATAAGAATGGGTAGTATTCTTTCCGGTGGGTTGGTAGGTTCTAATCGCAACCCCCGCTTCTCACCAATAGTTAAGCTCACTTCTAGCCATTTCCAAAAGGTTAGGCAAGTCGTATTGCTAGAATCACACACGTTGCAAAAGGAAACAAATACTGCAATGCGTAACGATATTCTCTTATACAGAGAAACAATGCCATACGAATGCCACAGTCATGTACTTTGCAATTGAAGGAATAATGCAATGCGTATCACCACCTGCATGCCATGTACCAGGAAGAAACAAACCAATGCGTCACGCTACAATCCTGTACGGTGCAATGAAGAAATAATACACTGCGCCACGTTATAATCAGATACGTTGCACTGAAGAAATAATGCAATGCGCCATGTTACAATCAGGTAATCTGCAAGGGATAAATATCGCAGGGCGTAGCGCACCAAGCATGTAGTTTGTCAGGCACAAATGAGTTCAGGCGTCATGCGACAGTTTGATAGTTCGTAAGCAGCAATAATGTAAATTGTAATACGACGGTTCTAGGTGCTCCGTTAGCAGTGCCCCTGTTATGGATCAAATGATGACACCAAAGTACTGCTTCCCACTCTGGCCCCAGTACTGCCCCTCCTTGGGTCAGCCCAGGCCGAGATCTGAGCCGAAGCAACAGCTCGCGCAGCTGACAGAAGCGAGAGGCAGAGAGAGTGTCCCTCCGGGCACGCACACCACTCCAGGTGGTGATCCATGTTACCTGGGGGGTGCTACCCCACTCTCCTCTCCGACATCAGCGACTTGGGCCTTGATCCAGAACTCCGTCATGGGGTGCGGCGAGCTCGGGCCGGCGGCTCAGCTCTTCCGGGGCTGCAGGTCTGGGCTGCTGCTGTGTTACTCCTAATGCCCAATGACTTGGCCCTCCTTCCGGCGGTCTCAGTCTACACCGAGATCCGCCCTCAGCACTGTGGAGACTTTACTTCAAATTCGGTGCACACCCTACCCAGGCACTCCTCACCAGCGCCTCAGGTTGCACTTCGACACGCACACCGCGCGTCCGAGACTTGCCCCTTCTCTGGTGCTCACAACGGCCCGGAGCTCTTCACCAACGCTTGCACCTCGACATGCACCCTGCGCGTCCGAGTCTCTCCTCTTCTCCCGGTGCACACGATGTCCAGGTGCTCTTCACCAACACCCTCGCTGCACCACGACATGCACTCTGCGCGTCCGAGTCTCACCTCTTCTCCCGGTGTACACGATGTCCAGCCGCTCTTCACCAATGCCCTGGCTGCACCACGACACACACTCTGCGCATCCAAGACTAATTTCTTCTTTTGGTGCACATGATGCCCAGGCACTCTTCACTAATGCCCTGGCTGCACCACGACACGCACCCAGCACGTCCGAGTCTCACTTCGTCTCCCCGTGCACACCACGACCAGGTGCTCCTCACCAATGCCAATGGATGCGCAAATATTTTGCCAAGACAATCTTCTGACCTATTCACAGAAGCACTCTGAATTTGGCAGTACACTCCCCTCACAATGAACGTATTTCACCCAGGTGAATGCGAGTTTAGATAAAATTATGGGACAGATGCACTCTGAATTTGGCAGTACTCTCCCCCATCACAATGAACGTTTTCACCCAGGTGAATGCATGTTTAGATAAAATTATGGGATCAACATGCGGATAATGTACTGACCCCCATCATGAGGTGAGGTAGGGGCTGAATAATTTCACTCCGTACTCCTTTTTCTGGGATACCTACAATCCGAATACCTCTCATGAGCCACTGAGTTACTATATGTTGATTTTGCCAACTTTCGTGCTGTATACGAACGGCGTGGATACTACTCATTACGCCTTTTCTAACCTTGTTTTCATTGAACCTTTTTCCCTTTTTTTTATCCCCACTCCTTTTGTAGGTCCCTACTGAAGAGGAACCTAGTTGCAGTTGGTGTATTTGGTGAGGGTATGGTTATCAACTTTTGCTCATAGATATGAACCACCCCTGTTTTGAGTAGCAAGTAGTGGTTCTAGGTCCTGAAGAAATGCCCCAATCTCTATGACATCTTAGGGCATAAAACATGTCAACCGTTATTCTCACTTGACAACTTGACGCAACTATTAGGATCGCCATCTACAAGTAATAATGTTTTTATTCATGACATGGAACCCACCAATTAAAGTCAGTTCAGTGGTTTCCCATAGTTATTTTTGATCCATCCATTCCCCACACTCTACTTACCTTGTATGTACACCACGCTCCCAACACACACCCGCTTCATCTATGGCCAAGACCACAGAAAAATGATCACTGACAAAGAGACCCTTTGCGGGGCTCGTTGGGTATTGCAGAGCCGGCCCAACGAGGAGCTTCCCTATGATGAAGCATGACACCATTCGGGTGTGTGAGGGCCCTTGCTCCTCAGTAAATTATTACCATGCTCAACCCTTGACAATGTGGCTGCGAGCAGGCAGGCTTCACTTAGGAGATAGGTATGTAAAGCATTTAAAAGCCCCAATTCAGTAAATAATTAAGACACAACACACAAAAAAATCCAACAACAATTTATAAATATAGGAAATATTTGTATCTTTACAATGACACCAAAACAACAATTATCCAATGTAGGGAACAGGAGATATGAATTTCTAGAGATTTAATATTATATAGCAATTAGAAACCTATAGCACCACTCTGGGACATCTGGTCACGCTTGACAGGAACGAAGTCAAAGTTTCACGCCGACCACGATGGAGCCCTGCTCTGATACCCTTGTGGTAGGCCTCGTCAAAATTTTACTTTCTGACTTTGACACTTTTCTGGAGCTTTTTCTGCCGGAGTCCCTCGATGCTCTTCGAGCAGGTCGGATTTGGTGAAGGTTTGCCGGCTTGCTTTCTAGGGAGCTCCCAGTCAAACTCTGGAAGTCAGACCTCCGGGGCTTTTCCATAGCATGAACAAGCAGGTCAGGCCGGCTCGCGGTTGAAGATGACCAGTTTGGGTCCCGCGGTTGAGTCGGTTCCCTTATGGAGTTCCAAAGTTGCTCCAAACTTCTCCAAACTTCTGTAACATCTTCCTGAAGTTCCCCTTGAGTGTCCAAAGGATCCAAAACACAATCCAAGGGTCTGAAATCTCCAAGATGGTCCTTAAAAAGTTGGGACCACCATTCGCACCATGCATCTGGACAAAATCGTTACAAATCCACAGGACGCAGTCCAGGCAGAAGATTCTTGATGGTGATGGTCCAGGTGAGCTCTGTTAACCCGTAGCTTGCAGGAAGTCCACTCTTTATTTCTCTTGAAGCAAGGTACATCTAAAGCGCTGTAGTTCCAGATAATGCAGCAGGCGCAGTCAGTCAGATGCAGGGGCTGATGGAGCAAATCAAGTTTCCATCTTGTTAAGCCTTCTCCTAAACTTAGTATCAAGCAGCAGATCTGAGAATCTCTGCGCCGCTCACATATTTAGTCAGGGTTCTCTGGGGTCAAGCAGGTGACCACTCCTGTCCATTGAGGTGAGGGCAACACATCAGAGCATGACCACTTCCTCCAAAATGTGGCATAACCATATCCCAGTAAGCACTATTCCTCCAAAATTCAATATGGCTGAATTCTCAGCAGAGGCGCAAGAACTAGTTAAACCAATCTCCAGTATGGCTCATTTCCATAGCTCGCCTACCTCCTGCAAATTCCTGCTTTAAGCCTGCCATCTGGCTGGGTCAGAGGTGCTGGTGGGTAGATAGACCTGGCATTCCCTGCCTGCCCTATTCCTCTTTCGAAGCTTCATGCTTAACGACCCCTCTCCCCTGCTCTGGTATTTCTGTGTAGCAGAGCTCTCTCCACCAGATTGCATCTCTCTGGGTGAGCCATTTATCACTTCATCAAAGCAGCCTGGCTAATCCTGTTAACTCTGACAAATCAAGGAAGAGGGAGGAAGGCTGAACTTTTGTTTATAGACAAGAAAGTATTATAACTTCCTTTCTGTACAATTTAGGATAAATTCAGCAATGGCATAATTTATTTATCAATTCCATTCTCCTAAGTCCTTGAATGATATCTTAGTTCAATTCCTAGCGATAGTTATGCATCCATAAACTATTGCCATGTTATCTTATGAGGCTAGGCATCTACAATGGAGAAACTGCATTGTGAAATGTTCCATCATCAGGCCATATAAAACATCTTTTTTATGGGCCCTACTTATAGACCCCCCAACCCAGGGACACCTAGGGGTGACTTTAAGGGGCCTGAATATGCTAAAATATGGTAGATCATCACTTCACAGTGCTCCTAGCACTAAAGTCGATTTTGGGAGGCACTTTACTGCAATTGGGAAAGTGAAATGTGCAATTTTCTCTATCCCCAGGACATATACAACATTTTTTCTGAGGGTTCTCCTTATAATGACATGATCCCCCCAGCCCCGGGACACCTAGGGGAGACCTTGGGGTACCTAAAATCCCTAAACATTGTAGTTTATCACTCTTTAAGTGCCCCTACCACCAAAATCGAGTTTGAGCACAATTTACATTTTAAAGCATTGCTGCAACACAGGCCTGCTTTAAAATGACCCCAGGCTCTCAGCAGTGCACACATGCAAGTGCAGAAAGGGATGCTGGCTTCTACACTGCCATGCCCTATTATATACTAGGGACGTATAGGGTAGGTCCTGCCAATTGCAATTGTACCCTAATATATGATGTAACCTAATGTGTGTGTGTGTTTTCACAGTGTTTTCAACATTGCACTGGCCCTGGGCCTGGTTAGACAGAGCCCAGGGACAGTCGGGGTCAGTTACCATCAGTACCAGTCAGCAAAAAATGGGGGTGTACAGGGCACACAGGATGATTTAGCAATAGCTCCCAATTGAAAGTTATCCCCGCACATACCTGCACTCTCGGTCAATGGGTGGCAAAGTCAGGGACTGCCCTGGGTGGCAAAAGCTCTAGCTACGCCACTGACACCATACTATAAAACACGCACCGAACAACCATGCACAATAAATTCACTGAATCAATGCTTACTCAGTGAACAAGACAGGACCTTGAGCCCTTGTAAGGGGTTGGAGAGCACTATATAAATTCCATGACAGAAAACAATACAATATAATACTTTTGAGATCTATAATATTGCTGATATCATTTTCTTCTTTTTTAGTCCATTGAGATTTTTGGCGGGATTTTAGGAACATTGCTGTCAATTTGGACCAATTTATCAAGTATACATACCTTGCCAATATGTCAATTGTTAAGATATATTGATGTGGAGTTAAGAATGGTAAACCTATACTTAATTATATGTAGCACTTTGAAGATATTGCTTGCACTCGATATCCTTGCAAGTTGATATTCTGCACTTGATATAGTGGTGGAACATGGGTGTGATCGATGCAGGAAGTAGAGTAAGGAGGTAGTGTTTAGATCTAGTAGAGAAAGGAGTTTGAGTTTAGGTTTAGTAGAGTAAGGAGGTAGGGTTTAGGTCTAGTACAGTAAGGGGGTAGAGTTTATGTCTAGTAGAATAAGGAGGTAGAGTATATGTCTAGTAGAGTACGGAGGTAGAGTTTAGATCTAGTAAAGAGGTAGAGTTTGGGTCTAGCAAAGAAAGGAAGTAGAGTTTAGATCAAGTAGAGTAAGGAGGTAGAGTTGAAGTCTAGTAAAGTGAGGTGGTAGAGTTTATGTTTAGTAGAGTAAGATGGTAAAGTTTAGGTCTAGTAGAGTAAGGAGGTAGAGTTTATGTCTAGTAGAGTAAGGAGTTGGAGTTTATTTCTAGTAGAGTTAAGAGGTAGAGTTTATCTCTAGTAGAGTAAGGAGGTAGAGTTTATGTCCAGTACAGTAAGGAGGTAGAGTTTTGGTATAGTAGAGTAAGGCGGTAGAGTTTTTGTCTAGTAGACTGAGGCGGTAGAATTTATGTCTAGTAGAGTAAGGAGGTAGAGTTTAGATCTCGTAGAGTAAGGCGGTAGAGTTGAAGTCTAGTAAAGTGAGGTGGTGGAGTTTATGTTTAGTAGAGTAAGATGGTAGAGTTTAGGTCTAGTAGAGTAAGGAGGTAGAGTTTATGTCTAGTAGAGTAAGGAGGTAGAATTTATCTCTAGTAGAGTAAGGAGGTAGAGTTTATGTCCAGTACAGTAAGGAGGTAGAGTTTTGGTCTAGTAGAGTAAGGTGGTAGAGTTTATGTCTAGTATTGTAAGGAGGCAGAGTTTATGTCTAGTAGAGTAAGGAGGTAGAGTTTAGATCTCGTAGAGTAAGGAGGTAGAGTTGAAGTCTAGTAAAGTGAGGTGGTAGAGTTTATGTTTAGTAGAGTAAGGAGGTAGACTTTATGTCTAGTTGAGTAAGGAGGTAGACTTTATGTCTAGTTGAGTAAGGAGGTGGAGTTTATTTCTAGTAGAGTTAAGAGGTAGAGTTTATCTCTAGTAGAGTAAGGAGTTAGAGTTTATGTCCAGTACAGTAAGGAGGTAGAGTTTTGGTCTAGTAGAGTAAGGTGGTAGAGTTTATGTCTAGTATTGTAAGGAGGCAGAGTTTATGTCTAGTAGAGTAAGGAGGTAGAGTTTAGATCTCGTAGAGTAAGGAGGTAGAGTTGAAGTCTAGTAAAGTGAGGTGGTAGAGTTTATGTTTAGTAGAGTAAGATGGTAGAGTTTATGTCTAGTAGAGTAAGGAGGTAGACTTTATGTCTAGTTGAGTAAGGAGGTAGACTTTATGTCTAGTTGAGTAAGGAGGTGGAGTTTATTTCTAGTAGAGTTAAGAGGTAGAGTTTATCTCTAGTAGAGTAAGGAGTTAGAGTTTATGTCCAGTACAGTAAGGAGGTAGAGTTTTGGTCTAGTAGAGTAAGGTGGTAGAGTTTATGTCTAGTATTGTAAGGAGGCAGAGTTTATGTCTAGTAGAGTAAGGAGGTAAAGTTTAGATCTCCTAGAGTAAGCAGGTAGAGTTGAAGTCTAGTAAAGTGAGGTGGTAGAGTTTATGTTTAGTAGAGTAAGATGGTAGAGTTTACGTCTAGTAGAGTAAGGAGGTAGAATTTATGTCTAGTAGAGTAAGGAGGTAGAGTTTAGATCTCGTAGAGTAAGGAGGTAGAGTTGAAGTCTAGTAAAGTGAGGTGGTAGAGTTTATGTTTAGTAGAGTAAGATGGTAGAGTTTATGTCTAGTAGAGTAAGGTGGTATAGTTTATGTCTAGTAGAGTAAGGAGGTAGAGTTTATGTCCAGTGGAGTAAGGAGGTAGAGTTTAGATCTCTTACAGTATGGAGGTAGAGTTTAGATCTCTTACAGTAAAGAGGTAGAGTTTATGTCTAGTGGAATTCTTGTTTAGTACTATGTGAAGTGGAACGGTATTTCCACAGTGTCGTAAACCTAGTAACACGAGTACTACTTGTCAATGTTTCTAGCAGTGTGCACTCATTTGGCGGTGTCCTTTGCCCCTAATAAGTCAAAGTTCAGGCGAGTGGCCGCTCGTCTGCATTAGTTTGCCCTGGTCCGGTGATGGGAGCCTGCAGTGCACGTCAATGCTCTTTCCGTTTCCTCATCGCCCATACCCACACTCTTGCTGGCATGAGCTGATTTTCTGTGTCTGCAATCTAGAGTGCCCCTGAACTTTGGCAGTCGAATAAAGAAAATGCACCTTACCTGCTCCCTAATTTGGAAATTCTGGGGCCTATACAAAGAAACCCAAACAAACACAGTGTTATAGCTCCCACAGCGCCAAACATGAAATCTTGAAATGACTATACCCAGTCTCCCATCTATGTAGTAAGTTTGAAGCAGCCAATGGGAGGATGAGAGAAAAGGCGGGGCGTGTTTAGCGAAACCAGGAACACTTTCATCTAAATGGCCTCACAAAGAGGTCTCTGTAGCTGCACCTCTTGTCACTATTCCTGTTCCCTTGAAGCTCTATCGATGTCCCCAGGTCTCCTGCTCCCTGTATCTTCTGGCTGCTGGGGTGCGCCATCGTCGCTGCCTGAGAGAGCGAGGGAGGCTCTGACACAGCGGAGGAGCGGATGAATCTTTCATGAGAGAGGGGCCTGCGGAGCTCACACTCACAATGCAGAGGGAAACAAGTGCAGCAGATTACAAATAAAAAAAAGCAAGTTCCTGCCTTGATTAGGCTCATTTGAATTCCATTGTAGACTTCGCTGGCAGGCCCCGGCCTTTGGTACAATTGCTCTTTTTCACCACATTTTTCTCACACAAGGACCCTGATGAGCCCGACCCCTGGAGGCTTGTTTTGTTGACCCCTTTTAAGGAGCAAGAGGTGGCTGGAGCCACCGAGGTCTGCTAATGGAGTCGGGAGGCAAATGAAATGATGGAATTGCATTTTCGATTTGACTAAAAAAACACGTAACCGCTGGGAATAAAAGTCATCCATCAAGGAAAGGGAAGCTAAGAAGTGACTGTTATGAGAAAGCTCGTTTCAAGAGACAAAAATCATCTTCATTGTCAAAAACAATAAATATGTGTGATGGGGAGAATATGTTAGGGAAGGACCCCACTAAGGTGATCTATGGGAGACTTATGTGATATGGATGGATGCTGAGCGCATTGTGACGTAGAAACATCCGAAGTAAATGTTATGTGGGTCTAGGCATGCCTGGCTGTCGCTGTGAGCATGCTTCTGGATTTAGCACAGAGGTGACCTTCAAATTCCAGTTTTATAAACTGTGTGGTTGCAATGTTTAACTGGCCAGATGCTTCAACGCGTTTGCTATTGGTTTCTAATCGGTGAAGCTTTCTCAATGTGAACCTTCAGTATGGAAAGTGTTGTGGACATATCAACACTATGCATTGCATCAGCTGCCCAGACATGTCCAGCATCCGTGCGTGTGGTACCTTGCCTTCCTCTGCAGAGGGAAGGAGTTCCATGTTTGGGCGTGGGTGTTCCCATGCATCCACCCGTGGTTTTTGATACATTCCCAGATTTACTAACATCAGCAAACCTGGAAATATGTCGGAATGTTACACCTTCCCACGGGAGGTGTAACAAGGAGAAATCTGTTTATTAAAAAGCCTCCATGGGTTGTTTTTGTGCACGAAGGTGTCCCTTCCTGCAGAAAAACAATCCTACCTTTAACCAAGGCGTGTCTGCATTGGCACTTGGTAGCCACTAGTGTGCGCGCACGCGGAGAGAGAGCAGGAATGCGCTACATCGTAGTAGATAAGGTGCATTCCTGCTCTCTCCATTTGATGTAGAGCAGCAGGTTGCCTTGCTGCATTGCACTGCATCATATGTTAGTAAATCTGCCCCTCAATCTGAAATGAAATGAAATGAAAGGAGATTTATAATGCGCAACTAAGCCCAAAGGCATCAAGGCGCCTAACACAAAAATAAATCAAAACAGACCAGGAACCGAAACTACGGGTAAGCCTTGGCAAAAAGCCATGTCTTTAATGCCTTCCTAAACATAGGGACAGTATATTGAGTTTTAATTTCAATAGGACAGGTGTTCCACATTTTAGGGGCTAAAGAGGAAAAAGCCCTCCCTCCCCATTTGACTCTTCGGAAACAGGGAACTGACAGCAGATGCTTTTCCCGGGAGCGAAGGTTTCTGCCCGGGACGGACATAAGGTGACAATAAGTCCTTAACCCCCTCAGCCCCCAGTCCAGATAGAGCTCCGTAAGTCATGCACAGGATCTTAAAGGCGATCCTATCTTGTATCGGAAGCCAATGCAGACTCTTCCTGGCAGCAGTGGCCGAAGAGAACTTGGGAGCATCAAGCACAAATTTGGCTGCCGCATTCTGGGCTGTTTGCAGACGTGACACAAGGCCCTTATTTACGCCGGCATATAGAGCATTGCAGTAGTCAAGCCGAGAGGCGACCAATGCAACAACAATCTGTTTGCGAGCATGTGGAGCCAGATAGTGTCTGATCTTTCTAAGTATTCTGATAATACCCCAACAGGTTGCAACAGTCTTATTAACCTGCTGAGACATAGGGAGAGCAGGATCAATCAGAACTCCCAAGTTACGGGCCAGGTCCGTGGGGGCAGGACAAACTCCCAAAGAAGGGGCCACCACTCAGAGGACCAGATGTGCCTATTTCCCCCAAAAATAAGGACCTCTGTTTTTTCCCCGTTCAGCTTTAAGGAATTATAAATCATCCAATGCGAGACTGCCTCCATGCAGTTCCGAAAGCTGAGAGCGGAGGAACTGCCAGAATGGGAGAGGGACACCATAATCTGGGTGTCGTCAGCATATGACACCACCTCCATCCCAAAAGATCTTATTAACTTGGCAAGTGGGGCCACATAGATGTTAAAGAGGGTCGGACTTAAGGCCGACCCCTGGGGGACCCCACATTGAACCGGAAAGGATGGAGAAAGGTATTCACCCAATTTGACCCTCTGTTCCCTCTGGTCAATGAAGGAAGCCAGAAGGCTCAAGGCCACACCCTCCACCCCTATCTCCCTAAGGCGAAAAATTAAAACCAAGGGAGATAGGGTGTCAAAGGCGGCTGTCAAGTCCAGCAAAACCAGAAGGGCAGAATGGCCCTGATCTACCTCACTGCGGATGTTATTAAGCACTACCGTAAGGGCCGACTCCGTGCTATGATGTCTCCGAAAGCCATGCTGAGAGTGATCAAGACAACCCGAGATGTCCAAAAATGGCATCAGATGCTCATTCAGATGGATTTCGAGCATCTTTGCAGGCGCAGGAAGCAATGAGATCGGACGGAAGTTTTTAAGGATTTCAGGATCTAACGTTGGTTTCTTTAGAAGAGGCTTAACCAATGCACTCTTTCACACAGAGGGAAAGGTGCCCTCCTGTATTGCCCGGTTCATGATACTCAGGAGTGGAGGCAGGAGAGCTTCCCGACAATCCTTAAGGACTCTAAGGGGGCAGGGGTCCAAAGGAGACCCTGACCTGATCTTACTTAACAACAGGTCTAGTTTTTGAAGGGAGAGCAGTGGAAAGTTGGACAGATTCACCGAAGAGGCCACCGTTCCACCACCCACAGCAGATAAAACCGAGGGTAGGTGCGACAGCGCAGCCCGTTGCAACTCAAGGGCCGAATAAATATCGGCTATTTTAGAATGAAAAAAAGGGAAATCTTGTCACAAAGACCCTGAGAGCTGGGAATAGGGTCGGGCACTTGCAGGGAACACAGAGAATCTGCAATCTTAAAGAGTTCTCTAGGGGAGGTAAGAGCGGTGGTCAGCTTAGAAAAGTACTCCTGCTTTTCTTTAATAACCTCTAATTTATATCCCTTAAGGAGAAGTGTATGTCTTTCCCTCTCCTGATCATCCCAGCTCGCCCTCCATAGCCTTTCCTGCTTCCTGCAACCTTGTCTTAGAGCTCTCAGAGACTCCGAGAACCATGGGGCCGAAGGTCTCTTCATAGCCGAATAACGAAAAGAAACAGGAGCCAACACATCCACCGCCGAGGTGATGGAGACAGTCCATTCAAGTGCCACTGTGCTGACATCCTTTGCTGTCCCCGTAACTAAATTAGAAATTAAGGGAGCCAAGGTGTCATTGGAAATACTCCCATAATTGCGCTTAGGTTCTCTCTTACTAGGGCCACTCAGCTTAGTATTTGCGGGAGAGGCCAGAAGCTGCAATGGGACCGCTAAATGATCTGACCAGACCAACGGTACCGGTACATCTGTCGTCAGCCTTGAGTCATTCGAGAACACCCCATCCAGGATATGACCTGCCCGGTGTGTAGCACAGGTAACCAGTTGCTGAAAGCCACAAGCGGCCAGTGGCTCTAAAAGGGAAAGAGTTTCTCTAGAATCTAAATTTTCCAGATGAAAATTGAAATCTCCCAAAACGGTAAGTTGGACACAGCCAAAATAGGGCTCTAGGAGATTAAACAAAGAATGGCTGAACTCCCCTCTCGGTCCCAGGGGTCTATAGATCAGTATGCCAGCAAAAGGGGCAGCCGACGGAGAAGTTATCAAAAAGTGTACGGCCTGCAGGGTATCTGAAGGGGCGGATAGGACAGAAATACGACATGAGTGGGAAATCTTATAGAGGATCCCCAGACCACCTCCCCTATGCCCCTCTCGATCCGACCTGAGCAGCGCATAGCCCTCTGGGACAGCTTCCACCAGGTCAGGCCCCGAGGAATCAGATGCCCAAGTTTCAGTAATGAACACCCAGGATGGCTTTCTTACCTCCACAAACTCACTGAAGGCGATGTTATTCTTAACCAGAGATCTGGCATTAATGAGAAAGCCAGTTTCAATTGCAGGCATAGGGTGGAAAGGAGAGACTGAGGGAGGACAAACAGTAGCGGCACACTCTAACTGCGCCATGCCGTTTCTGAAGTAGCAGCAGCCAAACGTGGCATCGGAAAGAGCCTCCGGGCGGCATGTAAAATGACATGCTAACCATGGGGGTCTAAGGGCGAATAGCTCCTGGTAAAGATACTTAGAACTGACCTCTCTGTCACCACTTTCTCCTGATGATTTCATACCTTGCCTGACTCCTTGCCCGTCCTTGGCGCGGACGGGCGCAGACGGGCTGGACTCTGGCGTGACTCCGGTGCGATTTCGGCGCCCCCGCTGCGCGCCAACGCTGCGCGTATCCATACTAAGTTAATATAGGGATCTAGCGCGTCAGCCGAACAACTAGAGCGCAGACCAAAATGGCGCCCACCAAGTGACCCTTCCTACCCCCAAAATGAGAAACGCTGACATCCAATCTCCATCTGCCTGGATGACCAATCTCCATCTTCTTCTCACTTTACTGCGGTACACTTAGCCTTCTATTGTCTGTGATGCTCTCTGAGGACCAGAGATAAAACTTCATCGTGACAGGACAATTTTTGCACTGATACACGATGAACTATATTACAGCCCAGAGTAATTACAAGCAGCTGAGATAAATTCAAGCAATCAACTCATCACTTTTAGTTTTTTCCTTAATTTTGCTCTGAAAATCAAGGATTTTAAATCAGCAATTTCACTTTTCGATAAATAGAATATGTAATTTTTAGTTTGTGCAAAATATCTGCAGTGCAGTTTTAGTAAGCCATTGGTTTCAGGATATCACACAACCAGGACAGGACCACTGTGGTTTGATTGTTTTAGTCTGTGCAATGAGACATGCTTTGTTAAAGGCATTAAATGGTGTTAACACCACGTCCACAATGTCTGCATGCATTTTATGCGTGTTTAAACCTCTTTTAGAGTAAAAGTGAAAGTCGAAGATGAGAGGAACAACTTTGCACATCAAAAGCGAAAAGGAGTACATATACTCCACACCCGGGACCACAAGTGTTGAGTGCTCAAGCAGACCCATCTCCCGAGCAGGGAGCCGGGAACAGCGTATTCAGAGCCACACCAAGCATCATCCAGCAGCCCAGACAGGAAGACAAGGGCTTCCTACAGCCTAACCAAGAGGCCATGAACCTTTCCACCACATGCCACAGGCCCATCAAGAAGCTAATGGGGATGCCCAAACATAGCCTACCACAACAATTACCAAAGTTGTCTTACCTCCAGTGATGGTGGCACCTGTGTCATACAAAGAGCAGGCACATCCCAGAACTAATTCCTTTACGACAAACACATGGGAAACTTCTGCATGCATTGACAGAGGTTGGCAGCATAATTTGAGAAGAGTAAGCTTAAATCCTGCCTCAAGGAGCAAAGAGGAGGACTGGCTAATGATCGGAACCAGCACCACACAAATATCAGTCTTTACAGCGCCTGCCTTTACAACGCATTGCATAGACAAGGCATTTTTGGTTTGCCTATAACTTTGGCAACGTTTGACGAATCTTCACAAAACTTTCCAAAAAAGCAAATTCACCTTCACTGAGGGTTTTGGGGTTAACCTTCATTCGGGGAGTTGAGAAAAAATGATGGTCCTAAAAGCACATTCCCCCATGCATTGTCCATAGACTTCTTTAGGCAGCGGTACTACAAAAACTGTTGAACGGAATTACAACTAATTTGGCAGGAAGCTAGATCTTGGCCCACAGATTGTGCTTTAGTGGAAATCCTTTTACTAGTTTTGGGAAATTAAGGTTGAAAAATAATTGAGAGAGTTCTTCTAATGCAATAAAAAAAGAAGAGCATTCTGATAGGCCCAGGGAGCTTTTTTTGCCCTTGAGCAAATTAGTTCCCATGAGAGTCAGACTCCTGCATGAGTGAGTCCTCTATGGCCTGTTGGGGGACTGCCATTTTTCAATAAATATATATGGGGTGGGGCATGATTGGGGCCCCTCTGCCCAAGTCCATTTAGAACCTGCATCCCCGGGGCCAGGTATGTCAAATAAGGGTTGGCGGTGCAGCTTATCCCCACCCCAAGCCTTAAAAGGCCCCAGGAACCCCATCCTCCAGAGCAATAAATACCTTTAAAGGGAGAGGCCATAATGCATTTCTCCCTGAGCCTTCAAAGACCCTGGGGACCCCATCCACAGGAGCTGGCTCAGTGACTGTGTCCAGGGGAGCTGACCCCCGGGACACAGTTGTTTCCCTGCCCTCACCAGTGTACACAGGGAAACACATGTTTGCTCTCGCCTGGCAGTAGGATTTTTAAATCTCCTGCCAGATGGGAGCAAACACGCAAGTCTGCTCTCAGCTGGCAGGAGTTTTCAACATACTCCCATCAGCTGGGAGCTTCCCGTCTTGCACTCCTGCGGGCAGGGAAACAGAACAAATACTGCTCCCGCCCAGAGGAGCTGGCATTGTTAGCAGCGCCATCCAGCAGGAGCAATGTTAGCCCCAGCACCATGCGAAGACCCAGCTGAGGCGGTAGGGGCCCTGTGGTCCCCCTCTGCCACCAATGTTGGTGGGTGCCCAAGATGTGCACCAGGACACCCAACTATATTTTGGACATACCCCAGAGGATGGAGTCCCCGGGGCTGAAATAAGCTTGAGGAGGTGGGGGCGCACGGCACCCCTCCCCTTTAGAATAACATAGGGCCCCAGGGGATGGGTCCAAATATGGCTTGGGGAGGGGGCCATGCAATCCCTTCCCCTTTTTTATTGTATTTGGCCAAAGGGCCTATTACGGCTCAGGGAGGCCCGGGATTGCGACCCTAAGGGCCCAAGAAGGCTCGGGAGGGAGGCAGTGGTGTAACGAAATTTGAGAGGGCCCCCCTGCAAGATGCATGGAGGGGCCCCCGCTCTGAATTTTATCAAGAACTCCTAGGAGAAAGTACTGTGCTGAGGGGGCCCCCTCCAGTTCGGGGGCCCCTCCACACAGCGGGGGATGCGGGGGCCTGTGTTATGCCACTGGAGGGAGGCCTTAGATCCTCCTCCCCAGTTAAATTGTATGTGGCCCCCCAGGGAGATGAGGCCCTCTGGGGCATTTTAAGGTCTGGAGAGGGAGGCCACACCGCCCTCTTCTCTCTTTTATTGTATTTGGCCCCAAAGGATGGGGTCCCCGGGGCCTGTTATTGATCAGGTAGGGGTCTGTACACTCCTTCTCTTCTCAGAAATTGGCACTAGGGGTTACGGTCCCTGGTGCCCATGAAAGCTCGGGTAGGGAGGCCGCACATCCTGTCCCCTGTTTAATTGTATTTAGCCCTGGGAGATGGGCCCCCATGGCCTTTTAATGCTTGGGGAGGGGGGCTGCATGGCCCTCTCCTCTTTTTTCTATTGTATATGGCTCCAGGGGATGGTGTCCTCAAGGCCTATTTAGGTTCGGGGAGGCGGGCTGCACGCCCACATCCCCTTAGAAATTGGCACCAGGGATGGGGCCCTGGTGCAAAACAAGGCGGGGGGCACCCATCCCTGTCCCCTGTTTTAATTGTATTTGTCCCAGGGGCCTTTTAAGGCTCGGGAGGAGGAGCCACCAAAAATGGTGTGAAGTACTTTGTTGAAAAAGGCTTAACATATATTTCACTTGCTTTTATCTAGTTAAAATCTGCCACACCCACTTTCTTTTTGTGTGTCTTCTGCATGTTCTTGTCGATTGTTTGTAAAAAGATTACGCTGACTTTTAGAGAGGACTTTATGTAGATTGCATGTTTGTCCTTTCTGTTGCGGGTTTGTGAACAAAAATGATGGTGCAACGTTATTAAGTAAAACATTTCAATTTGATATGTTTAACTATCATGATTTATTTGGGGACGATTTGTATTGATGGTGGTGTGTGTGTTTTCTATGTGTGTGCGTCATCGATCATAAATAATGTTGCAAAGCTATCTGCAAATTTATATTCCATATTTTGTACTGTGGTATTATGTGCTTGAGGGAATTTGTATCAATGGTGTGTGTGTGTTGTGCTTCATTCGTGTGAGTTTTCAAACATAAGTAATGGTTCATAGTAGTTATGTCTAAATTTGAATTTATTGGACAATTCACAAAGATGTTCAGGAGTATGTGTTGCAGTATTGCTGTTGTACTACATCATATACTACGCCAGTCCTATCTCTTATGAGCAGGGCTCTCCACTGAGAGTGAGTAGAACTATGCACATATAGGGGCATATTTAGAAGGAGAACACAGTCCTGGGCACACGTTCTGGGTATATAACAATGGTAAAAATGTCTCATATTGTACCAATTTCTGTGGTCGACACCAGTATATTTGTTCGAAATTATTTAATAATGCAACAACAAACAAAACAACCAGTCGACACGTGTTTTGTCACATGAGAGAACTATCCCGTGACTTCTTCAGGGCTCTTGGAGGTTAAGACACGTCCTGGTGTGCCGTGTAGAGACGAGGGTGGAGTGCACGAGGAAGTGTGATTCGCCTTAGGGAAAGTGTTGCTTAGTATGTCCAGGTATTGGAGGAGGCAATTAGGTGGGTGAGCCGTACTGCGGGGAAGTGTGAGACGCCTAGGGTACAATATTCGGAACATCCAGTATCAGGAGTAAGCAAAGGGCGCGTGCGCCAAACTACTCAAGTGGGTTGGAGAGGACAAACAAACACTGGGTCTGTCTCGATTTCCGGATACCGCACCCACCCTTTGTTTACTCCTTACACTGGTCGTTCCGAATATTGTACCCTGGGCGTCTCACACTTCCCAGCAGTGTGGCTCACCCGCCTAATTGCCTCCTCCAATACCTGGACGTACTAAGCAACACTTTACCTAAGGCGTCTCACACTTCCTCATGCACTCCACCCTCGACTCTACACGGCACACCAGGATGTGTCTTAACCTCCAAGAGCCCTGAAGAAGTCACGGGATGGTTCCCTCATGTGACGAAACACATGTCGACTGGTTGTTTCTTTGTTGTTGCATTATTAAATACTTTCGAACAAATATACTGGTGTCGACCACAGAAATTGGTACAATACGTGAAATTTCTACCATTGTTATATACCCATAACTTGTGCCCAGGACTGTGTTCTCATTACTGGGGTGGGTTTTACGACTCACACGTTTACGGGGGTTACAGGGTATTTCCCCCGACCTGGTAGCTCCGTGCTTACTCTCAGCATAACAAACATAACGCGTACTAGTCTGAGCACCAAGCTTCCTGTTTTTACTAAAAACCCTACATCAAGATAGCATATTTACAAGGAATTAGCATAAAGCAGCATCGCAAATCATTTTGCCGCCCAGCCCTATGCCAATTAAAAAGGACAGGAATGCACTGTATTTACAAGATATGGTGCATTCCTGTCCTTTCAGCGAGGACCGGTGCACACTAAGTAGCTGTGCGCCAACACCGGCACCCTTGCACTTTAGTGCAAGGGTGTCTCTGTTGTTGGCACAATTGTTCTTGTGCAGGAAGGGGTACCATCCTGCACAAAAACAATCATAAGAGGCATTTTCCTTGTTCTATGTGTTCTGCATATGGAAAGAGGAAAAAACAAGGAAAAATGTAAACATTTCTCCTTGATACGCCTGCTCTCAGGAGGCGCAAGGTTTTGGCGCTGCCCCAGGTTTACCTGATATTGTACATCTTGGACAGCGTCAATTTCTATGGGGAAGATTTACAAGAAAGGGACGCATCTGTACAGATGCGTCACTTTCCCTGCGTCACCCTTAGAAACCCTTGCGCCACCATAGATGCGCCGTATTTACAATACGGCGCACTATGACGCAAGGATTGACGCATCTGTTGGCGGAAAAGTCACGCATTGCTGGAGTCGTGTCGCAAACACGATGCAACTTCAGCAATGCGTGTTGAGTCCTATTCCCACTACACTGCGTCACTACATACCCCTGCTTAAAGCAGGCATAAGGTTTTGACGCCGTGGCATCCTAAAAGTGGCGCAGTTACGAGGCCTTCCTGCATGGGAACGCGCACCCTGCATACATTATACCTGACGCAGGTATAATGTGACGCAGGGATTTACAACGTGACGCATCTCCCTAGATGCGTCACGTTGTATATAGGCTGCATTGTTTCCACTGCTGTTACGTCAAAAAAGTGACGCATCTGCAGTGCAAAAGTCATGCAAGGGGCTTGTAAATCTGCCCCTATGTTTGTTGAGTGGGAACACCCACAGCAACATCCATGGAACGCCTCTTTCATGCAAGCGACTTACTCTGCCTCGCCGTACACCATATCTACAAGGTCATGAAAAGCCACACAGGATGGCTTTATGTGCCCTTGTAGACATTACTTAGCCCTGTGCGCCACCGGACATCACAAAAAGAGACGTTCCGGCGGTGCGCAGAGCTTATAAATATGTCTCATAGTTCTACATTTTAGCTGTAAATGTGAAAGCGGCAACGGGTGGGTGGGTAAATAAATTAAGAATATCTACTACGACATGAGATAAGCAATGGGTACACCAAGGAGTGGCACAGAAACAGAAATTCAAAATACTACAGAGCATGCACTTGAAAAATTAATATTCACCTCAGGGGACAGCTTGGTGCTAAATAACAGAAGTTATTTAATGGTACTCTTTTTTTATGAACCTCGTAAGGATGATAGGTCACACTCTGGGGATATTTACATGGAGCTTGCACTTCTGTTGCGTCATCTTTTTGAAGCAGCCGCAGCGCTTTCTTTGCTCTATATTTACAAGGTGACACATCTAGCAGCTGTGTCACTTTTTCTTGGTCTGTGTCGGTTTTTACCTTCATCAGAATTGGCTGAGTCGGGTTAGTTTTAATGTATGCAAAGCAGACGTTCCCACCTAAAATCCCCCGGAAAACTGAGGTAGTGTTTATGACATTTTGTAAAAGTGCTGCAACTTTGGGAAGAGGCCCGATGAGCTTGAGATACGTCAAAGTTCATACGCCTCTAAAACCCAGGTGTAGGAATGACGCATTTGCCGTGGCTTAGGTATCTGACCAGCTGAACTGACTTGAAACAGTGTAATCTGCTTTGTCACATCCCCTCTACAGGTAAGTGCACACATAAGGTAGGTAGCACAGTAAATATCACATCACACATCATCAGAGAGTTGTATGCACTCACAATGTACTTTCACATAATATGTCACACATATGTGGTCATAGTGGTACACATAAGTACACTATGCCCACTTGTATATGTAACAACCAGGTCCAATGTAATAGAGTGCAAGGTAAGTTTTTCCTCTTTTCACAATCTATTACATTGGTCCTCACATATGAGGCTATTTTAATTAGGCAAAACTGACGCATCGCCTCTGATTTCTGATGCATTGCTGTAGTTACATCAGTCTTGTGACCAACTACAGAAATTCGCCACTTTTGGGACTGTTGAGTAAGAATTTCTGACACATCCTTGGGACCTTGCACCATGGAGTCCCGTATTGTAAATACAGCACTTCCATGGTGTTGTAAGGTTTTTGATGGCGGCACAAGACATTTTGACACATCGCTGCCTTGGCACCATTTTTTGTAAGTAAGGCACTTGGATTTGAACATGTGACCCTGAGGTCAAGCATATATACCTACAAAAGGGTAAATCAGTCGAAAGTCGCAACATCTATCCCAATCCAAAGAGGTTCAAATCTACTCCAGCCAAGTACTGGAGTAAGTAACATGCCACACATGGCTACTTACAGAAATCAATGAAGTAAGGAACCTAAACTAAAGGAAAATAAGTGGTCTTGTTCATTTAGGCATGGCAGACATCTGTAGAAAGCACATTGTAAAAATATATCTTTAAATTTTGAATGAAAAAAATGGTCATGTAACTTTAGACCTTGTAGGTACCTTGCAAATCACAATATAAAAATATAAACATACCATGAAGACACTGAGAAAGTTACAAATATATACATTATTAATACATTTAAAAAACACCACTATTCTCACATCTAACACTAATGAACACACACTCAAAGGCACATTCTAACATATAGCATGTGCTAAAAGCACACACACACACACACACACAGACAATGACACAATACAGCTTCAACTAATATTTGGCACCACAACATCTTGCAGCACAAGAGGAAGAGGGAATGTCCAAGGGTCGGGATTGTATTTTTGTGCTACCTCTTGTAATTCTTGTTGGGTGTGTATTATTTTCCTCAGTTGATGTCTATTTTCCTATTCTTTTCAATCCATTCTTCTTCATAGTTCAAGGGAGATATTCACCTATGCACATCTACATTTGGCTGATTATGCCCTAAATAAATCCATAAAGTTACTACTCATAGGTTTATGTTTATGGTTGTCTTTTGAATTGCACATGTCTACACCACCTCATGTAAGGGGATAGGGACAAGTATGCCTACAACTATACATAAATCTTCATCCAGAGATACTGAATTGCATCTAAGCAGTGATTGACACCCAAGCGAAGGTTTAAATATACATGCACAGAGCTCTTCACTCATAGATTTACTTTTCTATATCGAGCTCCATATGCTCCACTGTGAAGTTGTGCATCTGAGGGGATTTGAAGTGATGGTGTGGTGTGTGTTATATTTAATATGCGTGTGTATTTGTGTCTGTCTTTTTTATTAAGTGTTCATAAAGACAGACAATGGAGCAAAGCTGTTAGAAGCAAATTTAAATTCCATATGTTCTGCTGTGGTGTGTGTGTAAGTAGTGTGTATTGCTGGTGGGGCATGTATCTTGTGTACTTTATGTGTCTGTGTGTATAGGTATGTGTGTCTCTCTCTTTAATGAAATGTTGACGAACAATCAACATTATGCCCAGTAATTAGCTTGAACATGAAACTACGTTTGTTGCACTCTGTTGTGCCTATTCATGATCCACCAAGTTGTGAATTTTCACTGCACCAATTTCGGATTGTGTGTTGTCAACATGTTGTGTCCACCTTTACTACTGCAAGCATTCATACTGCTGCTAAGTACTTCTTTAAAAGATTCAACTCCACATGTCCCATTCATCTGTTAGGTGAAGAATGAGTAGGTTATGTCAAGGTGTGTGTTAGATCTGTCATCCTTAGGGTGGTCTTTCCCTAAGACTTTTTACATTTTGCCTCCTGTTTTTGCTGATTCTTTTTATTGGCCTTAGGACTCTGAGCACTTTACCACTTCTAACCAATGCCAAAGTGCATTTGCTTCTTCCCTAAACATGATGACATTGGTATATACCTGATGGGCATATTTGTTGTACTGGTAAATCACTTGTAAAGTGGTCCACTATAAACCCAGGGCTTGTATTTCAAATGCTACTAGTGGGCTGCATTACTGATTGTGCCACCCACAGAAGTAGCCTTTCAAATCTGTCTCACGCCTGCCACTGCAGTGACTGTGTGCAGCCGCGGCCACTTCAGGTAAGAGCGGTGGGGCAGTGGAGCTGGATGGGGGGATTTCAAGAGACGACCACGAGGGAACATTAATTATTTATTTAATTTTCCCTTGTGGTCGTCTCTCTAAATCCCCCCCCCCCCCCAGCCGGTCTGACTGCCCCACCGCTCTTACTTGCAGCAGCCATGGCTGCCTGTGTGTGCAGTTTATTGCCACTTCGACCTGGCATTTAGAACTAGTTGTCAAGCCATAAACTCCCCTTTTATTACATATAAGTTACTCCTAAGATAGGTTCTTGGTAACCCTAAGTGCAGAGTGCTAAGTGAGTAAAAGATGGACATGTACCTTTAGGTTTTGCATTTCCTGGTAGTGACAAACACCCACATTTGTTTTTCACTACTGTGAGACCTACCCCTCTCATAGGCTAGCATTGGGAATTCCTTAATACGTTTTAAAGCCGTAATTCCTTATCAGCAGCTTTTTCATGTTCCATATCTTAATGATGATATAATGATAAATCCTCCTCATTGGGGAGGTTGGATTTAACATAACTGTTTTAGAAATGCCACTTTTAGAAAGTGGACATTTCTCTCCATTTACTGCTCAGTGTGGTCCTGACAGCCTGTCTCCAATACACATCTGGCGTGGGGACCAGCTACACTATGTGCATTCCCTGTAGACTGCCACAACACAGGAATGATAGGTGTGTCTGAGTACCCATCTACAGCCATCTGCATTCTGATTGCCTTGTCTGGGCAGGATGGAAGGGAGGGGCTTGAGACTCAGGGATATCAAAGTCTCTACCCCTGCTTCTGTGCCTGGCTCACTGGAAGTGGTCCAGATACTTGTAACATGGATTTCGACCCATCTCCTGTCTGCGTGTAGCAGAAGTGGTGCATCAACCTGGTTTCAGGAGTAAAATCGGCGTATCGCATAGGAACCAGTGCTTTTCCTCCTGCATCGGACAGCGTATCGCTACCGCTGTTGCGTGGTGAGATTGATGCATCAGCTGGACTGCATGGCAGAATCTGGCACATCACTCAAAGCCTCTCAGCTCTGGCACCCTTCTTTGGAACTGACTTATTGCCTTTACTGTGTGGAGAAGATTGAGGCAGCTCGCTGTTTGCAACCAGGAAATGTACTTTGTTCACCGGATTCTGCATGGGTCATGTAACAGGCTGGCGCCTGAAATTTCACTTTGACCAGGTCCAGCGTGACCTAAAGCAACCTTTTTAGCGCTACTTGCTTCTAAGCACTTTACTAAATTTACTCCTTTAAAATTCAATATCTCAACTTCTATACATTGGATTTTTGTTGTTTTGATCTTGTTGTGTTCAGAAAATAATAATCTATTTTTATAAAGCTAAGTGGAGCCTTTGTGCTGTGTATTCATTGGGTTACTGTGTGCATGTTGCACAGATACTTTACAGATTGCTTCTTTCGATAAGCTTGATTGCTCTTAGCCAACCTATTAGAGGGTGAACATAGGTTATCTTTTAATGTGTATATAGCTTACCCTGACTAGAGTGGTGGTTCCTGCCTGTCATGGGTGTATACTTCAGCCAACCAGGAATCCCATTTCTAACAGTGTAGGCTTTGATCACACCGACTCGAAGCATGCAATGTTCATTTAAATGTGTTTTCAATGTTCCATTTTTATTTAAGTTTACAAACTTACAATGTATTCCACCAGAAATCTATGATGTTACCATGCATGCCTTTAACATACATGCCTTCACCACAGAGCCTTTCTCAGGCATACGACTTTACCAAACATGCCTTTACCATGCATGACTTTACTACACATGGTTAGTTTATGTAAGGTACTTAATTTGTATCTTTCCATAACTAATGGCCTTGCCATGCACTGCTTATGTCCTCACATATTACATCCCTATGACATGTTCTATGATATCATTGATAACATCAGTGATGACATCTTAAGTGACATCATTGATGACAACACCATGTATGTGTGGACTCGAGTTACAGTTACTTTAGTTAACTATAAATTTCAGTAGTTTTTAGAATTTAAAATATTATGTTTCACCTAACATAGTGTCACTGCAACCTTTCTTACTCCCGAAATGGGAGGACTCATACTTTGATCTTGGCAGATGATACAGGCTAGCAGCTCTATAAATAGAACAAACAGAATAGGAGACATTGGGCACCCTTGACAAGTGCCCTTTCTGACAGGTATCTCCCCGGCTAAAATATTATTAATAATTATGTTGGCTTTAGCATCGGAGTATAATGCTTCCAGCAATCACGTAAAACTATGCAGAAATTCAATCTTATGAAGATTTGCATATAAAACATCCCAGTCTATGAAATCATAGGCTTTTTCCACGCTGAGCATTATACTGGCAGCCTTCATGTTTGCAGAGACATTCTGCCAGGGGGGTATCCATTTTGGTCCATATGAATAACTGACTAGGCTGCCTATGATAGCCTGTTAGCAGTAATTTTAGTGAACAGCTTATAATCACTGATGAGAAGAGTTACGGGGGGGGTATAAATTAAGGCCCCTCTCTAGTTTATCTTTCTTTTAAAAGCTGCCCAGTGCCGACTCGGTAAAGGTGCTGGGTATGGTACACCGATGTAGAATTTGATTAAAGAGGTGAACAGTTGCGATAATAGCACCTTGTAAACCTCTGCAGGTATACTGTCCTTACCGCTAGCTTTGGCATTCTGTAATGACTTTACCATCTGCTAAACCATCACCAGAGTTATTGGAATAGTCATAGTTTTGACTTGTTCTGCTGACAGCATTGCAACATTGATATCTCTTACCCACTATGTCCAATATAGAAGGCGGTGAGGGCATCACACGTGTGCGCACTGGTGAGTATTTCAGTTATATTGACTGGAAGTATTGTGTTTGTTCAACGCTCAACTCTCCGTGGTCCACCGCTCCTAGGCCACAATCCTCATATAATCATCAGCTCATGGAAAGGAGCGTTTCTTGTTCTCCAATGTAATCAATCAATATTATTGTATCAAATAAGAATCAAGTCCGTAGGCAAGCTTTCTTTGTATAAAAGTTCTGTAGTTTATTTGTAGACATCAATTTTTCCCAAAAATCATCAATCGAAGAACTTGTATAACATAAATTACATCAGCCTACACGTTTCTTCTGTACTTGGACGTCATCAGGGCTGAAAAAAAGGAAAGAATATGTATATCAATTTTTATCACCTGAACTTATTCCATACAATCATTTTTATCATTACAAATAACATCATAAAGTATCCATATCTTGGATCGAACACTAACTGAAAAAGCCTGCCTATATCCAATCTATAAAACATTTGTTCGCCCAGGATGTTACTTAAATTTCATAAAACTTCATGTCATAATATCATGTGCCACATGGTTATATACATTCCCCTCCACTGATTATTATTTTGTTAATCTTAGTATTGGAGTTCCTGATCCATCCCCAATGTCCTTGTGTTATTAACAGCATCAATCTTCATAGATAATATATACAATTAATGAGAAATACCCCAATATTTATGCATTGTCACATGGGGCACATGATATTACGACATGATGTTTTACATAATTTAAGTAACATCCTGGGCGAACAAATTACATTGCGCCAAATGGCAATCGTGATGCAGCGTGCGCAATGTAATTCATTTATTTATATATTTATGTACTTACCTTGGTTCGGCCGTATGCCGGAGTTTACTACTTCCCACCCTGCCCCCCCACCCGGCCTCTCCCCGCCCACCGCCCAGCAGCACTCCCTCCAGGAGCCGCTACTGCTCAGCAGGTTAATAAAATTGTGACTCGGACCACTAAATAACTGGGTTCAAGATCTCAATTTAATCTGGGTTCAAAATCTCAATTTAAGCTTTACAGGGAAATGCTAAATATTTGCCCTGAAGGCTCAAGTACATAGTCGGAAATCAGAATTTTTCTGAATCCATATAAGCAGCAAAAATTATAAGAGGAATGCACAAAGTCTCGGGAAGAACAGGAAACTCATCCAAATTCTAACTTTCAGATTCACACGTAATACCAACAGCATCTTTGGAGGAAAATGAAGGGCTCTGGATAATCAGTCAGAGTTCATGGAATACCAGGACAAGTCTCTGGCTCACCCCCAAAATCAAGAGGCTTTCATACACATTTTATGAATTGAAAATGAGCGAAAACTGCAAATTCAGCACGGCATGACTAGTGAAAACACAGGTTGAGCAAATCAGAATTAAGATTGTCATAACTATCCAAATAATTCTAACCCATTTTCAAGGAACTGAAAAGTCCAGCAGCTTCTGTGTTGTTGCTGTCCTGAGATGCTCAACACAATATGAAAAATATTTCAAACAAAGACCCATACACCAGTCATTTTTGTGCCAGCAGATTGGTATCCCGGACACTTTAGTATATAGTACCACCTGTGAAGTTTTCAGATTTTTTTTCTGCTAACCTGATCCCTGTCTAAGCAATAGATTTCACTCTCTGCATGTACTCACATTAAAAAAACATACTTTTGATAAAATCCATGCTTATCTGTGCAAGCCGGCTGCTTTGTCATCACCTCCAGACATTGACTCAGGAAGGATGATTTATCAATACTGTAGAAAAATAAAATGGGTAGTTACTCATCGGACAAAGATGTGTAGAAACTGTGCAATTTTGCAAAATAGGGGCAAATATATTTCTGTCTCAGAAGAAGAAGCTAATCATTTTTTTCATTTCATTAGTCTTTATTCGATTAAAAATCATGAAAGACACAGCATCAACAAATATACAAAACCCACATCAATAAATTACATAAAAAGATATTAAATATTCCAAGACTAATATGATAGCAATAAAACAGTACAAATCAATAATCCACAAAACATGGAACCCAATAATAGATTTTAAGTCTGCAAATGTTTCCTTCTTATGACCCAACACAAGGACCAGAACTTCGCCACGGCAACTACAATAACCTCCTTTGTGTCGCACTTAAAAATGTGTAAAGCTGTTTGCGCAGAACTTATACCTAATTATTTGCACAGGGGCTTAATCCACTTCATACGGGGTACTCTATATGCTGGGCAAACAAATAGCACATGTGCAATAGTCTCTGGAATCCCTGGGCAACAGTGGCAGGAAGTATCCATATTTAAACCCAGATTTTGACCCCAATTTTTGGTAAATGATTTTAAAGGTAAGCATCCAACTCTGAATTGATGGTACAACTTCCTGTCTCCAATTCCAATAATAATGTCCCTGTAGGGTTCCAGTGAATAATCGAACTTATGGTCCATAAAGAGATCAGTTAGTGAGCCCCCAGTGATCTGAGCGTAAGATTTAGATTGGGACATCTCAACATACAGTCTCTTGAGCTCTATCTTCGACGGGAAGGAATTCCCAACTGGATCGAGCCAAAATTGTCCTAGGTTCATAGCCATAAGGACAGCTCTGATTTTTTAGAGCCAAGGGATTTGGCGGGACTTATCCACCCCTATAAGATGTTTGAGAGCCAAGGCGTAGGGTGCTAACTCTGGGGTGGTCCACAAGCGTCTCCAATAAGCCAGTGGTCTAAACCCTGCTATCTCTTCAAATGTTACACTCCCCAGATCCTGCAGCAATGGTTTTAGGGGTGTAGATTGAGGTAGACCAGGTAGGGATCGCAAAAACTTATTTTGGGCAAGTACCAGGGGTTGCAGGTTTTCAAAACCCCAAAGTTCCGCACCATAGAGTATTGACGCTTGGACCTTCCCATGTTACATCTTCATTACTGGAGCTATAGGTTTAGTTAAAGAGGATCTATGTTCTTTTAGGAGTGCTCCCGCTAGTTGGTTATGTTTAATTACCGAGAGATCCAACTGATGGTTCCAATTAAGTCTCCGTCCCAGAGTCACCCCTAAATATGCAAAATGGTCTGTTTGTTCAATAGGGGCATTATTCATTCTGAGTGATATACTAATTTTTTTCCTCTTATGTAGGACCATGAATTTTGTCTTCCCAACATTAACCTCCAACTCATTATACACTGCAAAAAAGTCAGAAGCGATCCAGAGCATGTTGGAGGCCCTTTTTAGTTTTGGACAATAAAAGAGTATCGTCCGCAAACATTAAAATCGGTATTCTTGACCCAGCAAGTGTGGGGGCATCCGTGGGGTAATCTGTGAAATAGGGGACAACGTTGTTAATAAAAAGGGAGAATAAAGTGGGAGCAAGCACGCACCCCTGACGCACACCTTTAACCACTTTAAAACTATTAGTGATCTCCCCTTGCCCTCCCTATCTCACACAAGCAGAGTTGTTTTCATGGAGCCCAACAATAAATGATAAAATCTCTAATGGCATCCCAGCCCTTTCCAAAGATTCCCAAAGCTTGTTCCGTGGAACCAAATCAAAGGCGGATTTAAGGTCCACAAATGCCGCATATAGGACACCACCACCCAACACTACTGTGTTCCAATACAGCATCATAAATCTGAATACCTGGTCAATAGTGCTGACATGGCTCCGGAAACCCGCCTGATAATTTAAAAGTATATCATTTTCATCTATCCACTCTGCTACCCGATTGAGTACAATTTTGGCCACCAGCTTCTGGGTAGTGTCAATCAGGCTGATAGGCCTATAATTGGATGGCAGGGCCCGATCGCCCTTTTTGTATATAGGGATTATTTCAGCCCCCCGCCATGAATCGGGTATGGGGGCACCTCCTGCAATACCATTAATCAATATTTGGATATATTTAACCCAATTTACACGATCAATTTTAAAAATATCTGAAGGGATCCCATCTGGGCCTGGTGCTTTCCCGGCCGGTAAACCTTCCAGTACATGCTCCACCTCTGCATAGGAAAATGATAATGCTCCCACTCTTGGGTAGGACAAAGAGGAAAACGGGATCATCGGATTAGTGCAGGCGAACTGGGTCTCAAAAAAGATAACCCAGTCATCAGGGGATACATGATTTACCGGATTAGGGTTATCAATACCGCTTCCCCATTTAATAAGGTGCCAGAATTTACTCCAATTCCTATCCCAACATGATGACAACAACTCCCTCCAACGTGACTCGTCAAACATCCTCTTTGCTGAATATTGGGTTTGCTTATATGCCGCACGACATCTCCTGATTTCTGGAACTTGCCCCACTTTAATTGCAAAAGATAAAGCCCTGAAATCCCTCTTACAGTCCCCATTGTACCACTTAGCCGACTTAAATATTTGTTTTTGTTATTGGCACAATTGGGGTTTGGGCCTGATTTAAAAAGGATTGACCTCAGCTTCTTAACCATTACTAAATGCTAATCATATATGAATATTGTGGGAAAAGGCATCCAGATTGGTTTATTGCTAGCATGAGGACTCTGCACACTGTATCCATCCCTGTCCACAGCAAGGGAGGAAGCTGTTTCCAGATCAGAAAGATAGGGCTCCTCATTTCCACAGTGCTGGATCTGGAATGGGCTTCAGAGCTCCTGCCAATGTTTCCAGTCAAGTGAAACACAAAGGGCCATGTGTACGAACACATTTTCTGATAGACACAGAATGGGCAAAACCCTTTGATACATCTGGCAAATGTGCTGAAATGTTTGCAACCTCCACTGTATTGGAAAAGTGGCATCCCACCACTAGCTCCTCCGAACACTCCTGAATCTTGCAAGAGACTAGAAGATAAGGACAGGCAGTCCATTTGCTTCCTGATATATGTTGTTTACCTGTGAAGAGGACTGAAATGTGATCTGATCTCCACTTGTACCTACTCAGTAGAAGAGAAATTTAAGGGTCAGCTGCCTGTTCCTCTGTACTGCCTCAGGGGCATAAGGGCTGAAGAAGAGCTGCATGCTGTGTCAGAAAACCAGCTGCCCAGAGTGGACAGCATTGGGGTCCCTGGGAGCCCTTCTTGAAAAAGACCCTCACACAAGAAGCCTTCACTGGAAGCCTGGGAGCTGTGGGGAGGACCAGGTCATTGTTTACAGCCTAGATACCCACGCCTGCAAGTGCCTCCACAACACCGGACCCCAATATCTCAACGATAGAATCTCCTTCCACGTACCCAAGAGTAACCTCTTATCGTCTGACCTTTCCCTTGCCGAACCACCGCGCATCTGCAGAGCAAGAACAAGTGGCAGAACCTTCTCCTACATCGCGGCCAAGACATGGAGCGAGCTCCAGATGAACATCAGACTCGCCCCCACCCTGCACATCGTCAGGAAGACCCTCACGATCTGGCTCTGCGACTGACCAGAGCTGCCCCCCTCTCAGCGCCTTGAGACCCATCACGGGTGAGTAGCACACTTAAAGAATCCCTGATTGAATGATTGACTGAGCCTCTTTAAGAAACCATGGGCCTCATGTAGGTAAATAAAAAATACAGATTCTTAAATACCGAACCGTACCGATCCGGTATTTAAGAATCGGTAAGTTATATGTAGGTAATAATTCGGTAATATTTACCGATTCGGTAACAGTCGGTATCCAAGAATCGGAATTTACCGAATCGGTAAATACCGAGGTGGTATTTACCGATTCGGTAAATACCGACGTGTTATTTACAGAATCGGTAAATACCGAAGTGTCATTTACCGAATCGGTAAATACCGAATCGGGAAAAAATAATCACATGACTGGATGAAACAGCCAATCCTGTGCAACCACACCCCACCCAACCTGGAAGTGGCCACACCCAGGCAGGTGCACACAATTAACAGACTCTGGAGAGCCTTGGAGTGCAGAGGAGAGGCAGGGAGCCAGTGCCTGTTTGTGCAGCACAAATTCATCATGTCGACGCAGGGGACACTGAGAGATGGAGGGGAAAGGAGGAGGAAGATGAAATTCAGCCCCAAGGAACTCCAGGTGCTGGTGGAGGAGGTGGTGAAGCAGCACCAGCAGCTGTTTGGGAGGCAGTCCCTGCAAGTGCCGGAGGCAGAAAAGCGCAATATTTGGCTGGGTATCCAGGCGCAGGTCAATGCTGTGGGAGTGACCCACAGGGACATAGAGGTACTCAAAAAGCGCTGGTATGACCTGAGGATTGTAACCAAGAGGAAGATGGGGGAAATCCAGAAGTAGGTCAGCCAGACTGGAGGTGGAACCAACAGGGCACCTGCCCTCACCGACCTGGAGGAGCTGGTGGAGGCCACAATCGAGCACGAGAGCGTCGTGGGCCTTGGGGATGCCGACAGCTCTGCCAGAGCCGCCACCCAACAAGGTAAGACCAATGCACAGCAATGTAGCCCCCCCTACCCCTATCCCACATCCCCCATTGTGAAATGAGAATCCCACTCCAGTCCATGTGTTAGTGCAGACAGGCAATGCATTCTGGGATATGTAGTCAGGGAACCCCCAACCATGAAGTAAATAGCACAGGACAACAAGGCATGGTACACACATTAGCCACAAGCAGGCAGAGGACAATGTGAGAGTGTAACATGAATTTATTGTGATGCATGCAATGCAGCCCTTCAGGTACACTGAGCTGATGTTGCATTTCTGTCCACAGATGTGACATCGCGCAGGACAGGACATGCTGCAGGAGAGAGGGCACACCGGCCACACAGATCAGCACTGGCCAGCACCAGTTCAGCCCAGGGAGCAGTGCCACAGGCAGCCGCACCACTAACACAGGCAGCCTCACCTCAACCACAGGCAGCCTCACCTCAACCAGAGCCAGCCTCACCTCAACCAGAGCCAGCCTCACCTCACCCAGAGCCAGCATCGCCACTCATGTTTGAGTCACCGGCCACATCACCGCCTGCATGTGTGAGATTGAGGAGGCGTGCTTCTGCCAGGCTGCGAGCCTTAGACACCTCGTCTGACGACAGCAGGGGCCCGGAGCAAAATACTATGGGCCAGGATGGGAGCCATGCCACTGTGCCCTACACCTCACAGGTAGAACAGACGGGTGCAAGACGGCGCCGCAGGTCCCGTGTGCAGAGTCCACCAGCAAACATTGACAGCCATGGGGTCTTCTCGGGGCTCGAGGGCAACATGTTAAAGCAACAGCGCCTGCAAACAAAGGCAGTCATGTCAGTCCAGAGGCATATACGGGGCATGAAATCAACTTTTGTCAACATGGACAAGAACATCAGCACAATGGCAGCGGGCATTCGGGACATGTCCCAGTCAATCCAGCTGTTGTGCAGCAAAATAGATGCTGACATGGATGCATGGCGCTGGGAACGGCAGAGGAGGGACACTAACACCAGGGCACTCAACCGTCTGGCAACTGCCACTTCTCTACTCTGCCGGCGCTCTGTGTCGATGCAGGAGGGCCTGACACACTGCTGCAGCGACGTGTCTCGGGGGATGGTGCAGGTCACAAGTGCACTTGAGGTGCTATTAACAAGTCAGGCGGCCACAACTGCTGCAGGGGATGCTGTGGAGAGCATCGACTCCAGCAGCAGGAGCAGCATCACACCCCCCGTCCCAGATACACGCAGGAGCAGCAGGCGGCTTGGGGTTGGCAGTAGTGAGGATGCTCAATCCGTGCCATCCCACACTGCAGCGCGTGTGCGCAAACATTGATGCAGCCCTGCATTGCAAATTCCCAATGGGTGACATAACCCTGGACTAACCCCTTGTAAATATACCATGTTGCCAGATTGACTTGATCTTGTTGTAATGGCGTAGTGGTGCATTAAAACTACGTCATGACATACCACAACTGGCTGTGTCCCCTTACTTACTCAGAAATAGTTGCATGTGATCTCTGCCCGTCTCTCTCTCCCATCTATTGCAGTTGGCACTCCAGCTGCGTTGGCCTCTGGCTGGCCTGACTCATCCTCGTTGTCCTCAAAATCTGTTAGTTCCACCTCTGTACCTCTCTTCGTGGCAAGGTTGTGCAGCATTGCACAAGTGGCAATGATCTTGCAGCAGTTGATGGGTGTGTACTGGCGTGCGCCTCCGCTCTTGTGGAGGCAGCGGAACCTGCTTTTCAGTAGTCCAAACGTGCGCTCCACCACATTGCGTGTAGATTTATGTGCCACGTTATATCGTCTCTCACTCTGGGTTGATGGGTGTAGGTAGGGAGTGAGGATGAATGACCGGCAGGCATATGCACTGTCTCCTAGGTGAGTAAAAGGGAACCATCAGTCACATGCCTCAATACACTATGATTTGCAGGTTTCATGGGGCGTCATTGTTACTTACCTAGCAGGTATCCCTCTCCAAATTCTCCGGCAAGCAGTCGTGTGTAGATCCCACTGTTCTGGAAGATGTAGGAGTCGTGGGTGCTCCCAGGAAACTTCGCTACAATATCAGTGATGATGTTCCCTGCATCACAGATTACCTGCACATTGATGGAGTGGGTGGACTTTCTGTTCCTGTAGATGTGCTCAGTGTCAGCTGGTGGGCAGATTGGGATGTGTGTGCCATCAATACAGCCAATGACATGGGGGAACTGTGCCATGTGATAAAAGTCAGTTTTAGTTTTCTGCAGTTCAGCCTGTGTGTTTGGGAAGCTGATGTAGTGGTGCATTCTCTGCATCATGGCATCCAGGAACTTCCTGAAGAAACGGGACAGGCAACTCTGGGATACACCGCCCACCGCAGCTATCACCCCCTGGTAACTGCCAGATGCCAGTAGATGTAGGCTGCAGAGCACCTGCACATGTGGTGGTATGGCATGCGCCCTTCTTGTTGGCTGGTCCAGGAGTGGGTGCAGGTCCCTTATGAGGTCCGTGATGGTTTGGGGGTGTAGCCTGTACCTTTCATGTATCTCTGCGTCAGTCAGTTGGAAGAGTATGATGCGCTGTCTGTAGATGCGTTCCTACCGTCTCCATATCCTCAGACCTGCTGCCTGTAGACGTAGGCGCCTTGCAATGACATACAGAGCGGCCATGTTGTCCACGCTGTTGCATTTTGGGATTGCTTATATGCTCTGTTGATGCTTACCACCTGCTTTCACTCAGTGTTAATTACCGACTCTTAATTACCGATTTTCAGGGATTTCTTAATTACCGAATTTACCTACATGTCTTTTTCAGTTTTACCACTTCATATTTACCACTTCATATTTACCACTTCATATTTACCACTTCATATTTACCACTTCATATTTACCGAATCGGTAAATATGTATTCGGTAAATATGAATCGGTATTTTAGTAATAGGTAATTATGAATCGGTATTTACCGCTTCATATTTACCGAAAACTGGTTTTTGGCCTCCTACATCTCACTTGACTAAATACCGGTCGGTAACGGCATATTTACCGAATTTCGGCCGTTACCGACCGGTATTTGGCTACCTACATGAGGCCCCATGTATATTGTTTGTGGTAAGAGGCAGGGAAGATGTGCAGAGAGGTCTGTCTCACCCTTTGAGCTGTAACTAGAGTCCATCCAAAGAATATCAGGAAGACTGAATGTGTTGAAGTGTGCCAGCATGGTAGGCACCAAACTCTGCCTCTGACTTCCCAGCATTTGGGCGGTACCACCGTTTGCTTGTAACTATTTATAGTTTTTGCTTTTGGGGCAAATATGGCATCTGTTAGGCCTTTGTGAGAAATGCACATAGACCAACTGTGACTTTTACATTACTTTTCTTCACAAGGGCATCTTTTCACATTTTCTTAAAAGCTACATATCTTTTGTCCCTTTAATCTATGCAGACCATTTTGTGTCATTTTGTTTATTAGAGTTTTCTTTGTTTGGTTTAGGAGTGTCCTATATTCTTATCTTTAATGTTGTTTGGTACTCTTTGAACCTATCTCCCATCTCTCTGGTAATAGCATGCTACCAGGGCCTGTGCAGAATTTCTCAGTGAATTGTGTTGTAACCAATACAATGTATGTCATTAGATTGGGAGGGACAGCTTCTTCCAATTTAATCTCACACTTTATGATAAGCTTTGCCACCGCGTATTTATGCATCTTATCTTCTGGGAGTGTAATAATACATTAACATGCACACGTTAAAAACAAGACCTACTGTCGTGCCCCATCATTTGAAAAAGAAGCCAACATGTTTCATTGCCTGTCAATGCTTTTCGGCAATTTCTTCAGGGCTAGGGGTCAATCCTTGCCACACTGAAAATCACAGTTAGATACCAGGTGGTTGCCCCCTTTTAGCATACCTGCAGCCACCTTCTAGGGGTTTAGTGCACGCGTCCACAATGCCCCCACATCTTAATCACAGTTGCTCTTCGTCAAACGGTAAATCGACGGCGTTTGGCTCACTCGCTCCCCGCTCCAACCGTGAGCAAACACACAGCAGGGGGAACAACCTTTACAACGCAACTTTTACAACGCACTACCTTTACAACACATTTTTTACAACGCATAATCCATTACAACGCATGACATTACAACGCATGACACTACAACGCATTTTTAAAAACTACCTTTACAACGCATTCCATTACAACGCATACTACCATTACAACGCATACCATTACAACGCATAATATTACACTACACTATCCAACACTTACCCTACTGTTGCACCCCCTGGAGTTAGAATAGTAATTCTTACCCCTATACTATCCAACACTTACCCTACTGTTGCACCCCCTGGAGTTAGAATAGTAATTTTTACCCCTATTCTATCCAACACTTACCCTACTGTTGCACCCCCTGGAGTTAGAATAGTAATTTTTACCCCTATACTATCCAACACTTACCCTACTGTTGCACCCCCTGGAGTTAGAATAGTAATTTTTACCCCTATACTATCCAACACTTACCCTACTGTTGCACCCCCTGGAGTTAGAATAGTAATTTTTACCCCTATACTATCCAACACTTACCCTACTGTTGCACCCCCTGGAGTTAGAATATTATTTTTTACCCCTATACTATCCAACACTTACCCTACTGTTGCACCCCCTGGAGTTAGAATAGTAATTTTTACCCCTATACTATCCAACACTTACCCTACTGATGCACCCCCTGGAGTTAGAATAGTAATTTTTACCCCTATACTATCCAACACTTACCCCACTGTTGCACCCCCTGGAGTTAGAATAGTAATTTTTACCCCTATACTATCCAACACTTACCCTACTGTTGCACCCCCTGGAGTTAGAATAGTAATTTTTACCCCTATACTATCCAACACTTACCCTACTGTTGCACCCCCTGGAGTTAGAAAAGTAACTTTTACCCCTATACTATCTAATACTTACCTTAAATGCAATTTAATATTATGCGTTGTAATGGTATGCGTTGTAAAGGTAGTATGCGTTGTAATGGAAATGCGTTGTAAAGGTAGTTTTTAAAAATGCGTTGTAGTGTCATGCGTTGTAATGTCATGCGTTGTAATGGATTATGCGTTGTAAAAAATGCGTTGTAAGTGCATGCGTTGTAAAAGTGTGCGTTGTAACATCATACATCCCACAGCAGAGATTAAAATTGGGAGTAGTGCCAGTGGTTGTTGAGCTCGTTTTTACAGTGTAGGAGCTAGAAAAAATTATTTTCAATTGCTCTTACAGTAGGGGTCAGGTTTTTCACATTTTTTTGTTTCAATTAAGTTGGGCACATTTCTTCACATATATTTTGTATGGTGTGGAGGCTGCCGATGATGATACGTGGAGCACACTGATGAGAACCTATCAGTAGCTCCCTGGAGGGTGTTTCCGTGAGGTGCCTCCTCACCTTTCACACACTTTTTGGTGGTGGAAGAAATTGCGGGTAGTGAGAAACACAAATGTTTTAAATATATTTTTAAATAGGGATAGGAGCACCCAGAGTGTACAGCATCGTTGAGCTAGTACCTAAAGTAGTGTCACCTTTAAGAGGTGTGGGGGTTGCTCATGCTGTTGTATCCCGAGATATAAAGCAGGTTTTTTGTGATAAAAAAAATGATTATTAACAAATCAAGGAACAAAATGAATAAAAGAGTGAACTCTACATATCTCAAATTATATTTCATCACACATCCCTAACTAATTAGTTTAGCCCATGCCATTTATAACTTGCTGAAATACTTGGTTACTTATATTATCTCTATGCAGCATTTTCTACAGCCCAGCATACCTCTATGCCATAAGCACTGAAGTTAGAGATTCGTTTTTCAGCATCACTCCAGCATCTGCCTTGCCCAATAAAATTGATTACTTTTTTTTTTATTCAATCCAATCCAAAGCAAGTGCCAATCTTAATCAATGACATGCATATTTTAACGCTCACTGACAAAAAATCATACAGAGAATGACAAAATTACAATATGAGGGCTGTGCCTAACAGCGAGAGAAACATACCAATATAACAAAATAAACTAGACAATAATTGAATGACACTGTCAATTCATATGTCCTATCATTGGCCCCCATATGTGAACACCCAATTTTGTCCTTTTCATTGATTTCAAACAATAGAGGCTATATTCCAAATTAAAAATATTGTAGACTTTGGCCAGCCACATCTCAAACGATGGGGCATCCTGCTGCAGCCAGGCAGACGCAACACATAACCGTGCTACCGCCACCGCTATAAATATGAGATATCTAAATGGATGGCATGGTTGGCCCAGCTTAAGACTATCGCCAACTCCTGTTATCATTACATCCTTTGTTATATAGACTTCAACCCCAGTGATTCCAGGCAAAAGTGCCTCAATATGCCCCCTCAATTGCACAAGATATATACAATCATAAAACATATGCATGATGTCAGCCCTCTCCATAGCACATCTAAAACACTTCCCATCATTTGAAACCCCCCACACCCCATTTCATCATCCTCGCTGGTGTGTGATACAAATTAAATAGTATTGAGCTTTCAAGTTGGCTGACATCAAGATTTTCCCTGCGATATCGATACAGACCATTTACACTAGAATTGATTACTAGTATACTTTACACCTTTTTCTTACATGGTAGCCCATGGAGTGAGGAGGGGTGTGCTGAAGCTTGACTGTTGACACTTTTAGACCAAATGGTAAAAGTGCTTATGCTGAGATTTCAGAAGTATGTAGAAGCGGCCACTGTTGCAGCATTACAGAGCAGCTCCGCAGATACAACACCAGGCTGCTGCAGAGAGTGAACAAGGCCCTTCTCTGGCTTGTTGAGAATAGTGAAACAATATGTGGCACTTGAGCAGACATACATCAAAAGCTAAAAAGCCCAGCTAAAAGGTCTAGCTTAATAATGAGCAGGCCTGTCATATATGCACTTCAGTGGAATCCCTGAACACACAATAGCCATGTTATGTGACATTATAAGGCAATTTTCATTGAGCTATACCACTCACATCAAGTTTTGTGCAGCTTTGCATCAATCTCACCCTATTTTATTTTACTTAAACCTCCAGCATATTCTCAATGTGTTCTTCTCTGATCTTATTCAGAGCAGAGCCAGATAACTGTAGCATGCAGAATCATCAGCTGCCTGAGAGAGGAAGCAAAGTGTTGACACACAAACACTAGAAGAGCTGATGAATTTTACATGAGAGAGTCAGGGCAGGCAGAGCTCACATTCACAATACAGAGGCAAACAAATGCAGTAGATTAAAAGTAAAAAAAATATGCAAGTTCCTGCCCTGCTATAGACTCTTTTGTATTCCACTGGCATCCTTGCTTGATTTTTGCTCGATTTTTCTTACTTAAGGACCCTAATGAGCTTGATCCCTAGAGGCTTGTTATGTTGACCCCTTTTAAGAAACAAGAGGTGGATGGAGTCACTAAAGTCTGCTAATGGATTTGGGATGCAATTGACATAATGGAATAGTATGTTCAGTTTGTGGGAAATTGACATAATGCCTGAAAAATGTACAATCCCGTAGAGGGAAGCTAATAAATTAGTGGTAATGGATTCAGACAGTACAAAATAACAGATGTTAACATGCAGCAGCAACCTGTCCATATGGGGAAGGGGCCACTCCCCCTTACCTTTTTTCATGGAAAAAAAGTGTCTGTCTGGATGAGCAAAGGTAAGCCTGACCGACACACTTCTGGTTAAGATCAGGCAGCCAGGAGTCTGACATGCTCTAAATGCGCAGGCTCCTGGCTGCCTGAGCAGAACTATGCTAGGCTAAGGATGTCATAGACCTTTAGGTGTGATCTCCTCAGCCTGGCAACGGTGCCTTGAGGCTCAGCCTTTCATCATGAGGTGGAGCACCACTGATTGCCTTGGACATTGTCTCTTCAGTTTTAAGCCCTGAAGTGCCCAGGGCCAAGTGTCAATCAGTAACACCTCGTCACAAAGTGGGGTGGGGTCAGCAGTCTCACTGACCTCATCCCACTCTGTGACGAGTGAGGGCCTGCTGCCTTCCCAGGGAAGGCAGTAGTTCCAACCCTCCTGAGAACTCCGAGGCATTCCACTTGTGCAGTGCGGGAACGTTGTTTTGTTTTTGAATATTTTGTGCATTTGCGCATCTATAAATGTATTAATTGTTTGTGTGTTGTGAATTGGTGTGTTTGCGAGCGCCTGGGTGTAAGTGAGTGTATATCTGTGTGGCCCTCCACCTTCGCCAAAATTACATAGCGCCACTGTTAACCTGCATATACCATAACAGGCTGTCGTGAGGTTGGCGCAGAAGAGACTCTTTGTACCGGGCTGACATGGTCCAGGTAGTACCCTATCTTATGGATAGGCCAGATAGGCTAGGCTAGTGCAATGTTGCCAATTGGATTCCATTACCTGATACTGGACAAGTCTTTGTTTTTTCAATGCTTCCTTAGGGCCTCCGACCCACCCTCTTCATCCACAAATGAATGAGTTCTTCAAGTGTCCAGGGATAGCTGCGAAGTCAGCATGGGTGAAGCTGCTATTGTCAGCTCTCTGCTCCATCCACAAATAAAAGGCAATGGCGTCCTTTCCTATTCAACAAAAAAGACAGTGTACAATTCACAGATATTGTTGAATGAGTAGCTGTGCCTTACTCTTGTAATACTCCAGGCTTACCAATGAATTTCAGGAGTACTCCTTGTTTACTGCAGGAATTCAAAAGTAAGCCATGAGTATGTCATATTTTCACTTAGCTTGGACCTTTTACTAGGTTCCAATGTGATGCAGCACACATATAAGCTGCAAAATCCATCAAGCTACTCAGGTAACCTTTGAGATTTATGTCCCTGGGTCTAATGGAACCTCATTCTATTTCTCAACCAACATGCTCTGTGGAATTATTGTGTGCATTGCAGAAAAATCTTTAATTCTTCTTTTCAATCACTGAAAAAGTGGCTTTTGGTTGAAACTTCCTTTCTACAACATCATCGTCAGCTCCTGCACTTAATATTCTTTCTACCCTTCATGATCTTTGCTGACTGCAGCAACGTTGGTTCTGGTACCATAGCAAAATGACCTTTTTTTGCTACAGTTCTTGCACTGGTTGTTTAAGTTGTAACAATTCTTAAACTCAGGCTATGGTAGTTACTACCATACCTACTGCATCCCCTGTGTCCTGAACCTCCAGTCCTCTTGCCTACTTATATGATTGAATCCTTCTCTTCTTGGATGCTATGTCAGTAACCCGTTCAATGTTCTCGATTCGCCATCTTGTTCAGGTAGGTGTTGACCTTTATACTATCTTAGTTATCTCAGTGACTTCTCTAAGCATAGGACTTTCTGGCAGCCCATATCCTTTCCTTCATGTTTTTAATGGAGGACTGAATTATCAATTATTAGTCCTTTTTTTATACACATATATATTTTTTATTAGTTACTTAAAATCCAACACATACATAACGACTTCTACATTTCCAGCGTCATGGTGGCGATCTGAAAACTGACCAAAAACTGCCCTGTATTACAGTGTAAAACATTTATACCCCACGTCCAGTCCTCAATTCCATGGTCTATCAGCCCTTCCCTCCCCTGTAAATATAGCATGTAGCACCACAGGACTCAGTTTAGCGGATCTCCACATCGACCCCATGGTGTGATCATGGCACCGGTACTCCTCAGGTCTCAAAGTTCTGTCAGAGACAACCTGTAGAGTCAGCCATACCAGGTTTTGGGGTGCCATTCCAGTGTGTTTCTAAGGGGGACCCATATGTCCTTCGGTTGTGAGGTCACTGGGAGCATCAGTACATAGGTTTCAGTGCAATCATTGGAGACGTTTTGGTCGTGGAGCCAGACATTGACCTTGTGCACTACAAAGCATTGCTACTCTGTGTTTAGACAAGAGCAGTGCTATTGCTGTGAAGCGCCTGGTTCCATTTGGTGTATCTTTAATATAAAACCCGAGAGCATTATGAGTGGATTAGCCATTAGGTGTTAATTTGTTGTCTGGTGTAACATGTTTAGGACTGCATTCAAATGGGCGAGAATGGGGGGCACTCCCAGGCCAGCTGTAAAAAGCCCACATGCTCTGTCCCACAACATGTGCAGCTATGAAATGGTGTTGGGTCGAGATCGTGTTGGTGGGTCGGTGTCCTCTATCCCTTGTGCAGGTATTTTAAATGTAGGATATGTGCTTGTAATTTGGGGATAACCATCCCAGCTGTGTACAAAAATATCTTCATTGCAGGTCAGACAGGGGCACACCCAGGTCAGTCTCCCATGGCTGCCTGGCTGGCTCAGTACTGGTCACTCAATTGTGTGATACACAGGCATACAGCCGAGGCAGCCATTGCTTCGTATCAGAGGACGTAATCAACTGAGTCAGTGTTGTGAAGTAAGCCGGTTCTGCAAGGTGCCCCAGAAGTTTTTCCTGTACAGTAGTCCAAAGCCTGGCTTATGTTAATTGCTGTAGTGTAAGGAAACGTTCATCTGGATACAGGTTACCAAAGTCGACGTTTTCTGTACTGCACATTCCAAAAGTGATGGCTAACAAAGGATTACTAAAAAAACGAAGGGCCAACAAGTATAGAAAGGAGGCATCCATTCTGTGAAAGAGCATGCGCTGTGGTGGCTCCTCCGCTAAGGCGGAGGAGCGTCGCCCCAGTGCTCATTAAGGGAGCAATTAAAAACAGAAAAATAAAATTATAATAACAACATTATTATATTTTGATTTAAATGTACTGGCTCTGTTGTTTGGGGGTGGGGCAGGGAGGGCTGTTTAGAGGCTGGGGGAGGAGTGGTGGTACCCTCCTAAGTGTGCATGAATGTTTGGCCGGCCCTCAGAGACTGGCCAAACATTTATGCGCACTTCACATGTTCTACACCCAATCTGCATTACAGCCTGGGTGGAGAACATGCCCAGGGACCTATTACCTATCTGAGCGCCAAACCACAGGTCTCAGACCAATCACAACACTGCATTGCAGCATTGTGATTGGCTCAGGGGGAGCCTGAGTGCTCACCAATCACAACGCTGCATTGCAGCATTGTGATTGCCTCACGGGAGCCTGGGCGCTTCCTGCTTCCATAGAAAGCAAAAAGAGGACAAGAGCACAGAGGAAAAGTGGCGGCCGGCCGCATCCAGGTTAGCAGGTTTTTAAAATTAAATTTTAATACCTTTCCCCCGTCCCTCCACCCCTACCCATGCCTATTTGGTAGCAGCTGCTACAGAGCGTTCGCCATGCCCAGTGTCAGGTACCTGGATTCTCCACAGGAGCAGAAGAGACGTAATCTCCAAATGCCCTCCTGCCGGCATTACCCACTAGAATAAAGTGCAGTCTTACCAGCAAGGGGGAAAGGGGAATGGGAAGAGAGAAGAGACTGCTCCTACATCCGCTATACTCTTTGGTAGGCTCACACTACTACTGGATTTCTTCTTTCAGAAGGAGGAGTACCTAATGCACAGAGAGGTGAACAATTAACATCCTAGCTACCATATACAAGATTTGCTAACTAATCAAAACAGTTATTTGCCTACCACGAGCCTTAGGAGTAATAGCTCCTCTTCTATATAATGTTTGATATTGCAGTGAGGAAATAGTAGATCAACAGTACTTTAAAGTTCCCTTGACAACTTCTTACTGTTCAGCATGCCGTACAGGAACACATAGTTTGTAAAGGATTTTTCTCTTAATACTAGATTGTGCTTCCAATGAGTGAGCTCCTTGTAGAGGTGTCACTGATGCTTATTTATCTCCAGCACATGGGCGCACAAAAAAGAAGCTGGAAGGGAAAGATAGGGAAGGTAAGGAAAGGAGAAGCGCCCCGAAAGGATTTGTCATGCGAAGGTTACGCAGGACGACAGCCCAGGAACAGGGCCGGACTGGGAACCAAAACCGGCCCTGGCAAAGTGCTCGGCCGCCCCCCACCCTCCCGTTGGGGGTGCGGCCGAGCTCTTTGCCAGGTCCGGTTTTCGTCCGATTTTGTTACAGGGCCGATTTTGCAGCTCTGCTGCAAAAACGGCCCTGTAACAAAAGTGGCCCCCAGGAGCCCAAAACCGGCCCCCACCCTTGCGGCGCACCGGGGGATTGCCCGGTGCCCGCTACGGCCAGTCCGGCCCTGCCCAGGAAGCAAGCGCTCTTTCTATCTTACATGTGGATTCTCTGAAGGTGTGATAGCGAAAGGTGGGAAGAGACGCCACTCTCCGACTGAAGGTTGACTGATGAGGAAAGGTGCTCTGAGGAGAGACGTCGCTCCCCGACTTAAGGCTAACTGCCGAGGAAAGTTGCGATGAGGTGAGACGCCACTCTCTGACTGACTGACTCACAAGAATAAGTGCGCTGAGAAAAGATGCTGCTCTACAACTAAATAGACTGCAGGAGACAGGAAGTGCTGGAGAATAAACGCTGCCCTCCCAAGGTCTTTGCGATACTCTGAGAGTCAAGGTAAGTCTTTTTCGAAGAAGAACAGAACTCCAAAAGTGACAAGATTTGTGGAGAAGTACACTAGAACTCTTAACCTTACTGTGGTTCTAATTGAAGTGCGTGACGTGTTGCTTGTGCACCTGCCTTAACACTTGAATTCTCACGAGAGTCCCCACATAGAACTTTAAATATTTGTGCAAACACTGTGGCCATCTTGTAGTGTGGATCCTTCTAAGGGCTCTAAATGGTCATCCAATGGTTAATCACTGGACGTTTGGTAAGAACTCTAAATCTGGATCCCTGCCTACTCCTCTTGGGACCCTGCATAATAGTAGCCTTATAAAAAAAGTTCCTGACACCCAACACATTGTAGATACTGTTTTCCCCTCCTCTGTGGTCTAGGCAACTCCGGAGGGAATGATTAACATCAAAGGAATTTTGTCGACCCGGTCCCATTTGAGTATTAAGCAAGGGAGTGTTCATCTAGGTGGTTTCAATGAGCAGCAAATAGGCATTGCACCACATAATATTAAAATTCAAAATTGGGGACATCAAGGCCACCATGTGTGTAAGGAAGAGTCATCATGTCTCAAGAAATCTGGCAATTCAGTTGGCCCAAAAAGGTTTGCCCAATAGGGATTTGAGGGTGAGGAAATAAGTGCTTTGTTAGTGGAATAGGGATATTTAAGAATAAATTAAGGAACTTCAGCAATACTACCATTTTAAGCAGCGCTACTTTACCTGCCAAGGAAAGGGAAAGGTTAGTCCAGGTATCTATTTGCCAATTTCACCTTATGACTTCATCTGCGACCTTGAACAGCACTCACATGCCCATCACTGACATTAAAAATTCCCCTACTAACGGTGACCTTTTCAAATCATTAAGGGACTCTAGTCCTTCATCCACTCTTCAGGCCCACCAAGGGGTCCCTTTACATAGCCCCAATCACATAATGACTTCCCCTGCTAACTTGAACAGCACACATATGACCATTGCCCCACTGCATCTAGGACGCACTGACTCACCCAACATGACCCGACAACCCAGACATCACCACCTCCACCCACTGATGTCTGGGTTCACTGACAGCCATAGCATTGGTTACCTTTCTAAAACTTCCTCCATACCCATACCTCCTTGCACTAACCTAGATACTGCTTTTTTGCCTACCACTTCGCCAAAGGTTCTCTCATTCTCCCCCATGAAGCCGGCTCTCTCAAGCCGCACTGACAGCAATATCCCTCAATCCCTTGTGATTCCCCATCTCTTGAACATAACTCCACTGCCTCCCAAGCTCCCTTACCACTCTAAAACACCCTACCCCCTGCCGCTCCCAGCTGGCCAACAACACCTGAACTCCTCCTTCGGGGTCGGCCCCTCTCCTTATTGTCCTCATTTGAGTTCCACCACTACTGCCACCCTCATGAACGGCCCCTCTCTGTCCCGATCCACGAACAATGATCCTCAGCACTATCCTACCTCTAGACTTAAGGAAATCAACTGGGTGCTACAAAAACTCAAAATTAACCCTGGGCGTAGTTTGCGTAGTAGCGCTATGTGTAGCTATGCGAAGTGCACTTCGCACTACGCACGCTGCGCGTAGCTACGCAAACTGCGTAGTGCGCTGGGGAAATGCTGTTCGCAATAATTGCACAGTGCCGGATGCTTGTCCCCACTGTGCAATCATTGCAAACGGCATCATGCACAGTGCAAGCAGTTGTTTTCTGCCGCTCAAATAGATTTGTACTCGAGCAGCAGCTTTCTCAACGCAGACTGGTAGTTTCTCATCGTGAGCGGTCGCGAGCATACGCGACCACTCGCAATGAGAAACCTGACCTCCCCGCGTTGAGAATTTCGCTGGGAGGTTTATTTTCCATGCTCGCGATCGGCAACTTGATGTTGCCGATCGCGAGCGAGGAAAAAGTCTCGCCGGGATGTTGATATTGCTTGCTCGTAGTCGCCAACTTGACATTGAGGACCGCAAGCGAGCAAAAAATGCCCGCTACGCTACGCGTTTTTGCACTATGCTATGTGCGATTCGTGTAGCGCGTAGTTGCGCAAACTGGGCCTACTCTAACTATGCCTCTAAACCCTCTTAGACATCCTGTCCATAAGCCGGTCATACTGGGGCCTATTACACTTAATCTGCATAGAGCTCCCAGAAATAACTCTAGTGCCTTAAACACTGCTAACCTTATGCAAGTTCACATTACACAGCCTATTCCCACTGACTCCAAAACACACTTGAAATGCATGCTTCTCAACTGTAGATCAGCTGTGAAACATGCCACGGAAATTGCTGGCCTCTTCCTTGATCAGGAACCTGACCTCCTAATCCTCACTGAAACTTTGCTTAAGGTCTCCTCAGGACCTGTCCTTGACATCCTAGTCCCTCCTATCAACAACTTTATCAGACTTGATAGAGATAAGAGAACAGGTGGAGGCATCACCTGTATATACCATAACAGTCTCTCAGCAAAGCAATCTCCCTCCGCAACTCTCTCATCTTATGAGTATTTGTGCATAGACATCATCAGCAAACAAAGACCCATATGCAACCTGCACATCTTTTACCATCCAAGAGGAGACAACCTCTCTCTGGTCGAACAAACTATGGAAACCATCTAATCCAATTTAGGTCTCCATTGCCCCCAGATCTTCCTGGGAGACTTCAATCTACATTGGAATGACCCGAATGATCAGGCTGTGAATAGTCTTAAAAACTTCTAGCTGACCCCAATCTGAGTCAATTGTGTGACACCCAATCGCACAGCTTGGGCTCGACCCTTGATCTAATCATCTCCAATCCCAACTCCATTCAGCTGGAATCGATTGCCCCTTGTGACTTGTCTGATCACTGCTATATCACCTTCCTCATCCTAGAACAATGGAACTCCCAAAGACTCCAACCCAAGAAACTGACACACTGGAAAAGATCGTTGCAGAATGCAAACGTAAATGAGCTCATAGCCTGTAGCAATCTGTCCTTGCCTCCTTCCATGTTCATGTCAGACGTCCATGAACTTACTGAGCACTACAACAACTCCGTGTTAAAAGGTCTGAATGCAATCGCCCCTCTGCAACAAAAAATAAAGTCCAGCATAGACTCTAAACCATGGTTCAATGATAGCTTAAACTGAGATTAGCAGAACGCTCATGGAGATCCTCCCCATCTATTGAACTCCTTAAGCTTTTGAGATTAAGCAGGAGTCTGTACAAAAAACACACCAGAACAGTGAAAGTGACCTTCTTCAGAAGCCAACTGGACCAAGCCAGAAATAACCCCAAAATGCTGTTTGATCTAGTTAAACTTCAATCCAATAACACTTCCGTTCAATCACCATTCATCCCCAGTCCACAACCTAACTGCGAGGACTTTGCCGGGTTCTTCCTTGGAAAGTCTAACAAGATTGAATCTGATCTAAGGTCTGCCCTGATTGATCTATCATGCTTACAGAACTCCCCCCTAACCCCGCAGTCCCATCTTGCGGCATGTCATACCCCTAAAAACAATGCTCTTTGGAGTCAATTCTCAACCTTCGACGATACATCCTTTCTCAACATTCTTTCTACCCTGAAACCCTCAAATCACTTCAATGATCCCCTTCCCTCCTATTTCTTTGATAAGGTCCCTAGTTCCACTCTGGATTAAGATTGTTAATGCCTCCCTAAGTCAAAGTTTGATCTCTGACTGCTTAAAGTCTGGGCTGGTTCTGTCTATTCCTAAAAAATCTATGGCAGACCCAGAGGATCTGTATAACTTCCGACTAATCACTTCCGACCAATCATAAACATCCCTACTCTGGCAAAGCTCCTTGAGAAATGTGTTCATGTAGAACTGTGTAACCACACTGAGGAATTCCAGCTTCTTGATCAATTTCAATTGGGCTTCCATCAGGGCCACCGCACGGAAAAAGCCATCACTCATATAGTCGATGACGCTTTTGCAATGCTTGACTGGAACGAATCCTGCCTATTAATCCTACTCGGCCTCTCATTATCTTTTGATACTGTCAAACATGACAATCTCCTAAGCCTTCTGGAACGTAGGCTGAGGCTCTCAGGCTCAGTACTAAAATGGTTTGCCTCTTTTCTCCATAGCCGAACACAGAGAGTTAAAACCAACAAAACCCTCTCCAATTCCAGTCCTTGCACTCTGGGGGTTTCCCAAGGCTCCTCTCTCTCATCCACACTTTTAAAACTATTCATTGAACCTCTTACCGAAATCCTCAAAGCATTCAACATCCAATATCACAAGTATGCAGATAACACCTAGATGTACATGAAAATCTCTTCTCCTGACAATATCAAAACACTCAACGGAACCCTGCACAAAACCCAAAACTGGTTAACCTTCAACCATCTCAAACTGAACGCCCTCAAAACGGAATTCCTCTGTATCTCCCCACCCAACCAAGCCCCCATCTTGGAGGAATATATGAAAAGTCTTTCTGTCCTCAACTGCACACCACATATCATAGACTCTACGAGATCCTTTGGAATAATGCTGGGCAAGAACTTGAACATTAGCGCATCTATCAAAGGAGCGAACCTCCAATTGAGCATCCTAAGAAAATTAAAACCCTTCCTTCCCCCGATGACTTCAATTCCACTGTACAAGCATTGGTCATCTCACGGCTGAAATATGGCAGTGTAATCCTCTGCGGTCTACTGAGGTACAGACTGGCCCATCTCAAGGCTTCACTGAAATCTGCTGCCAGGCTCATCACAGGCTCCAAGAAAAGCAATCACCTCTCCCCAGATTTGAAATTTCTAAATAGGTTACCTTTCGAGGCAAGTATACAACTAAAACTTGCCCGCATGACCAATAAAGCCCTTCATTTCAACACTCCTCTGAATCTTACAAAAAATCTAGAGCTTTCGGGCGGTGCCCGTTCCTCCAGGAGATCCAGTACCTTGTTGCTTAAACCAAATGTTTTTGTTTTAAATTAAAACTTATAATCGCTCCTTCTCAGGGATTTCCAGAACAATCTAGAACTCTCTACCTATGGAAACTACACTGATTCCATTAACAGTATCCTTGAAAAAGGAGGTGAAAGCTGTACTGATGAGTACTCTTCTGAGTTAGAAGTTTAGCCGCGGCCTTTCGTTATATCAGCCTAGAACTGGTTGGTCCTTCCTAGCCCATCAATCTGCTCCACCTCATCTACTGTCACAACAACTCTTCTTGCTGTATTATACTTACATGTTCTTTTGCCTTCCTTGTCATGCTCCTCTGCTTACTTATGATTTCTTGCAATGTTGCGGGGCTGATACCCGCCATTATTATGACGTATTATGTTGTTAGTTTTGTCTGTTGCTATGTTTTGTCACTACTGCCTCCCCTTATGTGTGTCGCTATTCTCTGTAAAGCACTCTGATACCCTCTAGGTTTATGTTCACACTATACAAAACTATTTTTAAAAAATAAATAAATTGTAGTTGGTCAATGATCTAACCCTAATTAAGGCATATAATATCCTCTACCTCCCTGTGTGGGATATTTCCCAACCCGAAACCCATCTAAGTGGGTACTGTAGATGGCAGGGCTCTGAGCCATAGGTTAGTGGGAATATATCCGTTTTAGCCTAGTTGATGGTGTGCCAGAGTACCTACGAAATCCAATAATTTCTCTAAACAACAATGATACATTATCTTCTGGGTGTTCCTCAAAAGCTAAATATAATTTGCATACATTGATAATAATATTTTGCTGGAGCAAAAGGAGAGCCCCCTATGCATGAGATTTTCTTTAAGGTGTCGGGCTTCCATGGCTAAGATGAAGAGTAGAGGAGAAACGAGTGCTTCTGTATATTGGGAATGGATCTGAAAGTAGACTATTAACAGTAACTCTCGCAGTAGGGTGAGTATAAAGCAGTTGATTCAATGCCTGGAAACCCTTCAGAAGCCATACCATCTTAGTGCCCAATCCTGATGCGGTTTAGAAATCTTCCCAACCAAATGGGTTTGGGAATGGTTTCTGACCGACTCGGATTGGGAGAGTCTGACCTACCGAGTACGATGCATCCGGATGCTTCCAAATACGATTTGATTGCACTCCCATTGGTTTCAATGGGAGCCTATGTTCCGACCGAATGCATAGGCTCCCATTGAAAAAAGGGGTGGCTGGGGAAAATCGGGCACCCTGTGGTGGGCACCCCCTGGTGCCTGCCACACTGTGCATGGCTGGTAAGGGGGGATCCATTGGTACCCCCAAGGGCCCGATTGGCAAGGCTCCGGGTGCAGGGGTTCCCAGTAAGGGGCCTCCAATGTCTCATTCCAACTGCCGATTCGAGTCAGACGGCACAATTATAAAGGCTGTCCAAATACAGCATCATACTCGGTCTATCGGAAATGCGGCCCATAGAGACGTACGATTCTGCTCCATACTGCTCAGTCATTCCAAATGCGTCGGGTTCAGATTGGGATTTTCCTAACGGCTAACTCGCATTGTACTCGGTCGGAAACCTTTCCAAGTAAGTCGGAAAGACACGTTCCTGATCCGATTAGGACGGAGAAAATGTCGTTAGGAGGACTTCCTAACCGCATCGGAATCGGGTCCTTAGTGTTTCCATAAGAAATGGCCATTCCAAGTAATGAAATTCCTTTTTGGCATCTTGCAATACCACCACCGTCCTAAACTGTGGTTTAAATAGGTGTCAAAAGGTGAATACAGTGCGCGGGGAAAATTGATGAGGAGATGTCAGGCACAAAACCAACCTGCACCGGGAAAATTATTTTCTTGAGTAAAAAAGACAGTCTATTTGCGATCACTTCATCTAAAAAAAAATTGTCAGGATGTAGTAGCGGTAATGGCTAGCACTCCATCAGAGAGCATCTCTGTGTATACTCGTAGGAGGTGAGGTACTAGAATATACTTATAACCCTTATAAAAATCTGTTGTCAAGCCATCAGAGCCTGGTGCCTTCCCCCATGCCAGGGCATCAGTGGCTGCCACTATCTCCTCTACCGAGATAGTATGGCTTAAAATATGCTAGTGGCAGCTGTCCACAAACAGGGAAGTGTAATAGCTGTCTTATAAGATAAAGTTGCTGCTGGACAGCTATGATAAGAAGCCCTGGCCTCGTTACATGTGAACTTATGAGCATACTCATGTGCACTTGCATGCGGGCTGACCATTTGCGACTACCATATTGAGCAGCCTGGTATCTGCATACTGGTAGCCTGTCGCAGAAGGGAACCTTCAAGGATTGGTGTTGACCTGGGTTAAGCCTTATAATGGGAGTGGTCATTCATAGTGTAGGTCGGTAGTGTTTACTGAAAGTCTGTGATATTTAACTGAGTTGCACATTATAAGTGAAATCTGCACCATAGTACAGCTTAGCCCCACGTAGGCCAGCAGGGTCCTGTGACATATCAATCTCAAGGTAAACATGCATCTCAAGTGTAGATTCACAGTCCCTTTCCTCATATCTACACTCCTTATGGCACCTTGTCTTTGTCCTCCTCAACTGGGCAAAGTGAATTTCTCTGCTGGCCAGCTGGAGGAACAAAGGCATCCCCACACAATGGAGTCATTAACAGCGCTTTACGCAGTTCCTAAAAAAGTAAAGGATGGAAAAGAAATCTGCATCTGTTAATTAACTGTTCACACTACAACTGGGCTGGGAAAGCCAAAGCCCACAAACATAAAGGAGGAAGGCTAAACCTCTGGAGCGAAACACAGGAGGGTCTCCCCTTTTGAGTTTTGTTGGGAGGGAATCAGCGAGCTGCATCAGATGGGGTCAGAGCTAATGCTCCCAGGACAGCTCTTTTCATGGACCACTTGGAGTCATAATTTAGAAATGTCCCAGAATGTTCTGAAGGAAGGCTTGAGCAATGTGGTGTGATGATGTGGCACCTTAGGATTTACCAGGGTGCCTGACTTGTAGAACTTTCCATCCTGGCTTAAATATCCTTGCACAAGAGAGAGACTTTGAGAAAACACAGGGCCTAGGAGTGACAATGGCAAATAAATATCCAGCTAGAAGGAAAAGTGTCCCTCGAGGATGGACTGAAGGACTGTACCTCTAGCTGCCATCCAAGACTTAGATTGGCTTCTCCAGGGCCATTGGCTCTGACCCTCTTATGCAGCTGAGAAACAGTTGGTGGAAAGGAACTGCTGGGGGACCCTGAATGGTTCTCCTGAGACTTCTGTGGACTGGCCCTTGGCTCCATGACACACAGGTGCCCTTCAAGAAGTCTGGAGGCTGTGGGACTTGGGGAGTGTGGCAGTGAGGGTGTTATGCTTACTGGCTGTTCAGGGGCTGTGGAAGATGCTCTTTAAGCAGGAGAGAGCTCCACGAGCCCAGGCAGAGGAGAGGTCTGGTGCAGAGAGGCAGAAAATCAAGCTCCCAGCAACAAGTACCCTTGAGAGGCCAGGAGTCCTGAAGGAAATGCCCCCAGTGGCCATGGTCCTAACCAGGAACAAAATGAGCCTGAGAACAGAAAACTTGGCTCTACGTAGTCGGAGAAATCCCCATTTAATCATTTCAGGTGGTGGCATCCTGAAAGATACTTTGCCAGACCCTCCAATGACTTCACCGAATGTCCAGACATTGGATAATTTCCCTGCTCTCACGCCTGAAGATGTAGATATACTACAAAAAATAGTTAAGTCTGGCTCTCCGTTAGATATTATTCCCACTAAGATCACTTCTCGGCTCTCCAATCAACTCGCTGCCCCCATTTTCTCAATTCTCAATTGCTCCTTGAAAGAAGGCTGTCTTCCTCTTGATTGGAAGACGGCACAAATAGTTCCTATTCAAAAAAATCCCAAAGCGCCCGTCGAGGATTTATCCAACTATCGTCCTATTTTGCTGCTTCCTTTTCTGAGCAAGCTTCCAGAAAAGCATATCAACAAACATCTGTATGAATTTGTCGAAACCTCAAACTGCCTTGATCCATGTCAATCGGGCTTCCGACCCAGACATAGCACAGAGTCTGCTTTGGTTGCAGTTACTGATAACATCAGAATGTCATTGGGCAATGGTCAAGCAGTACTTCTCGTGCTGCTTGACTTATCTGCAGCCTTCAACACTATCTCCCATTGTGGAAATGTGCTTTTTAGTGAGCACACCGGTGCAGGGGTCACCCATCTCTGTCCACGGGTCCTTAGACCAACAAAATAGAGATTGGCACTGAAGCTGGAATTCAAATAACAAGTTTATTAATCACTCATGAGTAGGACTACGTCCACACAGCACTCTCAAGTGCTGCCTGAGGTAGTACATTGAAGTCACAGATCATAGGGCATTATATACAGCTTTGTCTGCACTGGTAAGCATGTGGATACAAATAGAAGGTACAGGCGTACACAGGAATAGTTACCGACAAACATGGGGAGATGGGAAATCACTTAGTCAGCAAAGTGGGAGAAGGAACAGGAGTGCTTCTGGCAGTACTAAGAGATTGACAGTTGAGTCTGAGACCAGGTGTTCTGACAGCTACCAACTCTTAACATGCATATTGCTTTTAGCTGAGTCAGAAAGTCAACTAAAATAGACAGCAGAGGCAGGGAAAAAGATGAGTAGCAGAGGATGGGACAACACTGATAGAAACTCCCCTCTGGCACTGGTACTGTTGGATCTATCCGCCGCCTTTGACACGGTCAACCATACTATTTTGGCCGACCGTGTCAAGTTTGCTGGTATCCAAGGTGCGGCAGCCCACTGGCTCACTTCATTCCCGGAGGATGGCTCCCAGGCCGGTCGCCAAGGGCATTTCTTGGCTCCCCCGCGTAAAACTACCTGTGGTGTTCCACAGGGCTCGGCCCTCTCTCCACATTTGTTTAATCTTTATATTGCTCCCCTGATTCAGTCCTTGAAAGACAGAAAGGTGACGGTCTTCAACTATGCAGATGACTTACAGCTAGCCTTTAAGACTGACAATTCACATAGCTCTGTCTCCGATTTTCAGCCCACCATGCTGCATATCCAACAATGGATGGACCATAACCACCTCAAATTAAACCCTGGCAAGACAGAGCTTGTTCTCACTGGAGATAGCCACAGGTTCTGGGGCCCACACTATTGGCCTCCAGAACTAGGACCCGCCCCTTCCCCCTCGGCCAAAACACTAGGAGTCTCCCTCAACAATGATCTTTCATTGAAAACTCAGTTTGGCACAGTTATCTCCAAGTGTTTTTTTCAGCTGCGCAAGATCAGGAAGATACATCATTTTCTTACTCAGGATGCCCTGATCCAGGTTATAATTGCCACTGTCCTGTCGCACTTGGATTATGCCAACTCGGTGTACTTAGGCATGCCACTCTACCTATTTAAACGGCTGCAGATGGTTCAAAACCATGAAGCCAGACTGGTCTTTCGACAACCGAGATGGCAATCAGCAACTCCCCTACTGAGGAAATTGCATTGGCTCCCCATTTCCCAGCGCTGCACCTTCAAAACGGGCTGTCTCATCCTTAAAGCTCTGCATGGCAACAGTCCCGTATTCATCAACAGCTTGCTTCTTAGGCACACTCCATCACGCAATCTAAGATCTGCCCACCTCGCTCTCTTAACCACCCCGGTTTTCAAGAGAGTACGTCTAGGTGGTTGCAGATTTGCTGCTCTCGCCCCTAAACTCTTGAACTCCTTCCCACTAGAAATACGGTCCTGTACTGACCTTCTGCAATTCAGGAAATCCCTTAAAATGTGGTTATTCTCTCAAGCCTTCAATTAACTAATTCATTCCAGCATATCGAGCCTTACAGCGCGTACACCACCTGGTGTATGCACGCTCTATAAATTATTATTAACATTAACATGGGAAAATTACAAAGCCAACAAAATGGATGCCACAACCAAGATGGCTTCAGCTTATGCTAACGGAAATGAATCCAGATTTCCACAGACAACCCTTTTAGCATATGCTGATGAAATTTTCTTATGCTTTTGAAGGAATATGAAAAATATCACTGACATCGATCTGCATCATTTCATATACCCAGCAGTTGGTAATGTTTGTGGCATTGTGTGTATGGTGCAACATCTGAATGAAAGTGTTATTGAGGTAGGACATTTTGTGCTTCTGCTCATGATAAGGAAGAGTAACGTAATGATGTTCAACGGGGACAGGAGTAGTAGCAGTCAATAGATTTCGGATAGAAGCTACTTACTCTACAATCCATGTTATTATAGCAACAGTAACAACAGTCAAAGTAAGTCCAATAGCAATTATTGTTCTTTTGCTACAAATTCTTGCAGCAGTTGGTTTCTTCTCCTTAGGCATATTCATTTTGTCAACAAACAACAAAATAGATGGTGCCCTAAGGTCCTGGGCAGGCGTTGATTTCTTCACTAACATTGAGACGAGTAGTCACTAATAGACTACCCCCCTTTGTAGTCAGTCTTTAACTACGCAGGACAGTGGCTCAAACAGTCTTTTTCAGCAACGAAGTGTCTTTCTTCCTGGGTCGCAGCAGATATCAGGATGTATCAGGAATCGTGTTGTCCGGGAAGACTTCCTCAGATCCTTCAGGTGACGTGGCTTGTCCTTTCTTGGTGACCAGGATATCGCGGTGATCTGCCAACGCAGCTGGGCTCACTAGGTCTTGCAACACTTTTCGACAGTGTGTCGCATGGACCAAGTTCTTCCAGTTCGTCACTCAAACTGCAGTCCTGGTAGCCAATAGTACCTGCTCCGGTCCTTGCCACCTCGGTGCTAGGGAGCTGGTCCTCTGGAAGGACTTATTTACCACGTAATCCCCAGGGCGCAAGCAGTGGCCCTCACCTTGCGACTTGTCTGGAAGAGTCTCCTTAACCTGTTGATAAAAAGAAGACAACCTATCAGTCAATTGAGACAAATAGTAATTCATCAATACATAGCGTACATCATGTATAGGGCGTGGCATAGGAATTCCCCAAATATTCATTGGCCTTCCGAAAACCACCTCATATGGTGTGAGGCCAGATCGTGTATGTGGTATCGATCTAATGGATAGCAATGCTAAGGGCAATGCATCAGGCCATTTCAAAGATGTGGAAGCCTGTATCTTAGCCAATTTTAGTTTAAGGGTAGAATTGTAATGTTCCACTAGTCCTGCTGATTGTGGGTGAAAAGCAACATGAAACTCCTGCCTAATTCCCAACCCTTTCATGAGATACTCAGCAACTTGCCCAATAAAATGGAGTCTGTTGTCACTCCACAAAACTCGACAAATACCAACTCATGGAAAGGACTCCTTTAGGAGCACCTTTGCTACAGTACGAGCTGTATTATCTTTCATAGCGTATGCCTCCACCCATTTACTAAAGGCACAAACCACTACCAAGACATACTTCAGATTGTTACAGCGCTCAAGATGGATGTAATCCATTTGCAGGACCTCAAAAGGTGCAGCGGGTATCGCAAACCCTCCTGTTGGAGTTCGTGTTCCCTTTCCAGGATTATACTGGAGACAGATCAGACAGGACTGGACTATTTTCTTAGCCATGCCGACAATCTCTGGATGATCCTAAACTTGCATAAGTTGCTTTGCTATTGAGGATGCTCCAACATGTGCCATGTGAATCGTAGGGTGTAAATAGGCTGTGGGTAACTTCTATTTGGTCATTTCTTTATTCCTCCAACAGCCCTCATCATCCAATGCTCCCTCCTTGGACCATTGGTCTAACTCATCAACAAAGGCAGATTGTTGCATGTCCAGGACCTCTTGCCTGGCATCATGTCAACGTTCAGCCTGTGATTTAACTACATACATAGATGTGGTACTTTGCTGCATTGCGTTCTCCCGAGCTGTGTAATCCGCAAAGTCATTGCCTGCTCCTATTTTATCAGTCACTTTCTTGTGTGCACTACATTTAACAATCGCCACTTTCTTAGGATAGGTCAAGGCAGTAAGGAGATTATGTACTAATTCCCCATGCACTATTTGTGTCCCATGTGAAGTGAGAAAGCCTCTTTCTTTCCATAGCTGCTCAAAGTTATGAGCCACGCCGAAGGCGTATTGGCTATCAGTGTAAATGTTAACAAGCAAATCTGTACTAAGCTCACATGCTCGGTCAGTTCTATCAGCTCGGCTGCTTGAGCTGACTTCTGTGGGATACGAGCTGTCTCAACTACTCTCTGAAGTGTTATATTTGCATAAGCAGCAGATGTCGTGCCATCAGGCAACTTCAAGCAGGACCCATCAACCCACAATTCCCCATCAACACTAGAAAGAGGTGTATCTTGTAGGTCAACACGACCCTTTGTGTGTTCTTCAGGAAGGGATATACAATCATATAGCTCTTGTAACTGAGACTGGTTAGCTGAAAGTGGCAATAATGTACCAGGATTCAGAGTCAAACATCTTTTCAACGTGATATGAGAGGCCAAAAGTGTCAATTCATATCCTGTCAAGCGAGCACTAGTCAGATGCTATGTCTTTGTTTGATTTAGCAAGGCATCGACTGAATGAGGTACTAACACAAACAATCTATGTGACAAGACTATTCCCTCACTCTGACGTATGGACACAGCCGCTGCTGCTACCGCTCGGAAACAACCAGGCATCGAGCGAGCAACTGGATCAAGGACAGCTGAGAAATATGCACCAGGACATTGTTTATCACTGTGTTTCTGTGTTAAAACCGAGAGGGCAAACCTTCCCTCTCATGTACATAGAGTGTAATCTGGAGTTCCTAATACTGGTGCAGAACAAACAGCTTAACGTAGCTGTTGGAAAGCATTCTGGCATTCAGTAGTCCATGGGAGAGGCATCGGAGTGTCTTTAGTGAAAAAGGGCCAACAAGGGTTTAAAAATGTATGAAAAGTTAGGGTTCCACTGCCTACAGAAAGTAAGTAAGGCCAATCAATGCACGGACGTCCTTCTGAGTATGGGGCACAGGTGTGTCTAAAATGGTCTGTATGTGATCTGGTGTGAGTGCATGTCCCTCCTTAGACAGGAGGTGAACTAAATAGGTAACCTGCTGTCTACAAAATTGCAATTTCTTACATGAAACTTGATATTGAGAGGCAAGGAATGATAATAATGACAGCGTTCCTTCTTTACACTGTTCAGGGGTATTAGCAGTCAACAAGATGTCATCGACATATTGAATAAGAGCCACCCCTTTCGGCACAGGAAAAGAATCAAGCTGCCTTTTCAATGCCTGACTATAAATGCTAGGACTCTCTGTATACCCTTGTGGAGCTCTACAGAATCTGTATGATCTATTATTCAAAGTGAAGCAGAACAAATAACGTCTATCAGGGTGAATAGGTATTGAAAGAAATGCATTTTTCAAATCTATGACACTAAATGTAGTGGCAGTAGGAGGAACCATAGTAAGAACTGTTGTGATGTCAGAGACTACCGGGTATTGGGGCACTACACTTTTATTAACCTCTCGTAAAGCAATAATGAATCTGTACATTTTAGTGTCAGTGTCTCTTTTCAAAATAGGAAGGATAGGGCTATTACAAATGTTATAAGGGACTTCTTCCACAACCCCCACCTTGATCAAATCCTGAACAATGTGCGTCAATGCTTCCTCGCCTTCCCGAGATATTTTATATTGGGGCAGTTGAGGCAATGAAGCACCTTCCTTCACTTGAACATGCACTGGTGGAATAACCATTTGTCTCACATCGGTATCTGATGTAGCCCATAAAGTATTAGGTAACGATGCCAGAGCAATATCTTCTTTAATGAGACAAGACCTCTCAACCATTGGATAGTTATAATTTAAGACAAGACGCAAACCTTCTGGGGAACATCGTATTGTAGCATGAAAATGTTTGAGCATATTGATACCCACAATGTTATCCGGCGTGGTAGGGGAAAGTAAAAATGGACATACTGCAGTGAAATTATCAAGACTAAATGTAAGTGGCTGTGACAGTGGGATAGATGTAGGTGTCCCATCGAATCCTATCGATGTTATCATTGTACCAGACAGGGGAGCCCTGAGAACCAATTTTTTAGACAGAGCACTACAAGTAGCTCCTGTATCAACCAGAAACCGATCAGTAGAGCCCAAGACATTTACATCAACATAAGGACCTTTCTGATCTACTGGGACCTCAACCGGTTCCTTACCCCATCCTAGGCATTCCTATGCATAATCAGAATCCCCAAAAACATCAGCCGAATAATCTGACATTTAATATTGATTTCGTCTATCAAAAGTATTAGAATAATTTTGTCCGTGTTCAGCTGCCTCAAACCGGGGGCGAGGTCCTATTTCTCCCCTATTTCCTGAATTCCCTGGGCGTCCTCTCATGCTTCCTCTACCCCGTTGATACTGCTGACCTCGCAAAAGGGGGCACTCAGAACGCCAATGTCCAATGTCTTTACAATAAGCGCACTGACCAGAAGACAAAGTTGATCAAGAGAAAGGGGGTACACCAGGGGTATATACTGCACGTCCGCCTCTACCACCACCTCTGAATGGTGGACCATATTCTTGAGCCAACATAACTTTCGTTTTTAACTCCTTTACTCTCTTATCCTCTTTGCCTTTTGCTTCCAATTCCTGACGGTCATAATACTGGGCCATAGTCAAAAGGGAGACTAGGGAAGACGTAGTCCATGAACTCTCACTGGCCTTTAGGCGACTAGCTATTTCTGGCAACATGTTAGCAACAAATTTGTCGACGAACAAATGCTTACCCGTGTCATCTGTCAATGACTGCCCACTAAAGTCATGAAATGTTACATCAAATCGTGTAAAGAAATCAGAAACTGACTCATCCACTTTCTGTTTACAAGACGCTAACGTTGTCCAATCTATTTTCCTAGGGGGTATAAGAGTTTTCAACATAGTCACAATAGCTTTGGGAAGATCTCATTTCTCCTGTTGTGGTTTCTGCGCAGGCTCTCTAGCCGCATCTATTTCTTCTAAATGCACCCAAGTATCACCATATACTACATTATCATCTTTTTTCCGAATTGTTCTCCACGTATCAGGGGGCAAAATAAGTCCAAAAAACATATCAATATCTGGCAAGGCCATAGTGCAGGAGCTATTGGCGCCTTCCACTTCTTCATAGAAAGCGGCCGGATTTTTCCACGGCACACGCAAAGCAGCTTTAAGACCCATAAAATCTGTTCTACTCCAAGGAGTATAGACCCAATAATAGACAAAATATCCCTTTGCATCATCGGAATCTTTATCATCACTTGTTCCCGCACCCTTCGGAGGAACATACAAAGGTGCAGCTTTACGCATCGGTTTTACAGTAACTACAGTATCACTAGGGTCATTATCTGTCCCCGAAATGTCTTCTTTCTGCACTGGGGTCTGAACTGTTTGTGCAGTTTTAACTTTACCAGCTGATTTTTGCTCCGCTTTTAAACGTAGTGTATCATATCTTAATTTAACTACTCGCCTAATTAAATCAGGTATATTTGAAAAAAGAAAAGTTCCATCATTTAATTGTTTATAATCAGAATTGATATCAGTGGGCTCTAAGTTTTTAGAAACGTTTCTAAAACCAAGTATTACCTCCCAGGTAAACTTCTCTGCAAAATATAACTGCTCTAAATCCTTCCACTGCTGAACCAGCGCTACAAGATCTGGGGCAGAAGTAGTCCCATGAACTTCTTTGGGAGCAGTGGATCTGATAGTAGCTTTTTCATCAACAGTCAAAGTAGAGCGAGTCTGCCACCCATCTTGCTTATTTAAGTCTTTATCGTCTGAGGAAAAATGTTCTTCTTCAGAAAAATCATCCTCAGGAGCAGAGGGAAATTTATACGGGGCAGAGGTCGATCTAACAAGATGGAGTCATCCTGAGGTTTATTAAGTATGGGATAAATGGGGCGCCTAATAGGGTACTGGCCAGTTACCTCTAAACGACGCTCCCTTTCCTCTTTTTCTTTTATTGCCTTCATCTCTTTATTTTTTAATTCAAACGCTTTTTGATATATCGTTTTTCGCTGTTCTTTTTCTGCTATAGATTCTTCTTTCCTCACTCCCTCTCCCTCATTCGTACACAATTAAACACATCTTGTCAACTTTTTCTCTTGCTTAGGAGACTTAGGGAAATCGGCCTCCAAGGGAATGCTCTAAAATAGATGTTGAGTTTCTTGTCAGACAGAACTCAGACCATCAATTTGGGCTCTTTTCGTTCTGAGACCTCAAGACTGACTAATAGAGTACCTCAGGGCTCTTGTTTAAGCTCTACTTTATTCAACATATACTTTACCCCCTTAGCGGGATTACTGAGGAATTTACAATTTATTCCAATCTCCTATGCTGATGATACTCAGCTCCTAGTTTCCTTTGATAAAAACAATCCTAATGCTCATTCTACCTTTTCAGAGGGTATGACGGCTATCGCAGGCTAGATGAGGGATAACTTCCTCCAGTTTAATACGGGGAAATCTGAGATCATGCTCTTCAGAGATGCAGTGGTGAGGTGGGCCCGAAGATGGTGGCCAGAGGAAATGGGCTCCGTCTGGATCATAAACTAACATTCAAAGAGTATGTCACAACTACTGTTGGGGCATGCTTTCATGTATTAAGTCTCCTCCGGAGAATATTCCCGTTCTTACCATCAACTACTTGGAAAACTCTGATCCAGGAACTAGTGCTAAGCCGGCTGGACTACTGCAATGCCCTGCTGATCTCAGCTAATGAAGCTTCCTTAAAGAGATTGCAAGTAGTCTAGAATACTGAGACTCAGATTTAAAACCTGTTATATGGTCTACAAAGTTTTAAATAGCCTCGGTCCCAGCTATCTATCAGATAAACTCACCAAATATGTGCCACCCAGGTCTCTTGGATCTGGGTCTAAATCTCTACTTCTCATCCCGTGTTATAAAAAATCCCGCTTGGGTAGCAAAGCTTTCTCCTATCTAGCCCCTTACTATTGGAACCAGCTCCCCATCCATTTGCGCCATTGCCCAGACTATCTGAAGTTTAGAAGGCTGCTCAAAACCTCACTGTTCTGATTTGTGTGTTTTTTTGGTTGGCTGTAGCAATCTATAGCGCGGATTTACCCCTATTGGGGTAATTTGGACGCTTTATAAATTAAATTCAAATCAATTGGGGACCAACCACAAAACATAGCATGTATCACTCAGCTGTTTCTTTCAAACTTCCCCTGGGAAGGCCAACCCCCAGAGGTCCATACAACCTTGATGTTCTTTTTTTCAAAGAAAGGGGAGGGGTCTTACATGGGGCCCCCTCCCCAAAGCCACATTTGGCCCCAGGGACCCCATCTCTTTGGGCCAACTAAAAAACAAAGTACTGTCCAAGGGATCCCATCCTCTTGGAAACCAGTGAACTTGTCTGGTTGAGTCGCCCACCCCAATGCCCATGTTTAGGGGGGGTGAGGCACACCGACCTGCTGCCTCCCTGCCCATAGTCTGAACAAGCAGGGAAACTACACTTCTCACATGTGCTGGTCAAAGCCAAGAAAGGACTAGCTCCCACTGTGGCAGGAGCAAAGAAACCATGTTGCCAGCTTCCGCATCCCGCATATTAAGTGCAGTGCGTTCGAGACCCAGCTGGGGCCGTGGGTCTCATAATTCTCCCCCAACAATCCCCAAAAGCTTGTGGTGTCTCAGATTGCACCAGGGCACCTTAAAGAACAATGAAAAACATAGTGTAAGGCTGTCTTCTTACCAGCAAACCTCCATAAATCCACACAAGAAGCTTAATTGAGCAGATTCCTTCTTTGTGGTGTTCCAAGATTAGGCAGGGGCACCACAGTGTATGTAGACTGTGGTGTGGGGGGCTGCAGAGAGTGCAGTAGCGCTCCCCCCCCCCCGCAGACTATGCTTTGAAAGGTTGCCCTAAGTCTTCCCGGGGGTTATATTTATGTCCAAGGAGTGGTTTTGTTTGGTTTTGAAACTCTTGTGGTGCTTGGGATTTTGCTCATAGGTTCTGGAGTGTGGAGACCTCGCTTGGTTGGCCCTAAAGCTAAACTCTTGTTGATCAATTCAATGCTTTAATGATAATGTTGATTGTTAACAGCGATACAAGGTTTACAGTGCAATTAATGCTATCGAATGTTAGTCCTATCACATTCACTTCAGTGGTGGCTTATAACATTTGTGCATATTGGTACTGTCCCCACTGATTTCAAGGAGGGTGTAATGGTAGATTATAAATGGTTGTCTCCACTTAATAATGTGGTGACTGCCTGACAAAGGCAATAGGCCTGTCTCATTGATAATGAAACCCCTTAAATTGTGATATTGCATCTGGTATAGGTGGGAGGAGTATTGCGGTTAAAGTGTTCAAGACCCACTAGGGATGTGCCATGATAGGAGGATGTCACTAAATGTATATCCAGCTACCTGGTTGTATATTTTTGTAATGAATGCATAGTTGGTACTATATGTGTGATAAAAAAAAACACTTTTCCTTTTTATAAGAAAAACCACAGACTGGATAATTTATTGAGTGTTGTTTATGTTGCATACCAGTGAGTTGGGATTACTAGCCCATTCCACCTCCCTTGAGTAGACCTTGAACTGCTCTACTTCGCTACCCTAAGAGAGTCAAGTGCTACAATGGGGTACTTGATGCAAAGTAAAATGACAATTGCAGACTTATTACTTGTGAAGTACTCAAATCCTTCACAACTAATAACCCAATTTCTTACACTACTGATAGGAACGTTTTTGTGAAAGTTATTGTCGGGTGAGTAAAATGCATGTGCATATTTGCTCATGTGAAAACCCGCTGGGCAAGTTCAAACGCATGTGCCACCTTTTTGTTGTCAATGGACAATGGAGAGAGCCAGAGTACCACCATCTGTGAGAGTGTTCCGTTCCCTTTCTCTCAGGTTTACAACCTTTTCCATGGTGAAAAATGGTCATAGAAGAGAGTCCCACAAATGTGTAACGTTGTGTGTGCACGACCTCGCAGAGATCTCCAGAGCTGGAAATCCCATCCCTGCTCCTAGGATTAGATTTACTCGCATGAAAACCTTTGTGTATGTAAATCTTTTACACATGCAAAACCAACTTTTGGAAGTTCCAAAAGGGATTTTGCACTTGTAAGAAAGTCTATTTTAACGTGTAGGTGAACCACACTAACACGCACAAATAGACCTCGGAGTCTGACCTTTTAAGTATAGACACGTACCATACCACCGCCAGCAGTTAACATATGTGCCAAGCAAGGACCTGAAAAGGGAGGACCAAAAGTCTAACTAAGCGTGTGATGCAAGCCCAGAGCTTGCTTCAGACTTAGGGGCATATTATCAAGACAGGCGATAAAATTATCGCCGCTTTAGCGGCAGAAAACTGCCGCTAAAACGGCGATAATGACCTTGATAATATGCTCTATGGAATTCCAATTGAAGTCCATGTTAGATGTGAAGCCCATTATCTCAGTTTTAGCCGCAGTTTTCTGCCGCTAAAGCAGCGATAATTGTATCGCCTGTCTTGATAATATGCCCCTTAGACTTTAGTGAATTCATTTTGGATATTTGATGAATACAGTGTACAGATAGGAGACTCAAAGCTGGAAGTGGTCCACGTCTCTGCTCGCTTGCAAGACGTCTGCTGATAAGTGTCAGTTCCATTTTAAAAAGTTTGAATATTTTAATTGCCAAGAAACTTTAGAAGGTGTTTTAGGATCTGTGCAAGAGCCTCGCAGACTTTCTATAGTGTATGCATCGCTCAGGGCCTTTGCTAATGGAGCTATTTGCTTTCTAAATACATGTGAACACCATGGCCTGATTACAGGAGAGCCTCGAACACATATTTCAACGTGAAAAGCTAACTGTGGCATCTGCAATTACCTGAAATATGTTTTAGCTTAATGGTTTCAGTCAAGTTCAGTAACCATACAAGAGAAACATTAGGCCACTTAGAACATCACATAATTAATGTATACAGATATGTCAGCTTCCCTCAAGCACATCATAGATCAATTACTTCCTCTTATTAGTGCTGCCAATGAAATCAAGCGAAAGGAGCTATGTGCACAGCATAACTCCCATATCTCAAGGTTCATTTATTTGCTTCAATCTTTACATTTGGTACGAAGCTGGCAGCATTTAAAGGGGCCATGTAGCAACCCAGACCAATAGTATTAGAAGTGGTTTTGCCATTGTGCTTTGTAAAGGAATGAGCTGTTTATGCTGTGACTCATGCTGTGCTGTACGTGTATGTGCCAGCAATGCTTTGTGACCTCTTGCCCATCTCTAAATAGGCCATAGAAGGCAATAGTAACCAGGAAGTGTGCTATGCTGTAACACTTCTCGCAAGCTTTACATGTTGTCGTAGACAGGAATAGGGATGCAAATCCCAGGTGTATCCTCAGTCCTTGTAAATGTTCAAGCAGGGAGTCCTTCCTCAAAAGGCACGGCCATTCAGTCCCAGTTGCAGGGGTGAAACATGTACCCCATAGGTAGACTGGCCATTCTGGCATTCCTATATTTCCCAATTGCGCTTGCAGATGTTGTCCAGAAGCTGATCCCGTGCTCACTGTGCCACTGTCACCAAGTCATGCCCGGTTGAAGAGCTCCAATCAGAGTGAAACTGGTCTTGGTTTACTTGTGTTCTGGTTCAGATAAGACCTAGCCTTGCGGTTCGGGCTTTACTGTTCCTTTCGATGCAGGACCTGGACTCATTTGCATATGACTGGTTCTAATGTGAGGTGGCGCGGTGGGCAAAAGTATGATGGTTTACAATGCTACCCCAAGACGATTGGCGGTGGTTCGATTTATTGCAAGCATTCCTCCCATCACCTTTTGTGTTTTGGTGCATTCAAATGTGGGTCTGCATTTCTTTGTGTGCATGTATCTGTGTGTGTGCCTGTATGTGCGTCTGTGTCTGTGTGCTGGTGACACCCTGGCATAACAGAATCTCTTCCTGACAGTGTGGTAGTTCATGTCTGTTGAAGTGATGTCTTTGCATGTTGTAGCCCTCCTTCACAATAAGGACCCAATGCTGGTGCTTTGGTGACTTTGGCATGGTGTTTCCAAACTAGATAATATGGGGCTCTTTCCAAGAGTATTCTGCTTGCTGTGTCCCTCGCTGACATAATGGTGGCCTTCTGCTGGCATAACGGTGGCGCTGGCCAGTTGCAGCCTTTCTTCTTAATGTGGTTGCCCATTTGTGTGTAAAGGTGTCTTTGGAATGCTGTAGCCCTAACTAACATATGGTAGTTGACCTCTGGGATAGTAGTCGCATTGGAAGATTGTGGGGCCATATTATCAAAGAACGGCGGTAACATTATCGCCACTTTAGCGCAGGAAACTGCCGCAAAAGCGGCGATAATGGGCTTGATAATATGCCCTTGTGAATTCCCATAGAAGCCCAGGTTCACACCAGAATGTTATCGCCGTTCCTTGATAATTCTTATTGGGCGATGAGAGGCCGATCCCTTGCATAACAATGACATTGGCTTATTTTGGCATCCCTTGAAATAACGGTGGCCCTTCTCTGTATTATATTGACCTTGTGATATTGTAGTGCTTTTTCACATAATGGTGATTTACCCTTGGCATATTAGAGGGCCTGACATCAGAGTTAGATCCTTGACATAATTTCGTCATCTATGTCAAAATGATGACCCTAGCCTATGGTGTCCCTAACTTGCCTGGAATCAATTTTAAATGGTGGGCATCAAGGCATTTAGTGGTACCCCTGGCTTATTGTGCACATTCCTGACATATGATCGTGATACAAAGAAATGTTCAACAGAATCTGTTCAAGACTGCTTTAAGCCTAAGAATGCCAAAACTGGTCTGGCGTTTCTTTTCTACCACTCCGAGGGTAAAGTCCTGGCATTGTAGTCTGCACTGTTCCTCTTTGAGTAAGAACTAGTATAATTTGCATAATATAAGTGTTAGAAATGGGATTGCTGGTTGGGTGAGGTATGCACCCAGGCCAGCCAGGAACCACCACTGGAGACAGGGTAAGCTAGATACACACTAAAAGATAGCAGGTGCTCATTCTCTGGTAGTTTGGCTCAGAGCAGTCAGGCCGATCTAAAGGGGCAATGTGTAAAGTGTTTGTTGACAACACACAGACACTAACACAATTAATACCCTACAAAATGAGCCCACACAGGATTAGAAAAAGAAACAATATTCTGAGCACATTATGATCAAAACAACAAAAATCAGAATCAGTAGAATTCGAGATAGAATTTTTACAGAATAAATGCGAAACCAGTGCTTAGAAGTCACTAGCTTTAAGAGGTGTTGTGCAGTGGCCAGAGTGCCTGACTCCGGACTACAGGGTTCATGGTTCGATCCCCGGCGCCGGCAGCAGGTTAGCCCAGCACCATGTGATTCTGGGCAATAGCTCGCTGAATCTTCCCGACGGCTCCCAGCACCGGGACACCACTTCAGAGGTAGCTGTGTGCTTTACAAATACTGGTATTTCATTTCAAAAGGTTTCTTGAGGTCACGAGGGACTGGTGCAAATCTACATTTCAGGCCTACCACAATGGCTTACAAAACCCTGCTTCATAGTGGGTCACAATTCAACCTACCTCATGAATATTAATGAGGTAGGCCACAAATTGCAACAGACTACGAATCACAGCCATCACAGGGATGTGTAATGGCTTTTAAATAAACCATTTTTTAATGCAACCCATTTCATTTAAGGACAACAGGAAACGTGCACCACTGCTTATTCTTAAAATTGTTTTTGCCAACATGACAAAGGGGAAGGCACCCCTTGTTGCGAATGGCTTACCAACTCCTTTGAGGACCAGATTTTGGTTGCAAAACTCTGATACATCCATACCAGATTGGCATTTGGAAGGGAAGCTCTAAACACACCCCTTCCATATACCGATTGAGTATTTGGTTGCAAAGACTGATTGTGATTCGGTAACATGTTACTGAATCCTAATTTGTGTTTTGTACATACAAAAAAGCCTTTTTGCAGTTGCAAACAGTCTGATTCTGATAATCAGACGTTTTGTGAAGGCAAAAATGCTTCGTACAACAGGCCCAAAGTCTTTTTGACTACTTCAGCAGCGGCTCCTCTGCTATGGCGGAGGAGTGTCGCCCGCCCAGCCAGCAGTCAAAAAATGAAAAATAAAACGATAATGAACCTGTATTTATTATAGTTTTATATGTCTCTATAGCATTGCCTAGGGGCAGGGGCCATGGGAATGACAGGCAGAGAGGGAGTGTTAGGTGCACTGGATGTCAGTGCGCTTGACTGTTTGCCCGGCCATCTCAGGCTGGCAAAACCTTCATGCGCACTGATGCTCTCTCCAACCTAGCTGCGTTGCTGGCTCCCAGTCTCCCAAGGAGTGAAAATCATTGGCGCTCAGGCCAATGGTGATGCTGCTTTCATGCAGCGTCAGGATTGGTCCAGGGGATTCTGGGAGCCTGTGCCTGCAGTGCACGGTGATGAAGCCAGAGAGGAGTGTCAGAGCTTCGGACAGGTAAGTTCTTTTATTATTGATTTTTTGTTGTTGTCCGTCCCCAGTTCCCCCTCTCCCTCCGCCTCACCGCTTTGCCCAGACATTGGTCGCTACTGGACTTGTTTCTCAATATTTCCCATGAAAGGGACATGTGACATTGGGCTGTGGTTTGTTGGGTTGAATTGGTGTGTGGATGCTGCTGGGTCAGATGGCTTGCTTCCAGATTGCCGTGAGATGATATATGTAGATAGGTTGTGTGTCCTAACACAGTATTTATGTTTTTAGAGTGAGGCAGACTGCCCTGCTTGAGTACAAACTACATTATCGAAATCTCCAGCAGACTCGGGCTGAATGAATGAACTTCGCTTCTGCAGATTGCGAGCGTGATTCAATTCCTGACAATGGGGTCAGTCAATACTAGACTGATAGTCATATCCATCAGTTGACTCTTGGGTCTTTCAAGATTCCGAAGTAGGTCATCTCAGCCCAGTCCGCGATGGACAAACAACCCCCCAACTAAAACTACTGATGGATGCCATGCTGCTCTGGACATGCATAGCATTGACATGCAGAACCATTGCTCTTTCTATGTCAAATTACTATGGACTTTAAGATCCTCTGAGCAGGGATTTTCAAAGGTGATGAAAAATTCGGAAAAAATGTAAAGAATAGTTCAAGCATTCAATATAAATTCAAGAGGGATGCATCTATACCAAATAGGACAATAAATAACTAAGTAAATATTTGTATTTAAAACTGTTGTTAGTGCATTATACATGGATATCATGAACACTGGCATATTCCAGAGGACATGAACCAATAAGAGTGTTTTTTTTCCATCATAGAATTCAAGTAAAAACAAAAACGTCGCTCAAAAGTACAGTAAATGTTTTGCCTTTCAGAGTATGAATAAAGGGTGCGTGTGGAATTCTAATAAAATCTGCGAATAAGTGGGGAACTCTAAAGGACTGAATGTATGTTAAAGTATTACCTGAAAAGAATGCCAAGCTCTGGTATAAAGTGACACAGAACTTACTGCAAATGAAGCAGACTCAAAGCCTAATTTCATTAATAAGAATATTAGAAATTACATTTGTTATGAACCAAAAGACATCCGGATGTAGACAAGCAGTAAGTTATAGCAAGGTGGTTTATTAAGTCCAGTTACAGATAAGAAAGATGGTAAGTAAGATGTCTGTTAGCGCCTCCAGGAGCAGTGTAGTATCTTCAGAAGGACAACAGCCTCCCTGCTGCTCAGCCTGCACACTCCAACTGACACTCAGCACAACACCAGGCACCCATGCACTCTATGACATCATCAAGCACTCAGCATTCCACTCATCACCAAGCACTCCAACACTCATCCTGGTGAGCAGTAGGGAAGATGTAACTAAGGGAAAGGAGAGACGACAGTTAAGTCATAACAACATTATAAAGGTCTGAAAAAGTATTCATGCACCTAATGTATGACTTATGACAAGACGATATCTGTTTGAGTGCATACTTAAATCAGCCAATGGATTGCATGGTTGCCAATGTTGCAGCTAGACATGAGGGGCGAAGCTAAGAACCAATAGCCAGATGTAGGTAGCTAAATACCGGTCGGTAATACCGAAAATTGGTAGATTTTAGCGTTACCAGCCGGTATTTAGCAATCCCCAATGTAGGAAAGGAATCGGTAATAAGGAATAGGTAAATACCATTTCCTTATTAACGATACCTATTTTACCGATTTGGAGTTACCAAACCCCCAAATACCGAATCGGGAAATAAGAAACGGTAAAAACGAGAAAAGAGATGTAGAAAAATTTGGTAATACCGAATTTCCACAAGTTCGTTATTTAAGAGTCGGTAATTACCACTGACTCAAAGCAGGTGGTAATCAGGTGCACTGTATTTAAACAGCCCCAAAATGCAACGGTGTGATCACTATGGCAGCCCTCTATGTTACTGCAAGGCGGCTACGGCTACAGGCAGCAGGAGTGAGGATCTGGAGATGGGAGGAGCACGTTTACAGACAGCGCATCACACTCTTCCAACTGACTGAGGCAGAGATCCATGAAAGGTACAGGCTACACCCCCAAACCCTCCTGGACCTGATATGGGACTTGCACCCACTCCTGGAGCATCCAACACCAAGGGCGCACGCTATACCACCACATGTGCAGGTGCTCTGTAGCCTACACCTACTTGCATCTGGCAGTTACCAGGGGGTGATAGCTGCGGTAGGTAGTGTGTCACAGAGTTGCCTGTCCCGTTTCTTTAACAAGTTCCTGGATGCCATGATGCAGAGAACGCATCACTACATAAGCTTCCCAACCACAAAGGCAGAACTGCAGAAAACCAAGACAGACTTTTACCAAAAGGCACAGTTCCCGCATGATATAGGGTGCATTGATGGGACACACATTCCAATCTGCCCACCTGCAGCCACCAAGTACATCTACCGAAACCGAAAATCCACCCACTCCATTAATGTGCAGGTAATCTGCGATGCAGCCAACTTAATCACCGACATCGTGGCCAAATTTCCAGAGAGCACCCATGGCTCATGCATTTTCCAGAACAATGGGATCTACACACGCCTGGCTGAGGGAGAATTTGGAGAAGGATACCTGCTAGGTAAATCGCTGTGACACACCCCGATGTATACTGCAGATGAATGTGTTGGGGACTGTTATTAATGGCACTGTCTTTCCCACCTAGGTGATAGCACATATGCTGTGCAGTCATTCATCCTCACTCCTTACCTAAACCCATCAACCCCAAGTGAGAGACAATACAATGTGGCGCACAAATCAACACGCAACGTTGTGGAGCGCACGTTTGGACTATTGAAAAGCAGGTTCCGCTGCCTCTACAAAAGTGGAGGTGCACATCAGTACTGACCCATCATCTGCTGCAAGATCATCGCAACTTGTGGTATGCTGCATAACCTTGCCACTAAGAAAGGTACAGCAGTTGAATTAACTGACTCTGAGGACGATGATGATGAATTTGCACAGCCAGAGCCCAACACAGCAGGAGTGGCGCCAGCACCAGATGGGAGACAAAGACGGGCTGAGATCACACACAACTATTTTTGAGTAAGTAAGGAGACACAGCCAGTTGTTGTATTTGAATGACGTAGTTTAATATATTGGCACTACGCCACCACATGAAGGGCTCAATTTGGCGGTCCTATTTGTAAACACCCTACAACGATGTAATGGGTGAAGTCACCCAGTTAGCTAGACTAAGTGTGGCTTGCATTACCTCCTGCGGCCACGCAAAACATTGCTGCATTCCCTTTGCAGACTGTTGTCACTGGCAATCAATCCAGTGCCAGCACCTTGATGTCTGCTGCTCCTCCTGGACTCAGTTACAGGGGGCGTTACACTGCTGCGACTTGTTGTCTCCTCACTGTCGCCCACATCACCTGTACCAGTATTGGCAGCCCGATTATTTAGGAGCACTTCAAGTGCAGTGGTCACTGTCACAAGCCCCCTTGACACATCACTGCTGCAGTGTGCCATTCATTCTGCATGACCATGGACCGCCTGCAGAGCAGAGAAGTGGCAGTGGAGAGGCGGTTCACCGCCTTGGTATAATTCTCCATTTTGTGCCTCTCCCTGCACCGTGCCATCCTGTCCTCATCAAGCTTGCTGCACAGCAGCCTCACTGACTGGGACATGTCCCTCATGCCCTCAGCCATGTCCCTCATGCCCTCAGCCAGTGTTGTGTTCATTGAGCAGATGCCCTTCTCTATATTCTGCATGTTTGCTGTCACGTGTCCCATCTGCCGCTGAACTGATCGGATTGCTTTCGCTTGCAGGCGCTGGACCTTTAACATGTTCACCTCCAGACCTGCAAACGCACCATGCTCCTCGCCCTGTAAAGATGGACTGGGTTCCCTAGCCCTGCGGCGTCTGGCACCTGTGTGTGATCGCTCTGTGGGGGACTGTGATCCTGCATTATTGCCATCCACTGGCACCGTTGACTGTTCTCCACCCCTGCAGTCTTCCACGGACAACTCCATCTCTTGGAGTATGGCAACTGCATGCCTCCTGGGTCTTGGTAATGCTGGTGATGCAGGTGGTGGTGTTGTTGTTGCAGGTGGTGGTGTTGATGCCGGTTGTGGTGTTGTTGCAGGTGGTGGTGTTGATGCCGGTTGTGGTGTTGTTGCAGGTGGTGGTGTTGATGCCGGTGGTGGTGTTGATGCCGGTGGTGGTGTTGATGCCGGTGGTGTGGTGTGACCTGAAATGGCCTCCTCCGTTCTCTCCCTCTGGGGTGCCTTTCCTGCCTTGAAATGTGCAGACCTGCACAATTTCTCGCCTGTGGAGACAAATTGTACATTAGATCACTTGTCTGGCAGCATTTCGAAAAAATACATTTTCATGTGTGCCAATCTATCTGACTGTCCTCTGCATGCTTATCACTGATGTGTGTCACATGCCTTTGTGTTCAGTGAGATGACTGTTATGATAGCTGTTACACTGACTATATCTCCCATAATGCATTGCTGGAGTTTACTAAAACATGTACTGGAGTGGGATTCACACTGCCTCATTGGGGAATGGGGTGTGGGAGTGGGGGGCGCAGCTTGGTGTGCATGCATCTTACCTTGTTTGTTGCCAGCTCTAGCTGAGCTGTCTGCATCCCCGATCCCGCTGACACTCTCAGGCTCAATGGTGGACTCCACCAGCAGTTCCAATGCAGTCAGTGTAGGTGCTCTATTTCTTCCTCCACCTGTCAGGGTGGCTTGTTTTTTCCTTTCGGCCATCTTCTTCTTTGCCAGGCTCCTGACGTAGTACCACCTTTTCTTGAGTACGTCTATTTCACAGTGGGTCACTTCAATTGCATTTACCTTTTCCTGTCTTCCAATCCATATTTTTCCGTTCTGGGATTCTGGAACTTGCAGTGACTGTTTCCCAAACAGCTTTGTGTGTTCTCTTACCACCTCCTCAATCAGGCCCTCCAGCTCCCTTTCACTAAATTTGAGTTTCTTTTCCTTTCTGCGCCATCATTTTCACTCTCCTTGGTGGCCATTCTGCAGTTTGTATCAGGAAATGTTATTTCAGTTGCTCCTGTGTTTTCCTCTGCACTCCCTGCCTCTCCAGCAGATTCTGATTCAGTGCAGCTGCATGGGTGTGGCCACTTCCTGGTTGGGAGGTGTGTGGATGCACAGGATTGGCTAAATCTTCAATTTATGTTTTTTTGAATTACCGAATCAGTATTTACCGATTCGGTATTTAGGAATCGGTAATACCGATCGGTATTAAGGAATCGGTAAATGTTACCGATTATTACCGATTCAGTATTTTTTTCCGATTTTTTATCTACATCGGAAATACCGATTTCTTGATACCGATTCGGTAAAATTCGGTATTCAGAATTCGGTATTTCTATTTTACCTACATCTGGCCCTAAGTGTGAGAAATTGGGTTGTTGATTGCAGGGGCTGTGGGTGGGGAGGTACCTTCTCAAGCAACAGCCACAATCCCTGTCAGGGGAAGTACAAACAGTAACTAAATTAACCTGTGCTTAACCCTCTAGTAGTATGGCACAAAAGCAGTCCGGATTAATTTAGAGATAATGTGTAAAGTATTTATGCAGCACAAAAACAGTACTAAAGTGAAAATACAACACAATAAAAATCCCAAACCAATTCAGAGAACTAAAGTGCAATTTATTAAACATTTTTACACCAACATGACAAAAAATCCAGTCAGTAGAACCAGGGATGTGCAATTTTAAATGCATCAGGTAAGTATAGGGCCTAAAGACACAAAGCGTCATTTGGGCAATCTGGCCATCTGAGACTGGTAAAAGTCGCAAGTTTAGGCTGACCACGATGGAGCGTGGTCGGTCTGAATTTCTGCAGTGGACCTATTATACCCCTATAAGCCTATATATATTTTATCTAAGGAAAAATGATTACTCTACTAGATTAACCCAGTGGGTACCTCCACTTGACATGGTCCTGTGATGGAGTGCAATCACATTGAATGAAGGTTACGACAACTCTGTCAGGTGTGGTATGACTGGACCCTGTAGTTCCTGTCTTTGGCCACGTAAAAGTAATGGCATTGCTGAAGAGGGGATTTGTGTCCCTGGTTCTTCTGCTGGCTAAAAGATGGATGGCTTGGAGATAGCACAGGGGGATTGCTCCTAAGTTTAAAACAATGGCTTGATGACCTAATATACTGCAACAAACAATTGGACCTTTATGCTGAATCTTAGCCTCATACTTCTAGGCTTCACGATATATGGCACCCTTTAAAGCTGTATCTCTTGCACAGTTGTTGGCTCTGATGACTAGGGAAGATCTTGTTCTTGCTATGGAACCCATCAATGTCATTTTTGGTTTTGCTGCTGCACAATTTCTATGGAGTTAGGGCATTGATCAAAATGACTTTAATAATACACACAATATCAACTCTCACTGTTTTCTGGTCTACTCGAGGATCCGCTGTGTATGCTCCTCCTCTCCTGCTCAGGACTATGACATGATGTTGTACCCATGTGATTATAATCGACTTCTAATGCATAGATAACTCTGCATTGTACTTTGGTAAATTTCATGCATTGCCACTGATACCTATTTGAAATGATGCAGTTTGTTGTTGTCTAAAATAAAAAATAAAGTTATACTATTTATTTTTAAATACAGTCGACCACTTACTTAGCTAGGGCATTTGAAATATAGTCAAAAACTCTAAAAAAGTTTATACATCTTAAAACAAACTTGTTCATTAGGAGGATACATAAAAAGATGCAATAATTCATTATGTGTTTGTAGCATCAAGTAGAGACATGGTAAGAAAATTTGCCAAATAGTTTTATTTTAGATGCAGCATAAGCAGCCGCCCCGACAGTACACGCAGGTACTCTTGGTTTCCCGCAATCCAACGCTCAACTGCCACCCCTCTTGAATCATAGCATTCTATTTGGAACTTGAAATATATAACATTCTATCACAGGCAAATATATAGATTATTAGGCAGAATACAACACATCTTCCCTCCTCATCTCTCAAGATTCCTTCTCAACACAAAGAACACACAACAACACAGCACAACACAAATAACTTAAGAGAGATTCTATTCATGCCTGAAACCTGACTTGTTTGGCGGCCTTCTGTGAACTCCTGTGCACAGGAGGGTGTCCCTTCTCCCCTTTATGGTAAGTAGCAATGGAATCAACCACAGAAGTCTCCGGGTGAACACTTTTTCTGTCTGCTAGGTCAACTGTCTTATCCCCCACCTTCACAACCCTTGAGAGATTCCACCAATGACCACCCACAACTCTGACAGCATTGCCACAAATTTTCTCAATTTTTACAGTATCACCAAAAGTATCTCTACCATTTTGTGCATGGATAGCAGAGTTGACTCGTACCAAATCCCCTACCTGTACTACCACATTTTTCACACCTTTCTTTTGATCATACCAGCTCTTCTGCTTGCTCTGAGCGAGGCTGACATTCTCTCTGGCCAACTGCATCAGGTTTTCAATGTCTGACTCACTCTTCAAACGTTTAGACATCCATGCTGGACTGGAAAGTTGTATTTGCTTTCCTACTCCTCAATAGCTGAAATGGTGAACATTTGCTTGAAGAATGAGGAGTAGTCCTATAAAACCACAACCTACTTCTCACAGATTTGACAATATCAGGGTTTCCACTTTTTTGCCCATTTAATACATTCTCCATTGCTCCCAGTTCATTCATCAATGAAACCGCTGGAATGGGGATGATATAATGAGCTCCTGAGATATTTAATATCCCATGATTGAAGGTAACTCTTTAATTCCATGCTGAAAATTGGGTAACATTATCAAGAATTAGAATTTCTGAAAACCCCTCTCTCAAACAAATCTCTGTAGGGCACTCCAATACAGTGCTTGCACCAGGCTCTTTTACAAATGTACGATCCGGACACTGGGAACAGTAGTCCATCAATACCAGGACACATTTAGTACCATCAGGTAAAAATTCATAGGGGCCCATAACATCAAAACCCAATTATATCCAAGGTCGCAACGGAATCTCAGTGGAAGTCAGGGGAGGGGTTATACAAACTTTTTTCTGATGAAGAATATACACAGCAACCATCCACCACCTCTTCAATAACCGCATCCATTCTGGGACACCAAAACGAGTCACAAATGCACCTTTTGGTGAGAGTTGAACCAAGGTGCCCCTCGAGGGCCTTGTTAATTATGCCACACCTCAACTGATGTGGAGGAATCTATTTGTCAGACCTAAGTAACATCCCATCTTCCATTGAAAGATCCTAAGAAACTTTGAAGTATGGCTGAAGCATGAGAGGTAATATCTTTTCCCTCTGTCAACCATTTTTAATGTGCTTTAGCATCTGTTGTAACACCTGGTCCTCTGCTGGAGAAACTCTCCATTCTTCTTCAGAACAAACACCTAATTATGTTACCTCAATGGATGTCACCAAACAGTCCTCAACATCTCCATCCATAAGTTCTGCTAAAATTAGTTCATCATCATCACTGCTTTTATTTGGGAACCAGGAAAGAAATGTGGCTCTGCATTCTTTTCCCCAGCAATGCGTATAACTTCAAATTGGAACTGTAATAGTTATGTAGATAACCTCAACCTCCCTAAGGTACAACACTTAACATCTCCCCCTCTTAAGATAGATGCCAGAGGTTTCTGATCTGTTTGTAGACAGAACCGCTCACCCCAGATATAGCAGTATATATTAAAGATAGGTTCTGTCGAGAAAAGTACAATTGCTTTGAAAAGTTTTACGTTTGGCCTGTTGAACTAGGACAGCCAGTCAATGGTATACAATCAACGCTGATAACCACAAAGACAATAAAGATGAGCCTGAAGTTGTGAACTCAAATTGTGACCGGTATATTAAAAATCATATATTGTATAAAACATATATCAATATTTAAGGACACAATACTGTTCCACAACATATACAATTACATACATACATAAGAACCATATAAAATACATTGCATAAAACACAATCCAAAAGATAAGCCAATTGACATTATCAACACATATAGAAAATAACTTGATTGGGCATCTGTATATCATTATTTTACATATTCAAAAATATGGCCTTATTCTTTGGCGTAGATATGTCAGATATTACTACAGAACACCTATTCTTTACGTTGATGTTTCGACCCCCAATGTTGAGGGTTTTTACAGAACATCATCCAGGGTCTTCTTCAGGACAATGGACATACTTCAGTCTGTATGATGGAGGCAGTACCACAGTTAAAACCTTTCTGTGTGTTTGGGACTGTCCCCAAGGGCCAGTTAATGCTTCCTGAATTGCAAAAGCAAATAGATTCTATGGAAACAGGGAAAGGGATACTGGACTCAGTATTAGAACTACATATCCAGCACAGTTTACAGCCACACAGTGTGCTTAAACAGGGAGCAGTCGTACTTTAATTGTCTAGAAGCTCATATCAATTGAAAAGGACGCAAAACAACTTGTTCCATCATCTGTTCTGATACCTCAAGGGCTTACTGAATGGAGCTCAAAAAAGAGCTTGGTATTGCCACAGAGAAACTTTACTTGAAGTTAATAACAACCTTAATGGAGCTAACAATAGAGTAGTATGTGTATCCACATTCAACAATAGACATAATGAGATTAAAAAAGATAATTAATTATCTTATCTCGGATGAGAATGACACCGATTAGAAACCACTTTTTGACTTTCAAAGCGGTAGAAATGTACTGGATTTTGTGATTAGTTCATATTTGAGGACACCACCAGCTGGGCCCAACTGTTGTTACTTCCCTTTCCAGGCCACTTCAAATTTGGACGATGTAAGGCTTGTGACCTCACTTTGGAGAGAAAAGAATTTATTTACTCAAATCGTAGCTATAAACTCAAACATCGAACGAATGTAATTCTACAGATGTCATTTATGCTATCACATGCCCCTGCGCCATGCTATATGTAGAGCAGACTAGGCGGAAAGTCAAGGCTAGAATCCTACAACATTGCTCAAGAATTCCTTGCAAGACACAGGGTGCACCCCTGGTTGAACACTGCAATCTCATGCAACACACAGCTGACAGTCTACGATGGTGGGTATTGAAAAAATGATTCAGAACCCTAGTGGAGGGGACTTGCCATCCATTCCTAATTTGGGACAGTTTGTAGACAGAACCGCTCACCTCAGATATAGCAGTACATATTAAAGATAGGTTCTGTCGAGAAAAGTACAATTGCTTTGAAAAGTTTTACGTTTGGCCTGTTGAACTAGGACAGCCAGTCAATGGTATACAATCAACGCTGATAACCACAAAGACAATAAAGATGAGACTGACGTTGCGAACTCAAATTGTGACCGATATATTAAAAATCATATATTGTATAAAACATATATCAATATTTATGGACACAATACCGTTCCACAACATATACAATTACATACATACATAAGTACCATATAAAATACATTGCATAAAACACAATCCAAAAGATAAGCTAATTGACATTATCAACACATATAGAAAATAACTTGATTGGGCATCTGTATATCTTTATTTTACATATTCAAAAATATGGCCTTATTCTTTGGCGTAGATATGTCAGATATTACTACAGAACACCTATTCTTTACGTTGATGTTTCGACCCCCAATGTTGAGTGTTTTTACAGAACATCATCCAGGGTCTTCTTCAGGACAATGGACATACTATGATTCTAGCGAGTGCAAATGGAAACATTGCGAGATACAGTTAACAAGGGGTTGAATGAATCTGAGGAGATATCAAGACAGGTTTCCCTATTGTGCATGGGATAGACATCTAGTGACTCCAATTGCCTGTTACAGATCAGCCAAATAATGAGCACGGTATTGTTTTAGCATGCATTCAATCCATCACACGTGTATCTGCATAATTTCTGCACTTCAACGTGTATAACTAGAGCAATTGTTGTTGTTTTTTTACATAAGCTATGTTTTTCACATGAGCAAAGTTCTTCAAAGTAATGTGGATGCTTGACAATGCCATTTTGATCACCAAGTATGTTACATGTCAGCCTCCGAAACGCGTTCAAATGATCTATGTTTAGCATACAGCTTACTGAATCTAACATGTATTATGTGGCGGTATTGCATTTATTACCCCATCGCAGACATACACTTGAATATCCACAACCCAGAGGGTTATCGTTTGATTAACTTCGCACAAAATGGAGCACTGTCCTTTAACTCTGACAGACAGCTGGCCAGGTGCTGATTTCACCTGTTGTTCTTTGACAATGACGGCTGGCAGAGGATTTCTTATCCAGTCGATTTTGAATCGGCACCACGTTGACATTACTACCGGGAAGCTTGCGTCATACATAAACATTGAGCAGGCGGTGATTTTAGGATTCAGAAAGCCGCTGGCACCACGTTGTCATGACAACTAGTAAGCTCTGGTATGATGACTTTCACGTCATCTAGAGATATTGAGCAGGTGATCACTGACTCCGACATGCACGCTTAGGTAGAACCATTCCTTTTTTAACCTACACCTGGGGCTGTTCATTAGACTTTGGACACACCACGGAGACAGACCGATGTTTCAGTACCTCCTTTGAAGGTAGCCCGTACATGGTGGTTTTTAAACAGAAATCATTTTCTAGTAATAACTTTCTATATTTAATTTATCTCTACTGATCGGGTACAATCTGTGTTTTTTGTATCAACAGAAATAATTTGAACACTGAGACGCAGAAAGCATTATTGGCTCCTCCTGAACAGGAAGCACTATCAGCTTCAGTTATCTAACGCCAGCACCGATGATGGCGTCATTTCCAATTGATATGAGATAATAGACAATTAAGGTAGGACTGCTCCCTGGTTAAGCACACTGTACAGCTGTAAACTGTGCTGGATATGTAGTTCTAATATTGATCCTGGCATCCATTTCTAAGGGTGGGCAGAGAACTCCGCTCCGCCAGCGCAGTGTGCAGAGATTTGCCCACTGCATGCTCCGCTGAGAACGCGAAGGATAGGGCAAAACCACGACTCCGCAGCGGAGCGGAGCGGAGTTTGCCAGCCCCCCCCGCTAAATAGGCTCCCTGCCTCCACCCCCCCCAATAAAAAATATTTTACAATTAATTTAAAAAGAAATAAACACGAGATGAAATGTGCATGTGTGCGGGCATGCGCAGTTGTCGCAAGATGTACGTCTGACGTAGGGGGCTTGCAGGAGAGAGATGGCGAGGAGGAGCAGGGCAGCCCGGGAACGCCGCAGTACAGGTAAGTGTGTTTTTAATTTTTTTTATTAATTGTTAAATATTTTTTATTATGGGGGGTGGTGGCAGGTGGTGGAGCAGAGTTCTACTAAGTTTTTTCCCAACTCAGTGGACCTCCGCATAGTGGCACTACGCCAGCTCTGCCTGGGGTTATCTGTTTCCCTTTTTCCATAGAATCTATTTGCTTTTTCAATTCAGGAAGCACTATCAGGCTCCTGGGCACTGTCCCAAACACACAGGAAGGTTTAAACCATGGGGCTGCCACCGTGATACAGACTATTGAATTACAAGATAGGGATATTAACGGTCGGAGCGCCTTATATGCTGTTTTTCCCACATGTCTTATATCTCTGACACTTAGTCAATAGTGTTTCCCTAAATAAAGGCATCTACTGAGACGTTGTGAGATTGTGTGATCCCTCCTTTCCTATCACAACTAGGAAGCCTTTGTTGCAGGTGAGAGTGGCATGTATAACTCCACCAGTTATTTTACGAACATCAGGTTCACTATCACATTGACACGCAGTATTCTTTATCATACAGGCTGTTCAGAAATATGTCCATAGTCCGGAGGAAGACCCTGGGTGATGTTCTGTAAAAACACTCTACACTGGGGGTTGAAATGTCGATGTAAAGAATATGTGTTCTGTACCAGTATCTGACATGCCCACGCCAAAGAATAAGGCCATATGTTTGAATATGTAAAATAAGGATATACGGATGTCCAATAAAGTTATTTTCTATGCATCTTGATAATGCCAATTGTCTTATCTTTTGGATTGTGTTCTATGTAATGTATTTTATATGGCACTTTTGTATGTATGTATGTAATCTAATATGTTGTGGGACAGTCTTGTGTCCTTAAATATAAATATATGCATTGTTTTATAAGATATATGCTTTTTAATATATCGGTCACAATTTGAGCTCACAGCATCAATCTCATCTTTGAGGTTATCAGCGTTGATTGTATACCATTGATTGGTTGGCCTAGTTGAACAGGACAAACGTAAAACATTTCAAAGCAATTGTACTTTTCTAAACAGAACCTATCTTTAATATATACTGGGCCCTGTGAGCTACTGGGACACCCCATTGATATTAATCACATCAGATATAGCAGCAGAATTTTTTAATTTCCCACCCACACGCAAACAATTCTTTCTGAATAGGGGGGCGCTAGGTGGCGCATGTGCGGAATGGCTGCCTCTGGGTGAAGCTCCCGCAGTTCGATGGCACAATCCGTCCATTAATCCTCCTTCAAGGCCAGGCATCATCTCAAAATGTAAGGCATTGATGAAGAACTACTTGATATACAACTCAGGCGAGTTCTACGAATATTGGAGGCGTGAGGAGCCAGTAAGAGGAAGAAATAAACCCGACCGGCGACGGAGCCTGCCTGGCCGGAGACTGAGCTGGGAGAGGCATACCTACGGGAGGCCGCTGCGCTCACGTGGCGTGTGGGCCGCATCGGACTGAAGATCGCCGCTGCGGAGGTGGGGACAGGCCGCCGCCGCGCCCGGTGCGAACGGCAGCTGCGGCACGAGTAAGTAAGGACAGCCACGTCCAGGAAACTCGTGAGCGCTGCGGGTGGCAAACGCGGAGCGCATCGGGGCCTGGGCAGGACATAAGCTGCAAGCACTTGCGGAGGCCTGGGCCCGGATTGGAAACGCTAGAGGGGGAGCGGCGGTAGAGCCTTGCCCCAAACATCGGAGTGCTGCCTATATCAAAGTGAGCCCTTGGACCTGGCTGGCGGCAGAGCTGACAGGGACGCTGCACTGGGAGACACTGCCGTGTGTGCAGCTATACCGAAGCGTCCGGGGGCTGAGATGCCACTGATCAAAAGCCGCAGCGGTTGCTGCGCTGAGCGGCAACAGAGCGCGCCATTTCTGCCTGTGGGGGAACTATCGAACATAAGGCAGACACATAGGGACTTGGATATAGCCCGCATAATCTCCTGGAGACGCCACACACGGATGGGCCTTGACACTTGAAGGAACAGTGATGCTCAGACAAAGTCAGCGTGCTGAAGCAGGATGGGGGAGGACTGACCATATGAGGTGGCTGTGTGGGGCTGTCGGGGAGGCTGCGGACACCGCGAGTTGACTGATGTGCAACCCCTGAAGAGTGCTATACAGAATACCTGCGACGGCCTGGCCTCCGTTCTGCAGCCTACTGTCAGGATACGGCCCTTTGTGCGGACGGTGAGTGCGGCCTGCACGGCGTTCCCTTGCGCGGCAACTTACAGCGCTGTGCAGAATAGCGAGGTGTGCTGACCGGGGACTCCATGTGAGAAGCGAACATTGCCGGGGAATACTAACGGCCATGTGTGCTGCCCATGAAGCGTAGAAGATTGAGAGCAAACTGAGTGCTGCACTGATAGACCACGCTACGAGATCTCCTGGGGATACTCTATAGCAGGGAGGCACCCCGGTCACGCCACGAACTGCGGTGCCCTGTTCACTGGCCGATAGGGGCATCTAGGGATAACTCGGTGACGTCGCTCGCGGCGGAAAAACTTGTGCGGCTACCTGAACCCTCCTGGTGCCTGGAGGTGTCACTTCGCGACTCGGAGAGATGGGGCAGACAGATCCTCGCCAGCCTCGGCTCCAGTTTGAGGCGAAAAAGAACTCCAAGATGCTCCCGGAGGGCAGCACTGAACCCACGGCGACAAGCGCTCGAGACCTACCGATGGAACCTGACGTGGACATGAAACTATCCTAATGGAAGTACGACAGGGAATAGCTACAATTGCGGGCAAAATGGACGACATGACCACGCGCATGGATAATATTGTATGCAAAATAGATGGGCATGAGGACCGGCTCAAGGAGGCGGAGAAGCACATATCAGATTCGGAAGACGCTGCTGCGCACATGCAGAACACGATGACTCAAATGGACAAAATCCTAAAAGTCATTGCGGCTAAGAGCGAGGACATGGAAGCGAGAAGTCGCCGCAACAACCTCCGCCTCCTAGGAATAACCGAAACTACCAACACAGGCAGGTTGGAGCTGTACGTTGAGAATCTGCTGATGGCGACAATAAGGGTAGAATCCTTTTCCTCTCAATTTGTGGTGGAGAGAGCGCATCGGTCACTGGGCCCAAGACCACCGGTGGGCGGAACGCCGCGGGTCATCATCGCCCGCCTCCTCAACTATAGAGACCGTGATGTGGCCCTCAGGATGGCGCGGGAGAAGAAACAACTCCAATATGAAGGAGTAACTTTCACTATATACCCGGACTTCACCGCTGCAGTGCAGGAGGACAGTTGAAAATTTCTTCCTGTGAAACAAAAGCTCCGGCAAGCACAAATCGACTATGCGCTGCTTTACCCGGCCCGGATCCGCATCACTCACCAAGGCAAACAAACATTCTTCACTAAACCACAGCAAGCTGAGGACTTTCTGAAACAACTGAGACGCCATAATAAAGGGGAGCAACCTGTAGCAGGATCCCTGTCGCCCACCACATCGGACATTGATTGATCAGGTAGAGACGAAGCCGACAGATGCTGGCAACCAAATTAGATGTGAGCGACACATCTCATCTAAGCGATGGACATGAGTTACTTGACGAAATATTTCCTCACGTCACACAGCTTACTGGCCCTGGCAATGGAGAACTTTCATGAACCACATTGGACACGCTTGCCTTCTCGATGGGGTATAGAGGGCACTTGCGCTTGCGTGCCCCTGAGAAGGCAGGTGTTACCTGTGAGCTTCCTGGTGACAAACCCCACCTGGGAAACCCCTCTGTGTGTTTTTTCTTTTTCTAGATTTCTTTCGGCACTAAGCAGGGTTTCTTAGCCCTTTTGTAGCGGATTAATTTGGGAAGAGAGAGGGGGGGGGAACAGTGGTACTGGCATGGTTGGGATGCTTCAGTGGGAGGAGGGTGGGGGGATAGGTAGGGGGAATGTTTTAGAGTTTATTCTGATGTTTCTAGACAGACAAACGTGCAACTGTACAGATGGGGATAGTAGGACAACTAATAGGATACGAAAGGCTCCTATCACTGCTAATGGAGAGCGCGGAAGGCAGGACACTTGACAATTGTATGGGGATACTGTCCTGGAATGTAAGGGGGATGGCAGACCCTAGAAAGAAGAGACAAATACTCTCCTATTTAGATCGGCATAAAATCAGAGTAGCGTTCTTGCAGGAAACACACTTTGCTCCACAAAACATCACATTTGCGGGGAAATGGGTGGCTTACAGATTATTTTCCTCATACTCCTCCGATGCTTGCGGGGTTGCCATCCTCGTTAAGCGCCATGTGCCCTTCGTGCCGCAGGGAGAGCTCGTAGATCCACAGGGAAGATATGCGATAGAGGTTGGGAGCTGATACTTTCACGTTGGTGAGTTGCTACAGCCCAAATGTAGACACACCAGACTTCTTCACTGTCCTATGGGGTAAAATATTGGCGCTAGGCACCACACACGTCATCTGGGGGGAGATTTTAATGTAGCCTTCGACCCTGGCATGGATAGATCCACGGCGCTGTCGCATCATTCCAATCGCACGCAGGCAACGATGCGGGGGATCATGGAGGAGGGAAGACTAATCGATACTTGGCGTCACATGCACCCACAATCCACGGAGGGCACGCACTTTGTGTCAAGCGCGGCATCATGGGCACGGATAGATTTCTGCCTAACATCCAGAGGCCTAGGGCCGTCCATTAGAAGAGTAAGCCACCTGCCGCGCACATATTCAGACCACTCACCAGTACACCTTATGCTTGATTTGATGGGGGGGGGAGCAAAGCGGGTGTGGCGACTGCAGCCCACAGCATTGCTGGACGCGGTGTTTCATGCCGAACTGGAGGAGGAAATTCGGCTTTTTTTTCAGAGAAATAAAGGATCTGTGGACTCGGTGGAGACTATATGGGAAGCATTTAAGGTCACGATCAGGGGTGTGTGCATATCAAAAAGCTTTGGAGTGCTCCGAGATATTTGAGGGAGACTCCAGAGATTAGAAAGAGAGCTGAAGACACTGGAGGTGCAGATGACTCAGGAAGCCAGAGGACAGGCACAAGTAGAGTTCAGGGACAAACTATCGGAATACACAGACACAGCAGATCGTGAATCCAAGTTCTTGGGGAAATACTGGAAGGCTCGTAGATACGGAGAGGGAGAACGCCCGGGAAGGGCGTTAGCGGAAGCCATACAGAAACCTAAGTTCTCCAACTATATTCTTGAAATAACAGACCTGAAGGGGGAAATGTGCCGGGACGAGGGGATGGTGCAGGATATATTCGTGGACCATTATGCTAAACTGAATGCGACACAGCGCGGAGACCCCTTAGAATTTGAGACGTTCCTGGGAGATGTTGCATTGGGATGGCTGGAAGATCACCATCGAGAGTTCCTATGCGCCCCGTTTGAGATAGACGAGGTCCGTGAGGCAATAATGCAGCTGAAATCCGGGAGGGCGCCGGGTCTCGATGGACTCCCTGCTGAATTTTATAAAACGTACGTGGATATTATGGCCCCTATACTGAAAGAACTCTATGAGGAGGCCTTTTAGGGCGGATCACTACCCCCTTCCATGTGCGAAGCACTGATTACGTCGATCCTAAAGCCTGGCAAGGAACCACAGTTTTGTACCTCCTACAGGCCACTATCGCTTCTTAACTGTGACACCAAGATATTGGCAAATCTCATGGCGAATCGAGTCCTTCTCCTCATAGGCAAGCTGGTCCTGCCGGATCAGGCGGGCTTCCTTCCAGGGAGGGCAACCTTGCATAATCTTCGTACACTGTGTTCGGTTTTACAGAATGTATCGCCGGAGCTCCCGTTGGCTGCGGTGTTCCTAGACGCTACTAAAGCTTTTGACTCAGTTGAATGGGATTATCTATTTGGTATTATGCTCCGCATGGGGTTTCCCCCGGGATTTGTGTCATGGGTGCAGCTGCTCTACCGAAGACCCACTGCTAGGGTGCTCGTTAATGGTCGAGTTTCGCCTGCCTTTCCCGTTACAAGAGGGACTAGACAGAGATGCCCATTGTCCCCCCTCCTGTTCGCCCTCGCGATCGAACCCTTGATGTGCAGACAGCGACAGCATCACAACGACAGAGCGCTCCGATGCCCCCTACGGCAAATATTGATTTCAATGTACGCTGATGATCTGACTTTGTATGTTCGAGACCCCCATACTAACCTCAACCCCCTATTACGTGAATTTAAAATCTTTGGGAAAACTCTCTGGAATCCATATTAACTGGGAGAAATCGCAAGTATTTCCCTTGACATCGGCAGCGGTCAAATTCCCACTGGACTATCCGCTTGCGTGGTGCGACACAGACTTGAGATATTTGGGGATTCAGGTCTCGGGAGATAGAGAGGAAATGATTTGCCTAAACTACGGCACTGCCATGAGTCGGCTTACTGACAATGTCACTCGCTGGATTGCCTTGCCCCTGTCAATGGCAGGTCGAGCCTCACTGATTACGATGGTGATATTGCTGCAGTTTTTATACCTATTTCTCAATCTCCCTTACCATCCGGGACGGTTCTTTTGTAAAACACTGAGATCCGAGCTTATACGACTATATTGGGGTGGTAGGAGGCCGCGGGTACAGTGGAAGGTGCTTACCAGACCCGCACTGAGTGGAGGATTTGACATCCCGGACTTTGAGCTATACCATGCCTGCGCCCAAGCCCACTACGCCTACTACTGGGTGCATCCGCCGGCATGCATGCCAGAGGTAGCGGCGGAGCACTGGTTGGCAGACCCGATTCCCCTAGATGGAATGATACATGCACTCTCTTGCTCTCGAAACACTGCGCCAACTACAATCACAAGCACTGTGGACGCATGGCAGTATGTTATGAGGACCCTGGGGATATCGACCCTTTGCTCCCCGATTTTACCTCTGACGTATGACCCCCGACTGTCACTGCTGCAAGAAACAGGTTTCAGACACTTATGTGCCCGAGTGAGTAGACGAACCTGGGGAGATCTATTTTGTAGTGGTAAATTTTGTACGTCTGCTCAATTTTTTGGTGCCACACAACACACCCCTTTAGAAATGTTTTGGTATGTAAGATTGCGACAGGGCATGCAGGACATTCTCCCGAGCTTTCCGCAGGAGCCAGAGATACTAAAGCCACTGCACCAGATGTTACAGAGCGTGAGTCCTGGGCACTTAGGTGCCGATTACGATCCTGGAAAAAAATTCCCCGTACGACTCGTATCCGGTCTTTTTACCGTACGAATCGTACAAGTGCCGTAAAAACTGCCAAGTACGATTCGCATGGGAAAAAGTCCATACGAATCGCATTGGGAATTATTCCCCACACGTCCTCGGGTCGGAAAATGTGTCCGACACATCCTCGGACGATTTACCGTACAAATGTGAAAAGTGAAGTCCGACCGCGCTAGTACGATCCATCCCGTGCGTCCGATGTTACAACCGGATGGAAAAAACACTGTCCGCACCGAACTCCCATAGCAACCATGTAGACATGTGCCTGCATACGCACCCAACACTCCCCCCAGCCCTCCTATGTACGAGTCGAATCCCCACCCGTGTATGTACACCCGTGTATGTACGAGATGTACCCCCACCCCTGAATGTACACCCGTGTATGTACACCCGTGTATGTACGAGACGTACCCCCACCCGTGAATGTACACTCATGTATGTACACCCGTGTATGTACACCCGTGTATGTACGAGACGTACCCCCACCCGTGAATGTACACTCGTGTATGTACACCCGTGTATGTACACCCGTGTATGTACGAGACGTACCCCCACCCGTGTATGTACACCCCCGTACGTACGGCCCGTACCCCCACCCGCGTATGTATGGAGCGTACCCCCACCCCAACCGTGTATGTATGACCCGTACCCTCACCCGCGTACGTATGGAGCGTACCCCCACCCCAACAGTGTATGCACGACCCGTACCCTCACCCGCGTACGTATGGAGCATACCCCCACCCCAACAGTGTATGTACGGACCGTACCCCCACCCCAACCGTGTATGTACGGCCCGTACTCACATCCGCGTATGTATGGAGCGTACCCCCACCCCAACAGTGTATGTACGACCCGTACCCTCACCCGCGTACGTATGGAGCGTACCCCCACCCTAACAGTGTATGTACGACCCGTACCCTCACCCGCGTACATATGGAGCATACCCCCACCCCAACAGTGTATGTACGGACCGTACCCCCACCCCAACCGTGTATGAACGGCCCGTACCCACACCCGCGTATGTATGGAGCGTACCCCCACCCCAACAGTGTATGTATGACCCGTACCCTCACCCGCGTACGTATGGAGCGTACCCCCACCCCAACAGTGTATGTACGGACCGTACCCCCACCCCAACCGTGTATGTACGGCCCGTACCCACACCCGCGTATGTATGGAGCGTACCCCCACCCCAACAGTGTATGTACGGACCGTACCCCCACCCCAACCGTGTATGTACGGCCCGTACCCACACCCGCGTATGGATGGAGCGTACCCCCACCCCAACCGTGTATGTACGGCCCTTACCTTCACCCGCGTATGGATGGAGCGTACCCCCACCCCAACCTTGTATGTACGACCCGTACCCTCACCCGCGTATGTATGGAGCGTACCCCCACCCCAACCGTGTATGTACGGCCCGTACCCACACCCGCGTATGTATGGAGCGTACCCCCACCCCAACAGTGTATGTACGACCCGTACCCTCACCCACGTACGTATGGAGCGTACCCCCACCCCAACATTCTAAGTACGGAGCGCACCCCAGGCCCCAACACCAGCACATTCACCCAACATCACGCATGTACGAGTCGTACCAAGCCAGACACAAGGACAGCACTGTACAACAAAATTGCCAAAGTACACACCGTACACACGCTAAAAACGCACGTACACAACCAGGACAAAGCAAAACAACACAAGAATACACAATTCGAATGGCACAAAGCCACAAAACATGTCCAACAAGCACAAATACAACACATTCACTGACCTGAAACTGCCAAATTCTCAAACAGAGGCCCAAAACACAACCACTCCTTATAACACACTCACCCAAAGTTCAAACACAGCCACACCCACCAATAGACAAATAAAAAGGGCCAACAGACACAAACCATGAGCCTTTGCAACAGACTCACTGCTGCCAGACCCCACAGACAACCTACAGCACTATACTTGAACCTTTACTACACCTTACACTTGCACACCTTCACACACCCACCTTCACAAACACCCCCTCATCACATTCACACACACACCTGCACAACCACACCCACACACCCACAACCATCCACACCCACTCCCCCCACAACCATCCACACCCACACCCCTCACTATGCCCATTAACAAGAATCCAAAGTTCACTAGCCAAGAGTTGGAGGTCCTTGTCGACGAAATCCTCAGAGTCGAGCCACACCTCTTTGGAACATTGGTCAGACAGACCAGCAATTCCCAAACAACAGCCATGTGGCAGAGGATTGTCGATGCTGTGAATGCTGTTGCATCCACCAGAAGGACCAGGCATGAATGCCAAGCCAGGTGGTACGATCTGCGGAGGAGGGTCCGAGCCAAAATGACCGACGAACACAACCAGGCCAACATCACTGGAGGAGGGCCGCCCCGCAGACCCGTACAATACCATCCCTGGGAGGAGAGGGTGATAGCCATACTGCCGGTGGTGTCAGTGGACGGAGTAGAAGGACTCCGAGAGCCGGGTGAGTACACAAACAACTCACCTCACATGGGGGGAACGTCATCCACAACCAAACTCACAATCAGGCACGCAACCACCCCAAGCTATCGCATGACTCAACCACACTCCATGAACAGGCACATGCCACTAGCGCCACCATGCCCCATGCACCCAGCTGGACAATGCCTAGTCACAGGCCACAGAAAACACCAACACAAGACACGGTAAGCCGGATGGCGGGAGTGTGGGCCCCAAAAATCACATAGTGCAACTCAGAAGCAGACAACAATGCCCTCTGCCCATATGGCCTAGGTCACAGCCAGACAAACAGTGTGTCCCCACACAGGAAAGACTTGCCAGCAAATGGCGGACGCCTTGCATTAAGACATGGGGGTGAAGTCACGTTTTTGCACATGACAGCAGCTAATGAACAGCCAACACTGTGAAAGAGTGGCAGCACACACCACCACAGCAGCAGCGCAGACACAGACACTACAACCAATGGGTGCCTGGAGATCAGAAACAAACTCACATCAACAAGCCAAGGGCCATTCAAAGATCTGCAAAAAGTGTGTGCCTAGGAAGCTGGGCTGAGGTGACAGAGGGTGACACACAGACGGAGGGAGAGGGGGAGAGAGAGGGAGGGAGACACAGGGAGACGGACAGAGGGAGGAGGCTGACACAGGGAGGGAGGGAGAGGGGGACAGAGAGGGAGTGAGAAAGGGACACACAGGGAGACCAATTCAGCCTTGTGGGGTGTGGGAATGTCTGCTCGTCAGCAGGTGGACTGCGTGCATGTAGACAAGGGTGGCCAGTGCCTGAATCCCCCTCTCTTCTCCATGGCAAAACACTGGGCCATGTCTCAACCTGTGCACCAGCACAACGCCAGCTAGCTGCATTATATAAGTGTGTGGAACAACTCCATGTGCCCACGTACAGTGCAACACGGAAGGCGCCAATGCATGGCTCGCCACACCTGCTCACTCCACTGCTGACTGTAGTCACAATTGACGCAGCAAGTAAGACTGTGCCACACATAGGTAAAGTCTCAAAAGCTGGGGACAAGGGACATACCCATGCACAAGTGCACTGTGAGTGGAATGCAAGACATATCCAAATTCCCAGAGGAAATGTGCCAAATTAGAAACAAATGAAACATGGATGTTGCATTGAACAAAATTAACATTGTCTCTCTCACACACAGGTCAATGTTGTGGATCACCCCCCAACACTGGGGGGGAAGACTCACAGGACCCGGCTCTGCGGGATGACGGACCCACCGGCAGCGACGACTCTCACCACTCTGTGGACGACCCCGACCAACCTGGCCCCTCTGGTGTCCAACCACCTGCAGCACCTGCGTCAGGTACAACTGGGCAATCCACCACCCCCACTCCTGCCACATCCCAGGAGACACCCAGGATCCCTGCCCCACCACCACAACGCAGCCAGGCTGACCAGGAGGAACACGGTGTACCGGACACCCAGGAGGAGGCAGGCGACAACGCTAATGCCACCCCTCAGGGGTCCCGGAGACCCGATGTGCCCACAAGGGCAGGCTTGGTGCAAGTGGGCAGGGGTGGTGGGAGTGGAGGACGGCGGAGGCGTGAGCCTGACCAGTTGGCTGCGGAACCGGTATATTCCCATGTCAGAAACATCCTGGACACATACCGGCAGGACACCACGGGCATGGCCCAGGTTGTGTCCATCCTCGAGGAGATCAAGACCCAGCAGGCCCAGCAACATGCGGAGCAACATGCCTGTCTACTGCGACACCAAGGGAGGATGGAGGACAGACAGGCTGAGCTCGTGACGGTGTTCACGGGAATTCACCGTACACTCCGTCGGATAGCCGACAACATGGGCAACCCTCCCTGTGCCACCAGGCCAAGAACATCACCACCCACAGGGAGGGATCAGGAGGAGGAGGAGACATCCGACGGAGCATCCCAAACATCGTTACGGCCTGCTTCTGAGGGTTCCCGCAGGAGGGCGGGTCGTCCACGGAAAAGACCGTGAGGGTCGGCACAACAGCACCATCTCCCAGGACACCTGGCCTGGCACCTGGCCCACTGGACCAACAGCAGCACATTAGCAAAAGACATTCTCTGCCACATGGACTTGCTGGTCACTGTCTGACCAATGTTGACAAAGACCTCCTGAGGCGGAAAGCCGGGAGTTTTTACTTGAGACTTATTTAAAAAATTGTCTGTTTGTTTTGTGTTTGCCTGAACCTCGCTCCCCCCCTGGGCATTTCAAATATGTTTGGCCTACCTGCAGTTCCCGCACAGCGTCTTCATCGCTGCCTCGGGTCTGCATTCGCTCCTGCCATCACTTCCTGGAACTCCCCGGGAACTCCCCAGGACACGCCCACGAGCGCTGGGCGCGCCCCCTGCAATCGTCAATTGACTATTTAACGCGCATCTCGCACTCGCGCTCTGCATTATCAGCAACCTCGTGAGGCGGAAAGCCGGGAGTTTTTACTTGAGACTTATTTTAAAAATTGTCTGTTTGTTTTGTGTTTGCCTGAACCTCGCTCCCCCCCTGGGCATTTCACATTTGTTTGGCCTACCTGCAGTTCCCGCACAGCATCTTCATCGCTGCCTCGGGTCTGCATTCGCTCCTGCCATCACTTCCTGGAACTCCCCGGGAACTCCCCAGGACATGCCCACGAGCGCTGGGCGCGCCCCCTGCAATCGTCAATTGACTATTTAACGCGCGTCTCGCACTCGCGCTCTGCATTATCAGCAACCTCGTGAGGCGGAAAGCCGGGAGTTTTTACTTGAGACTTATTTTAAAAATTGTCTGTTTGTTTTGTGTTTGCCTGAACCTCGCTCCCCCCCTGGGCATTTCACATTTGTTTGGCCTACCTGCAGTTCCCGCACAGCATCTTCATCGCTGCCTCGGGTCTGTATTCGCTCCTGCCATCACTTCCTGGAACTCCCCGGGAACTCCCCAGGACACGCCCACGAGCGCTGGGCGCACCCCCTCCCTTCCTTCTCCTGCCTATAAACAATGTTGCTCCACCGGACGCGCAGCGGACGAGCGCAGCGAGGTGCGCCGAAGGCGCGCCTAAGGCAAGCCCGTCTGCGCCCGTCCGCGTCCGACCGGGGCTCGGGGCCAGTCACTCTGCCCTTCCTGTTCTTGTAACTCAATATTCTTCTGCGGACATTCTTAAGCTGCACGCCGCCTGGCCGCTGGCCTCCACTACATATTCGCAGCTTAACCATCTGGGGTTAGCCTGTACTCGTCGCTCCTTTCCCGAGTTAGTTGCTCGCACACACTTCCCCTCCCCTCAAATCTCTCCTCACCCTTCCTCCCGGCGCCCGCTCCCCAATCTGGAACTCAAAGTATGTTACCTTAATACCCGTTCATTCGCAAAGCATCAGACAGAAATCTTTCACCTCCTCGACACTGACAGTCCCGATATTCTATTTCTTACTGAAACTTGGTTGCACCACGGCTCCTCCCCTGACATTCTGGCCGCCATTCCTCCTGGCTACTATATTGTTCAAAGCAACCGGACTTCCGGTAAACCTGGAGGTGGCGTAGCAGCCATTATCAAACATCCTCTCAGGTTTTCCGTCGTCACCACTTCTTGCATCCCCCAGGTTGACTGTCTTGTTGTCAGATTGGATTCCTCTGCACCGCCCCTCATTTGTGTCTTAGTTTACCGTCCCCCTCAATCTATGCCAGACTTTCCACCCTTGTTTGGAGATTTTCTTTCCCAGATAACCATCAACAACTCCAAAATCCTTGTCCTCTGGGACTTCAATTATTGGCCTCTGGATGAGAAGGAAAGCGCCTGCTCGGCAGCCTTCTCTGAGCTATTGCGTAGTCTAAATTGGTGCCAACATGTCAATACTGCCACTCATACCAGAGGACATATTTTGGATCAGGTCTGGACCTCCAATCTTGTGATATCGGCCCTTCTCATCTCGCCATGTGCCTGGTCCGACCATTTTTCCATTGCTTTCTCTCTCAAAATCTCCACTCCCCCAAGCAATTCCCTTGATTCCAACCATTCCGCCCGTAATTGGAACAAAGCGGACATTGACCACTTCTTTCATCTACTCAGGACTTCCATCCCTTTGGAATCCGACTCTCTGGACATTCATGCTCAGAACCTAAATCTCTGGCTTGAGTCTGCCAGCGACGTGGTTGCCCCCCTCAGACGGATCAAACTCAGACGTCTTCATGACGCACAAAAATGGTTCTCTGAGGACCTTAAAGACTTAAAACTCGGCCTTAGGCAAGCCGAGCGCCAGTGGCGTAAAGATTACTCCTCTGCAGCTAGGGCAGAGTTGTTGTCCCTTCTTAAAGGCTATAAATCCGCCATCGCGTCTGCTAAAACTTCACACTTCTCCAATAAAATCATGGAGTCAGCCAATAAAGCTAAAAACATCTTCGCGATCGTCGAGGAACTATCCCATCCTGACAGAGTGTCCATCAAACCCCTCCCTTCCCAGATGCTCTGGGATTCCCTCAATCACTTCTTCATTGAGAAGATTGAAAAAATCAAAAACAGCATCCAGGCACCGCCCCTCCCTTTCCCTTCCCTGTCTCCAGTTTCCCCTTGTGTAGACCCCTTTCCTTCCCCTCCCCTTTCGCGGATCCCTGCCATCACGGAATCAGAGTTTCCCGCTCTCCTCAGTAAAGTCTCCTCAGGATCTCCCACTGACTGCTGCCCCCCCAAGATCTTATGCAAGGCCTTCTCGGCCTGCCCCGTCCCCCCTTTGGCTCTTCTGAATTCCTCCCTCACCTCTGGTCAAGTCCCCTGCATTTTTAAGACAGCAGAAGTGGTACCTATTTTAAAAAAACCGACTGCCGATCCAACAGTTATGAGTAATTTTCGCCCCATCTCTCTCCTTCCCTACCTCGGGAAGGTACTAGAGACCCATGTCACTAACATCCTGAGCTCCCATGTCGAGCGATCCCATTTTCTCGATTCCCAACAGGCCGGATTTAGGCCTGCTCACTCCACCGAGATGGTCATACTTTCCGTTATGGAAGCACTACGAAGAGGAGCCGACTCTAACATCTGCCAGGCCCTGGTTCTCCTAGACTTGTCGGCCGCCTTTGACACGGTCGACCATGTGATCCTGGTCGACCGTGTCAGACAGGCCGGGATCGAGGGTACTGCCCTTGATTGGGTTCGCTCGTTTCTCTCCTGCCGCCAACAAGCGGTTCGTCTGTCACAGTTCTCTGCAGATAAGGTTGACTTGACCTGTGGTGTGCCTCAGGGATCCTCCCTGTCCCCTCTACTCTTTAATCTTTACCTCACTCCTTTGATCAGCTCTCTCCGAGATAAAAATGTCTCCGCATTTAATTATGCGGATGACATTCAATTAGTCTTTAACATCGACTCCTCGGACCAGTCAGTTGCTGATTTTCAAACTACCCTCTGTCACATCAGTAATTGGATGGGGGCAAACCATTTGAAACTGAATCCCGACAAGTCCGAACTGGTTCTTGTCGGTGGCCCTTCCAATCCTTGGAACTCTAACTTCTGGCCCGTCAGTCTGGGTTTGCCTCCCTGCCCTTCTACCTCGGCTAAAAGTCTTGGAGTTATCATCAGTAAAGACCTTTCTATGAAACCTCAGATTAATGCCACTATCTCTGCCTGCTTCTTTCAGCTGCGCAAAATCCGCAAAATTGCTCGCTTTCTTACTACTGAAGCTCTTACTCTGGCCCTCTTAGCCCTAGTCATTTCCAGAATCGATAACGCTAATTCTCTATATGTAGGCATCCCCGACTATCAACTCAAACGCTTGCAACTTGTTCAGAATCAGGCAGCCCGCCTCATTTTCCATCAACCTAGGCACTGTCATACTCGCCCCTTGTTAAAATCTTTGCACTGGCTCCCTGTCTCTGAACGCTGCAAATTCAAGCTGGGGTGCCTCATTTTCAAATCTTTGGCTGGTCTTAGCCCCGTGTTTATTTCTTCTCTCATTCACCCTTATGTTCCTACCCGCAATCTGCGCTCGGCCCACCAGGCTCTCCTCAAAGTTCCCAGAGTTAAGCGCAAGAAATGGGGCGGTCTTAGATTCTCGTTTCTTGCCCCTTCTTTTTGGAACACTCTTCCCTTGGATATAAGATTGGCCCCATCTTATACTCACTTCAGATCTCTTCTTAAGACTCACCTTTTCCGTTTTGCTTACAACTAACTTTTCCCTCTTTTCTTCCTTGCTCTTCTCCCTTTCTCTATCTCCCCCCTCTCTTCCTTCCCTTTCCTCCTCAGGTAGCTGCTTATCCTAGCGCCAAGAAACCGCATGGTGAACGTCGCGCTTTACAAATTTCTTTTACATTACATTACATTACAAAGACTGTGGCATGGACTCTGAGGATTTCCAATGGCAAGGACACCAACTCCCCTAGTGAACTTTGGATTCCACACACCCGGAAAGCCCCTCATGTCATACCCCCCCACGTACCCCAACAAAAATAAAAAGTTACACGATAAAGAGATGATGCCTACATTTTGCATTATTACCTTACATGTGTCTTGTTAAGTCTAACCATGCCTGAGTTCTCATATGACTTCAACCATCCACACCCTGGGGCCTGAGTCTGGCACAGGACACACATGGGTCACAATGTATTAGGCAACACAGACATGGAGCACCATACACACCCGTGATGGGCCCAACCAGCTGAGGGGGTGGCCGCACAACCGTGCCGACAGACATGTTGAGTACAGCGACAGCCATTCGCAGAGGTCAGGGATCATGTGGAGTGTCCTGGGGGGCACCCAGGTATGTGTGGACAGGTGGCAGAACCATGTCCTGCAAGCTTGAGTCAGGTGGATGCAGAGAATGGTGGTGAAAAGAAGAGCCTTCACAGGTTTCTTTAAGGTTTTCTTGTAGATTTATTAATGGTACAGCATCCCAGCAGGGAGCAACTTCTCATACATCCAATGGCTCTCTTCAACTGTCCCCACTTAGAATCTTCCCCATGTCATTCTACAAGTAACTAGGTAACAGTCCATGACATCTCCTGGCTGGAGATCTCTACATATCTCCCTTTTATACAACAACAAATACAGTGTAAACACTATTATGGAAATACAGAAGGATCAATAAATTCAACATATTTGTTTCTCTAATAATACATTATATAAATGCAAAATCAAAATTAACATTTTTACTTTCTAATTATATTACCAGAAAACATCTTATAACCTTTGTACATTGCAAACATAAATAAAAATGCTATTTCCAATTTATGGCATTAGGAAACATAAATCAATATTCTTATTTCCCAACTTATGTTTCCAGGAAACATCCTATGGTCTTTGTACTTTGCAAACGTTTCCTAAACTCCACATCGTATCATCTTCCAATATCACGATATTGGACTTCACGCCTTTGATTTTTAAAGGTCCCAAATATTTACCTTCACCCTTACGGACCCATTCATTCTTCCGCACCACAACCCAATCACCAACATGCAATGTCATATGCTTAACTCCCTTTCTAAAATTATAAGTGTCTTTCATCTTCCGTTGACCCACTTCCACTTTCTTCAACACTTCCTCACGATCAATCCATATCTTATCCTTCTTATATAACCAAACAGGACATTCCTTTTTCCCTGGTTCTCTACCTTTAAGGGACACAAAAGGGGCTATTCCAGTACTAGAATGAGGGGTAATCCTATGAGCCCACATCATTTTTTGCAACTCCTCCCTCCATGACAAACCATTTGCAAGGGATAACTGAATGTTTTCCATTATTATTCGGTTAACCCTTTCCACCAAACCGTTAGCTTGAGGTCTAAAGAGAGCTACCTTTTCATGAACAATGCCCATTGTTGCAAGATACTCTTGCATCTCCCTTGAAACAAATTGCACACCATTGTCGGTCACTATACTGCCTGGTATACCTTCCTCCAGAAAGATTCCCTCAAGGAATTTTATTACGTTACCAGTATTGATTTCACCCATTGTCCCTATCGTGAACCATTTAGAGTGATAATCTACTAAGACTAAAATGAACTTATCTCTTAACCCCAACTTGTTCACTGGCCCTATAAAGTCCATGGCTAACTTCTCCCACGGTCTTGATGGAAATTTCGTACACTCCAATGGGGGTTGACGTACCACTTTAGACTTGTCACTGTTTAAACAAATTTGACAATTTTTTACTAAAGCTTCAACTTCTGAATCTACACCAGGCCACCAAAAAGATTCCCTCACTCTTCGTTTTGACATTCCTTGCCCAGGATGACCTTCATGAATTATGTTAAGAATATGTTTCCTCACATCTTTAGGAGGTACAACTTGCCATCTTCTCATAACATTTCCGTTACTCAGGCTTAACTCTTCTCTAATTTTGAAAAATTCCACAAGTTCCAAATCCTTGCAGTCTTCAGAATTCCAACCATTAATGATCTTACCTCCTACCTTCCTTAATACAGGGTCATTTTCCATAGCTTTGCTCCATTCTTCAGGCAATAAAGCAACAACATCAATCTTACTAATAAAGTCAGTATTTGTGTTCACACAAATCTCATCAGACTTCACATCAAGAGGCATCCTTGATAAGTAATCAGCGACTACATTCTTTACTCCTTTAACATATTCGATCTCATAATTAAATTCTAAGACAGACAATAGCCATCTAGAAATTCTTGGGGTTATACTCCCTTCTAACCCTCTTCCACCCTTGAAGATGTACAACAATGGCTTGTGATCAGTTCGTACTTTGAAAGGGAGACCCCATAGGTAAAACTTAAAATGGCACATCGCCCAACAACATGCCAAGGCTTCTCTTTCAATTACTGAATATGACTTTTCAGCACCTTGTAATCTCCTTGAAGCAAAACCAATGATCCGCTCCTCCCCACCGATAATTTGAGATAACACTGCTCCAACACCAACTCCACTCGCATCTGTAGTTAAAAAGGTTTTAGCACTCACATCAAAACGTCCTAAAGTAGGTGCTTCAGATATTTTCCTTTTTATAAGATCAAAACTTTCTTTACAACTTTTTAACCATTCAAAGAGAATATTTTTTTTCATAATTTCTCTTAATGGTTCAACAATCTCAGTAAAGCTATTTACGTATTTTGAACAACAATACTCCGCTAATCCCAAAAAGGATCTAAGCTCATCCTTATTAGTTGGTTCAGGAGCCATTGTAATAGCATCAACAATACTTTTCTTAGGTCGTATTCCCTCTGAACTCACCTCATGCCCCAGATATTCAACCTTTTCCTTTCTCAATTGACATTTTTCCCGTTTGATCGTCAGATTATATTTTTCTAACCTTTTCATCACTTCCTCAAACAACTTATCATGATCTAATAAATCAATCCCAGCAATCAAGATGTCGTCTTGGAAACACCAAATCTTCTGCATATCACCAAAAATGTTCTTCATTGCCCTTTGAAAGACGGCTGAAGCCGACGCCAAACCAAAAGGCATCCTCTTGTACCTGTATGCACCAAGAGGTGTAGCAAAAGAGGTCAAATGCCTGGATGATTCATGTAGCTTAATCTGATGGTAAGCGGCAGACATATCAAGGACACTAAAAATCTTGCCCTCACCCATTGTTGACAACATCTCCGATATATTAGGCAAGGGTTCTCTGTCTACCCAAATGTTTTTGTTAAGATCTCGTAAGTCTATGCAAAGACGAATTTTGTTTCCATCCTTAGGGGCAATCACAATCGGAGCCAACCAATCAGAAGCCTCAATTGGTTCTATGATGCCTTGCTTCAACAAATTATCTATTTCCTGACGTAAAGGTTCTAGCATGAGGTTAGGGACATTTCTCACCTTATGGACAACAGATTTGGCATTTTCTTTTAAAATAATTTTATGTGCAAATCCCTTCAATAATCCTAACCTAGAACTAAAAACATTAGGATATTTTTCAAAAATCTTTACATCATCATTTACATTATGGACATTACATTTTTCCAATACCATAACCGGTTCTTTGGCATTAGGATTGATGATGATATTTAGATCCTTCTGATGGCGCCATCCTAGAAGATCTGAGCCATAATCTGTGATATATATTCTGCCCCTAACTACCTCACCCTTAAATTTTAAAGACATCCAAGCCATACTTAGAATTTCAATCCTTTTCCCCGCATAACCTACTGCACGTATATCAGGGTTTTGCATGACAAGACCACTGCCCCCAGGCCAATTATTTTCAAAGGACTTATTTGATATTAGAGTATATAAACTCCCCGAATCAGCCAACACTCTTATCTCTTTTTCGTTGATCAAAATATTACAATGTGGCTTTTCTAGCTTATCAGTACTTTCCATCTTTATATTGGGCGTATGTCCCCCAAGGCTTTCTTTTATATCCCATCCTCGTTGCCATGAAAAGAAGAGCCTTCACAGGTTTCTTTAAGGTTTTCTTGTAGATTTATTAATGGTACAGCATCCCAGCAGAGAGCAACTTCTCATACATCCAATGGCTCTCTTCAACTGTCCCCACTTAGAATCTTCCCCATGTCATTCTACAAGTAACTAGGTAACAGTCCATGACATCTCCTGGCTGGAGATCTCTACATATGGCCTGGCCAACGTTGGATGCATGGGGATGGCACATGTCACAATACCCACACAGTCATGGACATCATGCACAATACACAGTCTAATCCCACACAAACAGCTTGCATCTTGCTACTCGACACATAGACACATAGCCACTATCACGGAAAACCATGCCAGACATGCCGTATGCACCATGGCAACACACCAGCATTGACTGAGAATAGGCACCTTGGAGGCATAGGGACACCTTTATAATTCATGTATTCGGGAATGCAGAGGCAACTCGGAGTACACATACACAGGTCATGTGGAGTAACATGTGGGTCCAACACTGGAACCCCCCTTCTGCAGCACAAATGCGTGATAGCCATGGAACTGGCACACAAGTGTCGCCTAACAGCTAAACACCCCCTGCTGCTCACGGAGAGGCTGCCATACACCATTGATCCTCTGATGTGGAAGTCCCACACCATGTCAATGTCAAGCCAATGCAAACCGTATGTGTCAGAGGGCAGTGTTACACACATTGATGCCATCATCACAATCCACTATCCCATCACAGATGACTGTCAACAAGTCTGACCATCTATTCAGGTGTACCCAGCTACATGTCATGTGTCCCATGGTGATGTGACATGTCTGCAGAGGAACCAAACATCGACAGGGGCAGTGTGCACACATCGTAAACAACTGCCACACCTAATACACCCCTGATGCATCCCTTACCCTAAGGAGACTTCCAAACGTGTCCGTGCGTGTAACGCTGAGTCAGCACACGATGACGTGTCCATGAGGAATAGCAGTGCCACAACAATGCAACCGGCAGACGGCATGTGCAGGTACCTGGGGATGAGAGACACACAAGTCAGCCACAAAAAGCACAGCCACTTGCATGTGCATGTACTCGACACATGTAAGGATGACAACATGCTAGGTCACAATTATGACTGGGGAAATACACTCATCACTGGCACCATCACTCGAGTGACATCCACACACACCTCTGACTCACGTGGCATACATGCAGATGGACACACACATCGCAACACATGCCACACGGGGACCAATGCGTGCACACTCAGACACTGGTACTCACCACTAAGCAAAGAAGTCGCGTATGAGCCGACTCCGGATGTCCTCTTGCGGAACCACATCCTCCACATCACTAGCCCCATTGCCAAGCCCTTCGTCCTCCATGGGTGGATGGTCCTGATCATCTTGATCCAGGATGAGTGGCACAGCTTTCTCAACTGCCATGTTGTGCAGCATGCAGCAGACCATGAAGATTTTGCAGACCTTCGCCGGGGCATATGGGAGGGCGCCGCCGGTCTTGTGGAGGCATCTGAATCGGCTCTTCAGGAGGCCAAATGTCCTCTCTATCACTCGCCTTGTCCGGCCATGGGCGGTGTTGTAGCGGAGCTGGGCCGGCGTGATGGGGTTGCGGAGAGGTGTGATCAGCCATGGCATGTTGGGATAGCCAGCGTCCCCTACATGGAAACCACATGGACATAAGTAGGACAGGAGAAGCGGTCGTGCTGGAAGTCTACGCAAAATACAGGACACAGAGTGTACCCACCAACAACACATGCTCGTTCGTTGCGCCTCATGATGTAGGCATCGTGTGCTGATCCTGGAAAACGAGCACAGACATGTGAAATCACCATGTTGGACAGACACACCACAAGGGCATTGATGGAGTGGTAGTGTTTGCGATTCCTGTACGCTACCTCCTGTGCCTGTGGTGGTACCAAAGCCACATGTGTCCCATCTATGGACCCAATGACATGGGGCATCCCTCCCAGGGCATAGAATCCACGCTTGACCCCAGTCAATAGTTCAGGAGTTGGGAAATGGATGAACTCATCCAGGTGAAGCAACATGGCCTCTAAGAAATCATGCAGCACACGGCTGAACATGCTCTGGGACATGCCACCAACATGAGCTATGGTATATTGAAAGGTACCCGTGGCAAGAAAATGTAGGGCTGCCATTACCTTCAGCTTGGGTGTCAGTGCCGTAGGAAACCTGTGCAGCGGTTGCAGGTGTGGTGCCAGCCTTGCCGTCAACTCCTCAATCAACGGTTGGGGGAAGCGGTAGCACCGTATACAGTCATTCTCCCGCATGTCAGCCAAGTCTGGAATTGGTCGGGGAAGAGGCGGCGCTCTGCAGTAATTTGGAAGTGACAAGGAAGAGTGAGTGCACTACACCAACAATTTATTTGTACTGAACACATGTTAATCTGTCAATACACATATGCTACATACGGAGTCAGGTATGTGCCACATGCCCTGGACACGTATGGCTGCCAGGTGTCACTCCTACCAAGACCCAGCTACACACGGAGATTGTGAACCTCCACATGCCATGGCATGGGATTAGCTGTGTCCCAGTGTAAGTGAACAGCCAGACGCAACACAGGAGTGACATACATCAACACATCAGCAGAAGTAGGATGTCGATTTCAGAGACAGGTAGCGGAACACTAGAGCCACAGGTCACATGACATTACACTAGGACAGCCCACACACCTTGCCAATAAGGTGTACATGTAATGACTCACCACACATACATTGAGAGGATGCAGACATGTCCTTGTTACGCTACTCTGTGTCCCATGCATACATACGCACCTCACATCCGATACCATATGTGGCCTGGTGTGCGTAACAGTGTGCCATGTCCATCTACACACAGACACATGTTGGTTGCTGCAATAGCTGATGCTTTTGAGGGAGCACCAACATCAAGCTAATGGGAACACACCACACATACATGACATAGACACATCGTGCACCGTGGGTAGTCACATGTCTGGTGTGGTAACCCCTGTAGCGGGCATCAGGGGACACTTGCGTGTGTTGTTGACTGTGCCATGCCAGTGACGCTCATCCCAAGTGTTCAGTACGACATGCACACATGTCAAAGGAGTTAAGGGCATGCCTGGCACATATTGCACCGTCACACATAACATCTGTACACATCTCATCATACATCTATTGCCTTCTCGACTCAGGAGTAATGTGCCACATCACAGCCTTTCACACCTGTGCCCCACACATGTAGTATTGCCCAGACAATGCCTTGATGTCCATCCATGGACAAGTATGTCAGCTCTATTCCTTCCTGTGTGCTGCCTGTCACCACTGTGATGTGTGAAAGGCACCGTACATTCGCTCAGAGGGCCTGTGTACGTTCCCTATCACTATGGGAGTGCTGCCGTATGCGTACCCATAGTGATAGTGAGCGTACGCACGCGTGTACGGTCCGTATCACTATGGGTATGCATACGCGAGCACACCCATAGTGATAGTGAGCGTACAGGCGTGTGTACGGTCCGTATCACTATGGGTGTGCTCGCGTATGGGTACCCATAGTGTTAGTGAGCGTACAGGCGTGTGTACGGTCCGTATCACTATGGGTACGCATTTGCGAGCACACCCATGGTGATAGTGAGCGTACAGGCGTGTGTACGGTCCGTATCACTATGGGTACGCATACGCGAGCACACCCATAGTGATAGTGAGCGTACAGGCGTGTGTACGGTCCGTATCACTATGGGTGTGCTCGTGTATGCGTACCCATAGTGATAGTGAGCGTACAGGCATGTGTACGGTCCGTATCACTATGGGTGTGCTCGCGTATGCATACCCATAGTGATAGTGAGCGTACAGGCATGTGTACGGTCCGTATCACTATGGGTACGCATACGCGAGCACACCCATAGTGATATGGACTGTACACACGCCTGTACGCTCACTATCACTATGGGTGTGCTCGCGTATGCGTACCCATAGTGATACGGACCGTACACACGCCTGTACGCTCACTATCACTATGGGTGTGCTCGCGTATGCGTACCCATAGTGATACAGACCGTACACACGCCTGTACGCTCACTATCACTATGGGTACGCATACGCGAGCACACCCATAGTGATAGTGAGCGTACGGGCGTGTGTACGGTCCGTATCACTATGGGTACGCATACGCGAGCACTCCCATAGTGATACGGACCGTACACACGCCTGTACGCTCACTATCACTATGGGTGTGCTCGCGTATGCGTACCCATAGTGATACGGACCGTACACACGCCTGTATGCTCCCTATCACTATGGGTGTGCTCGCGTATGCATACCCATAGTGATACGGACCGTACACACGCCTGTACGCTCACTATCACTATGGGTACACATACGCGAGCACACCCATAGTGATACGGACCGTACACATGCCTGTACGCTCACTATCACTATGGGTGTGCTCGCGTATGCGTACCCATAGTGATACGGACCGTACTCACGCCTGTACGGGCCGTTGCTATGCATTTGGGGTGCCCTAGCGCCCCGGAACGCACCGTACCTGTGTGTGAAACTCCAAATTACATAGGGGACACATGGGGGAAAAGTATAAAGGCCTACATGCATGCTGGTTGTCATGGAGACCAAATTTAAAGTATGATTTTTTTTCTGCAGGTGCAAGCAGAAGTCAGTTTGAATGAATCTACTTTGTTGCAATGTGGTTCTGGAGTTGACATCATGCTCAAGAAAAAAAACAATTAAAACCCACTGACTGTGCTAGGTTTGAAGGGATTGGAGGAAACATAGGATGCAAATGTGAGTGACCAATCACTCTGTACTCCTGTGCATGAAACAGGCCAGCAAGGCAGATATAAGGCAGCCAGGTCCCATGAGGGAGCACTTGCCTGCACATCTTTGGATTCTACGACCCAGCTGCTGCTCCTGAGTCCCTGGAACCATGTCAAGGTCTGTGGAGAGGGCACAGCCTTTCACCCTGGAGGAGAACCTGGCATTGCTGGATGTGATCCTCCCACAGTACCCCCTGCTGTATGGGCGACGAGGGTATCAGGTGAGTGCAGAGTCTACTAGCACACAGACTGTGTCCCTTTTTTGTGACTGTGACTTCTGGCATTGTGTCCAGGTGTGACACACATGCAATGTACTGTAGGGGGGGTTCCAGGGGGGGGAATGCCTGATATCTCCCAGCCAGAGCATGCTGTGGTGCATGTCTGCCTTTCTCACTTGCATTGTGTTTACTGTGACAATCACTGCATGGTGCATGCCACATTCTGCCTGTCTTATCCTCCTGGGAATGTAGCCTCTACAGTCCTCATGTGATTATGTGGTCAGCCCAGTGTGACAGGTGACTGTACCCACAGATGTGTGTTAGTTCTGTGTACCTGTGCTGAGAGTGTCCACATGATGTGTTCGTACCCTGGACATCGGTGTGTGTGTAAGTCCCCTGTCATGTGGGTGGGTGCATATGTGGAGTGTAGCACCCGGGCTGCATGAGGGATGGATATACCCTGCCCATCTGATGTGAGCAGGGAGCAGTGCTGTGTGTCTGACGTGCAGAGCCAGCCCCACACCTGTGAGCCCCCCCGTCTAGTGGCACATGTGCAGAGTGAGGTTTGTCGCTGCATTTGGCAATGGCAGGTGAATGTCCTGTGCCTGTGTGTGTCTGTGTACTCTGCTGAGGTAGCGTCAGTGGCCTGTGGCATGTGACTGCTTAGAGGTGCTGCACATAATCCTGGTGTAGCTTGTGATGCACAGTGTGAGCCTGGATCATTGATTGTGTCATTGCCCTCATTCCACCTGTGTACTTTCAATGGCACGTACTGCTTTTGCCCTTCCCCAGAGGATCATGTCCCTATGACAAAGGTGCAATGCGTTGGATGCATACTATGCCTTGTTGTAAACAGCAAATTTGTTCTAATATGTGTCTCTGTGACATGTGCCAGGTGTATTGATGTAGTGTCACTTGTTCATCCTCACAGGTAGGCGCCTCTGCCAAGAAGCAGATCTGGATGAACGCCGTCAGTGCCGTGAGGAGGACGGAGGGTCGCAAGCGGCACCTGGCCCAGGTGAGAAAACGCTGGCAGGATATCCGGTGCTGGACGCGAAGGATCGCACGGGTCCTGCTGGGGGACTCACCTGAGACCCAAAAGAACCATGGGCGCCGCCGTCTGACCCACATCCACAAGCGTGTTCTGGCGGTGGTCTTTCCAGAATTGGACAAGCGCTTACAGCAGAAGCAGCAGCAGGAAGGGGGTAGGTACATGTGTGTTTGTTGTGTGTCACCAGCATTTGTAAGTGCACAGTTGCATGGATACACTGCAAGGGTTTAAAGGTGCTGTGCAGATCCGGTTACCCACAGTATAGCGGTGCTCTCTTGCCTCCCTTCCCCTCCTTGCAATGTGTTCCCTGGTCTGTGTGTAGTCACTCCTTCACAAGGTTATCTAGGCTGGCACTTTATCCACGTGAACAATGCCTGTAGCATCATGTGTAGGGGTGGTGTGTTACAGGTTTTGGGACCTTGCCTGTGCCCTGTCCAGTTCAGTACTTGTGGGTTCCATGTCAGTTGGCACTGATGCTGAGTCCAGACATGGGAGTTAGTCTCTCAAGTGTCATGCCTTACAGCACGCATGTCCTATGTTGTGGCCTGTGACTTGATGTGCATGGGTGTGCGATACGCATGGTGCAGGGATGGTGGCGTGTGTTGCAGTCATTCCCATTCAGGACCATGGAGTTGTGTGGCCACTACTGTCCCCTGGGGCATATTTTCCTAGGTGTCATGTGTGTCATCACAAAATGTGGACACTCTCAGTGTCTACAGCATAGGTTGTGCTCTGTGCCATTGTCCCCTGGCACCATGTACATTGACGTAAAATGTAGTACAAGTGTCCACTGTACAGCCTGACCTGATTTTCCTTGTTCATACTCACGGTGGCCAGTACCTGTGTGTCTTGTTACAATCATCTGATGATGACCATTTGTACATGATTATTTGGACAGGCGCACCTTGGGTATTTTGTGTCCAATCTTGCATTTATCCAGCCCATGTGTATTTCACCCAGACTAAGAGATGTAAGTGCTTCCTGTGTCTCAACAAATTGTCTCATGTAGGGGGTGGTTGGTGCGGGCAAAGCCTACATGTCAAAACCTGATATCTCCTTGCTAGGTCTGGCCAGTGTGTGATGTTTGTCTGGACATACACTCAAGGTGCAGTGAGCCAGTCATGGTGGGCATGTTTTCAGTATTACCTATGCAGCATGTGCCTCAAGTTCATGGATATGGTCCCTGCTCATCCCTATTTTCGGCAACGCTGTGTGGTGCAGATGCAGTGCTGGATTGTCCCCAGAGCCTGGCTCCTCTGTCAAAATCCATTTCATGTCATTTGCTATTGTGTCATGCTCTCCATAGTTTTTCAGTGGCATGGTGGGTCAACCAACTGTGTGTTGCATGCCCTACATATGAACCTTGTTTTGTAGATGTTACTCATCTTTCTCTTCAGGCTATGCACTGTAACCTATGTAGATTGGACTCATGTGACATATGTATACAGGTGTATGATTAATTGCTGTCTCTTCACCTTGCCCACAGCATCGTCGGGGGACACGGAGGGAGACATCAGCACAGACGGAGCGGAGGGACCGAGCACCAGTGCCAGCGGTGACATCTTGGCTGGCACATCGAGTGGAACTGAGGCGGAGGAGAGTGAGGCCGAGGACCTGTCCAGTGCCACCACAGAATATGAAGCTGACGGGTCCGAGGATGAGCTCTCCGAGTGGGCGGAGGCTGCACCAGCAGCTGACAGCGGCACAACATCTCTCCCCGCCCCCTCCATTGCCATCAGCCGCCTCCCACTTGCTCGTGTCCCTTCCCAGCGTGCCCGGTCACCACATGTCTCCTTCCTGCCAGGCACCGCACCCCCTGCCCCTGTCTCCACTGCTGCCGCCAATGCCGAGTCTGTGGACATCCAGCGGCAGTTGCAGGTTGGTCAGGCTGCGATGCTTAATGTCCTCCATGGCCACAGCCAAGTGCTGAACAACATGGAGGCATACTTGGAGGGCATTTTCTCATTGCAGGCTGACCAACGCAACTTGCTGAGGTCCATTGACTCGACACTGACTCCAGCAGTGGGTCTCCTGCAGCGCTTCGTCCAACCCCCTACCCCTGACCCATCCACACTTCCCACTCCCATGCCTGTCCCACGTACACCCAGACGTCAGCATGCACCCACCACAACAGACACAGGCACCACACCAGCAGGGAAGGTCAAACGCACACCTCCTGGCACGCACACACAGGGTGAAGTAGGCACACCCACTGGGTCGGGGGGCAAACGTAAGACACGCAGCCAGAGTGGGAGTCCGCATTCCACCAAATCCACTCCCTCCAAATCCCCTCCCCTCAGCTCTCCTGGCCACATATCCAGAAAAGACTCCTTCATGGCCGCTCTGTCCCTGAGCCCCACAGTGACACCACCCCGCAAGCGGTCAAGGGAGTCCCCGGTCAGGGTGGTTGAGTCCCCCCCTGTCCACACCCTCCCCCAGTGGCGCTGCGACCCATCCCTCTGACCCCCCCCCTCCTTGGGGCCTGTGGTTCCTTCGGGTGCAGGGGAGTCGCTGGAGGACCTTGCTAAGGTGTGCAGCGACATCCTGGCCTCCGCCTTTGGCACTGCCCCACCCCCTGTGGTGGAGTCCTCCATCCCTGCACCCACAACGCCTACCCTTCGCCCTCATGTCCCTGCGGTGCCTGGTCCTTCCCCCCCACATGATACCCCCCCCCTCTGGAAGACGAAGGAGTCTGACTGTGCAGGCAAGCTAGGGGACACGCGTCTCACTGTGTCCTCCACCTGGATTTGAACTTTGGATTGCCCTATGGGCATTGTACATTTTGAACTTTCAAGGGACAAACAGATTTTTGGATGCTGAATAAAGCAATTTCATTTTCCTTAGTACACTTCTGTCTGTCTGGTATTGCTGTTGGTAGACCTGCTCCATTATTTTGGGTGGTGATAATGTGTTGGGTGTGTGGGAATTGTAGTCTTGTGCTGGTCATAGGGTGGATCCTGGTATCTGTGTGCCATCACAAGCTGTTGGCTACATCGCTTTGTTCATGTAAGCAGTTACTGCATGGTGACATCGTCCCAAGGTGTGTTCCTTCCTCTGTGTAACCTGACATCTTCCCTGCAGGGTCATTCCAATATGTGGTGCTGAGCTGTGTCTACATTGGCTGGGTGTGTGACGGACTCGTTAGACTTGGGCCATGCATGCTGAGCGATGTCTCCACCTGCATCATTCGTGGCGTCCTTGGTGGTCACTGTACTTGTGTATGTAGACTGTTGTGGACATGTTTTCTTTTCGGCGCTATGCATGTGTATACTCCCAGCCTCGCACACATGTGGTACATGTACCACAGGATCTTTGTGCACCTGACTGACATTTGTGGCCATTGGATCTGTGAGTACTCCACCCTTTTCTTTGAAGGGGCACTGCTGTGAGTGTTAGGCACCCACCCCTCCTGTGTCTGGCCACTGCTGGGAGGACTCTGCACACACCCCTCCTGTGTCTGGGCACTGCTGGGAGGACTCTGCACACACCCCTCTTATGACTGGGCACTGCTGGGAGTGTTAGGCACCCACCCCTCCTGTGTCTGGGCACTGCTGGGAGTGTTAGGCACCCACCCCTCCTGTGTCTGGGCACTGCTGGGAGGACTCTGCACACACTACTCCTGTGTCTGGGCACTGCTGGGAGGACTCTGCACACACCCCTCATGTGTCTGGGCACTGCTGGGAGTGTTAGGCACCCACCCCTCCTGTGTCTGGGCACTGCTGGGAGGACTCTGCACACACCCCTCTTATGACTGGGCACTGCTGGGAGGCCTCTGCACACACCCCTCTTATGACTGGGCACTGCTGGGAGGACTCTGCACACACCCCTCCTGTGTCTGGGCACTTCTGGGAGGACTCTGCACACACCCCTCTTATGACTGGGCACTGCTGGGAGGACTCTGCACACACCCCTCCTGTGTCTGGGCACTGCTGGGAGGACTCTGCACACACCCCTCTTATGACTGGGCACTGCTGGGAGGACTCTGCACACACCCCTCCTGTGTCTGGGCACTGCTGGGAGGACTCTGCACACACCCCTCTTATGACTGGGCACTGCTGGGAGGACTCTGCACACACCCCTCCTGTGTCTGGGCACTGCTGGGAGGACTCTGCACACACCCCTCTTATGACTGGGCACTGCTGGGAGGACTCTGCACACACCCCTCCTGTGTCTGGGCACTGCTGGGAGGACTCTGCACACACCCCTCTTATGACTGGGCACTGCTGGGAGGACTCTGCACACACCCCTCCTGTGTCTGGGCACTGCTGGGAGGACTCTGCACACACCCCTCTTATGACTGGGCACTGCTGGGAGGACTCTGCACACCCCCCTCCTGTGTCTGGGCACTGCTGGGAGGCCTCTGCACACACCCCTCTTATGACTGGGCACTGCTGGGAGGCCTCTGCACACACCCCTCCTGTGTCTGGGCACTGCTGGGAGTGTTAGGCACCCACCCCTCCTGTGTCTGGGCACTGCTGGGAGGACTCTGCACCAAACCCTCCTATTTCAGGATATGTTCGCTTAAAACATACATGGGTGTGGGTTCGCTCCATGCATACGCGGGTGGGGGTACGGTCCGTACATACACGGTTGGGGTGGGGGTACGCTCCATACATACGCGGGTGAGGGTACGGGTCGTACATACACGGTTGGGGTGGGGGTAGGCTCCATGCATACGGGGTGGGGGTACGGTCCGTAGGTACACTGTTGGCATGGGGGGTACGCTCCATACGTACGCGGGTGAGGGTACAGGTCGTACATACATGGTTGGGGTGGGGGTACGCTCCATGCATACGGGGTGGGGGTACGGTCCGTACGTACACTGTTGGCATGGGGGGTACGCTCCATGCATACGGGGGTGGGGGTACGGTCCGTACATATCCGTACCCACGCTGTGGAATGCTTGTGCGGGCCGTACCCAGGCCTTTGCCACGTGGGTACAGCCGTCCCGCCATTGTTGGGGTGACGTAGGTGTGGGCGTGGTACGACTCGTACCCACGCTCTTAAGGCATGGGTACGGGACTACCTGTATTGTTGTGTTACCGGTTCGCGTCGTCAACCACTTCCGTTGTGGCGGACGCTGGCTTTGCTGGACACGCCCCCACCCCCTCGTAGTGACCAGGGCCTGGGGGTCAGGTATGTCCAGGGCATGTGTGCTGTGTGACTTTGGTAGGGGTTTTGTGGCCTGCCCCTGCCCCCCCCTTTCTCCCCTCCCTTTGTTGTTCTGACCTTCTGCGGCGTCTGCGTCGTAACCTGTAGAGGAGGTCGACTGCTATGAGGGCCGGGATGACACGTAGGTTCGGGTCCATGTCTGTCCGTCGCGTGCAGGTACTCCTTGTTCGCGTCGTCCTTATTTCCCGGCAGTTTTTGGCTGCCGGAAAATATTCTCCGTGCGGGATGACGTCGGTGCGAATCGTACTTCCTGGTTTGTGAATGGCAGGCTGCGTGCGTCCCAACGTCACGTCGGCGCTTTCCCGTATCACATTTGTATGTATATTTTCGTCGGTCGGTGTTTTGTACGATTCGTACGGAAATAGTATTTCCGTGCGAATCGTACTTCCATGTTTGTATCTTGTTACAACTGAGTACGCGTCGGACGGGGAATATGCTCCGTCCGACGGTTCGTACCCGGTTTTTACAGGATCGTAATCGGCACCTTGGTGTCCAGCTTGTACCGCACGATACGAGCGGATTGCGAGATCCCTCATAACAAAGCGCGGATGCACTGGACGGCTGACTTGAACAGGAACATAATGGATGAACAATGGCGATACTGCTGCTCACAAACTGCGGAAATCTCAGCAAGTGCCAGGTTGCGTATCATCCATTATACATTTTTGCAGCGTATGTATACTCCGGCAGGGATGTGCCGCTTTGGGCTGCGGGACACGGACCGATGCGATAGGTGTGGTGGAATGGGAGCTGGGTTCCTGCATTTGGCCTGGGAGTGCCCGAGGGTGAAGGAATACTGGGGACAAATCTTTGAAGCGCTTTCTGAGATGACGGACTTACTGATAGACTGTGACCCCTTAGTTGCGCTGTTAGGCTACACTAGACAAATCCCAAAAGCACAACGCCGATATGTCTCACTTTCGCTGCTATTAGCGAAATGCAGGATGGCCTGCAGATGGGGTAGAGGGCGAGCCCCTAAATTTAAGGAATGGCTGGAAGACCTGGTATACTGTCAGGAACAACTTACAATACATGCGGAAACATTGCCCTACACTTCAAAACCAAGAGATATATGGGGTCCCTTAACGCAGTACTTGCAGGCTCGTGCTGGCGGATCCCCCCCGACTGACCCGACAGCAGCAGGGAGCGATGGTAGAATCTCCCCCTTGTAGCCAAGTGCTGTCTTGGAACTTGGAGAAATGATAATGCTTCCTCGTCTGGTGGTAGCGGGAGGGGGTATGATGTAGGAGTGGACCGATCTAGGCAATAGGCAATATACTGTGTACCTAGTGCCAACTAACTGACCCATCTGAAGAGATAGTGTCAATAGGGACTACACAGAGATATGTACTTTATCTGACTAAGGACTAGCTGAAATGAATAATGGGCCCCACGGGATGTACCCGTACATGCAATTGAATATTTAGGGGGAAACTACCAACGATTGTGGACATGTCCTATGGCCTTCCTGTTTGTGTATTTCTGTATCTGGTAATCATACACTTTGTATGTGTTGCTCTGTCTATGTACTGCATGTACTGTTGTTGCATTGAAATTTACAAATAAATAAAAATAAAAAAATAAAATTCTTTCTGAATAACCAAAAACTTGCAATTCGGTATCACGCAGAACCCTTGAAGCGAATTCAACATTATGCTCTACTTCATTATTTTTTTGAGTGAGCACAGCCCCAAAACCCACCGTGAAGAAACATTGTAAAGAAGGATTAAATGGTTTGAGAGCTTTACTCTCACCCAACTGAGATGTAATCTATGTAAAGGCTTCTGAACATGCCTAATCCCAAATAAATATGGACACTTTCCTGAGAAGACTAATGATGGGTCTAAATTTTCGTGTATGCTCTGAGTGAACCGTGAGTAGAATTCACACAGTCCTAGGAAGGCTTTAACTCTACACTTATCACTAGGAGGGGGTGCTTCTATGATAGATTTTATCAACTCCAGCATGGATTTTATGCCTTCTTTGGAAGTCACATGTCCCATATACTCAACCTCACTTGAAGATTTTGAGAACTCTTTTAATAATGACATTGTGTTCAACTGCATCTTTACCAAAATTCAGTATATTGTCTTGGAAGACCAAAACACCTTACACCCCTTTTAACATGTTGTACATTATGTTTTGAAAAACCCAATGCCACTGAGGCGAGCCCGAACAGCATATGGCGACACAGGAATATACCTATTGGGGAGACAAAAGATGTAAAGTATCTCAACTCCGGGCGAAAATCTACTTGCTGGTATGCTGAAGAATTATTGAGTTTAAAAAATAAACTTGCTCCAGCAGTTTGAGCAAACGTGTCAGTCATTTCAGGTAGTGGGTGTAAGACATCCCAGATTTCGTATTGCATCGCAGTGGGCTGTTCAATTTCCTTTCTGACCGTCTCATTAAAATGGAGATGGTTAGAAAGGAAATCAGCCGTTCATTCCAGCTGGCTTCCGACGGGCTCAGAGAGCCTGTTCGCCAGTTGGACAGTGGCCTATAATCTCAAGGGCGGCTCTATCTGCTCTTCAGATTACGATGTCGGTTTCCGACATGGTTTCCATGCTGGTCTGTCAGACATGGAAAACATGTTGGAAAGCGTCTGTGGGGGTCCCCAGCAGGGCCCCCTTGGGTGCATGGCCATTGGCTGCAGGCCGCCCCTGTTGATCCCTCCACCTTGTGTCAGGCACCTTGAGGGTATTTATGGGAGCATGCATTCCAGCCGGTTTACAGTCGGAATACATGCTGCCGTAGTAAAATGTAGGAATGCGACCGAACAGTGTTCTGACGCATCCTAATGAGGCGGTCGGGAACGCCGACTAGGTGTCGGTTGGTCCCATGACCGATGCGGTGTCGTGCTTAAGTGATTCCGCCTGGCATTGTAATGACCTCCTATGTGTGCTTAGATCAACACACATGCGCAGTTGGCCACTCCGCTTGCGCGCTACTTCTAATGGGGACAATGATAAAGATGATTTAGTAGGCTTGATGATACCCTGTTCACACAATGATTTGAGTTGGGTCCTTCCTTCACCTTCATCTTGTGTTTGAAACCCTTTATGTTACCCAGAGTATCTGAAAAGAATTCAGGGATCTTGCGTTTCATTCCTCTGCAACATCATTACATTCCAACACCAACAATTCCATTCCAAATAACCTCTGGTGAAACCACCGTAGAATGCTGAACCTCTTTATACTCACATAAATTTTTACTTCAGTTCTCCTACCCTTAAATTAACGTATATCCTCTATGTACCCTAAGAGCTCAATATTTTGCCATCATAGCAGACAGGAAAATGGTCCGATGGAAATAATTTTTTGTCACTCCATGTGTCCTTGAATAATGTTTGGGTGATCATAGTGATTCGTGCTCCAGAATCAACCAGGAGTCTTACGTTTTTGTTGCAATAGGATTGACACATGAGGATGGATCACTGGAAACAGGACTGCTGCAACTATGCCATTAGTACAAAAATACAAGAAAGTTCATCCTGCATGTGGAAATGTGGATTTTCCTGATCAGTTATGTCCCCTATCTTGGACCCCAACGGTTCTATATGCATGTTACAAGTACATGTATGTTCCCTCCAGTTCCAGTTTCTAAGACGCAAACATATGTGTGTCTACCGTCGACATGTTCTCTGTCAGATCCGCCATCGATGGGCTGGATATTCGATTCCTAAGTATGAAAGGCCACCGACTTTATATGGCTAAGTTACTCCATTTTTACAGTTCAGGCAAGTAGGCCCGATTCTGTCCTCAAAGCCTTTCCCTGCTCTCTGTCTCTGACAGCTTCAGCTTGAGCTCGCATCTGTATCCATGAACTTTGTCCTACTCCCTGTGCAGCTAACGGTGCCTGCCTCGGCCAGTTTTCGCCTGCCTGCCAAGAAGCTGTATTTCACCTTCGAATTATCTATTTTGCTCTCCAGCCGATGCATTCCTGTCTAGTGATTTAGGTAAACATTTCCTTTAGCTCACAAGCAAAGGACTCAGCCTTTCCGCCCTCCTGCAAATGATTCATAGCCCTGTTGCCATGGAAAGTTTTCTGCCCCTCGCATCTCATATAGACACTTAGACGCTTGTACACGCACACACAGTTAGTATAGAACAGATTCTGTCCGAGAGTCCTTCCTTGTGGATAACATAGTTCTCTAAACATAGGATGTTAGATATGATTTGGGATTAGGTTGACTTGACCCCCCAGACTTCTCGTCTCCACATGTAGAGCTAAATGTCAAGTCCCTTCACCCCCTAGTTGCACGTCACTCACACGTCATGCTGCTGCGCGCGCATCTATGCCAAGTATCATCTTATAGATCCACCTATGTCTGATAATCCTAACCAATCATGTTTCTTTTATTCCTTATTACGCCTAGTTTCGATTACGTACCTGTTATGTCACTTTTCTTATCAAATGTTACGCCTTCTACATTCGTTTCATTGTAATGTACTTATTATAAAAATGCATGTCTGTCAATAAAGTATTGTACTTCACTTCCTGAACCCTCGTGGTGACGGAACCTGAAGGCCGCGACTCGAGTCGGCCATTAAGAAGTGGAATAAAGCCCATTTAGAAAACCTCTTATACCACGGATTCTGCCTCTTGTTATTTTGAGCTATTTTACTTTATTTTAAGATTCCGTATGAAATTCAGTCCGGTAAAGAAGATTTTATTTACCACATAATGGCGCCCGAATAGGGACACTTTCTCATCTCACGCGCCGGCGGTGCGTTGCAGGCCCGGTCTCCTGCCACAGCTGGACGGACCATAAACGCGTACCAGCAGGATTTCCTGTAAGCTCCCTCCGGTCAAGCGGGGGCGACTGAGGCTGCGATCAACCCAGACGAGGCGGTGAGAAGTGCGAAGTATCCCGACCAGAGCCTAGCTGAGAGAGCAAGATCCGAGGTATACAGAGGCCCACCAGATATTTCGAAATCCCGATGTCCAGAGGGTCCGCTGTCCGCAGTCATCGAGTCCTGTCCATTCTCTGAGGCCTTCCGTTTCAAGGAGCTACTCGGTGAGTACCATCGCCGGGGAGGCGTGTTGACGCGCACATAGGTTGTGCCGGTCAAGACGGATTTGGGTACACAAATCCGGTCTGCACTGTTTTAGCAGTGTATATGTACTGTTTAGCAGTATATCAAGTATTCCGAAGTATTCAGTTACTGTCAAGAATTCAGCGTGGTGATTAGTTAGGCAGACTGTCATCATTGTCGGTCATTGTTAAATGTTTAATGTTTAATGTTTTCAGAAATGTCTTGCATATTGTGGTATGAATGATTGTTCATTGTACACTGTTCATTATTGGGGTTTTTTTCGTATTAAGTAAGTTCAAGAGTAAGTATCAGATCAGTTGTCAATATGCCGCTCTTCTCGAAGTTAAGACAGATTACTACCAGAAAAGGGGTGCTTGAAGAAGCAGTTCCTATTCCTCCTAGGGACACTCCAGGGCATTTTATGTACCATAAGCATGGCTTAGATGCCATATTGTTTCTTGATCTATGGGTAGATTATACCAAGGGATTGCCGGAAAGTCAAAGGTGGCCCGTAGCGGGAACCTGGGATGCAGAATGCATCATGAAAGTGGAGGAAGAGTTATGGAAAAGAAAGGTCAGACAATCACAGAAAGACGCTGTTGAGTTATGGCGTAAAGAATCTCATAGACGAACAGAAAAAGCACGTAGACAAGAAGAGAGGAGTAAAGAAAGTTCAAATAAAGTTCAAGAAAATCTATTAATTGAGGAAGGTATCCGAGTGAAATCAGAACAAGTAAATAGACAAAGAAATGCTCTTATGAATGGTATGTATCCCCTTCTAGCCGAAGGACTACCTAAGGCTGTTACAGAGATGCCAAAAGACTTGCCACCCCCATTATTTCCAATTAAGGTACATCAAAAAGGGCATCCCAGAACCGCAGAAGATGTTTTTCTTTCCTCATATCTAGACGATGCAGCTCCCGAGTATGCTAACGCCACACCACATAGACCGTCTGGCGGAGGGGTTCAACGTCAGGATCAGGTATCTGTACCCGTGCAACAGCAAGTCCCGACGCAAGCGTCGGCCAGCACATCTGTTTCCGCATCTGTCTCCGCAGTCGATTCTACAGGGGTGTCGACGCCCATAGTTGCTGTGTCACGTTCAACGAACCCATTCACACCCGACGCCCCAGATGGGGCCACGGGAGGTGCTAGCAGTACCTTTACACCACCCAGAATAAATAAACTTGTTTTTCAAGAGTCAGCGCATTCTCGTACACCTAAATTCGTAAGTGAACGTACGCTTAAAGAACTCCTTGTAAATTGTAGATATGACCCGGTGGTTGGTAAAGAGGATGAAATGGTCCTGGCATCATTACGTATCAGGCGAGCCGCAGAGTATTTAGCGAGGTTACCAGGGATGATTACGCATCTAGATAACATATATCATTTTGTTCAAACAGGACGAGATCCAGGATGTATTAACAGAGCTATGGAATTCCAGAAAGTAGAAATACAGGGGGAACTGTTACGTTTCCTCATAAACTGTGTGATCAGAAATCAAGACCGTCCGGGGGTAGACCCGAATGCAATGCTTATTCTTACAAGATGGAGTCAGAATATATCAGAAGGGAGACACGATAAGCAAAATTGTATAATAGCCATGTGCCGAAAAATCCGTAAAGAAATAGAGCGTATTCATGAAGAGAGATTGGGAACAGACGAGTTTGAGCAAGATGAAGTGTCCGAATCAGGGAATTCCGCAAGACAGTCAGAGACCATAGCCTATGTAGGCAGAGGAAGATCCTGTGAAAATACTAGATGTTTTTCTGATCCCATACACTCTGTATGTCCAAATAATAGCAGAACGTATGCGACGCCTATAATAAATCTGAAGTCTCCTGAACATTCGTTTCAAGCCGCAGATAAAATACTACGAGAACGAAGGGGTTACCACCTCCTCGATTCCATGGATGAGCAAGAATTAGCCAGATCAGCTGTTCACTGGATTGACAGTCCTGAAAAATACGGTGATGAGACCGTAGCACACACGTTTTTTAATCTCAGTACAGATGAACAACGTTTAGCTGGAATCTATATGATTCAGCAACTCCTCATATTATATAAGAGCCAACATGCTGACCCTGGTCCTTTACCTGATATATTAACGGAACTACTCACAAACAGATGGGGAGGTTCTAGTAACAAGCTAATTAAAGAGATATTAGTGTCACGTAAGCAGTATGTCCTTTTTGTAAGTCCGGATTCTCTCTCGCTGCCCCGCAGAGAAAGAGCGCCGTACTATATGGATAGACAAAATCCCTTACGAGAAGTGCACCCAATAAAAGGCGAAGACAATGAGTTTCACCGTGTATTTGTTTACACACCCATATCAAAAATGGAATTATTAGAAATGAAGAAAGTAGTACCTAGTCATGATAAAGACCCAGCGGGTTTCCACCGAGAAATTAAAGACATGTTACTAATGGGAGAGTACACCTTTCCTGATATTATGACGATATTAAAGGTGCTTTTGCCTGCTGGCATTTATGAAAAACTGAAAGAAAAAGAGTGGGAAGTGGGAGACCAAAAGATAGACTGGACAGCATTAGCAGAGGAAGAAAGGGCCCGAACTGCAGGTTCAGGGCTCGGGGATAAAGTTAAACTGTTACCAGGTTTACTAGTACAGGTACTGCCACGTTTATTAACTACAAAAAAGGAAGATTGGGGTGCAATCACAGCCTGCAAACAAAAGCAAGATGAAGACACAAGCGATTATTATGCTCGATTTGAAAAATGTTTTGGTATAAATAGTGGTATAAAAGCAAGTAGTGACTCATATCCACATTTATTTGTGACAAAATTAGTGGAAAATGCATTGCCTCCAGTAAAGAATAGAATATTGAAATTCGAGAGTACCTGGCAAAGTAACACTCCGTCGCAAATGCTACAAATGTTACAGTATCATCACAATAGAATTAGGGATGAACAAGAACACGAGCATAGACGCATGAAGGATACAAAAATGAAAATGCTAGTTTCTCAGACAGTACCAGCAGATGGTCACAAAAAGGGTGTGACACATTCTGGTGATTCTGCAGTTCCTGTAAAGGGAACCTGCAATTACTGTAAACAACTGGGCCATTATGTACACGATTGTCCAGTCCTGAAACGTAATATAGCTACAGGTATTGCAAAGGAGAGACCACGATTAGTTAGACAAGATCAGAATGAACAAGGAGCTATGCAGCATGGACAGTCCATGCCAGTTCAACAACAGTCCATGCCAGCCTCACAGCAACCCATACAGTTTGTGCCAGCTGCACCACCGTTGCCTGCTACTGCCACACAAACCACAACACGACAAATGTATCAGACTGCACAGTATGAATACCCTGAGTATCAGCGTTACGCATGAACCAGCCTAGAGAGGGAAGTTGACTTACCGCTTATCGAGATTCCTGTAGATCAAGAAGGACCTTATGTACATAGTGAATTATTAGGTCAAGATAGAAAATTCTTACTCGATACAGGGGCAAGTCGAACAACTATAAAACGTAGTGAAGTTCCAGGGGCACCCCTCTCAGGCTCTCAAAATGTTTCCCTTGGTTTTTCGGGAAAACCTATTGTTAATGAAGTATCACAGCCTCTACCACTTACGATAGGACCTTTGACACGAACTACAGATTTATTGCTTACTAAATCATGCCCAGAAAATCTGTTAGGAATTAAAACTCTGAAAGCACTAGGAGCCATAATATGTTGTTCTCCGGAAGGAGTAAGGTTGTTTTTACGTGATTTTAAAGGTCACTATGTGTCTAGAGACATGGATCCCCGACTACAGACTTTACCAGTACATCTATGGGCACAAGGCCCTACGGATGTTGGCTGCATGAACATTACACCCTATCGAGTCACACTGAAAGCAGGAGTGGTACTACCACGAATGCGACAATACAAGTTACCGCATGATGCTGTAGTGGCTTTGCTGAAAATCATTGATGAGCTGATTGCCCAGGGAGTAGTTGTAGAAACAGACTCCAATGTATGTAATTCACCGATAATTCCGATTCTTAAACGAACTGATCCTACTGCCCCACCAGTGTACCGATTGGTTATTGATTTGCGTGAACTAAACAAGTGTATTGTACCACAATTCCCTGTGGTCCCTGATATATCATCATTGTTGACAGCAATTGATTCCGAAGCAACATTCTTTACTGTAATCGATCTCAAGAATGCCTTTTTCAGCGTCCCAATAGATCCGGAAAGCCAATATTTGTTCGGATTCAGTTTAAATGGGCGCAGCTTTAAATTCTCACGCGCTCCCCAAGGATTCACAGAAAGCCCCAGCATCTACAGCCAAGCACTGAAACGAGAACTTGACAGTATCCACATGCCAGTCAATACTGCACTGCTTCAATATGTCGATGATCTGCTGATCACCGCAAGAAGCGAGCCAGAATGTGAAAAAGCTTCTCTGACAGTTTTACATTTCCTAGCCGACAAGGGGCACAAGGTGTCTCCTTCTAAGCTGCAATTCTGTGTCCAGCGAGTTATTTATCTTGGTCACTCGCTGTCCAAGGAGGGAAGGCAGCTTACACCAGATCGCATCCAGTTAATTGCTAACATGTCAATACCCCAGACACAAAAGGAGGTGCGGGCTTTCATAGGCCTCACTTCATATTGTAGGCAGTGGATCCCTCAGTACGCATTTCTAGCAAAACCACTCATTCAGTTAACCACACAGGAGGCAGCCACATCGACTGTTCTCCCTTGGACTCAGGAACATACACAAGCTTTTGAAAGCCTAAAGGAAGCTTTATGTCAAGCACCTGTTTTAGCAACACCATGTTATAGCAAACATTTTACACTCTTTGTCACAGAACGCGAAGGTACTGCCTTGTCAGTACTCACTCAGGATCAAGCAGGATCACGCAAGCCATGTGCTTATTTTTCCAGTACATTAGATCCCGTAGCTCAGGCTTTGCCTGCATGCCTGAAATCAGTGGCAGCGACAGCTTTAGCAATCAGACAAAGCGATGCCATAGTGTTAGGACATCCATTGACAGTACAAGTACCACATGCAGTAGAGGTTCTTGTGAACCGAACACAAACACAACACTTGACCATAGCAAGACTTACCGGTTATGAACTGACATTGTTTCAACCACACATAGAGATCCGACGGTGTAATACATTGAATCCTGCTACACTATTACCTGTAATTGGAACAGACCCACTAGCTCATGATTGTGTTGAAATCATTGAAATAAAGACGAAACCTAGACAAGACTTGACAGACGTTCCATTGTTAGATCCAGACCTGACGTTGTATGTAGACGGATCGTGCATGAGAACAAGTACAGGAGATTTAGTGGCCGCGTATGCAGTCACAACAGACACTAAAGTTATTGAGACAAATTGTATAGATACTTTGTCAGCCCAAGCAGCAGAACTTATTGCTCTAACGCAAGCCTGTATTCAAGCCACAAATAAGAAAGTTAATGTATACACTGATTCACGTTATGCATTCGGAGTTGTACACGACTTCGGCGTGCTGTGGCGAGAGAGAGGTTATTTAACCTCCCATGGTGCCCACATTCAGCACGGACCCCTCATTCATGCTTTGTTAGACGCAATACATCTACCCACTGCTATATCGATTATGAAATGTAAAGCACACACGAAGGTTACTGATATCATTTCTCAAGGCAATGATTTAGCTGACAGAACAGCTAAACAGACTGCTCAGAATCGCACATTAGACATGACAAAGCCAATAGTTCAGACACCAACACAGTGTATGACAATTAAGGATCCCGCACTTGACGTAATTGACATACAGACACATGCCACAGCAGAAGAAATAAAGAAGTGGACTGAACTAGGAGGGATCCAGACAGATCATGGATGGATGACGAAGGAGAAATCTGTATGGTTTCTCCCTGATTCCATGGTTCAAGCCATTATAGCTACAGTTCACAGTCCAGCACATTTAGGAGAGAAGGCTATGCTAGACAGCATTCAGCACATTTGGTTCAACAAACATTTACGAGCAGCAGCTAAACAAAAAGTTCGTACCTGTATGATATGTTGTCAGTTTAATCCAGGAAAGGGTGTTCCCGTAGAGCAGGGTGGATTTCAGCCTCCTGACCATCCTTTTGAAGTCCTCCAGATGGATTATATTCAGATGGAACGTTGTCGAGGATTCAAATATGTTCTCGTAGTTGTCTGCGCTCTCTCCCGTTGGACAGAGGCGTATCCCGTATCAGATTACACTGCCCCGACTACTGCCAAGCAGCTAGTTCGAGAATTCTTCCCACGGTACGGTTTACCACGTGTTGTATATTCAGATAACGGCCAGCCTTTCTCATCCGAATTAATGAAACATGTCTCACTTTTGTTGGGATATCAGTGGAAATTCCACTGTGTCCGACACCCCGAGGCAGCAGGTCTCGTGGAACGACATAATCAACTTTTAAAAATCAGATTGTCTAAAATATGTCAGGAAAAAGGTGTGGACTGGATAGTAGCCTTACCAGTTGCGCTATTTTACATGAGAATGGTAGCACACTCTCGAACAGGGCTATCACCTTATGAGGTGATCTTTGGTAGACCACCGAATATGTGGGGGACGCCTATACCCCGTAAAATAACTGATGTTGACTGTAATATGCTGACAGATTACCTGGCTTCCTTGATGTCTGCACTACAATCTTGTCGTTCACAGGTAGTCGCAGCTTTTCCCGACAACACCGAGGTGAAACCTCATGATGTAATTCCCGGCGATTATGTTCTCGTCAGGAATTTCGATCGGAAAACCCAACTGGAGCCAAGGTGGAGGCTTCCTAAGTTGGTCCTGCTGACGACCAGAACAGCTGTGAAGATCGAAGGGAGAAAAGGCTGGGTGCATTCCAGCCATATCAAGAAATTTCATGGACTTCCTCCTGACACAAACAGTACTCCCCGTGTGTCTTCCCCCATTGACTCAAAGCTACCCTTGGCTGAGGCCAGTAGCACTGAATTCTATAAGCAGAAACTCAGGTCCAGATCCAAACTGTCGGACGATTTGATTGTTTAAGTCCTCTCCAAGGTGAAGCGGTTGAATCTGTCCCGACATGTATCCCTTAGGTCTGAATGATGTAGAGTCCAGAATCATAATGAAACGACATGCTTATTGTAAATTACTGCGTAGCCACTGTATTGTGACTTTATTAATTTTGTTTTCCTTGAGTTTTTTAATAGTTACTGCAAGTATATTGTTGCATATGTATTATCCTGTTTCTAAACGTGCTTTCAATATAACTGATGAACATTCTTTTAGTGACCTACCCCCACATGAGTTGTCCTATAGACTTGCGCTGCGCAACAACACCTTCATTAGTATGTTACATCATTCCCATCAGACTAGTAATGCCACCAATTGTTGGGTGTGTGGCCGACTCCCTCCCTATCAGAATAACAAAGGAGTTCTGCCTTTCTTTCCACATCCGTTCACACACAATGGCTCCTGTGGAGCATGGTTTAGTTTATTAAATTCCATAGACCCAGACACAGCAGTTTATCAACAACATTGGATATGGGGAAATCTGAATCTAGTTTTATTCAAAGTCTGTCACCCCAATAAGGAGGGTCACCCCAGTAGAACAGGAACTGATTTAGAAAATGAAGTGTATAAATTAGGTAATTTTACGCCTAATCTTATGATTTTGAATGTCAAATCCGAAGTTGAACTAATTCTGCCCACTATGTCTGTATTTCCAGTTAAGGGTGAATTATGTGTGAGAAAAGTTGGTTCCATACATATGGGCCATAGCCAATGCGTTACTACAGTAGAATATAGTGATCAAGGTAAATCTTCATTTAGAGCTTCTCGCCATTCTTACTTTATATGTGGTCAGACTGCATATATGCGTCTGCCTCTAGATTGGGATGGTACCTGTTACATAGCATTCCTTCTGCCACCTGTTTTCCTAGCTCCCCCTGATTATTATCGAAATGTTCATTTAGTACACAAAAGAGAGCGTAGAGATCTCCCAGTTGTCGATTATACTGAGACGGCATGGGACAAGTATGTAGATTTCAATAAAGGTATCTTTCCCTATATAGGTACCATATCAAATAGTAAGCTGATACGCAGACTCACCAAGACTCTTGAAGCTGTAGTAAACGAGACTATAGCCGCCCTAGGCAATCTGACAGAGGAACAATCAGTGATGAGAATTGTTGTTCTCCAGAATCGTCTTGTCCTTGACGTCATCCTGGCCGATAGGGGCGGAGCTTGCAGGGTCATCGGATCCAGCTGCTGCATATTCATACCAGAAAATTCGCCATCTGTATATAAAGCTATAACACGCCTTCATAAGATTGTAAGCCAGATACACGAAAATCCAGGCACTTGGACGTGGTCCGGGTGGTTTTGGAGTGTGATATCAGCCTGGGGATGGAGAGTTCTATCCTTCCTAGGTATTGGCCTTCTTATGCTCTTCAGTTGTTGTTTATGCCTGCAATGTGGACCAGCGATTTGTGGTCTGTGTGCCACATCATGCATTCCATATCACAGTTCTCGTTCAAAATACCGGAAGAAGAAGGAAGAAGAAATGATGCTCCATGAGCAAATCGATGGAATGATGAAGATTGATATCTCTTGAAGGGCAAGTAGGGGACAAGGAGGGAATGTGGAAATGTGGATTTTCCTGATCAGTTATGTCCCCTATCTTGGACCCCAACGGTTCTATATGCATGTTACAAGTACATGTATGTTCCCTCCAGTTCCAGTTTCTAAGACGCAAACATATGTGTGTCTACCGTCGACATGTTCTCTGTCAGATCCGCCATCGATGGGCTGGATATTCGATTCCTAAGTATGAAAGGCCACCGACTTTATATGGCTAAGTTACTCCATTTTTACAGTTCAGGCAAGTAGGCCCGATTCTGTCCTCAAAGCCTTTCCCTGCTCTCTGTCTCTGACAGCTTCAGCTTGAGCTCGCATCTGTATCCATGAACTTTGTCCTACTCCCTGTGCAGCTAACGGTGCCTGCCTCGGCCAGTTTTCGCCTGCCTGCCAAGAAGCTGTATTTCACCTTCGAATTATCTATTTTGCTCTCCAGCCGATGCATTCCTGTCTAGTGATTTAGGTAAACATTTCCTTTAGCTCACAAGCAAAGGACTCAGCCTTTCCGCCCTCCTGCAAATGATTCATAGCCCTGTTGCCATGGAAAGTTTTCTGCCCCTCGCATCTCATATAGACACTTAGACGCTTGTACACGCACACACAGTTAGTATAGAACAGATTCTGTCCGAGAGTCCTTCCTTGTGGATAACATAGTTCTCTAAACATAGGATGTTAGATATGATTTGGGATTAGGTTGACTTGACCCCCCAGACTTCTCGTCTCCACATGTAGAGCTAAATGTCAAGTCCCTTCACCCCCTAGTTGCACGTCACTCACACGTCATGCTGCTGCGCGCGCATCTATGCCAAGTATCATCTTATAGATCCACCTATGTCTGATAATCCTAACCAATCATGTTTCTTTTATTCCTTATTACGCCTAGTTTCGATTACGTACCTGTTATGTCACTTTTCTTATCAAATGTTACGCCTTCTACATTCGTTTCATTGTAATGTACTTATTATAAAAATGCATGTCTGTCAATAAAGTATTGTACTTCACTTCCTGAACCCTCGTGGTGACGGAACCTGAAGGCCGCGACTCGAGTCGGCCATTAAGAAGTGGAATAAAGCCCATTTAGAAAACCTCTTATACCACGGATTCTGCCTCTTGTTATTTTGAGCTATTTTACTTTATTTTAAGATTCCGTATGAAATTCAGTCCGGTAAAGAAGATTTTATTTACCACTAAGTACAGGATCGAAACCTCATTATCAGACTCAGAATCAGTCTTACAATCAGAGTGTGTCACACATGCTACAGACCTGAAAGTATTCTTTCTCTTCTGGCAAACCTTGGCAAATTGTCCTAACTCTTTATAGCAATTGCTGGTGACATTTCTGGTTGGGCAAGGTTTACCATTTCTCACATGCAGAGGGTTAACACAACAGAAAAAAATATTAGAAGAGGAATGTTCAATTTGAAACCTCAAGATTTGTTACTGCTATTATTCTTGTGAAACTCTGACATTTTCTCTGATGATTTGCTAACTTCAACCACATTCACTGATTCCAAAGGTTTCTCTTCAAGTTCCTTTACAGAAATGTTGGCTACCTCTTTGCCATTTTGATGGCTTCATCTGAAGATGGGTTTCCAATGGATAATATTTTCTGACGGATCTATTTATCTTTGCACTGGCAAATAAAGTGGTCTGTAATCAACAGATCTGTAAAATATCGCAAACTGGCATTAAGAGACCAGTCTCTGAAGTGCTGTGATGTATGTGTCCACGTCTTCGTTGATCTTCTGTTTACGTTTGAAGAACTTGTGTCTGAGAACTATTAAATTGGGTTGTTTATTGAATCTCCTTTAGAGTTTCTTGACTGCCTCTTGACACTCATCAAGCACTTCACCTTCATCCAGCAGTAATTCAGGTACATTCTTAAATGTGGCTCTCCCCTAAAAACCCAATGAGGGTAAGAGCAGACTTTTTTTCTTTCTGGCATGAACCTGGAGGTGTCAATTGCTCCTAAATAAGTTTCAAAAGCATCAAACCAAACTGACCACCTGACAGATGGATCTCCAGGAGCGTCTTGAATAGATGCAGGTGGAGCGACTGATTGCATTACAAACACAGGAACACATGATAAATATGTTGCGTAATATCGTCAACCTAAAAAAAGTACATTTGCTAAATAGTATTAATGTTACTAAAGGTACAAATATGCTAGGTACAGGAAAAATGTAAAGAAAAACACACCAATGCCAACCTAGAGAATAAATTAACAAGCATCCATAAGTGTGCCTGTCCCTGTGCTAAACTTCTAAACGTCCATTAGTGTGCCTGTCACTGTGATAATGTTCTCAAAATGAAAAGCAATGTGGCTGTACCAATGGTAGCATAGTGACAAATAAATGAACAAGCATTTATAAGTGTGTCTGTCACTGAGGTAAATTTCTTGGCATCCATTGGTGTGCCTGTTATTGTGATAATGTCTTTGAAATGACAAGCAATATGACTCTGTCATGCAGCCAAAATATAGTGTGTATATCACAAGCAGGAGATGCTGTGAGTGTACTTGTCATTGATGCCAAAAAATGCAGGTGATAGATCACCCAAAATGGCAGCTGAAAAGATGGCTGAGTGTTACAGACTTTTCAAAACAACAACCATTGAATCAAACTTCCCAAAAAAACACAAGTTCGAGACCGATTTTTGAAAGGTAGGGAAAATTACCACAAGCATAGCGGCCACGAGTCTTTTCACTGTGTTAAACTCTGCTTACACTGTTTTAAACAAATGCAGCCATCAAAACTACACATAAACATGGCAGCCTCAACATGGGCTGGTTAGTGTTGCATGAGGTGTTTAAATAAAATATCGATTATCAAATATTGACATACAAGAATATCGGGTTTAAATTATCGTGACAAGGAAATATCGATGTCAAGAATATCAATGTCAAGAATATTGATTTGAAGGTAAGTAATATTGATTTTTTACATCTACAAGTCATTAATATCGTTTGCAAAAAACTCGTTGTTTGAAATATCGTTTTCTAATTAGTGTTATGCATTTTAGTATTTATTTTAAAGGTATGTGATGTAAGATTTTTGTGTTGTTTATGTTTTTTAATATATGTGTTAAATTTTTAGTAGGTATCAAATTTGATTTCATTTAATTATATGTTTTTAGTTCCGGAGTGGCTTGTCGGCTTAGAGGGGAATAAAATGGGAAGTAATTTAATTATAATAAATTAATGATTATTTTTTATTTAATAAAATTTATTTAATTGACATTTAATTGTGTTAATTGTGCTTTTATTTCTTTAGGTAAATTTTATGTGTGGGTTGTGGGGTTTATAGGGGTAAAGGGTGGCTAGTAAAATATTTTTAATAAATTAATAATTAGTTGTTAATAAAAAGTAATTAATGATGATTAATTATGTTAATAGTGTAATTTTTTTGGTGCGGGTTGTGGTGTTATGGGGTAAAGGGTGGGAAGTAATTTATTTTTAATTAATAGTTAGTTGATAATTAATATTAATTGATTGATAATCCATTATGTTAATTGTGTAAGTTTGTTAGGTGCGGGTTGTAGGTTTATAGGGGTAAAGGGTGGAAAGTAATTTATTTTAAATTTAATAACAACTAGTTGTTAATATTAACCCCTTCGATGCTCATGACGGAATGGTTCCGTCATGAGCATCGGTGCCCCTGTCTTCATGACAGAACCATTCCGTCATGAGGCCAGGGGCACGAAATACCTCTGCTGCAGATAGCAGAGGGATTTCTATTTCACCCCTGTGACCTTGGGAGCTGGGAAGAGCTTCCCCAGCTCCCGAGGCCCCCTCCCTGGTTTCTGTGCCATGAAGATCAGCGCGCACGTCGCGCTGTCTTCATGGCACAGAAACCGAAACTGAAATGAGCCTTTAGGCTCATTTCAGTTTCAGGCTCATTTCAGTTTCGTTTTCTATGTGCTCAGGGGGCTATCTCAGCCCCCCGGGCACGTAGAAAGACGGGAGGGGTATCATTGGAAAGGGGAGAATCTTCCCTTTCCAATGGTACCCCATCCCCAGTGGATCCTTGCTTGGGGATCGCCCCAGGAGGGCGCAAGCAGGGATCCACCCACTAGACACCGGGGGAGTGGCCCCTCGGGCAAGTGCCTTCGCTCCCCCCCTAAAGAAATGGGCAACATTTAGTCTTTCTGCCCCCCCCTGGGGGGGCAGATGGGGCAGTAGCCCCCAATATGCCCCCTGGGGGGGCAGAAAGCCCACTAAACACCAGGGATTTTTTTTGGTGCATTTATTTAGGGTGGGGGCTGCCTGAAATGGACACGCTAATGCCCCCACCCCCTGCCACCATTACAGACTTTCTGCCCCCCCTGGGGGGCAGATGGGGCAGCAGCCCCAATCTGCCCTTGCCCCGGGGGGGCAGAAAGCCCACTAAACGCCAGGGATTTTTTAGTGCACCAATTTTTAGGGTGGGGGCTGCCCGAAATGGGAACGCCAATGCCCCCAACCCCCTGCCACCATTACAGCCTTTCTGCCCCTGGGGGCAGATGAGGGCAGTAGCCCCGAATCTGCACCCCGGGGGGCAGAAAGCACACTAAACGCCAGGGATTTTTTTTTCGCACCATTTTATTTAGGGTGGGGGCTGCCCGAAACGGGCATGCCAATGCCCCCAACCCCTGCCACCATTACAGACTTTCTGCCCCACCTGGGGGGCAGATGGGACAGTAGCCCCCAATCTGCCCCCCCGGGGGGGGCTGAAAGCCCACTTGATGCCAGTGATTTTTTTTCCCGCAATTTTTTTTAGGGTGGGGCTGCCCAAAACGGGCATGGAAATGCCCCCACCCCCTGCCATCATTACAGCCTCTCTGCCCCCCCAGGGGCAGATGGGGCAGTAGCCCCCAATCTGCCATCGCCTGGGGGGGCAGAAAGCCCACTGTACACCAGGGATTTTTTTTCGCGCAATTATTTTTAGGGTGGGGCTGCCCGAAACGGGCACGCCAATGCCCCCAACCCCCAACCACCATTACAGCCTTTCTGCCCCTTTGGGGGGCAGATGGGGCAGTTGCCCGCAATCTGTCCCCCTAGGGGGCAAAACGCCCACTCGATGCTCGGGATATATTGGGGCAAATCTGAATTAGGGTGGGGGCTGCTCAAAATGGGCATGCCAATGCCCCCACCCCGCCCCCACAAAAATTACAGCCTTTCTGCCCCCCATGGGGGCATTAGCCCACAATCTGCCCCCCGGGGGGCAAAAATCCCAGTAGACGCCAGGGATTTTTTGGGCAAATTTTAATTAGGATGGGGGCATTGGCATGCCCGTTTTGGGCAGCCCCCACAATAATTAAAATTTGCCCAAAAAACTTCCTGGCATCTTGTGGACTTTCAGCCCCCCCTGGGGGGCAGATGGGGGTATTAGCCCCCAATCTGCCCCGCCAAGGGGGGCAAAAAACCCACTAGATGCCAGGGTTTTTTTTGGGAGCAAATTTGAATTAGGGTGGGGCTGCCCAAAACAGGCATGCCCATGCCCTCACCCTCTCACCGGCAACAATTACAGCCTTCCTGCCCCCCCTGGGGGGCAGATGGGGCATTAGCCCCAAATCTGCCCCCCAGGGGGGGCAAAAAGCCAAGTAGACGCCAGGGATTTTTTGGGCAAATTTTAATTAGGATGGGAGCATTGGCATGCCTGTTTTGGGCAGCCCCCACCCTAATTAAAATTTGCCCAAAATACTTCCTGGCGTCTTGTGGACTTTCAGCCCCCCCTGGGGGGCAGATGGGGGTATTAGCCCCCCATCTGCCCCACCAAGGGGGACAAAAAGCCCACTAGATGCCAGGGTTTTTTTGGGGAGCAAATTTGAATTAGGGTGGGGCTGCCCAAAACAGGCATGCCCATGCCCTCAACCTCTCCCCCGCAAAAATTACAGCCTTCCTGCCCCCCCCTGGGGGGCAGATGGGGGCATTAGCCCCAATCTGCCCCCCAGGGGTGGCAAAAAGCCAAGTAGACGCCAGGGATTTTTTGGGCAAATTTTAATTAGGATGGGGGCATTGGCATGCCCGTTTTGGGCAGCCCCCAACCTAATTAAAATTTGCCCAAAAAACTCCCTGGCATCTAGTGGACTTTCAGCACCCTGGGGGGGGAGATGGGGGCATTAGCCCCCTATCTGCCCTGCCGGGGGAGCAAAAAGCCCACTAGACGCCAGGGTTTTTTAGGGGCGAATTTGAATTAGTGGGGCTGCCCAAAACGGGCATGCCCATGCCCCCACCCCCTCCCCCACAAAAATTACAGCCTTCCTGCCCCCCCTGGGAGACAGATAAGGCAGTAGCCCCCAATCTGCCCCCCCGGGGGGGCAAAAAGCCCACTATACGGCAGGGATTTTTTGGGGCAAATTTTTATTAGGCCGGGGGCATTGGCATGCCCGTGTTTGAAACCCCCAACCTAATTAAAATTTGCTCAAAACAACCCTGGCGTCTAGTAGGCTTTCTGCAGATGGGGCATTTTGAGGCAAATTTTAATTAGGGAGGGGCTGCCCAGGTTGTTTGGTGATAGGCAATTTTGATGTTGCCTTAATACGTTTTGGGCCCCTGCCTGTCGCGGGTACTTGGGCCTCCCACACAAGTGAGGCACCATTATTATCGAGAGACCCAGGGAAACGCTGGGTGGTAGGAAATTTGTGTCAGCCAGGTGATGCCACAACTTTCCCACACAAAAATGTGTGAAAAAAGTGATTTTTTCAGCTAAAATTTAGGTTTGCAGGGATTCTGGGTGAGGAAACTTTGGGGAATCCACGCAAGCCATACCTCCCTGAAATCCCCCGAGTGTCTAGTTTTCAGAAATGTGTGGGTTTGGTAGGTTTCCCTAGGTGCCCGCTGAGCTCTGGGACAAAAACCCAAGTGACCCCCCCTTGCAAAACCAGGTCGTTTTGAGATAGGCAATTTTTATGTCGCCTCACTACGTTGTGGGCCCTTGTCTGTCGCGGGTACTTGGGCCTCCCACATGAGTGAGGCACCGTTTTTATCAGGAGACCCGCAGGAACGCTGGGTGGTAAGATATTTGTGTCAGCCCGGTGATGCCACAAATTTCCCACACAAAAATGTGTGAAAAAAGGTGATTTTTTCAGCCAAATTTGAGGTTTGCAGGGCATTCTGTGTTAGGAAACTTTGGGGGATCTATGCAAGCCATACCTCCCTGGAATCCCCCAGGTGTCTAGTTTTCAGAAATGTGTGGGTTTGGTAGGTTTCCATAGGTGGCCGCCGAGCACCGGGCCAAAAAACCACGTGACCCCCCTTGCAAAACCAGGTCGTTTTGAGATAGTCAATTTTCATGTCCCTCACTACGTTGTGCGCCTTTCCTGTTGCGAGTACTTGGGCCTCCCACACGAGTGAGGCACCGTTTTTATCAGGAGACCCTGGGGAACGCTGGGTGGCAGGAAATTTGTGTCAGACCAGTGATACCACAACTTTCCCACACAAAAAAGTGTGAAAAAGGTGATTTGTCCAGCTAAATTTGAGATTTGTAGGGCATTCTGGGTAAGGAAACGTTGGGGGATCCACGCAAGCCATACCTCCCTGGAATCCCCCCGGTGTCTAGTTTTCAGAAATGTGTGGGTTTGGTAGGTTTCCCCAGGTGGCCGCCGAGCACCGGGCCAATAACCCAAGCGTCCCCCCTTGCAAAACCAGGTCGTTTTGAGATAGGCAATTTTCATGTCGTCTCACTACGTTGTGGGCCCTTGCCTGTTGCGAGTACTTGGGCCTCCCACACGAGTGAGGCACCGTTTTTATCGGGAGACCCGGGGGAAAGCTGGGTGGTAGGAAATTTGTGTCAGCCTGGTGATGCCACAACTTTCCCACACAAAAATGTTTGAAAAAAGTGATTTTTCTGCAAAAATGTAGGTTTGCAGGGGATTCTGGGTAAGGAAATGTTGGGGATCCACGCAAGCCATACCTCCCTGTAATCCCCTGGGTGTCTAGTTTTCAGAAATGTGTGGGTTTGGTAGGTTGCCCTAGATGGCCGCCGAGCATGGGGCCAAAAACCCAGGTGATCCCCCTTGCAAAACCAGCTTGTTTGGTGATGGGCAATTTTGAAGTCGCCTCAATACGTTTTGGGCCCTTGCCTTTCGCGGGTACTTGGGCCTCCCACACGAGTGAGGCACCATTTTTATCGGGAGACCTGGGGGAACACTGGGTGATAGGAAATCTGTGTCAGCCGTGTGATGCCACAACTTTCCCACACAAAAATTGAGGTTTGTAGGGGATTCTGGGTAAGGAAACGTTGGAGGATCTATGCAAGCCATTCTTCCCAGGAATCCCTTGGGTGTCTAGTTTTCAGAAATGTGTGGGTTTGGTAGGTTGCCCTAGATGGCCTCCGAGCATGGGGCCAAAAACCCAGGTGATTCCCTTGCAAAACCAGGTTGTTTGGTGATAGGCAATTTTGATGTCGCCTTTCGCAGGTACTTGGGCCTCCCACACGAGTGAGGCACCGTTTTTATCGGGAGACCCGGGGGAACGCTGGGTGGTAGGAAATTTGTGTCAGCCTGGTGATGCCACAACTTTCCCACACAAAAATGTGTGAAAAACGGATTTTTTCTGCAAAAATGTAGGTTTGCAGGGGATTCTGGGTAAGGAAACGTTGGGGGATCCACGCAAGCCATAGGTGTGCAAGGGATTCTGGGTAACAGAACCTGGTGCGAGGCAGTCGAGGTCCCTATCCTGGAATCCCCCGAGTGTCTAGTTTTCAGAAATGTGTGGGATTGGTAGGGTTCCCTAGATGCCGGCAGAGCTAGGGTTCAAAAACAACAGCCAGGCACTTTTGCCAAAAAAGGGTCATTTTTCACTGTGAAATTGTAGTGTATCCACGTCGCGTTTTGCACTGTTTCCTGTTGCGAGCACTACGCCTACCCACAAAAGTGAGGCACCATTTTTCTCGGAAGGCTTTGGGGAACGCAGGGTGTGTGGAAATTTGTGGATCCATGCAAATTCCAGAACTTTCCACCACAGAAATGTGAGGAAAATGTGTTTTTTTGGGCAATTTTTTAAGTTTGCAAGGGATTCTGGGTTACAGAACCTGGTGAGAGGCAGTCAAGTCACCCCATCCTGGATTTCTCTGGGTGTCTAGTTTTCAAAAATGTATAGGTTTGCTAGATTTCCCTAGGTGCCGGCAGACCTAGGGTTCAAAAACTACAGCTAGGCATTTTGCAAACAAAAGGGTCTATTTCAAAGTGAAATTGTGGTGTGTCCTGTTGCGGGCACTAGGCCTAACCACACAAGTGAGGTACCATTTTTCTTGGAAGACTTTGGGGAACACGGGTTTGGTGGAAATTTGTGGATCCACACAAATTCGAGAACTTTCCACCACAGAAATGTGAGGAAAATGGTTTATTTGGGCAATTTTTTTGGTTTGCAAGGGATTCTGGGTAACAGAACCTGGTGAGAGGCAGTGGAGTCACCCCATCCTGCATTCCCCTGGGTGTGTAGTTTTAAAAAATGTATAGGTTTGCTAGGTTTCCCTAGGTACCTGCAGAGCTAGGGATCGAAAACTACAGTTTGGCACTTTGCCAAACAAGGGTCATTTTTCACTGTGTAATTGTGTTGCGTTTTGCGCAGTTTCCTGCCGTGGGCACTAGGCCTACCCACACAAGTAAGGTACCATTTTTCTCGGAAGACATTGGGGAACGCAGGGTGGGTAGAAATTTGTGGATTCACACAAATTCCAGAACTATCCACCACAGAATTTGAGGAAAATGTGTTTTTTTGCACAATTATTTAGGTTTGCAAGGGATTCTGGGTAACAGAACCTGGTGAGAGGTAGTCGAGTCACCCCATCCTGGATTCCCCTGGGTGGCTAGTTTTTAAAAATTTATAGGTTTGCTAGGTTTCCCTAGGTGTCGGCAGAGCTGGGGTTAAAAAACTACAGCTAGGCACTTTGCCAAAAAACAGTCATTTTTCACTGTGAAATTGTGGTGTGTCCACGTTCCGTTTTGCGACGTTTCCTGTCGCGGGCACTAGGCCTACCCACACAAGTGAGGTACCATTTTTCTCTGAAGACTTTGGGGAACGCGGGGTGGGTGGACATTTGTGGATCCACACAAATTCCAGAACTTTCCACCACAGAAATGTGAGGAAAATGGTTTTTTGGGGCAATTTTTTGGGTTTGCAAGGGATTCTGGGTAACAGAACCTGGTGAGATGCAGTCGAGTCACCCCATCCTGTATTCCCCTGGGTGTGTAGTTTTAAAAATGTATAGGTTTGCTAGGTTTCCCTAGGTAGCGGCAGAGTTAGGGTTCGAAAACTACAGCTTGGCAGTTTGCGAAACAAGGGTCATTTTTCACAGTGAAATTGTGTTGTGTCCACGTTGCGTTTTGTGCCGTTTCCTGCAGCGGGCACTAGGCCTACCCACACAAGTGAGGTACCATTTTTCTCGGAAGACTTTGGGGAACGCGGGGTGGGTGGACATTTGTGAATCCACACACATTCCAGAACTTTCCACCACAGAAATGTGAGGAAAATGTGTTTTTTTTGGCAATTTGTAGGTTTGCAAGGGATTCTGGGTAACAGAACCTGGTGAGAGGCAGTCGAGTCACCCCATCCTGGATTCCCCTGGGTGTCTAGTTTTTAAAAATGTATAGGTTTGCTAGGTTTCCCTAGGTGCCGGCAGAGTTAGGGTTAAAAAACTACAGTTAGGCACTTTGCTTAAAAACGGTCATTTTTCACTGTGAAATTGTGTTGTGTCCACGTTGCATTTTGTGCCGTTTCCTGTTACGGGCATTAGGCCTACACACGCAAGTGAGGTACCATTTTTCTCAGAAGACTTTGGGGAACGCGGGGTGAGTGGAAATAGGTGGATCCACGCAGATTCCAGAACTTTCCACCACAGAAATTAGAGGAAAATGGTTTTTTGAGACAAATTTTTAGGTTTGCAAGGGATTCTGGGTAACAGAACCTGGTGAGAGGCAGTCGAGTCACCCCATCCTGTATTCCTCTGGGTGTGTAGTTTTAAAAATGTATAGGTTTGCTAGGTTTCCCTAGGTACCGGCAGAGTTAGGGTTCAAAAACTACAGCTTGGCAGTTTGCGAAACAAGGGTAATTTTTCACTGTAAAATTGTGTTGTGTTCACGTTGCGTTTTGTGCCGTTTCCTGCCGCGGGCACTAGGCCTACCCACACAAGTGAGGTACCATTTTTATCGGAAGACTTTGGGGAAAGCGGGGTGGGTGGAAATTTGAGGATCCACACACATTCCAGAACTTTCCACCACAGAAATGTGAGGAAAATGTGTTTTTTTTGGCAATTTGTAGGTTTACAAGGGATTCTGGGTAACAGAACCTGGTGCGAGGCAGTCGAGGTCCCCATCCTGGATTCCCCTGGGTGTCTAGTTTTTTAAAATATATAGGTTTGCTAGGTTTCCCTAGGTGCCGGCAGAGCTAGGGTTAAAAAACTACAGCTAGGCACTTTGCCAAAAAACGGTCATTTTTCACTGTGAAATTGTGGTGTGTCCACGGTCCGTTTTGCGACGTTTCCTGTCGCGGGCACTAGTCCTACCCACACAAGTGAGGTACCATTTTTCTCTGAAGACTTTGGGGAACGCGGGGTGGGTCCACACAAATTCCAGAACTTTCCACCACAGAAATGTGAGGAAAATGGTTTTTTGGGGCAATTGTTTTGGTTTGCAAGGGATTCTGGGTAACAGAACCTGGTGAGAGGCAGTCGAGTCACCCCATCCTGTATGCCCCTGGGTGTGTCGTTTTAAAAATGTATAGGTTTGCTAGGTTTCCCTAGGTACCGGCAGAGTTAGGGTTCGAAAACTACAGCTTGGCAGTTTGCGAAACAAGGGTCATTTTTCACGGTGAAATTGTGTTGTGTCCACGTTGCGTTTTGTGCCGTTTCCTGCAGCGGGCACTAGGCCTACCCACACAAGTGAGGTACCATTTTTCTTGGAAGACTTTGGGGAACGCGGGGTGGGTGGAAATTTGTGGATCCACACATATTCCAGAACTTTCCACCACAGAAATGTGAGGAAAATGTGTTTTTTTGGCAATTTGTAGGTTTGCAAGGGATTCTGGGTAACAGAACCTGGTGAGAGGCAGTCGAGTCACCCCATCCTGGATTCCCCTGGGTGTCTAGTTTTTAAAAATATATAGGTTTGCTAGGTTTCCCTAGGTGCCGGCAGAGCTAGGGTTAAAAAACTACAGCTAGGCACTTTGCCAAAAAAGGGTCATTTTTCACTGTGAAATTGTGTTGTGTCCATGTTGCATTTTGCGCAGTTTACTGTCATGAGCATCAGGCCTACCCATGCAAGTGAGGTACCATTTTTCTCGGAAGACTTTAAGGGAACGCGGGGTGGGTGGAAATTTGTGGATCCACGCAGATTCCAGAACTTTCCACAGCAGAAATGTGAGGAAAATGTGTTTATTTGGACATTTGTTTAGGTTTGCAAGGGATTCTGGGTAACAGAACCTGGTGAGAGGCAGTTGAGTCACCCCATCCTGTGTGCCCCTGGGTGTTTAGTTTTCAAAAATGTATAGGTTTGCTATGTTTCCGTAGGTGCCGGCAGAGCTAGGGTTAAAAAACTACAGCCAGGCACTTTGCAAAAAAGGGTAAGTTTTCATTGTGAAAATGTGGTGTGTTCACTTTGCGTTTTGAGCCGTTTCCTGTCGTGGGCAATATGCCTACCCACACAAGTGAGGTACCATTTTTAGCGGGAGACTTAGGGTAATTCATATTTGTAAAGTAACTGTTATTACCTATTGACTTTCAATGCATTTCTGCCTTCCAAATGACAATGTGTAAAAAAGAAGTTATTTTGAAAAATGACTGATAATTCTCATGCTAGTATGAGTGTTCCCAATTTCGGAAATTTGCAAATATCTACTGTTTCTAAACTCTATATTTTGTTCCCATTTCATAAATACATAGGTGTCTTTCATACCAATTTTTACATGTATACATTTTCCCAGAATAATTACTAAATACCCGCTACATAATAAAAAACCATTGCAAGTTGCTGCTCAGTTTTTGGCTCTTGGTTCGTCGGGTTCTTGGTGAACCTACAAGCCCTATATATACCCACAACCATTATGGTCCTGCGGATGTAACGGTATATTGCTTTCAAAGAGCTGTCATAATTAGAAGAAGTTACAGGTGAAAACGTTGACATAAAAAGCTAGTTTTTTCAACTAATTTTCAATTTTTCCTATATTTAACTCTTAGTTTCTATAAAGAAACCTTGAAGGATCTACACAAATGACCCCATGCTGAATTCAGAATTTTGTCTACTTTTCAAAAATGTATAGCTTTCCAGGATCCATTATTGCTTTCATACCCATTTCTACCATTAACTGGAAGGTGGTTGAAAGCACAAAAAATAGCAAAAATAGGCTATGTCCCAGAAAAATGCCAAAACTGTGGAAAATATTTGGGTTTTCTGACAAAAGTCTGTCATTCCCTAAAAGCTGGGAAAATTGTGATTTCAGCCCCACAAACCCTTTTCTGAAACCATTTGCAGGGAAAAACTCAGATGCTTTCATTTGCAGCATTTTTTTCCTATTTTTCCCCAAAAAAACACAAATTAGCTGTATTTTGGCTAATTTCTGGGACCCCTTCAGGGGACTCCCCAAACCCTGGACACCTTTAGAATCCTCATGATACTGGAAGAAAAGGACGCAAATTTGGCGTGGATATCTTATGTGGTCAAAAAGTTACAGGGGCCTAAGCGCGAACTACACCAAGTAGCCAAAAAAAGGCTTAGCACATGGGGGAGAAAGGCCTAGCAGCAAAGGGGTTGATTAATTGATTGATAATTATTTATGGTAATAGTGAAAAAACACTAGGTGCAGATTGCGGGGCTATAGGTGGTAATGGGTAGAATTTTTTTTTTTTTAATTAATTAATAATTAGTTGATAATTAATATTAATAAATTAATAGATAATTAATTTTGTTAATTGTTTAATTACTTTTTTTAGATTTGGGTTTTGGGTTTATAGGGGTAGAGGGTAGAAAGTAAATACATTTTAATTACTTTATAATTAGTTGTTAAATACTATTAGTTATTTAATTGAAAGTTCATTTTAATTGTGTAATACATTTTTTTAAGTTTAAATTTTAGGTCCACGTTGTGGGGATTATAGGGGTAAAGGGTGGGAAGTTAATTAAGTTTCATGATTATAATTTGGTTTCTCATTAATAATATTTGTTTAATTGATAATTAATTATGTCAATGGTGCAAATCCATTTTTCTTTTTTAGATTTTAGATGTGGGTTGTGTAGGGGTTTGGAGATGGAAGTACATTAATTTTAAGCAATTAATAATTATGGTAATTGTGTAAATATTTTTTGTTAAATGTTATGAATGTGTTATGTGCTTAGGGGGTCATTGCGATGTCGGGCGGAATCCCTTCCGCCCAGCACCGCTTCAGTCATGGGACTGACCAAAACCCGGTCGGTGGTCCTGACTGCCTCAGTAAGATGCGGCTGAACACTGATCTTACATTTTACTATGGCAGCATGCATTCCAGCCATAAACCGGCCATAATGCATGCTCCCATAGTGAAATGGGAAGTGCGGTTCAATCCTGCATCCCGTGGCAGGCACCTCAAAGTGCCTGCCACAAGGTGAAGGATAAACAGGGGGGCACCATAGGTGCCCCCTCGGCCTTCAACCGGAGGTCGTGCACCAAAGGGGGCCCTTCTGGGGGCCCACAAAGATGCTTTCCGACATGGTTTCCATGCCGGACAGACCGGCATAGAAACCATGTCGGAAACGGTCATGGTAATATCAAGGGCGTAAAGAGCCGCCATTGAGATTACAGGCCGCATTCTGACTGGCGGACGGACTCTCTGAGCCTGTTGGAAGCCAGCCATAATGACTGTCCGGTTTCCTTTCCGACCGTCTCCATCCTAATGAGGTGGTCGGAAAGGAAATCGAACAGCCCATTACGATGCGACGGTAATGGCTCCGACCACAGGTCATAGTCTTTGCGAGCTGTGGTCGGAGCCTTTACAGCTGCATCATAATCAACCCCCCAATGTATGTAATAATTAATGTTTTTGTTAATAAATGAATTCTAAATAAAAATATTTATTCATATGAAAATATTTTTTTATTTTATTAATAATATTTGTAGGTTTTCGTGACATGTATTTATAATTGTGATATTTTTTTTATATTAAATATTGTTTTATTGTTCAACACATTTCTATATTTTTTTATTAACTTTGTTTTTAAAATATTTGTATATTGTTGATAGTATTTTGTTTGTTTTTAATGTTGAACAGACTGGAGTGGGAATAGTAAATTCTACCCTTCCGCAACCCAACACTTTCCCTACTGTTGTACTTATTGGAGTAGGAATAGTAAATTGTACCCCTCCACTACCCAACACTTTCCCTACTATTGCACTTATTAGAGTGAGAATAGTAAGTTTTAACCCTCCGCTATCCAAAACTTTCCCTACTGTTACACTCATTGGGGTGAAAATAGTAAATTTTATCCCACCGAAATCTAACACTTTCCCTACTGTTATAGTGATTGGAATGGGAATAGTAAATGTATCCATTTTTACTCAAACAGTTTTGCTACTGTTGTACTGGCTGGAATGGGTACAGTAAATATTACTTATCCGCAAACACTTTTACTACTGCTGCATGTATTGGAGGAGATTTGTAAATTTAACCAGTTTTATTATTTTTGCGTTGTGTGACGTGGGAGTAATAAATGTTTTATATATAAATTTTAATAGTTTGCGTAGTTTGGTATAAATTGTAGTGGGAACAGTATATGTATTACATTTACATTTTATAATTTATTTTCTGCTGGTACAATTTATATTATTATCTTTCTGTTTATTTAAAATTATAATATTTGTAATTATTAATATTTTTAATGTGTAAAATAAGTTTTGCTGCATTTAAAGAATGTTACGTTGTTTAGTTTTTATTTCATTAGAACTGTTTGTTTTTTAAAGATTTTATGTTAGCTGGTCAGAGCCTTTACAGGCCTCAGCGTATTCGGCCCTTAAACATACTATACCCCCTTTGGTGCACGGCCTGAATGTTAGAACTCCAGTCAACCTCAAAATGTCAGAGGTGATTCAAACAAGTTAGCGTTGCATGCACTAACTATACCAGACATTCACAGCACTAGGTAATGCTCCGGATAGTAACCGGAGTGAAATACAAGCCAGAACAAGCATTGGCATAGCCAATAGCTCTCGCCTTTGGGACCTTATAAGTGTTTAGCCATGCAACATTTGATGTTGTTTCACCAAGGATATTGTGCTGGATAACTAAACACTTATAAGGTCCCAAAGGCGAGACCTATTGGCTATGCCAATGCTTGTTGATATATACCACCATCCAGTGTCACTGGAAATCTGATTTCAAAATTCCTGAAAAAGAGCGGGCCCAACATGTCCGACCTCCATTTTCATTTTTCATAGACAAAGCCAGCACCTTCCCCAAGTTCATTCAAATCTACTATAAGTTGCGAAAACCAGAACCTTATCAGATGAATCAAATGAACGTCTAACATCCACATTACGAGCATGTAGATTGTAACTGTAACAGTAGGCAGAAAGGTGATATTTATGGCAACATGTTTATTTTTTGCACACCTTGGGTAATAAGTACAAAAGATAGACTCTCTTGGCATGTTTCTACACATTTCACTACAGTGCAATATTTTTTTAAAAATCTGACAGATAATAAACTGATTCTAATATATTTTCGTTACAAAAATTGAACTGCTTTTTGGTATATTTAATTAGAGATTCTACATGTATTCCTCATACTTGTAAATATGTGGCCTCTCATTTGAAAGAGCATCGCACCAAGGATTTAAGTGGTTTGTGGGAAAGGTGATGGTGTGACTGTTTATTATGCAGAATAAAGTTCCCCCTACCATACATTATGGGTAGATTTCAAGTCACTTTGGAGTTAAATGACCTTATATGTGAATTCTGTCCTCAGCCTCGATATGATCAAGGAACTCCTCAGTGACTTGCAATATCCCTATAATATATGTCAGGAGGTACATTAGCCCATATATAGGTCCTTCACTGGGTACCAGACAGAAAAATTATTTAACTGAGCAATAACAGTCGACAACAATAATGTATTAAAATTAAACAGTTCCAGAAGCAGCGGTCTTGTTTCACCAAAGAAATTCCAATAGCAGATTGACGCCACCCACTCATTGAAACATCGTTACGTCACATGAAGTTTCATCATAACATATTAGAGATAAATGTCTACCACATGTAATACTCCAATGAGGTATAAAGACCTGGTTCATACCCCTAAGACTAGGCAACAAAAATAACCAAATTCGAAAGGAAAAGATTGTTTGTACTCTGTCATACATTCCCCCGGTACTGAAAACTTGGAGCTGCCTTAGATGAAGCCAAACACACACTTTCTTTTAAAAGATCACAAGTCAGACAGGTTAAATCATGGGGCGTTTAAAGCATAACAGAGTTTTAATGCAGCAACATGACACTTTCTTCCCCCTTGACATCGCTTAATGATGCCCAGCCGTAGGACACTGCCAGCACTGTAAAACCTCGACTGCAGCAGCACTTAAAAAAGAAATACAAAAGTTACAAAATAAGTTGCACTTCTGTAAAACGGACTCTTCTAAAAAAAAAATAATAATAATTTGGATGCCACAACCAGTGCTTAAATAACAATAATGCGCTTAACACCCAGGTACGCTCTGGGTATACACCACTTTTCTTCTGGCTGTGTTCTGTGCTACATCCGCACTCTTGTAGTCATAACAATGCCACCCACCACCGCCGAGAAGCCGACCATCACCACCTGGGCCCCCGCATCCGTCGAGCTCATCTCCTCAACCATGAAGAAGACGCTATCAGGAGCCCCAATGGACCCCTGCCCCCCTCACATCTTCCACAGGGCCGCTGCTGTCATCGTACCCGAACTAGGACGAACAATCAACTCCTCCCTCACATCCGGCATCTACCAGGACGATTGGAAACGCGCAGAGGTGAAGCCCCTCCTCAAGAAACCAATGGCCGACCCAACTGACCTGAAGAACTACCAGCCCATCTCTCTACTCCCCTTCGCAGCCAAGGTCACTGAAAGACTCGTGAGCGCCCAGATGACCACCTTCATCGAAGAAAACTGCATCCTAGATACTTCCCAGTCTGGCTTCTGCAGCAACCACAGCACCGCGACCGCCCTCCTCGCAGCCACCGCCGACATCCGCAGGCTGCTAGACCAGGGGCACACCACGGCCCTCATCCTCCTAGACCTCTCAGCAGCATTCAACACCGTCTCACATCGCACACTAGCCACCAGACTCCACAACGCTGGAATACAGGGATCTGCCCTCGACTGGATCCAATCCTTCCTCTCTGGCAGAACCCAGAGGATCAGACCCCCCCCTTCCTCTCCGACCCCACTGACATCGTCTACGGAGTATCCCAAGGATCTTCACTAAGCCAACACTCTTCAACATCTACATGGCCCCCATCGCCGCCATCGTAAGACAGCACGGGCTTAGCATCGTATCCTACGCCGACGACACCCAACTCATCCTCTCCCTCACCAAGAACCCAGAAATCACCAGACTCAGCTTCCAGGAAGGAATGCGAAACGTAGCAGCCTGGATGAAGGACAGCTGCCTAAAACTCAAATCCGAGAAGACCGAGGTCCTCATCCTTGGGCCTTGCACCTTCGCCTGGGACAAAACCTGGTGGCCCTCTGCCCTTAGGAGTTCACCCACCCCGACTGACCAAACCCGGAACCTCGGCATAATCCTCGACTCCTCCCTCTCGATGAACCACCAGACCAACGCCGTCGCCTCCACCAGTTTCAACTGCCTCCGCATCCTCCGCAAGACCTTCAAATGGATCCCCCCGACTGCAGAAAGACTGTCACCTACGCTCTCATTACCAGCAGACTAGACTAAGGCAATGCCCTCTACGCCGGAATCAACAAAACTCTTCTACGCAAACTCCAAAACATCCATAACACTGCAGCCAGGCTCGTCCTAGGGACACCACTCCACGAAAATATGACCCACCACCTACGAAGCCTCCAGTGGCTCCCCGTCGAGAAGAGGGTCACCTTCAAACTCCTCACCCACGCCTACAAATCCCTCAACAACATCGGACCCAAATACCTCAACGATCGAGTTTGTTTCCACGTACCCAAGAGAAACCTCCGCTCTGCTGACCTCGCCCTGGCAGAGGTCCCCTGCATCCGCAGAAGCAGAGCCGGCGGGAGAGCTTTCTCCTACATCGCAGCCAAAACCTAGATCGAGCTCCCGGTCAACATCAGATGCTCCCCATCCCTCCACACGTTCAGGGAGGACCTCAAGACCTGGCTCTTTGACTGACCCAGAGCTGTCTCCCCCCCCCAGCGCCTTGAGACCCTCACGGGTGAGTAGTGCGCTCTATAAACCATTGATTGATTGATTGATTGAATGTTCACGTTTTAGGTTCTGTCTACTGCACGTACTCAAGATCAAAGAAACTTCAGATAAACTCAATCTCCAGGGGTGCAGCAATACCAGCAAACAGCTGTCCACCAAAAGCAGCACATCCCAACACTCCCAAATCAGGCGGGAGATTCCCAAATATAAGTCTTAACTCCCAGATTCCGAACGTGCTGAAAAAAATCCAATTGGTTTTGCTTTGCTGCAGACTCTAACCAACTTCAGTAAGTGAAGCTAAGAGGATATAATCGGAAAGCTAGTTTTATTATGATTGACAGGAGACTGGAAAGTAATAGGAAAGCCTTAGTTTCCATGTATCCAACTATTGGTTAGAAAAACTACCCACCCCTAGCAAAGACGGCCCCTGTGTTGTCAACCACGCTTCTGGTAAGCGATAGTGAGCCCCTTTCATCCCACTTTTTGTTTATAATTTAGTCAGTCGCTTATTGAAAGCTTTTGGAGAACTTTAGTTCCAAAAACATCTTGTTAATGGCTTATTTTAAAAAGCCCGATTCGTTGTAGACGTTTGTGCCCGACAGCTGCTACTAACAAGCATTGGCATAGCCAATAGGTCTCGCTTTTGGGACCTTATATGTATTTAGTTATGCAGCACAATATCCTTGGTGCAACAACAACTGTTTCATGGCAAAACACTTATAAGGTCCCAAAGGCGAGACCTATTGGCTATGCCAATGCTTGTTGCTATTTTGTGGTACTGCAATATAAAGGGATGTTATTTGTCACAGTTTACAGTTTGGATTAGATCATTGATGACACTATCGTTCATAGGATCACGATGTCTCCAGTGACAACTTCTTGCTGCCCAGGTTGCGCTGAGGGGTTCCTTTTCCGGTGGTTCTGCTGTCCTGATCGAGCCGAAGGTCCTGCTGCAGTTGTCTCCTCTCTTTGTGTGTGTGGTTGTGGCTGTGGGTGTGGTTGTGTGTGTGTGTGGTTGTGTGTGGTTGTGGGTGTGGATGTGGTTGGGCTTGGTTGTGTGTGTGGTTGTGTGTGTGGTTGTGGTTGTGTGTGGTTGTGTGTGTGGTTATGTGGTTGGTTGTGGTTGGTTGTGTGTGTGTGGTTGTGTGTGTGGTTGTGATTGTGTGTGTGTGTGTGTGTGTGGATGTGTGTGGTTGTGTGTGTGTGGTTGTGTGTGGGGTTGTGTGTGTGGTTGTTTGTGTGTGGTTGTGTGTGTGGTTGTGTGTGTATGTGTTGTGTGTGTGTGAGTGTGTGTGGTTGTGTGTGTGGTTGTGTGTGTGTGTGGTTGAGTGTGTGGGTGTGTGTGTGTGTGTGTGTGGTTGTGTGTGTGTTTATGTGTGTGTGGTTGTGTGTGTGTGTGTGGTTGTGTGTGTGGTCGTGTGTAGTTGTGTGTGTGTGGTTGTATGTGTGGTTGTGTGTGTAGTATTGTGTGTGGTTGTGTGTGTAGTTGTGTGTGTAGTTGTGTGTGTGTGGTTGTGTGTGTGGTTGTGTGTGTGTGTGTGGTTGTGTGTGTGTGGTTGTGTGTGATGTGTGTGGTTGTGTGTGTGTGTGTAGTTGTGTGGTTGGTTGTGTGTGTGTGGTTGTGTGTGTGGTTGTGTGTGTGGTTGTATGTGTGTGTGGTTGTTTGTGTGTGTGGTTGTGTGTGTGGCTGTGTGTGTGGTTGTGTGTGTGGTTGTGTGTGTGTGGTTGTGTGTGTATGTGTTGTGTGTGTGTGGGGAGGTGTGTGTGGTTGTGTGTGTGTGGTTGTGTGTGTGTGGTTGTGTGTGTTTGTGTGTGTGGTTGTGTGTGTGTGTGTGTGGTTGTGTGTGTGGTTGTGTGTGTGGTTGTATGTGTGTGGTTGTGTGTGTGGTTGTGTGTGTGGTTGTGTGTGTAGTTGTGTGTGTAGTTGTGGCTGTGTGTGTGGTTGTGTGTGTGTGGTTGTGTGTGTGTGGTTGTGTGTGTGATTTTGTGTGTGGTTGTGTGTATGTGTTGTTTTACCATTTGTAAGCCCTGCAAATGCGTAGTGTTACTATACCAGATTAATAGTGATCAAATTGCCGACCTCGAAAGGCGCGAAGGCTGTCTGTTTTGCAGGGATTTGAACATTTGACTTGTATAGCAGTGCAGATATCAGCAGTGATCATTTAACTTACAGAGCCATCATTTCGGTTCGATTTCGATATATATGTTGTATAGAAATGTTGATGTATTTGTGTATTGCATCCTGCAGATTAAATAGTTTGCGTTTCTCATGTCACCACCCACATATAATTATCCAGAAGGAAAAAAAGTGTAATGGCGATGGAGCAACTTACACTTCTAAAGGAGAGTTTGTAGATTTTTTTGCGCTGTAGCCCGATTTTATTGATGATTTTGACAAAGAGTTAGTAAAATTCAGAGATGCTGTTTACCGCTTGTAAATATCCTTACAACGAACATAACATAACTCGTATTGTTATTTTGAGTTGCTTGTTCGCTCTCTGTCCTCTGGGGGCAGTGGTGCTGTTGCAAATGCAAGCATCCAGGCATGAGAGTGGCATTCGCCCAGTATGTTGTATTTGCAAGTGGATTTGAATTAATGTTGGCTTTCTGAAATTTTAGCAGAATAAAAATTATGTATATCAGTAGCCATTATGTTATGCTGCATCATGTTAACTTGCTTACGCTTGGAAGCGCAAAGACAGGGGGAAGGGCAGAGGCAGGGAGCAAGCAAGAGGAAAGACAGATGGCGCTGAAGGCTGGCGGTTCGAGCGTGCACGCTCGCGTGAACGCAAGCTTGTCGCCAGCCAGCAGCACTTTGAAAACTCACCTACTAAAGTCTCTCCGAGCAGCGCATGCGCGCTGACTTAGCGAAACCTAAAAACTTGGCACTAGTCATCCAATAACAGGAGAGCTCTACATGCTCTTGGCCAATCATTGGCAAGGAGTATACAAAGGGGCAGATCCTTGTGTTTAAGAAGCACTGTGATTATGAGAAGGACGTCCTAAATAAATAAAGTCAACAAAACAAACAAGCAAGACGAATAAAGCGCTCCAATACCTTCGGGTCGAGTTCGTGCTGTATACATCTGCAAAAAAGAAACCGGCATGCGGAACTACACGCACTAGCAGGCCAAAATCCCAGGTTTCAATCTGCTGATTAAAAGAATCAAACTAGTTTGCTTCATCATTTGAGATCCTCTGCCGTTCCTGAACTAGTTTTAACACACTTTTTGCACTGAACTGTTTGTTTAATAGCACTGCACTCCTCATTCATACCATTAGCTCATCATTTGAGGATTTAGTACATCCTCCTGTGTGCTACTAAAACATCCCTGAGCTCCTCCCTCTCAGAGAGGGGGTTGTAGCCCCCAGAGGAACTAGGTTTTTCCTCTGGGAGGAGGATCCCAAATGATGAAGCATGTCACCTAGGGTGAGTGAGGGATTACGTCCTAAAAAGGGATTGCCCTTTGAATTATTCAATTGGGCATAGTCCGTTTACCACACTTCATCTTATTTTTCAGTTTTTTGTATGTATAGACCTCAGGGTTTCATATTGTTTTTTGAAACACAGCATTGCGCCTTCAACGCTGGTCAGGCCGGCAGCGTAGAGGCTTACAAGAATATCAGTATAACCAGCATGTGAATACATAGCATGCCGCCTACAACTACTTCGGGCCGGCCGCGTCAAGTTAAACATTGCACTAAAACTAAACAGGCTGTAGAAGGGCCTTCTAGCCATGTGGAGCATGGAGCAATATAGCATAACCAGTAGCATGCTAGTTCAATGATCAGGGACCCCAGGGAGGTACAACCAAATTTGTGGGGTTGGGGAGTGTGGACGTGCCCCGCAGGGTGTCTGTGCCTCAGCGACCCTTGCAGTACTTGTTGTCCCGCTGTGTCAACGCGTTTGCGTGCGTGGGTGGTTTCAAGGCCAGGGTGGCATTAAGAAAGAAAACGACAACGGCGATGAAGTAGAAACTGTACAGGTCGTGGTGTGGTGTATGGTGTGGGGTGTCTCGTGTCTCCTAAGCAGTAAAACGTGTGGGGGGGAGTGGTCGACAACCATGGTGTCCGGGCCCACCCATGAAGGCAGGGCATAGACACCTTTCTATCACTTGGGAAAAGCTGCAGGGCCCTCAGCTTTGGGGGACTAATGCAAGTGAATTCTATGCGCATTAAGTAGGATATCAGTGGCTGCCACATGCATTGGAATTTCTTTTCAGTGTTTGCGATGTTATGAGAGAGTCTCTCCATTGCCAGTATGTGCCACAATATGACGAACCACTGAGCTACAGAGGGGGGCAAGGTTTGTTTCCATGCGCACTCTATGAGCTGTCCACTGCTAATAGTAAATGGATGATAAGGGCCCAGTCCGTTCCGGTCATTGCTGCTAGGGTTGAGGGGCGTATACCTAAGACTGCCACGTGCTGCAAAGATGGGATCTGGTACCGCACGATGCCCTTAATGTGTCACAGGACCTCCTTCCTAAAGGTGGCTGTCACTTGGCATGACCACCATATGTGACAGAGAGTGCCTTCCTATTTCCCACATCTCCAGCAGAGGTTGGAAACTGTGCAGTATGTGGTGGCAAGGCGGAAAGGCATATAGTACCATTAGAGTATTAGCTTGTATGTGGGTTTACGGGAGGCAAGGCTGCGATATGTTTTGGGGATGTCGTAGTCTGTCCCACTGCTTGGGAGAGAGTCCTCCTGGGGGTTGGGTCCTGCCACGCGGTCTAGTAGCGGTGGGTGCGCATCAGGGTTAAGTGTTGTAGCACCTGAAGGTTTTGGAGATCAGTCCCCTAGTCCCCTCAAAGGCCAGCACCAGTTTTTCAAATAGGTTAAAAATGCGCGTTGCCGCAGCACAGATCTCAGGGGCAGAGAGACTGTGTTCCAGTTGCATGTATTGATGCCATGCGGGGTAGCTTAAATTCGGACCTGCAGGCATAGAATGTCATGATGTCATCCCCTGTAAATAAGTTGTGAATCGTGAGGCACTCCCCGTCGCTCCATCCACCAAACGCCTGTGTTGGTAAGCCCTGACGGAATTCAGGGTTGTGTGCAATAGCGGTATTTGGGGACAGAAACGTGGTCAGTCCCTTTTTGACCGCTATTTTGTCCCATATTTCAAGGACTGTTTTAGTTGGCGCCGAGACATATGCACTTCGGGCATCTTTAGGCAACCAAGCAAGGTCCCACAATGGCTGGCACGCCCCCATACGGTCCATGTCGAACCAATGCTTCTCACTCTCCTGCACGGCCCACTCGAAAACGTATCTCAGATGTGCTGCCCAATAGTATTCCTGTAGGTTTAGGGAAGCCAAAGCTCTTCTATCCCGTGGGTACATCAGAAGTGAATGTGCCACCCGTGGTCGCCTCCCGTTCCACACAAAGGCACGCAAGTCTCCCTGGAGGTGCTGAATGTCCACATGTGGAATCCGGGTTGGCAGTGCCTGAAACAAATATAGAACCCGCTGCGGAATATTCATTTTAATAATGTTGATGCGTCCCAGCCATTTGATTTGGAGGGGTTTCCATCCTTGAAGGTCGGCTAGCACTGAGAGGCGAAGCATTGCCCAATTTATATGGGACCAGGAGCAGAGTGTGGGGGTAATCTAGAGCCCTAAATACTTGATGGAGTCCACCGTCCATTGGATGGGGGTCATACCTTAAAGCAATCTGGCCTTGGGGACCAGGATATTGATGTTTAGAACAACTGATTTAGAGAGATTTATTTTGAAGTCGGAGACGGCTACAAAGGTCTGCAGGTTTTCAACCACGCATGGGAGCGAAAGTTCAGGCTGGGTCAGCGTGAGCAGGAGGTCATCGGCGAATAGGTTGAGCTTATGGATTTGGCCTCCAAAGGTTAAGCCCTTAATCCCCTCTGGCTTCCTCACTCATATGGCCAATGGCTCTCTGGCTAATGCAAAAAGGAGGGGCGAGAGTGGGCATTTTTCGCATGCCCCTATGTAATGATATCAAGCGTGTAGCCCGTCCATTCAGTTTGATGCAGGCTGTTGGGGCTACATACGATGCCATGATCTTCAAGATAAACTCCCATCCAAGGCCTATTTTACTCAACACGGTGCAGAGATAGGACCAGTCTACCTGGTCGAATGCCTTCTCCGCATCGAGCGAGAGGGGGCATATAGGGATGTTCAAGTGTTGTGCATTTTCGACAAGGTGTACTATGCGATGGACATTGTCTGCGCCCTCCCGGTGACGCATAAACCCCACCTGATTGGGGTTGATGAGGCCAGGTAGATAGGGCTCAAGGTGCGTGGCTAATATTTTTGTAAAAATCTTGCATCAGTGTTGAGCTAGGCTATCAGGCGTTAAGAAGAACACTGTGCCGGGTCTTTGCCTGTACTAGGGATTAGGGTGATCTCAGCCATGGCCATGGTGGGGGTGAGGCCTGTGTCACCCCCAAAGGAATTATACAGGTGCAAGAGGTGTTCCTGCAGCTGCGGGAGGAAGGCTTGGTAAAAATGCACAGTGAGCCCATCCTGGCCTGGGGCTTTACCTAGGGGGAGACTCTTGACGGCTGCACCTAATTCCTCTGTCGTAATGGGGCTATCTAAGAGGGACGTGTGATGCGTGGACAGGGGCTCCCACTCACAAGCAGCAAGGTAGGAGTGGAGCCTCTTGGGAGAGGGGTTTTCCTGGGAGTATAGCCGCTGATAAGAATCATGGAATGCCTCCGCTTTATCCTTTTCTGCCATTGCCCACGTGGCATCACCTGTCTGGATTTTGTCAATGTGTGCTTTTGCCTGGCGCTGTCGCAATTTTACGAGCCAGTAGCCTGCCCACCTTGTCCCCCTGCATAGTATTTCTGCTGCAGGGCCAGCAGGGCCTGCTCTGCCTTTCCCGTGCGATGCGCACGCAACTGACCAGGCAGTAGGGCTAATTGTCTTTTGATAGGTCGGGTTGGAGCCTCTTCGTCCATTCGCTCAAGCAGCTTGATCTCTGCAGTGAGTTTAGATTCTACCAGTTTCGCTTCCCACCCTCTGGCAATAGCAATGGACTTATTGTGCCCCGGACCGTTGCTTTGGACCCATCCCACAGAGTGTGCAGAGTGATCTCGGGGAAGGTGTTAAGGTGAAAGTATTTCTTGATACTCTTCCATATCTCCTCCACGACCACCGGGTCTCGCAACAGATGCAAGGGCATATGCCATTGGGGTGGGAAGTTCGATCCCCCCATGTGAGTTTGAGATGCGCAGGATCAGAGATGGAGCTGGCAAAGAGTTCCACTGAGCACAGGTGTGTAAGGAGAGATGGCGTGACGAAAGCATAAGTAATGCGTGAATGGGAAGTGTGTGCATGTAAATAGTAGTAGTCCCTGACGTCTGGATGTTTGTATCGCCAGGTATCCACCAGGCCCCATCCTTCAATGTCCCTCTTAAGATGTGCCAACATTGACCCCATATTTTGAAATGTCACATTGCTTCTGTCTAGGGTAGGGTCACAAACTAAATTGGAGTCTCTGCATACCACCTCATCCCCGTCCACCCCCTTGAGTTGTTCAGATAGTACGCACCGGATGTACATGTCTTGGGTGGTGTTTGGGGCCTAAATATTAAGTCCCGTCAACTGTTGCAATCTCAGATATCCCCCCATCCCCATTCACGTGAGTTACAGAGGTGCAATATTTGGCCTTGCTCAGCACCCCCACCCCTGGGTCTAAAAGATGGCATAGGCCCAGTAACGGGGGGGATACTTCGAATGCCCCATGCGGTGCAGGTCTGCCTTCATCAGGTGGGTCTCCTGTAACATTACGATGTCTGGGTCGTGGTGTAGGATGTAGCGCCATATTTGCTTACGCTTGTTCTGGGAATTTAGAACCTGGACATTTAGTGAGAGAAGTTTAGCGTCTCCCATGGGTAGTAGTTGATCCAGGGGGGAAACCTCGTCTGATGTATATTGTCTAACTGCACGAGGTTAACTTATGATGCGTTGCAGGTGAGAGTAACCGTCCACGCACTGGGCACCCGCCCTCCCACCATGTGGTCTCATCCCCCAGACCTCCATCTGTGTAGCCCACCCATTTATGGAGAGGTGAACGCCAGTTTGCCTGTGTCTCCCACCCCCTGCCCAAGGCCACAGTTACCCCACTGCTAGTGATGTCATAATCGATTTGTAGAAGCATCCAAAATAACATAAAAACCAACAGTGGACCAACTGGGCCCAACAAGGCCTTCTCTGGGCGTGGAGACCGGCACCAAGGTGCTCTGATCACGCTGGAGCTGTCACCCTTTATAGGAGAAGGTTTGGGGAGGCAGGCCATCGAGGGTGCAGTTTGAGTGTCAGAGTGCAGTCAAGGCAGGCCCCGTGACTTGGCAATGTCGCCATGAAAAGACTGGTGGGGATTAGTGAAGGGGGCCCATTGCACTTGGGGGGTACCTATGGTACCCCCCTACATTTCACGGCACTACGCGGCAGGCACCGTGTGGTAGATGCCACGTAGTGCTGGGAAATGCACAACATGGCATTTTAACATCGCGGCAGGTGCTGCTGTCAGCAGCACCCGCTGCAATGCTAAAATGCTGGATCCGTCCGCCATGGTGGCGGTCGCATCCTGATCTGGCGTGCGGGATTGCCGCATACATGGCGGGCGGTCCCGGTTTACACCCGGATGGCGGACGGACTCCAGTCCGACCGCCATTATAATGACCCCCTTGGTTTTAATAGATTAATTTTACAGAATTGTTTAAAAGTGGACAAGCCCTTTATGATCCCATGGCTGGTTTATACCTCCCATACCATAATGTCTTTAGAGAGGCCCGATGTATATGCTAATCCCAGTAGCATAGTTAGCTCTGATCACAAATGGGTTGCCGCAGCATCTATGGGCAAGATGGCAACGGACCGGAAGGACTCTGCAATATTGAAACTCTAAGTCTGACATGCGATCTTAGTGAAAACTGTTAGTAATTTAGAACCCTGTTTGACTTGGAATATGACACCTCATCAGTGACGCTTATTGACTTATTTTAGGTTGAATTTATTTCCGCGCTTAGGTACCTTTAAACATGGCTGTTTTAAGGAAACTTAATAATTTAGCATATACGTTTTTGCCACCAATTTTAAAATCTATTTATTTTACTCAAGTCAGTCTGGCTTTACTGTATTTACAGTTTTTAAATTTACCTGCAGTTTGTTTCTTTCTTGTATGTTTTCTTTCAGGATTTTAAAGCAAGTATGAATATGTTGATGTCAATTTTCGCTATTTTTAACTGATTTGTCTTTTATGATTTTATTTCTAAAATCTAATAAAGATTATGACTATGACTATAATTACAAGTAATTAAATGAACATTAATTTATTCTTTTTTACTAACGTATCATGTTTGTATAGGATTTACAGACCACAAGTTATTAGGGTAGTTTACATGTAACTTCAAGTCAATTGACGGGAGAAAATATATAAAGAATTAAAGAATTCAATGGATGAGAATTGTAAAGGCAGTATATAGCCAGCATTTATAATGTGTGTATAAATGCAAGTTAGGAGGGTAATTAAGTTACTACTTTCCTATGCCTGATACTAATCTGAATCCTAAACCCAATCATATTTGTAATCCCAGAAGAGGTTATATTGTTATAAAGGTAAAGGAGTAAAACAGCGACTCTTAACATTTTGGCTTCTGTGGACCCTTAATTAATCATTACTGGAGCCTGGGGTCCCCTCTGAATCATTATTGGAATCCAAGGATCCCCACTGAGTAATTACTGGAAGCTTCGGACCCTGGCTTAAGCATTTTCAATGATTTGAAATGCAAACCGATATACAAAAAATACAAAAACAAGCCTTTTTCAATCAAACAAATAATTGGTGAAACATTTCATTTAGTGTACAAACAAATATAGAAAAATCTGAATTTTAATTTTAACGGGAAGTTTAGAGCTGTTCTAAATTCAATTTAGGCCACTCATCATCCATACTATATTGTGTTTGATGCACTTGCACTGCTCCTACAAATCAGTCTGAGGATACTAACTCAATTTTTCTCCTCCTAATTCAAATTCTTTCACATTTACAGAGCATTTAAAATTTTCAACTTTAAATTTTGTTTTTTCATTCATGTACACTTTATTAATCTGTTTTCTAAGCAGTGGCAGACCCCCTAAGTAGGCTTTGTGGACCCCCAGGGGCCCCATGACCACAGGTTAAGAACCACTGGTGTAAAGGTAATGATCAGATGAAGTATGGGTAAGCATATTGTAGAGGTAATCAACAGGAGATTTAACATTGCTGTGGTGGTACATTTTCTAAGAGATAATATTTGGGGTGTAGTGGTATATCCCAAAGCTGTTATACTTGTTATATATTCGATCTAAAGCAACACTGGACACCAATAACCAATTTTAAATTTGAAGCTGAAGTGTTTTCCACATTAGTTTATTGTATGGGCTGTCAACAGAGAGCACAAGTAGGCAGCATAACCCATAAGGTCCTGAGGGAAAGAAAGGCACGGTGCCAGACTCTGTAACTGTGACTGAATAGCAAACAAGTAGGGGCATGTCACAAATAAATCATAAATACAATATAAGAGACAAGGAATGCAAAGAACAAAAAACATGTTGAAAACTGACATCCTAATGCCTACTGTGGTGCCTCTGCAGGCACCACCTCCATTGTAGGGATGAGGCTCTGACCACCGCCCCGAAGGGCTCCTTGAGCCTTTTGGAGGCAGCGGTCTGAATCTTAAAAGTACTGCCCTCTAGTAGGAGCAATGTCATATAGTTCCTATATATTCTATGTAGGATCTGCACGTTCGGATAACATAAACTGTGAGTTTGGTGGCAGACTGGTTCCGAGCACCCCCATCGGGTATGTTAGCCTGTTTGCATTGGCTAGCTCACAGTGCCACTAGAATTTCCTCTTATCAGGGAGAGAATAGTTTCTGGCAACCTCAGAACATGACAACCTTGATCCCTCAGGATCGTGGAAACAATGTACTACTTTTCGCTCAGTCACTCAAGCTCACTTAGTTCGTCTCAGGGATACACAGAATAAACAGTCTGGGCGTTTCAATAAGTATTTATTGAACGGTTGGTATTCTAGTGTAGAATATATGAGCTGTAACAACCATTAGACAGTAGCAGAAATATATGGTTAACAATACTACAAAAGTATAGGGATGGTATAGTTCTACCATCTTGCAGTAATCATAAATATATACAAGTACATAGAATACATGATAATAAGTGTGAACTCCTACGATGTCTCCCTAACTAGATGTACCTAAATGTACCTAGCATTTGTGTAGGTGTTATGCCAAGAACCCCGCTAAGGTCTAGTCAACCCCATTCCCTGAATAAGGAGAGAATATGGGACCCCGTCCTGGTCTCAATTTGGACACCCCGCAAGGGATGTTAGACCACTGCTAGCTGGAGTGTCTGCATGCAGGAACCTCAGCGTCTCTGGTCAGTGTGTCAGCCAGGAAGTCACGGTCTCCTCTGTATCTCTAAGCAAGACATGATGTATATTTACCCATAGGTCTCCCCAGGGGTCCTACCTTGGTTTGTTACTGTGTCGGCCTAAAGGATGACGTTGCGCTTGAACGTTAACATAGATATTATACAGGAGATGTTCGTCCTGCTGTGAGCCCTGCTGTGCTTCTAAGAAGCCGCATGCATAATGTATCAGTTTCGAACCAGGGAAAAACCTGAGTTCTGAATGCAGTGGTGTATCTAGGTAAAAGGTCAGTGCCTAAGAACCGTTATGTGTGCAATGTAGGGAAGAATGTAGGTGAAAGGTTATGATGTTACCTACGCCTATATAAGGTACCTATATGGAATACAACAGCACCTGGAAACCATTTGGGAAAAAAATGGCTACTAAAACAATTTTTGCATCACCTCACACAGTGGAGTAGTGCAGCTCACTGGTTAGAGGCAGCAGACCCGGAAGCAGAGGATGGCCCGGGACCAGGGTTCAATTCCTGACGCGGCAGGGTCTTGGACCAGGGCCAGCGGACTCGATAATTCTCGCCTCGGTGCCTACTCTAACCAGGGATCACACTCGACAACTCTGGGCATTAGCTTGCCTCATCTCCACAACAGCCCCCCACATTCGCCGGGGATGCCTGGTTTCACCTTGGAGATACCCATGAGGGACCATCTCACAGGGATAGCCAGGACGGGTTCCCCTGCAGTCTACAGCACCACGACGCCTCGGCAGCAGTGCGCTTTACAAAAAACACATACAAAAACACATACACAGTGTTGGTATGGATATTTAAACAGCACATTATCTCCATTTGCAAGGCCTCTAAGAATGGCACAAATAAACCTAAGTAACATTAATGCTGAGAATTAACAATATAATTCAAAGCAATAGGTTTCTCACTGTTTCCTAAATATAAGCTGAACATGTGTTCAGAGGGGATTCTTAACCATCTTTATATAACTCAGGGCAGCCATAGCCGCTGCAGGTAAGAGCGCTGGGGCCAGGTGAGGGGGGATTTCGAGAGACTACCACAAGGGAAAATTAATAATTTATTTAATTTTCCCTTGTGGTTGTCTCTCGAAATCCCCCTTCACCTGGCCCCACCGCTCTTACCTGCAGCGACCGCGGAAGACTCAGGGGCTTGGACTGTGAATGCTCATCTGTCCATTCTAAATGTAAAGAAGTAGAAGCCATGAAGATGCAGAGAGTAGGTGCCTGATCGGATCACAACTTGGCTTGAATGACTTGAAAGTAACCCTCCTAGGACATGAAGGGAGTTGCAAAAGGCAAGAATAGGGTGTCCTCTGTAGGGTGTTATCACTAAGACTTGAGGCGGTGTGGTTTGCAGTCAGTCGGGTGAAGGAGCATTATACAAGGCCGGTGATCAAGAATATTTTAAGGAAATGTATGGTCCCCCCATTGTTTTTGACCGATGCTGCTGGTCCCCCAACCAGACCTCAGTGCAAGCCTCTGACCAAAAAGTGTAAGTTACATTGGCTATACTTAATTGGCATAGGCTAACTTACATATGACTCGCTAGTATATGGTATCTAGGGTACCCATTGCATGTAAATTAGAGAGCCCCACAGGGACTGCAGCACTTGTTGTGCCACCCTGGATTTGACAAGAGTAAAACAAGTCTCCCAGTCCGCCATTGTAGACTGGAAGGGCAGTTTCAAGCTTCAAAATTTAAAAGTCATGGCAAAGTCAACTGTCCTCCTGAAACATGTGCAAGTCATCCCTATGGCAAGTCTACTAAGCCCTAAGGCAGGATGCAGCATATTTCATCCCAGGACATGTATTTTGCATGATCTGACAGTAAAAACACAAAACTGTTACATGCTGACCCCTCAGCTGTGCTAATTCTTGAACGGTGCAACCAAAGTTTATACTCCAAGGTATCAAACCACTTGTTACATTAAGCCAGACTTAGTTTTCAAGCTAAAATTAATGTAACAAGGTACAGTGTGCAACTTTTACAAAAGTTGCCACTTTCTTGTCTTCAATTTCCTGTGCCCTTAACAGTTGCACTTGGAGCTTGTACCTGAGACAGCTTTCTGCCCTCCTGAGGATACATTCTAAGAACTCTGAGGAAAGGAAACACTAGGACCCTGCACTGGAGAGAGATGTTGCCTCCCTTCTGCAGGAAGCAACACAGGTATTTGCCCAAAAGGTGAGCTCCAAAGCCGAAGCCACCTTTGGAGCAGCACCATTGTTTAGGCAGGCAAGCTTGCACCAAGGAAAAAGAGGTGAAAACTGTTTTTCAGGGGCGTTAGCCCCCTTGATAGTTACACCTCTGGGTTGGGTTAGGGAGCTCAGGACACGAAGAGAGGGATTCTGCCATCTTGGAAGTGGGCAGAATTGTGCAACCTAGCATAGCCAGATGCCAAACTTCCCAGGAAGTGGGCATCAGGAGTGAGGGAATCTGGTAGCCCATTAGTTACCAACCACATCCTACCCTGAGGGGGTATAACTTCTGGCACCCAGAACTCCTATCTCGCCTGGACTAAAAGAAGGACCAAAGAAGAACTGCCCTGCTGCACACTTTCCTGGTGAGGAGAGGCTGCACTGTCTTGAACTGCACCTGCTGCACCTGGTGGCTTGCAAAGAAGAGGAACTGTGCCTGCCTTGTGCTGCTCAAGCAGAATTCGTCTCCAGAGCCCAGCCAAAGCAAAGAGACTCCAAGGGTCAGACGACCGGCTTCTTCTTTGTAGCCAAGGAACACATCAGCTAAAGAAGCCTGCTAAGGGCGAGTGGTAGCCCAGATCCCCGGATTGCCGCTCCCCATGGTCTTGCAGCACCAGAGAGTACGAATCAATGCTCAGAAGTTGCACCCAAGGCTGAGGGAAATCATTAGAGTGCAGCTTGGTCATCCAGAAGGCAAGCTACAGCCCAGAGAAGGAGTTGGTTGTGACCGTTACCTCCGCCAACTGGTATTCCTGTGGCTACTGGACTTCAGCAAAACCAGAGACGACATTATGGGACATCGAAACCTGTTTCCAGGACCCCTTCATCCCCTTTGTGGACTTTGAAGTACCTTCAGGAACACCCTCATCCATAACGTTCCATCCACAGCATTCTTGAGCATCCTGTATCCTGAGCATCAGGACCACTCCATAGGAATCCATTGAACTAAGGATAAAGTGCCTGGATCTGCCTAAAGGCTGCTTCTTCTGTGGTGGCAATTGATTCTGAGGGCCTTGCTGGTCCCCCTGATTGGCTCCCTACTGGAGGTGGCCAGCTAAAATGACTCTAAATGACCAAAATGCAGCAAGTACAACTTTTTTCTGAAAACGTTTCTGTGTCAGATTTGTTTGAATTTGCCAATGCCTATTCACAGGACAGTGAATTGCTTTGATTTACTATACCTTGTAAATTCTATATCTCCGGAGCCCTCTGGTGGATAAGGATAAAGTGCCTGGATCTGCCTAAAGGCTGCTTCTTCTGTGGTAGCCAATGTTTGAAAAATTAAATAAAAGAGCAAAATGATAGAATTAATTGATGCTATAGCAATATTATCTGTTTAGAGGAGTTCTGACAACATTTGGGCCAGCTGTCACTGTACCTGCTGCACCATTCAAATCATGACCCTAGTGCCTGCAAGATAACTGCAATTGTAACTGCATGTTTAGTAGTAAAATATAGCAATATTTGGTGTTTAGGGAGTTATGTCAACTTTTGGCCCCAGTGCCACTGCCCCTGCTGCACCATTCAAATTATGGCCCTATTAGCTACAAGGTAGCTGCATTGTGACTGCCTGTTTAGTAGTAAAATATAGCAATATTTGGTGTTCATTCGGGTCCCTAGAGCTTTTGGCCCCACTTACTCTGGCCTGTATAGTACTAAAATATAGCAATATTACATGTTTAGAGGAGTTCTGACAACTTTTGGGTCAGCTGAGCGGGAACCTGCTGCACCATTCAAATCATGACCCTGTTGTCTGCAAGGTAACTGCGCTTGTGGCTGCTTGTTTGGTAGTAAAATTTGCAATATTAGGTGTTTAGTGGGGTACCTAGAGGTTTTGTTACTGGTGCTAGTGTACCTGCTGCACCACTTAAATCATGACTCTATTGCCTGCTAGATAAATGCACTTGTGACTGTCTTGTTTAGTAGTAACATTTAGCAATAATCTGGGTTTGATTGGGTCCCTATAGCTTTTGGCCACAGTGACACTGCGCCTCATGGAAACAGTCCATCCCGAATTGCCAAGCCATGTCTTCCCTGGACCAGAAACAAGCATCTTGGGACCGGTTTCGGGCCAACTGCCCTCATCAGCCAGGATAGCTTGAATCTAGTGGCAAAGTGAGCAAGAGACTCAAGTCTGGGCATACCATGCCAACTTAGGGCGAACAAAGCAAACACAAGGAGATGATGGACGGATCACTGAAACTTTTCAGACACAGATCTGGGTTGAATCCATCATTGTTCTTTAGCTCACTTTGCCACCCCTGTTCAGACATAGCTATATGCAAATCAGTCTTGACCCCGTGCATCATGGGAACAGTGCAGCCCGAACTGCCAAGCCATTGGGGTTCGCCCTTCTTTGCACAGTAGTCCTCAGACCAATAAGTAGAGATTGGCACAGAAGCTAGAATATCAAGAAAACAGTTTATTAAACCTCATGAGTGGAACTACATCTATACAAAACCCTCAGTGTATGAGGTAGTACAAGGAGTAGAAGAACTTTGGGACTTTTATACCCACACAGGAGTTCAAAAGGAGACGGTACAAGTACACACAAAAATAGCTATTCACTTACATGGACATACAGAAAATGCTCAGTCAAAAAAGTAGGAGGAGAAATGAGTTGCTGACATCAGTTGAAACAGTCTGACATTCACAAACTAAGACAGGTGCATTCTAGAAGCTGGGCCTTTCTGAGCATGTGCAGTGCTCTGGCTCAATACTGAAGGAGTTAATTATAGTTCGTGACTCAAGTGAAATACAAGAGCAGTCAACAGTGAAGAGGGAGAAAGCTCATGGCGAGCGCATGGTCAACTAAAATGGCTGCCAAAAACGAAATGGCTTCAGCTTATGCTAAGAATGATCTCTGCCAAACTTCCACAATGCCAACAATACCGTGACACTGGCCTTCGAAGGTGTGCGCCCACTTGGGTGTAGGCCAATGGTACGGACAGGGCGAACACCGGTGTTCAGCTCATGGCTGGCTGGGATCGCTCTGCGAATGAGGCCAGGCAACAGACTCATGCATCTGCAAGACTGATACACATGACACCTGGCATGCATGTGCCAAGAACTCGAGCGTCTTCACGCTCCCACCTGATCCCCGTCCCTGTATGCCCGCCCTCCTGGTACATGCCACATTGCAACATTGTGTACTGTAGCCCTGGTGGCGACAACACCCCAAAACAGAGACACACTTACCGTACTTCATGCACAGGCCCAGGTCCGGATCATGCCCTCCTCCCCCCTGCCGAACTAGCATACGCAGCCTGTGCATGCAGGGGGGCAGGTGCGGGGCTACATGTCCAGGGTCACTGCCAACACTGAGGAGACATGGCAACGTCCGCAGAAGACAGCACACTGTGATGTTGCAGGGCCCGTGCCCATCATGCTGCCACAATGAACACACAAACATACTTGCTCAGATGGAGAAAATGGCTACGGGCACGTGCGCATGGCCACATTTATTATCAGGCACACTTACCGAGTGACACCTGTGTTGGATGTGTGTGGGGTATGTGCACACCAGCTGGCAAGGGCTGCCTGGTGCAGTCAGAAACTGACAACAGTGTACATTGTAAAGGACACAACCATTCAACCATAAAGGCCCCATGATTTGTGCTGCACAGAGTTAGTAGCCCCGGATGCACGGCGTCCTGCATGGGCCTGCCGCCACGGGCCGCTGACTTGCAATGCACTGGGGCAGGGTCATGGGTGCACAGTAGGTTCACGGGATGACAAGGGGCCTTGTCGTGGAGTGTATCGATGGGCAGTGGAAGGTGTACCCCAAGGGCAGGATGCAGAGGGCATGCCCATGCTGATACAGTCACCATGGTGGAGATGAATGGAACAGACACATGTCGGACGCCAAGTCCGGTCCAGCCAGAAGAAGATGTAGAAAACCACCAGGCCATGGGCTCTGACGCCACCAAGGTCCAACCAGATGGTGCCCATGACTCATTACGCACAGAGTTAGTGGCACCAGTGCTGTTAGGGGATGCCTCCTGCGATGAGGCGTGTCCAATGGTGTGGAGTCCTTCACATCTTACCCAAGACACAGTTCCACATGTGTGACCTAATGGACCGCAGTGTAGGCCTGATGCAATGGTCAGCACGGGCCATTCACCGAGTGTCTCTGGCATAGGTTGGGTGGCCCCACCGCCCTGCGTAGTTGATGTTCAGTGGCACCACGGGACACGGACTTGCGATGAACAGGGTTGATGGCACCAGGTCAGTTGTTGATAGTGTTCGGTCACCTCCGTGACTGTGGTGCTGGATGTGGGACCTACTGGTCTGCAGGGTAGTCCTGGTCCCTCATCCACGTGTCGCCGGCTGGTGTTGAACAGGGTTAGTGTCGCCGGCTGGCATTGAACAGGGTTAGTGGCACCACGTGTCACCGGCTGGCGTTGAACAGGGTTAGTGGCACCATGTGTCACCGGCTGGCGTTGAACAGGGGTAGTGGCACCACGTTTCGCAAGATGCCCATATGGAACTATGCCTCACTGTGAGAAAGTGCCATCTTTCTTGCATGGTATGCCCCCACTTTTTGCTGAATTGCTGAATGCTTGACTGAGTGTGCCCTGGACTCCTGCCAATCAGGTGCCCAGGGCCTATGTTCCTTCCCTACAAATCTAAAACCCAAATTGGCAAACCCTGGCCACATGTCAGCCCCTGGTAAATGGTACCCTAGGTACCCAGGGCCTTGTGACCAGGGAAGGCCTCTAAGGGCAGCAGCACTCATTGTGCCACCCTTAGAGGCCCTGTACCCTAACACACACACACTGCCCTTGCAGGCTGAGTGTCTGGGTACAGGACAAAACAAAGAGTCGACATGGCACACATCCCTGTGTGCCATGCCCACCACCTACACTGCCCTGGCATACGTCAGCCACCCCTCCAGCTGGGTGCCCTATGCCAGTGGTGTGGGCACAGGAGCAGGAGCACTGTTCCCCTACAGTACCCAGGTCCAGTCCTGGGCACTGTAAGTGCAGTGCTGCCATTTAAGACTACTTGGTGCTGAGAGCTCGTCAAACACAAACTCCACAGCACCATAATGGCAACACTGAAGACTGAGAAGTTTGGCACCAAACTTCTCAGCACATTAAACCCACACTAATGCCAGTGTGGGATTTAATGTACCAAGCACCCCAGAGGGCATCTTAGAGATGCCCCCTGAAACCTAACCTACAATCCACGTCTGGACTGAGAGGCTGCCTAGGCTGCCACACAGCAGACATGTTGCAGGACCCCTGGGTAGGAGAGCCCCTGCTCTCCTGGGCCTGCAACAATGCACATCCTGGGCGAGGTGCTATATCTCCTTCCCCAGGATGGGCAGCGGGAAGCTTCAAAGGCACGCCGCTTCTGTGAGCTTCCCCAGGCCATTGCATCCCCCACTCTGGTGGGAAGCTTGGCCGGAAACCCCAAATAAGGACAGGGGATGTGCCAGTCTGCCAACCCCACCCCTCAGGTGGGGGAGGCGAGGTGAAGCACATCTCCGGGCTCTCGCCATCTTGAAGATGGGAAGCCCTGCCCCATCAGGACTAGGCTACTGCCTCCCTCCGACAGGAGAGAGGCAGGACAGGGGGTGTAAACATTGGTCCCTGCCCTTCACCTACCTGTAACGCCCCTAAATCTAGTATTTAGGGGCACCCTGAACCTTCCTTCCCCAGATTCCAGATTCCGAAATCAGAAAAAGAGCTAGAAGAAAGAAGACCTGCCCTGCAGCTGCTAAGAAGAGGAAGACACCAACAGCTTTGGCCCCAGCCCTACCGGCCTGTCGACCCTCGAACCTGCTTCTGCTCCAACCCGGCATCTCTTGCGGCCAGCAACCTCACAAACCCCAGAGGACCTGGCTACCTTTTGACGCTAAGCCCCTGGGACTCCCATGAGTAGAGGCTCTACTCAAAATCTACTTCTAATCCCTGGCAGCAGCCCGGGACCGCGAACCCTTTACACTCTGCACCTGCCAAGCCTGGCGTGTGCCGGAGTGAACAAAGACCACGAGGACGACCCCACGGCGACTGTGACCCAGAGTCCAGCACCCAAGGACTTCCCTCGACACTCCTGAAGAAGCCTGCAGCCTCAGAAAAAGGTGTCCCCCAACCACAATAAACAGAGGGTAAGATTTCCCGACACCAAAAGGCACCCCTGCACCCGGTGCCCCGCGGCCCCCTGTGCCCAATCCCGGGGTACCTACCTATCCTCCAACTACCCAACTTACCTCTCGAAGTGGTGGTGGCACCTGAAGAATCTTCGTCCCCGAGCCTGCAGTCTTTTTCTAAACCGGAGCTTTCCCATTGAAATCAATTGAGCGCCCGAAGGCTCAAAAGCACCCTGCACCCAGCTGCCCAAGTGGCCCTGTGTGAGACCGGCCTCACGGCGTTGCCCTCCCAATCATCCAGCCAACCTGCAACCACCCTCAAGACACGACATCCCCGACTCCGGCCGCCCCAGCCACCCAGATCCGAGGGCCGGCCAGAGCCCTGACAGACTCGACACCCTACCACGCATGTCCGACCGAGGGAGCGGGAACCCTCGAGCCAGACCCAGAGGCGCCAGCCCAGTCACACCTCGGGTCGCCTTCCCCGGGAAGACTCGATCGGCCACCAGGCCCCTGGGGAGCAGGCGCCTCCCCTGCCGAGCGTCTGGGGTCCCTCCCAGACCCACCTGAAAAGACCAAAGAAGTGAGCGGCAGGAAATCCCGCCGAACCCCCTCCGTCACCCCAGTCCCCCCCTCTGCGAGGACTCCGGACTTCAAAGAGCAAGCGGAGTATAACAAGGGGTGCCGGAGGAACGAATGGAGAGAAGACCTGGAACCATCCGAGCCTGCTGACGCTGTCGCGGCTCCTGAACGCTGAAGTCACCTGGGCCTGCTGAGTGACTCGCGGCCTCTCGCTATTGAACCATCTGAGCCCTGCTGACGAGGTCGCGGCTCCCGAACACTGAACCACCTGGGCCTGCTGAGTGACTCGCGGCCCCCAGCTATTGAACCATCTGAGCCTTGCTGACGGAATCGCGGCTCCCGAACTTCGACCACCTGTGCCTGCTGAGAGACTCGCGGCGCTCCCCTTGAGGACGACTCGGTAAGAGATCGCCCAGAGACACAACACCCTCCAGCTCGAGGATTGTGAGCTATCCGAAGGGTATTTCGCAGAGACACTATCTTGAAAGACTGTCCCGCTACCCCCATTCCCCACGACCGATTTGTGGTACCTTGTGCCACTGCTGTACGGCTTGCACCTTGGATCATAAAGATCCCTTGAAATCATCGATAAAAGAACCTATCGTCCCACAAAGAATACGTGTGGTGTCACTCTGTTCGTAGTGTTAGCTCAGGGTGTGCGCGCCTGGTTCGGCCTACGTAGGAGAGGTGGGTCAAAGGGGTGGGCAAGACGTGTTCGAACCCCCCTCCGGCGAACGCCTTTCCAACACCCTGGCCGTGCAACCTCTACACCTATCCACTTCCCCACTTTCCCTGAATAAGTGACCAGGAGCCCAGCTCCCACAGCAGTGTGGTCTGCTAGTCAGCAGCCACCAACCAAGGCCCCCCTACCTCTCGTAGGATAACATTGGGCCCAACTCTCTCTGCACCCGGCTGCCCCTGTGCCGCTGAGGGTGAACCAACTGTACCTACCTGACCCTGGGAGACCCCTGAGTCTATGCCCAGAACCTTAACTCTGCCAGTCGAGTACTTACCTTTAAACCGATAACTCAATTTTCTCCATAGGGTAACATTGACTGGTTTTTCCTGAAATTTCTTCTGTGTGGACTTTTCAAAACTTAAAATATTCACCAAAAATCAGCCGAGTAACGAAAACGAAAATACTCACCTGCTATTAGGTGAGCTCCCAGTGCTGGATCTTGGTGCCCAGCACTGACTCTGAAAAATACTTACAACTGTATTTACCAGTAACCCAATTTTCTCCCATAGGAAATCATTGACTGTTTTTCTGTGAAATTTCTTTTGTGTGAATTTCTGTAAACTTTAAATATTCTTTAAAAATCGTATAATTTCTGAAAACGTAATTACTTACCTGTTTTGGATAAAGGTCCCAGTAATGAGTCTAGGCACCCAGTACTGGAATACAAAAGTAACGAGAACATACTATACCTGCAACTTGAATTTTCTGCCATAGGGAATCATTGACTGTTTTCTATGAAATATTTTCTGTCAACTTTTAAAATAGCAAAATATTGTCTAAAAATCATCACAGTAATTAAGTCGACTTTTATCACTTGATTCCAAGTACTGACCCAGGACTGAATCTAGGATCCACTCCTGGAATTCCATAAGTAATCCTAAAAGTAATCTGTTGCAAATAACTTGAAACTTCCATTGAACTCAATGCATTTTTGTGTTTAATATTGTGTTGCCTATTGCAACCACTTGTAACTTTCTACAAAAGTCAATTGCATATTACAAAAGTATTTATATAAAGCATCTCATCCTGAGAAAGTATATTTTAATACCTATTGTTGGTTCTAAAATAAAACAAGCATATATTTTTTATATATAAACCATTGGCCTAGATTTCAGTTATTGAGTGTGTGAGACCATTTTCTGACTGAGTGCGTGCAACAAATGCTTTACACTGTCCTCTGATACTGCCTTACTGCTCGACAAAGCTACCACTTTAGAGAGTAAGGTTATATCTAACTTTAGCCTCTGCCAAACCTCTGGGGACTGTGGACTCTGTACACCCTGTACCTATTTGGGAACAGTATATACAGAGCCACTTTCTCACACTCACTGATCGGGGGAGTCTGGTGCTGTGGCCGCTGCTCTGGCTTTGGGGTCACTGCCATTCAGGACTGAGGACACAGTTTCACATATGGGACCTACTGGGCCAAAGATTGCGCCGGTGTAGTATGCGAATGAGGATGGAGTAATGTGGGCCAGCGTCAGGGGGCCAGCGATGTTCTGAGAGGCTGCCAGGGTCGCGGCCCTCGGGCTTTGAGCTTTTGCCTGAATGTAGTGGGCCCTGCGTGGCACACGCTGGTGTTGGCAGGTGATCAGTGTGACCTGGCTGCTTGGGGGGGGGCCTGACGGGTTCGGGGTCCAGCAGGCCGGGGTACGGCAGGTGCACAGGATCGCAGGCAACTCTGCTCACGTGGACGGCGGCGGCCTCGTGGCGTGGTGAGAGGCCCACCCTAGCAGAGACGTTGGGCTTTCCGGATGCCAGGCCATCCCACTCTGCGCACGCTTACGGGAGGGACGTAACAGGCAACATTTCCACTAACTACCCCACTGGCCGGGGTGACATGGTTGTGTCCACTGGCCACTACACTCCATACACCAGAGGTGCATGTCGCCATGGATATGGGTGTGTTCTGCATACTGCGGTCTGTCCAGCACATCTCCGCCACACTTGGCATTGTGTACTTTGTCAATCATGGTTCTCCTGCCTCATTCACACATGCCTGGTTGCTACCTCTCCCCACATTCGGCTAGGGTGTGGCTGAGGTGCCATGCTGTTGATGGCTCATGTGCAGGGCTTGCCCAGGTTAACATTGTGAGTTGTTCTGTCGTGTCTGGTGGCTGAGCATGTTGTTTTACTTATTGGTTGTGAATTTGTGATGTGTGCCTTTCCAGGGTTGTGAGTTGCATGGTTGTGGAGTTGAGGTGAGTGGGGTGTTCATTTGGAACTTGCCAAGTTGCTGTGCATTTCCCTTGGTGCCATCCTGGGAACGCTGGTTGCCGATGGACTGTCGGAGGATGGAGGTATCATGCACACTGGCTGGGTATTTTGAGGCTACATTGGTGAAGGTTCCACGGTGTTCGGTTGTTGCCTGCACATTGATGTGAGACATGTGCTTTCTGTCGCGGTGATTGTGTGCTGTGTCGGCAGGGAGCACAGGTATGACATGTGTGCTGTGGATTGCCCCAACACGTGCGTGCATCCAGATATTGCGTATGGTCCCTGCTTGGTGTCCAGCGGATCCTGCACATTGAGTTGGACTTATAGGGACTGGGGTACCAGGCTGTGGTAATGTCTAGGACAGGTGTGAGGGACTTGGATGTGGCTGGCTGTGTGACTCCTCCGACTCTGGCGGGTGTTGGTTGGGGGGTAGCAGGGGCCAACAGGTGCTGCACAGCCAGCAGCTTTGTGTGGGGTGGGATGTTGGTTGTCTGCTGTGTTGCTTCAGTCGGCCTGTTGGGCGTTGTTGGCCAAGGTTGTCCTTTCGGGCCTGTAGTGGGCAATGACAATGTCAGGTGTTTGGTCTGTGAGGCTGGTGCGTTTCCTGGGGGTCCGCTGTCTTTGGCTGCGCTGCCTCTGTGGTGGTCTGTGGGCTGGGGGGCGGGGTGTTCCGGGTGGGGGTTGGGGTCCTGGGGTGGTGGCGGTGGGTGTTGTGGTCCTCTTGGGTGTCCGGCCACATGACCAGTGGCTCTATGGCATCTGTTGCCCTTCCGATGTGGCTGTGGTCTGTGCTCCCTTTTGTGGTGCAGGCTGTAGTCCGACTTTGCACCAGGTCAGAGCAGGTGTTATTTTCCTGCTGCTAACGCACCTTATCGCCTCTTTTGTGTTCTTATTGCAGTTCTGTCTGGTCGTTGTGAATGTTGTAGAGTGGTGTTGTCGCGGATTTTGGCACGGGAACGCCTACTCTGCATCTCATTACCGATAGTTGCGGGGTTTTCTGTGGCGATGTCTTTTGCGGCTGCTATCGCAAATGAACTGGTGCTGTGGGCTGCTAACTCCAGCTTGTGAATGGGAAGATAAATTTATCGCAACTTTGGGTGCGATAAAGTGCCGTTAACTCCGCAATAGCTCCTTGAGAATATGCCCCCTAGACTTACTTGCCAATATTTTATCTCAATATTCTGTCCTCGGTATTATGTTCCATCAACGTTGTGGTTTATATGTTCAGGGTGCCCACCAGAGATGGCCCAAACTTGTGCAGCCCCTTGTCAAGATTTGCTTTATAATCAAAGAACAACAATTTTCTATTCTAAATCTGCGCCTCCTGCCCCCCCTCCCCCTTTGAGGTTGAGGGCAATTATCCCACCCAGAGCATCCTTCTGGGATGATCCGGTCTTCTGGGGACCATCAAAGTGACAGAGGCAGCAAGAATCAGCAATCAAGCACAGAGGAGGAGCTGTGCCTCTTGTTTATTCTCACCGGTGCACTTTTTTTCAGGGACTGTTCACTTTTGAAGATGTGATATTTAATTCATAAGACTCGCTGCGTGTCTGCTCGCGATGGAAGACTATTTTTTTTCTTTTTTTGAGACAGCCCTTGATTCCCCAAAAATGACAACAGCTGGGCTTTGAAAGTCTGCAAGCAGCAGACTGCGAGAAGGCGCTATTTGTTAGGAATAATGAGGCACGATGTGACACGGGATTTTATTACAAATAATGGACAGTAAACTTCAAACCGCCGTGCATGTCATTAAGACAGGAACAAGAGGGAGCGGAGCTGAGTCGGAGCCTAATTAGCATGCGCTGCAGAGCCGGGATGAACTGCGCCAGGAACCCTGCTCTTAAGGGAGTGTCTAAAAATTCCCTTTTGACTGGCTTTTCCACTGAAGAGTACAACGAGTACACATGGACATTTAGATTTTTTTCACTCCTCTCCTCTGAGGTAGATAAAAGTAGCACAACAAGTTTGAGTAGTCCTGATATCAGATGGCTCAATAAATAGTGCTCTGTCCCTACGGAAACACTCCACGTGATATTAATATTGACATAGTGAATAAAAGTCAGCCCCTGGGAACCATATATGGACTGCAGAAACCCACTGAAGCTTCACTGTCTAGGGTTGCCACCTGACCAGTATTTTACCAACCTGGCTGCTATTTCCAGACCAAGATAAGATTTAAAAACTGATAAAAGTCATTGAAATCCGATGTTTTTCCCCATTGAAATATAAACTTAAAGCAACTTTTTCTACAGTAGTGTGAACGTACTGTGTTGAAAAATAATGCAGTCAATTTCCCACTAACTGCTAATCTACTATGAACTTCTGGCCCTTCCAGAACTCCAGAACAAGCACATTTGGCTGGTATTTTTCTCTGAGAACTATACAATGTACAGCACAGTGTATGGTAGAATTTATGTAAGAATCTGTTCGTAGTTAGGAGACTCAACCACTGAGAGGGGTGCAGTTTGCTCTGTAAACTAGGGCCACCTTCTCACACCTCTTACTCCTGTTACTTCCTTCTCATCTTGTGGAACGCGTGATCTTATTGCTGGCTGTGAGAAGCTGGCCTGGTATATGATGTCTACTAATGTAAGTGGGCACCTTGCACCAGTCCAGACAATTTTATGGTGACTTAAGAGGTCGTAGACAGCCTTAGAAAGCTCTCTAAGTGGCAGCTGTGGAGAGCAGCTTTCAGGCTTATTCTAGAAGGAGTTTAAAGCAGCTTGTTTTACCAGAATGCAATCTTATAGTTTAGATTAATTTAAAAAGAAGCACACAAAGTATTTATAAAAATTTGTATTTATTATATAATACTCTCAAACACATAGAAATATCTCCTACCCGGAGATATATACAATGCACACAATACTTCAGCAAAGAAACCAAGTAAATAGCACGAAATACACAGTGGCCCCAAGGGGGGACCAAACCATACACAAAGAAAGTGGTACAAGAACCTTGACTCGGATCAAGACAAGGTAGTGAGGACGTAGAAGTGCTGTGACCCCTAGAAACCACCCAAGGTAAGTAGATAGGGACCCCACGGAGAGCGCGTGCAGTGTGGGAACACAAACGCGTGTTCCATCCAACTCTACATGTAAGCCGCGGTTGGCTTTTTAAAGTTTAAGGACCCTTCCCAGTGGACTCTGAAGAAACCCAGTGAAAGACAGAAGGTTGTAGAGCCACCCCACCCATGGATACCCTAGTACCCACATTACCTACACCAGGGAAGTCAGGTGCATATGTGTGAAGTGGTGTCGGAAACCGCCGTCGAACCCAATGGAGGACTTCAGGAAAGTGCCACTGCTGGAAGAGGAGAAAGTGTCTGGTGGAATCCGAACATAGATTCTTGATGAGAGGTACCTGCAAGCAGAGGGGACAGAGTCTATGTCACTCAGGAGTGACCTGGAGACTTGGAAGACGAATACCCTCCGATGTCGGGTGTTGCAGGATGGGTGACGATGACCTCGACTCAGCAGCTGTGAGGACCAGACCATGCTGAGGATGACCAGGAGCCTTGCAGGAGCTGTCCCATGAAGGATGTCGAGTGCTGGGGGGTCAGTGTCCGGCGGGAGAACCTACAAGCCTTGGCAAAGGTAAGCAATGCAGGAATCAAAGAAGGAGCAACGTCAGGAACAGCAAGGTCCAGGGGACTCACAAAAGGCAGGAGAGTCAGGGATGGCCCCGAGCAAACAGAGGAGCCCAAGAGAAGCAAAGGTGACCCTTAACTGGACCCACAGGCCGGAGGCACTGGAGTCACGAGAAGACCCCTAAGCACCTCACCAAAAGATGCAAGCCACGATACACATGATGTAGTGTGGCTGAAGATTCTGGTCACTGGAGGTGCTCAAGGTTGGAGCTACTTGGAGTCCAAAGATCTTCTTGGAAAGAAGCCAACAAGCCTTTGCAACTGCAAGTTGTACGCGGTGAACAGGGGTTCGGTTATTGCAATCCCCACAAGGGTTAATGGCCTCAAACTTGGTGAGACGGCTGTGCAGGCCTCAGGAGCTGTGGAAAACCACCACTAGTGTTGCAGAGCCCACAGAGTCCAGAGGGGCTCAGGATCTGCAGACCAGTCGACTTAGTTGCGGTGCCTTCAAATGCAGGGGAGTGACTCCACTCCAGGGGAGATTTCTTCAAGTGTCTTTGTTGCTTCACAGGCCTTAAAAGGTTCCTGTATCATGCACAGGCACAGACGATGCACCAGACTGGAAGGGAGACGAAGTCAGGCCCAAATGAAGTCCAGAGTGCCCAGACGGTAGACGTGCAGTGGTGTCAGATTTAAATCTTATCCCACGATGAATCTAGGGACCTACACCCAGGGAAGCCCTTAAGTACCCTAGGGAAGTGTTTGTAAGATTCAGGGGACCCTCCCAGGGTCGGGTCTGGACAGGGGGGAGGTTACTCCCATGTCCTTTGTCCAGTTTTGCACCAGGGCAGGGGCCAACCGCTCCCGGGACTGGTTTGAACTGAACTATGCACAGGGACACAAAATGTGCACCCCATGCAGACTGAGTGGCGCTGGCAAGCACACCCACCCTATCCCAATACACTAAATCCTGTCTGGGAGGTGGTCACACCTCCCTGTAACAGGATGCTTATTGTTTTGTCTTCCCCTGCTCGAGCTTGGCCCAGCAGCAGGAGGGCAGAATCGTGTCTCTGGTCGGCAGCAACCATTTTGTGCCGTCTGGGTTAAGAAAGCTGGTACCGGGAACACTGACAGCCTAACGGAGAGCTCTTCCCGTGCTTGGAATTATACCCCCACTCCGTTTATGGTGTGGGGGTATGATTCCAAGATGTTTGATACCAAACATGATAGGATTCGTTGCAACTGTTTTCGAGGTGGTCATCGTGTAATTACGCGGTGCTCTCTATATAGTAAATGGCTGCTTCACTGACAACCCGGGAGAATGGACTCCATAGGCTGCAGGGGTGTCGTGCTCATGCAGGGGCACCCTTTAACTTAAAACCAAGCACCCTGCCTTCAGTATGGCAAAGGCCTGCTCTAGGGGTGACTTATAGGTTTTAAGTGCAGTGACCTTTAGATATAGGCAACCTATATCTTTAGTAAGTGGTACTAGCACCAACTTACACAGGCTGCAATGGCAGGCCTGTAGTTCCATTTTGAAGGGTCTCTCATGGGTGGCATAATGCATGCTTCAGCCCATGGAAGACCTCTGGGGTACCTATGCCCTGGGTACCTTAGTACCATATACTAGGGACTTATAAGGGTAACCCCCATAGCCAATCTGGGATGTACCTAAGTACTGAACACAACAATTAGGGAGAAAGCAGGTAGACTGGGGTCCTGATTAGCCGGATCCCAGTCAGACTAGTCAATAATAGCTTAGGACCAGGCAAAAAGTGGGGGTAACCATAGAAGTAGATCATACGTTCCTACACTGGCCATCCAAAAGCAGGCTAACAGCTTCACTTTCAGAAAGTTAGTGGCTATCTGGAGTTATCTTAATGGGCTGGCTACTGCTGTTGACCTGGGTGGTGATATGTTTGAATTACTTCAGGACTCCCCTGAATCTGTCTTTAGTGCCCAAATTGTGATCTAGCTTCTGATACCTTCAGCTAGTGTTTAATTTGTAAAATAATAATAATAATAATAACTGGCAGGGCCAAAGATATTTCTCAGAAGCCCTCTATGGATGGCATCATCCACTGTCCCTGGCAGTTGTTGAAATACCAGAACTGATGCTACCTACAAACCATCACGTTCCTGAAAAGGTAACAATCTGGTCAATTACAGGTCACCCAAACCTGCATGGATACCCTAGGCAAGCTGGCGTTGCTACTGTTTAATGCATGTAGAATGGTTAAAGATGCTACTGTTACACTGTGTTTAAAACTAAACAAACATCCCCACCATGTGGTGGAATGTCATAAAAATGTGCTGTGTTAAGAGATGAGTGCCTGTGCTGAGCCCTGACAAACACCAGCACATATCAAGCACTGTCTTCCCTGGCTTTGTTAACCTCTGCTTTCTCAGCTGGAGTGGAGATGGTACTGCTAGCAGACCTCCTTACTCGGACAAACTGATCCTCAGCCAGCAGCGAACAGATTGGTTCTTGTCAAAGGTAAGTGACAAGCACTTTAGGGCAGTGTGACTGGTGTAGCCACACCTGGCAGTGACTGCGAAGGGGGAGGGGATGCTGGGTTTAGAAATATTGGGTTTAAAAGCTAAAACCACTGCAGTGTGCTTTGTGTGTCCTTCAGTTTTCAAAAGACACCCAATTGATGGAAGGAATGCAGAACAAATCAAAACATTCACCCCCAGTCAAGAGATCTGGGTTAAATCCATCATTCTTTTGCTCACCGTGCCACCCCAGATTAGACCTGGCCATATGCAAATTAGTCTTGAACCTGTGCCTCATGGGAACAGTCCAGCACGAACTGCCAAGCCAGGTCCTCCCTGGACCAGAAACAAGCATCCTAGGACCGGTTTCGGGGTTTCACCCCTCCTCAGCCAGGATAGCTTGATTCCAGTGGCACAGTGAGCCCAGGACCCACGCTTGGGCATACCTGACGCACTTAGGGCGAGAAAGCAAAAGACATTTCACCCCTCTTCATCCAGGATAGCTGACATTTCACCCCTCTTCAGCCATGATAGCTTGATTCAAGTGGCACAGTGAGCCCAGGACCCACGTCTGGGCATACCTGAGAAAGCAAAAGACACACAATTGATGGCCGGAATGCAGAACAAATCAAAACATTCACCCCCAGTCAAGAGATCTGGGTTAAATCCATCATTCTTTTGCTCATCATGCCACCCCAGCTTAGACCTGGCCATATGCAAATCAGTCTTGACCCTGTGCCTCATGGGAACAGTCCAGCCCGAACTGCCAAGCCAGGTCTTCCCTGGCAACAATATGTTAAGATAACTCTGGTGATCAAAGTTCCTGCTGGAGAGAGATTGTAGAACTGTCGAGTATCAGGTTTGACTCATCATAAAGAACGTGTACCATGCAGCCCACAGAACTGTATTTAATATGGATAGCTCAGTGGGTTACTGCTTTTCTCACAGAAATCCTCTTGTTACTTGCAGTCCATAAGTTGCGGTCCTAATAGAGCACAGTGACTAATGAACTGTCATCAAAGATCTGCTTGCAAACTGATTGATATAGGTTAGAACGCTGTGATTTTTACCCCGTCCTAAAGTTGCTAAAATGGGTTTGTTTGGGTAGAGATACATTCTATGAGTAAAGCCAAGCCGATCCACTTTGGTACCTTTTACTCCTGAGTTTGTTTATATCCAGACCAAACACTCTTAAAATGCACTGCATACTAGTGTGGATGACGTGATTCCTACACATTGTACTCCTTATTGTGTTATGTACCATTTCCTATAGACTGATTTACACGCATATGATTCACTGTTTCTGTATAATGTTTGTGTGGTATACAGTGCTCCAATATCCTACATTTGCATGAGTAGCGCTGTAAAACAACTGCAATGCATGTGAGAGAGGAGCTATGGAGGGATGAGGGACACTGTTGGAGGGTGGTAGTGAGGGAATCCGTGGAGAAGGGGGTTACTGGGGGCAGGGGGTGCCAACAAAGATTGCCTCACGGGGAGCCACAAAGCGCTAAAGCTGGCCCTGGTGACAAGAGAGCAGTGGTTTGGCTCACCCCCATTGGCTACTTGGAGCAGCTCTTGTTCATGGGCATTGCAGTCCACAGGTGTATTTCTCTTAGTGCCAGGAGGCTAGTTTAGATGCATATTTCACAGGAAGCCAGCCCTGGCTGCTCTATTGGTGTGTGCTCATCAAGGAGACTCTAAAGGGAGTGAGGGCACAGATCTCTCTACAGACTGAGTCTTGCACAGGTCAAGATATGCTGCAGGAGATCACTGGTCCCCACGTGCAACTTGTATCTGTAGCTGCAGCGGTGTCTCAGCAGCTGAAGGTTTTATCTGTGTGTCAATAAACTTCTCCCTTTGTACAATACAAACTGCATTTGGGGCAATATTAAATAAACATTTATTTCTACTGTAGCACGTTTCTTATATATTGGGCGTGGCTTACAAACTATAAACTTTTCTCTTATCCCTTACATACAGTCAAATAAAAGGAAATCAATAAAATGAAAGTATGTCTAGCTGAAGGCAGTCAACTGAACTTCCAGCTTTTACTTAGTAATACCTAATCAAACGTGTATTGAAGTATTCAGGGGGCGTGGTTTTCTGTCAAATGCATTTGGCTGTGAAGTCATAAAAGTCCAGTGATATCAATATGTAAATAGAGTGCTTCAGTTTCCTGACATGTAACTTTGTTGTATGGAAAACAACACAGAAGCATGTTTTAAAACATGTAGTACGCTTTAGTGCTTCTTACCAAGTGTGTCAAGGACTTTTTGGTGATTGGCACACATCATGTTCACCCAACATCTATCTAGGAAGATTTCCTATTTAGTTTCAGATAGGTCTATCCTGTTATTTGTATACTTTGAAAATCAGTTTGATGTAACATATTGAACAATTGTAATAATTTAACTCACAATGATAACTCCCTTCTTTCTTAGGTCTCGCTGGCGAGATTTAATGCTTTAGGGTATCTTTCACTAGTGCGGTTTAAGCCCCGCCCCTCTTTTCCATTGGCTGGCGTCACCGTTTACGGTAAACGGTGGCCAGCCATTGGAAAAGAGCTTCCAGTGACGTACACTTTTCTCTTTTAGAGCCGTCCCAGTTGGACTGGCTGCCCCGACTTACTGCTGGCGTAAAAGGTTTGTTATCTTTATGGGGCCAAACACATGGACCCCTAAAGATAAGAAACCTTTTAGCACAAAAGGAAGTCAGGCGAGCCAGTCCAACTGGGACGGCTCTAAAAGAGAAAAGTATCTCTGGCTTCTCTGGTGACTTTAACAGCCGTGGGCGCTATACCCCGACATTGTCACGTGAGGGCTTGTGTCTCACTCTTCACCAACCAGCAGGAAGCGCGTGAATCTTCTGGGAGCGAGGGGCACTTATGGAGGGGAGAGAGTGTATCCCCCACGAGCACGAGAGTACCTCTGAGGCACGTGACAGTGAGTGCACGTGTGAGGGCGTGTGAGATCCGCAGAGCCGTGTTTTTTGTCTTGCAATTTTATATAGCTCGAACTCAACTCGGAGGTATCATGGCGCTATACACGAGCACCAGCTGTTGCAGACGGGCACATCCATGTTTTGTTAGGTGTGGGGAGATGAAGTGATTTGCCCAGAATCACAAGAGGTTGAGCTGCAGAGACTTGAACCTGGTAAACCAGCTTCGAGGTCATATGCTCTAACCATTAGGCCGCATCTTAATGAGTCCAGCCTGCAGGGACAGGGGCCCATGTACTTTCACTCCAGAGTGTGTCACTCCTGGGCGTGTCACTCTTAAGTTTGTCAGTCCTGTGTTTCTCTCCTGAGGTTATCACTCCTGGATGTATCACTACTGGGTGTGTCATTACTGAGGGTGTCACTCCTGAGTGTGTCACTGGGGCGTGGGGGAGAGCAAACAACCCTGTACTGGTCACCATGTTCTATTTGTATGCCGATGCTTGTTTAAACCCGAGAGGCGCTTGGTGGGCGTTATACCCCAACCTTGTCACGTGAGAGCTTGTGTCTCACTCTTCGCCAACCAGCAGGAAGTGCATGAAACTTCTGGGAGAGAGAGGCACTTATGGAGGGGAGAGAGTGCATCCCCCACGAGCACGAGAGTACCTCTGAGGCAAGTGACAGTGAGTGCATGTGTGAGGGCGTGTAAGATCCGCAGAGCCGTGTTTTTTGTCTTGCAGTTTTATATAGCTGGAACTCGGGGTGCTTTACACAAGCATCAGCTGTTCAAGACGGGCACATCCATGTTTTGTTAGGCGTGGGGAGATTAAGTGATTTGCCCAGAATCACAAGAGGTTGAGCCGCAGAGACTCGAACCTGGTTACCAAGCTTCGAGGTCATACGCTCTAGCCGTTAGGCCACATCTTATTGATGCGGCCGCGAGACGCGATATGTGGTGGGGGAGAGGGAGAAGCGGGAGTTGTGTGCGCGCGCGGCCAATGCTTGGAAAAACAAGCATTGAAAATGCAATAGGTCTCTCCTTTGATTAAGTTAAAGCCATTTGCTTTGCTAATGGTATTGTGTAGAAAAGCAAATGGCTTTAACTTAATAAAAGACGAGAACTATTGCATTTTTAATGCTTGTTATAAATTAGAGACAAGGAGCTGTAACTCATGTGGCTACGTTGCACAGTGTGTTACTGGAAAACCTGGGCTGAAGTTAAGGCTTTCCCACTAGGCCGAGGTGAGTTGATCCTGGACAAATAACTTTACATCACTTTACCTGACTGCCCTTAATTGTAAAGTTTGGGAGAACATCAACCCAATGTACATCATATATATAATTTAAAAGAGTGCAATGTTGTTACCATTTATTAATATTAATGATCGTGCATACATTATGCAACTAAAATATATCTGTTTCTATGTACCCGTAACACTATCCATACATTCTTGCTTAAATGTTTCTAACATTTTCCTTGGAAACGATGAACTTTTATGTTTTATTTAGTGCAACATTCTGATGTAACATATGAAACTGTGGCTTAACGGCTAGCGCAGCGGACTTTGAAGCTGGGGATCCAGGTTTGAGTCTGGCGGGAGGCTGAAGCATCCTGTGATACTGGTCAAATCACTTAAAATCCCCGTGCCTAAGAAGCAAAATTAATGTGTCCGCCTGTAATGCAACTGGTGCTCATGTACAGCGCTCTGATACCTTTTGGCTGAGTCCGCGCTGTATAAAAATGCACAGAAAAAAATCTGTCATTCCTTGACTGAAGGATTTACAGACAGAGGTGAGATCTGGAGATGTGAAAAAATGCCTGGACTGGAGGGCAGGCGAGAAAGATTAGACCTGGACTGTCGAAGAGTTAATGCTCCAAGAAGACCAGAGGCATGGTATGGCAGAGTGGTCTGACCAGCCCAGAATGAGAGGAGGAGCAATGACAATACTATCAAAATATATTGCATCAGGCAAGTGAGCGGAACTAATGGTGGGGAGCTTAGTGTCTAGGACATTAATGAGAAGAAAGACATCTGCGTCCTTGGGGCCCTCCAAGCGAAGGCTGAGGCCCCTAGGAATAATACATGTAAGTGATTTAGCTGAAGCTAGGGGTTTTGTGAAGGTTCTTTTCTCTGATGAATATAGCAACCGGCTGACTTTCCAACATGAAATCTGAACCTGATGTTTAGTTAGGGAACCAGCTTTAATGAGGTAGCAGTTGGGAGGTAGTGAAGGGTCATCTGGAGAAGTGGAGTTAGCACAAGAGAAGATGCGTTGTGTAATGATGGAGAGAGATGAGAAGTGCAATCCATGAAAGAAAAAAAAAGTCTTCTTTCTTCAGGCAACGACGAGCACAGTTGGGGCAGGCCTTATCAGAGAAGTGATTAAAAACACTTTTTAATTGAGCCTTGTTAGAGGAGAGAAGTAGCCGCGATTTGTTGCGTTGAGTCTTTGTAAAAACACATTTTCCTTTTCACTCTGAGATTGGAGGTGTCTCCCTTTCATGGTTCACAGCTAGAGGTGTGTGGCGCGCGGATCTGACGCCAGGCGCGTGGCACGCGTGGCTCGCGGTCGGGCCCAGGCATATGTTTTGCTTATTAGCAGTGCGGGCGGCTTCCCATTGTTGTGTGTTTGGAATCCACACGCTCGGTGCGCCAGTGGTTGCTGCACGGCCTTCCATTAGCAGTGACCTAAAAAAGACCTCCCCCCCCCCCCCCCAAGCCTCCCCTTCGCCTGCCTCTGCCCCGCTTCTTCCATTAAGCCTGATGTTAATCTCCTGCCGCCGACCACGGGTCACAAAATGGAGCTAATTAAGCTGCAGCCCGCGAGCCGGGTGAGACCTGCGTGAGAAGTTAAAACTAATGACTGGTGGGAGATTCAGGCGCGAGGAGTCACTTCGGTCTCCGACCTCCAATGGGGTTGCATTCTAACAAACCTTCCAACTCTGAAATAGTACACGTATAACTCAATTATCCGCGAAAAGAGGGCCTGTACTAAAGCGCCCTTCTTCCATAATTCTTGAATTTAGGGTAGTAGAGCCCTTTGTTGAGGTTAAGCGATCTGAAGCAATTGTTGGGCGCGTAGTAAGTAGCACTATGAACTACAATAAATAAATACACGTTATAATTGAGACTGAGAGCAGAGCCTTCCTTAACGAAACTTAAATACGAATTCTCAAAGTTATAAGCCTCATATCATTGCTATTATGTGACCCCATGACATGCCCTACAATTTCACCGGTCATGACTTTCAAGCTAATAGCGCTTCACATGCTGGGAGTTTTTGAGCCCCTGCCTGCAGTAACAGTGCGCTAAAGGCCAGGACTCGCTGAAGCTATTCATGCCTAAAATTGTGGAATGCATTACGGTTTTCCGAAGACCTAAATTATGCCATGTATGAACAGTGAGGAGGAACGACTGTAAAACTGAAGTTTCTAAAAAAAACATAACTATTAGGTGAGGTGTAGTAAACACTCCTCGTGATATATATGTTTTGCAGTATTGAATTCTAAGAGCAAAACACAATAACGAACAGCCAATGGGATTTGAGGGAGCCAACATCTGAGTGAAGGGCACTGAAAAAGCTAGCCACCTATTGGTGGAAAGCACTCGTAGGGGCATATCAGCAACAACCGGCGATAATTATCGCTAAGCGCACTTAGCGCTGGGATAATTATCGCCGGCTAGCGTGGATTTTTATCACTGAGATAGCGTGCTATTAGCAACGCTTATCTCAAAAGCGATAATAATCCTCACGCTAACTGCCTAACGTGAGATTATCGCTGGAAACCCAGCGATAATCTCACGCAATGTGGCGTTAGCTTGATGATAGGGACTCACAAACTTAGCCATGATATCCACCTTCCATAGGATATCATGGCTAAGTCAGTCCTGAAGCAGGCGTAAGGAAAGTAGCGATAACAGGTGTTAACGCTACTTTTCTTGCCGCTATGCTTTATAGCTTGGGGCTTGATGATAGGAGAAATGTCGCTTAGCGACATTTCTCCTGTCATGTCAGGTCAGGAACGCCCACTTTGCATCTCATTAGAGATGCAAAGCTGGGCGTTAGGAATTCCTACGCTAACGCAAGTTTTCACGCATTAGCGTGAGCTTGCTAATTAGGTGATAAAATTATCGCCGCTTTTCGGCCGAAAACAGCCGCAAAAGCGGCAATAATTCTATCGCCTCGCCTTGCTGATATGCCCCTTAATTTCCTAGATTCTGTGTTTAAGCAGTTTATCCAGGACAGGACTATCAGAACCAAAAAGCTTTGGCAAAACCAAGAGGTCTAGCCTTGGCTGATGCTCCCACCTTGACATATGCTTCTAAAGAAAATTTGAATAAAAAACAAAAATAGTGATATGTCTGTTTTATTACTGATGTTTTAAACAACAGGTGTTCCATTTGCTGCATGTTACATTTTTTAGTGTTTTTGTTTGCGACCGATACACAAATAAATGACAGCCCAACAAAGGGGCATATTAGCAAGGGCGTCATCACCGCTTTAGCAGCACTTTTCGCCGCTAAAGCGGCGATATTTTCATCGCCCTATCAGCAAGCTGTCGCTAAGCTTCCTGGCAAAAGCGACCAGTTTGGGTGCAGCTTTGCATGTCAGCGATATCTATCGCTAATGACATGGAAAGTAGGTGTTCCCAACTTCAAGGCAACTGAAAGCAGTCGCTATCTTACCTTCCCCCTATTACCAATGGCCACGAAGCGATGAAATAACTCGCGCAAAACGCGATTATTGCTTGAATCTTACACCTGCAAAAATCCAGACATATGCATGCTTAACATGGGGGGTGGATTATGGTGATATGACCACAGGGTCTTATCAGCAAGATTATCGCTATTTTGCAGGGAGCATCGCTGGCAAACCAGCGATGTTCCCTGCTAAACGGCGATTTCCCCGCTATCGCTGGAATTTTTGTCGCCCTGGAGAAACGCGCTGTTAATAACGCGCTACCAGGGCAATAAATTCCAGTGATGGATGGTGATAAATAAAAAAGCGCTAAGCGCGCTTTGCGTTATTTATCACCGTCCCTAGATAATATGCCCCAAAGTACCCTAATCACAGGTAGTTGCAAGGTCACCTTAACACTTACCAAATAAATCCTCATCTAATTGGACAGCTGAAATGTAGTTAAAATAAAAAGTAAATAAAAAAGCCACTTTGAACCAACTTTGTCACCGAGGAGAAAGCAACTATTTTTAGGAGGATGTGAACAACGTGCGCAGGCTTTATGCAGTCACTCAAAGCGAAGGGAGCTAATGGGTTAACTGTGGTGGGCGGAAGCAAAGTTTGAATGGCAGTTTAATTGACTACTGGATGGAGCCTGCTGAATTTTTTGTAAAACGAAAAGTCTGGGGAAGGCTGGAAACTCAAAGAAACCCTTCATAGGTAAGCTGCTAGTGTGTGGAATTGGGAAACTTGAGATCTTGGTTAGGAATACTTCAAAGAGCCAAAGTCTAGAAGTAATAATTAATCCTTTTTTTAAAATGCATTGAGGATATTTGACTTTCCAGCTAATGTATTTGGAGGTTTGCTGTTTTATGGCTGTAAGAACATCTCGAAAGGGATTAACTGCAGTACTGATTGGGACAAATGTGTAGGATGTGAAAAAGGATGTCCACTTCAGCGGAGGTGTGAACTATCAGCAGAGTATGACTCCACATCACTCCTAGTCACCAAGGGAACAGAGCTGCATCCCTGATGTTTAGCTAAACAACCTGTAGCATTCTGAGAGTTGTAGTCCTCTTTCACTTTAAATATCCAGTTGAATGAACAACCCTAATTTGTAAAAGAACAGCCCAAAACTAAATCATTTCATCAATGGTGACATGGAGTCATCTGGTAATATGATGTAACACAAAGCAGTATCAATCTGCACAGTGTTTTGCGGGTGCATTTCAGCTAGTCATGCCTTTTTAGGTCAACAGTGCCATGCTTGCTGGGATCCGTGGCTTCATTGCTCCAAATGGGATAAATATCAAAGCCTGTTTAATATTGCTGGCTGACACATTAGGGCTGGCTTTAAGTTATACTGTGATGTGTGACAAGTTGTCAGAGATGGGGATACCCACAAAGCACACGACTGAAGTGCAGAGTATACTGTGCCTTGGATTTAAAATTAGATAAGTAATTTTCAACATTTTAATAAATAACAAATGGCCCAATTGATATGTGACCTCTACAAACAAACCTTTGTTCTTCAACTTTGAATTCTGGTTTGTATTTCTCATTGCAATTATGGGCTCAGAAATGCCAGTGAGCAAAGTGCTGATGGCATTTCAGTTTATGCCAATGTTATACTTGTGTGTATTAAATGGACATAATTACAATTGCTGATAGTAGGTGTGAAGACTTGGATGGGTGTTACACAGGCGTAATTAAGATGAATCCACAATGAATGGCATAGGCCAAGTTTGCAGAGTTTACTCACTTTTCCCACAGCTATGCACTCGCATAGTTTCACTTGCAAGTGTTGCATGACTCCGGTGACTGGCCAGCATTTTGTATGTGAGTGCATTCCTTGCTTAGATTTTCATTATAAATGACTTATTACAAGTTATACTTGCAGACCAAATAAAAAAAGACTTTCTACGGTCCCTTGTTTCACGCAAGAGGCCTACTCAAGTAGAACTTGAGTTTACGTGGAAACAAATGCATATTTTTAATTATTGTTCAAATCTGTTTTACTGAGTGTTTAAACAAGGGTAACACATACTCCCACCTACTACTGCTCGGCCTATCAAAGCTGGCTAAGGTAGGGAGGAGGTAAAGGGAAGGGGGAATAATGGAACTTTGGAGGGAGAAAGTAGGGGGAGATAACAAGAAAGACGCCCTGTTCGCCTTTGGGACCTTATAAGTGTTTAACCATGCAACACTTGATGTTGTTGCACCAAGGTGCTGGATAACTAAACACTTATAAGGTCCCAAAGGCGAGACCTATTGGCTATGCCAATGCTTGTTCAAGCTTATGAGTGAACAGGGCGTCTTTCTTGTTATCTCCCCCTACTTGCTTGTTTATTTTCCTAGACATGGAAGCTATTTTCACATGCTTCATTCTTCGAGCCAAAAATGCCTAAAGTTTCTAGATTCTGGGAAACGGAGCTGGATTTCTTTGGGAAGCCTTAAACTTAATGTTACTCGTTAAAGCTCTGTTTCTCAATTGGAGACGCAAGCTGGTTTTCCAAGATTTACCATATGTTCATGTACCTATCAGTATGCATTTGCCGAACATTCTTGCTGTCTGTCATTTGTATATTCAAAACCAAATCACACTCCAGTCTGGGCTTGAAATATTTGGGAAGTCATACCCTGGACCAACACAAGGCGCCCTAATGCGACATTAATGGCAACTTATTCGCGACAAAAGTGCCAATACAAAATGACTACAATTGTTATTTATTTAGTGAATCTGTTGTGCCTTATGGTACCAGTGCACCACATAGGGTAGTGACCTGGCCAGTATCTTACCAGTAGGGCTGGTATTTTCTTGTCATTCTTCTCATGGGTGGTAGTACAAATTGTGAAAGTCTGCACAAACCGGTACTTTACCACAGTGAAATGTAAGCTTAAAATAGCAAATAGATGAACAAAATACTTCAAATGTGCCTTACGAGTTACCTAAGCTCTTCCTAAATTAGTATTAAAATAAAAACTGCAGAATAGAAGAATGGATTTTTTCCTCACATTCGTACTGAAGTGCAACATCTTGACCCTTCCAGAATCTCAGTCCGTGTACAAATAACCGAAATTTTTAGCTCAGAAAGGTGGCAGTTTCTAACTGTGAAGAAACTTTGAAGACATGGAAGAAAGAGTACGGCGACTAAGAGGAAATGCGTGTATATTTTTTCTTGTCACATTTTGTGGACTCGAAAAAAAAAAAGACTCATCATGGCCTGTTTAATGGACAGGTTGTCATGGCAGCTGCAAGGCAAAGGGATGCGCTGGCCTTGGTAAATAGAAACTGGCTCCCGTGGAAGTCAAGACACAAGAGCACACCTTGCACCAGCTGGAGCCGTGCATGGGCCCCTCCGTGGCATGGCGCGCTCTCCAGGACGTCGTGTGAGCTCCGGCCTGTGCTCCCGGTCACTCAGGGAGCCGAGCCCTGCCTCCTAGCTGCCTGTGGGGCGGCGAGGACTGAGCTCCACCTTCTGAGTGGCGAAAGGAATGGACGCTGCCAAAGACAGCTCTGGGCAGACTTGAAATACCTGCCCGCTGCGCAGAGCGCTCTCTCGTGTGCATGTGTGTGCGTGAGCCTGTGTGTGTGTTTGCTGCGCGCGCTCTGTCCTCGCCGCTCCACACGTTTAACCGTGGATTGAAACCTGAGGGCGAGAAGGAGGTACAGGTAATGGGACAGAAAGGCTTCTCGAGGGAAGTACAGGTATGGAGGCAGAGGGGCTTCTTGAGGGAAGTACAGGTACAGGGGCAGGGGCAGAGGGGCTTCTCGTGTGGGGGTTTATGCCTTAACAGTGCCTGTGGAGGCTATTTTCAGTGGGCGCCGGCCATGCACCAGCCACGGCCAAAATGGAAGCAAGCGAGATCTGGCTGCCAGGTGAAGGCAAATGTGCGTTAGCGACGCTACTAGCCCTTTTGAGCTGGGCGATGGGTTAACGTGATGTACGAGAACGACTTTATAACCAAAACACCTGCTCCTTGTGGGACTGAGACGGCGCGATTCCCGGAGACGTTATGTGCAGTCCTGCTTAGTTTTTACGACTACATTATATAGTGACTTTATATATTATTTCTTTTTTTTGTTCTCAGGTGGCACAGGGGTCTACTCGAGTGGAGCGGGTTGAAAGGCTTTAAAAGGCACTTGTGCCAAATCTAAGCCCTATACCCTCAAAATATTAGCAAATGTATGTTGCTTTCGTAAGAAATGTACTTTAGAAGTAGATGCTTCTTGAGTTTTTGTTGTTGCTGATTGTTGAGTTTTGATGTGTTTTTCTTATATCAAGCCTTGTGTATATTACCAAAGCATGCCCCCTCATGTTTGTGCACAGTCAGCTTGTCATTTTGTTTTCGGAATGCTTTTTTGGTTGTAGCGAAAAAGCTATTGTCTTGCAGGATGACGCATGCCATAGTTTGATATTTTTCCAGACACAGCGTTATTACAACAAGCGTGCGCGCCTCACTGTAAAAAAAAAACTGTCGGCAAAAGTGAAAGCGTTGCCCGTGCGGGAGCGAGCAGCGCCAGGAGCGATAATTGAGAACAAATGGCAAAAAAGCTCGCTCCCGCAAGGGAATCGCCAGACGTGCACGTGTTGCCATTGGAAGCAATGCAACGTGTGCACGTTTTTGCCCGCAAAGCTGTGCCGATTCCTAAAGGTCTCTTTCCTAAGCAGCGCTTGCGCACTGCGTAGGCGAGACCTAAAAAGGATCCATTTGGCCCTTTAGGAGCAGGCCCATATACACCGTTGCAAACTAATCCGGGTTTGTGAAGTGCAGCGCTCATAGATATTTCAGGCAAGGGAGTTCTTAAAATTAATTTGTGAGAAAGTTCACGCAGGGGCCCCACTGCTTCTCAAACTGTTGAGGCTGGTGGTTTATTGTAGCAGAGATCTTCTCCATGCCCAGGGTGTGCCACAGCTTGTGAAACCAGTCAATATCTTCCGGCATGTAGCCCATACCCTAATGGGCTGTGAGTACCGGCCTGGCTGGCCACAGCACTAGAGTTATTGGCTTGCCTCTTGGAATATGTAGGGGGTGTGTGAGAGTGTTAGGGAGGCCAAGGAGGATATAGCTAGGGAGCTCGGGTAGGCCTGTGTTAAAAATTTTTTCAATGTCGACCAGCACTGAGTCCCAGTAATGTTTCAGTTTGTAGCAGTGCCAGAGTAAGTGTGTCAGCGTGCCTGTGGCCCCACAGTTACTCCAGCATGCAGGGTAAGTACCTAATTTCCACTTTGCTAGTCGTTCTGCCGAATATCAGTAGTGTGTTATTTTGAGCATTGTCACCTGCAATAAATGTCTGCCTATTATTTATCTGTTAGGGTACATTCTAACTCCGTTTCCTATCTGAGTTCCGCCAAAATCATGACAGGGGATGGCGTCCGGAGCAGCATTTTATAGAGTTTAGATAACAGCTGTTTGCTGTCTGGTTTAGTGATGAGACATTTTTCAAAACTGGAAAACTGGCAAAGGGCCTAGCAGCATAAGGCTTAATGGAAGGCTGGATGACCCAATTCTGAATGTGGATATAGCACCAGCATTCAGATTATGGTATCCCATGCTCAAGTCTGAGCTGGTCAAAGGTCATACAGCTCTCTGGGACGAAGAAGTCACCAATTCATTTGAGGTTAGATTCCTGCTACCCGATAAACCCCCTCATCCATTGTGGCCGGAAGGAAAGTCGGGATTGCCAGTTGCTGGTGTAAGAGGTGAAAGCAGTGTGGTTAGGCCTAGGGAGAAAGAAAGCCTGTCCCAGGCCTCCAAAGTGGCCCTGGTCACCCGCGAGAAGTGGACGCTCCGCGGCTAATGATGTTTCACCAACCAGGGGACCTTCCATATGCGCATCCCAGCGATTGCCTGATCTATGAGGGACCATTATTTCTCTGAATCAGGTCTGTGGCACTCCAACATGTAGCACCACTGAGCAGGTAGGTAGTAAATGGTAAGGTGTGGTATGCCAAGGCCGCCGTCTGCCTGCTAGAGTCAGGCCTGGTCCCGGCCTATATAAGGTGTTTTGCCCTTCCATCTTAAAGACTCAATCATGCGTTGTAGTTTGGAAAAGTGTAATTTTAATTATATTAACCATTTGCAATCTGAATCCGAAATCCGAAATGTAACTTTACCTCAATAATGGAATAATATTATTAGGATATTATTCTGTAAAAACATGCAGAGATCTTAGGAATAAGAAAAGCATGTGGTTGTACAATTCATTAAAGATTGAATCCTAGATGGAGTTATAACTTCTTTCTTTCATGTAGGCACCCGAGATCAGGAGGCCATATATTGCAAAAGGTTAGGCTAATTAAGCTATTTTATAAATCCAGGAATCTAGCAACTGCCATGAATCGCCTTCTGTAAATGATCTGGCTGGAATGTTGGTCTTGAAAAAACAAATTCATATCTTTAATTGTGGATTACCATGCTATGCTATGCTAGGCATTTGTAAAGCGCATGGCTACCCGGCGGGCTTCTCTGCGCTGAAGTCATATCCTTCCTATAGCTGCACGAAGGATGAATCACTCAGAGGTAAGTTTTGTGAAGCTTCCTGAAATTGGTTTCTTTGTTGGTCAGTCCTAAAGATAGAGGCAGGGAGTTCCAGAGTTTAGCTGCCAAGAAGGCAAGGGAACATCACCCACTTCCTACTTTCTTGATTCGAGGTACCAAAAAACAGCCTCTTGTCTGCGGAACGCAATGATCTTTTCGGATTGTGAGAGGTTCATGCTGAATTAAAGAGGAACTTTTACTGTGCATCTTTTTATGGGCCAGACAGAAGGACTTAAATCGGATTCTTCTACAAACCAGCAACCAATGCAGGTTGGCAAGGGAGGAAGAAATCAAATGATGCTTTGGGGTTTTCAACAAAACGCGTGCTGCAGCATTCTGGACCATCGGTAAGCTCTTGACAGCATACTGTGGGCTTCCAAATAGACTGAGCCACCATAGTTGAGGTAGGACAGGACGAGACCTTGAACCACAATTCTTTGACTGGCACGAGGGAGTGGGGTGGGGGGGGGTGGGGGAATGCAGCTCAGAATTTTCCTTAAGGCCCGTAGAAGGCCAACGCAGGAAGAAGCGAGTTTTCTTACTTTGACATCCATGGTGAGATGAATGTCTATACAAAAACTCAAACATTTAATTTCAATTTTAGGAGGGAGGTGTTCACTGCTATATATGGGCTACTGGAGTTCAGACCAGAGAGTGGGGGTGTTCCCAACTACCAGAACCTATGTTTTATCTCCATTGAGTTTTAGGTTACTGTTGGTCATCCAGTCAGTAATGCAGACATTGAGTTTGGAGTAAATAATTCCTATATTTGGAGGTAAAGAGATGACAATTTGTGTATCATCAGCATGTGATACTGGGGAGAATCCATGCTCTGTTATAATGTCTGCCAAGGGCTGCACATAGACATTAAACAGAATGGGGCTTAATGAGGAGCCTTGAGGTAGCCCAAATTCCAAGAATGAGGTGTCAGAACAAAAGGATTCCTCGCTCACTTGGGAAACTTCTTTTCCCCAGAAAAAAGGTTAGCCATTTCAGAGCTGTGCCTTTAATTCCTACCTGATCCAGTCTTTTGATGAGATTTGAATGGGTCACCATATCGAATTCAGCATTTAGGTCTAAAAAGATGACCACCGCTGTTCCGTTAGAGTCAAGGACTGCTTTAAGCTCTTCAGTCATGGATAACAATGCAGTTGCCGTGCTGTTTCCTACTCAAAGTCTGTTTGTGTGGGATGTAAGAGTCTCTCCTATAGAAATGTGGAAAGCTTCATGTTTACACATTTTTCCACTACCTTACTAATGCATGGAAGAAGAGAGAATGGTCTGTAGCTTTCGAGAAAAGAGGAATCCAGAGTCTGTGTTTTAAGGAGTGGCTTCAGCATGGCATGTTTCCATGCTTTAGGCACTTCGCCATTCTCTAGGGAGTGATTGAGTATTTTGGCCATGAAAGGGCAAATGGGATTTCGACATTTGACTAGGATGTTGGGAGGGCAATGTCCAACGGGGATCCTAATCTGATTGTAGTAAGAAGATTGTATATTTCTTCTGATTTGATTTCAGCAAAGGAATAGATTTGTAATTCTGTATTTCAGTTTTTACATTCTGTTTCCAGAGTGATGCTTGTGAAAACTTTGTGGATATGAACTGATAATTGCACATGGAATTCTTAAATATTATAAAAGTCCATTGTTTTTGTGTGTTTTTTTTAAACTTGTCTGATCATTGATTTTTTTTTATTGGTTTGTGAAATGGATGGGTGTAGGAAATGTCCATCATTTGTGTGATGTCCCACCAGGTTTTTGCCCTATCTGTTTTGCTGGCACTTTAGCCCTGCTAACCAATAGTAAAGTGCATGTGCTCCCCCTGGGTCAGATTGGCATACCCTAAATTGGTATAGTTAACTTGTCTATAAGTCCCTAGTATATGGATCAAAATGATTCAAGGGCCTGGAAGTTAAATACCACTGGTGGCTCCAGCACCTAGGGTGCCATCTACTATACTAGCAGTGCAAACATGGCTTCAAGCCTCCCATTGTAGCCAGACTGGAACAGTGCAAAACATGCACCGTGACCTGTAAAAATCAACCCCTTTTGACAGCTACAAACCCTCTGTTCAACCTGTCCGTCATAGGGTGGTCCTTCCCCAATTGATTTACTTCAAGATCTTCTTTTTTGCTGACCTTATGTTTGTTGGTCTTGGGACTCTGGTAACTAGTGCTAAAGTGCTTGTGCTCACTCCCTTAAAACATTGATAAATTGGCTTATACCTACTTGGCATATTTAATTTACTTATAAGTCCATTGTAGAGTGGTATACTGTTGGGTTTCCCTTCCATTCTCTGTACGTTTGGAACCCCTGTATGTCAAGAGAATGGAAGGAACATTGTGGAGCGGGGGTTCGGGGTCAGTTACTAGGTGTTCATTTCAGCGTCGGATCGCTTATGCTCTGTCCTGTTGACTACTAAATAAAAGTATCTTGAAGACATCTTACCGGCTTCCTGACTTCCTTACACTGGCGACGGGCTGCCAATCAACGGGCCCTCCACGTGGGCAAAGCTGTCGACGATTCGTCTGTCCGTGCTGTGTCCAGTAGGTGCTGGGAGCTTCTGATTTCGTTCCAGCTGATTTTGGACTGCATTCCTGCTTGTCGGTAAGGTGCATAGGTGGTATGGCACTCCCAGGATCACTGTTTTTGTGCCATTCTGCCTGGATTTGTTTTGCCTCCTAACCGCCATCGCTGCTGTGCGCGAGTGCTCCTCTTCTCATACGAGCGTTCTTTCTCCATTCTCCTCTGTGCGGTTCACGGTGATCCGCACACCATGTCACGTCACAATGCTTATGCTAACGTGTGACGTCACAACATTTACGGCAGTGGCCATCTTTAAATCAGGCCTTTCTCCATAGCCTGCAACGTTTTCTTCAGTCAGGCAAACATTCGTCTGTGCCAATCTCGGTGATCTGCACACCTTTTCAAAATAAATCATCTTCAGGCATTTTTCCTTTGCCTACAACAACTTTACAGTAATTTGGCCACACTTGCAGTGCCATTTTCGGTGATCCGCACACCATTTCTTTATTTAAGTATTATAAGTGCTGATCTCGGTGATCCGCACACCAGTCATTATAATGCCTTCCTAAAGTGCACACAATTTTACTATTTTGCAAAACATCATTTTAGTTAATTCGCAATGTTACTATCTATTTCTCCACCAGCGCCTTTTATACCCAATCCTGCTTCTCCAGAAATTGAATCGGAAAAATGGAAAGAAGGGTTTGAAGCGTATCTTGAAGCTCTTGATGGAGAATCTTTTACTTGTAAAAAGAAACATGCTGTTCTAAGGCATTGTTTAGGCACTGAAGGCCGCAATATATTAAAACACATTCCTAAGGAGACTGTCATCATTGGTAATGGGGAAGGCGACAATATGGTGGATGAATATGCTACTGCCATCAGAGCATTGGATAATTGTTTCAAAGCTTGCAAAAATATTACTTTGGAAAGACTTAAGTTCTATAAGAGGGTTCAATTACAAGGTGAATCTGCTTCATCATACGCTAGTGCTTTGCTCATTCTTGCTTCTTCTTGTGGATACCAAGCTTTCGAAGAGGATATGATCAAAGAACAGTTAGTTGAAAAGACCAACAACAAAAAGTTTCAAGAGGCACTTTTAGTCAAATCTGACCTGACTTTACAAAAGGCTTTAGAGATCGCAACAAGAATTGAAAGCACTTCTTCGTACATGGAACAAATGTCTTTAACCGACAGCAATAACCAAAAAGTGTTTGCAGTTAAATCAAAATATCAGATGTCTAAGGATCTAAAAGTTAAACCAGATAAAAAAGTACCAGCACTACGTCAAGCAAAACACTGATGTGTTACCGATGTGGTAGTACTACTCACCTTTCTAATGCTATATCGTGCCCAGCCATTGATAAAATATGTGTCAAATGCTCCAAGAAAGGACATTTTGCTGCTGTTTGTCACTCTAACAGGAACACACCGTTCAAGAAAGTACACAATGTCGAATCTTTAACAGAAGAAAATTGTTCATCTCGCGAAGAAGACGAAATTGTCACTATTGTGGACATGGACTGTTCCAATGGTATTTGGGGTGTTAGCCCCCAAGGTCTGAAGAGACCTTTGTGTACAATTATGGTGAATGGTGTAAATGTACAAATGTTGGCAGATTCTGGGTCTCCATTCACTTAAATAAGGGAATCACTCTGGAAAAAATATTCTCTAGAGCAAATTCTCAATTTGTCTTGTGTACATCCCATTGGTTATGGTGGAAAATTATTGATGTAATTGGCGAATGTAATGCTGATTTTGTATTCAGGGATAGTAAGTCCAAAGGTGTTGTATATGTGGCAAGGGATGAAGCATGTCTCCTCGGGTGGGGAGACCAAGGTAATCTTGGTATCATACTTGATCCAAATAACGCACAACAGGTAATGTTTAAGAAAGATTTCTTTCAGGTCAAACTGTTCAACCAAGTTCTTGGGTCTTTTCAAGGGTTTCAAACACATAATTAAATTATCAAGTGATGCTCAACCTGTGTTACACAAGGTAAGAAAGGTGCCTCTACAATCTGACTTAAAGAAAGGATTAAATAGATTGTGTTCATGCGATGTAATCGAACCTATTTAATCCTATGATTGGGTGTCCCCTGTGGTTCTGGCTAAAAAGGCCAATGGCAATCTGCACATGTGTGTGGATTTACGTGATCTAAATAAGAATATATGGATTTATCAGCACCCCCTGCCTAACATCACGCAGATGACATCTACTCTCAAAGGTGCCAAGTTCTTCAGTTTATTAATTATGTCATCTGCATATCATCAGATCGAATAACATGCTAAATCAAAACACCTTACTGCTTTCATCACTCCTGAAGGCCTTTTCCAATTTAAGCACATGCCTTTTGGTCTGGCCTCTGAATCTGCCATCTTTCAGAGAGTGGTTGAAAGTATGTTTAAAGGCATGCCCGGAGTCATGGCCTTTCAAGATGACGTATTGGTGTATGGCGAAGACCAGAATCAACACAATAACAGATTGTGCCAGGTTTTATCTTTGTTAAAATCAAAGGGTGTCACCCTTGGGATTGACAAATGTAAACTTAATTGCACTACTGTGGACTACTTAGGGGGCAAGTTATCTGCTGATGGTGTGCAACCCAAGCACAACCTTGTTAAGGCCGATGAAGATTTTAGAATTCCAAGTGACAAGGAACAATTAAGGTCCTTTATGGGCCTCATTGAATTTTATTCCCGTTTTATTCCTAACTGTGCATCCAAAACTTTCAACATTAGATCTCTCCACAAGGAAAACTTTTGTTTCTCTTGGAGTGATGCATGCACTAAGGAATTTAATTTAATCAAACATGAAGTAGCTCATGCTATTCCCTTTAAAGCATTTGATCCTTGTGACAAAACTATAATTATGACTGATGCCAGCCAAAAAGGTTTAGGTGCCGTTCTTTTGCAGAATAGAGATGGCAAAGATGAAGTGATTGCATTTGCTTCGAGGAGATTGCATGGAGCTGAACCTTCTTATTATGTGATTGAGCGTGAAACCCTTGCTTGTTGGTGGGGCATCACTCATTTCAAGCATTATTTGTGTGGTTCAAATTTCGTGGTACGGGTTGACCATAAACCACTTATCGATCTGTTCACTACTAAAGGGGGAGGGAAAGCAACCCCTAGAATTGCAAGATGGCAATTCAGACTTCTGGAGCACAACTTTAGCATTGAATATGTACCAGGGAAAAGGAATCTACTTGCTGATTGTCTAGCTAGGTTACCGTCTGACAACAGCATGTTTGTTGAAACCAGGGATTCTCATGATGATTTTGAATTGGTGTGTTGTGTTATTGATCACTCTGAGAATGTTATTTCAGAGAGGGAGTGGAGAGAAGCTTCTGAATGTGATCTGGAGTTTAAGAAATTTGGAATTTTTTTATGTCAAGGATGGTTTCACAACATTGACAAACATAATTGTGCCTACAAGTAAAAGCATGTTTTTGATGAGTTATTCACAGTTAACGGTCTTTTATATAGATCATCATTATTAGTTGTTCCTGAAGCCATCAGTAACATAGTTCTTACGTTGGCCCATGAGGGCCACATAGGTATGGGTGCCATGAAAAGAAGGATAAGAGAAAACTTTTGGTGGCCGACTTTAGACAGACAGGTTGAGCATTTTCGTAGGGATTGCATTTAATGTGCTCTTAGTGACAAATCACAAGTAACCTGTCCTTCTCCTATTGAAGCCATAGAAGTTCATGACAAACCTTGGTTTAAGGTTGCTGTTGACATTATTGGCCGTTTGAATTTGTCTGCCAATTTACCTGAGTTTGGCATTGTTCTTATGGATTTTCATAGTCATTGGCCAGAAATCAAGTGGGTAAGAACTGCGGATTTCTCCTCTATCATTAAATTTCTCAGGTCACTTTTCAGTAGAGAGGGTGTTCCGGAGGAGCTCCTCACTGATAATGGCCCCCAATTTGTTTCAATTCAATTTGAAGAATTCCTATGTTCTGTTGGTATTAAACATGTTAAAACCTCACTTTATCATCCAAGAAGCAATGACCTTGTGGAACATTTTAACAGGGTCATTAAACAGAATGTACAATTAGCTAAAGCTAGCGGATTGAATTACAAAGCAGACATTGAAAAAATCCCATGGGCTGTTCGCACTACTCCCAATTCTGACAAAAGTGTGTCTCCGTTTGTTTTGTTAAGAGGTCGCATACCTTCCTCTAAACTTTTGAGAAGGTGGATGGGTGATAAAGAGTTTGTTGTGTCCAAGGACAAGATTGATGATGTTGCACAAAACAAATATGATCAGACTCAGTCCAGCCCTGTTCATAAGCAATTGAATGTTTGTGTGGGGCACATGGTGCGGGTGAAGTGTTCTAGGATTTTACCCAAGGGGGAATCCAAATTTTCTGTTCTTAAGAAGGTGGTAAAGGTTAATAAAGGCGCTGTCAAATTGGTTGATGGTAGATGGTGGAACAAAGGGAAGATTGCTGTGTCCAAAACGGGTTTGGGTGTTCAACCTAATAGAAATATTAACAATGACACTAATTCCACTTCCCGTTCCCCGTCTTCCAGGACCGTCAAGTTACCTTCCAAGTTTCATGATTATATTTTGAAATAACTCTTATGATTTATCTACAATGTGACCCCCAAGTTTCCTTCCAAGTTTCATGATTATATTTTGTAATAACTTTTATGGTTTATCTTCAATGTTAATTTTGTCTTTACTTTGTGTACATAATTGTTCTCTGTTTCTATTTACATTTTTCATTGTTAAGGGGAAAGATGTGTTGGGCTTCCCTTCCATTCTCTGGACGTCTGGAACCCCTGTACGTCAAGAGAATGGAAGGAACATTGTGGAACGGGGGTTCTGGGTCACTTACAAGGTGTTCGTTTGAGCGTCGGATCGCTTATGCCCTGTCCTGTTGACTACTAAATAAATGTATCTTGAAGACATCTTACTGGCTTCCTGGCTTCCTTACATATACCATGTACCAGCGACTTGGCAATTAAATGCTAGCATGCTACCAGAGGGTCTGCAGCACCTATTGTGCCACCCACTTAAGTAACTCTGTAAAAACATGGCCCAGGCCTGTTATTGCAGCCTGAATGAAGTTTCAAACTGCCATGTCGACTTGGCATTTAAACACCCTTGCCAAGACTTAAATTCTCAATTTTTACAAATAAGTCACCTCTAAGGTATGTCCTAGGTAGTCCATAGTGAAGGGTGCCGTGTTATCAAAAAGTTGGACATGTACTTTAAGTTTTTCATGTCCTTGTAGTGAATATCTCACTAATTTGTTTTTCACTACTGTAAGGCCTATCTCTCCCATAGGATAACATTGAGGTTGCCTTATCATCTTTTAGAAGTCTAATTTCCAAATTGGAAGAGATAACAGGTTTGTCTTTTATGTCTCTGGTGTTGGGATTTATAATCCTAACTTATGGCGAAGTGAGATTTTAAATGACAATTTTGAAAATGCCACTTATAGAAAGTTGGCATTTTCCTGCCCTTTGCCCTTTTGTTCCCGCAGCCTGTCTTGGAATACATGACTAGGTGTTAGATTTTGTGAATTCTTCCCAGACAGTCACACAATAGAGAGGTTAGAGGTGCCTTGATGAGCCATCTGCTGGCAGGATGGGGGGAGGAGCTGAGCACAGCCCCACTTGCAACTGAATAGCATGTGCCGTGTCTTCACACAATGGGCCTAATGATCCTGCATTGTCACTTCAGCCGGCTGATTGGATTTTTGTCATTTTGGTCTTGTTTTATTTATTAACCTTTTGCTCTTTTTTCTTACCTGCTATGTGTTCTGTTTTGTGCTATTTTCACTGTTTTACAGTGTGAAATGATGCATAAATATTTTACACATAGCCTCTAAGTTAGGCTTGACTGTTCTATCGAAGCTACCAGGGGGTTGAACACAGGTTAATTTGGGTTTTGCCTGTGCCTTACCCTGACTAGGAATGTGGTTGCTGCTTGACTTGTGCACACACTCCAGTCAACCAGTAACCCAATTTCTATTCCCTCCTTTTAAATATCAATAACTCACCCTATCAAGCCCTTGTAGCCTGCAAGGAATCAAGCATGGTATTTAAAAGTACAACAGGGAGTAATCTAAAGTGAACGTTCTTACACTGACTAGCATCCAAAAGCTATTCTCACTGTAGGAAGTATGGCTGGCTCATTGAGAAACACTGGGAAGCAATATTAAATATTAATTCTTCTATCCTGAGGTATAGACTAGCTAGAAAAATGATTCAACGACTGTTTTTAATATTTATTAAGAGCCCAACTAAATGATAAAGTTGGATTGTTTAAAAATAATAAGGAAATGTAACTTTTAGAAAGTTACCTTTTCCCTGCCTGAAACTCCTGAAGGCTAATTTACATAAGCCTTCTAACTCTAAGTTCAAATAAGCTATGCGTCTTAGAGTTATTGATGGATGTTTGTCAAATTCAGTCAAACGACGAATGCTGAAAGAAACTCTTAGTCTGAAGAAAGTGTTGATGGGTGGCAGAGCTGATTATTATGCTGGAAGACAAGCTGCTAACATGGAGGCCGGAGGTCCCCAGAGTTAAACAGTCATGAGTATAAAAAGTACACACAGGGCCTGATTATGACTTTTGATGGTACAATGGCGGGCAACTTGCCACCACCATGACCCCACACCGCCAAGAGTTGCCACAACCCGCCCGCCAGATTACACTTTTTTTGTAGTCTGGCGGATGGGCGGTGTGTTGTTTAAAAGGCTCATTGTGAGCCTGAAACAGCAACTCTGAGGGACCGCCAGTGCACGTTCCTGCGCAGGAAGAAATACACCATGTCATGCATATCTTCCTGTGCAGGAACTGGGGTGCAGAAATACAGGGTGGCTCAACATGTCCCCTCTGCATGCACCCCTTTGAACAGGGGCAAGAGTTTCCTCACCACTAACCTTTTCATGGGGGAAGAACCTCCGTGGCTGTGCTAGCGGTGAGTAAAGTCGTAATATGCTTTGCAAGCATATTGCGGCCCTCAGACCACAGCGGGACCGCGACAGCTGAAGTCCTAATAGGGCGGTCGGATCGCAGGTGCGGTGGTGGCTAGACTGCCACAGCCGTGCCCACACAAGTCTGTCAGTCATTGACCCGCCAGACTCGTAATTAGGCCGAAAGTGATGTCTACATGTAAAAAAAAAGTTATGTTCTAGATGTGGATTTTCATTACCACACAAAGGTAAATGTCCCGCCATTGGACAGATATGTAAAGGCTGTGTGAAAGAGAACCATTGTGTGATGGTTTGTAAAGCAAAAGAAAAAGTAAGTGCGCACAGCACTAAGGCAAAATGGCCACCAGAACATTCTAGAGCCCTAAGGACCCTCAAGACACACGGGGACTTCATCCCCAACTAGTAGTGCACCAGGAGGCTCATTTGCAGAGTGGTGGAGAAAGGGGGCTGGCCTCTGAAGACCTCTCAGTAATCAGGCTGTGTGGGACTTACTGGAGGTAACAGGATGTGCAGTTGGGCCCTAAGGACCCTCAAGAGCCAAGGGGACTACATCTCCTAACTAGTAGTGCACCAAGATGCTTGTTTCCAGAGTAGTGGAGAAAGGTGGTGTGGTCACAAAAACCTCTCAGCAATCCCACTGCGTGGGACTTACTGGAGGTAACAGGAGAGGTAGTTGGCCCCCATGGACCCTCAAGAGCCAAGGGGACTTCATCCCCCAACTAGTAGTGCACCAGGAGGCACTTTTTCCAGAGTGGTAGAAACAGGGGGCGTAGCCTCCGACAACCTCTCAGCAATCCTGCTGTGTGGGACTTACTAGAGGTAACAGGAGGGGTAGGTCACCCCAAGAACATCCTTGGGGGCCAATTACCCCTCTTGTTACCTCCAGTAAGTTCCACGCAGTAGGATTGCTAAGAGGCCACACCCCCTTTCTCCACCAGTCTGCAAATGCTTCTTCTGGCGCACTGCTGGTTGGGGTATGAAGTCCTTTTGGATGGTTAGGGACCCTGGGGGCCAAAAAGCCCTCCTGGTACTTTCTGTAAGTCCTACACAGTGGGATTCCTGTGAGCTGGTCAGAAACCTGGCACCCTCTCCCCACCACTCTACAAACGCCAATATTACTTAAAATTCACTGAAAAAAATGAAGGTTAAAGGGACGAAATAGTAAGAAATTAGAATATAAAAAACTTTAGAAATTAGAAATTCACGGAAAAAAAACAAAGGTTACAGGGACGTTATAGTTAGGAAATAGAATTAAAAAAACCTTAGAAATTCACCGAAAAAAACAAAGGTTACAGGGACGTTATAGTTAGGCTCAGGTTTTACTCATACAAAACTAGTGAAATTCAGCAGTTATAGTTAGCTGAGCTAACTACAACTCACGCCACCATAATGCACTGCTTATAACCTCACATATTACATCCTTCATGACATGGTCAGTGACATCAATGATGACATCAATGATGACATCTCAAATGGCATCACTGATGACATCACTGATAACATCATCTACAAAATCATGGACACCCCCACTCACACACCCATAGAACCTTTCATACACCCATAGAATCTTTCATACGCCCAGTCCTACACAACCATTCACAAACTCATTCACAAACCCATACCAGAATTTACGCACCCACTCACTGATTCATAGATCTATACACAAATCCACTCACTCACCCATACAGCCACTCATACACCCACTCACTCCCTCACTCACTCACTCACTCACTCACTCACTCACTCACTCACTCACTCACTCACTCACTCACTCACTCACTCACTCACTAATACAGCCACTGGCATATCCACTCATACAGCCATACAACCACTCACACACTGAATCAGTCACCCATAGAACTACTCATATGTATCCAGTCACTCACCTATACAGTCAATCACACCACCACTCACTCACCCATATAGTTACCCATACAGTTACACACACACCTACTTACTTACTCATACATATACTAACACATACTCACTCACCTATACAGTCACTGACACAAGCACACACTCACCCATACAGCCATTCTCACATTTGCTCACTCACCCATACAGTCACAATGATATCCCTTTCAGTAGTCACACACCCCCTTGCCCACCCACACTGACATTCAGACACTCATACAGGTACTCAGACAACCAATCAATCACTGTTAGACCTGGCACCTTGGCGTGAGTTTCCCTTCCACTTTTTTGATGGTGTGCCTCGATTGTTTTGCTGGTGTTGTCCGCTCAGGGCACTGCGCCACGGCTGATCCGTGCCGCAGTGCAAGTGCTCCCTACGTAAAGTGTACCTGTAATTGATGTCCATGATTGGTTTATTGGATTCACTATCAGTCCCCAGTAAAGTGCACCAGGGGTGCCAGGGCTTGTGAATGCCAATGCTGCCGGTGGGCTTGCAGCGCTGGTTGCGCCACCCACAGAAGCGGCCTTGTAAAATGTGTCTAGGGTCCGCCACCGCAGACCCTGTGCGCGGTCCGGGACCGTCGCGCTGACTGCGCAAGTGCCCCCACTTGCCAGTCCCTAAACCTTCCCTTACTTGCATATTAGCCACCCCTCTGGTAGGCCCCCGGGCAGGGTGCATTGTAGGCATAAGGTAGGACATGCCCCGATGTGTGTGGCATGTCTTAGTAGTGAATTACAGCCCTTTCCGTTTTTCACTATTGAAGGCTACCTGCTCTCCATAGGCCAGAATGGGCTGCTGGGATCACGCCAACGCTGTGACCCCAGTGGACTCAGAGAGCATGGTAGAGTGTCAAGTTTAGTATGCCTGAACTCAGAATAATAAAATACTTCTTGTAGTCAAGTTTATTTTAATATCCTGGGTTTGTAAATACTACTTTTAGAAAGTTAGTATTTACTGACCTGACCATCTCAGTCCGCCTCTGCTGTATGTGTGTGTGTTCTGCCCAGCAACAGTAAGGAGCAGGGTGGGGGGATCCCCAGAGACAGGTTGGCTGCCAGGTGGTGGGTAGAGAGATTACACCTGGATGGGTGGGAGGAGTACACCTTGACTCTTGAATAGACCTGTGCTCTGCCACCACAAAGCCGGCGCCACCCCCTGTGGGGCGGCTGATGTCTCTGCCCTGCTGCTGAAAGGAAAGAGCAGAGTCACCATAACAAAGTGCTCCAGAACTGGACTGAGCCAGGCCTAGGCCCCCTGGCGCTAAAGAACAAAAGAATCATGGTATAAAAGTAGGAGCCTGGCTCCTAAGAAATCAGAATCCTGTTTACCACCAAGAACCTCTGCCCGACTAGAAGGAGAAGAAGACGCCGGAGGAGCTGGCCTGCTGCTTGCCTTGCTGAGAGAGGAGAGGAAGAGACTTACTGAAAAGACTTTGCTACTTTGTGCTTGAACATTCTCCAAGGGCTTGATCTGAGCTTGCCCCCTGAACTGAACCCCAGGAACAGTGGGTTCTCTGTGCTTCCTGCTCGTCCTCCAATTCGAGCCGTGTGTGCATCCCGCTGGAAAAGAGACTGCGCCCCTCATCGCCCCTCCTAGGGCCGTGACACTCAGAAGCTCGCCTGCCTCAAACCCGTGAGAGCCCCGCTCCGTCCCGAGCCGCTCTCTGTCCCCGGGCCAGGCCGCCTGCCTCCCTGTCACCGCCTGCTACTGGAGCGCGCTGACCGCGCTATCACCCCTCCTGCCGGAAGCCGTCCGACGACTGTGATCTACGCCGGGTCATCTAGCCGCACTGACCGTGCCCTGTGACCCCGCTTCGCTATCCCCGGACATCTCAGGCCGCGCCGCCCCCGCTGTGGAGACCCTCCTGCACCGCCGTGCTAAAGGGTCGCTGGCCGCGCCTGCCTACGTGCCCCCACCTGCTGATTGAGGACCCAAGAACACTTCCCAAGCTGAGAGTCGCACCGATCTGTGCCGGCTCTCCACATCACGAAAGAAGTTCCAGTATCGGGCTCGGGGCCCGCAACGCCTTATTTCCCCGTTCGCAGGAACCGATCTCTGTGAGTACTGGAACTACAAGTAAAGAGACTACGAACTATCCATTTGAAACTACGAACCAAGAACATTTGCCTGCTGTATAACCTGGTGGCCTAGCGACAACGTTATTGGTCTTGTGATAAATCTGTTGAGATATATATACCTTATTTTTACATAAAGAATCGTATTTTTATATATACCCAAGTCTGGTGTCCGTTTCTGGGGGGATTGATGTATTTACTGTGTGTACGATTGTAAGTGCTTAACCAACAACGCCTGAGGAATCGCCTTGGCTGCTCACGCCACGCACCTAGAGGGTGAGCAAGGGTCATTCGCGAGGGGTTATCCTGCGCCCTGACGTGGAGGAGAGGGTTCCTGCTTGACACAAGGGCAACCTTGCGCCAACCAGAGATCCCCGACTCTAACATTGGTGGCAGCGGTTGGGATTTCGGATTTGCACTTGTAATTTGCATACAGTGAATTATTAATCGCCAGATAGTGAGAGCAGACCAAATAACGCAGCCACAGGTTTGTAATTGTTGAACTTTGTTGAGACATCGGCCATTACTGCAACCATGCCTGGCTCGCTCTCTGCTGGAAGAGCGCTCTCTGTGATTTCTGGAATAGATGAGGTGGATTGGGAGAGACTGGAAGGTTACACAACGGAGCAATTGAAAGGCTACAGTGTAAAATTCAGAGTTCCCCATGCTGGATTCAGGAAGAAGAACCAGTACCTCAAGGCGCTGAGAGCCTGGAAAGAGTCACGAGACCCACGGAATGCGGGGGACATCGTTCCACCCGACAACCTTGAGGAGCCCAGCAGAGTCCGGTCGCCAGAGGAGCTGGCAGACAGGGCAGCCGACAGGGCGCATGCAATGGAGATGGCAAAGTTGGCCGGACAAATGGAAATGGAAAAGCAGAAGTTGGCCCTGGAGGCACAACAACGCCAAATGGATCATGATATACGATTGAAGGAGTTGGAGCTGAAGGCGAAAAGTTTGGACACCGCTCCTTCTGGTGGCAGCACTCCACCAGCGCAGGTAGAGTCTAAGGTGTACATCCCCAAAGATGTAGTAAAGGAGTATTTTAGAAAGGATGACATAGGGCAGTGGTTTGGAGCCTACGAGGTGGCCATGTCCTCACACCGGGTCCCTGAGAAAGACTGGGGAGCGGGGTTGTGGGGAAGGTTCCTTGCGGAAGGGCGGGACACACTGTTAGATTTGCCCTTAGAAGTCCAGACCTCATACCCCCATATGAAGGAAGCTTTAATGACCAGGTATGGGTTAACTCCGGAGCTATATAGACAGAGGTTCAGGGAGACCAAGAAGATCCCTGAGAGTACGTATGTGGAATATGTGACCTTTTTCTGCAGAGCGCTGGATGGTTGGGTGAAGGGTAGCAAAGTGAATGATTATCAAGGGCTGCTTGATTTAATTGCATGGGAGCACTTGTCCAGTCAATGTTTTCCTGAGCTACGCCAGCACCTAATTGATAGCAAGCTGTCCAACCCGAGGAAGCTTGCTGAGGAGGCGGACCGCTGGCTCAGCACCAGGGTCCACAAGGGTCAAGTGGGAGACTCCGCCAAAGGTGGGCAGGGTCCCCAGCAGAAGAGTGGGGGGGACAAGGGTAAACAGAAGGGGTTCCAAAAAGGCCCCCAAAGTAATTCCCAAGGGAACCAGCAGAAGGGTTCTCAGCCTCCCCCACCCCCGCAGCAGAACGGGGCCCCGACAGGTAGACCTGTTCCAAAGGGGCCCTTCAATTGTTATAGGTGTGGTGACCCGGGTCACATTGCCTCTGATCCTAAGTGTCGCCTGTTTGGTAAGACCGCACCCACTGGTGCTCCACCCCGGCAAGTAGCTAGTGTTAACTTTGGGGAGGAGGTAGCAGTCCAGGAGGGTGGGGGTCCCGGGCAGATGACCCTAGTCTCGCTAGGAGACAGTGAGATGGTCCCTGTAACCTACCTGCCCTCTAACACTAAGAAATATGGGCAGGTGGTGACCATCAATGGAAAGAAGGTTGAGGCTCTTAGAGATACAGGAGCCAGCGTGACCTCGGTGAGGCAACACCTGGTGTCTCAAGAGCAAATTGTACCCAATGCCTACTGTAGGGTTGTCAATGCTGACAACGTAGAGAGTCGTTGTCCAATGGCTCAAGTTCCCTTTGAGTGGGGGGAGGTCTCTGGTACTCTACAAGTCGCTGTGAGAACTGACATGCCTGTAGACTGTCTGCTAGGGAACGACCTGGAGAGTTCCCCTTGGGAAAAGGTGGAGAAGACCACGCATCTGAGGATGGTGGGTCTACCCGACTGGGCGTGCGTGACCACCCGGTCCATGGCAGCCAGTAGGGGTGTTGAGAGGGTCCTGGAGCCTGAGGGAGAGGTCCAGGAACCGGCCTTAGGGAGAAGGCGCAGGAGGCGCGGGAAACCGGCCCCCGAAGTTCCCACGGCCCGGGAGGAAGTAGACCCTGAGGGGGATGCTCTGGAGCCTACCGGGGAACAGATTGCCGAACTGGGAGATCTGCCTGAGCTGACCCATTGGCAGCAAGAAGGAGGTCCCTCCAGGGAGGAATTCTGCAGGGAGCAGAAAGAATGCCCTTCTCTCGTGGGTATGCGGCAACAGGCTGCAGACCAGGCCAATGGTGTTCAGGCCAAAACACACTACGTGTACTGGGAGAGTGACCTCCTGTATTCCGAGCCTAAGGCTGCTGAACCTGGGTCAGCCCGTGTGCTGGTGGTACCCCAGAAGTTCAGAACCTTCCTACTGGGGCTGGCTCATGATGTGCCTTTAGCAGGACATTTGGGGATGGACAAGACCTATGACAGGCTTGTCACCCACTTTTACTGGCCCCAAATGCACAAGAATTCCGATTCCTACTGCAGAACCTGTCAGACTTGCCAGGCAAGTGGTAAGAGCGGAGGGAAGCACAAGGCTCCTCTGCAACCTTTCCCTGTGGTCGGTACGCCATTCCAACGAGTGGGTATTGATATTGTGGGGCCTCTGGACCCCAAGACAGCCCTGGGCAACAGGTTCATCCTGGTCTTGGTGGACCATGCCACCCGGTACCCTGAAGCCATCCCTCTGAGGACAGTGACGGCTCCCGTGGTGGGACGGGCACTGATGGGAATTTTCTCCCGAGTGGGATTCCCTCTAGAGGTGGTGAGCGACAGGGGGACCAATTTCATATCCACGTATATGAAATCCCTGTGGAAGGAGTGTGGGGTAACTTACAAGTTCACCACTCCTTACCACCCCCAAGGAAATGGGTTGGTTGAGAGATTCAACCGAACCCTCAAAGGCATGATCATGGGCCTGGACGGTCCAATGAGGCGTAAGTGGGACGTCCTCTTGCCATGCCTGCTCTTCGCTTACCGAGAGGTGCCACAGAAGTCTCTAGGATTCAGCCCCTTTGAGCTTCTGTATGGTCACCCGGTAAGAGGACCTCTGAGTTTGGTAAAGGAAGGCTGGGAGCAATCTCCCAGGAAACCTCCCCAGAATGTATATAGTTACATGCTGGCCTTCCGAAACCAGACTCGGCGTTTCAGGCAACTTGCTGAGGCAAATCTGGAAGCCAGCCAGAAGGAGATGAAGCGGTGGTACGACCGGAATGCCCCTCTGGTAGAGCTTCAACCTGGACAAAAGGTGTGGGTCTTGGCCCCAGTGGAGCCTTGTGCACTTCAGGATAAGTGGACAGGTCCATTTGAGGTTGTGGAGCGCAAAAGTCCTATCACCTACTTGGTGGACATGCAGACTCCCAGGAACCCTTTGAGGGTCCTACATGTTAACCGCCTTAAGCCCCACTTAGAGAGGACCGAAGTGGGCATGCTGCTGGCCACTGATGATGGAATGGAAGAGGAGACCGAGCCCCTTCCTGACCTCTTAGTGGCCTCTGAGAAAGATGGGTCAGTGGATGGAGTTAACCTCTCACCCACCCTGACGCCCGAACAACAGGAAGATTGCCGCCACTTGCTGGGACAATTTTCCGACCGATTCTCCCTGGTTCCTGGTGTCACAGATTGGTGCGTCCATGATGTGGACACAGGAGACAGCTTACCTGTGAAGCACAAGGCTTACAGGGTAACTGACAGGGTCAGAGCTTGCATCAAGGAGGAGGTCTCCAAAATGCTTGCGCTAGGGGTGGTTGAGTCCTCCAGCAGTCCTTGGTCCAGCCCCGTGGTCTTGGTCCCAAAGGCTGCTGCGCCGGGAGCCACACCTGAACTCCGGTTCTGTGTGGACTACAGAGGACTCAATTCAGTCACGAAGACTGACGCGCACCCCATCCCCAGAGCTGATGAGCTCATTGATCGGCTGGGGGCTGCCCGGTTCCTCAGTACGTTTGATTTAACGTCTGGGTACTGGCAGATCGCCTTGACCGATGGGGCCAAAGAGAGGTCCGCATTCTCTACACCAGATGGGCACTTCCAGTTCCGAGTCATGCCATTTGGGATGAAGAATGCCCCTGCCACCTTTCAGAGGTTGGTCAACCAGGTACTGGTTGGGCTGGATGCGTTCAGTGCCGCCTACCTGGATGACATCGCAGTGTTCAGTGCCACCTGGCCTGAACACCTGCGCCACCTCTGGGAAGTGTTGATGGCGCTGCGCCGAGCAGGCCTCACGATCAAGGCAAGCAAGTGCCAGATCGGGCAGGGTTCCGTGGTGTACTTGGGACACCAAGTGGGGAGTGGCAAGGTGGCACCCTTGCAACCCAAAATTGAGACCATCCTGGCTTGGGAACCCCCCAAGACGCAGACCGCAGTGAGGGCCTTCCTGGGGCTCACTGGGTACTACAGGAGGTTTGTCAAGGGCTATGGAACGATCGTTGCCCCCTTGACAGAGCTGACTTCCAAGAAGCAGCCCAGGAACGTGATTTGGACGGACACCTGTCAGAAAGCTTTCGACACCCTGAAGACTGCCATGTGCACGGCGCCCGTGCTCTTGGCCCCTGACTTCTCCAGGGAATTCCTAGTACAGACAGACGCTTCAGAGCATGGTGTAGGGGCTGTTCTTTCACAGATGACTGAGGAGGGCTGGGACCAACCCGTAGCCTTCATCAGTAGGAGGTTACTTCCCCGGGAAAGTAGGTGGAGTGCAATTGAGCGAGAAGCATTTGCTGTGGTCTGGGCGCTGAAGAAGCTAAGACCCTACTTGTTTGGGTCTCACTTCCGGGTTCAGACGGACCACAGGCCCCTCAGATGGTTGATGCAAATGAGGGGTGAAAACCCGAAGCTGTTGAGGTTGTGGAAATGTGGATTTTCCTGGTCAGTTATGTCCCCTATCTTGGACCCCAACGGTTCTATGTGCATGTCACAAGTACATGTATGTTCCCTCCAGTTCCAGTTTTGATGACGCAAACACATGTGCGTCCACCGTCAACATGTCCTCTGTCAGATCCGCCATGAATGGGCTGGATATTCGCTTCCTAAGTATGAAAGGCCACCGACTTTATATGGCTCAGTTACTCCATTTTTTACAGTTCAGGCGAGTAGGCCCGATTCTGTCCTCAAGCCTTTCCCTGCTCTCTACCTCTGACAGCTTCAGCTTGAGCTCGCATCTGTATCCATGAACTTTGTCCTACTCCCTGTGCGGCTAACGGTGCCTGCCTCGGCCAGTTTTGCCTGCCTGCCAAGAAACCGTATTTCACCTTCGAATTATCTGCTTCCCCCTCAGCCGATGCATTCCTGCCTAGTAGTTTAAGTAAACATTCTTCCAGTTACCAAGCAAAAAGGCCCATCTTCTCTGTCCTCATGCAAGTAATTCATAGCCCTGTTACCATGGAATATTCCTACCCCCTCGCATTTAGTGTAGACACCTAGACGCTTGTACATGCACGCACAGTCAGTATAGAATAGATTCTGTCCGAGAGTCCTTCTTTTATGGATAACATAGTTCTTTAAACATAGGATGTTAGATATGATTTGGGATTAGGTTGACTTGACCCCCCAGACTTCTTGTCTCCACATATAGAGCTAAATGTCAAGTCCCCGTCACCCCCTAGTTACACGTCAATTACACGTCATACTGCTGCGCGCGCATCAATGCCAAGTATTATCTTATAGATCCACCTATGTATTACGTCATAACCAATCATGTTCCTTTCTACTCATTATTACACCCATTTTCGGTTACGCAAACCAAACGTCAATGTCCTTATCAATTGTTACGCCTACTGTATTCACTTCATTATAATGTATGTACTATAAAAGTTACTTCTTGTCAATAAAGTATGTACTTCACTTCCTGAACCCCCGTGGTGATGGAACTTGAGGCATCCGATTATAATCGCTTATTGGAATAAAGCCCATTCCGAACCTCTAATATCACGGATTCTGCCTCTCATTTTACTGAGCTATTTTATAATGTTTCTGTATCAAATTCAGTCCCGGTAAAGGAGAAATATTTACCACATGATGGCGCCCGAACAGGGACACTTTCTCATCTCACGCGCCGGCGGTGCGTTGCAGGCCCGGTCTCCTGCCACAGCTGGACGGACAATAACGCGTACCAGCAGGATTTCCTGTATCTCCCTCCGGTCAAGCGGGGGCGACTGAGACTGCGATCAACACCCAGACGAGGCGGTGAGAAGTGCGAAGTATCCCGACCAGAGCCTAGCTGAGAGAGCAAGATCCGAGGTATACAGAGACCCACCAGTCCGAAGTCAAGCCCAGTGTCCGACGAGTCGAGTCGAGTCGAGTCCAGTCCGGTTCAAGTTCAAGTTACTGAGGCCTTCCGTTTCCGAAGCTACCCGGTGAGTACCATTGCTGGGGAGGCATTTCTGACGTGCACATAGGTTGTGCCGGTCAAGACGGGTTTGGGTACACAAACGGTCTGCACTGTTTTAGCAGTGTATCTGTACTGTTTAGCAGTGTATCAAGTATTCCGAAGTATTCCGAAGTGTCTAGTTATTGTCTAGTTATTGTCGAAGATTAAGCTTGGTGATTAGTTATGCAGACGATCATCATTGTTGTTTCAGTTAAAGGTTTAATGTTTAATGTTTAAAGTGTTTAAGTATATCGTGGTATGAATGACTGTTCATTATCGTGTTTATTGTATTAAGTCTGTTCAAATTCAAGTATCAGGTCAAAATCAAGTATAAGGTCAGTTCTCAATATGCCGCTCTTTTCGAAATTAAGACAGATCACTACCAGAAAAGGGGTTCTCGAAGAAGCCGTCCCTATTCCTCCTAGGGACACTCCAGGGCACTTTATGTATCACAAACATGGCTTAGACGCTATATTATTTCTTGATTTATGGGTAGACTATACCAAGGGATTACCAGAAAGTCAGAGGTGGCCCACAGCGGGAACCTGGGATGCAGAGTGCATCATGAAAGTCGAGGAAGAGTTATGGAAAAGAAAAGTCAGACAGTCACAGAAAGACGCCGTTGAATTATGGCGTAAAGAATCACATAGACGAACAGAAAAAGCACGTAGACAGGAGGAGAAGAGTAAAGAGAATTCCAATAAAGTTCGAGAGAATCTATTAATTGAGGAAGGTATCCGAGTGAAATCAGAACAAGTAGACAGACAAAGAAATGCCCTTATGAATGGTATGTATCCCCTTCTGGCCGAAGGATTACCTAAGGCTACTCCAGAGATACCGAAAGACTTGCCAACCCCATTGTTCCCAATAAAGGTACATCCTAAGGGGCATCCTAGAACGGCAGAAGATGTTTTTCTTTCCTCATATTTAGATGACGCAGCTCCCGAGTATGCTAATTCCGCCCTACATAGACCGCATACCAGGGAGGTTCAACGCCAAGATCCAGTACCCGTATCCCTACAGCAACAAATCGAGTCACAAGTTCCGGCAAGCACATCTGTTTCTGTATCCGCTCCTACAGCTACTTCTATGGCTGTGTCCACACCTGTAGTTGCTGTGTCACGTTCGACGAATCCTTTTACACCCGACGCCCCAGATGGGGCCGCGGGAGGAGCTACCAATGTCTTTTCTACGCCACCCAGAATAAATAAACTTACTTTTCAAGAGTCAGCGCATTCACGTACACCCAAACTCCTTAGTACCCGTACGCTTAAGGAACTTCTTATAGATTGTAGATATGACCCGGTGCCTGGAAAGGAGGACGAAATGACCCTAGCATCATTGCGTATCAGACGAGCCGCAGTGTATTTAGCGAAGTTACCAGGAATGACTGCGCATCTAGATAATATATATCATTTTGTCCAAACGGGGCGAGATCCAGAATGTATTTACAGAGCTATGGAATACCAGAAAGTAGAGATACAGGGGGAACTGTTACGTTTCCTCATAAACTGTGTGATCAGAAATCAAGACCGACCGGGGGTAGACCCGGAAGCAATGAAAATTCTTACAAGATGGAGCCAGAATATATCGGAAGGGAGACATGATAAACAAAACTGTATAATAGCCATGTGCCGAAAGATCCGTAAAGAAATAGAACGCCTACACGAAGAGCGATTAGAGGTAGACGAGTTCGAACAAAACGAGGAAGAAGGGTCAGGACTGCCCACAGGACAGTCAGACACCATAGCCTATGTAGGTAGAGGAAGATCTTGTAATAGGAATCAGACTAGATGTCATACTGACCCAATACGTCCAATATGTCTAGATAATAACAGGAATTTTCAAATACCTATAATTAATATAAGGTCTAACGAGCATTCGTTCCAAACCGCCGACAAACTACTCCGAGAACGAAGGGGTTATCATTTCCTCGATTCTATGGATGAACAAGATTTAGCCAGGGCAGCTGTCCATTGGGTGGACAGTCCCGGAAAATATAGTGATGATACAGTAGTACGCACATTTTTGAATCTTACCCCAGATGAACAAAGGTTAGCTGGGATTTATATGATTCAACAACTCATTATACTATATCGGAGTCAGCATTCGGACCCTGGTCCCTTGCCTGACATTCTGACTGAATTACTTATGAATAAATGGAGAGGTCCAGGTACTGAATTAATTAAAGAAATTCTAGAATCAAGAAAGCAGTATATTCTTTTTGTATGTTCAGAACATGTTCCATTGTCCGTCAAGGAAAGAACTACGTATCACATAGATAGACAGAATCCCTTACGAGAAGTGCACCCAATAAAGGGTGAGGACAATCAGTTTAAACGCGTATTTGTATATACGCCCATATCGAAAATAGAATTGTTAGAAATGAAGAAAGTGGTACCCAGTCATGACAAAGACCCAGCGGGTTTTCACCGAGAAATTAAAGACATGTTACTCATGGGAGAGTATACCTACCCCGACATTATGACAATATTAAAGGTGTTGATGCCTGCTGGCATTTATGAGAAACTCAAGGAAAAAGAGTGGGAGATAGGTGATCAAAAGATAGAATGGTCAGCATTAGAAGCAGAAGAAAGGGCCCGAGGTCCAGGTTCGGGGCTTGGGGACAAAACTAAAGCACTACCAGGTCTACTAGTACAGGTACTGCCACGTTTATTAACTACGAAAAAGGAAGATTGGGGTACAATTTCAGCCTGTAAGCAGAAGCAAGATGAAGACACTAGTGATTACTATGCCCGATTTGAAAAATGTTTTGGTATAAATAGTGGCATAAAAGCAAGTAGCGAATCATACCCACATCTGTTTGTAACAAAATTAGTAGAAAATGCTCTGCCCCCAGTAAAGAATAGAGTATTAAAATTCGAGAGTACCTGGCAAGGTAACACTCCAACACAAATGTTACAAATGTTACAGTACCACCACAATAGAATTAAAGAGGAACAAGAACATGAACACAGACGCATGAAAGACACGAAAATGAAAATGCTAGTTTCCCAGACAGTTCCAGCTGAAGGACATAAAAAGGGTATGACACATTCCGATTCAGCAGGACCTGTAAAAGGGACATGCAATTATTGTAAAAAGCCAGGTCATTACGTACACGATTGTCCAGTGCTAAAACATAATATCGCCATAGGTAAAACACAAGAAAGATCACGGCCACTAAGACAAGATCAGAATGAACAAGGAGCTACGCAGCATGCCCAGGCCATGCCAGCCGCACAACAGCCAATACAGTTTGTGCCAGCTGCACCACCGTTGCCTGTTGCTGCCACACAGACAACAACACGACAAATGTATCAGACTGCACAGTATGAATATCCGGAGTATCAACGTTACGCATGAACTAGCCTAGAGAGGGAAGTTGACTTACCCCTTATCGAGATTCCTGTAGATCAAGAAGGACCTTATGTACATAGTGAATTATTAGGTCAAGATAGAAAATTTTTACTCGATACAGGGGCAAGTCGAACAACTATAAAACGAAGTGAAGTCCCAGGGGCACCCCTCTCAGGCTCACAGAATATTTCCCTTGGTTTTTCAGGAAAACCTATTGTTAATGAAGTGTCACAACCTCTGCCACTTACGATAGGACCTTTGACCCGAACTACAGATTTATTGCTTACTAAATCATGTCCAGAAAACTTGTTAGGAATAAAAACGTTGAAAGCCCTAGGAGCCATAATATGTTGTTCTCCGGAAGGAGTAAGGTTGTTTTTACGTGATTTTAAAGGTCACTATGTATCTAGAGACATGGATCCCCGACTGCAGACTTTACCTACACATCTATGGGCACAAGGCCCTACTGATGTTGGTTGCATGAATATTACACCATATCGAGTCACACTAAAGGCAGGAGTGGTGCTACCACGAATGCGACAATACAAGTTACCACCAGATGCTGTAACGGCTTTACTACAAATCATTGACGAGCTCATTGCCCAAGGAGTAGTTGTAGAAACAGACTCCAATGTATGTAATTCACCGATAATTCCGATTCTTAAACGAACAGATCCTACAGCTCCGCCAGTATATAGATTGGTTATTGATCTGCGCGAGTTAAACAAATGCATTGTGCCACAATTTCCTGTGGTCCCAGATATCTCGTCATTATTGACAGCTATTGATTCCGAAGCAACATTCTTTACTGTAATTGATCTCAAAAACGCCTTTTTCAGCGTCCCAATAGATCCGGAAAGCCAATATTTGTTCGGATTTAGTTTAAATGGACGTAGCTTTAAATTCTCCCGCGCACCTCAAGGATTTACAGAAAGCCCCAGCATCTATAGCCAAGCACTGAAACGAGAACTTGACAGTATACACATGCCAGTTAACACTGCTCTGCTTCAATATGTCGATGATCTGCTGATCACCGCTAGAAGCGAACCCGAATGTGAGAAAGCATCACTGACAGTTTTACAATTTCTAGCCGAAAAAGGGCACAAGGTGTCCCCTTCTAAGCTGCAATTCTGTGTCCAGCAAGTTGTTTATCTTGGACACTCGCTGAACAAGGAGGGAAGGCAGCTTACACCCGACCGCATTCAGTTAATAGCTAACATGCCAATACCCAAGACACAAAAGGAGGTGCGGGCTTTCATAGGCCTCACTTCATACTGTAGACAGTGGATCCCGCAGTATGCATTTCTAGCAAAACCACTCATTCAATTGACAACACAGGAGGCAGCCACATCGACTGTTCTCCCTTGGACTCAGGAACACACACAAGCTTTTGAAAGCCTAAAGAAAGCTTTATGTCAAGCACCCGTTTTAGCAACGCCATGTTACAGAAAACAGTTTACACTTTTTGTTACAGAGCGCGAAGGTACTGCCTTGTCAGTACTCACACAGGAACAAGCAGGAGCACACAAACCATGTGCGTATTTTTCTAGTACATTAGATCCCGTAGCTCAGGCTTTGCCTGCATGCCTAAAATCAGTAGCAGCAACAGCTTTAGCAATCAGACAAAGCGATGCCATAGTGTTAGGACATCCATTGACAGTTCAAGTACCCCACGCAGTAGAGGTTCTTGTAAATAGAACACAAACACAACACTTGACCGTAGCACGACTTACAGGGTATGAACTTACATTGTTTCAGCCACATATAGAAATAAGACGCTGTAACACATTGAATCCTGCCACACTTTTGCCAGTAACCGGAACAGACCCACTAGCCCATGACTGTATTGAAGTTATTACTGTAACAACAAAACCCAGACAAGACTTGACCGATGTTCCATTGTCAGATCCAGACTTGACATTTTATGTCGATGGTTCATGCATGAGAACAAGTACAGGAGAGTTAGTAGCCGCTTATGCAGTCACAACAGATACTGAAGTCATTGAAACTAATCGTATAAATACTTTGTCAGCTCAAGCCGCAGAGCTCATCGCTCTGACACAAGCCTGTATTCAAGCCACGAATAAAAAAGTCAACATATACACTGATTCACGTTATGCATTCGGAGTTGTACATGACTTCGGCGTGCTGTGGCGAGAGAGAGGTTATTTAACTTCCCACGGTGCCCACATTCAGCACGGACCCCTCATTCACGCATTATTAGATGCAATACATCTACCCACTGAAATATCAATTATGAAATGTAAGGCCCATACGAAGGTTACTGATATCATTTCCCAAGGCAATGATCTAGCCGACAGAACAGCTAAACTGACTGCTCAAACTCAGACCCCCGACATGACAAAGACAATAGTCCCGACACCGACACATTGTATGACCGTTAAAGATCCTACTCTTGACGTAATTGACATACAGACACATGCTACACCAGACGAAATAAAGAAATGGACCGAGTTAGGAGGGATCCAAACGGACCAAGGATGGATGATGAAGGAAAGGTCTGTATGGTTCCTTCCTGATTCAATGGTCCAAGTCGTAATTAACACTATACATAGTCCGGCACATCTAGGAGAAAAAGCTATGCTAGACAGCATTCAACACATTTGGTTCAATAAACATTTACGAGCAGCAGCAAAACAAAAGGTCCGTACCTGTATGATCTGTTGCCAGTTCAACCCAGGAAAAAGTGTTCCCGTAGAACAGGGTGGATTTCATCCTCCTGATCACCCTTTTGAAGTCCTACAGATGGATTATATCCAGATGGAACGATGTCGAGGATTCAAATATGTTCTCGTAGTTGTCTGCGCTCTGTCCCGTTGGACAGAGGCGTACCCGGTTTCAGATTACACTGCCCCGACTACTGCCAAACAGTTGGTTCGAGAATTCTTCCCACGATACGGTTTACCACGTGTTGTCTACTCAGATAACGGCCAGCCGTTCTCATCCGAATTAATGAAACACGTTTCACTTCTGCTAGGATATCAGTGGAAATTCCACTGTGTCCGACATCCCGAGGCAGCAGGTCTCGTAGAAAGACATAATCAGACACTGAAAATCAGACTGTCCAAAATATGCAGAGAGAAAGGGGTCGACTGGATAGTAGCATTACCAGTTGCACTTTTTTACATGAGAATGGTAGCACACTCTAGAACAGGGCTATCCCCGTATGAGGTGATCTTCGGTAGACCACCGAATATGTGGGGGACGCCTATACCACGCAAAATAACTGATATTGACTGTAATATGCTGACAGATTACTTGGCTTCCTTGATGTCTGCACTACAATCTTCTCGTTCACAGGTAGCTGCAGCCTTTCCCGACAACACTGAGGTGAAACCCCATGACGTTGTTCCGGGTAATCTTGTCTTTGTGAGGAATTTCGACCGAAAGACTCAGCTGGAGCCCAGGTGGAAAGCACCCAAGTTGGTCCTGTTGACCACAAGAACAGCCGTGAAGATCGAGGGCCGCAAGGGCTGGATTCATTCAAGCCACATCAAGAAATTTCATGGACTATCTTCGGATATAGACACTGTGCCCTGCACTCCCTCACAGACTGATACAAAACTCCCTTTTGTTGAACCTAACAAATCTGAAAATTATAAACTAAAGCTTAGGCCCAACCAGTCGAGCAATTTGATTGTTTAAGTCCTCTCCAAGGTGAAGCGGTTGAATTGTCTCTGACATGTATCCCTTGGACCTGAGTAGAGAAAATACCCGAAAAATGTTGAAACGACAGGCGTATTGTAAATCACTGCGTAGCCACTGCATAGTGACATTATTAATTTTGTTTTTATTGAGTCTTTTAATAATTTTTACAAGTATGTTGTTGCACATATATTACCCTATTTCTAGACATGTTTATAATGTTGCTGCTGAACATTCTTTTAGTGACTTACCTCCGCATGAATTGTCTTATAGACTTGCGCTGCGCAATAACACTTTCATTAGTATGTTACATCATTCCCATCAGACTAGTAATGCCACCAATTGTTGGGTGTGTGGCCGACTCCCTCCCTATCAGAATTATGAAGGAGTCCTGCCTTTCTTTCCACATCCATTTACACATAATGGCTCCTGTGGAGCATGGTTCAGTTTAATCAATTCCATAGACTCAGACACAGCAGTTTACCAAGATCATTGGATATGGGGAAACCTGAACCTAGTTTTACTCAAAGTCTGCTACCCTGACAAGGAGGGTCGCCCCAAAAGAACAGGAACTGATCTAGAAAATGAAGTATATGGATTAGGTAATTTTACACCTAATCTCATGATTCTAAATGTCGTATCCGAAGTTGAGCTAGTCTTACCCACCATGTCAGTATTCCCAGCAAAAGGTGAATTGTGTGTAAGAAAGGTTGGTTCCATACATATGGGCCATAGTAAATGCACTACTATGGTAGAATTCAGTGATCAAGGAAAATCTTCATTCAGAGCTTCTCGCCACTCCTACTTTATATGTGGTCAGACTGCATATATGCGTCTACCCCTAGATTGGGATGGTACCTGCTACATTGCATTCCTTTTGCCACCTGTTTTCCTAGCTCCTCCTGATTATTACAGAAATATTCATTTAGTACACAACAGAGAACGGAGAGATCTCCCCATTGTCGATTACACTGAGACGGCATGGGACAAGTATGTAGATTTTAATAAAGGCATCTTTCCCTATATAGGTACTGTTACTAATAGTAAGCTGATACGTAGATTAACTAGAACCCTTGAAGCAGTAGTGAATGAGACTATTTCCGCCTTAGGCAATTTAACGGAAGAGCAGTCTGCTATGCGGATTGTTGTGCTTCAAAATCGTCTTGTCCTTGACGTCATCCTGGATGATAGGGGCGGAGCTTGTAGGGTCATCGGATCAAGCTGCTGCGTATTCATACCAGAAAATTCGCCATCTGTATATAAAGCCATCACTCGCCTTCATAAGATTGTAAGCCAGATACACCAGAACCCAGGCACTTGGACTTGGTCCAGTTGGTTTTGGAATGCGGTATCAGCCTGGGGATGGAGAGTTCTATCCTTCCTAGGTATTGGCCTTCTCATACTATTCAGTTGCTGTCTATGTCTACAATGTGGACCAGCGATTTGTGGTCTGTGTGCCACATCGTGTATCCCACATCAAGATTTTCATTCAAGATCCCGGAAGAAGAAAGAAGAACAAATGATGCTATATGAACAGATCAATGGATTGATGAAGATTGATATCTCTTGAAGGGCAAGTAGGGGACAAGGAGGGAATGTGGAAATGTGGATTTTCCTGGTCAGTTATGTCCCCTATCTTGGACCCCAACGGTTCTATGTGCATGTCACAAGTACATGTATGTTCCCTCCAGTTCCAGTTTTGATGACGCAAACACATGTGCGTCCACCGTCAACATGTCCTCTGTCAGATCCGCCATGAATGGGCTGGATATTCGCTTCCTAAGTATGAAAGGCCACCGACTTTATATGGCTCAGTTACTCCATTTTTTACAGTTCAGGCGAGTAGGCCCGATTCTGTCCTCAAGCCTTTCCCTGCTCTCTACCTCTGACAGCTTCAGCTTGAGCTCGCATCTGTATCCATGAACTTTGTCCTACTCCCTGTGCGGCTAACGGTGCCTGCCTCGGCCAGTTTTGCCTGCCTGCCAAGAAACCGTATTTCACCTTCGAATTATCTGCTTCCCCCTCAGCCGATGCATTCCTGCCTAGTAGTTTAAGTAAACATTCTTCCAGTTACCAAGCAAAAAGGCCCATCTTCTCTGTCCTCATGCAAGTAATTCATAGCCCTGTTACCATGGAATATTCCTACCCCCTCGCATTTAGTGTAGACACCTAGACGCTTGTACATGCACGCACAGTCAGTATAGAATAGATTCTGTCCGAGAGTCCTTCTTTTATGGATAACATAGTTCTTTAAACATAGGATGTTAGATATGATTTGGGATTAGGTTGACTTGACCCCCCAGACTTCTTGTCTCCACATATAGAGCTAAATGTCAAGTCCCCGTCACCCCCTAGTTACACGTCAATTACACGTCATACTGCTGCGCGCGCATCAATGCCAAGTATTATCTTATAGATCCACCTATGTATTACGTCATAACCAATCATGTTCCTTTCTACTCATTATTACACCCATTTTCGGTTACGCAAACCAAACGTCAATGTCCTTATCAATTGTTACGCCTACTGTATTCACTTCATTATAATGTATGTACTATAAAAGTTACTTCTTGTCAATAAAGTATGTACTTCACTTCCTGAACCCCCGTGGTGATGGAACTTGAGGCATCCGATTATAATCGCTTATTGGAATAAAGCCCATTCCGAACCTCTAATATCACGGATTCTGCCTCTCATTTTACTGAGCTATTTTATAATGTTTCTGTATCAAATTCAGTCCCGGTAAAGGAGAAATATTTACCACAAGGTGGTCCATCTCCCTACAGGGTATGGACTTTACGGTGGAACACCGTCCTGGTACAGATCACGCCAACGCTGACGGTCTGTCCAGGTATTTCCGCCTTAGTGACGAGGAACCCCCTGGGCAAGGGTAGTTCTCCCCACATTTCAGCTGGAGGGGACACGTGTTAGACCTGGCACCTTGGCGTGAGTTTCCCTTCCACTTTTTTGATGGTGTGCCTCGATTGTTTTGCTGGTGTTGTCCGCTCAGGGCACTGCGCCACGGCTGATCCGTGCCGCAGTGCAAGTGCTCCCTACGTAAAGTGTACCTGTAATTGATGTCCATGATTGGTTTATTGGATTCACTATCAGTCCCCAGTAAAGTGCACCAGGGGTGCCAGGGCTTGTGAATGCCAATGCTGCCGGTGGGCTTGCAGCGCTGGTTGCGCCACCCACAGAAGCGGCCTTGTAAAATGTGTCTAGGGTCCGCCACCGCAGACCCTGTGCGCGGTCCGGGACCGTCGCGCTGACTGCGCAAGTGCCCCCACTTGCCAGTCCCTAAACCTTCCCTTACTTGCATATTAGCCACCCCTCTGGTAGGCCCCCGGGCAGGGTGCATTGTAGGCATAAGGTAGGACATGCCCCGATGTGTGTGGCATGTCTTAGTAGTGAATTACAGCCCTTTCCGTTTTTCACTATTGAAGGCTACCTGCTCTCCATAGGCCAGAATGGGCTGCTGGGATCACGCCAACGCTGTGACCCCAGTGGACTCAGAGAGCATGGTAGAGTGTCAAGTTTAGTATGCCTGAACTCAGAATAATAAAATACTTCTTGTAGTCAAGTTTATTTTAATATCCTGGGTTTGTAAATACTACTTTTAGAAAGTTAGTATTTACTGACCTGACCATCTCAGTCTGCCTCTGCTGTATGTGTGTGTGTTCTGCCCAGCAACAGTAAGGAGCAGGGTGGGGGGATCCCCAGAGACAGGTTGGCTGCCAGGTGGTGGGTAGAGAGATTACACCTGGATGGGTGGGAGGAGTACACCTTGACTCTTGAATAGACCTGTGCTCTGCCACCACAAAGCCGGCGCCACCCCCTGTGGGGCGGCTGATGTCTCTGCCCTGCTGCTGAAAGGAAAGAGCAGAGTCACCATAACAAAGTGCTCCAGAACTGGACTGAGCCAGGCCTAGGCCCCCTGGCGCTAAAGAACAAAAGAATCATGGTATAAAAGTAGGAGCCTGGCTCCTAAGAAATCAGAATCCTGTTTACCACCAAGAACCTCTGCCCGACTAGAAGGAGAAGAAGACGCCGGAGGAGCTGGCCTGCTGCTTGCCTTGCTGAGAGAGGAGAGGAAGAGACTTACTGAAAAGACTTTGCTACTTTGTGCTTGAACATTCTCCAAGGGCTTGATCTGAGCTTGCCCCCTGAACTGAACCCCAGGAACAGTGGGTTCTCTGTGCTTCCTGCTCGTCCTCCAATTCGAGCCGTGTGTGCATCCCGCTGGAAAAGAGACTGCGCCCCTCATCGCCCCTCCTAGGGCCGTGACACTCAGAAGCTCGCCTGCCTCAAACCCGTGAGAGCCCCGCTCCGTCCCGAGCCGCTCTCTGTCCCCGGGCCAGGCCGCCTGCCTCCCTGTCACCGCCTGCTACTGGAGCGCGCTGACCGCGCTATCACCCCTCCTGCCGGAAGCCGTCCGACGACTGTGATCTACGCCGGGTCATCCAGCCGCACTGACCGTGCCCTGTGACCCCGCTTCGCTATCCCCGGACATCTCAGGCCGCGCCGCCCCCGCTGTGGAGACCCTCCTGCACCGCCGTGCTAAAGGGTCGCTGGCCGCGCCTGCCTACGTGCCCCCACCTGCTGATTGAGGACCCAAGAACACTTCCCAAGCTGAGAGTCGCACCGATCTGTGCCGGCTCTCCACATCACGAAAGAAGTTCCAGTATCGGGCTCGGGGCCCGCAACGCCTTATTTCCCCGTTCGCAGGAACCGATCTCTGTGAGTACTGGAACTACAAGTAAAGAGACTACGAACTATCCATTTGAAACTACGAACCAAGACCATTTGCCTGCTGTATAACCTGGTGGCCTAGCGACAACGTTATTGGTCTTGTGATAAATCTGTTGAGATATATATACCTTATTTTTACATAAAGAATCGTATTTTTATATATACCCAAGTCTGGTGTCCGTTTCTGGGGGGATTGATGTATTTACTGTGTGTACGATTGTAAGTGCTTAACCAACAACGCCTGAGGAATCGCCTTGGCTGCTCACGCCACGCACCTAGAGGGTGAGCAAGGGTCATTCGCGAGGGGTTATCCTGCGCCCTGACGTGGAGGAGAGGGTTCCTGCTTGACACAAGGGCAACCTTGCGCCAACCAGAGATCCCCGACTCTAACAATCACCCATACAGCCACTCACATTCCCACTCACACACCCATCAGCCATATATATATATATATATATATATATATATATATATATATATATATTCACTGAAAAAACAAAGGTTACAGGGATGTTATAGTTAGGCACAGATTTCACTTGTAAAGATCCAGTGAAATTGAGCTGTCATGTTACCTGAACTAACTATAAATTACACTCCCGCAATGCACTGCTTATGACCTCACAAATGATATCACTAATGACATGGTCAGTGACATCACTGATGACATCATCAGGTGAGTGTAAGTGTATTTAAGAGTTTATGGGTGTAAAATATATATAGTAACCTACTACAGCAGTTAACTTAATATACTATGTGCACTACTATTGAGTGATACTACTTCTAACATATATTATGTGAGTGGCTGTGTGACTATGTCCTTGAGTGTATGGGTGTGTGAGTAGCTGTATGGGTGTATAAGTTAATGTGTGAGTCTGTGTGGGTGAGTGAGATGCTGTGTGAGTGGCTGTATTGGAGAGCAAGTGTTTGTGTGAATGGCTGTATGGGTGAGTGAGCAGATGTGTAAGTGCTTGTATGGATGTATGAATGGTATGAATGTAAGTGGTTGTGTGGGTGTGTGAGTGAGTGAGTCTGTGAGTGCTTAAATGGTATGAATGTAAGTGGTTGTGTGGGTGTGCTTGTGAGTGAGTGGCTGTGTTGAAAGGCTGTTTGGGTGAGTGAGTGGGTGTGTGGTGTGACTGTACAGGTAAAATTGATGGTCTGTTAGCAGCTGTATGGATGAGTGTATGGCTATATAAGTGGGTGTATGGGTGACTGGTTGCATGAGTGACTGTATGGGTGAGTGAATGGTTGTGTGAGTGGCTGTATGAATGAGTGAGTAAGTGGATGTGTGAGAGCCTCTACAGAGGAGTGAGTGGGTATTTGCATACTGGTATGTGTCTGTGAATGGGTATATGAGTGGTATGTGTCAGTGGGCATATGAGAGGTTCTATGTGTCTGTGTGGTTCTGTGGATGATGTCGTCAGTGATGTCATTTGAGATGTTATCAGTGATGTCACTGACCATGTCATGAGTTATGTAACATGTGAGGTCATAAGCAGTGCATTGCGGGTCATAAGTTATAGTTAGCTCAGGTAACTATAACTGCTGAATTTCACTGGTTTTGTATGAGTGAAATCTGAGCCTAACTATAATGTCACTTTAACCTGCTACTCCACATTTAAAACATATAATTCATAGGAGAAGCCAGAGAATTAATGAAAACTCTCCAACTCCCAAAACATTTACTGATAATAACATTCTTATGGAGTTGCCTGTAATGCATAACCACAAAATGCTTCTTATATATGACAACAAATGCCATGAAACATTAATACTAATATCTAGCACTCTAACTTAGCAATAGTAGAGAATCTGACATTTGGATGATGGATGACGATGGAAGGAACATTTAAAAGTATCCCCATCCATGATTCCAAAAAAACACTGTTCCTGCTAAAATAATACTACAAAGCCTCTTTAATATGTCTTGCTACCGGAAAAGTAGTCTTCCACTTACAGTGAACCTTTATTCTCGTGATAATAAAATGTAGCAAAGGTCCTGTGAAATAATTAAATAATTGAAAAAACACCCATCTCCAAATATAATTCACAACCAAGAATTAATACTCTTCCCATCCTTATCCACTATAACCCAACATCCCGTTCCTAAAAATATTTTTCACAAATAACATTAAAAAATAGAATAAATGACTGTTCCACAGATATAACTTGCAACCCAAACAAATTACCACCAAAAATTCAAATGCTGCCACCCATATCCCCTATAAATCTAACCTCCAGTTCCTAAAAATTAATTTGGACATACAAACTAAAATAAAAATAAGGATAAACTGCTATTCCCCCGAAATAAAGCCCCACATCAATGAAAAATGCCTAACACCCTTAATTTACGCAATTCCCAACATATTTCCGGTAACCTGAGCATCCTACATCACAAAATGTATCTGCACAAGTGAAACAAAATAAAAAAAAATGAATAGATTACTGTACCCTAGAAATAAATAGCCACATCCTAAAAGAAATGAAAACCCCTTGCATTAGTAAAATTGATACTTGTATAGCGCACTACTCACCCGCAAGGGTCTCAAGGCACTTGTACGCATACCGCTGTGGAACCCATCCTGGCTTTCCCTGTGAGGCGTCCACTCCTGGACACCCCCAAGGTGGAGGCCAGGCATCCTTAGCGTTGTGGGGATTAAGCAAGCTATTGCCCAGAGTTGCAGAGTGGGACTCCATGATTGGAATGGCACCGAGGCGAGAATTATCAGGTCCGTGGATTTTTTGTGCCCAAGACCCGCCGAGGCAGGGTATTGAACCCTGGTCCCAGGCTAGACCTCTGCATCAAGGTCTGCCGCTCTAATCATTGAGCCACACTTCTCCACGTAGTACACACCCCACCCTTATCCTCTGGAACTCTAGCCTCCTGCACCTAAAACTGAATATGCAGGAATAAAATAAAATACTGTATCTAAAAAAAAAATACCCACACCCTAAAGAAAAATACTTGCACTTCAAAAATTTAGCATCATAAAAATAAAAATACCGTGACCCCTGTAACTCTGACAAACTGTTCGTAAAAATTAAAGTACACTAAAGAAGTATAATAAAAAGAGCTTTGAGAGTGGGATATACTCCATTGCCACTACTTCTTGCTACTGTCAAGGATCTCAATATTTCCTGATGTTGGAAAAGTAATTCCTGGGCTCTCCTATAGTCCCTGTTTCACCAGGGCAGGTCTTTAAGCACTAATATGTACAGTTTTCAAATAAAGAATTTGGTAGAAATTGCTATTATGGAATTGCAAAATGAGATGTATGTAAGAGTGTATTCCACTTATAGAGATTTCTACAAATTCAAAATCACAATTCAGAAATTGCTATTTCAGAAATCACAAAACTGTGATTTACTAATAAGAAAATTGCAAACTAGGAAAAGTTGCATTCTGGATGCAGAATAATGATGTCAGACCAGGTAGGTAAGAAATATAGGGTGCGGCCACAACCCTGAAGCCTAAGAAGGTGCTGGAAGGAAGGAGTGCACCTGTCTCACCACTGGCAGTGGAATACCCATACTTAGAGAACACTATGTTTAAGGCAGATGGGGACAAGGATTCTGGAAGCAAGAAGCGCAAAGTCAAATTTCTCAGAAAAAGAGTTGGAGCTGCTAACTGAAGAAGGTGTGGCACATATGGACCAGCTCTTTAGAAAGACTTCATATACTGTTTCTGAGGGCCAGAAGAACAAAATATGGACCGGCATCCTAGAGAAGGTGAACTTCATTGTTGTTACCTAGAGGACCATTCCAGAGATCGGAATACACTGGTATGACTTGAGATTCTGCACCAAAGAGAAGGTGGACAGTAGGATGGCTGAGGGTCATGGCTCTGGTGGTGGACCCGCCAAACTCTCATGAATTCCCTGATCAAGGGGACACTGGAACCAGAAAACTTGTTGGGATTGTCAGACATTGACACCTCCAATCCTGCTGGGTCCAGTCAGGGTAAGTCAACTCCTCTTTACTTACTTAACATAGCATAATGTTTGTAATTCCTAAAGTACAACATGTCAACAAACTCTAGTAAGATGCTTGTTGTACCTTGGCAATCCATCATGCGAGTTGTAGTACACCAAAGTTACATGCTGTACTGTGTGCCAATAACTGCACTACACATATATGTACCTTATAAACATGTCACATAAAGCACAGTTACAACAACATTGTGAAGAACATTAAGCATTTATTTACACTAACCAGATAGATGCATTTCCACAGATCTCATACAGGACATGACAAAAACAATTGAGGCTGGAGAAGTTACTGACATACACGTAGAAATGGAGGACACAACAATTGCAACTCCTATACCCATCACTCCAACTCCAAATACTAGAGGCCCTATTATGCAAAGGGTGCACTTTCTCTGTTTGCGCCCAGCGCACCTTAAAACTGGTGTGCCAGTGCAAACAGGGAGAGTGTCCCCAATTACATGGAATGCAACTCGTCTGTACTTTTAAAGGAGATGTCTGAGGGGTCGATGGGACCCTCTCCTCCCCTCCAGAGTGCTTCCATCGGGGGGCGCACAGTGTGCCACCTATTAGATGGCGCATCCTGAGAGCATCTTTGCCTCTGCGCCCTCATCTATAATAGGGCGCAGAGGCAAAGGGATTCCCTCCTTTGTTTGGGGCACACCCCATACAAATGAGGGAATGCCCCCTGAAGATAGCGCTGATGCTTTATGTGGCCCAGCGCTATCGGTATTACGGAAGGGGCTGCACAAGCATCTGCAGCAGCTTCTGTAATACCTAAGTGCCCAGAGGTCATGCACAGTGGGTGTAAACACCCGTTGAGCCCTTGGGGCACTCTTGTAATACGACCCTAGGAGAGCAATCATTGCACCACTACCAGAATTTGTGGAAGGTCATGAGGGACAATTCCAAAGCAGGAACAGAACTACATCTGTAGGCAGGACACACAGACACAGTAGAGTCCAACCAGCAACAGTACACAATGACAATATGCCAAATGACATGACAGACAATTCTCCTGTGTACAGTGGCCTGGAACATTCCATCATCTCAGTACAGCCCCTGCAAACCAAACACATGTCTGTTAATTGGAATTTGCAAAGCATGTTAAGGCCAATGCTGTGATAGCAGAAAGGGCAAGAACGCTGTATTGCTGCTATGGAGAAGGAGCAACGTCTGGAAAGACGCAGGCACAAGCAGCACATGGCACGCTTTGATGCCTTCACTTGGCCAATAAATCGATTGGCAGTAGCCACAACCATTCTTGCAATGAAAACTGTCAACATACAAAATGACATGGGGCACTGCTGCCAAGATATTGCATGTGGGCTAGTACAAGTAACCACAGCCCTTGAAAACATACAGACCCAAGACCTGTCTGTCCCCAACATTCTGCCGCCACCTGAGAGTGAAGACGGCTCTAGCATCAGTGCCACATCTGTGCAAGAAGGATGCTGTACCAGGCGTACATGCTGAAACACTTCAGGATCTGAGATGTCCCCTCTTCCACAGGTCATGTTTCTGAGAAGGCAACCAACCCCAGAGGCCGGAAAAAAGTGATTTTAATAAACACTCAGAGTAATGAGACTGCTTTGTTTGTTTTTTCACACGTTGTTGCTTTATTGAAACAATTTCACATCCACAATGGAAACAATTAATTAAGGAGAGATGCATGGTCACAGCCTGAATAAATTGTGATTTTTCAGTTATGCACGAAGCCTTACCATCATGTGTGATGTCTATTTCTTAGATGTGGTGATCATTCTTACCTCAAAATAATTGTTGGTGATCTCTGTGCATCGAGCATGACCCTCTGCTGCACGTGTCCAGTCTTGCTGAACCTGTACTGGTGGTAATTCCTCCTCTGAGTTAGATTCAGCTTGATGCTGATGTTGTGCAGACCCTCTTGGCAATGGTGTGTAGAATGGCACATGTGACAATGATCTTGCAACAGGTCTCGGGTCTCTAGAGCCATGCGCCACCATTTTTGTGAAGGCAGCGGAATCTGCACTTCAGTATGCCAAAGGTATGTTCAATAATTGACTGTGTTGTCTAATGTGGCCTGTTGTACTGCATTTCATTCTGGTTCTTGGAGTCAAGTATTGTGTCAGTATCCAAGGACGCAAGTCATATGCAATTTCCATAATCTTTGCATAATCCATTAGGTCATATTACACAAACATTTCTTGCCACTGTAGGAACTGAGTCAGCAATTTTCTTACCAAGTAAAAAGCAGTCACCAAATTCTCCCTGAGACAGTCAGTTATGTATTTTACTGTGGTGATACTTGAAGAAGTCATGTGTGCTGCCTGGGAATCTGGCTGCAAGGCCTGTTATGATGCATGAGGCATCACACACTGCCTCTACATTGAGTGAGTCTGAGCATTTCCTATTTCTGTAGATGAATTAATTTGCTGATAGGAGACCTATGGAAATATGTGTGCCATCGACTTAGCCTATCACATTGGGTTACTGTGCAACCCAGTAAAACATTAATTTGGTCTGGGTCAAATATTGGAGGGTATTTAGAAAATATATGTATTGGTTAACTTTGCTAACCATGATGTCCAGAAACATGTGAAAGAACTTGGATAATGCACTTTGTGACACACTCCCTGCCACTACTATGCCCCCCTGGCAACTGACAGAAGATAAAAGGAGTAGCTAACACAATACCTGCAAATGTGGTGGGATTGCTTTGCTTCTAAGTATTGTGGTCTGTAGCTGGGGTTGTAACTCAGCAATTAATTAGAAGCTTAGCTCACTAATGAGTCTGTAGTTCTCACATATCTCCTCCTCAATTTGTTCAAACAGGGAGACCCTCACCCTAAAAATCCTCTTCTGTCTCCTCCTCCTTTTCGGTGCCTTTTTATAGTTTGAACATGGTTATAACCTGATACAAATTGATGGAAACTTCATTTCCTAAATGGCCATTTTGCAACTTTATTAATTTCATTTATTTATAAAGTTTCTATATAGTGCGAACTAGACCCGGTGAGGGTATCAGAGCACTTTACAAATGTTTCATCAAAAGAATTAAAGTGAGAACTACGCACATACATATAAGTAGCTAACAGGAGAGCGTAAATGTTGTCTGTACTCGTTGTAGGTCCGGAGGTATTCAGGAGTGCGTTAGCTATTCTCGCTTAGAGTTCATCGTGGATTATGGTAGGTGAGCTGCGTCTGGTTGGTACCCAACTCGCACCAGAACGGGGATTAGGAGAGAGATTTATTTATTAGTAGTAGTTTGACTTCTTTTTTTTTTTTTTTTTTTTTTTTTTATTCGAGCAAAATTCATACAGCATAATACGTCAAACAGTACATAGAAATACAATAACAAAACTGAAATAAGGGTTCAAATCAAAATTTAAACAAATAAGCAAATATAAAGCCCAGCAGATAACTTGTTTAGTTCAAAAGAGGTGGATCATTAGATCTATGTTTTAAATACCATTTAGAAATAGGAGCCCAAATCTGGGCCCCGAGAAGCCGGGCTTTTTTACCTCTAGAACTATAAATTAAAAGCTCCTGTTTGTATGTTGCTAAAAATCGGCTAAGCCACATCTGAAAAGTAGGTGAATCTGTGTCTTTCCACCATGCAGCTAAAATAATACGAAAAATAGCAGTACCCAAAAAAAGTATCCTTTGTTCTTCCATATTATGACCGAGCGATTCATCATGTCCCAATAAATAAAGAGTTATCGAGTCTTGAATATGATGACCAAATAATCGGTTCCAAAAGCCCATGAACGAAGCTTTTAATAAATCTAATTTGGGACAGCTTGCAAACATATGTACTAAATTCTCTTGGGGTTGATTACATCTCGGACAGCTATCATCAGCCCGAAGACCCCAAGAAAATAGCTTTGCGGGGGTAAAATAGAGGTTATAAAGAACTCTGTAATATTGGGCTTTAAGATTCGAGGGAATAAAAAGCTCAGATGAAAGAACCAGGCAAAGATCAACATTAACATTTGGATTAGCTAATCTTATAGCCCAGGCCTGTTCAACCCATTCGAAATCATCTGGAGTATTTTGGTTCAGCAGTTGATAAAAAGTGCCAATCCTAGTGGAATGTTTCCCAATAATAGAGAACAGCTTAATGTCATCCAATTTAATACTGGGCGTCCGGTCACGAATGCTTGTAAACACCTGCAGGTATTTCAAAAAGTCAGAGGAAGGAACATTAAATTTCTGTTGTAGCCGTCCAAATGACAAAGTAATATCATTGCCAAAGAAATCATCCACTGTATTAATACCTAAAAGTTCCCACCTACGGGTGGTAGAATCGTTAAGACTGACAGGTATAATTGCACTGCGCCATAAGGGGGTGTATTTCGAGTATTTTGGAATCGATAAATATTTAGATACAGATTTCCAAACCTTCCAAGCATATGTGACTACCCTTAATTTGATTTTTTTGTAGTATAATTGCTCAACCTGCCTTAAAAATAAACCTTGACATTTATTTCCAAGACTCAGCTCATAAATAGAAGGGATATAATATTCCATACTAGGCGAGATAGTAGTTTTATACCTAAATAGTGGAGCCATTTGTTGAAGGAATGTTGCCCATAAGTATAATTTTAAACTGGGAATCCCGAGCCCACCTCTCCTCTGGGGCAAAGTCAAAAACGATAGGGCTCTTCTGATCTTTCCAAAGCTCCAAATAAACTTAGACATGGAGGAATCAATAATCTTAATAAAGCTATCTCCGGGTAAAAGCGGGATTGCTCGAAACAGATAGAGTATTCTTGGAAAAATATTCATTTTTAAATAATTGGCCCTGCCAATTATAGATAGATGTAAATTATCTATTCTCCTAAGGTCAACCTTAATTTTATTAATCAAGGGAGTATAGTTAAGATGATCAATTTCACTTACATCAGAAGAGAGACATATACCTAAATAGGTAGCTTGTTTCACTCTTAGGGGACTATCAAAGACAGTATTATTTGTGCACAGAACCATTGTTTTATCCTTGTTGAGGGAATAACCTGAAAAGAGGCCAAAGGACTGAGTGATTGATTCGATTTCCTGAATGGCCTCAGCGGGATTTGTCGTTAAAATGGCCACATCATCGGCATAGGCCAATACTTTCGTCGATGACACACCAATATCAATAGGCCGGATAACGGGTGAGGAAAGCAATTTGACAATTAATGGGTTAATGTAGAGAGAAAATAATATAGGAGAGCAGGGACATCCTTGCCTCGTGCCTCTCTGTATATCAACAAACTCCGACTCAACACCGCCAATGGAGACTTTTGCTTTAGGATCGATATACAGGGATTTTATAGCTCTGATGAACTTATTCCCAAAGTTGTTAAAATCCAGGATGTTCCAAAGAAAGCTCCATGATACGCGGTCAAATGCCTTCTCGGCGTCGAGAAGGATCATCGACATCTCACCCCCCGTGCTGCCCATGATATTAAAAAGGGTGATGGCTCTCCGCGTATGGTCCGTGGTACCCCTACCTGGGATAAAGCCGTGTTGCCATGGGGAGACAAGATGTTCGATGATCCCACTCAAGCGATTAGCTAGAATTTTAGCATATAATTTTGAATCAGAGTTTATCAACGATATAGGTCTATAGGAGGATGGATTATGTGGGGGTTTGCCTTTTTTCAGGAAAATAGCTATGTTGGTATGTTTCCATGACTCCGGTGGAAGTGAGTGATACTGAACCCCCAAAAACAAGTCCAGTAGATAAGGTAGAATTTGTTTGCCTAGCGCCTTATAGAGATCAAGTGGAATTTTATCCGGTCCGGCAGCCTTCCCATTTGCTAAATCGTAAAGTGCAGTTTCCAGCTCCGACATTGAAATTTCTCTTTCGAGATCTTCTTTAACTAAATCATCAACCACCGGGTTGAGGTCCTGACCCGATAGCCAATTTTAAAAAAAGTTTTTAAGGCATTATCAGAGTGTGGATTATCATTGTGATACAGTTTTTGGTAATATTTTCTAAATGCCTCTACAATCTCGCTTGAAGATTCATATTCCTGACCCTCATACTCAATCTTCTGGATCTTGTTTTGAGATAATTTTTGACGTGTTCGAAGAGCTAAATATCTGCCTACATTCTCTCCGGACTCATATAACCTGTTTTTATTAGCTTCATATGTTTCTACCGCTTTCCTAGTTAGGGTACTGTTAATTTCAGCTTTTAATACCAGTATTTTTTGAAGAGTATCGAGAGTTGGAGCTCCCTGTTGTATCTGGGTAGCGTGCTGTGTCTCGAGGTTTGACAATTCTCTCATTAAACTCAGATTAATATTATCTTCAATCTTTTTACGTTTAGCAACGAACGCAATAGTCTCCCCCCTTAATGCAGCTTTAAAACAGTCCCATACGATCAGTCTCGAGGCACTAAATTGATTGCAGTCAAAAAATTCCTGGGCCCAAGATGTAATATGGGCTATGTATTGATAATTAACAAGTAACTTTCTATCAAAGGACCATTGCGTTTTCGGCTTCGTATTGTTTGGGGAGTCAAATATTAGGGTAAGTGCGTTATGATCTGAGATCGTTTTCGGGGATTTAATTATATCTACCAAGAGCTGGAACTCTAATGATGACATAATATAGTCAATTCGGACATACTTGTTGTGTGGATAAGAGAAATAAGTGAAACCGTCATCATTTTTTTTTTTAGCCCCCATATATCCTGTAAATTATGGCTATCCATCAATTGACGCAAGGCCCTATATACCTTAGGTTTACGTCCCTTGTAATTGATAGAATTTTGATTATAAAAATGACTCCCTGTAGCTATGTTTAAATCCCCACATAAAATAAGGGGTCCAAACCAAGAGGCTAATTCCAACTCTAGATCTCTGAAGAGTAGGGGATCATCCAGGTTTGAGCCATAAATTGCACAAATTACGAGACCAGATTTTAATTGAGCTATGGCCCACCTGCCATGACTATCGGCCAATGTTCGAATAGGATCATCGATTAAGGGCTTTACAAGAATGGCAACCCCGCGTGTTTTAGTTGTTTGTGATGTTGCTATAATAACATTATATCCTGGAATATTAAGCAGTTCTTTATCAGATTCAGAAATATGCGTCTCTTGTAAACATAAAATATCGACAGGATCCTGCCGCAAGAGTTGGAATAATTGTGCCCTTTTATTTCTGTCATTTAAGCCCGCAATATTCCAACTACAAAGTTTTATTCTCCCCATCTATAGAAACAAGAAAAATTTCCAAATCTAAATACAAGAAAGAAGATAGGTTTTATAGAAAACAAAGCATACATCTTAATCTGGTCCCCTCTGATTACTTGGATATATTCCATGTACAAAAAACTGAAAATTACCTTATTTGCATGAATTTGCTCATTTTGTGTTTTTTTCCCCTCTCCCCCCCTCCCCCCCCCTCTCCCTCTCCCCACCCCCCCCCTCCCCAAACGGCGGCCAACAGGGCATGAGACTCCAAAGGAGTCTAAGGCGATGGAGAGATATGCCCTAACCAGCATAAGAAGAATAACCATCAAGAGTGAAAAATCAATAAGACCATAATGGTGCAATCGTAGTAAAAAGAGCAAAAAGATAAAGAGAAAAAAAAAAAAGGGTAGACAAGCTAAGCAGCCCAACCCATTTCAGCAGTCAATGCTACAAGTACTACTAGTATATGTAATATGTAGTATGCATGATATAAACAAAATAGTTTAAAGTCTTTAAAGGGTTAAGTTCAGGACAGGCTATCCAAAAATTCCTTAGCTTTAATTTCTGACGTAAAAAATTTAGCCTGACCATTGTGAATAACTTTTAGCTTTGCAGGGTTGTTTAAATACACCTGTATTTTTTTTTCCTGAAAGGGTTTGATTAATTGGCGGAGACGCCATCTCCTTTCAACAGTAGTGTGACAAAAGTCAGGCCTCACAAAATAGGAGATAGTGCCTCTGTTACGCCGGGCTTCAGGTCTTGCTTTCTCCGTGATAGCCTGTCGGAGTAAAAAATTACCGAAAAAAACCAAAATTGCACGGGGGTACCCCCCTTGTGGTGAAGACTTTAAAGCAATTGGGACTCTATGGGCACGTTGGATTTCTAGGTCCCAGTTCCAAGATGCCAGCTCCGGAAGTGTGTCTTTGAACAGTTGAATTATAAATGAGCGTACATCATCGCCCTCAATTTTCTCTGGTATTCCAAGTACACGAAGGTTGTTGCGTCGAAGGCGATTTTCCATTTCCTCCATTTTCCACCTAACATCTTTCAAATCGTCTTCATGAGCCTCGGCTTTTTTCTGAATTGTAGCGGTTTCAGTTTCGTTGGCAACTATACGATCTTCAATCTCCGTCAGTCTTGTGTTGAAGGTTGTAACAGTTTTAGAAAGCTTCCGGACCACGCCTTGAACCTTATTAAGGGCTACTTGCGCCCTACGACCATCCCTGGAGGTCTGTTCCCGATGGGAAGCGATAGCCTGAAGTACTGTATCCATAACAGCTGATAATGTAGCGCTTTGCGGCTCAATGGCAGGCAACTCAGAATGAGACACAGAGGAATGGTCCTGTGGGTTTGATAGCACCGCTAGGGAATGATCCCGTGCTGACCCCGATGCTATATGAAGGCTCCTTCTCTTCCGCAGCACAGACCGCCTGCTCTCCCTAGACTCTCCATAATTTGAATCATAATCGCTTTCTGTTGGCGCGGTATCAAGACCAGTATTAATTTTAGAGTCTGAGTCTGAGTCCGAATCTGACTCTTGAGACCATCTAAGCTCCTCCAAACCTTCAGATATAGAATAGAAATCTGAGGGATCTTTATCAGTATCAAAAGAATCAGAGGCATACGCCTTCCCACTAGGAACCAAGGCGCGATGTACGCATTTTTTTTTGGTATTTTTGGCATTTGCAGGGGAATCGGCAGACACAAAAGGGGCATTAGAAGCCACAGCAACTAGTGAAGGGGGACAAATAACTTTGGCAACCCTACCTTCGAAGTCTTCATTCATTTGCACATGGTCTTCAGAGATCGGTGGTTGAATGCTCCCTTCTCCCCCCTCTCCTCCTTCTCCCCCTGGATTTACCGGTATACTTCTTACTGATTCAGTACCAGGCAAACTCGCCATAGTTTTTTCTTGTTCGAGAGCACAAGCTCCAGCTCCAGGCGGGTCATTCTGGATCAGCGAGACCAACTCGACAGGGGTGGACGGGGGAGCGGGGGAGGGAATCCCAGGCACTTTTTGAAGTAGCTCCATTACTGAAGGGCCGGGTCCCGGAGTAAGGGGGAGTTGCTTTGATGTCTTACTCGGTCTCACGGAGGCAACGCCTGGGCAGCTAATTTTGTCCGAATCCTGAATCTCCCCGCGTCGCGTTGACAACTCGCGGTCTCTTAGTGCCTGCTTCGCTGCTCGAGTTTTGGAGGCTGCCGAGACTGCCGCGGCGTTCTTTGGAGCCATTGACGTGCCTTGGTCCAAACCTGCCGTGACCAGCACACTAATAGTATTTCGCGTACTTTTTAACTTTTGAGCAGTCGCTGTGTCGTCTCCCTGGTCAGTAGCAGCGGAGGCTTCGATGCAAGATCCAGTCAGCCGTGAACGTGAGCGTCCGACTGCCCGCAGCACTACGAAGCCGATCAGAGAAGCCAGGACCCGCAGGTGAGAGTGCTTAGAAAATGAGATCGCCGAGCCTCCTCCCGATTCCATTAGGCTCGCAAAGTGCTTAATCCCTTGAGTCCTTTGAAGTTAAAATCGAAGCTTCAGCATAGTTCAGAAAAGTTTGTATATTTCTACCGATAATGAAAGGCACCCGTTTAGTCCATTATAGTCAGAGCCAGTGCTGGTCAGAGAGATCTCACAGCGGTCTAACACACCGCCGCCATCTTGCCCCCTGACTTCTTTTTTGAAGGAGGTGGTAGAGGGGTTCATTCTGATTGCCGGGGGCAGGGCATTCCAGATCCTAGGTGCTAGCCTGGAGATGCGGGTGTAGGTTTTCTTTTTCCAAAATTTTTGCGGTTTCAATAGCAAGGTGTTGGTGCTTCTCATAGTTCTGCTACTGCCTGATAATTCCAGTTTATTGGCTAGATACTTTGGTGTGTTGAAGTACAGGGCTTTGTGTGTCGTGTAGGCAATTTTTTGCTGTGATCTTGCCTCATACGGGAGCGAGTTCAGTGACTTTATAGCAGGGGTGATATGGTTGTTCTTTTTGGAGCCGGTGACGAGTGTTGCAGCCGCGTTGAGTCAGACTCTTAGAGGGGCTAGTCTGGAACTAGGTAAGCCAAATAGGGTTGTGTTCCCATAGTCTATTCTGGGTATCACTAGAACTTGTACTGCTGTTTTTAGGTCGTCGTCATTGAGGAAGGGTTTTAGGGGCATATCAACAAGGGCTTTATCTCTGCTTTTTTGGCTTTAAAAGCCAAAAAAGCAGAGATAAAACTAGCACCCTATCAACAACAGGGTGATAACATGCAAATTCGCATGTTAGCACCCTTTTACTCTACGCTTCTCCTTGCATCTCTAATGAGATGCAAAGGGGACGTTCCAGAGTAAAATAATAGGAGAAATGTCGCTAAGCCACATTTCTCCTATTATCAAGAATATCTCTAACCCTGTTAGAGACAAAAAAAGCAGCGCTAACCGCGGTTAACGCTGCTTTTTTACGTCTGGTATTTTTCTGACTTAGCCATGATATCCTATGGAAGGAGGATATCATGGCTAAGTTTGTCTGTCCCTATCAACAAGCTAACATGAGATTATCGCTGGGTTTCCAGCGATAATCTCACGTTAGCCACTTAGCGTGAGGATTTTTAACGCTATCTCAGCGATAAAAATCAACGCTAGCCGGCGATAAGTATCCTAGCGCTAAGTGCGCTTAGCAATAATTATCGCCGGTTGTTGTTGATATGCCCCTTAGTTTTTTGAGAATGTTCATTTGAAAGTTTGCTCCTCTGGTGGCTGTGCTGATGTGTTCCTGCATGGTGAGATTCTTGTCAAGTATTATTTCCATTGATCTTATAGGGTCAATGATGTGTGATGTGCAGTTGAAGGCTGTTAAGTGTTTCATCCAGTTTTCTATGTCGCCGTGTCCTTGTGGTGGGGAGATTAGGAGAAAGTCTGTTTTGAGTGCATTGAGTTTGAGGTGGTTTTTTGTCAGCCAGTTGTGGGTTTTTTGCAAAGTTGTGTTGAGTGAGCGGATATCATCCGGAGATTATATTTTTAGATATAGTTGGGTATCATCCACATACAAGTGGTAATGAAAATTGGAGAGTTTCCGAATTTCGGTTAAGAGTTCCATGAATGGATTGAAGAGGGTAGGTGATAAGTAGGAATCTTGAGGGACTCCTAGGGTGACCGGTGTGGTTGTGGACAGTGATTTGTTACTCTTGATTCTTTGAGTTCGGTTGTCTAAGAAGGAGGCAAAACACTCTGGGACAACCCCTGATAAACCCATTCTGTCAGGGCAGTTTCTGTGCTACGATTCTCCTGGAAGCCTGATTGGCACTGCTCAATGAGGTGGAATCGAGGTATGTGGTTGCACAGTTGGGAATGGATGCATTTCTCCAGGAGTTTTGCTAGGGAAGGAATAGTGGATATTGGAAGGTAGTTACCTGGCGTTTAAAAGTGCTCCAAGACTCTTTTGTTTTTGAGGGTAAGTCCATGTCGGCTCAGAGTTTGTTCAGTCTGTGGCATGTGGGGGTTAAGTGGAGGTGACAATGTGAGATGTTTGTTTGCTGTATAAAGCTCTTTTTCTATCATTTTAGATTTTTCCAAGAAGTGGGAGGCAAATGTGTTGCAATTAGGTTGCCAGTTGGGACCTAATGAGGAGTTGTCGGGTTGATGAGAGGATTGATGTTTGATAATTTCGAGCAGTTTTCTTGGTTGATTTCTAGCATTGTTTAGTTGATCTTTGAAGAATTTTGCTTTAGAGATTCTGATGTCTTTGTTAAAGATGCTCCTACTCGATCTTAGATGCTCAAGGTGCTCTAGGGACGGTGAGCATCTCCAGGCCCGTTCCCCTAGTGTTAGGTTGCTGTGGTGATCCTTCCAGTCACGTGGGTCGATTGATTAAAGTATGATGGAGTTTGACCTAGCAATGACAAGATCTAGTGTTGCGCTCAGGATGTATGTTGGGCTATCGCAGAATTGGACAAGTTCAAGGTCAGTTAGGAATGTTTTTAGGCTGTTAACTGTGGGGTCATTATGGTCGTTCCAATGAAGGTTGAAATCTCCGAGGAAGATTTGGGGGCAGTGTTGGAAGAGATGATTTCCATGATTTGTTTGGTGAATGCAAAATCGTTGCCTGAAGGGTGTTAGAACAAATGTAATTTACATAGGGGACTGTTGTTGGTTGCAATGCTTCTGCTTAGATATTCGCACGTGGTAAGGTCGGTTGCTTGTGACTAAGTCACCGTAAGTTTGATTTTATGTATGCAGGCTATGCCACCCCCAGACCTTTTTGGTCTATCTGCTCCTATATTTGTCATAGCCTTGAGGGATTAGAATGTCAAGTAATGGTGCTGAGTCGTTCTTTTGCCAAGTTTCAGTTAGAAAAAGTAGGTCATGGTCACGGTTGAGGATAATGTCTGCTATGTTGGCTGCATGTTTCCAGGCCGATCTGCAATTTAGGAGTATGCATTTCGGGTGGGGTTTGGTGTTCGGTGAGGTTTTCTCTGTGATGGGTACTGGTTTGAGGTTCGCCTATTTACCTCTCTGGTGTTTGGTCTGTGTTCTCTATGTGGGTTTGAGACACTTGTTAAGATGGGATTTAGGCTATGAGGCAGGTCATGGTGTGCATTCTTGTACGTACAGAGAATGACTTGGATGTCATTGTTTGATAAAGGGATATTGGTCCTGGCCGGTCTCGAGGAGGATATGTGTAGGGGAGTGGATTTTCATGTAGTGCACTGGGGTGTCTGGGAGTTGTAATAGTTTGATGGCCGGTCAGAGTGGTGTATGAATTTAACATATTTCATAGGGCCACCTGTTGCAGGCTAGCTCAGTGGTGAAGCTTGTTAGTTTCTGTAGGGCGAATTTAAGTTGTTGTAATACCTGTGTAATTTCCTCCAGTCTAGACTCAATCCCTGCGTGGTACCAGGAGGTTGGGGTTTGGGGCATGGTGTGCTGAGGTGTGTGTTTTTCCTGAGTCTCGTTGATGTGAAGAATAGGAGAGGGGAGGGTTGCATGGAGGGGGATTTGAGTTTATAATCTTGCCTTGTGTGTGGGGAGGGGGTGATGAATATACATTTGTCATTGCGCCGCTCTAAGGCCCTACTGGAATTGTTGAGAGCGCATGGGCTGAAGTGGGTAGAAGGGGGTTGTCTCTACCTCGTATGGCGGAGTGTCTACGATGGTATAGTGTGGTCTGATAGGTGTGGTGGAGCGTGGTGGGTGGGGGATGACTGTATGTGGTGGCAGAGCTGTGGGTGGATACAACCTGGGGCTGCTCGAGTGAAGATCTGGGGAGGTCTGGGAAGAGGGCAGTCTTATTTTTAATTACCTCCTGTTTGATGATAGGGAAGAACTCATTGAATAGGTTGAGGTTGTGGTCAGAAGCCTGTAGGAAAATAATCCCATTGTTAAAGATGGAGATGGTTAATTTTGCATTGAGGGCTGTTGAGGGGGCTACTGAAAGTCTAAGGCTGTGAGAAGTTTTCCTAGATGTAGGGATATAAAGCATTGAGTAGAGGGCTTTTCTCCATTGGGCTCATTTTTGTGTGTAAAATATGAGATAATTAGTAATGACACATTTAGATGTGCAGAAGTATTGGTCAGTTATAATGTTTCTGAGTGCTGTTTGAGAAGTCAGTGTTTGAGGGCTTTGGTAGCTTTTTTTGTTAGATTTGGTGGGTAATTGATTTTGTGGGCGTTGCGGCTGGCTGAATTTACTATGTTGTAAGGTGAGAAGTATGATGAGGGTCCATGATTAATGAGGGCCCTTAGGATCCTCCGATGTCAGTTGTGGGAAAGAGATGCTAACACTATGAAAGTATATTGTAGCTTGTCCGAGAAGTGTCAGAACAGGAATAGTGTCATCTTAGCCTTAAAAAGGTGGGCATTCCAATTGCATATTTGGTGGCTACTTAGTTGTGGGGGGAGATCATCTTTTCTTACAACTTTGTTGTGGGTAGAGTATTCAAAGTGGGAGCAGTCAGTAGCTTTCAAAGATGTCCGACGCTGTAGCCTAGGAAGTTTCTGCTTGGGTGCAGGTAGTCCTATTTCCCTTTTTAGTTTCCAGCTTAAGTCCTTTTTAGGTCTCGCCTAGCTATTGCGTAGCAATCGCAATGCGAGACTCTAGTAAGGGGCTCCCAAAAGTGCTCCCAAAAGTGGATTGCATGGCGAGCACGCGCACAATCACGTGCATCGTGCCACCATGCAATCCACTTTTGGGGAAGCGCTTCAGCCCACTGGCACGTGCACTGGCGACAGGCGTGCGGTTACGCGCACAATGACGAGCAGAGGCGCCATATGGCTTTCCTCTCTAGTCATGGTGCGCGCACATCGCACACCACTCGCCAGCCAGCCTGCTTTCACTTTTGCGCCTCAGTCTTGTATTTTTTGTGAGCGGGTGTTTCCCTTCCTCGCTGAGGCATCTGACCCCCTTTGAGGCTGGGAGCCATTTAGTAAGAAGGCTTGCAATTGCTGCTGTCTGGCGCCTCCCTCTCCCGTGCGAAATGTTCACTTCCCCCTTCAAGCAAGGTGATAAATCAATCCAGAGCCGCTGGTGGCTGCAGGCGTGGCGAGCAGATGTACTGCACGTGTAGAGCTGCTTCTATTTTATTTTTGTCAAAGATTGCTAACATTTACCGGGTTTGCACAGGTTTAGGGGGCTGAGATGACGTAGAAGAGCTTTCTCAGGAAAACCATGATCAAAATGTCATTATATCAGCCTCCCACCTAGAAATCTATTCCATAGTCAGAACATCACTGCCACAGTATTCTGCATGCTTTCCACCACCTCTCTCTTTATGTTGGAGTCTCCCCAGAAGGTTACCGCCATCCCTACAGACTGGTAACGCTTATTTACAGTTTTACCCAAATTATATGACATTTCTTGAATACCTCGGCAAAGAGAGATTAAAATATCCCTCACTGAAGTGACCACAATCCAGTTAAGTAGAGGAAGAAGTGACCACAATCCAGTTAAGTAGAGGAAGAAGTCAGGTTTATTACCGCTCATCACAACAGCTTCCAGGGAATAAACAGCATATTCAAGTGTAGACATTCCATCACCCAGGTGATGACAGAACACACAGTAAGTGATTACATCACACCTTAGATATTACACTCACGTTGCCCCATTTCATGCTGTCACCTTCAGGAAGACCTGGCTTCGGCTATTTCCCAAAAGCAATAAGAGAATTATACATTTTCAGATCAAATCTACAAAAGTACAGAGACTGGATTAAACAGACTGCTAGAGTAGTGAAAAACTGCGCTGAATGTTCATTTGCACCAGATCACACCTTGCAATACTGGAATAGTGTGCTGTGTTCCACCTTTTCATTTTGCGACAAGGACAGCTGCTTTCTGGCAGCAAAGATGAATGTTCGTGTTTAGTTACTGTTAGAAAAGGTAGACGGACCGGGAGGGTCGGCCGGGGTCAGGAGGAGAGGTCTCCGGGGAGAACCGTCTCCAGCGGTCGTACAGACAAGTAACTTCCCCCCCACAGACAGATACCACACACGGATAAGGTTCAGTGTTCTTTATAAGCACTTCTTAAGGTACGGTGGAATGGTACAAGGAGGTCTGGACTCAGGGGTCCCCTCGATTCGAGTCTCGCAAGGTGGGAAAGGGGTAGCGGGACAGTCTATTTACCAGTCAGGTAGTTCGGGTGAGATGATGAGCTCACAATCCTCGAGCTTGGTGGTTAGGTGGTACGGGCCGCGGCAGCGCCAGCAGGTCCCGGTGATGATGGTCGTACAACGGGCCGCGGCAGCGCCAGCAGGTCCCGGGGAAGATGGTTGTTACAACGGGCCGCGGCAGCGCCAGCAGGTCCCAGGAAGATGGTCGATGTACGGTCCGCGGCAGCGCCAGCAGGTCCCGGTGAAGATGGTTGTTACAACGGGCCGCGGCAGCGCCAGCAGGTCCCAGGAAGATGGTCGATGTACGGTCCGCGGCAGCGCCAGCAGGTCCCGGTGAAGATGGTGATTGCAGAAGGCCGCGGCAGCGCCAGCAGGCAGAACGATGGGTCACAAGAGCGGGCTACGGCAGCGCCAGTAGACCGTCAAGGCTGAGTTCACTCGGTGTCTCTCGACTCCAGGATACAACTGCCTTCCTGCTCCGGAGCTGCCCCAGTTATAGGGCTGGTGCCCTTTGATGTCCGGACCCTCGCACTTGGAGGTCGGAGGGTCCGGGAAGAAGGTGTCCAGACACCCAGCAGGGGGTGGAGCCAGTGCCCGGGGGAGCTGGAGGCGATCGGCACCTGGCGGGGGAAGAGCTCTTGACACTTCGTTCTCCCATTGACCTGCCAAGTGGTCCGCTCACCTCCTGGGTGGAGGGTGGTGCCGGAATGTCGGGGCCGGCCAGGCCCGGGGTTGGGGTCGGGGTGAGGCCACGCGGCCGCGTGGTGCAGGGCCCAAGATGGAGGCTTGACCCGGCCGGGGAAGCCGGTGGGGCTGGACCCCGTGATGAGTAGTGGTCCGAGGGCAGAAGATCCGTCGGGAGACGGGGTACAGGTGCTTGTCGCGGGGGTATGCCTGGTGGGCCGGAGCTCGGGCCCTGTCGTGCGGGGAGGGAGCGAGCCCTCTGTGTGGCCTGTCCAACATGCGTCCCCCCCAGCTGAAGGCGGGGAGAGTCACCCATCTCCTTGGGGACTCTCTTCGTCGAGGCGGAAAAAGCGGGACAGGCCATCCGCGTTGGCGTGGTCTTGGCCTGGTCGGTGCTCCACGGTGAAGTCCATTCCCTGCAGGGAAATGGACCAGCGCAAGAGTTTTGGGTTCTCCCCCCGCATCTGCATCAGCCATTGCAGGGGTCGATGGTCGGTTTGTACCCGGAAGTGGGTACCGAAGAGATAGGGTCGGAGCTTTTTGAGGGCCCACACTACTGCAAATGCCTCCCTCTCGATGGTGCTCCAACGCTGTTCTCGGGCCAGGAGACGTCGACTGATGAAGGCCACCGGCTGGTCATGACCTTCGGGGTTCAACTGAGAGAGGACGGCCCCGATGCCGTGGTCGGAGGCGTCGGTCTGCACCACAAATTCCCGACTGTAATCGGGGGCCTGGAGCACAGGGGCGGTGCACAGGGCGGCCTTCAGCTTCTCGAAGGCCGCTTGACAATCAGGAGTCCAGTTAATCCGCTTCGGTTGGTTCTTGGACGTGAGACCCGTGAGGGGCCCCACGATGCTGCCGTAGTCCTTCACGAACCGCCGGTAGTAGCCGGTGAGCCCCAAGAAGGCTCGGACCTCGGTCTGGGTGACGGGGGGCTGCCAGGACTGGATGGCCGCAATCTTAAGTTGTAGGGGGGCCACCAGCCCCCTCCCCACTTGGTGCCCAAGGTAGGTCACAGACCCTTGGCCAATTTGGCACTTGCCGGCCTTAATGGTGAGGCCGGCCCGCTGGAGGGCTTGTAGGACCTCGTGGAGGTGACGGAGGTGGTCGGACCAGTGGCGGCTGTATACAGCGATATCGTCCAGGTAGGCAGCGCTGAACTCTTCGAGCCCCGCCAAGACCTGGTTCACAAGGCGTTGAAACGTGGCGGGGGCATTCTTCATGCCAAAGGGCATGACCTTGAATTGATAGTGGCCATCGGGGGTAGAGAAGGCTGACCGTTCCTGAGCCCTGGGTGTGAGGCCGATCTGCCAGTAGCCCGCTGTTAGGTCGAAGATACTAAGGTAGCGGGCGGCCCCCAGCCGGTCGATCAGCTCGTCTGCTCGGGGGATGGGATGAGCGTCGGTCCGGGTGACAGCGTTCAAGCCCCGGTAGTCGACGCAGAATCTCAGTTCAGGTGCGGTGCCGGGGGCAGCGGCTTTGGGAACCAATACAACCGGACTGGCCCAGGGGCTGTCCGAGGGCTCGATGACCCCGATCGTGAGCATCTTGGCCACTTCCTCTTGTATGCAGGCCCGTACCCGATCTGGTACGCGGTAGGCCCGGTGTCGGACAGGGGGGCTGTCCCCGGTGTCTACGTCGTGCAAACACCAAGGGGTGACCCCGGGGGTGAGGGAGAACAGGGCAGCGAACTGCAGCAGGAGGTTCCGGCAGTCCTGGCGTTGCTCCGAAGTGAGGGCGTCAGAAAGCCGGACCCCCTCCACGGAGCCGTCATTCTCCTGAGTCTTCAGAAGATCCGGGAGGGGTTCGGAGTCTTCCTCTGCCCCACTGTCCGTAGCCATCAGGAGGCTGAGTTCTGAGCGCACAAAGTGTGGTTTGAGTCGGTTGGTGTGGAGGACCCGAAGGGGGTTCCGGGGGGTCCCCATGTCGATGAGGTAAGTGACGGGGCTTTTGCGCTCGACCACTTTGAAGGGCCCCGTCCACTTATCTTGCAAGGCACATGGTTCGGTGGGGGACATCACCCATACCTGCTGACCAGGCTCGAATTCAACGGAGGAGGCATTGTGATCATACCACCTCTTCATGTCCTCCTGGCTGGCCTCGAGGTTTGCCTTGGCCATCTCCCTGAAGCGCCGGGTCTGGTTTCGTAGGGCCAGGATGTATTTGAAGACGTCTGGAGGGGTTGTTAGGGGGGCCATCTCCCAACCTTCCTTGACTAGGCTGAGGGGCCCTCGCACAGGGTGCCCGTACAGGAGTTCAAAAGGGCTAAAACCGAGGGACTTCTGGGGAACTTCCCGGTAGGCGAAGAGGAGGCACGGGAGTAGTACATCCCACTGGCGACGGAGGGGCTCTTCCAATCCCCCAATCATCCCCTTGAGAGTGCGGTTAAAACGCTCCACTAGTCCGTTCCCTTGGGGGCGATAGGGGGTCGTGAATCTGTAGGTGACCCCGCATTGTTGCCAGAGGGACTTCATGTATTTGGATATGAAATTTGTGCCTCGGTCGCTGACGACTTCTCGGGGGAAGCCTACCCGGGAGAAGATCCCCATTAGGGCCCGGCCAACCACCGGAGCTGTCACGGTCCGTAGGGGCACCGCCTCGGGGTAGCGGGTGGCATGGTCCACTAGCACTAATATGAACCTGTGTCCTTGTGCCGTGCGGGGGTCCAGAGGCCCCACAATGTCTATCCCCACCCTCTCAAATGGGGTGGTGACCACAGGGAAGGGTTGCAGAGGGGCTTTCAGCTTCCGACCACTCTTCCCGCTGGCTTGGCATGTGGGGCACGATCGGCAGTGGTTCAGGACGTCATTCCTCATTTTTGGCCAGAAAAAGTGGGTCACTAGGCGACTGTACGTTTTGTCCTGGCCCAGGTGTCCAGCCAGGGGGACATCGTGGGCTAAGTTGAGCAGAAAGTCTCTGAAGCGGAGAGGTACCACCAGAACTCGACCGGCCCCCAGCTCGGCGATTCTTTGCTCGCTGTAGAGCAGGTCGTTATCCCAGTAGACCCAGTGAGTTCCGGTGGCGTCCCCTGCGTTTTGGGCGCTGGCTTGTTGGCGGAGTCCCTCGAGGGAGGGACAGGTCTGTTGTTCCTGGCGGAACTGTTCTTGGGTGGGCCCCCCTTCTTGACGCCACTGAGCCAGATCCGGAAGGTCCTGGGGTTGCGCGTCCTCTTCGGTCGTCGGGTCCGGGAGGCCGGCCTCGCCGTTGTCCTCTACTGGGGCGACCGGGGGCGGAGGTGCTGGCCATTCGGGTTCTTCTGATCGGGGGGCGGCACGGGCGGCCATGGACCGGGTGGTTATGCAGGCCCAGTCCGGGAGGCCCAGCATCCCCAGGTGCTCTCTTCTCTCGACGGTGGCCCACGGGGAACTCTCGAGATCATTCCCCAGGAGGCAGTCCACGGGGGCATCGTCCCGGACCGTCACTTTCAGCAGGCCGGAGACCCCTCCCCATTCGAATGGGACGCAGGCCATTTTACACATACTCTCAGAGTTATCTGCCGAGCGGACGGGGCAGAGAATGTTCGGCAGGATCTGCTCGGGCTTCACCAGGTGACAGCGGACGGCCGTCACACTGGCGCCGGTGTCACGCAGGGCCTCGGCCCTCTGTCCATTAATGGTCACCCACTGACCGTATTTCCTGGTGTTGGCGGGTAGGGGAGCCCGCGGGACCATGTCTCTTCCCCCTAAGCACGCCAGGACCATGGCGGCCGGTTCCCACCCTTGCTGGGCCGGCTCATACTCTTCGGGTTCCTCCGATAATCGCTCTTCCCCCAGGGCGGCGGCTGCTACCTGGCGGGGCTTGGGTGTTTGGTTTAGCGGGCAGCTCGGGTCATTGGCGTAGTGGCCTAGTCGCTGGCACCGGTGGCACGTGACATTGGCTCGGAACCCGGGCCGCAACGGGGGGTTGCCCCGGCCGGCCGAAGGCGGGGTGCTGGCCACGGGTGTTGCTGGCAAGGCGTCTCTCCCTCGACCCTGGCCCCCTCCTCCTCCCCGAGGACGGTGCTGGCCTTGGCTGCTTCTGTTCTGGTCGTGTGGCCCCTTCCGGCCCACTCGGGTGCTTTCCCATCGGTCAGCTTCGGCGGCGAGCTGCCGGGGGTCAGTCAGCTTACTGTCGAGGAGGTGCTGCCTGAGCTCGACGAAACAGTTGTTTGACAGGTGCTCCCATACCATAAGGTTGAAGAGTTGTTCGTAGGTGGTGACCTGACTCCCCTTGATCCAACCCTCGAAGGCACGGCTGAAATAGTTCACGTATTCCACCCAAGTTGTACCTGGGATCCGGGTGCAATCTCTGAACCTCTGGCGGTACATCTCAGGTGTGAGGCCGTAGCGGGTGAGGAGAGCAGCCTTCATGTGGTCGTAGGACGACATTTGGTGATCTGGGAGCTGCAGTAGGGCATCGCGACCCTCGTTGATAAACCTCCCCCAAAGTCCGGCTCCCCAATCACTCCGGTCGATCCGGTGGGAGGTCATGGTGATCTCATAGGCTTTAAACCATTGCTGTATGTCGTCTTCTCGGACATACTCGCGGACAACATCCTTGGGGATATGGACTTTTTTCTCAATTGGCCCCGGGGTGTGTGGTCGCTCAGGCACCCCCAGTTCCTTATTCTGTTTTCGCAGTTCTATCTCCGCTAGTCGGCGCTCGTGCTCGAGCGTTATTTTTTTCTCCTCCAGCTCTCTCTGTCTCTGCTTCTCTTCTCGTTCATCTCGGAGCCGCATGTGCTCGAGGTTGAGTTTCTGTTCAGCTAACTTGAGTTCCCCATCCATCTTGAGTCGTGCCATCTCCAACTCGTGTAATCTGACTCTGTCCCTTTCTCGGATCTCCTCCTGTGAGAGGCCCGTTCCCCGCTCCTCGGGAGCCGTGGCGTTCCCCTCTGGTGTGACGCTGTTTTGGTCTGGTGTGACGCTGCTTTGGTCGGAGGGTCCTGCGACCCCAGTTTCTGTCCATGACTCAAGGGCGCGCTTTAGATCATCCTTGGTACTTAGGCCGGTGGTAGCAATACCAAGTTCTATGCAAAATTGTCTCAGTTCGCGGTGGTTGTATTCTTCTAATTTCTCCATTTGGAATTTCTCGGTGGGGCTGCTATCTTTGGTCGACATCGTGTTTTTGTCGTGGGGTGAGCTACTCTCTGTACGATTACGCGTTGATTCGGATCGCGCCGCTGGCCACCAATGTTAGAAAAGGTAGACGGACCGGGAGGGTCGGCCGGGGTCAGGAGGAGAGGTCTCCGGGGAGAACCGTCTCCAGCAGGTCCCGGTGATGATGGTCGTTCAACGGGCCGCGGCAGCGCCAGCAGGTCCCGGGGAAGATGGTTGTTACAACGGGCCGCGGCAGCGCCAGCAGGTCCCAGGAAGATGGTCGATGTACGGTCCGCGGCAGCGCCAGCAGGTCCCGGTGAAGATGGTTGTTACAACGGGCCGCGGCAGCGCCAGCAGGTCCCAGGAAGATGGTCGATGTACGGTCCGCGGCAGCGCCAGCAGGTCCCGGTGAAGATGGTGATTGCAGAAGGCCGCGGCAGCGCCAGCAGGCAGAACGATGGGTCACAAGAGCGGGCTACGGCAGCGCCAGTAGACCGTCAAGGCTGAGTTCACTCGGTGTCTCTCGACTCCAGGATACAACTGCCTTCCTGCTCCGGAGCTGCCCCAGTTATAGGGCTGGTGCCCTTTGATGTCCGGACCCTCGCACTTGGAGGTCGGAGGGTCCGGGAAGAAGGTGTCCAGACACCCAGCAGGGGGTGGAGCCAGTGCCCGGGGGAGCTGGAGGCGATCGGCACCTGGCGGGGGAAGAGCTCTTGACACTTCGTTCTCCCATTGACCTGCCAAGTGGTCCGCTCACCTCCTGGGTGGAGGGTGGTGCCGGAATGTCGGGGCCGGCCAGGCCCGGGGTTGGGGTCGGGGTGAGGCCACGCGGCCGTGTGGTTCAGGGCCCAAGATGGAGGCTTGACCCGGCCGGGGAAGCCGGTGGGGCTGGACCCCGTGATGAGTAGTGGTCCGAGGGCAGAAGATCCGTCGGGAGACGGGGTACAGGTGCTTGTCGCGGGGGTATGCCTGGTGGGCCGGAGCTCGGGCCCTGTCGTGCGGGGAGGGAGCGAGCCCTCTGTGTGGCCTGTCCAACAGTTACGGACCCAAAAAAAAAACCTCCGCGGGGAGCAAAGGTTGCCAGAGTGAGGGCTGACTCCGAAATGAATCAACGCTACATTCTTGGTGGCATTCTGCTTGATGCTTATATTGTGAGTTGTTGTCGTTGTTCTTTTGGCTTTATTTGTTCTGTGCGTTGAAGCTAGGTTCTCCTGGTGCTTATGTCTGCATTATAAATTAATAAATTAAGCTAAAAACAATCATCCGACCTAATCCATCCATCCTTCCAGCCACCCGTCAGTCCCTCCGTCCATCCATCCATCCATCAAGCCACACACGTCCATCCACCCATCTATCAATCCACCATTCAATTATCCATACATCCGTCCACCCTCATATCCGTCAGTATATCCATCCACCTGTCAGTCCTACCATCCATCCATATACCCACCCACGTCTATCCATCCATCCACCTATCACGCCTCACACTGCGGCACGCCTCACACTGCTGCACGCCGCAAACTGCTGCACGCCGCACACTGCTGAATGCCTCACACTGCTACATGAAACACTGCTGCAAGCCTCACACTGCTGCACGCCTCACACTGCTGCACTCCACACACTGCTGCATGCCACACACTGCTGCATGCCACACACTGCTGCACGCCTCACACTGCTGCATGCCTCACACTGCTGCACGTCGCACACTGCTGCACGCCGCACACTGCTGCATGCCTCACACTGCTACACGAAACACTGCTGCACGCCTCACACTGCTGCATGCCTCACACTGCTGCATGCCACAGACTGCTGCATGACACACACTGCTGCACGCCACACACTGCTGCACGCCTCACACTTATGCATGCCTTCCACTGCTGCATGCCTCGCACTGCTGCTTGCCTCACACTGCTGCATGCCACACACTGCTGCACGCCTCACACTGCTGCACGGCGCACACTGCTGCACGCCACACACTGCTGCACGTCACACACTGCTGCACACCTCACACTGCTGCACGCCTCACACAGCTGCACGCCTCACACTGCTGCACACCGCATACTGCTGCACGCCGCACACTGCTGCACGCCGCACACTGCTACACAAAACACTGCTGCACTCCTCTCACTGCTGCATGCCTCACACTGCTGCATGCCTCACACTACTACACACCACACACTGCTGCATGCCACACACTGCTGCATGCTTCACGCTGCTGCACGCCACACACTGCTGCACGCCACACACTACTGCACGCCACACACTGCTGCACGCCTCACACTGCTGCACGCCTCACACTGCTGCACGCCGCACACTGCTGCATGCCGCACACTGCTGCACACCGCTGCACGCCACACAGTGCTGCATGCCTCACACTGCTACACGAAACACTGCCGCACGCCACACACTGCTGCACGCCACACACTGCTGCATGCCACACACTGCTGCAAGCCTCACACTGCTGCACGCCTCACACTGCTGCACGCCTCACACTGCCTCACACTGCTGCTTGCCTCACACTGCTGCACGCCACACACTGCTGCACGCCTCACACTGCTGCACGGCGCACACTGCTGCACGCCACACACTGCTGCACGTCACACACTGCTGCACACGTCACACTGCTGCACGCCTCACACAGCTGCACGCCTCACACTGCTGCACACCGCATACTGCTGCACGCCGCACACTGCTGCACGCCGCACACTGCTACACGAAACACTGCTGCACTCCTCACACTGCTGCATGCCTCACACTGCTGCATGCCTCACACTGCTGCACGCCACACACTGCTGCATGCCACACACTGCTGCATGCTTCACGCTGCTGCACGCCATACACTGCTGCACGCCACACACTACTGCACGCCACACACTGCTGCACGCCTCACACTGCTGCACGCCTCACACTGCTGCACGCCGCACACTGCTGCATGCCGCACACTGCTGCACACCGCTGCACGCCACACAGTGCTGCATGCCTCACACTGCTACACGAAACACTGCCGCACGCCACACACTGCTGCACGCCACACACTGCTGCATGCCACACACTGCTGCATGCCACACACTGCTGCAAGCCTCACACTGCTGCACGCCTCACACTGCTGCACGCCTCACACTGCCTCACACTGCTGCATGCATCACACTGCTGCACGCCGCACACTGCTGCACGCCTCACACTGCTGCACGCCACACACTGCTGCACACTGCTGCACGCCTCACACTGCTACACGAAACACTGCTGCATGCCTCACACTGCTGCATGCCTCACACAGCTGCACGCCACACACTGCTGCACGCCACACACTGCTGCATGCCTCACACTGCTGCATGCCTCACACTGCTGCACGCCACACAATGCTGCACGCCTCACACTGCTGCACGCCGCACACTGCTGCACGTTGCACACTGATGCACACCGCATACTGCTTGTTAGACGGACCGGGAGGGTCGGCCGAGGACAAGGGGAGAGGTCTCCGGGGAGAGCCATCTCCAGCGATCGTACAGGTGAGCAACTTCCCCCCCACAGCTATACACCACACAAGGATAGGATTTAACGTTCTTTATAGGTGATTTCTTAAGGTACGATGAAATGGTACAAGGAGGTCTGGACTCAGGGGTCCCCTCGATTCTAGTCTCTTGGTTTGGGAAAAGGGGGTAGCGGGACAGTCTGGCCACCAATCTGGTAGCTGAGATGGTATGGTGGATAGCTCACAATCCTCGAGCTCGATGTTCTAGCTTGGACGGTTCTCTCGGTGTCTCTCGACTCCAGGATACAACTGCCTTCCTGCTCTGGAGCTGCCCTAGTTATAGGTCTGGCGCCCTTTGATGTCCGGACCCTCGCACTTGGAGGTCGGGGGGTCCGGGATGAGGGAGTCCAGACACCCAGCAGGGGGTGGAGCCAGCACCTGGGGGAGCTGGAGGGCGATCGGCACCTGGCGGGGGAGAGCCATCGGCACTTCTTTCTCCCATTGACCTGCCAAGTGGTCCGTTCACCTCCTGGGTGGATGGTGGTGCCGGGATGTCGGGGCCGGGCCAGGCCCAGGGTTAGGGTCGGGCTGAGGCCACGCGGCCTCGTGGCGCAGTGTCCAAGATGGCGGCTGATCCGGCCGGGGGAGCCGGTAGTGGTTCGGCCCCATGATACATGGATGTCCGGGGGCAGGAGTTCCGTTGGGAGACGGGGTGCGGGTTGCCCTTGTGGGTAACACCTGGGAGTCCGGGGCTTGGGCCTTGTCATGCGGGGAGGGAGCAAGCCCTTCATGTGGCCTGTCCAACACTGCTGCACGCCGCACACTGCTGCACGCCGCACACTGCTACACGAAACACTGCTGCACGCCTCACACTGCTGCATGCCTCACACTGCTGCACGCCTCACACTGCTGCACGCCACACACTGCTGCATGCCACACACTGCTGCATGCTTCACGCTGCTGCACGCCACACACTGCTGCACGCCACACACTGCTGCACGCCACACACTACTGCACGCCACACACTGCTGCACGCCTCACACTGTTGCATGCCACACACTGCTGCATGCTTCACGCTGCTGCACGCCACACACTGCTGCACGCCACACACTACTGCACGCCACACACTGCTGCACGCCTCACGCTGCTGCACGCCTCACACTGCTGCATGCCGTACACTGCTGCATGCCGCACACTGCTGCACACCGCTGCACGCCTCACAGTGCTGCATGCCTCACACTGCTACACGAAACACTGCCACACGCCACACACTGCTGCACGCCACACACTGCTGCATGCCACACACTGCTGCAAGCCTCACACTGCAGCACGCCTCACACTGCTGCACGCCTCACACTGCCTCACACTGCTGCATGCATCACACTGCTGCACGCCGCACACTGCTGCACGCCTCACACTGCTGCACGCCACACACTGCTGCACACTGCTGCACGCCCCACACTGCTACACGAAACACTGCTGCATGCCTCACACTGCTGCATGACACACTGCTGCACGCCACACACTGCTGCATGCCTCACACTGCTGCATGCCTCACACTGCTGCACGCCACACAATGCTGCACGCCTCACACTGCTGCACGCCGCACACTGCTGCACGTTGCACACTGATGCACACCGCATACTGCTGCACGCAGCACACTGCTGCACGCCACACACTGCTACACGCCTCACACTGCTGCATGCCTCACACTGCTGCACGCCTCACACTGCTGCACGCCACACACTGCTGCATGCCACACACTGCTGCATGCTTCACGCTGCTGCACGCCACACACTGCTGCATGCCACACACTGCTGCACACCACACACTACTACACACCACACACTGCTGCACGCCTCACACTGTTGCACGCCTCACACTGCTGCACGCCACACACTGCTGCATGCCGCACACTGCTGCACGCCTCACACTGCTACACGAAACACTGCTGCACGCCTCACACTGCTGCACGCCACACACTGCTGCACGCCACACACTGCTGCACGCCGCACACTGTTGCACACCGCTGCATGCCACACAGTGCTGCACGCCACACAATGCTGCACGCCTCACACTGCTGCACGGCTCACACTGCTGCACGGCTCACACTGCTGCACGCCGCACACTGCTGCATGCCGCACACTGCTGCACGCCTCACACTGCTACACGAAACACTGCTGCACACCTCACACTGCTGCACGCCACACACTGCTGCACGCCGCACACTGCTGCACGCCTCACACTGGTGCACGCCACACACTGCTGCACACTGCTGCACGCCTCACACTGCTACACGAAACACTGCTGCATGCCTCACACTGCTGCATGCCTCACACTGCTGCACGCCACACACTGCTGCACGCCACACACTGCTGCATGCCTCACACTGCTGCATGCCTCACACTGCTGCACGCCACACAATGCTGCACGCCTCACACTGCTGCACGCCGCACACTGCTGCACGTTGCACACTGATGCACACCGCATACTGCTGCACGCCGCACACTGCTGCACGCCGCACACTGCTACACGAAACACTGCTGCACGCCTCACACTGCTGCATGCCTCACACTGCTGCACGCCTCACACTGCTGCACGCCACACACTGCTGCATGCCACACACTGCTGCATGCTTCACGCTGCTGCACGCCTCACACTGTTGCATGCCACACACTGCTGCATGCTTCACGCTGCTGCACGCCACACACTGCTGCACGCCACACACTACTGCACGCCACACACTGCTGCACGCCTCACACTGCTGCACGCCTCACACTGCTGCATGCCGTACACTGCTGCATGCCGCACACTGCTGCACACCGCTGTACGCCTCACAGTGCTGCATGCCTCACACTGCTACATGAAACACTGCCGCACGCCACACACTGCTGCACGCCACACACTGCTGCATGCCACACACTGCTGCAAGCCTCACACTGCTGCACGCCTCACACTGCTGCACGCCTCACACTGCCTCACACTGCTGCATGCATCACACTGCTGCACGCCGCACACTGCTGCACGCCTCACACTGCTGCACGCCACACACTGCTGCACACTGCTGCACGCCCCACACTGCTACACGAAACACTGCTGCATGCCTCACACTGCTGCATGCCACACACTGCTGCACGCCACACACTGCTGCATGCCTCACACTGCTGCATGCCTCACACTGCTGCACGCCACACAATGCTGCACGCCTCACACTGCTGCACGCCGCACACTGCTGCACGTTGCACACTGATGCACACCGCATACTGCTGCACGCAGCACACTGCTGCACGCCACACACTGCTACACGAAACACTGCTGCACGCCTCACACTGCTGCATGCCTCACACTGCTGCACGCCTCACACTGCTGCACGCCACACACTGCTGCATGCCACACACTGCTGCATGCTTCACGCTGCTGCACGCCACACACTGCTGCATGCCACACACTGCTGCACGCCACACACTACTACACGCCACACACTGCTGCACGCCTCACACTGTTGCACGCCTCACACTGCTGCACGCCACACACTGCTGCATGCCGCACACTGCTGCACGCCTCACACTGCTACACGAAACACTGCTGCACGCCTCACACTGCTGCACGCCACACACTGCTGCACGCCACACACTGCTGCACGCCGCACACTGTTGCACACCGCTGCATGCCACACAGTGCTGCACGCCACACAATGCTGCACGCCTCACACTGCTGCACGGCTCACACTGCTGCATGCCGCACACTGCTACATGCCGCACACTGCTGCACGCCTCACACTGCTACACGAAACACTGCTGCACACCTCACACTGCTGCACGCCACACACTGCTGCACGCTGCACACTGCTGCACGCCTCACACTGCTGCACGCCACACACTGCTGCACACTGCTGCACGCCTCACACTGCTACACGAAACACTGCTGCATGCCTCACACTGCTGCATGCCTCACACTGCTGCACGCCACACACTGCTGCACGCCACACACTGCTGCATGCCTCACACTGCTGCATGCCTCACACTGCTGCACGCCACACAATGCTGCACGCCTCACACTGCTGCACGCCGCACACTGCTGCACGTTGCACACTGATGCACACCGCATACTGCTGCACGCCGCACACTGCTGCACGCCGCACACTGCTACACGAAACACTGCTGCACGCCTCACACTGCTGCATGCCTCACACTGCTGCACGCCTCACACTGCTGCACGCCACACACTGCTGCATGCCGCACACTGCTACACGAAACACTGCTGCACGCCTCACACTGCTGCATGCCTCACACTGCTGCACGCCTCACACTGCTGCACGCCACACACTGCTGCATGCCACACACTGCTGCATGCTTCACGCTGCTGCACGCCACACACTGCTGCACGCCACACACTGCTGCACGCCACACACTACTACACGCCACACACTGCTGCACGCCTCACACTGTTGCACGCCTCACACTGCTGCACGCCGCACGCTGCTGCATGCCGCACACTGCTGCACGCCTCACACTGCTACACGAAACACTGCTGCACGCCTCACACTGCGGCACGCCACACACTGCTGCACGCCACACACTGCTGCACGCCGCACACTGTTGCACACCGCTGCATGCCACACAGTGCTGCACGCCACACAATGCTGCACGCCTCACACTGCTGCACGCCTCACACTGCTGCACGCCGCACACTGCTGCATGCCGCACACTGCTGCACGCCTCACACTGCTACACGAAACACTGCTGCACACCTCACACTGCTGCACGCCACACATTGCTGCACGCCGCACACTGCTGCATGCCTCACACTGCTGCACGCCACACACTGCTGCACACTGCTGCACGCCTCACACTGCTACACGAAACACTGCTGCATGCCTCACACTGCTGCATGCCTCACACTGCTGCACGCCACACACTGCTGCACGCCACACACTGCTGCATGCCTCACACTGCTGCATGCCTCACACTGCTGCACGCCACACAATGCTGCACGCCTCACACTGCTGCACGCCGCACACTGCTGCACGTTGCACACTGATGCACACCGCATACTGCTGCACGCCGCACACTGCTGCACGCCGCACACTGCTACACGAAACACTGCTGCACGCCTCACACTGCTGCATGCCTCACACTGCTGCACGCCTCACACTGCTGCACGCCACACACTGCTGCATGCCACACACTGCTGCATGCTTCACGCTGCTGCACGCCACACACTGCTGCACACCACACACTGCTGCACGCCACACACTACTGCACGCCACACACTGCTGCACGCCTCACACTGTTGCACGCCTCACACTGCTGCACGCCGCACACTGCTGCATGCCGCACACTGCTGCACGCCTCACACTGCTACACGAAACACTGCTGCACGCCTCACACTGCTGCACGCCACACACTGCTGCACGCCACACACTGCTGCACGCCGCACACTGTTGCACACCGCTGCATGCCAAACAGTGCTGCATGCCTCACACTGCTACACGAAACACTGCCGCACGCCACACACTGCTGCGCGCCACACACTGCTGCACGCCGCACACTGCTGCACGCCTCACACTGCTACACAAAACACTGCTGCATGCCTCACACTGCTGCACGCCACACACTGTTGCATGCCACTGTTAGACGGACCGGGAGGGTCGGCCGAGGACAAGGGGAGAGGTCTCCGGGGAGAGCCGTCTCCAGCGATCGTATAGATGAATAACTTCCCCCCACAGATATACACCACACAAGGATAGGATTTAACGTTCTTTATAGGTGATTTCTTAAGGTACGATGAAATGGTACAAGGAGGTCTGGACTCAGGGGTCCCCTCGATTCTAGTCTCTTGGTTTGGGAAAAGGGGGTAGCGGGACAGTCTGGTTACCAATCTGGTAGCTGAGATGGTATGGTGGATAGCTCACAATCCTCGAGCTCGGTGTTCTAGCTTGGACGGGCCGCGGCAGCGCCAGCAGGTCCCGGTGAAGGTGGTCGTTACACGGTCCGCGGCAGCGCCAGCAGGTCCCGATGAAGGTGGTCGTTACACGGTCCGCGGCAGCGCCAGCAGGTCCCGATGAAGGTGGTTGTTACAACGGTCCGCGGCAGCGCCAGCAGGTCCCGACGAGGATGGATGATGCAGAAGGCCGCGGCAGCGCCAGCAGGCAGGACGATATTTCACAAGGCAGGGCTACGGCAGCGCCAGTAGTCCGTCAAGGCTGAGTTCTTCTCGGTGTCTCTCGACTCCAGGATACAACTGCCTTCCTGCTCTGGAGCTGCCCTAGTTATAGGTCTGGCGCCCTTTGATGTCCGGACCCTCGCACTTGGAAGTCGGGGGGTCCGGGATGAGGGAGTCCAGACACCCAGCAGGGGGTGGAGCCAGCGCCTGGGGGAGCTGGAGGGCGATCGGCACCTGGCGGGGGAGAGCCATCGACACTTCTTTCTCCCATTGACCTGCCAAGTGGTCCGTTCACCTCCTGGGTGGATGGTGGTGCCGGGATGTCGGGGCCGGCCAGGCCCAGGGTTAGGGTCGGGCTGATGCCACGCGGCCTCGTGGCGCAGTGTCCAAGATGGCGGCTGATCCGGCCGGGGGAGCCGGTAGTGGTTCGGCCCCATGATACATGGCTGTCCGGGGGCAGGAGTTCCGTTGGGAGACGGGGTGCGGGTTGCCCTTGTGGGTAACACCTGGGAGTCCGGGGCTTGGGCCCTGTCATGCGGGGAGGGAGCAAGCCCTTCATGTGGCCTGTCCAACATGCGTCCCCCCCAGCTGAAGGCGGGGAGAGTCACCCATCCTCTTGGGGACTCTCCTCGTCGAGGCGGAAAAAGCGTGACAGGCCATCTGCGTTGGCGTGGTCTTGGCCCGGTCGATGTTCCACAGTGAAGTCCATTCCCTGCAGGGAGATGGACCAGCGCAATAGTTTTGGGTTTTCCCCCCGCATCTGCATTAGCCACTGCAGGGGTCGATGATCGGTTTGTACCCGGAAGTGGGTACCGAAGAGATAGGGCCGGAGCTTTTTGAAGGCCCACACTACTGCGAAGGCCTCCCTCTCGATTGTGCTCCAGCGCTGTTTTCGGGCCAGGAGGCGTCTGCTGATGAAGGCCACTGGCTGGTCAAGACCCTCGGGGTTCAGCTGGGAAATCACCGCCCCGATGCCGTGGTCGGAGGCGTCCGTTTGTACAATGAATTCCCGACTGTAATCGGGGGCCTGGAGCACAGGGGCGGTGCACAGGACGGCTTTCAGCTTCTCGAAGACCGCTTGACAGTCGGGGGTCCAGTTAATCTTCTTCGGGTGGTTTTTGGACGTGAGACCCGTGAGGGGCCCCACAATGCTGCCATAGTCCCTCACGAACCGCCGGTAGTAGCCGGTGAGTCCCAAGAAGGCTCGGACCTCGGTCTGCGTGACTGGGGGTTGCCAGGACTGGATGGCAGCAATTTTGAGTTGCAGAGGGGCCACCAGACCGCTTCCCACCTGGTGTCCGAGGTAGGTCACGGACCCCTGACCAATTTGGCACTTGCCGGCCTTGATCGTGAGGCCGGCCCGCTGGAGGGCTTGCAGGACCTCTCGGAGGTGGTGGAGGTGGTCGGACCAGTGGCGGCTGTATACAGCGATGTCGTCCAGGTAGGCGGCGCTGAACTCTTCGAGCCCCGCCAAGACCTGGTTCACTAGACGCTGAAAAGTAGCTGGGGCATTCTTCATGCCGAAGGGCATGACCTTGAAGTGGTAGTGGCCATCGGGGGTAGAAAAGGCGGACCGTTCTTGGGCCCGGGGTGTGAGACCGATCTGCCAGTAGCCCGCTGTCAGGTCGAAGATGCTGAGGTAGCGGGCAGCCCCCAGGCGGTCGATCAATTCATCCGCTCGGGGGATAGGATGAGCGTCGGTCCTGGTGTCAGCGTTCAAGCCCCGATAGTCGACGCAGAATCGGAGTTCAGGAGTGGTGCCGGGGGCAGCGGCTTTGGGGACCAGCACGACCGGGCTGGCCCAGGGGCTGTCCGAGGGCTCGATGACCCCGAGCGTGAGCATCTTGGATACTTCCTCTTGGATGCAGGCCCGCACCCGATCTGGTACGCGGTAGGCCCGGTGTCGGATAGGGGGACTGTCCCCAGTGTCCACGTCGTGCAAGCACCAAGGGGTGATCCCTGGGGTGAGGGAAAACAGAGTAGCAAACTGCAGCAGGAGGTCCCGGCAGCCCTGGCGTTGCTCTGGGGTGAGGGCATCGGAGAGCCGGACCCCGTCCACGGAACCGTCTTTCTCCTGAGTCTTCAGGAGATCAGGGAGAGGCTCGGAGTCTTCTTCCGCCCCACTGTCTGTAGCCATCAGGAGGCTGAGTTCCGAGCGCACAAAGTGGGGTTTGAGTCTGTTGGTGTGGAGGACCCGGAGGGGGTTCCGGGGGGACTCCATATCGATGAGATAGGTGACGGGGCTCTTGCGTTCGACCACTTTGAAGGGCCCCGTCCACTTATCTTGCAAGGCACATGGTTCGGTGGGGGACATCACCCACACTTGTTGACCAGGTTCGAATTCGACGGAGGAGGCATTCTGATCGTACCATTTTTTCATGTCCTCCTGACTGGCCTCAAGATTCGCTTTTGCCATTTCCCTGAATCGCCGGGTCTGATTGCGTAGTGCCAGGAGGTACTTGAAGACGTCTGGAGGGGTCTTTAGGGGGGCCATCTCCCAACCTTCTTTGACTAGGCTGAGGGGCCCTCGCACAGGGTGCCCGTACAGGAGTTCGAAAGGGCTAAAGCCGAGGGACTTCTGGGGAACTTCTCGATAGGCGAAGAGGAGGCACGGAAGTAGTACATCCCACTGGCGACGGAGGGGCTCTTCCAATCCCCCAATCATTCCCTTGAGTGTGCGGTTGAATCGCTCAACTAGTCCGTTCCCTTGAGGATGATAGGGGGTCGTGAATCGGTAGGTGACCCCGCACTGTTGCCAGAGGGACTTCATATATTTCGAGATAAAGTTTGTGCCTCGGTCGCTGACGACTTCTCGGGGGAAGCCCACCCGGGAGAAGATCCCCATTAGGGCCCGGCCGACCACCGGAGCTGTTACAGTTCGCAGGGGCACAGCCTCGGGGTAGCGGGTGGCGTGGTCCACCAGTACCAGGATGAACCGATGTCCTTGTGCTGTGCGGGGGTCCAGGGGCCCCACAATGTCTATTCCTACCCTCTCGAACGGGGTGGTGACCACTGGGAAGGGTTGCAGAGGTGCTTTGAGCTTGCGGCCGCTCTTCCCGCTGGCCTGGCACGTGTGGCAGGACCGGCAGTGGTTGAGGACGTCATTTCGCATCCTCCGCCAGAAAAAGTGGGTCACCAGGCGACAGTAGGTTTTGTCCTGGCCCAGGTGTCCAGCCAGGGGGACATCGTGGGCCAAATTTAGCAGGAAGTCTCTGAAACGGAGGGGCACCACCAGCACTCGACTGGCCCCTAACTCCGCGATTCTTTGTTCACTGTATAACAGGTCGTTATCCCAATAGACCCAATGGGCTCCGGTGGAGTCCCCTGCGCTCTGGGCGATGGCTTGCTGGCGGAGTCCCTCGAGGGAGGGACAGGTCTTCTGCTCCTGGCGGACCTGTTCCTGGGTGGGCCCCCCTTCTTGACGCCACTGAGCCAGGCCGGGAAGGTCCTGGGGCTGGGCGACCCCTTCGGGGGTTGGCTCTGGGGGGTCGGTATAGTCGGTGTCCTCTACTGGAGCGATCGGGGGAGGAGGTGCTGGCCATTCTGGTTCTTCTGGTCGGGGAATGGCACGGGCGGCCATGGACCGGGTGGTTACGCACGCCCAGTCCGGGAGGCCCAGCATCCCCAGGTGCTCTCTTCTTTCGACAGCGGCCCACGGGGAACTCTCAAGGTCATTCCCCAGGAGACAGTCCACGGGGGCATCATCCCGGACCGTCACCTTCAACATGCCGGAGATCCCTCCCCATTCGAAGGGGACGCAGACCATCCGACATAGACTCTCGGAATTGTCGGCTGAGCGGACGGGGCAGAGAATGTTCGGCAGGATCTGCTCTGGTTTTACCAGGTGACAGCGGACGGCCGTCACACTGGCCCCTGTGTCACGTAGGGCTTCGGCCCGGCGCCCATTAATGTTCACCCACTGGCTATATTTTCTGGTGTTGGTGGGTAGGGGAGCCCGCGGGACCATGTCTTTTCCCCCTAGGCACGCTAGAACCATGGCGGCCGGTTCCCACTCTTGTTGTGCCTGCTCATATTCTTCTTGTTCCTCGGAGATTTGTTCTCCCCCCAGGGCGGCGGCAGCTACCTGGCGGGGTTTTGGCGTTTGGTTCTGCGGGCAGTTCGGGTCATTGGCGTAGTGGCCGACTCGCTGGCATCGGTGACACGTGACGTTGGCTCGGAACCCCGGGCGCATCGGGGGGTTGCCCCGGCCGGCCGGGGGCGGGGTGCTGGCCGTGGGAGTGGCCGGGACGGTGTCTCTCTCTCGCCCCTGGCCTCCTCCTCCTCCTCGGGGACGGTGCTGACCTTGGTTGTTCCGGTTCTGCTCGTGTGGCCCTCTCCGGCCCACTCGGGTGCTTTCCCACCGGTCAGCTTCGGCGGCGAGTTGCCGTGTGTTAGACGGACCTGGAGGGTCGGCCGAGGACAAGGGGAGAGGTCTCCGGGGAGAGCCGTCTCCAGCGATCGTACAGACAAATAACTTCCCCCCCACAGACAGATACCACACAAGGAGATGCGTTAGCGTTCTTTATAAGCACTTCTTAAGGTACGATGAAAAGGTACAAGGAGGTCTGGACTCAGGGGTCCCCTCGATTCAAGTCTCTCAAGATGGGGAAAGGGGGTAGCGGGATAGTCTGGTTACCAGTCTGGTAGTTGAGGTGGTATAGGGGGTAGCTCACAATCCTCGAGCTTGGTGGTCTAGCTGGTACGGGCCGCGGCAGCGCCAGCAGGTCCCAGTGAAAGATGGTCGATACACGGTCCACGGCAGCGCCAGCAGGTCCCAGTGAAGATGGTCGATGTACGGTCCGCGGCAGCGCCAGCAGGTCCCGGTGAAGGTGGTCGTTACAACGGGCCGCGGCAGCGCCAGCAGGTCCCGACGAGGATGGATGTTGCAGAAGGCCGCGGCAGCGCCAGCAGGCAGGTCGATAGTTCACAAGATAGGGCTACGGCAGCGCCAGAAGTCCGTCAAGGCTGAGTTCTCTCGGTGTCTCTCGACTCCAGGATACAACTGCCTTCCTGCTCCGGAGCTGCTCCAGTTATAGGGCAGGTGCCCTTTGATGTCCGGACCCTCGCACTTGGAGGTCGGAGGGTCCGGGATGAAGGTGTCCAGACACCCAGCGGGGGGTGGAGCCGGTGCCTGGGGGAGCTGGAGGCGATCGTCACCTGGCGGGGGAGAGTCCTTGGCGCTTCGTTCTCCCATTGACCTGCCAAGTGGTCCGCTCACCTCCTGGGTGGATGGTGGTGCCGGGATGTCGGGGCCGGCCAGGCCCAGGGTTAGGGTCGGGGGGAGGCCACGCGGCCTCGTGGCGCAGGGCCCAAGATGGCGGCTTGACCCGGCCGAGGGAGCCGGTGGTGGCTTGGGCCCGTGATACATGGAGGTCCGAGGGCAGGAGTTCCGTCGGGAGACGGGGTGCGGGTGATTCTCGTGGGTCGCGCCTGGGGGGCCGGGGCTTGGGCCCTGTCATGCGGGGAGGGAGCAAGCCCTTCGTGTGGCCTGTCCAACATGCGTCCCCCCCAGCTGAAGGCGGGGAGAGTCACCCATCTCCTTGGGGACTCTCCTCGTCGAGGCGGAAGAAGCGGGACAGGCCATCTGCGTTGGCGTGGTCTTGGCCCGGTCGGTGCTCCACGGTGAAGTCCATTCCCTGCAGGGAGATGGACCAGCGCAATAGTTTTGGGTTTTCCCCCCGCATCTGCATCAGCCACTGCAGGGGTCTATGGTCGGTTTGTACCCGGAAGTGGGTACCGAAGAGATAGGGCCGGAGCTTTTTGAGGGCCCACACCACTGCGAAGGCCTCCCTCTCGATGGTGCTCCAGCACTGTTCTCGGGCCAGGAGACGTCGGCTGATGAAGGCCACCGGCTGGTCATGACCCTCGGGGTTCACTTGGGAAAGAACCGCTCCGATGCCGTGGTCGGAGGCGTCTGTCTGTACTACGAATTCCCGACTGTAATCGGGGGCCTGGAGCACAGGGGCGGTGCACAGGGCGGCCTTCAGCTTTTCGAAGGCCGCTTGACAATCGGGGGCCAGTTAATCCGCTTCGGTTGGTTCTTGGACGTGAGACCCGTGAGGGGCCCCACAATGCTGCCGTAGTCCCTCACGAACCGCCGGTAGTAGCCGGTGAGCCCCAAGAAGGCTCGGACTTCGGTCTGGGTGACGGGGGGCTGCCAGGACTGGATGGCAGCAATCTTAAGTTGCAGTGGGGCCACCAGCCCGCTCCCCACCTGGTGCCCCAGGTAGGTCACGGACCCTTGACCAATTTGGCATTTGCCGGCCTTAATCGTGAGGCCGGCCCGCTGGAGGGCCTGTAGGACCTCCTGGAGGTGGAGGAGGTGGTCGGACCAGTGGCGGCTGTATACAGCGATATCGTCCAGGTAGGCAGCGCTGAACTCTTCGAGCCCCGCCAAGACCTGGTTCACAAGACTTTGAAATGTAGCGGGGGCGTTCTTCATGCCAAAGGGCATGACCTTGAAGTGGTAGTGGCCATCGGGGGTAGAGAAGGCGGATCGTTCTTGAGCCCGGGGTGTGAGACCGATCTGCCAGTAGCCCGCTGTTAGGTCGAAGATACTGAGGTAGCGGGCGGCCCCCAGCCGGTCAATCAATTCATCCGCTCTGGGGATAGGATGAGCGTCGGTTCGGGTGACAGCGTTCAAGCCCCGGTAGTCGACGCAGAATCTCAGTTCAGGTGTGGTGCCGGGGGCAGCGGCTTTGGGGACCAATACAACCGGGCTGGCCCAGGGACTGTCCGAGGGCTCGATGACCCCGATCGTGAGCATTTTGGCCACTTCCTCTTGTATGCAGGCCCGTACCCGATCTGGTACGCGGTAGGCCCGGTGTCGGATAGGGGGACTGTCCCCGGTGTCCACGCCGTGCAAGCACCAAGGGGTGACCCCGGGAGTGAGGGAGAACAGTGAAGCGAACCGCAGCAGGAGGTCCCGGCAGCCCTGGCGTTGCTCTGGGGTGAGGGCATCGGAGAGCCGGACCCCGTCCACGGAACCGTCGTTCTCCTGAGTCTTCAGGAGATCCGGGAGGGGTTCGGAGTCCTCCTCTGCTCCACTGTCCGTAGCCATCAGGAGGCTGAGTTCTGAGCGCACAAAGTGTGGTTTGAGTCTGTTGGTGTGGAGGACCCGAAGGGGGTTCCGGGGGGTCCCCATGTCGATGAGGTAAGTGACGGGGCTTTTGCGCTCGACCACCTTGAAGGGCCCCGTCCACTTATCTTGCAAGGCACATGGTTCGGTGGGGGACATCACCCACACTTGTTGTCCAGGTTCGAACTCGACGGAGGAGGCATTGTGATCATACCATCTCTTCATGTCTTCCTGGCTGGCCTCGAGGTTCGCCTTGGCCATCTCCCTGAAGCGCCGGGTCTGATTACGTAGGGCCAGGAGGTACTTGAAGACGTCTGGAGGGGTCTTTAGGGGGGCCATCTCCCAACCTTCTTTGACTAGGCTGAGGGGCCCTCGCACAGGGTGCCCGTACAGGAGTTCGAAAGGGCTAAAACCGAGGGACTTCTGGGGAACTTCTCGGTAGGCGAAGAGGAGGCACGGGAGTAGTACATCCCACTGGCGCCGGAGGGGCTCTTCCAATCCCCCAATCATCCCCTTGAGAGTGCGGTTGAATCGCTCCACTAGTCCGTTCCCTTGGGGGTGATAGGGGGTCGTGAATCGGTAGGTGACCCCGCACTGTTGCCAGAGGGACTTCATGTATTTGGAGATGAAGTTCGTGCCTCGGTCGCTGACGACTTCTCGGGGGAAGCCCACCCGGGAGAAGATCCCCATTAGGGCCCGGCCAACCACCGGAGCTGTTACAGTTCGTAGAGGCACCGCCTCGGGGTGGCGGGTGGCGTGATCCACCAGTACCAGGATGAACCTATGTCCTTGTGCCGTGCGGGGGTCCAGGGGCCCCACAATGTCTATTCCTACCCTCTCGAACGGGGTGGTGACCACCGGGAAGGGTTGTAGAGGGGCCTTCAGCTTACGGCCACTCTTCCCGCTGGCCTGGCACGTGGGGCAGGACCGGCAGTGGTTCAGGACGTCGTTCCGCATCTTCGGCCAGAAAAAGTGGGTCACTAGGCGACTGTAAGTTTTGTCTTGGCCCAGGTGTCCAGCCAGGGGGACATCGTGGGCCAGGTTGAGCAGGAAGTCTCTGAAGCGGAGAGGTACCACCAGTACTCGACCGGCCCCTAGCTCTGCGATTCTCTGTTCGCTGTACAGCAGGTCGTTCTCCCAGTAGACCCAGTGAGTTCCGGTGGAGTCCCCTGCGCTCTGGGCGCTGGCTTGTTGGCGGAGTCCCGAGAGGGAGGGGCAGGTCTTTTGCTCCTGGCGGAACTGTTCTTGGGTGGGCCCCCCTTCTTGACGCCACTGAGCCAGGCCGGGGACGTCCTGGAGTTGCGCGTCCCCTTCGGTCGTTGGCTCCGGGGGTTGGCCTCATCGTTGTCTTCTACTGGGGCGACCGGGGGCGGAGGTGCTGGCCATTCCGGTTCTTCTGGTCGGGGAACGGCACGGGCGGCCATGGACCGGGTGGTTATGCAGGCCCAGTCCGGGAGGCCCAGCATCCCCAGGTGCTCTCTTCTCTCGACGGTGGCCCACGGGGAACTCTCGAGGTCATTCCCCAGGAGGCAGTCCACGGGGGCATCGTCCCGGACCGTCACCTTCAACAGGCCGGAGACCCCTCCCCATTCGAATGGGACGCAGGCCATTTGACACATACTTTCAGAGTTGTCTGCCGAGCGGACGGGGCAGAGAATGTTCGGCAGGATCTGCTCGGGCTTCACCAGGTGACAGCGGACGGCCGTCACACTGGCGCCTGTGTCACGCAAGGCCTCGGCTCGCTGTCCATTAATGGTCACCCACTGACCGTATTTCCTGGTGTTAGCGGGTAGGGGAGCCCGCGGGACCATGTCTCTTCCCCCTAAGCACGCCAGGACCATGGCGGCCGGTTCCCACTCCTGCTGGGCCGGCTCATACTCTTCCTGTTCCTCCGATAATCGCTCTTCCCCCAGGGCGGCGGCCGCTACCTGGCGGGGCTTGGGTGTTTGGTTTAGCGGGCAGCTCGGGTCATTGGCGTAGTGGCCTAGTCGCTGGCACCGGTGGCACGTGACGTTGGCTCGGAACCCGGGCCGCAACGGGGGGTTGCCCTGGCCGGCCGGAGGCGGGGTGCTGGCCATGGGTGTTGCTGGCAAGGCGTCTCTCCCTCGACCCTGGCCCCCTCCTCCTCCCCGAGGACGGTGCTGGCCTTGGCTGCTTCTGTTCTGGTCGTGTGGCCCTTTCCGGCCCACTCGGGTGCTTTCCCATCGGTCAGCTTCGGCGGCGAGCTGCCAGGGGTCAGTCAGCTTACTGTCGAGGAGGTGCTGCCTGAGCTCGACGAAACAGTTGTTTGACAGGTGCTCCCATACCATAAGGTTGAAGAGTTGTTCGTAGGTGGTGACCTGACTCCCCTTGATCCAACCCTCGAAGGCACGGCTGAAATAGTTCACGTATTCTACCCAAGTTGTACCTGGGATCCGGGTGCAATCTCTGAACCTCTGGCGGTACATCTCGGGTGTGAGGCCGTAGCGGGTGAGGAGGGCAGCCTTCATGTGGTCGTAGGACGACATTTGGTGATCTGGGAGCTGCAGTAGGGCATCGCGACCCTCGTTGATAAACCTCCCCCAAAGTCCGGCTCCCCAATCACTCCGGTCGATCCGGTGGGAGGTCATGGCGATCTCATAGGCTTTAAACCATTGCTGTATGTCGTCTTCTCGGACATACTCGCGGACAACATCCTTGGGGATATGGACTTTTTTCTCAATTGGCCCCGGGGTGTGTGGTCGCTCAGGCAACCCCAGTTCCTTATTCTGTTTTCGCAGTTCTATCTCCGCTAGTCGGCGCTCGTGCTCGAGCGTTATTTTTTTCTCCTCCAGCTCTCTCTGTCTCTGCTTCTCTTCTCGTTCATCTCGGAGCCGCATGTGCTCGAGGTTGAGTTTCTGTTCAGCTAACTTGAGTTCCCCATCCATCTTGAGTCGTGCCATCTCCAACTCGTGTAATCTGATTCTGTCTCTTTCTCGGATCTCCTCCTGTGAGAGGCCCGTTCCCCGCTCCTCGGGAGCCGTGGCGTTCCCCTCTGGTGTGATGCTGTTTTGGTCTGGTGTGACGCTGCTTTGGTCGGAGGGTCCTGCGACCCCAGTTTCTGTCCATGACTCAAGGGCGCGCTTTAGATCATCCTTGGTACTTAGGCCGGTGGTAGCAATGCCAAGTTCTATGCAAAATTGTCTTAGTTCGCGGTGGTTGTATTCTTCTAATTTCTCCATTTGGAATTTCTCGGTGGGGCTGCTATCTTTGGTCGACATCGTGTTTTTGTCGTGGGGTGAGCTACTCTCTGTACGATTACGCGTTGATTCGGATCGCGCCGCTGGCCACCAATGTTAGAAAAGGTAGACGGACCGGGAGGGTCGGCCGGGGTCAGGAGGGGAGGTCTCCGGGGAGAACCGTCTCCAGCGATCGTACAGACAAGTAACTTCCCCCCCACAGACAGATACCACACACGGATAAGGTTCAGTGTTCTTTATAAGCACTTCTTAAGGTACGGTTGAATGGTACAAGGAGGTCTGGACTCAGGGGTCCCCTCGATTTGAGTCTCGCAAGGTAGGAAAGGGGGTAGCGGGACAGTCTGTTTACCAGTCAGGTAGTTCGGATGAGATGATGAGCTCACAATCCTCGAGCTTGGTGGTTAGGTGGTACGGGCCGCGGCAGCGCCAGCAGGTCCCGGTGATGATGGTCGTTACAACGGGCCGCGGCAGCGCCAGCAGGTCCCAGGAAGACGGTCGATGTACGGTCCGCGGCAGCGCCAGCAGGTCCCGGGGAAGATGGTGGTTACAACGGGCCGCGGCAGCGCCAGCAGGTCCCAGGAAGATGGTCGATGTACGGTCCGCGGCAGCGCCAGCAGGTCCCGGTGAAGATGGTGGTTACAACGGGCCGCGGCAGCGCCAGCAGGTCCCAGGAAGATGGTCGATGTACGGTCCGCGGCAGCGCCAGCAGGTCCCGGTGAAGATGGTTGGTACAACGGGCCGCGGCAGCGCCAGCAGGTCCCAGGAAGATGGTCGATGAACGGTCCGCGGCAGCGCCAGCAGGTCCCGGTGAGGATGGAGATTGCAGAAGGCCGCGGCAGCGCCAGCAGGCAGAACGATGGGTCACAAGAGCGGGCTACGGCAGCACCAGTAGACCGTCAAGGCTGAGTTCACTCGGGGTCTCTCGACTCCAGGATACAACTGCCTTCCTGCTCCGGAGCTGCCCCAGTTATAGGGCTGGTGCCCTTTGATGTCCGGACCCTCGCACTTGGAGGTCGGAGGGTCCGGGATGAAGGTGTCCAGACACCCAGCAGGGGGTGGAGCCAGTGCCTGGGGGAGCTGGGGGCGATCGGCACCTGGCGGGGGAGAGCCTTTGACACCTCGTTCTCCCATTGACCTGCCAAGTGGTCCGCTCACCTCCTGGGTGGATGGTGGTGCCGGGATGTCGGGGCCGGCCAGGCCCGGGGTTGGGGTCGGGGTGAGGCCACGCGGCCGCGTGGTGCAGGGCCCAAGATGGAGGCTTGACCCGGCCGGGGAAGCCGGTGGGGCTGGACCCCGTGATGAGTAGTGGTCCGAGGGCAGAAGATCCGTCGGGAGACGGGGTACAGGTGCTTGTCGCGGGGGTATGCCTGGTGGGCCGGAGCTCGGGCCCTGTCGTGCGGGGAGGGAGCAAGCCCTCTGTGTGGCCTGTCCAACACAGGGGTCCCCTCGATTCTAGTCTCTTGGTTTGGGAAAAGGGGGTAGCGGGACAGTCTGGTTACCAATCTGGTAGCTGAGATAGTATGGTGGATAGCTCACAATCCTCGAGCTCGGTGTTCTAGCTTGGATGGGCCGCGGCAGCGCCAGCAGGTCCCGGTGAAGGTGGTCGTTACACGGTCCACGGCAGCGCCAGCAGGTCCCGATGAAGGTGGTCGTTACACGGTCCGCGGCAGCGCCAGCAGGTCCCGATGAAGGTGGTCGTTACAACGGTCCGCGGCAGAGCCAGTAGGTCCCGACGAGGATGGATGATGCAGAAGGCCGCTGCAGCGCCAGCAGGCAGGACGATATTTCACAAGGCAGGGCTACGGCAGCGCCAGTAGTCCATCAAGGCTGAGTTCTTCTCGGTGTCTCTCGACTCCAGGATACAACTGCCTTCCTGCTCTGGAGCTGCCCTAGTTATAGGTCTGGCGCCCTTTGATGTCCGGACCCTCGCACTTGGAGGTCGGGGGGTCCGGGATGAGGGAGTCCAGACACCCAGCAGGGGGTGGAGCCAGCGCCTGGGGGAGCTGGAGGGCGATCGGCACCTGGCGGGGGAGAGCCATCAACACTTCTTTCTCCCATTGACCTGCCAAGTGGTCCGTTCACCTCCGGGGTGGATGGTGGTGCCGGGATGTCGGGGCCGGCCAGGCCCAGGGTTAGGGTCGGGCTGAGGCCACGCGGCCTCGTGGCGCAGTGTCCAAGATGGCGGCTGATCCGGCCGGGGGAGCCGGTAGTGGTTCGACCCCATGATACATGGCTGTCCGGGGGCAGGAGTTCCGTTGGGAGACGGGGTGCGGGTTGCCCTTGTGGGTAACACCTGGGAGTCCGGGGCTTGGGCCCTGTCATGCGGGGAGGGAGCAAGCCCTTCATGTGGCCTGTCCAACAGCCACACACTGCTGAATGCCGCACACTGCTGCATGCCGCTGCACACCACACAGTGCTGCATGCCTCACACTGCTACACAAAACACTGCTGCACGCCACACACTGCTGCACACCGCACAATGCTGCACACTGCTGCACGCCTCACACTGCTGCACACCACACACTGCTGCACGCCACACACTGCTGCAAGCCTCACACTGCTGCATGCCTCACACTGCTGCATGCCTCACACTGCCTCACACCGCTGCACGCATCACACTGCTGCACACCGCACACTGCCGCACGCCTCACACTGCTGCACGCCACACACTGCTGCACGCCGCACACTGCTGCACGCCTCACACTGCTACACGAAACACTGCTGCATGCCTCACACTGCTGCACGCCTCACACTGCTGCACGCCACACACTGCTGCACGCCACACACTGCTGCATGCCTCACACTGCTGCATGCCTCACACTGCTGCACGCCGCACAATGCTCACACTGCTGCATGCCTCACACTGCTGCACGCCGCACAATGCTGCATGCCTCACACTGCTGCAAGCCGCACACTGCTGCACGTCGCACACTGCTGCACGCCTCACACTGCTACACGAAACACTGCTGCACGCTTCACACTGCTGCACGCCACACACTGCTGCATGCCACACACTGCTGCACGCCGCACACTGCTGCATGCCGCACACTTCTGCACGTCTCACACTACTACACGAAACACTGCTGCACGCCTCACACTGCTGCATGCCTCACACTGCTGCACGCCACACACTGCTGCACGCCACACACTGCTGCACGCCTCACACTGCTGCACGCCTCACACTGCTGCATGCCTCACACTGCTGCACGCCTCACACTGCTGCACACCACACACTGCTGCATGCCACACACTGCTGCACACCTCACACTGCTGCACGCTGCACACTGCTGCATACCTCACACTGCTGCACGCCGCACACTGCTGCATGCCTCACACTGCTGCACGCCACACACTACTGCACGCCACACACTGCTGCATGCCTCACACTGCTGCACGCCTCACACTGCCTCACACTGCTGCACGCATCACACTGCTGCACGCCACACACTGCTGCACGCCTCACACTGCTGCATGCCACACACTGCTGCACGCCGCACACTGCTGCACACCTCACACTGCTACACGAAACACTGCTGCATGCCTCACACTGCTGCACGCCTCACACTGCTGCACGCCACACACTGCTGCACGCCACACACTGCTGCATGCCTCACACTGCTGCATGCCTCACACTGCTGCACGCCACACAATGCTGCATGCCTCACACTGCTGCACACCGCACACTGCTGCACGTCGCACACTGCTGCACGCCTCACACTGCTACATGAAACACTGCTGCACGCCTCACACTGCTGCATGCCACACACTGCTGCATGCCACACACTGCTGCACGCCGCACACTGCTGCACGCCTCACACTACTACACGAAACACTGCTGCACGCCTCACACTGCTGCACGCCTCACACTGCTGCACGCCACACACTGCTGCACGCCACACACTGCTGCACGCCTCACACTGCTGCACGCCTCACACTGCTGCACGCCTCACACTGCTGCACGCCTCACACTGCTGCACACCACACACTGCTGCACGCCACACACTGCTGCACACCTCACACTGCTGCACGCTGCACACTGCTGCATGCCTCACACTGCTGCACGCCGCACACTGCTGCACGCCTCACACTGCTGCACGAAACACTGCTGCACGCCTCACACTGCTGCACACCTCGCACTGCTGCACGCCACACACTGCTGCACGCCACACACTGCTGCACGTCTCACACTGCTGCACGCCTCACACTGCTGCATGCCTCACACTGCTGCACACCGCACACTGCTGCACGCCTCACACTGCTGCATGCCTCACACTGCTGCATGCCTCACACTGCTGCATGCCTCACACTGCTGCACGCCTCACACTGCTGAATGCCGCACACTGCTGCACGCCGCACACTGCTACACGAAACACTGCTGCACGCCACACACTGCTGCATGCAACACACTGCTGCACGCCGCACACTGCTGCACGCTACACACTGCTGCACACTGCTGCATTACTCACTGCTGCATGCTGCACGACACTGCTGCACGCAGCACACTGCTGCACACCGCACACTGCTGCACAGTGCTGCATGCCTCACACTGCTACACAAAACACTGCTGCACGCCACACTCTGCTGCATGCCGCACACTGCTGCACACCACACACTGCTGCATGCCTCACACTGCTGCATGCCTCACACTGCTGCACGCCTCACACTGCTGCACGCCGCACACTGCTGCACGCCGCACACTGCTGCACGCCTCACACTGCTACACGAAACACTGCTGCACGCCTCACACTGCTACACGCCACACACTGCTGCACGCCACACACTGCTGCACGCCGCACACTGTTGCATGCCGCTGCACGCCACACAGTGCTGCATGCCTCACACTGCTACACAAAACACTGCCGCACGCCACACACTTCTGCAAAACGCACACTGCTGCACACCACACACTGCTGCATACCTCACACTGCTGCATGCCTCACACTGCTGCACGCCACACACTGCTGCGCGCCACACACTGCTGCACGCCACACACTGCTGCACGCCGCTGCACGCCACAGAGTGCTGCATGCCTCACACTGCTATACGAAACGCTGCTGCACGCCTCACACTGCTGCATGCCGCACACTGCTGCACGCCTCACACTGCTACAAGAAACACTGCTGCACGCCTTACACTGCTGCACGCCTCACACTGCTGCACGCCACACACTGCTGCATGCCACACACTGCTGCACGCCTCACACTGCTGCACGTCTCACACTGCTGCACGCCTCACACTGCTACAAGAAACACTGCTGCACGCCTTACACTGCTGCACGCCTCACACTGCTGCACGCCACACACTGCTGCATGCCACACACTGCTGCATGCCTCACACTGCTGCACGCCTCACACTGCTGCATGCCACACACTGCTGCACGCCACACACTGCTGCATGCCTCACACTGCTGCATGCCTCACACTGCTGCACGCCGCACAATGCTGCACGCCTCACACTGCTACATGAAACACTGCTGCACGCCTCACACTGCTGCACGCCACACACTGCTGCATGCCACACACTGCTGCAGCCGCACACTGCTGCACGCCGCACACTGCTGCACGCCTCACACTACTACACAAAACACACTGCTGCATGCCTCACACTGCTGCATGCCTCACACTGCTGCATGCCGCACAATGCTGCATGCCTCACACTGCTGCACGCCGCACACTGCTGCATGTCGCACACTGCTGCACGCCTCACACTGCTACACGAAACACTGCTGCATGCCTCACACTGCTGCATGCCTCACACTGCTGCATGCCACACACTGCTGCATGCCACACACTGCTGCATGCCGCACACTGCTGCACGCCGCACACTGCTGCACGCCTCACACTACTACACGAAACACTGCTGCACGCCTCACACTGCTGCACGCCTCACACTGCTGCACGCCACACACTGCTGCACGCCACACACTGCTGCACGCCTCACACTGCTGCACGCCTCACACTGCTGCATGCCTCACACTGCTGCACACCACACACTGCTGCACGCCACACACTGCTGCACACCTCACACTGCTGCACGCTGCACACTGCTGCATGCCTCACACTGCTGCACGCCGCACACTGCTGCACGCCTCACACTGCTGCACGAAACACTGCTGCACGCCTCACACTGCTGCACACCTCGCACTGCTGCACGCCACACACTGCTGCACGCCACACACTGCTGCACGTCTCACACTGCTGCACGCCTCACACTGCTGCATGCCTCACACTGCTGCACACCGCACACTGCTGCACGCCTCACACTGCTGCACGCTGCACACTGCTGCACGCCTCACACTGCTACACAAAACACTGCTGCACACCTCACACTGCTGCAAGCCACACACTGCTGCACGCCACACACTGCTGCATGCCTCACACTGCTGCATGCCTCACACTGCTGCATGCCTCACACTGCTGCACGCCTCACACTGCTGAATGCCGCACACTGCTGCACGCCGCACACTGCTACACGAAACACTGCTGCACGCCACACACTGCTGCATGCAACACACTGCTGCACGCCGCACACTGCTGCACGCTACACACTGCTGCACACTGCTGCATTATTCACTGCTGCATGCTGCACGACACTGCTGCACGCAGCACACTGCTGCACACCGCACACTGCTGCACAGTGCTGCATGCCTCACACTGCTACACAAAACACTGCTGCACGCCACACTCTGCTGCATGCCGCACACTGCTGCACACCACACACTGCTGCATGCCTCACACTGCTGCATGCCTCACACTGCTGCACGCCTCACACTGCTGCACGCCGCACACTGCTGCACGCCGCACACTGCTGCAAGCCTCACACTGCTACACGAAACACTGCTGCACGCCTCACACTGCTACACGCCACACACTGCTGCACGCCACACACTGCTGCACGCCGCACACTGTTGCATGCCGCTGCACGCCACACAGTGCTGCATGCCTCACACTGCTACACAAAACACTGCCGCACGCCACACACTTCTGCAAAACGCACACTGCTGCACACCACACACTGCTGCATACCTCACACTGCTGCATGCCTCACACTGCTGCACGCCACACACTGCTGCGCGCCACACACTGCTGCACGCCACACACTGCTGCACGCCGCTGCACGCCACAGAGTGCTGCATGCCTCACACTGCTATACGAAACGCTGCTGCACGCCTCACACTGCTGCATGCCGCACACTGCTGCACGCCTCACACTGCTACAAGAAACACTGCTGCACGCCTTACACTGCTGCACGCCTCACACTGCTGCACGCCACACACTGCTGCATGCCACACACTGCTGCACGCCTCACACTGCTGCACGTCTCACACTGCTGCACGCCTCACACTGCTACAAGAAACACTGCTGCACGCCTTACACTGCTGCACGCCTCACACTGCTGCACGCCACACACTGCTGCATGCCACACACTGCTGCATGCCTCACACTGCTGCACGCCTCACACTGCTGCACGCCACACACTGCTGCACGCCACACACTGCTGCATGCCTCACACTGCTGCATGCCTCACACTGCTGCACGCCGCACAATGCTGCACGCCTCACACTGCTACATGAAACACTGCTGCACGCCTCACACTGCTGCACGCCACACACTGCTGCGTGCCACACACTGCTGCAGCCGCACACTGCTGCACGCCGCACACTGCTGCACGCCTCACACTACTACACAAAACACACTGCTGCATGCCTCACACTGCTGCATGCCTCACACTGCTGCATGCCGCACAATGCTGCATGCCTCACACTGCTGCACGCCGCACACTGCTGCATGTCGCACACTGCTGCACGCCTCACACTGCTACACGAAACACTGCTGCATGCCTCACACTGCTGCATGCCTCACACTGCTGCATGCCACACACTGCTGCATGCCACACACTGCTGCATGCCGCACACTGCTGCACGCCGCACACTGCTGCACGCCTCACACTACTACACGAAACACTGCTGCACGCCTCACACTGCTGCACGCCACACACTGCTGCACACCACACACTGCTGCACGCCACACACTGCTGCACGCCTCACACTGCTGCACGCCTCACACTGCTGCATGCCTCACACTGCTGCACACCACACACTGCTGCACGCCACACACTGCTGCACACCTCACACTGCTGCACGCTGCACACTGCTGCATGCCTCACACTGCTGCACGCCGCACACTGCTGCACGCCTCACACTGCTGCACGAAACACTGCTGCACGCCTCACACTGCTGCACACCTCGCACTGCTGCACGCCACACACCGCTGCACGCCACACACTGCTGCACGTCTCACACTGCTGCACGCCTCACACTGCTGCATGCCTCACACTGCTGCACACCGCACACTGCTGCACGCCTCACACTGCTGCACGCCGCACACTGCTGCACGCCGCACACTGCCTCACACCTCACACTGCTACACGAAACACTGCTGCACGCCTCACACTGCTGCACGCCACATACTGCTGCACGCCACACACTGCTGCACGCCGCACACTCTGTTGCACACTGCTGCATGCCACACAGTGCTGCATGCCTCACACTGCTACATGAAACACTGCCGCACACCACACACTGCTGCACGCCACACACTGCTGAACACCACACACTGCTGCACGCCTCACACTGCTGCACGCCGCACACTGCTGCACGCCGCACACTGCTGCACGCCTCACACTGCTACACAAAACACTGCTGCACACCTCACACTGCTGCAAGCCACACACTGCTGCACGCCACACACTGCTGCATGCCTCACACTGCTGCATGCCTCACACTGCTGCAAGCCTCACACTGCTGAATGCCGCACACTGCTGCACGCCGCACACTGCTACACGAAACACTGCTGCATGCCACACACTGCTGCATGCAACACACTGCTGCACGCCGCACACTGCTGCACGCTACACACTGCTGCACACTGCTGCATTACTCACTGCTGCATGCTGCACGACACTGCTGCACGCAGCACACTGCTGCACACCGCACACTGCTGCACAGTGCTGCACAGTGCTGCATGCCTCACACTGCTACACAAAACACTGCTGCACGCCACACACTGCTCCATGCCGCACACTGCTGCACACCACACACTGCTGCATGCCTCACACGGCTGCATGCCTCACACTGCTGCACGCCTCACACTGCTGCACGCCGCACACTGCTGCACGCCTGTTGGACAGGCCACACAGAGGGCTTGCTCCCTCCCCGCACGACAGGGCCCGAGCTCCGGCCCACCAGGCATACCCCCGCGACAAGCACCTGTACCCCGTCTCCCGACGGATCTTCTGCCCTCGGACCACTACTCATCACGGGGTCCAGCCCCACCGGCTTCCCCGGCCGGGTCAAGCCTCCATCTTGGGCCCTGCACCACGCGGCCGCGTGGCCTCACCCCGACCCCAACCCCGGGCCTGGCCGGCCCCGACATCCCGGCACCACCATCCACCCAGGAGGTGAGCGGACCACTTGGCAGGTCAATGGGAGAACGAGGTTTCAAAGGCTCTCCCCCGCCAGGTGCCGATCGCCCCCAGCTCCCCCAGGCACTGGCTCCACCCCCTGCTGGGTGTCTGGACACCTTCATCCCGGACCCTCCGACCTCCAAGTGCGAGGGTCCGGACATCAAAGGGCACCAGCCCTATAACTGGGGCAGCTCCGGAGCAGGAAGGCAGTTGTATCCTGGAGTCGAGAGACACCGAGTGAACTCAGCCTGGACGGTCTACTGGCGCTGCCGTAGCCCGCTCTTGTGACCCATCGTTCTGCCTGCTGGCGCTGCCGCGGCCTTCTGCAATCTCCATCCTCACCGGGACCTGCTGGCGCTGCCGCGGACCGTACATCGACCATCTTCCTGGGACCTGCTGGCGCTGCCGCGGCCCGTTGTAACATCCATCCTCACCGGGACCTGCTGGCGCTGCCGCGGACCGTACATCGACCATCTTCCTGGGACCTGCTGGCGCTGCCGCGGCCCGTTGTAACAACCATCTTCACCGGGACCTGCTGGCGCTGCCGCGGACCGTACAACGACCATCTTCCTGGGACCTGCTGGCGCTGCCGCGGCCCGTTGTAACAACCATCTTCGCCGGGACCTGCTGGCGCTGCCGCGGCCCGTACCACCTAACCACCAAGCTCGAGGATTGTGAGCTCATCATCTCATCCGAACCACCTGACTGGTAAACAGACTGTCCCGCTACCCCCTTTTCCCGCCTTGCGAGACTCGAATCGAGGGGACCCCTGAGTCCAGATCTCCTTGTACCATTCAACCGTACCTTAAGAAGTGCTTATAAAGAACACTGAACCTTATCCGTGTGTGGTATCTGTCTGTGGGGGGGAAGTTACTTGTCTGTACGATCGCTGGAGACGGTTCTCCCCGGAGACCTCTCCTCCTGACCCCGGCCGACCCTCCCGGTCCGTCTACCTTTTCTAACATTGGTGGCCAGCGGCGCGATCCGAATCAACGCGTAATCGTACAGAGAGTAGCTCACCCCACGACAAAAACACGATGTCGACCAAAGATAGCAGCCCCACCGAGAAATTCCAAATGGAGAAATTAGAAGAATACAACCACCGCGAACTGAGACAATTTTGCATAGAACTTGGCATTGCTACCACCGGCCTAAGTACCAAGGATGATCTAAAGCGCGCCCTTGAGTCGTGGACAGAAACTGGGGTCGCAGGACCCTCCGACCAAAGCAGCGTCACACCAGACCAAAACAGCATCACACCAGAGGGGAACGCCACGGCTCCCGAGGAGCGGGGAACGGGCCTCTCACAGGAAGAGATCCGAGAACGAGACAGAATCAGATTACACGAGTTGGAGATGGCACGACTCAAGATGGATGGGGAACTCAAGTTAGCTGAACAGAAACTCAACCTCGAGCACATGCGGCTCCGAGATGAACGAGAAGAGAAGCAGAGGCAGAGAGAGCTGGAGGAGAAAAAAATAACGCTCGAGCACGAGCGCCGACTAGCGGAGATAGAACTGCGAAAACAGAATAAGGAACTGGGGGTGCCTGAGCGACCACACACCCCGGGGCCAATTGAGAAAAAAGTCCATATCCCCAAGGATGTTGTCCGCGAGTATGTCCGAGAAGACGACATACAGCAATGGTTTAAAGCCTATGAGATCGCCATGACCTCCCACCGGATCGACCGGGGTGATTGGGGAGCCGGACTTTGGGGGAGGTTTATCAACGAGGGTCGCGATGCCCTACTGCAGCTCCCAGATCACCAAATGTCGTCCTACGACCACATGAAGGCTGCCCTCCTCACCCGCTACGGCCTCACACCCGAGATGTACCGCCAGAGGTTCAGAGATTGCACCCGGATCCCAGGCACAACTTGGGTAGAATACGTGAACTATTTCAGCCGTGCCTTCGAGGGTTGGATCAAGGGGAGTCAGGTCACCACCTACGAACAACTCTTCAACCTTATGGTATGGGAGCACCTGTCAAACAACTGTTTCGTCGAGCTCAGGCAGCACCTCCTCGACAGTAAGCTGACTGACCCCCGGCAGCTCGCCGCCGAAGCTGACCGATGGGAAAGCACCCGAGTGGGCCGGAGGGGGCCACACGAACAGAACAGAAGCAGCCAAGGCCAGCACCGTCCTCGGGGAGGAGGAGGGGGCCAGGGTCGAGGGAGAGACGCCTTGCCAGCAACACCCGTGGCCAGCACCCCGCCTCCGGCCGGCCGGGGCAACCCCCCGTTGCGGCCCGGGTTCCGAGCCAACGTCACGTGCCACCGGTGCCAGCGACTAGGCCACTACGCCAATGACCCGAGCTGCCCGCTAAACCAAACACCCAAGCCCCGCCAGGTAGCGGCCGCCGCCCTGGGGGAAGAGCGATTATCGGAGGAACCCGAAGAGTATGAGCCGGCCCAGCAAGGGTGGGAACCGGCCGCCATGGTCCTGGCGTGCTTAGGGGGAAGAGACATGGTCCCGCGGGCTCCCCTACCCGCCAACACCAGGAAATACGGTCAGTGGGTGACCATTAATGGACAGAGGGCCGAGGCCCTGCGTGACACCGGTGCCAGTGTGACGGCCGTCCGCTGTCACCTGGTGAAGCCCGAGCAGATCCTGCCGAATATTCTCTGCCCCGTCCGCTCGGCGGATAACTCTGAGAGTATGTGTAAAATGGCCTGCGTCCCATTCGAATGGGGAGGGGTCTCCGGCCTGCTGAAAGTGACGGTCCGGGACGATGCCCCCGTGGACTGCCTCCTGGGGAATGATCTCGAGAGTTCCCCGTGGGCCACCGTCGAGAGAAGAGAGCACCTGGGGATGCTGGGCCTCCCGGACTGGGCCTGCATAACCACCCGGTCCATGGCCGCCCGTGCCGCCCCCCGATCAGAAGAACCCGAATGGCCAGCACCTCCGCCCCCGGTCGCCCCAGTAGAGGGCAACGGCGAGGCCGGCCTCCCGGACCCGACGACCGAAGAGGACGCGCAACCCCAGGACCTTCCGGATCTGGCTCAGTGGCGTCAAGAAGGGGGGCCCACCCAAGAACAGTTCCGCCAGGAACAAAAGACCTGTCCCTCCCTCGAGGGACTCCGCCAACAAGCCAGCGCCCAAAACGCAGGGGACGCCACCGGAACTCACTGGGTCCACTGGGATAACGACCTGCTCTACAGCGAGCAAAGAATCGCCGAGCTGGGGGCCGGTCGAGTTCTGGTGGTACCTCTCCGCTTCAGAGACTTTCTGCTCAACTTAGCCCACGATGTCCCCCTGGCTGGACACCTGGGCCAGGACAAAACGTACAGTCGCCTAGTGACCCACTTTTTCTGGCCAAAAATGAGGAATGACGTCCTGAACCACTGCCGATCTTGCCCCACATGCCAAGCCAGCGGGAAGAGTGGTCGGAAGCTGAAAGCCCCTCTGCAACCCTTCCCTGTGGTCACCACCCCATTCGAGAGGGTGGGGATAGACATTGTGGGGCCTCTGGACCCCCGCACGGCACAAGGACACAGGTTCATCTTAGTGCTAGTGGACCATGCCACCCGCTACCCCGAGGCGGTGCCCCTACGGACAGTGACAGCCCCGGTGGTTGGCCGGGCCCTAATGGGGATCTTCTCCCGGGTAGGCTTCCCCCGAGAAGTCGTCAGCGACCGAGGCACGAATTTCATATCCAAATACATGAAGTCCCTCTGGCAACAATGCGGGGTCACCTACAGATTCACGACCCCCTATCACCCCCAAGGGAACGGACTAGTGGAGCGTTTTAACCGCACTCTCAAGGGGATGATTGGGGGATTGGAAGAGCCCCTCCGTCGCCAGTGGGATGTACTACTCCCGTGCCTCCTCTTCGCCTACCGGGAGGTTCCCCAGAAGTCCCTCGGTTTTAGCCCTTTCGAACTCCTGTACGGGCACCCTGTGCGAGGGCCCCTCAGCCTAGTCAAGGAAGGTTGGGAGATGGCCCCCCTAACAACCCCTCCAGACGTCTTCAAATACATCCTGGCCCTACGAAATCAGACCCGGCGCTTCAGGGAGATGGCCAAGGCGAACCTCGAGGCCAGCCAGGAGGACATGAAGAGGTGGTATGATCACAATGCCTCCTCCGTTGAATTCGAGCCTGGTCAGCAGGTATGGGTGATGTCCCCCACCGAACCATGTGCCTTGCAAGATAAGTGGACGGGGCCCTTCAAGGTGGTCGAGCGCAAAAGCCCCGTCACTTACCTCATCGACATGGGAACCTCCCGGAACCCCCTTCGGGTCCTCCACACCAACCGACTCAAACCACACTTTGTGCGCTCAGAACTCAGCCTCCTGATGGCTACGGACAGTGGGGCAGAGGAAGACTCCGAACCCCTCCCGGATCTCCTGAAGACTCAGGAGAATGACGGCTCCGTGGACGGGGTCCGGCTCTCTGACGCCCTCACTTCGGAGCAACGCCAGGACTGCCGGAACCTCCTGCTGCAGTTCGCTGCCCTGTTCTCCCTCACCCCCGGGGTCACCCCTTGGTGTTTGCACGACGTAGACACCGGGGACAGTCCCCCTGTCCGACACCGGGCCTACCGCGTACCAGATCGGGTACGGGCCTGCATACAAGAGGAAGTGGCCAAGATGCTCACGATCGGGGTCATCGAGCCCTCGGACAGTCCCTGGGCCAGTCCGGTTGTATTGGTTCCCAAAGCCGCTGCCCCCGGCACCGCACCTGAACTGAGATTCTGCGTCGACTACCGGGGCTTGAACGCTGTCACCCGGACCGACGCTCATCCCATCCCCCGAGCAGACGAGCTGATCGACCGGCTGGGGGCCGCCCGCTACCTTAGTATCTTCGACCTAACAGCGGGCTACTGGCAGATCGGCCTCACACCCAGGGCTCAGGAACGGTCAGCCTTCTCTACCCCCGATGGCCACTATCAATTCAAGGTCATGCCCTTTGGCATGAAGAATGCCCCCGCCACGTTTCAACGCCTTGTGAACCAGGTCTTGGCGGGGCTCGAAGAGTTCAGCGCTGCCTACCTGGACGATATCGCTGTATACAGCCGCCACTGGTCCGACCACCTCCGACACCTCCAAGAGGTCCTACAAGCCCTCCAGCGGCCCGGCCTCACCATTAAGGCCGGCAAGTGCCAAATTGGCCAAGGGTCTGTGACCTACCTTGGGCACCAAGTGGGGAGCGGGCTGGTGGCCCCCCTACAACTTAAGATTGCGGCCATCCAGTCCTGGCAGCCCCCCGTCACCCAGACCGAGGTCCGAGCCTTCTTGGGGCTCACCGGCTACTACCGGCGGTTCGTGAAGGACTACGGCAGCATCGTGGGGCCCCTCACGGGTCTCACGTCCAAGAACCAACCGAAGCGGATTAGCTGGACTCCTGATTGTCAAGCGGCCTTCGAGAAGCTGAAGGCCGCCCTGTGCACCGCCCCTGTGCTCCAGGCCCCCGATTACAGTCGGGAATTTGTGGTGCAGACCGACGCCTCCGACCACGGCATCGGGGCCGTCCTCTCTCAGTTGAACCCCGAAGGTCATGACCAGCCGGTGGCCTTCATCAGTCGACGTCTCCTGGCCCGAGAACAACGTTGGAGCACCATCGAGAGGGAGGCATTTGCAGTAGTGTGGGCCCTCAAAAAGCTCCGACCCTATCTCTTCGGTACCCACTTCCGGGTACAAACCGACCATCGACCCCTGCAATGGCTGATGCAGATGCGGGGGGAGAACCCAAAACTCTTGCGCTGGTCCATTTCCCTGCAGGGAATGGACTTCACCGTGGAGCACCGACCAGGCCAAGACCACGCCAACGCGGATGGCCTGTCCCGCTTTTTCCGCCTCGACGAAGAGAGTCCCCAAGGAGATGGGTGACTCTCCCCGCCTTCAGCTGGGGGGGACGCATGTTGGACAGGCCACACAGAGGGCTTGCTCCCTCCCCGCACGACAGGGCCCGAGCTCCGGCCCACCAGGCATACCCCCGCGACAAGCACCTGTACCCCGTCTCCCGACGGATCTTCTGCCCTCGGACCACTACTCATCACGGGGTCCAGCCCCACCGGCTTCCCCGGCCGGGTCAAGCCTCCATCTTGGGCCCTGCACCACGCGGCCGCGTGGCCTCACCCCGACCCCAACCCCGGGCCTGGCCGGCCCCGACATCCCGGCACCACCATCCACCCAGGAGGTGAGCGGACCACTTGGCAGGTCAATGGGAGAACGAGGTGTCAAAGGCTCTCCCCCGCCAGGTGCCGATCGCCCCCAGCTCCCCCAGGCACTGGCTCCACCCCCTGCTGGGTGTCTGGACACCTTCATCCCGGACCCTCCGACCTCCAAGTGCGAGGGTCCGGACATCAAAGGGCACCAGCCCTATAACTGGGGCAGCTCCGGAGCAGGAAGGCAGTTGTATCCTGGAGTCGAGAGACACCGAGTGAACTCAGCCTGGACGGTCTACTGGCGCTGCCGTAGCCCGCTCTTGTGACCCATCGTTCTGCCTGCTGGCGCTGCCGCGGCCTTCTGCAATCTCCATCCTCACCGGGACCTGCTGGCGCTGCCGCGGACCGTACATCGACCATCTTCCTGGGACCTGCTGGCGCTGCCGCGGCCCGTTGTAACATCCATCCTCACCGGGACCTGCTGGCGCTGCCGCGGACCGTACATCGACCATCTTCCTGGGACCTGCTGGCGCTGCCGCGGCCCGTTGTAACAACCATCTTCACCGGGACCTGCTGGCGCTGCCGCGGACCGTACAACGACCATCTTCCTGGGACCTGCTGGCGCTGCCGCGGCCCGTTGTAACAACCATCTTCGCCGGGACCTGCTGGCGCTGCCGCGGCCCGTACCACCTAACCACCAAGCTCGAGGATTGTGAGCTCATCATCTCATCCGAACCACCTGACTGGTAAACAGACTGTCCCGCTACCCCCTTTTCCCACCTTGCGAGACTCGAATCGAGGGGACCCCTGAGTCCAGACCTCCTTGTACCATTCAACCGTACCTTAAGAAGTGCTTATAAAGAACACTGAACCTTATCCGTGTGTGGTATCTGTCTGTGGGGGGGAAGTTACTTGTCTGTACGATCGCTGGAGACGGTTCTCCCCGGAGACCTCTCCTCCTGACCCCGGCCGACCCTCCCGGTCCGTCTACCTTTTCTAACAACGCCGCACACTGCTGCACGCCTCACACTGCTACACGAAACACTGCTGCACGCCTCACACTGCTGCACGCCACACACTGCTGCACGCCACACACTGCTGCACGCCGCACACTGTTGCATGCCGCTGCACGCCACTCAGTGCTGCATGCCTCACACTGCTACACGAAACACTGCCGCACGCCACACACTGCTGCACGCCGCACACTGCTGCACACCACACACTGCTGCATGCCTCACACTGCTGCATGCCTCACACTGCTGCACGCCACACACTGCTGTGCGCCATACACTGCTGCACGCCACACACTGCTGCACGCCGCTGCACGCTACAGAGTGCTGCATGCCTCACACTGCTATACGAAACGCTGCTGCACGCCTCACACTGCTGCATGCCGCACACTGCTGCACGCCTCACACTGCTACAAGAAACACTGCTGCACGCCTTACACTGCTGCACGCCTCACACTGCTGCACGCCACACACTGCTGCATGCCACACACTGCTGCACGCCTCACACTGCTGCACGTCTCACACTGCTGCACGCCTCACACTGCTACAAGAAACACTGCTGCACGCCTTACACTGCTGCACGCCTCACACTGCTGCACGCCACACACTGCTGCATGCCACACACTGCTGCACGCCTCACACTGCTGCACGCCTCACACTGCTGCATGCCGCACACTGCTGCATGCTTCACACTGCTGCACACCGCTGTTGGACAGGCCACATGAAGGGCTTGCTCCCTCCCCGCATGACAAGGCCCAAGCCCCGGACTCCCAGGTGTTACCCACAAGGGCAACCCGCACCCCGTCTCCCAACGGAACTCCTGCCCCCGGACATCCATGTATCATGGGGCCGAACCACTACCGGCTCCCCCGGCCGGATCAGCCGCCATCTTGGACACTGCGCCACGAGGCCGCGTGGCCTCAGCTCGACCCTAACCCTGGGCCTGGCCCGGCCCCGACATCCCGGCACCACCCTCCACCCAGGAGGTGAACGGACCACTTGGCAGGTCAATGGGAGAAAGAAGTGTCGATGGCTCTCCCCCGCCAGGTGCCGATCGCCCTCCAGCTCCCCCAGGCGCTGGCTCCACCCCCTGCTGGGTGTCTGGACTCCCTCATCCCGGACCCCCCCGACCTCCAAGTGCGAGGGTCCGGACATCAAAGGGCGCCAGACCTATAACTAGGGCAGCTCCAGAGCAGGAAGGTAGTTGTATCCTGGAGTCGAGAGACACCGAGAAGAACTCAGCCTTGACGGACTACTGGCGCTGCCGTAGCTCTGCCTTGTGAATTATCGTCCTGCCTGCTGGCGCTGCCACGGCCTTCTGCATCATCCATCCTCATCGGGACCTGCTGGCGCTGCCGCGGACCGTTGTAACGACCATCCTCATCGGGACCTGCTGGCGCTGCCGCGGACCGTTGTAACGACCACCTTCATCGGGACCTGCTGGCGCTGCCGCGGACCGTGTAACGACCACCTTCATCGGGACCTGCTGGCGCTGCCGCGGACCATGTAACGACCACCTTCACCGGGACCTGCTGGCGCTGCCGCGGCCCGTCCAAGCTAGAACACCGAGCTCGAGGATTGTGAGCTATCCACCATACCATCTCAGCTACCAGATTGGTAACCAGACTGTCCCGCTACCCCCTTTTCCCAAGCCAAGAGACTAGAATCGAGGGGACCCCTGAGTCCAGACCTCCTTGTACCATTTCATCGTACCTTAAGAAATCACCTATAAAGAACGTTAAATCTTATCCTTGTGTGGTGTGTATCTGTGGGGGGGGAAGTTACTCATCTGTACGATCGCTGGAGACGGCTCTCCCCGGAGACCTCTCCCCTTGTCCTCGGCCGACCCCCCCGGTCCGTCTAACAACCGCACACTGCTGCACAGTGCTGCATGCCTGTTGGACAGGCCACACGAAGGGCTTGCTTCCTCCCCGCATGACAGGGCCCAAGCCCCGGCCCGCCAGGCGTGACCCACGGAAATCACCCGCACCCCGTCTCCCGACGGAACCCCTGCCCTCGGACCTCCATGTATCACGGGCCCCAGCCCCCACCGGCTCCCCCGGCCGGGTCAAGCCGCCATCTTGGGCCCTACGCCACGAGGCCGCGTGGCCTCCACCCGACCCTAACCCTGGGCCTGGCCGGCCCCAACATCCCGGCACCGCCATCCACCCAGGAGGTGAGCGGACCACTTGGCAGGTCAATGGGAGAACGAAGCGCCAAGGACTCTCCCCCCGCCAGGTGTCGATCGCCTCCAGCTCCCCCAAGCCCCGGCTCCACCCCCTGCTGGGTGTCTGGACACCTTCATCCCGGACCCTCCGACCTCCAAGTGCGAGGGTCCGGACATCAAAGGGCGCCTGCCCTATAACTGGAGCAGCTCTGGAGCAGGAAGGCAGTTGTATCCTGGAGTCGAGAGACACCGAGAGAACTCAGCCTTGACGGACTACTGGCGCTGCCGTAGCCCTATCTTGCGAACTATCGTCCTGCCTGCTGGCGCTGCCGCGGCCTTCTGCAACATCCATCCTCGTCGGGACCTGCTGGCGCTGCCGCGACCCGTTGTAACGACCATCTTCACCGGGACCTGCTGGCGCTGCCGCGGACCGTACATCGACCATCTTCACCAGGACCTGCTGGCGCTGCCGCGGACCGTGTATCGACCATCTCTACCGGGACCTGCTGGCGCTGCCGCGGCCCGTACCAGCTAAACCACCAAGCTCGAGGATTGTGAGCTAACCACCAGACCATCTCAACTACCAGACTGGTAACCGGACTGTCCCGCTACCCCCTTTTCCTACCTTGAGAGACTTGAATCGAGGGGACCCCTGAGTCCAGACCTCCCTGTACCATTCCATCGTACCTTAAGAAGTGCTTATAAAGAACGCTAAACCTTCTTCTTGTGTGGTATCTGTCTGTGGGGGGGGGAAGTTATTTGTCTGTACGATCGCTAGAGACGGCTCTCCCCGGAGACCTCTCCCCCTGTCCTCGGCCGACCCTCCCGGTCCGTCTAACATTGGTGGCCAGCGGCGCGATCCGAATCAACGCGTAATCGTACAGAGAGTAGCTCAACCCACGACAAAACCACGATGTCAGCCAAAGATAGCGGTTCCCTGAAAAGTTCCAAATGGATAAGTTGGAAGAATATAGCCACCGCGAACTTAAACAATTCTGTATGGAACTAGGCATTGCTACCACCGGCCTGAGTACCAAAGACGATTTGAAGCGCGCCCTTGAGTCGTGGGCAGAAACTGGGATCGCCGGATCCTCCGACCAAAACAGTGTCGCACCAGAGGGGAACGCCACGGCTCCCGAGGAGCGGGGAACGGGCCTCTCGCAGGAGGAGATCCAGGAAAGAGAAAGAACCAGATTACACGAGTTGGAAATGGCACGACTCAAGATGGACGGTGAACTAAAATTAGCCGAGCAGAAACTAAATCTAGAGCATATGCGGCTCCGAGAAGAACGAGAAGAAAAGCAGAGACAGAGAGAGCTTGAGGAAAAAAGAATAACACTCGATCACGAGCGCAAACTGGCGGAAATAGAACTTCGGAAACAGAATAAAGAACCGGGGGTGCCTGAGCGACCGCACACCCCGGGGCCAACCGAGAAAAAAGTCCACATCCCCAAGGATGTTGTCCGAGAGTATGTCCGAGAAGACGACATACAACAGTGGTTCAAAGCCTACGAGATCGCCATGACCTCCCACCGGATCGACCGGAGTGATTGGGGAGCCGGACTATGGGGGAGGTTCGTCAACGAAGGTCGCGATGCCCTGTTGCAGCTCCCAGATCACCAAATGACGTCCTACGACCACATGAAGGCTGCCCTCCTCACCCGCTACGGCCTCACACCCGAGATGTACCGCCAGAGGTTCAGAGATTGCACCCGGATCCCGGGTACAACTTGGGTGGAGTATGTTAACTATTTCAGCCGAGCCTTCGAGGGTTGGATCAAGGGGAGCCATGTAACGACCTACGAACAACTCTTTAACCTTATGGTATGGGAACACCTGTCGAACAACTGTTTCGTCGAGCTCAGGCAGCACCTCCTCGACAGTAAATTGACTGACCCCCGGCAGCTCGCCGCCGAAGCTGACCGATGGGAAAGCACCCGAGTGGGCCGGAGAGGGCCACACGAGCAAAACCGAAGCAACCAAGGCCAGCACCATCCTCGGGGAGGAGGAGGAGGCCAGGGGCGAGGGAGAGACCCCCTACCGGCAACACCCGTGGCCAGCACCCCGCCTCCGGCCGGCCGGGGCAACCCCCCGATGCGTCCTGGGTTCCGAGCAAACGTCACATGCCACCGATGCCAGCAAGTCGGCCACAACGCCAATGACCCGAGCTGCCCGCAGAACCAAACGCCCAAGCCCCGCCAGGTAGCTGCCGCCGCCCTGGGGGAAGAGCGACTATCAGAGGAACAGGAAGAGTATGAGCCGGCCCAGCAAGAGTGGGAACCGGCCGCCATGGTTCTGGCGTGCCTAGGGGGAAAAGACATGGTCCCGCGGGCTCCCCTACCCGCTAACACCAGGAAATACGGTCAGTGGGTGACCATTAATGGACATCGGGCCGAGGCCTTGCGTGACACAGGCGCCAGTGTGACGGCCGTCCGCTGTCACCTGGTGAAGCCCGAGCAGATCCTGCCGAACATTCTCTGCCCCGTCCGCTCAGCCGACAATTCTGAAAGTCTGTGCCAAATGGCCTGCGTCCCCTTCGGATGGGGAGGGGTCTCCGGCCTGTTGAAAGTGACGGTCCGGGATGATGCCCCCGTGGACTGCCTCCTGGGAAATGACCTTGAGAGTTCCCCGTGGGCCACCGTCGAGAGAAGAGAGCACCTGGGGATGCTGGGCCTCCCGGACTGGGCCTGCATAACCACCCGGTCCATGGCCGCCCGTGCCGTCCCCCGATCAGAAGAACCGGAATGGCCAGCACCTCCGCCCCCGGTCGCCCCAGTAGGGGACAACGACGAGGCCAACCCCACGGAACCGACGACCGAAGGGGACGCGCAACCCCCGGACCTTCCCGGCCTGGCTCAGTGGCGTCAAGAAGGGGGGCCCACCCAAGAACAGTTCCGCCAGGAACAAAAGACCTGCCCCTCCCTCGAAGGACTCCGCCAACAAGCCAGCACCCAGAGCGCAGGGGACTCCACCGGATCTCACAGGGTCTACTGGGATAACGACCTGCTATACAGCGAACAAAGAATCGCAGAGCTAGGGGCCGGTCGAGTGCTGGTGGTACCTCTCCACTTCAGAGACTTCCTGCTCAACCTGGCCCACGATGTCCCCCTGGCTGGACACCTGGGCCAGGACAAAACTTACAGTCGCCTGGTGACCCACTTTTTCTGGCCGAAGATGAGGAACGACGTCCTGAACCACTGCCGGTCCTGCCCCACGTGCCAAGCCAGCGGGAAGAGTGGCCGTAAGCTGAAAGCCCCTCTGCAACCCTTCCCAGTGGTCACCACCCCGTTCGAGAGGGTGGGAATAGACATTGTGGGGCCCCTGGACCCCCGCACGGCACAAGGACACAGGTTCATCCTGGTACTGGTGGACCACGCCACCCGCTACCCCGAGGCGGTGCCCCTACGAACTGTGACAGCCCCGGTGGTTGGCCGGGCCCTAATGGGGATCTTCTCCCGGGTGGGCTTCCCCCGAGAAGTCGTCAGCGACCGAGGCACGAACTTCATCTCCAAATACATGAAGTCCCTCTGGCAACAATGCGGGGTCACCTACAGATTCACGACCCCCTATCACCCCCAAGGGAACGGACTAGTGGAGCGATTCAACCACACTCTCAAGGGGATGATTGGGGGATTGGAAGAGCCCCTCCGTCGCCAGTGGGATGTACTACTCCCGTGCCTCCTCTTCGCCTACCGAGAAGTTCCCCAGAAGTCCCTCGGTTTTAGCCCTTTCGAACTCCTGTACGGGCACCCGGTGCGAGGGCCCCTCAGCCTAGTCAAAGAAGGTTGGGAGATGGCCCCCCTAAAGACCCCTCCAGACGTCTTCAGGTACCTCCTGGCCCTACGCAATCAGACCCGGCGCTTCAGGGAGATGGCCAAGGCGAACCTCGAGGCCAGCCAGGAAGACATGAAGAGATGGTATGATCACAATGCCTCCTCCGTCGAGTTCGAGCCTGGTCAACAAGTGTGGGTGATGTCCCCCACCGAACCCTGTGCCTTGCAAGATAAGTGGACGGGGCCCTTCAAAGTGGTCGAGCGCAAAAGCCCCGTCAATTACCTCATCGACATGGGGACCCCCCGGAACCCCCTTCGGGTCCTCCACACCAACAGACTCAAACCACACTTTGTGCGCTCAGAACTCAGCCTCCTGATGGCTACGGACAGTGGGGCAGAGGAGGACTCCGAACCCCTCCCGGATCTCCTGAAGACTCAGGAGAATGACGGTTCCGTGGACGGGGTCCGGCTCTCTGATGCCCTCACCCCGGAGCAACGCCAGGGCTGCCGGGACCTCCTGCTGCGGTTCGCTACCCTGTTCTCCCTCACCCCCGGGGTCACCCCTTGGTGTTTGCACGACGTGGACACCGGGGACAGCCCCCCTATCCGACACCGGGCCTACCGCGTACCAGAGCGGGTACGGGCCTGCATACAGGAGGAAGTGGCCAAAATGCTCACGATCGGGGTCATCGAGCCCTCGGACAGTCCCTGGGCCAGCCCGGTTGTATTAGTCCCCAAAGCCGCTGCCCCCGGCGCCACACCTGAACTGAGATTCTGCGTCGACTACCGGGGCTTGAAAGCTGTCACCCGGACCGACGCTCATCCTATCCCCCGAGCGGACGAATTGATCGACCGGCTGGGGGCCGCCCGCTACCTCAGTATCTTCGACCTAACAGCGGGCTACTGGCAGATCGGTCTCACACCCCGGGCTCAGGAACGGTCAGCCTTCTCTACTCCCGATGGCCACTACCAATTCAAGGTCATGCCCTTCGGCATGAAGAACGCCCCCGCCACGTTTCAACGTCTTGTGAACCAGGTCTTGGCGGGTCTCGAAGAGTTCAGCGCTGCCTACCTGGACGATATCGCTGTATACAGCCGCCACTGGTCCGACCACCTCCTCCACCTCCAAGAGGTCCTACAGGCCCTCCAGCGGGCCGGCCTCACGATTAAGGCCGGCAAATGCCAAATTGGTCAAGGGTCCGTGACCTACCTTGGGCACCAGGTGGGAAGCGGGCTGGTGGCCCCGCTGCAACTTAAGATTGCTGCCATCCAGGCCTGGCAGCCCCCCGTCACCCAGACCGAGGTCTGAGCCTTCTTGGGGCTCACCGGCTACTACCGGCGGTTCGTGAAGGACTACGGCAGCATCGTGGGGCCCCTCACGGGTCTCACGTCCAAAAACCAACCGAAGCGGATTAGCTGGACCCCCGATTGTCAAGCGGCCTTCGAGAAGCTGAAGGCCGCCCTGTGCACCGCCCCTGTGCTCCAGGCCCCCGATTACAGTCGGGAATTCGTGGTACAGACAGACGCCTCCGACCACGGCATCGGAGCGGTTCTTTCCCAATTGAACACTGAAGGTCATGACCAGCCGGTGGCCTTCATCAGCCGACGTCTCCTGGCCCGAGAACAGCGCTGGAGCACAATCGAGAGGGAGGCCTTCGCAGTGGTGTGGGCCCTCAAAAAGCTCCGGCCCTATCTCTTCGGTACCCACTTCCGGGTACAAACCGACCATCGACCCCTGCAGTGGCTGATGCAGATGCGGGGGGGAGAACCCAAAACTATTGCGCTGGTCCATCTCCCTGCAGGGAATGAACTTCACCGTGGAGCACCGACCGGGCCAAGACCACGCCAACGCAGACGGCCTGTCACGCTTTTTCCGCCTCGACGAGGAGAGTCCCCAAGAAGATGGGTGACTCTCCCCGCCTTCAGCTGGGGGGGACGCATGTTGGACAGGCCACACGAAGGGCTTGCTTCCTCCCCGCATGACAGGGCCCAAGCCCCGGCCCGCCAGGCGTGACCCACGGAAATCACCCGCACCCCGTCTCCCGACGGAACCCCTGCCCTCGGACCTCCATGTATCACGGGCCCCAGCCCCCACCGGCTCCCCCGGCCGGGTCAAGCCGCCATCTTGGGCACTGCGCCACGAGGCCGCGTGGCCTCCAGCCGACCCTAACCCTGGGCCTGGCCGGCCCCGACATCCCGGCACCACCATCCACCCAGGAGGTGAGCGGACCACTTGGCAGGTCAATGGGAGAACGAAGCGCCAAGGACTCTCCCCCCGCCAGGTGTCGATCGCCTCCAGCTCCCCCAAGCCCCGGCTCCACCCCCTGCTGGGTGTCTGGACACCTTCATCCCGGACCCTCCGACCTCCAAGTGCGAGGGTCCGGACATCAAAGGGCGCCTGCCCTATAACTGGAGCAGCTCTGGAGCAGGAAGGCAGTTGTATCCTGGAGTCGAGAGACACCGAGAGAACTCAGCCTTGACGGACTACTGGCGCTGCCGTAGCCCTATCTTGCGAACTATCGTCCTGCCTGCTGGCGCTGCCGCGGCCTTCTGCAACATCCATCCTCGTCGGGACCTGCTGGCGCTGCCGCGGCCCGTTGTAACGACCATCTTCACCGGGACCTGCTGGCGCTGCCGCGGACCGTACATCGACCATCTTCACCAGGACCTGCTGGCGCTGCCGCGGACCGTGTATCGACCATCTCTACCGGGACCTGCTGGCGCTGCCGCGGCCCGTACCAGCTAAACCACCAAGCTCGAGGATTGTGAGCTAACCACCAGACCATCTCAACTACCAGACTGGTAACCGGACTGTCCCGCTACCCCCTTTTCCTACCTTGAGAGACTTGAATCGAGGGGACCCCTGAGTCCAGACCTCCCTGTACCATTCCATCTTACCTTAAGAAGTGCTTATAAAGAACGCTAAACCTTCTTCTTGTGTGGTATCTGTCTGTGGGGGGGGGAAGTTATTTGTCTGTACGATCGCTAGAGACGGCTCTCCCCGGAGACCTCTCCCCCTGTCCTCGGCCGACCCTCCCGGTCCGTCTAACAATGCCTCACACTGCTACACGAAACACTACTGCACGCCACACACTGCTGCACGCCGCACACTGCTGCACGCCGCACACTGCTGCATGCCTCACACTGCTGCATGCCTCACACTGCTGCACGCCTCACACTGCTGCACGTCGCACTCTGCTGCACGCCACACACTGCTGCACGCCTCACACTGCTACACGAAACACTGCTGCACGCCTCACACTGCTGCACGCCACACACTGCTGCACACCACACACTGCTGCACGCCGCACACTGCTGCACGCCGCACACTGCTGCACGCCTCACACTGCTACACGAAACACTGCTGCATGCCTCACACTGCTGCACGCCTCACACTGCTGCACGCCATACAATGCTGCACGCCACACACTGATGCACGCCTCACACTGCTGCACACCTCACACTGCTGCACGCCACACACTGCTGCATGCCTCACACTGCTGTACGCCACACACTACTGCACGCCACACACTGCTGCACGCTACACACTGCTGCATGCCTCACACTGCTGCATGCCTCACACTGCTGCATGCCTCACACTGCTGCACGCCATACACTGCTGCACGCCACACACTGCTGCGCGCCTCACACTGCTGCACACCTCACACTGCTGCACGCCTCACACTGCTGCACGCATCACACTGCTGTACGCCACACACTACTGCACGCCACACACTGCTGCATGCTACACACTGCTGCATGCCTCACACTGCTGCACGCCGCACACTGCTGCATGCCTCACACTGCTGCACACCGCATACTGCTGCACGCCGCACACTGCTGCACGCCTCAAACTGCTACACGAAACACTGCTGCACACCTCACACTGCTGCATGCCTCACACTGCTGCACGCCACACACTGCTGCACACCACACACTGCTGCATGCCTCACACTGCTGCAAGCCGCACACTGCTGCATGCCGCACACTGCTACAAGAAACACTGCTGCACGCCACACACTGCTGCATGCAACACACTGCTGCACGCCGCACACTGCTGCACGCCACACACTGCACACACTGCTGCATTACTCACTGCTGCATGCTGCACGACACTGCTGCACGCAGCACACTGCTGCACACCGCACACTGCTGCACAGTGCTGCATGCCTCACACTGCTACACGAAACACTACTGCACGCCACACACTGCTGCACGCCGCACACTGCTGCACGCCGCACACTGCTGCATGCCTCACACTGCTGCATGCCTCACACTGCTGCATGCCTCACACTGCTGCACGCCTCACACTGCTGCACGCCGCACACTGCTGCACGCCGCACACTGACGCACACCTCACACTGCTACACGAAACACTGCTGCACGCCTCACACTGCTGCACGCCACACACTGCTGCACGCCACACACTGCTGCACGCCGCACACTGTTGCACACCGCTGCATGCCACACAGTGCTGCATGCCTCACACTGCTACATGAAACACTGCCGCACACCACACACTGCTGCACGCCACACACTGCTGAACACCACACACTGCTGCACGCCTCACACTGCTGCATGCCGCACACTGCTGCACGCCGCACACTGCTGCACGCCTCACACTGCTACACAAAAACACTGCTGCATGCCTCACACTTCTGCACGCCACACACTGCTGCATGCCACAGAGTGCTGCATGCCTCACACTGCTACACGAAACGCTGCTGCACGCCACACACTGCTGCACACTGCACACTGCTGCACACTGCTGAACACCTCACACTGCTGCATGCCACACACTGCTGCACGCCTCACACTGCCTCACACTGCTGCATGCCTCACACTGCTGCACGCCGCACACTGCTGCACGCCTCACACTGCTACACGAAACACTGCTGCACGCCTTACACTGCTGCACGCCTCACACTGCTGCATGCCACACACTGCTGCATGCCACACACTGCTGCACGCCTCACACTGCTGCATGCCTCACACTGCTGCATGCCGAACATTGCTGCACGCTTCACCCTGCTGCACGCCGCACACTGCTGCACGCCGCACACTGCTGCATGCCTCACACTGCTACACGAAACACTGCTGCACGCCTCACACTGCTGTACGCCTCACACTGCTGCACGCCACACACTGCTGCACACCACACACTGCTGCACGCCGCACACTGCTGCACGCCGCACACTGCTGCACGCCTCACACTGCTACACGAAACACTGCTGCACGCCTCACACTGCTGCACGCCACACACTGCTGCATGCCACACACTGCTGCATGCCTCACACTGCTGCACGTCTCACACTGTTGCACGCCTCACACTGCTACAAGAAACACTGCTGCACGCCTTACACTGCTGCACGCCTCACACTGCTGCACGCCACACACTGCTGCATGCCACACACTGCTGCACGCCTCACACTGCTGCACGCCTCACACTGCTGCATGCCGCACACTGCTGCATGCTTCACACTGCTGCACACCGCTGTTGGACAGGCCACATGAAGGGCTTGCTCCCTCCCCGCATGACAAGGCCCAAGCCCCGGACTCCCAGGTGTTACCCACAAGGGCAACCCGCACCCCGTCTCCCAACGGAACTCCTGCCCCCGGACATCCATGTATCATGGGGCCGAACCACTACCGGCTCCCCCGGCCGGATCAGCCGCCATCTTGGACACTGCGCCACGAGGCTGCGTGGCCTCAGCTCGACCCTAACCCTGGGCCTGGCCCCGACATCCCGGCACCACCCTCCACCCAGGAGGTGAACGGACCACTTGGCAGGTCAATGGGAGAAAGAAGTGTCGATGGCTCTCCCCCGCCAGGTGCCGATCGCCCTCCAGCTCCCCCAGGCGCTGGCTCCACCCCCTGCTGGGTGTCTGGACTCCCTCATCCCGGACCCCCCCGACCTCCAAGTGCGAGGGTCCGGACATCAAAGGGCGCCAGACCTATAACTAGGGCAGCTCCAGAGCAGGAAGGCAGTTGTATCCTGGAGTCGAGACACACCGAGAAGAACTCAGCCTTGACGGACTACTGGCGCTGCCGTAGCTCTGCCTTGTGAATTATCGTCCTGCCTGCTGGCGCTGCCACGGCCTTCTGCATCATCCATCCTCATCAGGACCTGCTGGCGCTGCCGCGGACCGTTGTAACGACCATCCTCATCGGGACCTGCTGGCGCTGCCGCGGACCGTTGTAACGACCACCTTCATCGGGACCTGCTGGCGCTGCCGCGGACCGTGTAACGACCACCTTCATCGGGACCTGCTGGCGCTGCCGCGGACCATGTAACGACCACCTTCACCGGGACCTGCTGGCGCTGCCGCGGCCCGTCCAAGCTAGAACACCGAGCTCGAGGATTGTGAGCTATCCACCATGCCATCTCAGCTACCAGATTGGTAACCAGACTGTCCCGCTACCCCCTTTTCCCAAGCCAAGAGACTAGAATCGAGGGGACCCCTGAGTCCAGACCTCCTTGTACCATTTCATCGTACCTTAAGAAATCACCTATAAAGAACGTTAAATCTTATCCTTGTGTGGTGTGTATCTGTGGGGGGGAAGTTACTCATCTGTACGATCACTGGAGACGGCTCTCCCCGGAGACCTCTCCCCTTGTCCTCGGCCGACCCCCCTGGTCCGTCTAACAACCGCACACTGCTGCACAGTGCTGCATGCCTCACACTGCTACACGAAACACTACTGCACGCCACACACTGCTGCACGCCGCACACTGCTGCACGCCGCACACTGCTGCATGCCTCACACTGCTGCATGCCTCACACTGCTGCACGCCTCACACTGCTGCACGCCGCACACTGCTGCACGCCGCACACTGCTGCACGCCTCACACTGCTACACGAAACACTGCTGCATGCCTCACACTGCTGCACGCCACACACTGCTGCACATCACACACTGCTGCACGCCGCACACTGCTGCACGCCGCACACTGCTGCACGCCTCACACTGCTGCACGCCTCACACTGCTGCACGCCTCACACTGCTGCATGCCATACACTGCTGCACGCCACACACTGCTGCACGCCTCACACTGCTGCACACCTCACACTGCTGCACGCCACACACTGCTGCACGCCTCACACTGCTGTACGCCACACACTACTGCACGCCACACACTGCTGCACGCTACACACTGCTGCATGCCTCACACTGCTGCAAGCCTCACACTGCTGCACGCCTCACACTGCTGCACGCCATACACTGCTGCACGCCACACACTGCTGCACGCCTCACACTGCTACACACCTCACACTGCTGCACGCCTCACACTGCTGCACGCATCACACTGCTGTACGCCACACACTACTGCACGCCACACACTGCTGCATGCTACACACTGCTGCATGCCTCACACTGCTGCACGCCGCACACTGCTGCACGCCTCACACTGCTGCACACCGCACACTGCTGCACGCCGCACACTGCTGCACGCCTCAAACTGCTACACGAAACACTGCTGCACACCTCACACTGCTGCATGCCTCACACTGCTGCACGCCACACACTGCTGCACACCACACACTGCTGCATGCCTCACACTGCTGCACGCCGCACACTGCTGCACGCCGCACACTGCTACAAGAAACACTGCTGCACGCCACACACTGCTGCATGCAACACACTGCTGCACGCCGCACACTGCTGCACGCCACACACTGCACACACTGCTGCATTACTCACTGCTGCATGCTGCACGACACTGCTGCAGGCAGCACACTGCTGCACACCGCACACTGCTGCACAGTGCTGCATGCCTCACACTGCTACACGAAACACTACTGCACGCCACACACTGCTGCACGCCGCACACTGCTGCACGCCGCACACTGCTGCATGCCTTACACTGCTGCATGCCTCACACTGCTGCATGCCTCACACTGCTGCACGCCTCACACTGCTGCACGCCGCACACTGCTGCACGCCGCACACTGCCGCACACCTCACACTGCTACACGAAACACTGCTGCACGCCTCACACTGCTGCACGCCACACACTGCTGCACGCCACACACTGCTGCACGCCGCACACTGTTGCACACCGCTGCATGCCACACAGTGCTGCATGCCTCACACTGCTACATGAAACACTGCCGCACACCACACACTGCTGCATGCCACACACTGCTGAACACCACACACTGCTGCACGCCTCACACTGCTGCACGCCGCACACTGCTGCACGCCGCACACTGCTGCACGCCTCACACTGCTACACGAAACACTGCTGCATGCCTCACACTTCTGCACGCCACACACTGCTGCATGCCACAGAGTGCTGCATGCCTCACACTGCTACACGAAACGCTGCTGCACGCCACACACTGCTGCACGCTGCACACTGCTGCACACTGCTGAACACCTCACACTGCTGCATGCCACACTGTTGGACAGGCCACACGAAGGGCTTGCTCCCTCCCCGCATGACAGGGCCTGTTGGACAGGCCACACAGAGGGCTTGCTCCCTCCCCGCACGACAGGGCCCGAGCTCCGGCCCACCAGGCATACCCCCGCGACAAGCACCTGTACCCCGTCTCCCGACGGATCTTCTGCCCTCGGACCACTACTCATCACGGGGTCCCGCCCCACCGGCTTCCCCGGCCGGGTCAAGCCTCCATCTTGGGCCCTGCACCATGCGGCCGCGTGGCCTCACCCCGACCCCAACCCCGGGCCTGGCCGGCCCCGACATCCCGGCACCACCATCCACCCAGGAGGTGAGCGGACCACTTGGCAGGTCAATGGGAGAACGAGGTGTCAAAGGCTCTCCCCCGCCAGGTGCCGATCGCCCCCAGCTCCCCCAGGCACTGGCTCCACCCCCTGCTGGGTGTCTGGACACCTTCATCCCGGACCCTCCGACCTCCAAGTGCGAGGGTCCGGACATCAAAGGGCACCAGCCCTATAACTGGGGCAGCTCCGGAGCAGGAAGGCAGTTGTATCCTGGAGTCGAGAGACACCGAGTGAACTCAGCCTGGACGGTCTACTGGCGCTGCCGTAGCCCGCTCTTGTGACCCATCGTTCTGCCTGCTGGCGCTGCCGCGGCCTTCTGCAATCTCCATCCTCACCGGGACCTGCTGGCGCTGCCGCGGACCGTACATCGACCATCTTCCTGGGACCTGCTGGCGCTGCCGCGGCCCGTTGTAACAACCATCTTCACCGGGACCTGCTGGCGCTGCCGCGGACCGTACATCGACCATCTTCCTGGGACCTGCTGGCGCTGCCGCGGCCCGTTGTAACAACCATCTTCACCGGGACCTGCTGGCGCTGCCGCGGACCGTACATCGACCGTCTTCCTGGGACCTGCTGGCGCTGCCGCGGCCCGTTGTACGACCATCATCACCGGGACCTGCTGGCGCTGCCGCGGCCCGTACCACCTAACCACCAAGCTCGAGGATTGTGAGCTCATCATCTCATCCGAACCACCTGACTGGTAAACAGACTGTCCCGCTACCCCCTTTCCCACCTTGCGAGACTCGAATCGAGGGGACCCCTGAGTCCAGACCTCCTTGTACCATTCAACCGTACCTTAAGAAGTGCTTATAAAGAACACTGAACCTTATCCGTGTGTGGTATCTGTCTGTGGGGGGGAAGTTACTTGTCTGTACGATCGCTGGAGACGGTTCTCCCCGGAGACCTCTCCTCCTGACCCCGGCCGACCCTCCCGGTCCGTCTACCTTTTCTAACAGGGCCCAAGCCCCGGCCCGCCAGGCGTGACCCACGAGAATCACCCGCACCCCGTCTCCCGACGGAACTCCTGCCCTGTGACCTCCATGTATCACGGGCCCAAGCCACCACCGGCTCCCTCGGCCGGGTCAAGCCGCCATCTTGGGCCCTGCGCCACGAGGCCGCGTGGCCTCCACCCGACCCTAACCCTGGGCCTGGCCGGCCCCGACATCCCGGCACCACCATCCACCCAGGAGGTGAGCGGACCACTTGGCAGGTCAATGGGAGAACGAAGCGCCAAGGACTCTCCCCCGCCAGGTGCCGATCGCCTCCAGCTCCCCCAGGCACCGGCTCCACCCCCCGCTGGGTGTCTGGACACCTTCATCCCGGACCCTCCGACCTCCAAGTGCGAGGGTCCGGACATCAAAGGGCGCCTGCCCTATAACTGGAGCAGCTCCGGAGCAGGAAGGCAGTTGTAACCTGGAGTCGAGAGACACCGAGAGAACTCAGCCTTGACGGACTACTGGCGCTGCCGTAGCCCTTTCTTGTGAACTATCGTCCTGCCTGCTGGCGCTGCCGCTGCCTTCTGCAACATCCATCCTCGTCGGGACCTGCTGGCGCTGCCGCGGCCCGTTGTAACGACCATCTTCACCGGGACCTGCTGGCGCTGCCGCGGACCGTACATCGACCATCTTCACTGGGACCTGCTGGCGCTGCCGCGGACCGTGTATCGACCATCTTCACCGGGACCTGCTGGCGCTGCCGCGGCCCGTACCAGCTAGACCACCTAGCTCGAGGATTGTGAGCTACCCACCATACCATCTCAACTACCAGACTGGTAACCAGACTGTCCCGCTACCCCCTCTTCCCATCTTGAGAGATTTGAATCGAGGGGACCCCTGAGTCCAGACCTCCTTGTACCTTTTCATCGTACCTTAAGAAGTGCTTATAAAGAACGCTAACTCATCTCCTTGTGTGGTATCTGTCTGTGGGGGGGGAAGTTATTTGTCTGTACGATCGCTGGAGACGGCTCTCCCCGGAGACCTCTCCCCTTGTCCTCGGCCGACCCTCCCGGTCCGTCTAACATTGGTGGCCAGCGGCGGGATCCGAATCAACGCATAATCGTACAGAGAGTAGCTCACCCCACGACAAAACCACGATGTCAGCCAAAGATAGCGGTTCCACTGAAAAGTTCCAAATGGATAAGTTGGAAGAATATAGCCACCGCGAACTTAAACAATTCTGCATGGAACTAGGCATTGCTACCACCGGCCTGAGTACCAAAGATGATTTAAAGCGCGCCCTTGAGTCGTGGGCAGAAACTGGGATCGCCGGATCCTCCGACCAAAACAGTGTCGCACCAGAGGGGAACGCCACGGCTCCCGAGGAGCGGGGAACGGGCCTCTCGCAGGAGGAGATCCAGGAAAGAGAAAGGACCAGATTACACGAGTTGGAAATGGCACGACTCAAGATGGACGGTGAACTAAAGTTAGCCGAGCAGAAACTAAATCTAGAGCATTTGCGGCTCCGAGAGGAACGAGAAGAAAAACAGAGACAGAGAGAGCTTGAGGAAAAAAGAATAACACTCGAACACGAGCGCAAACTGGCAGAAATAGAACTTCGGAAACAGAATAAAGAACCGGGGGTGCCTGAGCGACCGCACACCCCAGGGGCAACCGAGAAAAAAGTCCACATCCCCAAGGATGTTGTCCGAGAGTATGTCCGAGAAGACGACATACAGCAGTGGTTCAAAGCCTACGAGATCGCCATGACCTCCCACCGGATCGACCGGAGTGATTGGGGTGCCGGACTATGGGGGAGGTTCGTCAACGAAGGTCGCGATGCCCTGTTGCAGCTCCCAGATCACCAAATGTCGTCCTACGACCACATGAAGGCTGCCCTCCTCACCCGCTACTGCCTCACACCCGAGATGTACCGCCAGAGGTTCAGAGATTGCACCCGGATCCCGGGTACAACTTGGGTGGAGTACGTAAACTATTTCAGCCGAGCCTTCGAGGGTTGGATCAAGGGGAGCCATGTAACGACCTACGAACAACTCTTTAACCTTATGGTATGGGAACACCTGTCGAACAACTGTTTCGTCGAGCTCAGGCAGCACCTCCTCGACAGTAAATTGACTGACCCCCGGCAGCTCGCCGCTGAAGCTGACCGATGGGAAAGCACCCGAGTGGGCCGGAGAGGACCACACGAGCAGAACAGAAGCAACCAAGGCCAGCACCGTCCTCGGGGAGGAGGGGGAGGCCAGGGGCGAGGGAGAGACACCCTCCCGGCAACACCCGTGGCCAGCACCCCGCCCCCGGCCGGCCGGGGAAACCCCCCGATGCGTCCAGGGTTCCGAGCCAATGTCACGTGCCACCGATGCCAGCGAGTTGGCCATTACGCCAAGGACCCGAGCTGCCCGCAGAACCAAACGCCCAAGCCCCGCCAGGTAGCTGCCGCCGCCCTGGGGGAAGAACGACTATCAGAGGAACAGGAAGAGTATGAGCCGGCCCAGCAAGAGTGGGAACCGGCCGCCATGGTTCTAGCGTGCCTAGGGGGAAAAGACATAGTCCCGCGGGCTCCCCTACCCGCCAACACCAGGAAATACGGTCAGTGGGTGACCATTAATGGGCATCGGGCCGAGGCCTTACGTGACACAGGCGCCAGTGTGACGGCCGTCCGCTGTCACCTGGTGAAACCCGAGCAGATCCTGCCGAACATTCTCTGCCCCGTCCGCTCAGCCGACAATTCCGAAAGTCTGTGTCAAATGGCCTGCGTCCCCTTCGAATGGGGAGGGGTCTCCGGCCTGTTGAAAGTGACGGTCCGGGATGATGCCCCCGTGGACTGCCTCCTGGGGAATGACCTTGAGAGTTCCCCGTGGGCCACCGTCGAGAGAAGAGAGCACCTGGGGATGCTGGGCCTCCCGGACTGGGCCTGCGTAACCACCCGGTCCATGGCCGCCCGTGCCGTCCCCCGACCAGAAGAACCGGAATGGCCAGCACCTCCGCCCCCGGTCGCCCCAGTAGAAGACAACGACGAGGCCGACCCCCCGGAACCAACGACCGAAGGGGACGCGCAACCCCAGGACTTCCCCGGCCTGGCTCAGTGGCGTCAAGAAGGGGGGCCCACCCAAGAACAGTTCCGCCAGGAGCAAAAGACCTGCCCCTCCCTCGAGGAACTCCGCCAACAAGCCAGCGCCCAGAGCGCAGGGGACTCCACCGGAACTCACTGGGTCTACTGGGAGAACGACCTGCTATACAGCGAACAAAGAATCGCAGAGCTAGGGGCCGGTCGAGTACTGGTGGTACCTCTCCGCTTCAGAGACTTCCTGCTCAACCTGGCCCACGATGTCCCCCTGGCTGGACACCTGGGCCAAGACAAAACTTACAGTCGCCTAGTGACCCACTTTTTCTGGCCGAAGATGCGGAACGACGTCCTGAACCACTGCCGGTCCTGCCCCACGTGCCAGGCCAGCGGGAAGAGTGGCCGTAAGCTGAAAGCCCCTCTACAACCCTTCCCAGTGGTCACCACCCCGTTCGAGAGGGTAGGAATAGACATTGTGGGGCCCCTGGACCCCCGCACGGCACAAGGACATAGGTTCATCCTAGTACTGGTGGATCACGCCACCCGCTACCCCGAGGCGGTGCCTCTACGAACTGTAACAGCTCCGGTGGTTGGCCGGGCCCTAATGGGGATCTTCTCCCGGGTGGGCTTCCCCCGAGAAGTCGTCAGCGACCGAGGCACGAACTTCATCTCAAAATACATGAAGTCCCTCTGGCGACAGTGCGGGGTCACCTACCGATTCACAACCCCCTATCACCCCCAAGGGAACGGACTAGTGGAGCGATTCAACCGCACTCTCAAGGGGATGATTGGGGGATTGGAAGAGCCCCTCCGTCGCCAGTGGGATGTACTACTCCCATGCCTCCTCTTCGCCTACCGAGAAGTTCCCCAGAAGTCCCTCGGTTTTAGCCCTTTCGAACTCCTGTACGGGCACCCTGTGCGAGGGCCCCTCAGCCTAGTCAAAGAAGGTTGGGAGATGGCCCCCCTAAAGACCCCTCCAGACGTCTTCAAGTACCTCCTGGCCCTACGCAATCAGACCCGGCGCTTCAGGGAGATGGCCAAGGCGAACCTCGAGGCCAGCCAGGAAGACATGAAGAGATGGTATGATCACAATGCCTCCTCCGTCGAGTTCGAACCTGGTCAACAAGTGTGGGTGATGTCCCCCACCGAACCATGTGCCTTGCAAGATAAGTGGACGGGGCCCTTCAAGGTGGTCGAGCGCAAAAGCCCCGTCACTTACCTCATCGACATGGGGACCCCCCGGAACCCCCTTCGGGTCCTCCACACCAACAGACTCAAACCACACTTTGTGCGCTCAGAACTCAGCCTCCTGATGGCTACAGACAGTGGGGCAGAGGAGGACTCCGAACCCCTCCCGGATCTCCTGAAGACTCAGGAGAACGACGGTTCCGTGGACGGGGTCCGGCTCTCCGATGCCCTCACCACAGAGCAACGCCAGGGCTGCCGGGACCTCCTGCTGCGGTTCGCTTCACTGTTCTCCCTCACTCCCGGGGTCACCCCTTGGTGCTTGCACGACGTGGACACCGGGGACAGTCCCCCTATCCGACACCGGGCCTACCGCGTACCAGATCGGGTACGGGCCTGCATACAAGAGGAAGTGGCCAAAATGCTCACGATCGGGGTCATCGAGCCCTCGGACAGTCCCTGGGCCAGCCCGGTTGTATTGGTCCCCAAAGCCGCTGCCCCCGGCACCACACCTGAACTGAGATTCTGCGTCGACTACCGGGGCTTGAACGCTGTCACCCGAACCGACGCTCATCCTATCCCCCGAGCGGATGAATTGATCGACCGGCTGGGGGCCGCCCGCTACCTCAGTATCTTCGACCTAACAGCGGGCTACTGGCAGATCGGTCTCACACCCCGGGCTCAAGAACGGTCCGCCTTCTCTACCCCCGATGGCCACTACCACTTCAAGGTCATGCCCTTCGGCATGAAGAACGCCCCCGCTACATTTCAGCGTCTTGTGAACCAGGTCTTGGCGGGGCTCGAAGAGTTCAGCGCTGCCTACCTGGACGATATCGCTGTATACAGCCGCCACTGGTCCGACCACCTCCTCCACCTCCAGGAGATCCTACAGGCCCTCCAGCGGGCCGGCCTCACGATTAAGGCCGGCAAATGCCAAATTGGTCAAGGGTCCGTGACCTACCTGGGGCACCAGGTGGGAAGCGGGCTGGTGGCCCCACTGCAACTTAAAATTGCTGCCATCCAGTCCTGGCAGCCCCCCGTCACCCAGACCGAAGTCCGAGCCTTCTTGGGGCTCACCGGCTACTACCGGCGGTTCGTGAGGGACTACGGCAGCATTGTGGGGCCCCTCACGGGTCTCACATCCAAGAACCAACCGAAGCGGATTAACTGGACCCCCGATTGTCAAGCGGCCTTCGAAAAGCTGAAGGCCGCCCTGTGCACCGCCCCTGTGCTCCAGGCCCCCGATTACAGTCGGGAATTCGTGGTACAGACAGACGCCTCCGACCACGGCATCGGAGCAGTTCTTTCCCAAGTGAACCCCGAGGGTCATGACCAGCAGGTGGCCTTCATCAGCCGACGTCTCCTGGCCCGAGAACAGCGCTGGAGCACAATCGAGAGGGAGGCCTTCGCAGTGGTGTGGGCCCTCAAAAAGCTCCGGCCCTATCTCTTCGGTACCCACTTCCGGGTACAAACCGACCATAGACCCCTGCAGTGGCTGATGCAGATGCGGGGGGAAAACCCAAAACTATTGCGCTGGTCCATCTCCCTGCAGGGAATGGACTTCACCATGGAGCACCGACCGGGCCAAGACCACGCCAACGCAGATGGCCTGTCACGCTTCTTCCGCCTCGACGAGGAGAGTCCCCAAGAAGATGGGTGACTCTCCCCGCCTTCAGCTGGGGGGGACGCATGTTGGACAGGCCACAAGAAGGGCTTGCTCCCTCCCCGCATGACAGGGCCCAAGCCCCGGCCCGCCAGGCGTGACCCACGAGAATCACCCGCACCCCGTCTCCCGACGGAACTCCTGCCCTCGGACCTCCATGTATCACGGGCCCAAGCCACCACCGGCTCCCTCGGCCGGGTCAAGCCGCCATCTTGGGCCCTGCGCCACGAGGCCGCGTGGCCTCCACCCGACCCTAACCCTGGGCCTGGCCGGCCCCGACATCCCGGCACCACCATCCACCCAGGAGGTGAGCGGACCACTTGGCAGGTCAATGGGAGAACGAAGCGCCAAGGACTCTCCCCCGCCAGGTGCCGATCGCCTCCAGCTCCCCCAGGCACCGGCTCCACCCCCCGCTGGGTGTCTGGACACCTTCATCCCGGACCCTCCGACCTCCAAGTGCGAGGGTCCGGACATCAAAGGGCGCCTGCCCTATAACTGGAGCAGCTCCGGAGCAGGAAGGCAGTTGTACCCTGGAGTCGAGAGACACCGAGAGAACTCAGCCTTGACGGACTACTGGCGCTGCCGTAGCCCTTTCTTGTGAACTATCGTCCTGCCTGCTGGCGCTGCCGCGGCCTTCTGCAACATCCATCCTCGTCGGGACCTGCTGGCGCTGCCGCGGCCCGTTGTAACGACCATCTTCACCGGGACCTGCTGGCGCTGCCGCGGACCGTACATCGACCATCTTCACTGGGACCTGCTGGCGCTGCCGCGGACCGTGTATCGACCATCTTCACCGGGACCTGCTGGCGCTGCCGCGGCCCGTACCAGCTAGACCACCTAGCTCGAGGATTGTGAGCTACCCACCATACCATCTCAACTACCAGACTGGTAACCAGACTGTCCCGCTACCCCCTCTTCCCATCTTGAGAGATTTGAATCGAGGGGACCCCTGAGTCCAGACCTCCTTGTACCTTTTCATCGTACCTTAAGAAGTGCTTATAAAGAACGCTAACTCATCTCCTTGTGTGGTATCTGTCTGTGGGGGGGGAAGTTATTTGTCTGTACGATCGCTGGAGACGGCTCTCCCCGGAGACCTCTCCCCTTGTCCTCGGCCGATCCTCCCGGTCCGTCTAACACACACACTGCTGCGCGCCTCACACTGCCTCACACTGCTGCATGCCTCACACTGCTGCACGCCGCACACTGCTGCACGCCTCACACTGCTACACGAAACACTGCTGCACGCCTTACACTGCTGCACGCCTCACACTGCTGCATGCCACACACTGCTGCATGCCACACACTGCTGCACGCCTCACACTGCTGCATGCCTCACACTGCTGCATGCCGCACATTGCTGCACGCTTCACCCTGCTGCACGCCGCACACTGCTGCACGCCGCACACTGCTGCATGCCTCACACTGCTACACGAAACACTGCTGCACGCCTCACACTGCTGCACGCCTCACACTGCTGCACGCCACACACTGCTGCACACCACACACTGCTGCACACCGCACACTGCTGCACGCCGCACACTGCTGCACGCCTCACACTGCTACACGAAACACTGCTGCATGCCTCACACTGCTGCACGCCTCACACTGCTGCACGCCATACACTGCTGCATGCCACACACTGCTGCACACCTCACACTGCTGCACGCCTCACACTGCTGCACGCCTCACACTGCTGCACGCCTCACACTGCTGTACGCCAGACACTGCTGCATGCCACACACTGCTGCACGCTACACACTGCTGCACGCCTCACACTGCTGCACGCTGCACACTGCTGCACGCCTCACACTGCTGCACACCACACACTGCTGCACGCCGCACACTGCTGCACGCCTCAAACTGCTACACGAAACACTGCTGCACACCTCACACTGCTGCATGCCTCACACTGCTGCACGCCACACACTGCTGCATGCCACACACTGCTGCACGCCTCACACTGCTGCATGCCTCACACTGCTGCATGCCTCACACTGCTGCATGTCGCACACTGCTGCACGCCTCACACTGCTGAATGCCGCACACTGCTGCAGGCCGCACACTGCTGCATGCCTCACACTGCTACACGAAACACTTCTGCACGCCTCACACTGCTGCATGCCACACACTGCTGCACGCCACACACTGCTGCATGCCACACACTGCTGCACGCCTCACACTGCTGCATGCCTCACACTTCTGCACGCCTCACACTGCTGCACACCGCACACTGCTGCACGCCGCACACTGCTACACGAAACACTGCTGCACGCCACACACTGCTGCACGGCACACACTGCTGCACATCGCACACTGCTGCACGCCACACACTGCTGCACACTGCTGCATTACCCACTGCTGCATGCTGCACGACACTGCTGCACGCAGCACACTTCTGCACGCCGCACACTGCTGCACGACGCATACTGTTGCACGCCGCACACTGCTGCACAGTGCTGCATGCCTCACACTGCTACATGAAACACTGCTGCATGCCACACACTGCTGCACGCCACACACTGCTGCACGCCACACACTGCTGCACGCCACACACTGCTGCACGCCGCACACTGCTGCACGCCGCACACTGCTGTACGCCTCACACTGCTGCACGCCTCACACTGCTGCACGCCGCACACTGCTGCACGCCGCACACTGCTGCACTCCACACACTGCTTTTATGCGAGTTTATGCTACTGACATTGTAAATGACAATACCTTTTATTTGTTTTAAAACCAAAAGATAAATAAAAGGCATTGTCATTTTACAATGCCAATAGCTCAAACTCTTATAAATGCGAGACCTATTGCATTGCAAATGCTTGTTCTATTCTGGTTAGGGATGGTCCAGTCCTCTTTTGCTTTAGTTTGCAGGGAGGGCCTCCATTTCAGATTGAGGGCGCACAGAGGGGCCCCAAAATGTCCGCCCTGTAGAGAGTGGAGGCAGGGCAAATGATTTAAAAATGGGCTCTGTGATCTGGCCCTCCCACTCGATGTGTACAAAGAATCAGGCCAAAAGGCCCCTCCTCTGTTCCCCCACACGTGACCCTCGGATCGCCAACCTTTCCGTGTTAGCTTCAAATCCAAATCCGACCTATGTTACAGTTATAGCCTGTACCGACCAGAAAGGCATAGCCCGCATTCCGCCTCCCTCTGAGACCCCTGTGTGACTAGACAAGGAGGGCTCACAGGTGCTGCCGGAGCTCGTCCCCTGAATCCTCCACACTGTCTGATGGCTGGGATTAGCTCAGATGGCCCCTCGGTAGTGGGCGCCATCAATTCCATGGCCGGCTTCCATCCCCAATTATTTGTGTTGGGGACTCACCAGCGGGTGGAGCAGCGTCTGAAGTCTCCGGCATCGGGCGTTGTCAGCCCACCGACACATCAGCGAGGCGATGGGTCCCATCCTGGGCCCTTCGTTACGAGGTTGAGGGTGCTGTGCAGAAGCACCGATGCGGGGCAGGCATGCTCCGGCAGCTCACCAGAGTTGTCCTGAGCAAGTATTCATAAAATAAGGAAATGCTTTGTACAGGGTGTTAGCGAATCGTTATTTGGAAATCCCTATTTGCAGTTTCCTGTTTAGCGATTTCCAAAATGCGATTTCTACTAGAAATTGCATTTTAAATCATCAAAAATGCCTTTCGTACATTGTAAAATGGCATTTTACATTTCCTAACGGCGTGAAATTGCAAAGTGCACCATTAGAAAATTAAAAAACGCATTTGTACATATTGCCCCAAGTCTTTTTCAGACAATTGCTGTCACAAGGACCAGGGAAGTCTAGTCACAACCTACCAGCTGGTCGAGGTGGCTCTTCTTCACAGAATGGATCGCTTCTCTGCTTCTTTGCACTGGTAGCTGTGAATAGTAAGCCAGCTAGATAACACTTGTAGAGCAGTTATAGTCCCTGATGGCCAATAGAACACAGACCTTCAGGTTTCTTTGCCCATCTGTCATGGAGGGTTTTGTCTTCCTTTGGGTATTCTTTCAGTTAAAGGAGTGTTCTGAATAAATGGCGGTGAGGTGCCATTTTTATCCTTTGCAGTAGGCAGTGAGCGGAGAATTCCCTACACCAAACATCCCCTTGAAAACCTAACTTCTTTAGTCAGCACTCCCTCTCTCACTACTGGAAAACTTTCTTGAGCCTTTCAGTTCTAGCCACGTCCTTGCTGCAGAAGACTTGTGCCCTCTTGAGATGTCACCCCTTTTCCCTTCTTTGGGAAGAGCTTTCTCTCCAGCTAAGAGCAGAGAGATGAATGTCTGTGGGGACCCCATTTGGGACCCCATTTGGGATTTCCAATTGAATAAGATGAGTATTGTGGTAGTCCTTTCAGATACAATTTGTTTGTGTACCCACCCAAATGCCCTATCACTACTGAGTGGTCATTTGTTGACACTACTGCAGTGCTTATAAAGGGTCCCATTGTCCTTCAGGAGGCTAGCAGGTCATACTTAATTAGAATGCTAATTTCAGTGCTTGATGAAAGGCAGTCAAGGAATCTGATTCAATTCCATTTTACTTGCAGCTAGCGCAAGGACATTTTTTCCCCATTAGTAATCAGAAAACTCTTTTTTTTTAATTTAGCAATAGTTTGTAACTACTTTCTATTTAAAAAGCAGGTGCGTTACATGAAAGGGAAAACTAACTTTTACAAAAATATGTTTTGTTTTCAGAGGCTAAGGTGTAAAAATCAGCTGTTATTTACATTCTGACCTTCAGGAAAAATGCTGCTTGGCAATAAACATCTTTTGACAACTTTCCACTTTGAAAATATAGGGCCTTATTTAGAGTTTGATACCCTCTCTGGCCAGGGTAGTGGAGGTATAACCTCTGCCTCCCATGCGGATTGCCACCTGCCATATTCAGGGATCTCTGTCTGTCCGGCAGAGATCTGTATTCCTTTAATTGAGAGATTGACGGGCGGAGCACTCCACCATATTTGTGACAAGGTACCCTGTCTGCCAAACTCTAAATCACCTCCTTAATATATCCCACTTGTATATATTAAGCTCAGAGCCCTGTGGGCTTCCAGTGCACACACAGGTGAGACTGACTAAATGTATGCCAGTAAGCACTCTACATGGTGAAATACTCTTTATTGCCATATATCACTGAAGTAGTTTTAAAACTGCAGGCTTCCCTGGAAGCGATGGAGGTCTCTGGAGACAATCACTGTAATCATATATGGGTTGTGGAAATGCACACTGCAGTTCATATATGACATTCACTGGTACATTTCCTGTCCTCCTCGACCATAGTCTTAGAGGAAAGGTAAATAACACAAATGGGTGTAACCAGTTTTACAGTTCATTTTGGGACTGAGCGCACACCCTGTGGCCCTGGATGGTAGTGTCACAATGGACAGTCACAACACTGACAAAACAATTCCAGAAAAGGTGTGTGAGACCGGCCTCGTGGCGTGGGCCCTCCCGACCAGCAAGTTACACTACAACCACGCCGAACCTCGTGGGCACGGCCTCCCGGCTTCCGTGGACCAACATCCCGAGGGCCGACCAGATCCCCAACGCGCATGCCCGGCCGAGGGAGAACGAAACCCCCCCCCCAAACCAGACCGAGAGGCGCCGACCCTGTCACACCTCTGGTCTCTCCCCCGAGGGAGGTTTCGATCGACCACTAGGCCCCCGGTGAGCGGGCGCCTCGCCTGCTGGGTGTCTGGAGTCCCTCCCAGACCCACCTGAACAGATCAGGAGGCCGAGCGACAGGAAACGCCGACACACCGCCCCCAGGCACCAGACCCCTCTCCGCGAGGACTCTGGACTTCAAAGATGAGGGGGAGTATAACAAGGGGTGCTGAAGGGACGAGAGGCAGAGAAGATCTGGACTGACGAGAGCCTGCAGACTTGGTCGCGGCTCGATCGCTGCCCGAACCGAAGAACGCTACCCGAACGCTGAACCATCTGAGCCCTGCTGACGCTGTCGCGGCTCCCCGAACTCTGAACCATCTGAGCCCTGCTGACGCTGTCGCGGCTCCCCGAACTCTGAACCATCTGAGCCCTGCTGACGCTGTCGTGGCTCCCCGAACTCTGAACCATCTGAGCCCTGCTGACGCTGTCGCGGCTCCCCGAACTCTGAACCATCTGAGCCCTGCTGACGCCGTCGCGGCTCCCCGAACTACGAACCTCCGGTGCCTGCTGAGTGACTCGCGGCCCGCTCCTCCAAGAGAAACGGCAGAGATTGCCGAGAGAAGCAACATCCCCTCAGCTCGAGGATTGAGAGCTGTGCGCCGGATACCTCGCAGAGACACTGATTCAAAGACTGTCCCGCTACCCCTTTTCCCTCATCACGAGATCGCTGCCGCTTGCGGCCATAATTCTGCACCTGCCTTCCGGATCATAAAGATCCCTGACAACTACCGATAAAAGTCTATTGTCTTACAAACGAATTACTGTGTGGTGTCCCTCTATCCGCAGAAGAAAGAAGCGTAGTGTGTGCGATCCTAGGTGCGAGACCCTTCCAGGAAGGGCCTCCCTGCTCTTGCTCGGCCTAACTCTGGGAAAGGTGGGCCTCAGGGTGGTCAGGAACACATTCCGCAGCCTCCCCGGGGAACGCCTTCCAACATTTGGTGGCAGGCGACGGGATCCGAGCCAACACCTAGAGATCGTGCAGTAGACGACATACGCATTACCAAGAAGGATGGAAGGAGAAACTTCCCTAGGTGCCGCAGGCACCAACCCGAGCACGGCATTCCAAAAAGACCAGTTGGAATCTTATACACACCGAGAACTGAAACAATTTTGCAAAGACTTTGGAATCGCTACCACCGGACTAAGCACGAAAGAGGACTTCCAGGGGGCATTAAAAACCTGGGTCGAGGCAGAAACTCCCCGGACACAAACAGAAGGAGAACCTCCCAACGAACCACGAAGCAACCCGGGGAGGAACGGCGCCCCCGAGAGGGGCCTATCCCCAGAGGAACTAGCGGACCGAGAAAGAGATCGCAACCACGAACTAGAACTAGCAAAATTAAAAATCGAAGGAGAGCTAAAGCTGGCTGAGAAAAAACTGGCGGTGGAACAGTTACGCCTGTAGGAAGGTGGATATCTGACTATGGTTACCCCCAACTTTTTGCCTAGTGTCTAGCTGGTTTTTTGACTTAGTTGGCCTGAGATCCTGCCATTCAGGGTCTCAGGCTGTCTGCTCTCTCTTTAAAATGGACTTCATGTACCCTAGGTACATAACCAATTGGTAAGGATCACCTTATTGGACCCTGTACAGTGTACCCTTGGTACCCAGGGCATAGGTGTACCCTAGGCCTACCAGGGGCTGCAGCATGTATTATGCCACCCCTGGCCTGGCCTTCCATTTTTACACAAGTGGCTGATCACTCAGCAGGGGCAAGGTCGTGTAATCACCCCTTACTTAGGTGTAGTATTCCTATACCTAACTTACATATAGACACATGTGTACCTATCAGTCACTCCTATGGCAGGCCTTAACAATCCTGGAGGCAGAGTGCTTGGTAACATGTGAGATGGTGCTCTAGCATGAGCTGAGCCTGTCTGCAGCTTTCGGAACCAAGTCCTTATAGCTGTTCTATGATATAGCCTACCATATACTCTTAAAGTGCCTTATAATCTTAAACGGTTATGGTAACTATGGTTTGGCTTTATCGAAACATGTCGTGTAAGGTGTCTAACACTGTGGAATAATACCCCCATGCCATTTCTGGACATGAGGATATTATTCCCCCCTTCTAGAGGGAAAGACATGTTAAAATCATACTTCACTGTTAGCCTCTGACCAAAGCCTCAGCATCACAAAATGGATGCTGATGCCACGACACAAGTCTGACCTCCTGCAGCTGGGAGTGATCCCAGCCAGGGAGGCCTGGACAATAGGTTTCCTGCTTGGGGAGGTGCTAGCACCTCCCCAGACAGCCTTTCGTGTATAAGGGCAGGGTGGGCTGAAAGGAATGAGACATGCCTGGGGCACACAAGGTGTTCCTTGCATAGTCCAGTTCAAACCGGCGCTGGGGCACTCCAGCCCCAGCTCTGGCACGAAACTGGACAAAGGGAAGTGGGTGTAACCACCCCCTCCCAGGTCCCACCCATAAGGCGTGACCTAGCAGGTATCCCAGCCCCCCAGATTAGTATAAGAGTGGGAGTTGGGCCTCAAGACTTTAGATTATCCTGAACCTGCAAACTTGAACAGAAACTCTGGACCTTCAACATTCGACGAAAGAAGAAGACTGAAGAATCTCCCTTGTGGCCAAGGAGTGGCTACCCTGTGCAAACAGGCACCATCAAGAGACTACCCTTTGCTTTGCCCACGTTCTACGAGGAACCGACTGCAGAGCCCGACCAGAGCCTTGACTTCCAGACTTCTCCGACCCTGATCCACATCCACAGCAGAGCTGAGATCCGTGGAGGCGACGAGCGACGTGGGACCGGCTACCTGGGAAAAGTGGCTAGTAACTTCAAGCGCAGCTTCTGAGGCACCCTCGAAGTTGTGCACCGGGGATTGAGAAGCCCCAACCCCAAGCACCATCTGCACCGAAGATCAGCCCCCCACACTCCACGAGTCCTGCGTGGGGCCCTTCTGCATTTTCCTGCTTGCCGCGTCTGTCCGGTTGCTTGCCCGCTGGCTAGTGGCCTGTTGGACTTGGCCCTTCTGGCAGGTTCACCCCTGGACTTTTTGGCTTTTTATTGGTGACTTGGTGTGGTAATTTTTTTGGTTTCTGCGCACTTTCCCTGTGGCCCAGGGTAAAGTGCGTGCGTGCGCTGAGTGCATGTGGTGAGATAGGCCTGCCCTCCCATAGGAATGCATGGGGAATGTATGTGTCCCTAGTAGTTCCTGATGCGTGGGGTGTGCAGGCCCGAGTTTGGTATGTGCGGACTCGTGGGAGTGAATGCTGCGCGATGATGTGTGCGGCGTGCATGTACCTAGTGTGGAAGTGCCACTTCTAGAAGTGGGCACTTCTGTGTGCAGTGTGTCTGTCGCGTGATTGGCTGGTCGTGTCATGTGACGGGCTAGGGATTCCCCAGTGTCAGGATGAGTCACCCAGTGGTGAATGGGGAGATCAGCAGCTAGATGGGTGGGAGGAGTCCACCTGGGTCCTGAATAGGACAGGGTTTTCCAAACACAATGCTGGCCCCGCCCCCTGTGGTGCGACTGACGACCCTAGCCCTGCCAGTGAATAGAGTGAGGGGCTGAGCACATCAAGGGTGCTCCCCAACCAGCTGCGACTGGTTTTCCCCCTCACCCTGAACCCAGAACAAAGGGTTTGCCTGTATAAAAATGGGGCTGTGTCCCCACAGAAACTGTTCTCTGCCAGGATCTTACCTGAGGGGGGCTGCTGCTGCTGGGCGCCAGGAGAGACCGCCACTGGGGACTGCCTCCCTGCTGGAGGGCCCTGTGAGCTGGCCCCTGGGCCCAGTCCTGACCCCCCACCTCTGAAGACTTTGTTCTGGACCTGATTTTTATCTTTAAGCGCTGGGAGTGCCTCGTTTTGCCCCTAAAGCGCCTGGAAGCGCTTTTAATTGCGTTTAGCGCTCGGAGCGCTTTAATTCTGAAAGCCGGTGCCCACCCGGCATTTGCCCGTTCTAAACACATCCTGAAGTCCCCTGGCAGGTGCCCACCCTGCCAGGGACATTGCCGTGGTCGTCGGCGGGTGCCTACCCCGCTTAATTGTTATTGCGCTCGCGGGTGCCCACCCCGCTTATTTGCGCTGATCTATACGTAAATCCGAAGGCGGGAGCCCACCCCGCTCTTCGGAGAAAGCCGACATCGCAAATCACCGCTGCAGCCCGGGCCGGGACATCCCGGAAGTCAGGCGGGCCGGGGGCGGGCCGCCGGGACAACGAGAACAGGAAGAAGGAGGGCGGGAGCCTACCCCGCCTCCCACCGAGGACTCGCGCTGGGTTGAAAGCCCCGGAGCCGGCAGGAGCCTACCCTGCGCCCCGGGGCCCTGAGAAGTACTGTGAGAGACCACGCGGGAGTCCCAGGTAAGCGGGACTCCGTGTGGGTGGTAGACTCTGCCCTGCCCCCCCCAGCGGCGCCGCAGTAGCGGGCCGCTCCCACGGGGGCCACCCTAACGAGAACGCTGGTGGCGCTCCAACGGAGAGGAGCACCGGTGTTCATTCCCGAGCGGCCCCGCTTGGCAGTGGGCCGCTCCGACGAGGCTCCCTCCCTCCGATCAGGGGACCAGCAACTCGGGGACATTCTTGTTTTTAGAGCCTGCGAGGCTCTGGGGGCACGATTCTTTTTGAGTCCATGAGAAGGACTCCAACGAAGGGGGACTAAGTGTTCACCGAGCCCCGTGAGGCTCTAACGCGGTGCCCAGGTGTTTTCAGAGCCCACGAGGCTCCCACGTTATTCGGGGGCATTTCGTTGGTCATTCTGAGTCCCAGAGAGGACTCCAACACTTGGGGGCATTCTTTTTGGCAGAGCCCAGGGAGGCTCCAAGGCATGCCATATTTGTCTTAAGAAGCACAGTGGTGCCCACGCTCCTTTCCCAGCTGCCCAGCACTTAGTGGGCAGCTGCAACGTTTAGGTTGTGCTCCTGGCTGGCGCAGCCTGCGCAGTCCTGCCCCTAACTTTGCTGAACATAGGGCGTCCTAGCCCCGACAAGGCCAGATGGCCTAGGGACTGCCACAGTAGTGGCTAATGTGAGTTTTGGCGTTATTGTTCCTTTCCTGCACCTGAAATGTTTTTATGCATCATGTGTTTTATTGCTTTACACCTCTGAATGTTATGCATCATGTGTTTATGTGTTTAGACCCCTACAGGTATTGTGATACTTAGGTGGTTGTTTTCTCCCTAGTACAGGTGGTGCTAGTGAGGTCCTGATTCCCTGCGCAATACTGTCCTAAGGTGGTTAGGGTTGCGTAGGTGGTACTTACCTGATACCAGTAGTGACTGGTTGTGTGCTAGGTGTAATTTTGTGCAACAGTAATTTTATTTCCTATGTTCCAAGTGCTATGTTCTAAGAGTGCTAATTCCGGACAGCGGTCCATGTGGCCCTGTCCCCTGTACATATAATCCCTTGTAAATTCTGCCCGTGCCTGTTGGCACTTTGTAGAGTGTGTGTTTTTATCTAATGTGTTGTGTATAATACAAAGGCTATTTTTGTAGAATACCTTGTGTGGAGTTTCCTTTGTGGTGGGCCTTGGGTGTTGTTGCTGGGTGCGCGCGCAAACGCTTTACACATCGCCTCAGAGATAAGCCTGACTGCTCGTGCCAAGCTACCAAGGGGGTGAGCAGGGGTTATCTTTGGCGTGTAACTTCCTTGCCCTGACTAGAGTGGTGGTTTCTGTCTGGCTTTGGCGCAAGCCCTAGCCAACCAGAAATCGCCATTTCTAACATGGCCTTTGTGACGACGCACCCTGAAATCTTCTGCGCTGGTTTGGCTCCTCCAGACTGGCTCCCGCTTCTCTGCAAAGAAGAAGCACCCCAGACCTTCCTGGTCTGCACCAGAAGCAAGTCCTCCATTCTTCGTGGGTTCCGCTTGCCAAGGCTTGGTGAGTCCTAGTCCAACTTCGACGCCACCGACAGCAAGAGCCTTCGTGGGACAGCTCGCCTCCTGGTCCTGGTCATCCTCGAAGCTTCCTGGTCCTCCTGGCTGCAGCGACAAGCTTCACCTTCACCTGCAATCTTCACGACATCGCCTGGTTCCTTCCTGGTTCCACGTGGTCACTGGCTAGTGACCTTGACTCTGTCCCTTCTGCTTGCAGGTCTCCTCTCTTCTTGATCCCAGCCTTGGGATCCACCGGACACTCTTCACTGACTGCCTGTCAGCATCTTTCTTCAGGCATCCATAGGAGTCGACGACGAAAACCGACGCATCTTCACCCCTATGCACCCGCAGCCTGTGGGCTAGGTAACTTGGGTACTCCGGTGCTCATCAGGATAGTGACTATCCTAGTGTCTAGTTTTCCAGTCTCGACTTCCTAGCTACTCCGGAAGTGTCCTAAATCTATCGTTTTCTAAACTGTACTATTGCTAGTGACTTTTACGCATTACGCGTGAGTGTTTCCACTCTGCACACGAATCCCGTGGGCCTCCCACTTCCTAACTAACGCTAGTGTAGTGTAGCCCCAGCGATTCCCTAGGCCTATTCTATTTCCGTGACAGTGGTCCTTATACCACTTACTTAGTATATGGTTTGCGTGGCCCCTAGGGCCTAACTGTATTACTTACCTGTGTGACTTAATGTATGCTTAAATAAGACTGTGTTGTACTTACCTCTAATCTCATAAAGAGTGCTGAGGGTTTGACTAGAATAAATACACTTTATTTTATATATATATCTGTTGTGGTGTCCTTTCATTTGGTATTCAAGGGATTATATATGGTATCACAGCTGGCTTCACATGCCATTCAGAGTTTAGCCTAAGACTGCTCTTGTCCATGCTACCACTAGGATAGCTGGTCTATAAGGTTGACTTTACAACCAATCACCATAAGGGTATTTGGACTGATATAAGGTGTACACTAGAACTAGTGACATCATACATCAGGCCAACTTCTCACATTGGTGGGCAGCGGTTGGGATCTGAGCTTGCTGTTGTAATACCATTGTAATCTTGAGATACTAAATTGAAAGATCACACAGATATTGTCTAGGTACATATAACATAGATTATAATACTTAAGTCCTACTGGACTTAGTAGTTGTAGGTTGAAGGGAGTAACACACCCTGACTACAACTACTAGAGAGGTTTAGTAGATACAACTAGTGTAGGTAGGTGCACACACCACACCCTCACTAGAATCATGTCCCTGAATGGAGATCACACTGATGCTCCCTCAGGAGAGGAGAATCCTAGACAGGTTCCCTCTAGATATGATGCATTCACTTTCCAGGAGATGAGACAACTGTGTACCTCCAGGAGATTAAAACAGGGTTCCAACCCTACCCTTAGACAGCTAGTGGAGCTTCTGGAGGCCTATGATGCTGAAAGAGCTGCCAAGTATGGTGCCATAGCTGTAGATAAGGGTCTACCCACCACAGAGGAGTCAGATGGGACTTCAGATGAAGAGGTAGACAGCCAGGGCCAAGTAGGAAGACTTAGCCAGGCTAACCTAAGCTTACATGGGAGTTTGCATGGGGTCCCCCCATACAGACCCCCAAGTGGGCTTACACAGAGAAGCAGGAGGGACAGATCCCCTTCAAGGGAATCCATCCACTCCCATGTCTCTAGCATCTCTAGTGTTTCCTCTCACAGGGGAATGACTTCCCCTGAGAGAAAGAAACATGAAGCCAGAATGAGGGAAGCTAATCTGAGGATTCAGAGGGAAGAACTTGCCCTTGCCAAGGAGAAGCTTGCTCTGGCTAGAGAGCAAAAATTGTGTGGGTCAGAACCCACTGGTGGCAGCAACATTCCTAGAGATAGGGATAGGTCTTATGACCATAGAAACCTAAGCAAGATAGTCCCCCCATATCAGAATGGGGATGACATCCACAAGTGGATGACTGCTTTGGAGAGGGCCTGCAAAGTACAGCAGGTACCCCAGAGTCAGTGGGCAGCTATCTTGTGGCTCTCCTTTTCTGACAAAGGTAGAGACAAGCTCCTCACAGTCAGTGATGAGGATGCTAACAATTACAAAGTCCTGAAGAGTGCTCTGATAGATGGGTTTGGCTTAACCACTGAGCAATATAGGTTGTTGGTCAGAGACACCCAGAAGACACAGACACAGGACTGGTCTGATTTTGTGGATTGGGCCACTAAGGCTTTGGAAGGTTGGTTAACTGGCAGCAAGGTGCAGGACTATACAGGATTGTACAACTTGATTATGAGGGAGCATATCCTTAGTAATTGTCAGAACCAGCTTCTCCATCAACACCTGGTAGACTCAGATTTGACCTCTCCCCAAGAATTGGGAAAGAGGGCAGATAAATGGGTCAGGACCAGGATTAGGCCTAAAAATCAGGGTGGTGACCAAAAGAAAGATACCACCAAGCCTCAAGAGAAGGGTGGGGATAAAGCAAAAGAGAAATCTTCCTCATGGCCCCAAAACTCCACACAGGGTGGTGGGTCCCAAGCTCCCTCCTCTACCACAGTTAAAAAGCCTTACTGCCATGAGTGTAAAACTCCTGGGCATTGGAAAACTGACAGCAGTTGCCCAAGGGCTAAAAACAAAACTGTTCCTCCAACTACTCCTGTCACACCACCTATTACTGTCAGCAGTAATCCCCCAGGTGGTGGGAGTGCCCCCCAAAACTTGGTTGGGTTTTCTTGGGGAACACAGGGGGACCGTGGCTTAGCCAATTCCCCTACAGCAGCTACTCTTGTCTGTGATGGTGGCATGGGGTTTGCCAACTTCACTGCCTGTCCCAACACTTTGGGTAGGTACAGACAGGAGCCCTACATCAATGGTAGAAAAGCTGAGGCCTACAGAGACACTGGAGCTAGCATCACTATGGTGGCCCATAGGCTAGTTCCCTCTGAGCAGCTTTTGCCTGGTTTCTCATACCAGGTCACTAACATTGATGGCAAACAGAACAGTCATCCCATGGCAGAGGTATGTCTCAGCTGGGGAGGGGTCACTGGCCCTAAAAGGGTGGCAGTGTCTCCAACCTTGCCTGTGGACTGCTTACTGGGGAATGACTTAGAACTCTCAGCTTGGGCTGAAGTTGAACAAGACACCCATTCTAAAATGGTAGGCCTTTCACAAAAGGGTAGTGGGGTTGTGCCCGCCACAACCCCTGTCCAAGTAGATTTCCTCCCTGAAAAGGTTGGAAGGGCAGTGGTAGCCACAGCCCAGGCAAAGACAGACTTCCCTGTAGAGACTGGCAGAGCTGTGACAGTCACAGCTCAAACCCAAACTGAGTGCCTCCCTGAAAAGGTTGGCAAGGCTGTAATGGTCTCAGCCCATACTCAGACTGACATAGGTGTAGTGAAGCCTGAAACTATGGATCACTCCACACAAACAGAGAGTAGTGGGGAGGAAGAAAAATCTCCCTCTCCCCAGACATTAGGAAAAGGTCAGCCTCCTCAGGGATCTGACCTCACCCCTTGTGAAGGAACTGCCCCAGAGGTAGCCAGGCCTGGCCTGGCAGAGCCTCTGATGTCAGTGGCCCCTTCCAAGGTGGGACCCAGTCTGGTTCAGGTAGCCTGCCTCTTTCTACCCTGCCTCAGTCAGCCCAGGGCTGCAGAGGTCAGGGAGGCCAGTGGACCCCAAGAGGGCCCATGTCCACAAGAACCCCCCCATCAAAAGAATGAGGATTGCCTGGCTAGTAGCCCTAGCCAGGTGATGGGTAAAAACATTCCTGATGGATCCCCTTTACAGGTAGTTAGGGACCTCCCCCAGAGGGATTCTGTTGGGCACAGGCAAACCTGGGACCTTAGGGCCCCAAACCTGACCTGTCCCTCCAGTAAGCCCACAAAAGGGACCCAGCCTCCAGCTTTAGGTAGCCAGAGGCTGACCCTGAGAGCACAGTGCAACTCAGTGAAAGAAAGAAAGGCATCCATGGTGGAGGATGATTGGAGGAAGCTGAGGCCTCACTTTGAGGACACTCACTTCAGTACTCCATCTCAACACCAGCCTTTTACTTTGCAAAGACACCCCAAAGGTAGAGATTCCCTATGGTGGAGACCCTATGATACCTTTAGGAGGAGGGATTGCTTAGTGGACCATGAGACAGGGGGTAACCATGCCAGTGCTGGTTCTTCGTTATATGGCCACTTAGGCAATAGAGGCTTACCTTGTCAAGGCCAGCCTTATCTCCTTTCGTTTGGGGGGGGGTTGTGTAGGAAGGTGGATATCTGACTATGGTTACCCCCAACTTTTTGCCTAGTGTCTAGCTGGTTTTTCGACTTAGTTGGCCTGAGATCCTGCCATTCAGGGTCTCAGGCTGTCTGCTCTCTCTTTAAAATGGACTCCATGTACCCTAGGTACATAACCAATTGGTAAGGATCACCTTATTGGACCCTGTACAGTGTACCCTAGGTACCCAGGGCATAGGTGTACCCTAGGCCTACCAGGGGCTGCAGCATGTATTATGCCACCCCTGGCCTGGCCTTCCATTTTGACACAACTGGCTGATCACTCAGCGGGGGCAAGGTCGTGTAATCACCCCTTGCTTAGGTGTAGTATTCCTATACCTAACTTACATATAGACACATGTGTACCTATCAGTCACTCCTATGGCAGGCCTTAACAATCCTGGAGGCAGAGTGCTTGGTAACATGTGAGATGGTGCTCTAGCATGAGCTGAGCCTGTCTGCAGCTTTCGGAACCAAGTCCTTATAGCTGTTCTATGATATAGCCTACCATATACTCTTAAAGTGCCTTATAATCTTAAACGGTTATGGTAACTATGGTTTGGCTTTATCGAAACATGTCGTGTAAGGTGTCTAACACTGTGGAATAATACCCCCATGCCATTTCTGGACATGAGGATATTATTCCCCCCTTCTAGAGGGAAAGACATGTTAAAATCATACTTCACTGTTAGCCTCTGACCAAAGCCTCAGCATCACAAAATGGATGCTGCTGCCACGACACAAGTCTGACCTCCTGCAGCTGGGAGTGATCCCAGCCAGGGAGGCCTGGACAATAGGTTTCCTGCTTGGGGAGGTGCTAGCACCTCCCCAGACAGCCTTTCGTGTATTGGGGCAGGGTGGGCTGAAAGGAATGAGACATGCCTGGGGCACACAAGGTGTTCCTTGCATAGTCCAGTTCAAACCGGTGCTGGGGCACTCCAGCCCCAGCTCTGGCGCGAAACTGGACAAAGGGAAGTGGGTGTAACCACCCCCTCCCAGGTCCCACCCATAAGGCGTGACCTAGCAGGTATCCCAGCCCCGCAGATTAGTATAAGAGTGGGAGTTGGGCCTCAAGACTTTAGATTATCCTGAACCTGCAAACTTGAACAGAAACTCTGGACCTTCGACATTCGACGAAAGAAGAAGACTGAAGAATCTCTCTTGTGGCCGAGGAGTGGCTACCCTGTGCAAACAGGCACCATCAAGAGACTACCCTTTGCTTTGCCCACGTTCTACGAGGAACCGACTGCAGAGCCCGACCAGAGCCTTGACTTCCAGACTTCTCCGACCCTGATCCACATCCACAGCAGAGCTGAGATCCGTGGAGGCGACGAGCGACGTGGGACCGGCTACCTGGGAAAAGTGGCTAGTAACTTCAAGCGCAGCTTCTGAGGCACCCTCGAAGTTGTGCACCGGGGATTGAGAAGCCCCAACCCCAAGCACCATCTGCACCGAAGATCAGCCCCCCACACTCCACGAGTCCTGCGTGGGGCCTATTCTGCATTTTCCTGCTTGCCGCGTCTGTCCGGTTGCTTGCCCGCTGGCTAGTGGCCTTTGTGACGACGCACCCTGAAATCTTCTGCGCTGGTTTGGCTCCTCCAGACTGGCTCCCGCTTCTCTGCAAAGAAGAAGCACCCCAGACCTTCCTGGTCTGCACCAGAAGCAAGTCCTCCATTCTTCGTGGGTTCCGCTTGCCAAGGCTTGGTGAGTCCTAGTCCAACTTCGACGCCGCCGACAGCAAGAGCCTTCATGGGACAGCTCGCCTCCTGGTCCTGGTCGTCCTCGACGCTTCCTGGTCCTCCTGGCTGCAGCGACAAGCTTCACCTTCACCTGCAATCTTCACGACATCGCCTGGTTCCTTCCTGGTTCCACCTGGTCACTGGCTAGTGACCTTGACTCTGTCCCTTCTGCTTGCAGGTCTCCTCTCTTCTTGATCCCAGCCTTGGGATCCACCGAACACTCTTCACTGACTGCCTGCCAGCATCTTTCTTCAGGCATCCATAGGAGTCGGCGACGAAAACCGACGCATCTTCACCCCTATGCACCCGCAGCCTGTGGGCTAGGTAACTTGGGTACTCCGGTGCTCATCAGGATAGTGACTATCCTAGTGTCTAGTTTTCCAGTCTCGACTTCCTAGCTACTCCGGAAGTGTCCTAAATCTATCGTTTTCTAAACTGTACTATTGCTAGTGACTTTTACGCATTACGCGTGAGTGTTTCCACTCTGCACACTAATCCCGTGGGCCTCCCACTTCCTAACTAACGCTAGTGTAGTGTAGCCCCAGCGATTCCCTAGGCCTAGGCCTATTCTATTTCCGTGTCAGTGGTCCTTATACCACTTACTTAGTATATGGTTTGCGTGGCCCCTAGGGCCTAACTGTATTACTTACCTGTGTGACTTAATGTATGCTTAAATAAGACTGTGTTGTACTTACCTCTAATCTCATAAAGAGTGCTGAGGGTTTGACTAGAATAAATACACTTTATTTTATATATATATCTGTTGTGGTGTCCTTTCATTTGGTATTCAAGGGATTATATATGGTATCACAGCTGGCTTCACATGCCATTCAGAGTTTAGCCTAAGACTGCTCTTGTCCATGCTACCACTAGGATAGCTGGTCTATAAGGTTGACTTTACAACCAATCACCATAAGGGTATTTGGACTGATATAAGGTGTACACTAGAACTAGTGACATCATACATCAGGCCAACTTCTCACAACGCCTACAAGGAGAACTAGAGGAAAAGAAACGACAGAGAGAACACGGCGAGAAAAAACTCCAACTAGAGCACGAACGTAGCCTAAAAGAAATCGAGCTCAAGGCTAAGAAGGCGGAGGCCCGACCCTCGGAAACCCAACCCATCTCCTCCACCGTGGAACCAAAGGTCCACATCCCCAAAGATGTGGTGAAAGAATACTATAAGAACGACGATATTCAGCAATGGTTCAAGGCCTACGAAGTCGCCATGACCTCCCACCGAGTCCCGCAGAAGGACTGGGGGGCTGGGCTGTGGGGCCGGTTCCTGAGCGAGAGGAGGGATACCCTGCTGGACCTGCCCTCCACCGTGATGAACTCCTACAGTCACATGAAAGAGGCTCTAGTAGCAAGATATGGGCTCACCCCTGAAATGTACCGGCAATGGTTTAGAGACTGCAAAAAGATACCCGGTACCACTTGGGTGGAGTACGTGAACTTCTACAGCCGGGCCTTGGACGGATGGATCAAGGGCAGCAAGGTCTCCACCTTCGAGGAGCTGTTCGACCTAATCGCATGGGAACACTTGTCCGCGAATTGCTTCGTAGAGCTGCGCCAGCACCTCCTGGACAGCAAACTCACAGACCCTCGAAAACTGGCCGTCGAGGCTGACCGATGGGTGAACACCCGTGCCTCCCGGGGCCCCGTGGGGGACTACGGTCGCCACAGTCAGGGACCCCCCCGCCAGAGGGGCGGAGGGAATCAAGGCCGGCAAAGGGAGCTTCCGGGGGGATCCCCGCTCAGCCCTCCCAGAGGACAATCTCCGCCCTTTCCAGCTCCACCTCCGGCCAGCACCGGGCCACCAGGGAGTCCAGGGCCCCGAGTGAGGATCACCTGCTTCTGCTGCCAACAGACCGGACACTATGCCAGCGACCCCCAGTGTCCCCTGTACCAGCGGTCCACCACGACGACCCCGCAAACTCGACAGATGGCCTCCGTAGCCCTGGGGGAAGAGATAGAAGACTCCGAAGAATGGGAACCAGCCGCCATGGCCTTGGTCTCCCTAGGGGATCGAGAGATGGTCCCCGGAACGTCCCTGCCCGCCAACACGAAGAAGTACCGACAGCAGGTGACGGTCAACGGTCACCGCATCGAGGGCCTCCGGGACACGGGGCGAGTGTCACGGCGGTTCATTGTCACCTGATCTCCGAGGACCAGATCCTGCCTGACGCCTTTTGCCCCGTCATCTCCTCAGACAACTCCGAGAGCCTCTGTCGGATGGCCCTAGTCCCCTTCGAATGGGGGGGAGTCACCGGCAAGTTAAAGGTGGCGGTCCGAACCTCCCAGCCCGTGGACTGCCTCCTGGGCAATGACCTTGAGAACTCCCCGTGGGGACAAGTGGCACGAAGAGCCCACCTCGAGATGATGGGCCTCCCCGAGTGGGTATGCGCCACCACGCGCTCAATGACTCTCCGGGCGCCGTCCTCCGAGGGGGGAGAAGCCCTGCCGCTAAACACCACCACCATCCCCGAGATCCAGAATACACCACCAGAGGCCAACGACCCCCTTCTGGACGAACCGACCGCTCCCGACGAAGGGTCAGTGCCTTCCGACCCTGAAACCCTGACCAAACTCGAGGACTTGCCAGAACTGGCCCAGTGGCCCTGCGAAGGGGGCCCCTCCCGTGAAGAATTCTGCCAAGAACAATCCACCTGCCCGTCCCTCATCGGACCCCGACAACAGGCCGCGGCCCAAGCTGCAGGCGACCAGACGGGCACCCACTGGGTATACTGGGAGGACGGCCTCCTGTACAGCGAACAGAAGTCGGCCGAGTTGGGATCGGCCCGGGTACTAGTGGTACCCCTACGCTTCCGAAGTCTCCTCCTGGGCCTGGCCCATGATGTACCCCTGGCCGGACACTTAGGCCAAGATAAGACCTACCAACGGCTCGTCACCCACTTCTATTGGCCCAAGATGCGAGCAAATGTGGAGGCCCACTGCAAATCCTGCCCCACGTGCCAGGCCAGCGGAAAGAGTGGGGGCAAGCGCAAGGCTCCGCTTCAGCCCTTCCCCGTCGTCAGTACCCCTTTTGAGCGGGTAGGAATCGACATTGTGGGACCGCTGGACCCCAAGACCGCCCAGGGCCACCGGTTCATCCTCGTCCTAGTGGATCATGCCACCCGTTACCCCGAGGCCATCCCTCTCTGCACCGTGACGGCCCCCGTGGTGGGCCGGGCCTTGATGGGGATCTTCTCCCGCATGGGGTTCCCCCGCGAAGTCGTGAGTGACCGGGGTACAAACTTTATCTCCCGTTATATGAAATCCCTCTGGCAGCAGTGCGGAGTATCGTACGAATTCACCACCCCGTACCACCCCCAAGGAAACGGACTAGTCGAGCGCTTTAACAAAACGCTGAAGGGAATGATCATGGGCCTCGAGGAACCCCTACGCCGGAGGTGGGAGGTCCTCCTCCCATTTCTCCTGTTCGCCTACCGGGAGGTTCCCCAAAAATCCCTGGGGTTCAGACCATTCGAACTATTATATGGATACCCCGTCCGAGGACCCCTGAGCCTGGTCAAGGAGGGGTGGGAGACAACCCCCCGGGGGACCCCTCCGGACGTGTTCCGATACATCTTGGCGCTCCGCAACCAGACCCGAAAATTCCGAGAACTCGCAGAAGCAAACCTCGAGGCCAGTCAAGAAGAAATGAAGCGCTGGTATGGCCAGAATGCTACGCTGGTCGAGTTTCAGCCGGGCCAACAAGTCTGGGTCATGGCCCCGGTGAGACCCTGCGCTCTCCAAGATAAATGGACTGGGCCCTTCAAGGTGGTCGAGCGGAAGAGCCAAGTCACCTATCTCATCGATGTACAGTCCCCGCGGAACCCCCTCCGGGTTCTCCACGTGAACCGCCTCAAGCCCCACTTTGTACGGACCGAATTAAGTCTACTCCTGGCCACCGACGATGGGGCCGAAGAAGACACCGAGCCCCTTCCAGACCCCCTGGGGGCGAAGGAAACCGATGGATCCGTGGAGGGAGTGAGACTGTCGACCGCCCTCACAGCCCAACAGACCGACGACTGCCGCCAGCTACTAGGGCAGTTCACGGATCTCTTCTCCCTGACCCCCGGGGTCTCCAGCTGGTGTGTCCACAACGTGGACACCGGAGACAGCCTGCCGTTGAGATATTGGGCCTACCGGGTCCCTGATCGGGTCCGGACCTGCATCCAGACCGAGGTGGCAAAGATGTTAGACCTCGGGGTGATTGAACCCTCCGACAGCTCCTGGGCCAGCCCGGTAGTCCTGGTTCCGAAAGCGACTACCCCGGGTGTTGCCCCCGAGCTGAGGTTTTGCGTGGACTACCGAGGCCTCAATGCGGTCACCCGAGCAGACGCTCACCCTATCCCCCGTGCCGACGAACTCATTGACCGCCTTGGGGCTGCCCGCTACCTCAGCACCTTCGACCTGACCAGTGGGTACTGGCAGATTGCCCTCACCGAGGGAGCCAAGGAGCGCTCCGCCTTCTCCACCCCGGATGGGCACTACCGCTTCAGGGTGATGCCGTTCGGAATGAAAAATGCCCCGGCCACCTTCCAGCGGCTGGTGAACAGGGTCCTGTCCGGACTAGAGGGGCTCAGCGCCGAATACCTCGACGACATAGCGGTCTTCAGCTCCCAATGGACCGAGCACCTCCAGCACCTCCTTCAAGTCCTGCTGGCTCTGCGCCGAGCCGGCCTCACCGTCAAAGCTAGCAAATGTCAAATTGGGCACGGCTCCGTAACCTATCTGGGGCACCAGGTGGGGAGTGGGCAGTTCGCCCCCCTCCAGCCGAAGATCGACGCCATCTTGTCCTGGGAATCCCCTGCCACCCAAACGGAAGTCCGGGCCTTCCTGGGCCTCACCGGCTACTACCGGAGGTTTATTAAAAACTATGCCAGCATCGCAGGCCCTCTCACAGAACTAACCTCCAAAAAACACCCCAAGAAAATACACTGGACTCCCTCCTGCCAGAAGGCGTTCGATACCCTAAAGGCCGCAATGTGCGCGGCCCCAGTGCTCAAAGCACCCGACTACGCCCAGGTGTTTGTGGTCCAGACGGACGCCTCGGAACACGGCATCGGGGCAGTCCTCTCACAGTACGACGACAAAGGCATAGATCAGCCCATAGCCTTCATCAGCCGAAGGTTACTGCCCCGGGAACAGCGGTGGAGCACAATTGAACGAGAGACGTTCGCAGTAGTCTGGGCCCTCAAAAAGCTACGGCCCTACCTGTTCGGAACACACTTCCGAGTACAAACCGATCATCGACCACTGCGGTGGTTGATGCAGATGCGAGGGGAAAACCCCAAGCTGCTACGCTGGTCCATCTCTCTCCAGGGGATGGATTTCACTGTGGAACATCGCCCCGGGACTGACCACGCGAACGCGGACGGCCTGTCCCGATTTTTCTGCTTCAGCGAGGAGAACTCCCAAGTGGATGGGCAGTTCTCCCCGCCTTTCAGCTGGGGGGGGCACGTGTGAGACCGGCCTCGTGGCGTGGGCCCTCCCGACCAGCAAGTTACACTACAACCACGCCGAACCTCGTGGGCACGGCCTCCCGGCTTCTGTGGACCAACATCCCGAGGGCCGACCAGATCCCCAACGCGCATGCCCGGCCGAGGGAGAACGAAACCCCCCCCCAAAACCAGACCGAGAGGCGCCGACCCTGTCACACCTCTGGTCTCTCCCCCGAGGGAGGTTGCGATCGACCACTAGGCCCCCGGTGAGCGGGCGCCTCGCCTGCTGGGTGTCTGGAGTCCCTCCCAGACCCACCTGAACAGATCAAGAGGCCGAGCGACAGGAAACGCCGACACACCGCCCCCAGGCACCAGACCCCTCTCCGCGAGGACTCCGGACTTCAAAGAGGAGGGGGAGTATAACAAGGGGTGCTGAAGGGACGAGAGGCAGAGAAGATCTGGACTGACGAGAGCCTGCGGACTTGGTCGCGGCTCGATCGCTCCCCGAACCGAAGAACGCTACCCGAACGCTGAACCATCTGAGCCCTGCTGACGCTGTCGCGGCTCCCCGAACTCTGAACCATCTGAGCCCTGCTGACGCTGTCGCGGCTCCCCGAACTCTGAACCATCTGAGCCCTGCTGACGCTGTCGTGGCTCCCCGAACTCTGAACCATCTGAGCCCTGCTGACGCTGTCGCGGCTCCCCGAACTCTGAACCATCTGAGCCCTGCTGACGCCGTCGCGGCCCCCCGAACTACGAACCTCCGGTGCCTGCTGAGTGACTCGTGGCCCGCTCCTCCAAGAGAAACGGCAGAGATTGCCGAGAGAAGCAACATCCCCTCAGCTCGAGGATTGAGAGCTGTGCGCCGGATACCTCGCAGAGACACTGATTCAAAGACTGTCCCGCTACCCCTTTTCCCTCATCACGAGATCGCTGCCGCTTGCGGCCATAATTCTGCACCTGCCTTCCGGATCATAAAGATCCCTGACAACTACCGATAAAAGTCTATTGTCTTACAAACGAATTACTGTGTGGTGTTCCTCTATCCGCAGAAGAAAGAAGCGTAGTGTGTGCGATCCTAGGTGCGAGACCCTTCCAGGAAGGGCCTCCCTGCTCTTGCTCGGCCTAACTCTGGGAAAGGTGGGCCTCAGGGTGGTCAGGAACACATTCCGCAGCCTCCCCGGGGAACGCCTTCCAACAAGGTGCTTTACTAAAGGTAAAATTTCCACAGTTGCAAATTTAAGGTCAGGGGCAGGATGTTGGGCATTACACAAAGGTCTTACCTGCAAAGGTAGGCGAATAACTTGCAAGTAGAAGTGTCCTCTGCTCAAAACGCTCACAAAGATTTTCCCTCAGGAAATGGGTAAGTTTATTTTAAAGATGGGAATGGGAAGGGAACACCCCGGAATTGAATTGAGGTAGAATTGACTTGTATCTCACGAAGGGAATTATAACTGTGTACGGAGGGAATGAATCAGGAAGTGGGGAAATTAATTTACTGAGACCCGCCATCTTGGCACGGCGCGGTCTAGTCTTTTTTACCACGGAGGGGATAAAACGGCACGCTTTGCTAGCGCGCAGCGGGCGCGATGCCGGCATGCCGGAGGTGCGCCTAAGGCAAGCCCGTCTGCACCCGTCCGCGCCTCGGACGCGCTGCCCATGCCGAATTCTGTAACAAAGGTAAGATGTCTGTTAACAAACATAACCCCCGTTTACACCATGGACGATCTTAAAATTCTTAACAAAGCTGAGAATTGTTGTCCCCACTCTCTCTCAGTAGGCTCCATGGAAGCAGGGAGTTGTGACTTGTATCACTGGTCCCTCCCCCTTCCCCAGATCATTGAGGACCATTCCCCTCCAGGGGAACGTATGTTCGTTCAATCCGCACCTATGAGTCAGCGTACTAACATTGATCTAAAACTGATGCTTTTGAATACTCGCTCTGTGAAACAACACGAATACCAAATTTTGGAGCTACTCTCCGACTCAAGGCCGGACGTGCTATTTCTCACTGAAACATGGCTGCACGAAGGTTCTAACCCCACTATTGCCAATGCCATTCCAACTGACTACCTTATTGTAAGGAGTGATCGTGTAGGGGCACGTGGAGGAGGAGTAGCAATCATTTATAAAAATACACTCACCTGCTCTACTCTCCCGAATTTGGGTCTAGAGAATACGGAAAGCATAAGTTTCCTTCTAAAAACTTCTCCACAGTATTCTATTGCTGGGGCCTTGGTCTACCGGCCACCTGGGCAGGCTAAAGGTTTTCTGGAAGGTTTGAACTCTGCCATTTCTCCCCTGGCTGCCAAATATGAACACTGTTTAATCTTAGGAGACTTTAACATTCACATGGATCTTCCCCATATTCTGGACTCGACAAGGCTGTACGATTCTTTAAACATGCTTCATCTCTCTTCATATGTCACCCATTCTACCCACGACAAGGGACATATATTAGACCAAGTTTTTTCTAATAAATTTATTGAAATGGACATACCCTTTCCCGTAGCCTGGTCAGATCACCATCTACTTACCTTTAGCATTAAAGAAACACTCGCTACAGCATCTAAGTCCTATGTACCACGGACTAGTAGCTTTAGGTCATTTAAATCAATGACCCCGGCTGCCATTGGAACTTTTCTGAAATTACATCCTATCTCATTTAAGGACAATCTTGCAGCTGATGTTTCTTCGCTCGACAACTGACTTGAATCTTGTGTAAACAATATTGCCCCCCTCCAAACTCGAGTGGCCAATAGAGATAGACCATCTGCTCCCTGGTTTACTGAAGATCTTAGAAAGAACAAGTATCTAGAAAGGTTATGGAGACAGGACTATGACACATGCGCTAAGCAAACTTATAAAACTGCATTAAAAGCGTATTATAATAAAATTCGCACGGAAAAAATGATTTTCCTCAACACAAAAATTGAGAAAGCAGGCAACAAAAGTGAAGAACTTTTTAGGGTTGTAAAAGATTTTACGTCCCCTAATGCCTTAAAAAATCCCTTCACTCCTACCAAAGCTTGGACTGATGGCATTGCCCTATATTTCTTCAATAAAATTTCTTCTCTACAAGCCTCTTTTGAAGTGGCGAGCCCCAACTGGGACACGAAGCTGGATTGGCTTCTCCAGCAACCTCCTCCTACGGTAAACTGCTTACTACATTTCCCTGTAATCCCTTTAGAGAAATCTCTACACCTTCTCCGCTCTTTTAAGTCAGGTTCCCCAGCAGACCCTTGCCCTGCAAAAACCCTGGCATTGATTGCTGAGGTAATTAATCCGGCAGTCAACAGGGTACTGAATCTTTCACTATCCACGGGGACTGTTCCGGAGCGTTGGAAACTGGGTAAAATTCTTCCCCTGTTAAAAAAGCCCTCTGCGGACCCGTGGACAGCTAGCAACTACAGACCCATCTCACTGCTTCCTGCCCTATCCAAAACTCTTGAGAAATATGTTAACCAAATCCTCGGAGAGTTTGTACAATCAAACAACATTCTCCATCCCAGTCAGTCTGGTTTCCGTGCTAATTACAGCACCGAAACCGCTCTCCTTGAGGTATCAGAATCAATAAAAGTCACTTTGGATAACGGCGGCGAGCAGTATTGGTACTGCTTGATTTATCGGCAGCCTTCGATACCGTACCCCACGACCTTCTTCTCGATCGCCTCTGGAGGTGCGGTATTGGGCGCAACGCCTTACAATGGTTCCGGTCTTATCTAACCATTTGACAGCAAACTGTCTGGTCCCCTCCATTTTATGCCTGCATTCAAGCAATGAACGTAGGGGTCCCCCAAGGCTCCATCCTGAGCCCCACATTGTTTAATGTGTATGTGGCTCCTTTGGCACTGTTGGTCGAATCTTTCGGCGCTAGAATCGTCTCTAATGCAGACGACACTCAACTGCTATTCACATGTGCTAAGGGTGAAGTCTTGGACGGGAAAACGATTAAGCTCTGCCTCTCTGTGGTCTTTAACTGGTTTAATGCCAATCACCTGAGATGCAACTCTGATAAATCAGAAATGATTTTCTTCGGCGACGCTCCGGATGATAAATGGCGTGATTGGTGGCCATCAAATATGCCTCCGCCCACTGATTTGGCTACTATGGTTAAAAACCTGGGGGTGAAACTAGATAGCAAACTCTCCATGAGTGCCCAGGTCCAATCAGTGGTGGGCACATGCTTCGGCCTGCTTAGGATGATGCGAAACTTTCTACCACTGCTCTCCCAGTCTCACAGAAGGATAGTCGTACAGGCCGTGATACTTTCTCGCCTCGATTATGTGAATGTTCTGTATCTGGGTCTCCCAGAATATCTTCTCAATCGTCTCCAGGTGGCTCAGAATGCCGCTGCTCGAGCGATTTTCTTAGCTGATCGGCGCTCCCACACGACCCCCCTCTTGAGAACACTCCACTCGCTCCCAGTACGTAAGAGGGTACTCTTTAAAGCACTGGTACTGGCCTTTAAGGCCTTTCATATCATCGGCGCTCCTTATCTAAGGGCTCGTTGCCAACAGTACGTACCTTCACGCACGCTACGGTCCTCATCAGCCCAACTGCTTCACACTCCCAGGTTCTACTTCACACGACGGGGAGGCCGTACCTTTCAGGTACTGGTGTCCGCACTATGGAATAATCTTCCAATTGAACTGCGCCAGGAAAACAATCTTTTGTACTTCCGTCACAAACTAAAAACATTGCTGTTCTTATGATCTGTGTCTGTGGTATGTGACTGCTGAGTGCTTTTTTACGGGTCCTATGACTAGCGCCGGGACACTCTTGGGAGTAGCCACGCACTCAACAAATACCCAGTAACATAACATAACAGAGTAAAACAGTTTTATCCACAGTGCAAATTTTACTCCATGGAGAACAAAAGAAAGTAAATAGGGAAATGCAAATATACACCAGATGTTCATTTGCCGAAAACATTTTGTCGCAGAAATTCCACATTAGCAAATTTTAAGTATTGCAGTACTTATTTTTCAGCAGTACTCCCGGTGCTACTTTGAAACTTGTTAAAAAAAAAGAGTAATCATTCTGTGGTAGTAAAAGATGGACTTCTTACCCCTAATGCTTTCGAGTTTGTACAATATGTTCAGAGTCGGCACCTTCAATAAGCAAGCCTAATTCCCCTGTTTCCATTGACAGCTCTAAAATGTTGATAATGACAAAGAACAGCAGAGCCTTCTTATTGAAAGGTGGATTTGATGAAACATGTATGCTTCCTTCTGGTGAAAATTATTTTTGAAGGAAATATAATATTTCGCCATTGTAGAGTCTGCTGAGAAGAGTTTTTCCGTTTCTCCCTGACAACACACGGAAGACCCTTATTCAGACGCTAGTCTTGAGTCGTTTTGACTACTGTAATGCTCTATTGATTTCGGCTAACGAGGCCTCGTTAGACCGCTTACAGGTGGTTCAAAACACAGCAGCACGATTGGTGCTGAATGTTCCCTATGGATCATCTTCGAGTCCGTTGCTGCAGCAGCTCCACTGGCTTCCGGTCCGCAAACGCATTAAATTCAAGGTTTGCTGCCTCGTCCACAAGGCGATGTATGGCAACGGTCCAATATATCTTGAGGAGAAACTTAGCAAATATATTCCCCGTAGAGACCTTCGATCCAGCTCCAAATCCCTTCTCAAAGTTGCCCGGATTAATAAGTCTAGGACTGGGGGGGAGGCTTTCTCTTATCTTGCACCACAGAACTGGAATTCGCTCCCTATTACACAGAGGCAGTGCTTGGACCATCTTCATTTCAGAAAGTCCCTGAAAACATTCCTGTTCTAGACGCCTCACATAGTATCAACACTTTCTCGCATGCCTGTAAGCGCAGAGATAACCCTTTGGGGGTGATTCAGGTGCTATATAAATAAATAAATAAAATAGAGTGTCTTGAAATATTTTTCCCTGTAGCAGATGTAGACACATCAGGTTTCTCTCAAAAGGTCTTTTGAGGTTACAACCTCAAAAGGCTGAATTAAGGGTCATAAATCCTAATGCCTAATTTAAAGGGTTAGGATTGAGGTTTTTTTTTTATAGTGAATCCTACTGGACATGAGAATATATTCCATTCTTGTAAATTGAGAATTAGGGTCTGGACCGCAGATGTTCTTGGGGGGAGGGGCTGGCTGTCGGCCATTAAGAATGTGACATAAACTTGAAAAGTCATCACTTTTGAGTGTCCAGAAATATTCCCCGTCTTTTCTCACACACAATCTGCAGACTTAACTTTAGTGCTGCAGCCCTCACTAATTTGTGTGTAAGTGTCCCAAAATCCAACTTGTGCCCAGTTGGTGTTGGAAAAGGCAGTTCTGTACAGGGAATATATTTTATGTGGAGTAAAGAATAAATAAATTAAGGTGAATTTTCACCTTAATCCTAAACAGAAAATGCCATTCTGCCCTTCGACCTTTATCCACTAATCTAAATTTAGGTTTAGATGTATAAAGTTACAATCTTTGTACACATACACACATAAGCAGGGCCATTTTTGTGAATCACAAAAAACATTAAATATGCAAAAATCGTAGGCTTCAGCCGTTGACTCATAAACCACAGGGACCACGTGGATCTACTGCGGTTCATCTCCACGGCCTGTTCTGGACCCGGGGAGCAGAAACAGGCACCACAGAAGGCTGCAGTAGTTATTCGCTGTCCCAGGTCTCCTGGCCTCTGCGAGGTACCAGGGGTATAATGCAGCTCCTGCTGCACTGTAGCACCCTCACCCTTCAGGGATCCCCCAAACTGGCTAGTGGGCCCATATGCAACCCAAGGCCATAGAATATCTGTGAGTAGAGGAGAATCAGGGGCCTGTCTTACGAATTCTGCAGGAGGGCCCCTTCATTGTACTTATGCTATGCTACTGCATGGCTGGGCGTGGTAGGCCTTGCTCACAAACTATGACATTTGCACGTGCATTACCAGGCATGAGCTAGAAAAAAAGATGCTTCCTCGCAGGAGCTGGAACCTGGGGCACTTTATGTTCGAAGCGAGGCTCACCAAACAAGACAATGGATGTAGACTTACATATCTGTAAGACAAGTGATGTAGACCTTACATATCTTTAAGACAAGGGATGTAGACCGTACATATCTGTAAGACAAGGGATGTAGACCTTACATATCTGTAAGACAAGGGATGTAGACCTTACATATCAGTGAGACAATGGATGTAGACCTTACATATCTGTGAGACAAAGGATGTGGACCTCACATATCTGTAAGACAAGGGATGTAGACCTTACATATCTTTAAGACAAAGGATGTAGACCTTACATATCAGTGAGACAATGGATGTATATCTGTAAGACAAGGGATGTAGACCCTATATATCTGTAAGACAAAGGATGTAGACCTTAAATATCTGTAAGACAAAGGATGTAGACCTTACATATCTGTGAGACAAGGGATGTAGACCCTACATATCTTTGAGACAAGGGATGTAGACCCTACATATCTGTAAGACAAAGGATGCAGGCCTTACATATCTGGGACAAAGGATGTAGACCTTACATATCTGTGAGACAAGGGATGTAGACCTTAAATATCTTTAAGACAAGGGATGTAGACCTTACATATCTGTAAGACAAAGGATGTAGACCTTACATATCTGTGAGACAAGGGATGTAGACCCTACATATCTTTGAGACAAGGGATGTAGACCCTACATATCTGTAAGACAAAGGATGTAGGCCTTACATAACTGTAAGACAAAGGATGTAGACCTTACATATCTGTGAGACAAGGGATGTAGACCCTACATATCTTTGAGACAAGGGATGTAGACCCTACATATCTGTAAGACAAAGGATGTAGGCCTTACATATCTGTAAGACAAAGGATGTAGACCTTACATATCTGGGACAAAGGATGTAGACCTTACATATCTGTGAGACAAGGGATGTAGACCTTACATATCTTTAAGACAAGGGATGTAGACCTTACATATCTGTAATACAAAGGATGTAGGCCTTACATATCTGTAAGACAAAGGATGTAGACATTACATATCTGTAAGACAAGGAATGTAGACCTTACATATCTTTAAGACACGGGATGCAGACCTTACATATCTTTAAGACACAGGATGTTGACCTTACATATCTGTTCTAGACAACATTTAGGGGCGTAACATAAGGTCCCATGGTCCAGGGGGGCCCCAAGGCCCAGGGGCTCTTTTCTAGCACTGTGCATGGGCGGCTGGCCCTGGCCTGAGAGCTCCTTACTTGGTGGGGGTGAGGGGTCTCCATGCAGTTTGCAGTACGTGCCCCCTCAAGTTTCGTCCCGCCACTGATGACATTTATAAGGAAGACAAAAGGACAATCTCGGTCAGATGTTTATGACGCCACGTGTATTCTTTAGGACTTATATATCAGGCTCCGCTCTTGATAGAAACGAGCACCCCCCTGCAAGTGCCGCGCCGCGCCAGCAATCTCCAGCTATGAAACGGCTCGGGAAATTGAGAAGGTGTTTTCAATATGCCCCCTGCGCTTTCAGGTTGGGTGGAATAATTAAGGGTCCATTCATCCCTTATCAAATTCCACTCAGAACGTGCTAAAACTGACGTAAAATATATTCACAATTTGAACACAAAGATCTCTCAGGGATAGTGCGTCACTACTCCAGGAGTCGTGGCTCGCCCGGCCGGCCTGGCAAAGGTGCTGCGGATGTCATCAAGGGAATTAAATCTAGGTTTGCAGCGGACGGCACAGATCCGAAAAGGGGCGCGTGGCTGATAATGCGTCCTTCAACATCAGACAATGCGGGGGATTTGCAATGAAAATGGGAAATTGCTGCCTGCTTATCTACGCGTACTGTACCTCGACTCCGTCTAATGAAAGAGTAGGGCCCGGGCGGACAGCGCCATGGCGCATTAAAGCAGAGAGGCCACATAGCGCCAAGTGGGCGGATACTTCCGGAAAAAAGCTGTAGAATGCGGAGTTCGAAGTTGACATTGGTACATGTGAGAGAGGTTTAAACACGAACTGAAGGGTTGAATATTATTTGATGCCCGGGGCATACACAGTCAAGTGGATTCACGGTGATGGACGCCGCTGTTGAAATTCAACACACATTAAGTGAGCCAGTTAATCGAAAAGATATCCAGATCTTTTTTTACCGAAACATACATCAATTAGCTTGTACCGCCAGCACGAAGGCCCATATGATATTCAGACATTGTTAGGAGGTGTAAAATAAATATTGCTAAAAGTGGACTTCTGTGCATTTTAAATCAGTTTGTTATTTGGAGAACAGCATTAGTAAACAAAAAATTCAGGCATAAAGTCGCTGAATCAAGTCCTTGACTACCAGCACCAACAAAGTGTGCTACTAACCATGCATCTTTAATTACAGAAGCATCATTTCTGCAAGCCATTCCCCATTTAATTCTTAATTTTTATGTTGAGGCCTACCATACAGTGCTGCGGTCTGATTACAAGGACATATGGTGACATACTGAAAAAACACATAGGAATGCATTCCCTCCCTTGCTTACTATCTAGTTTGTCGCTTACATATGCTTGTTTTCTATTCACTGGCATTATTTGGTTTAGCCCGTCCAGCATGTCTTTATCCCTTCCGTGGAGCACAGCCTGCTTAACGTCTCTCGTCTAGTCTTACTTTTAAGTGCTCGCTCAACAGGATTTCTTTTTCTTTTTGTAAGCACTCCATGAGAGTGCATATATTTTCCATTGGTCTTCCTGGGGCCTTATTACGGAAGCGTCCCGGGGGCGGAACTGGTGTTTGCGCCTGCTTTGCCGGCCCCAGGGGCATTTTGGGCTTACAGAATGAGTCACAGACACTTGTGCATCCCCTTCTGTAATACCAAGAGCACTGGTGCACATAAAGCACCAGCGATATCATCAGAGGGCTTTCCCTCATTTGCATGGGGGAGTGGCCCCGATGCAAATGAGGAAATCCCTTTACCTCTGTGCCAGTGCTGTTTTTACAGTGGCGGGCGAACTGGCAAAGAAGCTGTCAGTCAAGCAAAGAAGCTGACAGGTGCACTTTCATTACGCCCCCTGATGTCAACCCTTTGGGGAAGGGGTCCCATGGTCCCCCAGACATCCCATTGCAGGCGGGTGCAATCACTCACTGCATCTGCCTGCAAGGGGATCTTTATTCCCCCTTAAAAGTGCAGGCAGGTTGACACTTGCAGTGTGGAACACAGAGCGGCTTCAAGGCAGCCGATCCATTTTTCACATGAATATGCTGCGGGGCAGCAAACGCGCTGCCCTATGGGCAGTGTGTTCAATGTGATAGGGTGCACTTTCACTGTTTGCGCACAGCACACCTATTTTAAGGGGGCCATGGCGCAAATGGAACATGCACCCTATCTATGATAAGGCCCCTGGTGTGCTTCTCTGCCCACCGTAGTGCTCCACATTGTTCTATTTTACGTGTTCTTCTCCCCCGCAGAACTCCACAGTGTCCTTTCTGGCTGTGTCCTCTCTGTCTTCTTCCGCTCGCCCTCCATGTTGCTTCATCTGCAGTCCGATCTGTGCCCCCAACCTGCTCCCTTGTTCTTGTAACTTATTGAAAAAAAACTTTTGCTTTCACACCTCCTGCTTTGCTGAATTTTCTTTTGTTGGCTTTAAGACTCTATGCACTTTACCACTGCTAGCCAGTGCTAAAGTGCTTGTGCTCTCTCCATAAAATGTGGTAAAATGACGCACACCAGATTGTCACATTTAATTTCACCTGTAAGTCCCTAGCAGATGGTACTAACTGTACCAGGTGCAAAAATAACAATTGATGGACAGAATGCTGAACAGTGTCAAACATTCACCCCCAATACAGAGATCTGGGCCTAAATCCATTGCTTTTCTGCCCACCATGCCTTTCCAGATTAAACCCAGCCATATGCAAATCAGTCTTGACCCTGCTCCCCATCGGAACAGTCCAGCCGAACTGCAAGGCCAGGTCCAGGGGAGGCTCCAAGGTAAGGCCCTTTTTATCCGCCCACCACTGCCAAATTCTTTTATGTTTCTGAGGGCATCCCCGGCTCAGAAGACTGACACCTCTAACCCCATGCAGAAGTCCATTCCCCTCTTCCAGACACCTACTGGGGGCGGTGTATCTGTCCTCTACAATCTATCTATGTCCTGTTTGATGAGTGTGAGGCCTAGTAATAGGGGGTGACGCTTGTATCTGTTGCCCCCAATCCCATCTATGCTATGTAGTAAAGTCAATATGGGAGATCTAGGAAGCTCCCACCCCAGGACTTCGGCAAGGCATGCGACTACTCCTTTCCAGAACTGATCTAGAATGACACAGGTCCATACAGTGCGTAGGAAAGCGCCCTCGGCATTGCCACATCACAGGCACTCGGGGATGCAACCAGCCCGCCCTCCAAAGCTTATACCGGGTATGGTAGTCCCTGTGCAGGTATTTAAATTGGATCAGTCACAAGCATGAAGAGATGGCCGCCCCCCCTAGTAGATTCCAGGGCTTCCGTCCAGTCATCATTATTGATGGGGCCCAGATCTGTCTGCCATGCTATTGTAAGGGTATCTAGGGAGGTATTAATATTTGTGATGAGAAATTAATTTATTTTGTAAATTTTATGATCACCGATATCCCCCATCAGAAGTTTGCCTTCTTTTGGGTTAAAATAAGGGAGGGTTGTGTTGTTGGGTATATATATGGCATTAATGCATGGTGGAATTGAAGGTATTTGTAGAAATGGCCATGAGGCATGGAGTATTCCACCTGTAATTCCTGAAACGATTTGAGAATGGAACAGTGCATTCCATCACCCAAGGAGGATATCCCAATCTGGTTCCAGCCTCGAAAACCCCGGAGTTCAGCCAGTTGAGGAAGTAACCTATTATGTCACAACGGGGTCTCACATGTAAGGCGGCCCGCCCATCCCATCCGACGAAGAGACTGGCTTCACACTAGTATCACAACTCTCTTGGCGGGGGTAAGGGCCCGAACTTCCGATCTGCCATATAGGTATGTGTGTAAATTGGGGTCTCCTAGTAGCCATCACTCGACGACATAAGCTGGGTCATCTCCAGAACCATACTACCAGTCATTGAGCAGCACTTGGAGGCGCGAGGCCGCATGGTATGACTGAACATCTGTATCTGCAATGCCCCCGCAATATGTAGCTTGAAATAATGTTTGTAGTGCCACCTGAGACATTCAACCCCCCATAAGAACTGACCCTGAATAGCATTGGCTTGTCGGAACCATGACAGAGGAACCGGGTGAGTAGGCAAGGGAGGGTCACCATACTAAATAAGTCAGAACGCCCGTACAAAGACAACGGCAAACCCATCCAGAATCTACTTTCGGCCTTTACACTGTCTATCGTTGAGCCCAGATTACGGTCCCAGGACACCTTTTGCTTATCCGACAGAAAGACCCCCAGATACTTCTGGCCCTCTGTGGTCTGCAACAGATCCGTCAACCATCGGCTATCACCAAGTGTCCCCCGCAGCGGCCATGAGGTAGATTAGCCATCATTCATGTAACAGCCTGAAATCTGTCTAAAGATCTCCATAATCTGTAGGATCTTGTGGTCCGTTCTATGTGGGTCAGTGAGAAAGAACAGGACATCATCCACATATAAGGCGATGTGGTCGGATATTTCCATCGTCCACTCGAAGACCCAGACCAGAGCATCCATGCAGACCCAAGCAGCTAAAGGCTTGATGGCAAGCGTAAACAGGAGAGACAAGGAGAATCCCTGTCTAGGTCCGCGTCCGATGGGGATCGGGGGGGGAGAACCATTGCCAGCTACCCGCACCACAGAAGCTGTCAAGTCGGTATAGAGTAGCCAAATGTATGTCAGGAAGCACAGACCAAGGTTCAGATGTTTCAAAAGTATGAATAGATATGCCCAGCTAACCGAGTCGAACACTTTGTCTATATCTGCTAAAAGCAGGGCAGCTGGACTGTCCACGCGATCAACTGCAGCAATTGCATTGTGAGCCCGTCTAATATTATGGCGTGCTGCTTGGTGGGGCATGAAGCCCACCTGATCCGGATAGACTAGGTCTGACATATGGGGCATCAGTCTGTTTGCAAGGGCTTTTGCTAGCAGTTGTCCCTCCATGAGGGCTATCGGGTAATATGAGGCAATGAGTTCGGTGTGTCTCCAGTCTGGGGGTAGGCAAGCAGCCCGAACCGCAGTTGTATGGTTGCCAGGTAGTGTGGGCCCAGTTGAGACATGTATGCTTTATAGAATTCACATGGGAACCCGTTGGGACCAGGTGCTTTTCCGAACCATAGATCTGACAGCGCAGGCGTCAGTTCCTCCTGTGTGAGGGGTGTCTCCAAGGACCTCCGAGCCTCAGCCGACAAGGCCTTCGGAGGCATAGTCTCAAAGAATTTCTCAATCTGTGAAGCATTTATCACTTCCCTCTAAGTGTACAGGGTCTGGTATAAGTCGGCAAAGCTGCACGCTAGCACATCTGGATCAGTGAGCACTGCGCCATTTATATCACAAATCGTGGGAAGATGGGTCGCCATTAAGGCCTGTCGACACAGTCTCCAACTTGTCACCCCAAAGGTCGATTCTGCTCTGGGAGGCCAACTACGCACACTGTGCCTCCTCCATCACTTCCCCCTGGTACTGCTGTTGGAACAGACATATTAGTCTATGCAAGTAATCAATGGGGAGGGAAAAAGAAGCTGTGGTCCAGTCGGCTTCCTTATCACTTATGCAAAAAAATCAATGGGGAGTGGACCACTTGTCCTGTATATCCAGGGTCTTTTACGTTCTTGGTTCCTTCATAAAAGAACCCTCATAACTATACACAGGTATGGCAGCGGCATGAACTGGGTTACCGCTTATGTGTAATAGTACAGCATCATCATTGGGTCTTTTTTTGTGTGTATGCTGACCTCCACCCGGAGGAAGACCATCTGGTTAGACAGTAGCGTCCAGACATGAAGGTTCAAGAAGTGTGAGAAGGTCCATGTCAAGTGAGTTAAAATCTCTGGATCATTGTATCGAAAGCAATTTTATTCTGGAGATCTTAATCAGAGAAAAGTAAAAGAAAATTCGAGTGCGGAGGAAGACCGAGTTACTGGTCTACCGTACTAAAAAGATAAAAGGTCAAAGGTCGACATGTTTCAGCCTACTGTCGTATTCTATAGGCTTTCATCAGGACCAATGCAAGGAGGGCGCATTGTGGCTCCTTATCTAGTGGGAGTCACCCACTAATGTGATTAGAGAGGTCAGTTCGTTTATCTGTACCTAATTAGAAGAGAGAAAACAGTGGTTTTTCTAGATAGTTCGAGGGAGCAAATAATCATGAAATTCTGTCCCATGAATTAATTTGGAGCTACTACCTTAATTTGAAAAGAAGTGAAGGTTAAAAAGAATTGGACTATTTTGGTGAATATCAAGCGAAAAAATGGGGCGGCTAGGTGAAGAGGAAAGGATTGTGATTGTGGTAGGTCTTGGCGCGTGTGCTTTTAAGTGCAAACGGCTGGTTGTTCGAATAATATTGGTGAAGAAATATATCATTGATTGTTAGTTAAATTTGTGGTTGATTCGTAATGGCGAGTATATCTCAAAAAAGGTTGAATACAAGAGATTTATGATATAAGCTTAAAGTCATTAGTGAAAATCGTCGGCAATGTGTGTCTCAGAAGGACAGGCATTAATGTGGATTTCGACAATATCTAAAAACAGAGTAACGCCTATTGTAGTGATTACCGAAAGGGAGATGGAGATACTTGGAAAGTGAATCAAACATATAACGTTAATGATTACCATACAATTATTTACCTCAAGTATAGAACAGTTCTGTATTCTGGAGGTGCCCGGGGGCATGAGAGAACCGTATTTCGGTGTCTCCTCGTTCGATGACTTGTTCTGCCTCTGCCCGCTGCACCTCCGATTGGATGTGCTGGTGGCGTCTTGCCGTTATGTAGCGGGAGGAGAATGAAGATGGAAGAGAGACTGGTTTTTTATGTGTATTCTCTTGGTCGTGGTTGGCATTCATGGTGATTGGCAATCTCGCGATCAGAAGGAGGATTAGGATAGAAGAGGGACTAGTTTCCTTATGTACATTCTCTTAGCGGTGGTTGGCATTCACAACGGTTGGCAAACTCGCGATCGGTGTATGCTTCATTTGGGTCATTGTCTGTGAAGTGTGCAGATAAATGTATGCCCATGATTTGTTGCTGCAGGCTGGTATAGATTCCGGTAATGGACAGAACAACAAGGAGGTTATTTACAGTTATTGATTGGTCTCTAAATATCAAAAAAGGGGGGTTATTGATGAAAATTGTCATAAAAAGAGCGCTGCAGGATTTGTCTGATCTTCAAAAAAGGGGGGGGCTCAAAGGGTACAGATTATGCCAGTGTGTGCCAAGGAATATCATCATTAAGGCCCTGGTGATCCGTGCCCAGACGGTGAATCCAGCGTTGTTCTTTCTCAAATAAAGTGCGTTCAGCAGTATGATTAACGGATTTCAGACTCTCCAAAACTACCCATTTTAGGTCATTGGCATTGTGATTATTCTCTACGTAGTGTCGGCTCATTTTAGTGGTTAACCTTTTGCAGTTCACATTGCTTTTGTGTTCCGTGATTCTTTGTTTTATCTTGCGGCAGGTCATGCCTATGTACCTGAGATTACAAGGGCAGGTTATCATGTAAATCACATGTGTAGTATTGCAATTGGTGTGTTGACGTAATGCCCAAGAAAAGTTGGGGAGAAGTTGTATGGTTTTAGTAACCTTTGTCGTATTGCATACTGAGCATGTGCCGCAGGGATAGTGTCCTGTGATTGGTTCAAGATTCCATGCTGCTGTGATAGTTTCCTTTTTGGTATATGGCGCTGGTCTGGTATGTACTAGGAAATCCTTGAGGTTTCTCGTTCTTTTATTAGCGAACCTTGGTTTTGGCCATTGTAAAGAGTCAGAGGTAAGGATCCTCCAATTTCTGTTGACAATCTTTTTTACTGTGTTGGATATCGTGTTATAAGTCGTAACACATGTCAAGAGATCCTCAGGTTCTGTTCGTGTAGAAACTTGTAGGAGGTTCTCTCTCGGTTGGTGACGTGCTCTTTTCTGGCACTTGTTGATTATTTTCATCGTGTAATGTCTTTTGACAAGTTTCTCCCTTAGATCTTTCGCTTGAGTTTTGTAAGTTTCAAGATCGCTGCAGTTTCTTTTTAGTCTGAGGAATTGACTGAATGGTAGGTTATCTCTCAGAGGGCGTGGGTGGAAGCTCTGGTAGGATAGTAAACTGTTTTTCGCCGTGGGTTTATGGTACGTTTTTGTTTGGAGGATGTTGTTCTCTGAATAAATCGTGACATCAAGGAAGTCAAGTTGTCGTTTATCCGATGTGTGAGTGAATTTAAGGCATTCATCTCTAGAGTTGATCCATCCTATGAATTCTAGTAATGTTTCTGCATTGTCTTCCCAAATCATGATCACGTCATCTATGTAACGCTTCCAGAATTTTATCTGTGTGAAGTAGGGATTGGTGGGGTTCCTTATGTGATGTTCTTCGAAATTGCTGACATACAGACCCGCCACACTGGGAGCGAATGTGCTCCCCATAGATGTACCGTGGCGTTGTCTGTAAAGTGTTCCATTGTACTCAAAATAATTTTCTGTCAGGGCTAGTTTGCAACATTCTAACACGAAATGTCTTGGTGTAGAATGGATCCAAGGTTCCGAAAAAAGAATGTTTTCCAAGGTGTCTAGTGTTTTCTGTTGTGGGAGACTGGTGTACAGACTCTCCACGTCCAACCCCACTAAGTACATGGTGTTCTCATTATAGGCCTGCTTTTCCAGTTGGTTCAGGAGGTCTCTTGTATCTTTAAGGTAAGTGGGTGTACGTTGTACTAATGGTTTGAGGAACTGATCAGCGAACTGGGATAGAGGTTCCAGTACAGAGCCAATCCCAGAGACGATGGGTCGTCCTGGTGGGGGGACTCTGTTCTTATGAGTCTTAGGTAAAGAGTAGAAGTATGGTACTCTGGGGGATTTGGTATTGAGGAAGTCTGCCTCATGTTTAGAAATCCAGTGGTTAGTTAGTGCTTCTTCTAGCATTGAGTTTATGGTCCTTTGTAATTTGAGGTCAGCATACACACAAAAAAAGACCCAATGATGATGCTGTACTATTACACATAAGCGGTAACCCAGTTCATGCCGCTGCCATACCTGTGTATAGTTATGAGGGTTCTTTTATGAAGGAACCAAGAACGTAAAAGACCCTGGATATACAGGACAAGTGGTCCACTCCCCATTGATTTTTTTATATTAGTCTATGCACCACACCCCCACCGTCTCTTCTTCCCTGCCTCTCCAGTTCCATAATGCGGGCCTCCAATTGTATCATATTGTGGCTGCGTCCCTTACACGCACAATAACTAAGGTTGAATCTTCAGATGGTGAGCTTCATAGCTTTCCATAGCGTGCCCGTAGATGAGGCTGTCGCCACGTTGAGAGTAAAGTATTCATTCAAGACCTTGTGAATATGGGTACAATAAGACTGATCCTGTAAATGCCATAGGGAGAGCCTCCACCAGAATGGGGGCTGACCCGGGCCAACTAAGAGCCACATGGACATTTGGGAATGATCTGAGAGCCCACAGGGCAATATTGTATCCTCTGTCACTCTATGTGCAAAGCTCTGTGGGACTAAAATGTAATCGAGCCTGGAGAAGGATTTATGAATTTAGGAATAGATGTTATAACCTGTATCTTTGGGGTAGTGAACCCTCCAAGTGTCCTCCCATCCCAGTGAATCCATCAGGTATTTCAACTGGGACTCCTGTGTCCTCCCACTCTGCACCAGATGCTCGCCATCTGTCCCTGTCTGGGCATAACACATCATTCCAATCCTCCCCAATGACCGCTAGACCTTCTTGTGTAAGCCCCCATACGTCTACCAAATGATCCACAAAATGTTGACTAAGGGGTGGGGACGTAGATGTTACCAAGCATGACCTGTTACCCAGATATGATCCCATGCACCAGGATGTACCTGCCCTGCAGATCTGCCCACACCTGCACTAGAGTGAACAGGATCCTACGGTGTATCATGACAGCCACTCCCCTTGAGCCACTTGTGAAACCCTGCGTGAAATGTTTGTATGTATCCATAGCAGGATAGGATAGGATAGGATGGTCATTTATAAAGTGCAAACGTATGCCGGAGCGTCTTGGCGCTGGTAGAGAGAGAGGGAGAAAGGTTGTCTTTATCCGCGAGTCTCGTTAAAAAGCCATGTTTTTAACTGTTTCCTGAAAGCCAGATGATTGCTTAATGATTTCATAGAATGGGGAAGATTGTTCCAAAGACTGGCAGCCCGGAAAGAGAAGGCTCTGCCACCCCATCTGACTTTACGTATCCGATTTATCTTGATGAGGCTTTGTGTGGTAGACCTTAAAACCCCACCGGGCACATACGGAACGAAAAGCTTCTGAACGTCCTTGGCTCCTCCTCCAAATATAGCCTTGTGCACTAAACATATAGCCTTAAATTCTATACGCTGCTGGATCGGGAGCCAGTGTAGTGTTTTCATGCCGCCAGAGATAGAATGGTCTCTGGGTACAGCAATCAGGAGTCTAGCAGCAGCATTTTGAAGAGTCTGCAACCTCTTCATCTGGGTCTTATTTTATGCCTAGCAGCAAGGCGTTGCAGTAGTCAAGTCTCGATAGTACAAGAGCCACCACCAACCATCTTGCGAAGGTCAGATTCGATGAGAGGAAGAGTCTTCCGCAACGTCCTTATTAAAACGGAACATGCTGAAGCAAGATTGCTGACATGTGCTGAGAAATTGAGTTGATTGTCAAAGAGCATACCCAGATTCCTGACTTTATGGACGGGACTAGGACATTCCCCCGCCTCCACCGGCCACCAAGATCCGTTCCACACCGGGCTGCCCTGGCCAAACTCTATGATCTCGGTCTTCTCTGTATTAATTTTCAGGAAACTCTCCCGCATCCAGCACATAATCTCAGACAGGCAGCTATGGAACTTAAGAGCCACCTCGTCAGATTGATCCATGGTCGAGACTATGAGCTGGGAGTCGTCAGCATAGGAGATAATGGTAAAACCATATTTCCTGATGAGCTTGGCCAAGGGGGCTACATAGATGTTAAAGAGTATTGGTGATAAGGCAGAGCCCTGCGGTACCCCACAGGGCAGCTGGAAAGTGCTAGACTGTAGACCATCCCATAGCAGACTCTGTTCCCTACCTTCGAGAAAAGAAGAGAGGAGGGACAGAGCGGTTCCCTGCACACCAATCTTCTGAAGTCACCGCTTCAACACCGTGTGGTTGACAGTGTCGAAGGCCGCAGACAGATCTAACATCCCTGGTACTGCCCTGCCTCCCCCATCTACAACACCACGAATTTTCTCCGCTGCCACCAGGAGTGCTGACTCCGTGGAATGCTGAGCGCGAAAACCGTGCTGAGAAGGGTCGAGCAGCTCATGGGAAACCAGATATTCTGTTAAGGCCCGGTTTAACTCCCTCTCCATGACCTTAGCCGCCAAAGGGAGTGCCACAATCGGACGGTAGTTCTTCAAGATGTGCGGATCCAAAGTAGTTTTTTTTAACAATGGTCTATTATTGCCCTCTTCCAGCTTGAAGGATAGCTACCAGACGCGATTACTTGATTTATCAGCGGGGACAGCTCTCCAGCGATAACCTCTGCCGCACGATGAAATACTGATGGGGGGCACGGGTCAAGAGGTGATCCTGATTTCGTTATGGTGATCAGCCTACACTTTTCCTCCACAGAAATGGGAGCGAAATTGCTAAAGCCCGTGTCGTCCTTGAGATTAGCTGCCTGCTGCTGGTCGCCACAATCCACATTGGTAGGCAAGCTCATAAAATCGTTATGGATTATCTGAACTTTCTCCTGAAAGTACAGAGCTAATTTTTGGCATGTTGCTAGGTCAGGCCGATATGTATTGTCTTGAGGAGGCTTCGAAAGGGCCGATATGGTTTTAAAGAGCTCCTTTGTTGAATTACCGGCTTCCCTGATCTTGGTGGCAAGAAAAGCGCTTTTAGCTGCAATTATTGCTGCCCTATAGGCTGTGAGAGCGTAATTATACTGTTCTTTGCCCTCCACACTATAGTCCCTTCTCCACCCGCGCTCTGCCCTTCTGCAAATGCTCTTCTGGACCTTAAGCTCTTTGTTATACCATGGCGCAGATGGTTGGGTTCTTCTGGAACCCAGCAGCTTCTCAGGTGCAACTTTGTCCACCGCCGCCGCCAGCCATCCATTGAAGAGCAAATCAGCCTCCGAAGAGTCTGAGCTATGAGTAGGATGCAAACCTCCCAGAGCAAAGCAGAGATTATCAGTGGTCACCTGAGACCATGGTCTAATCTTCTGCTTGCCTGGCCTAGGGTCCTGAGCGCACGCTGGGGCTCCGGTCGCAATGTTAAAAAAAACAGCCCTATGGTCAGACCAGGGAAGAATCATAGTATTCACTATTTCCAGATTCATGTTGTTAGTGAAGATACCGTCTAAGGTATGGCCCAAACTGTGCGTCGGGCTCTTAACTACCTGATTAAAATCTAATGCTGCTAGATTTTCAATTAGCACGGCCACATCTGGTTGATCCGTAAGCTCTAGATGATAGTTAAAGTCACCTAGAATCATAAACGGATGGTAGTCTATCCGAGATTCTAAGAGTTGCATGAGCTTTTCTGGAAAAATAGTCTTGGGCCCAGGTGTACGATAGACTAATACTCCTTGACACTTATAAGAGTTGCCAACATAGATAGTGAAGAAGAAAGCTTCTGCGGGAAGATCTAGGTCTGTCTCCGTACGAATTTTTAGATGTGTTGCATATGCAATGGCTATCCCTCCCCCTCTTTTACCTATTCTATCCTGGGAGGTAACCACATATCCTGTAGGCAAGGCAGTGTTCCAGTCTGGACCTGATGAACTATCCGTCCAGGTTTCGGTTAAAAAGAGTATGTCAGGCGCACTACGTTCGATCAAGTCATAGATTTGATAGCTGTGTTTATGCAGAGAGCGTACGTTTACCAAGATGCAGCTAAGTGTTTGCGATGTTCTAGCTCTTGTTGTAATGTGCTCGTCCTCTGGGTGCTTACTCACTGCCACTGCTATATGCTGGCTGTTCCTCGCACACTTCATTCCCACCCCTATGTGCTGCCCCTCCTTCTGGAAGTCACATCTAATGCAGGGTCCAGGCTCTAAGGATTCCCCACATGGGTCACAATCATGGGACCTACATGGTACAGTATCCAGCGCCAGCAACTCGCCTCTACTGTAAAGGTGAATATGAGCGGGGGCAGGGGTTTTGGCGCTGGGCGCTGAGCGGGCGCGGACGGGCGCAGACGGGCTTGCCTTTGGCGCGCCTCCGGCGCACCCGCTGCGCGCGCCCGCTGCGCGGTCGTCTCAGCTGCAACTTTTAAGTGTAATGGCCCCGCCCACCCTAACTAACGCATCGAGCCCAGGTGCAATGCGGACCCGCCTAGCCGGGTCCGCTTGGGTCGAGCGTCAAGATGGCAGAAGGAAGAATCGGCAGCCACAATACACTCCCAGTGAGTAGTTGACAACTAAATACAGTGGCAAAGTTATGCTGTGTGCAAAGGTGTGTTCGGCGGCAGTTAACCACCTATAATTCTGCTGTTTAGGAGCAACACAAGCGCGCTTAAAGGAAAAGTGCAGTCACAGATTACAAATCCAACTGTGATTCCACTGTTTAAAAACAATACAAAAGCGAATTAAAAGAGCATGAAGTCACGATTTAAAAGTCACCGCTATAAAAACAACACTTTCAGGCAATAGTTAAAACGAAGGTGGGGGAGCGAACTAATACTGCAATGCAACCCTCTCTACTACCGCTGTGCGGTTGTCTCAGCGCCACTTTTAAGTGTATTGGCCCCGCCCACCCTAACTAACGCGTCGAGCCCAGGTGCAATGCGGACCCGCCTAGCCGGGTCCGCTTGGGTCGAGCGTCAAGATGGCAGAAGGAAGGACTCGGCAGCCACAATACACTCCCAGTGAGTAGTTGACACCTAAATACAGTGTGCAAAGTTATGCTGTGTGCAAAGGTGCGTTCGGCGGCAGTTAACCACCTATAACTCTGCTGTTTAGGAGCAACACAAGCGCGCTTAAAGGCTAGTAGGCTAGACAGGGAGTTTTTGTGCCCATTAGATGTGTCTCTTGTAGGAGTAGAATATCTGCCCCAACACGTTTTGCCTGGTAGAGTATTGTGCCACGCTTTACCTTATCTAGCATGCGTTTCAGCCTACCATGTACAGGGGCGGCCTCAGTTTCCAGAGCAGTCATCTTTATATGGGAGCCACACAGCTCATAAAGTAGAGGTATGGGGACTCCCACCTAGGAAAGCACAAACTATGCAGACAGTTTTGAAACAAACATTAACTTTGCCCCCTCCCCCCACCCGCATACCTCAAAACAGCTGAAGTATCTATCGCAGATGGTATCCTATGTGGACTCCAACAGGAGGCAGGCATAGGGTCCTTCCAATGGATCCCCGAACACCCAATCATCACAGTGTCAGCTTGAAAGGGTCTAGGGGTTCCTCTGTAGCTGTGCAACCCACAAAAGAAATACCAGGATACTGCATAATTTAGGATAAGCATGGAATCACGTAGCCCCAGCATATAACCTCTAAGACATTTATTTCCTAGAGTTGGATGACTCATCTTCAAGGCTCACCACCCATTTTCCATTACGGGCCCTGGAGTGCCACGTCGACCTGGGTTGGTGTCTACGTTTCTCTTTCAGTTTGTTTTACAATTGGCACGGTTCTCCCGACGAGGAACCTGAATCTCGATGCAGTGGAGTGTGTAGTTTCAAGTGTCCCATTTCGTCTGTCCATGTGAAGACTTCATGCAGCGTATCAAAAAGTAGGGGTGCAGGAATTATAGATTACACGCAGTCTGGACGGGAACAGGAGAATATATGGAATTTTGAGGTCTCAGAGATGGGCCTTGGCCGTCTGAAAGGACTGATCCTGCTGCAGCGCCATTTTGGTAATAGTCAGGGAATATTATTATTCGATGTGATTCATACAGAAGCTCACCCTGGGACCGTGCCTGCATAAGGATGCTGTCGCGGTCGTGGAAATTCAAGAGTCTGGCGATAATGGGCGGTGGTTTGGCGCCCGGGACCAGCCGTTGGAGTAGGGCCCTAATGAAGCAGTGTGATAATGTGTCTGATGGGATCCCAGAAGTAAGCCAGCCATTCAGAAATTTACAAATGTCCTCTCCCTCGCGGTTGTCGGGAAAGCCCACAAAGCGGAGATTGTTTCTGTTGGCCCGATCCGCTGCATCTTCCACTTGCATAGCCAGGCACTTAGTGAGCTTTTCAAGGGTGGATACCTTGGCCTGCCACTAGAACCGTATCCTCCACACTGGAGACGCTGGTCTCATCCTCAGCAATGTGCTTTACCATATTACGAAGTTCTTGGAGCAATAGTGTCATTCCGGAGCCCACAGCTCCAATTTTGGCCTCCAGCATGTCTCTAGACTGCGTGATCGCAGCAAGTAAAGCAGCATTTTTGGGCACCGCGCCAGTGACCCCGCGGTGTCCGTGTAGTGAGCTCCCCGCATTAAAGCAGTCTATCATGCTCTGCTTTGCTGCATTAATAGAGGGTTTATCTTTAGTCATGGTGAAGGGCTGTTTTGAATGTGGCTCCTCACCAATAAGCCACACCCAATCCCTGCACTCCCACTTGGGAGGCAAATATACCACTGCACCTTTGAATAATATACACTTTTGAGCATGTCTTACCACCCCTGGCACAGCAAGACTGCAACACAAAACAAACAGCACCTTTTGAAAATGGGTTTTATTTAAGAAAATGCAAAGACTCTATCACTTTTAGAATAAGGCTTGGGGTTTATTACATAATACTCTCTAAGCAAAGGCTATCTCAGATACCAAATGCATAAGATTCAAATATATGTAGCAAACTTATAATCTAAAGGCATGAATCAATAACTGAGCAAACTATAATACTGATTAATAAACAAGCAATAACTGATATAAGATAAGGTACACTGGACGTCCTGCAAGAGATCAGAAAGATATACATATATAGAGAGCAGAGGAGTACTCTGGATGTGCACCTCCCACACCACAAAGAAAACACCTCCAATGATCAAAGAACCACACAACTCAATACATCACCTGGTGCATACACTGCCCACTTCTGACTGGGGGAATTACAGCCGGGGATCAGAGCTCAGCAAGCCAGGGTTCAATCCGAGATAGACACGTCTGCCCTCGCTCGGAATCCAAACTCCCAGTTTCTCAGCCTGCAACCCTCAGCTATAAACACACTAGAAGATTCGTGAAAGACCTCCTCCCACCGCCAGAGGAATTTTACCAGAACTGGCCAAGTTCCAAGCAAGCATCTCCATGGCAGTAAGGAGCTCTCAAGTCTCTTCCTCCATTCGCACTTCTTCCAGCTTGACGAAGCTCTCACAAGGCCTTCCACAGTACACTAAACAAAAACAATCGCTCAGGACCTTGAATGTGAATAACCCAAACAACTTGCAAACACTGCTGTGCACGCATCAGCAAGGCAAAGTCAGACATGAGGCCCTGTCAAAGGCAATAGTCAGCACCTATAATTCTCATCCACACAACTTACAAGCACCACTGTGCACACAGAAAAGTTTGAAGCAAGGTAAAGTCAGAAGGCAGAATGACATTAGACTACGTCAAAGCCAATAGGTCAAAGTCATAATTCACCTAACCCAAATAACATTATACACTTAATCCCTCAGTATACAACATTGAGCACCTGTGTGCACCACCACCCACAAGACTGCACCTCAACATCCCATACCTTCTATTCTTGGAAAGACTATTCCACTAAAAGACAGAAGAAAAGCAGGCATATGCAAAACCATCCTACATTAAGGCTAAGGTAACATAACACACTTAAGTCAATACAGAATGGTGGTGGTTGAGGGTCATCATAGGGTGTCAGACCACAAAAGTGGCTGATTCACTACATTGCACCCCATGACCCTTGATCATCACCATTCACATATGTCAAAAACAAAATCTAATGAAGCACTGCATCTCTTTACTGCAAAAATGAAATCATTGCAAAGCAAATAGCAACTGTATATCATAACTGAAAAACAAAACTACCATTGAAGCACTGCATATCTCAGTGGAAGTAAAATCATTTAAAACCACATTTCTAAATTGAAAGGCACAACTACTAAAAAGCACATGTTGAAACAGCAACTCATGTGTTGAAGTCGCTACACAAAAATACATAATTCAAAACAAATGATGACTAAAAAGCAACTATGATCGAAATGCTCCATTGCAAAACTGAAAAACTCATCAAAAGTATATGAGAATCACTTTAGAGCACATAAAGTCTGCATTCTCTAAATACATGTAGAAGCAATAACTCAGGTGCATCTAGAAATAGCTCATAGATATCTGAATACATGTTGAATGGATACACAAAATAAATGAATCAAGCTTTTGAATGCTCCTAATGCCTCTAATGGTTAAACTGGAAACTCTACTGCCAAACTCATATATCGTAACAATAGCAACTGGTTATTACTCTGCAGTCTCTAACTCAGAAAATATCTAGTCTGATTGCAGTAAAGCGTCTCTATCGTTTTTTTCTCTCTAAAATCAAAAACAGTCCTTCTGTGTGACAAAACACACAGCCGTCTCCCATCGCATTTGAACTTCACGTTGATAAAACAGTTCTGGCAAAGCACATCCTGTAGTTCTCTCATTTGTTTTGTCTTTGCTGTCACACAAGCAGGTACCCTGTGTGAAAGACACACAGCCTTCATGCATGTAAAGTTGTCCTCACGTGAAAGAAACAGTTCCACACTCTGCTGATCCCTCTTTGCTTGAAAAGAAGCAGTCCATCATGTTCTCCGGTATATGTTTGTATCTCCTTGACAAGGGAGGACCCATCCAGTCTAGTCAGCCATAGGCATCAGCCGCCACCGTCTGGTCTGGCGATCACTCCAGGCTTGGGGGGGGGAAGGGGAGGGGGAGGGGGAGAGGGAGGGCCCCACTCACAGGGGAGAAGGGAGTCCCACTCACACGCGGAGAACTGGGCGAATCTGAAAAAAGAAACAAGCATCACTCTTCTTGCAAAAAACATTTTTCAAAAGCACCTTGCATTTCTAAAAATATAATATTGTCATTTCTGTCTACATAGCTATCCTCTAGCTCTGGGGAATTATCAAAGAATTCTACCAACGCTTTAGTCTCTGAATTCTTGGTAAAATCTCTCTTTTTCTATACACAGCAAGAAGGGCTGGGGCAGTCTCCTTCTCTCACTTCTCTCACTGCACCCCTCACAGGTGCTGCCCCCCTTCACAAATCTCTGCGGACACCAAATGGCCCCTCGCCAAACATAACAAGCAGAGACGTCTCTGCTGTCTCTAGCTCCCACCTTATCTCTTCAAGGTCAACGTGCTCTGAACTCCTGACCACTTTCGTCTGTACCTATCTGCTCTGCGACTCTCCTCACGGGGGGGGGGAGAACCTGCGCCTTTGCAAGCCTCCCAGACATCTATGCCCAAGAAGCTGTCCCTGCCTACCGGGGAGAGGAGCTGAGATGACCCCTCCCGTAGGAATTCCTCCTCAGACTTCACAGAAAGCCTGAGCTCCTCTTCGCGTTACTGGATGATCTCACTGCAAGCCTCCCAAACATCAATCTGAAAGACGCTTTCAAATGAACAACTCTTTACATGTCTGAGAGGAAAAACAGCTTTAACCTCTCCTGACCTCCAGCAAGACTTCACATTCTTTAATCTGAAAATGCTCCCCCATTCTGTCTAACTAATTCAAGCAAATTCTTAACTGTCATTAGTCTATCACCTCATGGAAAAAAAAAAAACTAAACTGCTCTTGACATATCAAAAAGAAAAAAGCATTGGCAATATCAAAAGTCACATATCAAGTCCCATGCTACTTCTGTAACAATATCTGGGACAGCATCAGTCAAAAAAGGTATATATTTGTCCAATTCACAATAATCAACTGTCATGCGCCAAGAATTGTCACCACCTCAATCTGTCAAGCCCTGCATGATCTCACTGATCCCTTCACGCCCATCTGGCATTCTGTACTGTTTCAAATTAATTTCCTTTGTAACATGGGGCACCTTCACTTGGAAATCTTGTGTTTCAAACTCCACCTCAGGACCTTCTATTAAATCCTGTGCAAACTGTTTTTCTGTCTGTACATGCCACTTAACAACCATTGCAATCTCCCATAGGCAAACCACATTTTCTGTAACGCTGTTCTGTCCACAATCTTTTGGTGCCAGAAAGCACAGAATCATCTGCATTTGTCCAACCTCTGAATTTAAAAGTAACCTTTCATTTCCCTGCACTTTCCTGTAATCATTGTACACAATCTGCTGTTCACATCCAAAATCATATTGTTGCATTTCTCTTTCGAAGCAAAATGCATCATTCACTGTCATGTCTAATTCATGTGTGCAACCGGTGATCGTTAAGCCTAAAACATTAGTCTGTTTACTTTCATGCACATTCCTTTCTGTCTGAGAAAGCTCCTCAGAAGAATTAATTAAAACTGTCTGTGTAGCTCGTAGACTGACTGCATTCTCTGTAACATTTATCACATCTGAATCATTCTGGCTGGTCAAAGTAAACAGCTTCACAGCCTGGTACACGTTTAATTCTGTCTTCAAAGATATATTTTCAAACTGGGCATCAACTAGCTCTGTTTTCAACTCACTACGTTCTTTTTGCAAATGCCCACATGTTTGATGCATATTAACCAACACATTTAAAATAACACCGCTGTCTCTGTCTAAAAGGTCATTAATCTCCTGCTGATTAACACCCTTCATTGCAACTCCGGAGTCTGGAATCTCAAGGGAGTCCCACGCATCAGGAGTATGCTCTGACATCTTACATTCACTTTGCAACTGAAAACATTTGATATGCATTCCTTAACAAACACTTGAAAGGGATCCAGCCCTTTCTGCCTCACGTAGCAAGCTATTTATAAGCACTTTTTACAAAACACACTTAAACACACACACACCAATTCTAACTCAGCACAATTAGCTCACTTCACGAGCCAGCACATCATATGGGCTACCCCCATGCAAATAAATCAATTGATATCTAAGAGTCTGCTTTCAATTTCTAAAAAAAAAAAAAACGTATTTCTTCCCCTTTTAAAATCAATGTTCAGATCCTGCAACCGACTACGCCAAAATGTTTTGAATGTGGTCCTCACCAATAAGCCACACCCAATCCCTGCACTCCCACTTGGGAGGCAAATATACCACTGCACCTTTGAATAATATACACTTTTGAGCATGTCTTACCACCCCTGGCACAGCAAGACTGCAACACAAAACAAACAGCACCTTTTGAAAATGGGTTTTATTTATCAAAATGCAAAGACTCTATCACTTTTAGAACAAGGCTTGGGGTTTATTACATAATACTTTCTAAGCAAAGGCTATCTCAGATACCAAATGCATAAGATTCAAATATATGTAGCAAACTTATAATCTAAAGGCATGAATCAATAACTGAGCAAACTATAATACTAATTAATAAACAAGCAATAACTGATATAAGATAAGGTACACTGGACGTCCTGCAAGAGATCAGAAAGATATACATATATAGAGAGCAGAGGAGTACTCTGGATGTGCACCTCCCACACCACAAAGAAAACACCTCCAATGATCAAAGAACCACACAACTCAGTACATCACCTGGTGCATACACTGCCCACTTCTGACTGGGGGAATTACAGCCGGGGATCAGAGCTCAGCAAGCCAGGGTTCAATCCGAGATAGACACGTCTGCCCTCACTCGGAATCCAAACTCCCAGTTTCTCAGCCTGCAACCCTCAGCTATAAACACACTAGAAGATTCGTGAAAAACCTCCTCCCACCGCCAGAGGAATTTTACCAGAACTGACCAAGTTCCAAGCAAGCATCTCCGTGGCAGTAAGGAGCTCTCAAGTCTCTTCCTCCATTCGCACTTCTTCCAGCTTGACGAAGCTCTCACAAGGCCTTCCACAGTACACCAAACAAAAACAATCGCTCAGGACCTTGAATGTGAATAACCCAAACAACTTGCAAACACTGCTGTGCACGCATCAGCAAGGCAAAGTCAGACATGAGGCCCTGTCAAAGGCAATAGTCAGCACCTATAATTCTCATCCACACAACTTACAAGCACCACTGTGCACACAGAAAAGTTTGAAGCAAGGTAAAGTCAGAAGGCAGAATGACATTAGACTACGTCAAAGCCAATAGGTCAAAGTCATAATTCACCTAACCCAAATAACATTATACACTTAATCCCTCAGTATACAACATTGAGCACCTGTGTGCACCACCACCCACAAGACTGCACCTCAACATCCCATACCTTCTATTCTTGGAAAGACTATTCCACTAAAAGACAGAAGAAAAGCAGGCATATGCAAACCCATCCTACATTAAGGCTAAGGTAACATAAAACACTTAAGTCAATACAGAATGGTGGTGGTTGAGCGCCATCATAGGGTGTCAGACCACAAAAGTGGCTGATTCACTAGAAGGGCCAATACCCAGCATAGGCTAGCCCAGAATCGCACTACCTGAACAACTCCTCTCTCTAGATAAGTCTGATCAATTCACCAAAGTCTGCCGGGACCTGGACCTTCAAACTCACGTACAGTAACTGGCCTCAGGTGCCACCAGGGCAAGGATATATTAAGTCTGCAGTCGCAGCGCCAGTAATTCACTGAGGTGCAGGCAAGGGAGGGCCCCTCCTAGCCACAAGCCACACCGGGACCCAGCCCGGCCACTTTCATGGTTGGGAGTATGTCCCCCCCGCTTCCGTGGTTGGGAGTATGTACCCCCCCAGCAGGTGCCTCACCTCTTGTATAGCTGTTTTTGGGTTCCGGCCCTCCCAGCAGGTAGGTGTTCATCCTGGGGAATGGGCCCAGCCTACTCAAGTCCACGATCAAGCCAACAGGCTAGGATACCCGCAGTAAACCAGGGGGGCCACCGGCACTCAATCACGCAGCCCCCAAATTCCTTCACTGCTGCGCCTGGACCGGGCGCGGACAAGCCAGGGCCGGGCAACTTGCTTCTGCACCACCACGTGGGCTGACAGTCTTCACACTCCCCGGCTGGCGCAGCCCAGCACACCCACCGCCCCAGTCGTGGCCACCACAGCAGCTCTGGGTCTCTCTGGTGCCACGTGACCTACTCCCTATCCGGTCCACGGCAAGGCCGGGTCTCGTCCGCCACAAAGCAAGGGGAGCCCAGGCTGTCACCAGCCGGCAGACTCTGATCCGCTGCCCAGGGAATACTCTCACCAGCATCACGTCTCCTTCCGCTGCTCACTGTCGCAGGCCGGATCCGCAAGGCCCACACAGCCCCTAGCGCAGCCACGGTCTCAGCTCATATGTCTTCCACGCAGTCAGTCCGGCACCAAAGAATCGGCCCGGATGTTGACCATGCGGTTCAGCAATCGGCAGGAGGGCCGGGGATGATCTCAGCAGCAGGTATCCGGTAGGATGAGGAAGGATATTAATATGGGCTGACAGAGCTTGCCTGAAGCGCGTCCACCATGTTGAACCTCGCGCCACGCCCCCACCATGTTTGATTTGGTCGTTGTCTTTACTGAACAGTAGACGATCAGGTTTTCTGGTATCCTTGAAACACTTTAGTTTAGTTTGTACCAAAGTACAATACTACTGATTTACATGGAGGAAAGAATTCTTGTAATAGTGATTTGCATCCTCTAATGTATACAGACATTACTGCCTACAGATACTTTCTCAGCCTTGTATTGACACACGTTTCCACCCACAACTCATTTCCTTTTCTAATAATCAACGATCACTGTATTGTTTTATCCAGAATGGAACATTTACAAGTCTGGTATATACTCTCAACATCGGGTGCTGGTTCACTGAAAAGCACATGCATGATCCTGTGCAAATTATTTAAATGCAAATGTTTTCTTTCTAAAATTATTCTAAAATAAATGGGCATCTTATTGCATGTTTCATTTGCTTTATTTACTTATTTCAAATACAAGTTAAACATAAAATTAACAAGTTAAGCAAACATCCTAAAATAAAAAGCCATTAAAAGTTTCCTTCTAAAAAGACAAAATAAAACAGGACGAGAAAACAGATAAGCAGCTTCAGTTTTAGAGAACAATTTGGCACTTTGACTCAAGGCACCCAAGTTGTCCCTTTGTCCTATTGTTCAGTAAAGTGTCAGGAGAGTTTATTTATGCTCCATTGATCAAGGATTGCTGAACTTTTGCTATGACTTTTTGCACCAGTCATGATGCAGTGATTGTTAGGTCTCGGCTACAGGCAGTTTAGCAATATATATTGTACAGACCAGTTTGTTCTCATCCAGTCTGCAACCATGATCTTGCACTTGCGATAGCTCGAGCCTGCTGTCTGCCGCTCAAGCCGCTCGAGTCTGCTGCCTGCCGCTGAAGCTGCCTGGGCGAGCCGAGCACAGTTCCTGCTTACCGCTTCCCGCCGACGCCGAACCACTGTACTGTTTCGCGGCACCTCCTGGATGGCCAGGTGCAGGCGGGTGAGGGCAGAGAAGCAGGAAGAGGCTGTAGAAGCCCTGCAACTACCGGTCCACCGAAGCTGCCGCGGCAATCCCAGCAGGAGGCAGCAAGGGGCAACAAGACAGAGGAGACTGAGGAGGCCGTCAGGCAGGTAATCCAGTGGTAATCCAGCGGGCAGGTCAGGCTGGCAGTGGCACCCTACTGAGACAGAAGGTTGTTGCAGCTTGTCTCGGCGGGGACCCAACCTGCACATCTGTGTGGCTGACCGTTGTGGCTGCTGTGGTCCCCCGGTGTCCGGACTTCCATCTTGCAGCAGGGGCTCTGCATTTGCGGTAAAGAGAAGTCAGGGGAAACTACCAGGAGGGAAAGAGGGGGGCCTTAACAGAGATATAGTCACCCCAACAACATCCAGCCTCCAGTCCCCTCTCCCTGTCACCCATGCCCGATTGACCCCCGTCGTATCTGGCCCACATGCCGCCACACGGGGACTGGGGAAATATCCCTTATCCCTGCCCCGGAGGCCCTCAATGGACAAGAAAGCCCTGGGAGTGCGAGACCGGAACTGGGGAGGGCACCAGCAACTGCCCAGGGTCGCCGTGTCCGGCTTTGTGACACGCAATACACCCAGAGCTAGCCGGAGTCAGTCGGAGAGTCAGCCGGAGAGTGAACAAAGGGGGAGTGGGACCAGCAACCTTGTGACACTCTCCAGGCATGTTCAGTGAAAGCAACCAAATGGCCTTCACCTCCACTGGACCAGCTGGACCCGGAAATGTCCAACCAAACTGTGTCAAATGACACCAACATACGCCGAATAAACCTGGAGTAGACCAGCTTGGAGCAAAGCGACTACCACTGACAAAGAACGCAAATACACAGTCTACATCTGGAAACTGGTCTACAACTTACCTTTTAAATTGGGGGACAGGCCCCAGTTGAAAAAAAAACAAATGAGCAAGCAGGATACAGGGGTGGAAAATGACAAAGAAAGTGCCAGGGACCAAAACCTCCAGCAAAATCAATAGTATGTGAACGTCATCTATGGAGACTCATGCCCGCCATGAGTCCACCCCCATCGCACATTCAAATTCCAACGTCATTACAATCCACAAATACTTCACTCCAACACCGGCCGTGCCGAGTGCACAGGCGAAAGGGGAGTCATGAAGTAATGCTACACCTTATGAACCACCCTCAGCAAGCCAACAAAACCAAATGAAGCATCAAGCAGATGAGGGTCAGAGCCAGGCACCCTATTCAAAAACCAGTGAGAAGACGGCCAATGGGAGTACTTTCTGCCCCTTGAACATTGGAGCTCATTGTTCTTTGACCTAAGATCTCCCGCAGGTGGAGACAGGGCAAGGAAAACCCAAAGTCCTAGAAATATTATCAGCACTGGACTCCCAGAAAGAGGAATGAAAGTCAAACCCCGGAGGAGAGACAGCGGCCTTCACCACTACCTGTCCCTCTCACAAAGTTTGTCAGCAATGAAGCCCTATACTCTCAATTAAAGTTCATCCTTTTTGGGCCTGGGAGACAAGACTCCCTCGGGGGAACAGATCTCCCACTACCTACTTGGCGCAACAAAGCTCACAACCCAATCCGGGTGTCCTCAGCAAAATTCTCTTTTATTTTCAATACATTCAACATTGACGACCGTAAACAATGCCCTCACATAGCAAACGCAAAAACTTGAAATTCAAAAGGACACCATGCAGGCAATAGCAACAGCTATAGAGAATATAGCAGCCAAAACTAACAATTTAGTGGGGAACCTGGAACTGCTGAAGAAGCAGCACTCTGCAAAGTGTTCCTGCCTTCCAATCGTCGAGAAGCTTAGTTCTCTGTCAGAAGTTTTTATATCTCTAGTCGCAGAACTTAAACAAAGAAAAACAACAATCACAGACCACCAGGAACACTGCACAGAGGAAAGGGACCCGACCAAAGGAAAAAACAACATAACCAATGAGACTGTTGGTGCAGAAACTTTCACAAGCCCCCTGAAGCTGATCACAACGAAGAGCCCAAATCACGCTCCACAGAATCAACACGCTGAAGTTAGGCCCTCCACCTAACCCAAAAACCAAGCCAACAACCCGACTGTATCCCCAGACACTCCTCCAACTTCCTCGCAGCTGGCAACGGCGACGAGCCTAAATGAAACCAAACACGACTCGTCAATGAAGGGGTATAGCGGGGCTCCGGAGCCAAGGACCAGCTGACAACCTCAAAGGGACTAGCAAGCTGCTATCCTGAAGAGCAAAAAAAATGCCTACAGAAGCAATCAAAAAAGATCAAACACCAGCGTTGTGTAAAGGAGCTACAATTGCGCCTGGCAGCATTAGACGGCAATGCCCAGTTAACAACAGCAGTAGCAGCACAACCACTCATAAATTCACCCCATGGGTCAGACCGGGTAGATGAAGGGCAAAAGCAAACCCCACAGGAGATCGCACTACCCTCACAAATAGATAGCGGAGGGTGCACCGACAAAGCACGATACAGAAACCGACAGAAGCAAGACGGGCCCCCACCCAAAATGGACAACACAGGAATGCCTCCCCCCTAACAAACAGTACAGGGGTACGAGAGAATACAGCAGCTCAAATGGATATCAGAGTAATATAAAAATATAGTCCTGGCCCGGAAACAAACCCCTGTACCACAAGGGGCCTTGCACGAAGGGTATCTGAAAACACCATCATAGTGCTAACGCCCGAATATACATCTCAAGGAGGCTTAGATACACTAATTAGGGCCAATATTCTACAAATTCTTCCATACATTCCACAGTTAACATATCTCACAACTGAAGACCCTGAACAACAACACAACAAGAAAATCGACAATAAAAAAATGGAAAACCAGCACAATTGCTCAAAAGACTATGACAGAGATTGCTCAATTTGCAAAATGGGGGATGCACATGAACCCAAAGAGAAAAAATACCCACACGTGCTAACGGGCAGATACAGCAATAGGAAAACACAGCCACCGCGAACGTCCATTTTAAGAGGCACTACCAAAGTCACCTATCCTACATCATTCTCCAACTTGAGAATACATTTCTCATCTACCCTTGTTGCAACAGGTCGTGAAAGTGGGAAAGCCGAGTCATATACTCTTGATCAGGATGGAACACTAACAACCCTGCCAGGGCAGCGATCAAACCGCTTCTTAATGGGCCTGCAAGCGGAACAAACAAGATCATAAAAATAATTTCATAAAACGTGTTTGAACTGAAAACCATGCTACAGAACAGGGATGCCTTTGAATTTCTACAGAATGGGGGCCTGTTGTGTCTCCAGGAAACCTGGCTACTTGCCCCCCTGGTTATACCAGGATTCGAGGAATTCCAACACCCAGCAAAAAATCACAATGCATTTGGAAGGCCATCAGGGGGCCTATCTATATATGTAAACTTGGGTATCTCCATAACATCAGTTAAATCCCCATTAAGTATGGACATGGTCCAAGCACTGCACTTGCAAAGCCTGAAACTGAATGGATTCCCCATAACAATTCTACTCTTGAACATTTATTTTAACTGCAAAGACAGCCAGAGATACGGCAAGATGAGGGAACTGGTCAACACACTGGAAGTACTGCTCAGCAATTACCCAAACTGCAGGATAATAATGGTCGGCAACTACTTCACTCACAACTTGGGACCAGAAACAGATGCCTCTCGACCTAGGGACCGCGCTGGCAACTTGCTCAATACATTTTTAAACACATATAGTCTAAGGTCTGCACAAGCGGTAAAAGTCGCAAATCATGCCATGTCTAGAGATTGCCAGGGAAAACCCAAATCAACTATAGATCATATTTTTATGAGCCACTGCCTCCAGGAACATGTGGTGGAATTTCAAAAGCCAGTACAACAAACCAGTGACCACCTTCCATTGTTCACAGCTATATGACTGCAAACGGTTACTCTTAAGCATACTACCCCCCTGGGTGCACCTAACGGGGAGGAAATACACTCACTCCTAAGCCGACTGAAATGGAATAAAATCAACACATCTGGCCTGACAGCCTGGATAAGAAATTGGCTTCCACTCAACAGTGACTACGCTGAAGGGAACACACCTGCAAAATGGTCAAATCTGGTCCCAGAGCTGAACTGCCTATTGTTATAAGACAACACCAAATCATCAGCCAGAACCCAACGAAGGGTGTGTTGCCAGCCCAAGCCACGGTGCAAAATAATCTAACTAAGCAAGAAGGCACTGATGAAAGCCAATCTCCAGGGACATGCATAGGAGAAACATATGGAATTTTAAAAGGCAACAAAAAGACTCCCAATGGCTGTACATCCATAGCCTTCTAACCCCAAGCAGACAAGCAGAATTTTGTCTATACATCAACAGGCTGATTGGGCACGGTCACAACCGACGAAACTGAGTTTCAAGTCACACATGGGTTTACCATGTGAAAACACTCTACTGCAACTCTTCTTACAACATCCCTCCAGACCATCAACGACCACCCACGAGCACCAGCCTGCACAATGTCACAGGTAAAAAAACATGGTAAATTAAATAACCAAAGAAGAACCAAGTGAACCTCTCGATGTGTACAACACATGCTAATAATACTAAAGAACATCAGAAGCAACGGAGCCCCAGGGCCCAATGGCCTTCCTGGACAACTTTTTAAAGAGGACATCGTATTCTGGGCAACAATACTCACCCCGTTATACAAGTTTTGTATGACTAACTCAACAGTCCCTGAAGCCTGGAAAGGATCACTACTGCATCCAATCCATAAAAAAGGTGACACCAAAGCTCCAAAACAACTACAGGATGATAGTCCTCCTGGATATTGAGGCAAAAGGATATGCAAGTTTGCTCCTACAAGACCTACAAAACTGGGCTAATGAGGATGGAATACTACCAGTCTACCAACCCGGCTTTAGGACAGGAGCATCAACACTGGATAACATTCTAGCCCTAGCCTATCTGGTAGAACAGTCCATACGGGATAAACAGCGCCCTCTCTATGCCTGCTTTATTGACTACACAGCAGTGTGAGACTGTATCAACAGAAACTTACTCTGGTGAAAATGACAAAACTGGGGGATCCGAACCAGGCTGCTGAATGTCAGTATTGCCCTCTACACCAGAACCTGGGTATGCGTCAAACTCACCCGGAACAGAGTCACAAAGAAGATACACATGGACCGAGGGCTGAAACAAGGATGCGTATTGTCACCGTTACTCTTTAATTTATACACTGCAGTTTTGGCAAAAATATATCAAAAGCCAACCTGTTAGTACCCAAAATTGGGCGACCAGATTATTCTTAATCATCATCATCAAAAGCTTTATTTCGATAAAATTATATCATAAAAGCATACAAACAAACGTAAAAATAAAATAAAAATCAGAGCGAAATTCAATGAAGGCGAGAGAGTGATACAAATGTCAATGGACAGAATACTGGATAAAGATGCATTGCTATATCCTTTTTCCACTCCCCCCTCAACATAACAAGTGACATCTAAAAACGTTTTGAATAAATAGGTTAAAAAAAACAGTCACAAGGTTAAAAAAGTATTAAATTACATTTGATACAAAAAAAGAATTGTATCCCCTGAGCATTTTGACATGGAGAGAAAAAAAAAAGGAAAAGGAGAGGCATTATATCATATTGTAGGGAGGCGAAAAGAAGCATGTTACGACGAAGGACCCAGGAGCTTTGATCCAATCAACCAGGACCAGGCAAGAAATTTGGCCACCCCACATACAAGCAAAGCACTAGTATCCGATTGTAAAATTCTAAGCGCTAGACGATGGTTCACAGTGCCCAATTGTCTGCAGACTGGACTCAACCATCTTGCCCTAGGATTTTTGTAGACTGGGCACTCGAATAAGAAGTGCGCTACAGTTTCCGCCTTCGCTTTGCAACATGGACAACTTGCAATCGTTTGATAGGGGGGTTTCCATTTACTTGTACGCTCCCGAATGGGCAGCGTACCAAATCTGAACTCAATATACAGTCTCCTGTCTCTAGGCTTCTGGATAAGGTCAAGGTAGAACTCCAACCTTGTCACTGGTTTGTGTAAATAAAAGGCCTCAGTTAATCTACCAATATTCACAGCAGTGTTCTCTTGGTTGTCAATCCAAATCCAATAAGCCTTCTTTAGATCGGCCTTACTTAAGTGCATTCCAGACTCCCAGACTTCTCTTAAGCCCATTGCAAAGAAGGACTTTTTGATGTTAGACAGCCAAGTGATCCTATGGGAACCCGACGAGCTCATCACTTCTATAAGGCCCTCAACATATTTGGAGAGCTCGGGGGTACGCCATAGGCGGGTCCAAAAAAGCAAGGGGCGTAGTCTGGCAAGGTCCCTAAATGAGCACCTGCCCATATCTCTCATAAGAGGCTTTAGCGGGGTGCCCATGGGGAGCGAAACCAGATCCCTGAGGAATTTGTTTTCCGACATTGAGATTTCATTAACATTATCGAAGCCCCAGAGTTCAGCCCCATAAAGTGCAGAGCTTACAGCTTTTGCAGCATAAACCACCAGTGCGGGAGCGACGGGCCTGCTCTGGGATGAGCGATGTTCCTCCCCAATAGCCCCGCAACTCTCTTGTGGTTTAGGAGCATTTTATCGATGTGGGGTCTCCAACTAAGTTTGTCGGAAATCCTAATTCCAAGGTAATCAAAGATTTTTACAGACTCCAAGGGGGCTCCCTCTAGAGTAAAATTAATTTTAGAAGATCTTGAAGGATTAAACGAAAGGAGCTTAGTTTTTGAGGTGTTTATGGATAAGCCTCTCAGATTGCAAAAGAGGTTGAACCTTTCAAGAAGCTTTTGCAACCCTGCTGATGTTTTGGAAATTAGTAGGGTATCATCAGCAAAGAGTAAGGCTGGAATCTTATCGCCCGCCAGGGCCGGGGCATCAGCAGGAATCTCCCGTAAAAAGCTTACCACTCCGTTCACAAATAAAGAGAATAGAGTGGGAGCCATGACACAGCCCTGGCGCACTCCCTTGATGACCTGAATTTTTGACGTTTTTTGACCCTGACAACCCCATCTTACCTGGGCAAAATTGCCCTCATGAAGGCGAATCAAGAGGTCTAAAATAGGTAGCGGGATTCCCAAATCACAAAAAACCACAGTGGTAGGGACAATTTGCGCTGGGAAATGAAGTATTGGTACTTGTGTGTAAATGAGAACCCTTGCTACTAGGTTAGCAATACGACGACCACCAACATCGTAATTTAGGCAAACAGAGTTTACCTTAAACATCAACAATTTATGAAAACCGAGCAAAAGGGTTCGAAGTAAGAATCAAGTAATAGTGCTAGTGCACATCAATGAAAGTCTCAAATTAAATTCCAGCTGTTCATATCTTGTCTTTATTTCTTGACAAAGCTTCTTCGTTGCAAGCCCCCTGCCAGCCAACACGTGTTTTGTCCTGACTATATTAGGTCATGGACTTCATCAGGGCTGCAGGCAAAGAAATAACCAAATTCCATAAGTATATATTACTAATCAAAAAACATACGTACAACTGTACTGACATCAAAAACTATAATACTAATTGTACAATTTATTGTACCACTTAAACCTAATAGATAAACGTGATGGTCGGAGCAAGACATATGATGTGTAAGTTCACCGAAAAGTAAGGGTTGTGATCAGTGAATATAGGAAAGGAAGCGAAACTACAGAAAGGGAGTAAAGATTATTAGGAGAGAACCCAATGAAAAAACAATAGATGTAGATATCAAGAGTCAAGTAAGATCAAGAAGCTGTCAGTACCTTGAGGAAAAGACAGCTACTAACCTAGACACTAGTGCCCTTAATAGAGGCATAAGAAAAAAAGGGATATTTTATAAGACACCTGAATCCAAGTGACCCACCAGTAAGGTTAAGCCATTGCCAAGTGTGATCTAGTAATTATTAATGCTAGAAAATTAAAATTCGAACAGATAATGCATTGAACTCACCAATACTTGGTGTGATCAAGGGCTTTGTCTTATAGGTCCAGAAGCCTAATGCTACGTCCGCATTCTACAAGTAAGCAAAATATTATCAACATAATTAGTGTTCAATCAAGAGTAAAATCCTCTGTTAAGCGCCAATTGCGTAATTATTAAAGAGCGTACCAATAAAATCTCTGGCTGCTGGCTTCAGTCCAATTTCTCAAATATAACGATCTGTAGTATTCAGCTCTAGTTATCAGTCATGTGACCTAAGACAGGAAGAAAACCAAACTTTACCGCACTATCCGCTTTATGCCAGGGACACTAGTTCGGAAAACTATCAACTGCAATCCATAAGCAGACTAACACAGCCAGCAAACGGCCATGAGGTATAATAGTATTAATGTAGGGCCACAAACAAATTAAAGTAAACCCATGAAATAATGGCAACGCAAATTCATAGAGCCCTATGAGCTCCTACGTATAATTATATTAGCATAACCATGATCTAATACTCCGTCACAAATTAACACCTCAAGAGGTTTAAATATCTTAAATTATCCCATTGCGCTAGATCTGCGCTTACCTCAGTGCGTTCAGAACGGTCCGAAATCTCGACCTCGTGTAATCATCTCGGCGTCAGCAATGAGCGCCATGTTGATATGGAAATAAATAGTCCTGTTAGACGAAGGACTCTGTAGCTCGGTATTCATGCTTCGAATAAGCACCATATTAGAGCAGTACATGATTTGATCCATCGGACAGCGTAAGTCGTACTAATAAATTAAACTAAATGAGGCAGAGCCTAAAGTAAACGATATGCTTATAAAAGAAGGCTGCCATTACCTAATTTCTACTCCTAACAGTTACTGGCTTCCAGTGAGTCGGAAATGGCGCGCTATCTTGGATCGGGATCGTCACATTAAAGTTAAGACTTCTAAGTAACGCGCCATCTTTGATAGGACTGAGACGCCAATGGCGTTAATATAGAGTATTCACTACGAAAGTAATTCTTTATCTAACTTCTAAAACTAAACACGCATATCTGTGAGAATCAATCTCAAACTCAGGTAATTAAGGTAATTGAACAATCGATAAGTATGTATGTACAAGCTTCTAATTATCTATTGAGTGAATTATTAACTCCATAGGAGAAAGAAAAAGAAAAGGAAAAGATGAGTTGCCAGACACCAAATGTGCCCCCACCAAGGCATACAGTAATGTACAACATATTATTTTGTATACACTATCTTAGAACAAGATGTTACAGTCATCCAGTAAACACATGGGAAGGCAAGAAAGGGGAAGCACATAGTAAAGTTCCAAAGGGTTATTCACAGTAATTATTCAATATTTAACAGAGTTATTTGAAATTGACATCATTGCCTGAGGCTAACGTGAACAGGAGTAATATAGATACTAACATTCAGTTATGTACCCAAAAAGTACTGTAATTCATTTTCAATATTAATCCCCATATTCACCGCATGTAACCTCAGAATCCAGCGTGCTTCAGACTGCCGCAGCTTTAGTTCTCGATTGCCACCTCTAATATCACTTGGTACTGATTCCAGAGCATGAAATTTAAAGTTCTGTTGTTTGTTCTGCTCTGAGCATTCTAAAGCATGATGAACTATAGGGTATCTATCATCCATATTCTTCAATGCTCTGAAGTGTTCCGCAATTCGAGTTTTAAGGTTCCTAACCGTACTACCCACATAGATCATTGAGCATTTGCAGATAATAACGTAGATGACAAACTTAGTATTGCAATTAATATACTGGGTTATGTGAAATTTTCTGGATCCATTATATGTGAATTCCTTAGTTCCTGATAAAGCATGTTTGCACATACTGCAATCACCGCATTTGTGAAAACCCAAGCTTCTGCTCTGTAGCCAAGACTTAGTATCAACTTTTTTCTTAGGATAGCTTGGGCTGACCATATTCCGAATTGTTAAACCTTTACGGTAGGTAAGACTTGGGTAATTGGTCAGGATTTTGTTAAGGTCAGAGTCTGATGTGAGAAGTTTCCAATGGCGTTTAAGTATATTAAACACTTTATGAGACCAAGGGTGGAAATTTGTTATCATTCTCACTAGTTGTTCTTGTCTACCCTTAGGGTTATGATGTGATTTTAAAGTATCATTTCTGTTGAGAAGACTGGCTCGTTTTTTTGCCTTCTTGATTATATTTTGATCATAACCCCTATCCAAAAATCTCGCTTCAATATCTGTTACACTGTTAATAAAATCAGTATCCTTACTGCAGTTACGGCGTGCTCTATGAAATTCTCCATAGGGAATCGAATTAACTTGCGTCCTAGGATGAGCACTTGCTGCATGCAGTACTGAATTACATGCTGTCTCTTTTCTGTGCATACGACTGTAAATGCACATGTCTTCAACAAAAAGTTCCACATCTAGAAACACAATTCTTTGTTTGCTGTGAGCCATTGTGAATTTCATATTAAATGAATTGCTGTTTAGATGTTCAAAAAAACCATTAAGTTCATCAATACTACCTGTCCAAATTAGAAGACAGTCATCTATGTAACGACCAAGAAACATTATATATTCCTGCCATCTCGTGCCAGATGGGCCCCAGATGTGCACCGCCTCGAACCACCCCATGAAGAGGCAGGCAAAGGACGGCGCAAATCTGGAACCCATCGCAGTACCGCACGTCTGTTGGTACCACTCTCCCCCAAACAAAAACACATTGTGTTCTAAAATCATTCGTGACATATCTATTATCATTTGTGAATGTTCTAGGAATTCAACAGGTCTCTTATCCAAGTAATAGCGTAAAGCTAATAAGCCTTGTTCATGTAATATATTGGTGTAAAGTGACACCACATCTAATGTGACTAGGGTCATAGACTCATCCCAAGTGATGTCCGTTAGTGTATTTAAGATGTGTTTCGTATCTCGAATAGTTGATGGTAGATTGTGGACATAAGGTTGCAAGTAGGTGTCCACAAATTCTGAGATACGTTCAGTCGGTCCACCTATTCCCGACACAATTGGTCTGCCGGGTGGTGAAGTCGCATTTTTGTGGATTTTAGGCACTGTATAAAGGCAAGGATATCTGGGTTTGTCAATCAGGAGATAACGAAGTTCATCATCACTGAGTAAGCCCACAGTGTTCCATTCTTTAAGCTGTTCATTAATCACTGTCTTGATAGTTAAAATGGGATTACTGGGAAGTTTCTTGTACCATGATGTATTGTTTAATTGGCTCAGTATCTCTTGTTCATAATATTCTGTAGACATTATTACAATATTACCTCCCTTGTCGGCTTCTCTTATTGTGATTGACAAGTCTGCCCTCAATTGTTTCAGTGCGAGTCTTTCTTTAGATGTTAAATTATCAACATGGGGGAAAGATTTCCGATGGTTAATAGTTTTTTCTAGAGCATCTAAATCCTTTTCAACCATCTTATAAAACAGGTCAATGCTGTTACCTGACGCAAGGTGTGGAACCCATTTTGACTTGAGTTTGAGACCACTGTCCTCCCTTAGGTTTGTTGTACAGTCAAGGTCTTGCAGGACCTTATGCATGGTAATGGGATCCTGTTCATTTTCCGTAATAGATAATAATAAGACTCTATCTCTTATATCTTGGATAGATAAATCACCAACCATAGTATCTGTGGTACCTTTTTTATTTGGAACAGTAGTAGTGGCAAAAAACTTTTTTAATTTAAGGTTTCTAGAGAATTTGAAAAGATCTATTTTCACATTCGTCATGTCACAAACCGGGGATGGGCAAAATCCCATACCCTTGCTTAGAACCGAAATCATGTCAGTGGACAAAACAGTATCAGATAGGTTATTAACCTGTATTCTCTCATTATCTTTATTTATTGTTTCACCTTGCTCCAGGATCTGGTATTTACTCTTTCTCTTGTGTTTTGATTTAGTGCCCCCCTACAGCCTCTCCTTGCTTTACTCTTAAATCCTCTCTCGCTCTGTTGTTGTTCTCTTTGTTGCCTATCCTTATACGTTGTACTTCCCGTAAAAAACTGTTACCCGGAAGTACGTTAGGCACCCCTTCTGTTATTCCCTCCGTTCCTGATACTGAGACATTACTAGATGAGGCAGAACTCACTGTACTGAGTAAAGATGATCTGCTACTCGTCAATTGTTGGTCCTGTCTGACCAGGTTATCAAATTTTTTGGCAAATGTGAATACTCTACCATTGCGGTAGTCTATTTCATCACGTTTTAATTTACGAGCTTTCTTTTCTTTTGTTTCCTCTTCAAATTTGTTCAAAATGTTTTCCAAAATGGCATAATTCTTTTTGGCTACTTCAGGCAAATTTATTTCAACAATTTCTTTTTCCAAAATGTCAGCTTCTTCTGCTGCCTTTTGGACTTTTCTTTCGGCATTTTCTATAACAATATTCATCAGACGCATAGAATTACCAGTGAGTTCTTTTTCCCAGAGGAGAAGTAAATCCTCCTCGAGATCATCATATGTTGGAAATATAGTAAATCTCAAGCCTCGTGGGATTCTTTCCAATCGAATATATTCTTTAAGGGTAGCTCCATCCCACCATTTACCTATTTCGGTTTTTTTGAGTCTTTCCAATCTGGAAAATTTAGCTTTTACTCCCTCATTAGTCTTCACATTACCTTGCGAAACCGCTTTGTTTATTGAAATTCCTGCGTGTAAGTTTCTAAAGAGTTCCTCAGCTATTTTATTTCTGTCACTTCTAGAGCTCATGTTTGACAAGTTTACTATGCTTCGTAGCACACTTCCCGCAGCAGTCCCAAATATAAGACACAAAAAACCACAGTGGTAGGGACAATTTGCGCTGGGAAATGAAGTATTGGTACTTGTGTGTAAATGAGAACCCTTGCTACTAGGTTAGCAATACGACGACCACCAACATCGTAATTTAGGCAAACAGAGTTTACCTTAAACATCAACAATTTATGAAAAACGAGCAAAAGGGTTCAAAGTAAGAATCAAGTAATAGTGCTAGTGCACATCAATGAAAGTCTCAAATTAAATTCCAGCTGTTCATATCTTGTCTTTATTTCTTGACAAAGCTTCTTCGTTGCAAGCCCCCTGCCAGCCAACACGTGTTTCGTGACCTAATATAGTCAGGACGAAACACGTGTTGGCTGGCAGGGGGCTTGCAACGAAGAAGCTTTGTCAAGAAATAAAGACAAGATATGAACAGCTGGAATTTAATTTGAGACTTTCATTGATGTGCACTAGCACTATTACTTGATTCTTACTTTGAACCCTTTTGCTCGGTTTTCATAAATTGTTGGGATTCCCAAATCCTTCAGCACCGACCAGAGACGGTCACGAGGAACTAAATCGAAGGCAGTCTTCAGATCTATAAAGGCCAAATGGAGACTGCCCTTGCCAATCGAGACCACCTTCCAGTGGAGGAGAAGGAGCTGAAATACCTGGTCAATTGTTCCCACATTTGCCCTAAAGCCTGCCTGATAATCTGACAAAACGTCATTTTCAATAGTCCACGACAAAATTCTCTCTAACAAGACCCTGCCAATCACCTTCTGGCCAGCATCAATGAGGCTGATTGGACGGTAGTTGGCAGGATCTTCCCTAGAGCCCTTTTTAAAACTTGCGATCACCTCTGCCCCTTTCCATGATTCGGGGACAGGGGATCCTCTAAGAAGGGCATTTAGTAAGAGAGTAAAATACCTAGCCCAATTTTGAGGGTCTGCTCGAAACAGATCACCTGGCAATACGCTGACAACATGGTCTTAATGGAACACACGAAGACAGGCCTTTAAAGAGCACTGGATGCATGAAGTATTTACAATGAAGAAAGTGAACTGACAGTGAACGCTAGTAAAACAAAAGTAGTTATCTTTAGAAAACATGTTAACAAACTTAAACATCTGTGGAAATTGAGCAACCTGAAAATATCCACAACAACTAAGTATAACTACCTGCGAGTATGGATCATGAGCAATGGTGAGCTGACAGCACACATTGCATCCATAGAATCCAAAGCCAAGGCGGTGACGTACGCCCTTTGCAAACTCAATTTAAAATTGTGTAGTCCGACAACTGAGCCTATCCGTAAGGTTATAAGAGTCAAGCTAATTACTTCAATCTCCTACGGGCAACTATTATTTCCCGGGGCCCTAATCAACATCATGGAGTCTGCCAACTGCCATGCATTCAAACAGATTTTACAGATACCAGCATACGCCAGAAATGCTCTAGTACAGCTGGAATTTGGAAAGTAAGCAACTTTAAGAACATTGGGCTTCGGTCATCCGCTATTATCGAGGGACATGTGCTGCCGCTTCACGGGCAATGAAAACAACCCTGAAAGAAATTTTCATGAAAGGGAAAAACCCTTGGGCAGATGCTTTATCAACTGCCCTAACTGAGCTGCACCTAGATTTGTCCAACTGGGGTTACTCTATTGATCAACCGGGCCTGCTTGAAACAATTTAAAGCAAACAAGTAAGAACATTATCAAAGCAGGACGACATGGGGACTATAGAGTCCTCTAGCAGCAACATTGGGATTCTAGTCAGTTCTTACAAGGAGAAAATGAGGCAGCCTTACCTTGATTCAGTTCTTAACAAACCAATATTAAAGCAAATCCTATCGGTTGGACTCATGGTTACACCAATAAAAGACATAAACATGCTCTGGAAATCTTTAGAGGGGTCACCTCCTGCACACTCTGCCATCGGTTTGAGGAGTCCCTGGTACACCTAGTTTGTACCTGCCCTGAACTGAGACACGCATGTTGCACTTTATTAAAACCCTTGTTTTTAAAATGCGGCACCTGTACCTGCATTAATGCAATGAAGCTTCTCTTTAACTTAGAGATCCCCCATGGAACTGGCTAGATTAGCAAAATTTGCATGAAAATTTAAAGAACTCTTAAGCAAAGATCGAGCCTCAACCTAAAGTAAGACTTCAGGCCCAAATCCCTGAGCATATATTAAGTATTTACTGACCTCTATTTTATGTTTTTTGAAATCATTTGAAACGTCCGAAATGAAATGATATTTCACCGTTTTTATTCACGATTGAAGAAGGTCTTTGGAAAGACACACTGTGCATGGCCTTTTGTAGCAATTTTTATTAATTGAAACAATAAAATTACTTACTTACTTTCTTACTCTTGTAGTTGGTGATGTTTGTTCTGGAAGTGGGAGTTTTGTCTATCAGGGAGAGAATGAGTTGGGTGTTGTCGGCATATGTGATGATGGAGATGCCTTGGGATTGGATGATGTTGGCTAGTAGGGCCACCAAGATATTAAACAGGTTGGTACTGAGGGAGGAGGGGACTCCACAGATCGGTTTCATGGTCTCTGATGTGAATGATGGCATTCTGACTCTTTGCATTCTTTCCATGATAAAGGAGAAGATCCAGCGGAGTGTAGGTCCTTCAATGCCTATGTTGTGGCAACTTCTGAGTGTAGTGGGAGATTATGTTGAAGGCTGCAGATAGGTCAAGCAGGATGAGGGCTGCTGTTTCTCCTTGGTCCACAATGGACGTCTTTGGACCTGGCCCTTTCTGAAGGGTCACCCCCAAACATTTCGCCTTTTGCCTCCTCCTCTGTTCCTGATCCCGTTTTTGCTGTCGTTAGAACTCTGCACACTTTACTACTGCTAGCTAGGCATAAAATTCATGTGTTCTCTCCCCAAAGCATGGCAACAGTGTCTCATACCCAATTGCCATATTTAATTTACTTAGACGTCCCTAGTAAAGTGCACTACATGTGCCTAGGGGCTGTAAATTAAATGCTACTAGTGGGCCTGTAGAACTGCTTGTGCCACCAACCTAAGTAGCCATCTAACCATGTCTCAGGCCTGCCACTGCAGGGCATGTGTGTGCAGTTTACTGCCACTTCGACTTGGCCTTTAAAACTATTTACCAAGCCTAAACTCCCCTTTTATTACACCTAAGTCACCCCTAAGGTAGGCCCTAGGTAGCCCATAGGGCAGGGTGCTGTGTAAGTAAAAGGTAGGACATGTACGTATAAGTTTTACATGTCCAGGTAGTGACAAACAGCTAAATTTGTTTTTTCACTGCTGTGAGGCATACTCCTCTCATAGACTAACATTGGGAATTCCTTAAAATACTTTAAAGCTGTAATTTCTGATTAGAAAGGTGTAGCTGCATCATGTTTTCATATCTTTGGGATGGTAATGATAAATCCTTCTTACTGGTAAATTAGATTTAATGGTACTATTTTAGAAATGCCACTTTTAGAAAATACTGCTTACTGCTCTGAGTGCCTTGCAGCTTGTCTCCAATACATGTCTGTGCTGGGTGACAGCTAAACGTTGTACATTCTCACCAGACAGCCACAAACACAAGAAGGCTAGGTGTGGCTGAGTACATTCTGGCGCATTCTGATGCCCATGCCTTGGCAAGAAAGGAAGAAGGGGCTCACACGTACACTTTAAAGGGTAGTGGCCTGACCCCACACAAAGGACTGATTACTACCCACCAATAGTCTGGCAGATAGGCCTGGGTTGAAAGGGATACTGGTGCACTTCAAAGCCATTCTTTGAAGTCTTCCCCGCTTCAAATGCATATTTGGGTATCAGTACTGGGTGAGTGACCACTGCAAATCAGACACTTCTGAACATCTGTCAGAAGAGCTGCTGTGCTGCTCAAAGAACTCAACTGGACTGCTGATCTGGAGGGTCTGCTATTCCATTTGCTGCCCTACTGCCTGCTGCTCTCTGACTATGCTGAAGGAGAGCTGGACTCTGCCTTCTTCCAAATGATCTCCAAGGGCTTGTTGGCTTGCCTCCTGCTGCTTGTTGCGGGAGCAAAATTGGTGCATCGCTTGAGAACCATTGCTTTGCCTCCAGAGATCGATGCATTGCACAGCTTATCACAGCCGCTGCAGCTTGGTGATTTCGATGAATCCCCTCAACTCTGTGGCAGAAACCGGCACATCACTCAATGCCACTAGACTCCGGCACCCGTCTTCAGAACTGACGCATCACCCTCACTATGTGGAGAAGATTGACGCATCTTACTTGTGACCAGGAAAGATACTTTGTTCACCTGGACTTGCGTGAGTCCTGTAGCTAGCCGACACTCCATCGTGGTCAGACGAAACATTGACTTTGCCCAGTCCAGTGCGACCTAAATTAACCTTTTTAGTGCTATTTGTTTCTAAACGCTTTACTGCATATATTCATTTAAAATTAAATATCTTAACTTCTACACACTGGATTCTTGTCATTTTGGTCTTGTTATATTTATAAAGCCATACTTTATTTTTCTAAGCTGTTGTGGAGTCTTTTTGTAGTGTTTTCACTGGGTTTCTGTATGAGTTATTGCACACATTCTTTACACATTGCCTTCCAAGTTAAACTTGCCTGCTCTGTGCTAAGCTACCAGAGGGTGAGCACAGGATAATTTAGGTTGTGTTGTGACTTACCCTGACTAGGATTGTGGTCCCTACTGGAACACGGTGCATACCTCTTCCAACTAGAGACCCAATTTCTAACAATCTTGTTGTTGTAAGTGGCTGCAATGAGGGTTTCAGACCTGTGGTTCTTTCGGAAGCCAAATTGGGTGTTGTCCATTAAGTGGTGGGTCTCGAGATGGATTTAGAGTTGTTCATGGATGGCCTTCACCCTCACTTTGGCTTGATGCGGGAGCAGGAATATTGAACAGAAGTTGCATAGTTGGTTTGCATTGGTTAATGTTTTTGTTTAAGAGATTGTTGACTTCTGCATGTTTCCAGTTACCTGGGAATGTCGTGGATGGGATGTAGGTGTTAAAGACGTAGGAGAGGGCGGTGCTGATTGGGTAGGCTCCCAGGTTGTAGATGTGGTGGGGGCTTGGGTCCTTGGGGGCTCCTAAATTGATGGTCCCTTGGTAATCGCTGTGTCATCTCTAGTGAGGGGTGTCCAATCAGGTTGCTGTCTTGGTTGGTGGTTGGTATCTTGGCAGTGAGGTCGGCAGTGTCCAGTTGATGTGCAAAGTAGCCCTAGATATTGGTTATTTTGCTGTGGAAAAGGTTCAGTAGGTCATGGCAGAGCTATTGTGAGGGGGAGATGTTGTTGACAGTTGCAGAAGGTGTAGTGAAGTCATTTATGATGAATAAGATCTCCTTGCTGCTGTTGAAGCTTCCTTCAATGCTTTCCACTCGAGCATGTTTCTTGGTGTCTCCTAGTTGCCGGTAGTAGAGTCTGAAATCAGCCTTGTAAATGGATCTGTTGCCGGTTTCATAGCTGGTTCTCAATTACCTTTCAAGCTGTTTGCAATGTTGTTTTGATTATTGGAGGTCCTCTGTGACCAGCCTGCTTGGTTGTTGTGTTTTTTTGTTTGTTGAATTTGAGGGGTGCGAGGAAGTCTACGCAGTTCTTGATCTAGTTGTTGAAGTTTGAGATATCCTCGTCAAGGTCTTTCGTGGGTTTGTAAGACTGGGTTGATCCATGGTGAGGGTGCTGCACCAGTCTGCTTCAGAGATTTTGCCCCAACTGGGACTTGGAAAGCTAATGCTGGTAGATGCATTGACTTGTGGTGTGTTGATATCGAAGTGGATGATGGAGTGGCCCATCCATATGAGCGGTGTGGCTGTGATGTTTATGATGCTGTCACTAATGGTGAAGATGGGGGTTCAGTGTATGTCTTGTGGTGTTTGTGGGACCTGGCACACGCTGGGTGAGGCCAATGTTCCACACGCTTTCAAGCAGAACTGTGGAGCAGTGTTCGGTCCTGTCTTCCAGCTGGGACTGTGAGCAATAGGTTGGCTCTGGAGTCGATGGTAAATGGGGTAGCAAAGTCGATTATGAGTTTGGTTAAGCCTGTTTTGTGGTACTAGCCGTATGTAGGTGAGGGTTCCATGCATGGTGAAGTTATCAGAGAATTGGAGTTTGAAGTGCAAGTGTACCATGGATGGGGTGGTGATTTCCACAATGGTCATGCACTTGATGGATTCTTTGAAGATGATTGTGAGTTCTTCTCCAGGCTCGTGGTTGTGGACCTGTGATGCGATCTTGTAGCCTCTGGGTATTGCTGTGGCAATGTCAGGGGCTGATTTGGAGTTGAGCCAGGTTTACGTGATTAAGAGGAGTTCTGGTCTGTCACTGTTTAGTAGGACTCCGATCTCTATAGCATGTTTGCTGAGTGATCGTGTGCTGAGCCACACACATGCAAATGAGTGTTGTTGTGTGGGTTAGTGGAGGCGTGGGGTGTTGGTTGCGGGTCGCATTGTTGGCTTGTTTGTGGGGTGTGTGTATGGGAGGCTGCTAAATAATTGACAGTGGGAGCAGGAAAAGGCTTCCACTCTGTTATGAGGTGCAGCTCGGCAGCAGCATGGTGAGCAGTGTGCCAGGTCGAGTGACCAAAGGAAGGCTGTGGAGTACCATTGGGGGTGATCGGGACAGGGTTTCTTGTTTGGATGCGGTCCATGCATGGATGGACGCAGACGGGCTTGCCTTTGGTGAGGTGCACATGCAACAGCTGCCATTAAGAAGATCCTGGAAGGGAAAGTGCCATGGTGGGTGCCCAGCGGGTCTTCTAAGAGTGGAAAGAAGAGGCAGGAAGGTGATGCGCAAGGAGCAGGTGGGAAAGATGCGTAGGAGAGGGAAGGGAGCAGAGGGGCCTAAGACAGAGAGAAAACTTCAAGAAAAGGTATGAAGAAAAAACTGTATAAAAGACACAAAGAGAAAGTTGCACAGAAATTAAAAAAGGCCAACAGAGAGAAATGCACAAAACAGAGAAGTGGAAGAAAGGGTAAAAAAGAGCAGAACACAAAAATAGGTGCTTGTGAGAAAGGCACTAAAGAGAGAAGGCAGAAAAGTGGAAGAAAGGGTAAAAGAGAGCACAAGGCATATAAGAGGCAAAAAAGAGAGAATGTCACTAATGAGGGAAGGGTGGAATAATGGAAAGCGGAAAACAGGCACAACAGTAAATATGGCGGACAGAGATCAAGTCAGAGAGAGAGGTGGCTGGGTGAGAGGGAGGGTAGAGGGCAGAGCGGCCAAGGCGAGAGCTTCAAGGTGAAGGCCGGGTCCAATTTGACCGAGACTGGTCTGAAGCCCAGTCTCAGGTAAGTGGGTGGGGGCCTGGGCCTAGGCACCTCCTCAACTTTAAAATAATTATAGACTATTTGCAATACCTTTGTAAGATGATCACCTTCTGCTATTTTTAGTTTTGTTATTGCAAACGTATGCCTGCTGTGTGTAGACGGCAGCATGTTTTCTTTTTTCTACTTTAATTCTTTTAATTTATCTTGCATACCAATTTAAAGTTGTGTGTGTTTTATTGCGGTGTGTCAGAGGGTGAATGGAATGATGAGTCAGTGGATTGATAAATGGATGTATGAGTGCAAAGATAAGTGACATAGTGCTTGTAGGATGACTTATTAAGTATCTACACCCATAAGTGACATAAAAGCCACTTTCATAAGCTAGACTATTGGCATTGACAATGCTTATTAAATTCTTTGGGTTTTTGGAAAGGTAGCAAGCCCTGTCTTTACCTGGTGGATCACATACTCTATTTCAATTCTACTTTGACCTGTAAATGACAGAAGTAGCAGTTCAATTCAGTTTCCTTTTTGAATCGTTCGGCTATCAACAACGAGGACCCTGTGATTGGTTTTGAGGCTAGATGGTGGTTAGTGGTTCTCGTGATGACCCCAAACTCTCTATTGATTTGTAAATGATTGGTACAATACTCCAATTTCCAGTATTAATCTTGGGGTGGCATGTAAGGAAGCATGGCCTGGGACTGGATATCAGGGTGGCAGTCAGTGGGCTGGAGGCCTGTCCAAATTCCATGTGGCATAACTGGCCATGGGCTACTCTTCCTTTCCTGGTGATTCATTGTCTCATCCTCTTCCTGTCCCCACTAGCCCATGTCGGCCTGCCTCAGTATCCATGCACATGTGCTTGATTAAACATATAGAACGTATCATCAGTATTGATCAAACTGTTCATCAGTATACAAATAGCAGTTTGATATAGATATATTCCTGACAGCTATGATGGAATGCGTGCTCTTTACAGCAGTTTTTTGTTAAGTGTAATTTATGAGGTTGCAAGTTTGCAGATGCAAGAGGTAAGTACCATCATTTATATTCATTGATGGGTTAAGAGATAGTTAGGTTGGAATGAATGCTGGAGCTGCTTTCACCACGTCATCCAGCATGAAAATGTAAAGCTGGCTTCAGTGTCCGACTGGGAACGAAAAGCAGCCGTGGTGAAAATATTCAAACTAGCTTCGCTCTCTTCCACCTCTCCTAATTCTCTCTTTTTCTCTCTCCCTCCTCTCTCTTGCATCTGTAGCCTCTTGTGCCTGCTGTTATTATGTGAGGGAGGTGGCAGGGATGCCAGCAGGGAACCCAGTCATTTAAATACTTGCCTCAAGTGTCTCAAGGCCACTGGGCAAGTTCCCAATTGAGTAAACCGTGCTACAGCAACAAATGATGGGCCGAATGCTGAATAAATCAAACATTCTCCCCCAGTCATGAAATCTGGGTTCAATCTATTGTTCTTTTGCTCACTACGCCTCCCCAGTTAGGACCCAGCCATATGCAAATCAGTCATGACCCTGCTCCTCATGGGAACAGTCCAACCCGAACTGCCAAGCCAGGCCTTCACTGGACCAGAAACAAGCATCCTGGAACCGGCTTTGGGGTATATCACCCCTCATCAGCCAGGCTAGCTTGAATACAGTTGCGCAGCGAGCAAGGGACCCACGTCTGGGCATACCCATCCCACTTAGGGTGAAAAGTGCTGCGGCAACAAGATGGACGGATTCCTGAATAAATCAAACAGTCTCCCATTGGTTATCCCCATCGTTTTTTTGCCCACTACGCCACCATAGTTTAGACCCAGCCATATGCAAATCAGTCTTGACCCTTCTCCTCATTGGAACAGTCTAGCCCAAACTGCCAAGTCGGGTCCTCCCTGAACCGGAAAAAAGTATCCTGGGACTGTTTTCTGGGTATATCACCCCTCATCAACCAAGCTAGCTTTAATCCAGTGGTGCAGCGAGCAAGGGATCTACGTCTGTGCATACCCATCCCACTTAGGGCGGAAAATCCTGCGGCAACCCACCCCAGGATGCTTGTTTGTAGTCCAGGGAGGACCTGGCCTGGCAGCTCGGGCTAGACTGTTCCCATTGGGCACAGGGTCAAGTCTGATGTACATATGACTGGGTTCAAACTGGAATGGCATGGGGAGCAAAAATTTGGGCCAGATCTTTGTACTGGGATGAATGTATTACATTGTGCTGCATTCTGTGCATCAATTGTTCTTTTTGCATTTGTCACCCTGAGTAAGACGATTATGCCCAGACATTGGTCCCGTTCTCTCCATGACACTGGAGTCAAGCCATCCTGGCTGATGAGGGGTGATGCCCCGAAACTGGTCCTAGGATGCTTGTTTCCAGTCCAGCGAGGACCTCGCCTGGCAGCTCGGGCTGGACGGCTCCCATGGGGAGCAGGGTCAAGACTAATTTGCATATGGTTGGTTTTAAACTGTACTGGAGTGAATGTTTGACATTGTTCAACATTATGTCCATCAATTCTTCTTTTTGCGATGGAGTAAACCAGCACCAGGCCCTGGTTTATTGGATTTTCTAAAATAAGAAAGTCATCTTCAACACAGTTCATGCAAACCAGTAATGAATACAAATGTGAAAATATTTACTCAGTGATATATTTAATTGGGACATTCATTAGACATGAGGAAGTCTTTGGAAGTGCATGTGAATTAATAATCCACATTTTCCCTTGGGCTTGCTTGGCTTTCGGAACAAATCTCAGGAAACGTTGCTGAGTATCCAAGGATAACTTTGGGGTACACTATTGCTCCTTATGGTATCGATATACAAGTACAACCCCCCAATGTTACTCATTAAAATGTCGCTGAAAACAGACATACTCAGCACATGTGTTAGAAACATTTACGAGTTAATACATTTGTCTGACAGTTGAGGTTGGAAACACACACAGGCAATTTCTACCCTGTTTTTTCCGAACCCTGCTGTTGGCTAAACACACATTTATTTTTAAAGTTTTATATAGCACGAACGTGACCCACGAGGGTATCAGACCGCTTTACAGTATAATAACATAAAAGGATGAGGTGGTATACACACATTCAAAAGTGTCAATTCGTACATAAGAAATCTAAAATATATGAATCACAAACATAGAGGACCGTGAAATTGCAGGACGTTGTACAATAGACAGTTAGTGAACATTAGGTGATTGTGCTAGCAAACATAGATATTAAGACTTTCCATCGATTCACAATAGATATAAAGTGTATAGAAAAACCAAGTGGGACACACAGCCGGCTAAGCGTTACAGTACATACAGTTATTGAGCAATATGAGCTGTGATAGTAGTCTTACCAAAAAATAGTCTCGTCCATTCCACCTGAGATAGGTAATGGCATTCGGATCATAAAGATGACTGGGTGACATAAGGCATAAGGCATGTATTTGTTCATTAGAAGTATTTTTATTTCCTTTTTTAAGGCGGTAAGGGAAGTGATTCCACGCACTACTGGAGGTAAGGGGTTCCAAATCTTAGGTGCAATCCCTGAGAAAGCTCTACAACCAGTTCTCTTCTTGTGGAAGGATTGAGGTTTCAGAAGGAAAGTGCTCGCACTTAGCAGTTGTCTACAGCCTCCAGTCCTTTCTAACTTTAGAGCCAAGTAACTGGGTGTATTGTTGTGAATTGCTTTGTGTGTCATGCAGGCCACTTTAAAGTGTATTCTTGCCTCGTAAGGCAACCAATTCCGGGCTTTCAAGTATGGAGAGATGTGACTATTTCTTTTTGTTCCTGATGCCAGTCTAGCCGCAGCATTAAGTGCTGCACTCAGTGGAGCCAGCTTGTATTTAGGGAGACCACAGTGGGTGGTGCTTCCGTAGCCTACCACTAGGGCTTGTACTGCCATTTTTAGAGAAGCCTGAGGGAGGAAGGGTTTGAGTTTCCTTAATATACTCAACTTGTGATTAGCACCCTTGGTGGCGATAGAGATGCGCAACTGCATATTCAGATGTTTGTCTATAGTGATTCCAAGTGATTTTGCTGAGTCAATGATGAGGGGGACACAATCAAAGGAGGTTAGGTGTTTTAACCATAGGTCAAGCTTTGGTGTGTGGCTCGGTGGCGAGATGAGAATGAATACCGTTTTTTTAGTATTCAGCATGAGGTGGTTGTTTGTGAGCCAGCTTTTCGTGTTCAGTAGAGTAGTGTTGAGGGCAATGAAGTCTTCTGGCGAGGTGATTTTCAGATACAGCTGGGTGTCATCCGCGTACAGGTGATATAGGATGATCGCTGATTTCAGAGCATTCGCCAAAGTCTCCATTAGGAGGTTGAAAAGAATGGGTGATAGGACAGATCCCCGAGGAACACCAAGGGTGACCATAGAGGGTTGCGAGAGTGAATTCTTCATCTTGATTCTTTGAGTTCTGTTATTCAAGAAGGAGGAGAACCATTGCAACACTGTGCCCGAGAGACCCATCCATCGTTCCAATAGGGATAGAAGGTTGTCATGCTTGACCGTATCGAAGGCGGAGGACAGATCAAGAAGTATCAATAGGCATGATTCATTGCGGTCAAGCATTTTTAGTATGTCATCCATAATATGTGTGAGAGCAGATTCTGTGCTGTGTTTTTGGCTGAAGCCCGATTGGTGACTGTCTAAGAGGTTGTAATGCTCAATGTGGTTGCAAAGTTGAATTTGTACACATTTCTCCAAAAGTTTTGCAAAAGTGGGGATGTTGGTTATAGGACTGTAGTTGTTTAGATCAGATGGAGTGGCGTCTACTTTCTTTAGAATGGGTGTGACCTGCCCTATTTTAAGGCAGTCCAGAATGACACCTTGACTCAGGGAAGAATTTACAATTTTAGCCCATTGTGGTAGGATCGATGTTTTTAAAGTTTTGAACAGGGCAGGAGGCAGGGGGTCAGAGAAATAATTGGAAGGGTTGATTGCTTGAAGAGTGTTGTCGATACTTTGTTGAGGGATTTGCAAAAAGGTGTGCCATGAGGCATTGTTTTTAGTGACTTCCCCTGGATTATTAAAATGTACTTTGAATAGATCGCCACAGTTAGAATCTTGGACCATAGTTTGCAGTAGCGCCATCCTGGAATGTATGACATGCTCAATGGTCTTAGTCTTTTCATGGAAGAAATTGGCAAGCACATCACAGGTAGGTGTGGCCAGGTCGTTTAATTCCCTAGTTAGTTGTATTGCAAGAGTTAGTTGAATTGCATGATTGATGCTTGACGCTTTCAAAGAGTTTTTTTGGTCGGTTGATAGCTTGATTCAGCTGAGTTCTGAAAAAGTCTGCCTTTGCCTTAAGAACCTTCCTATTGTAAGAATTCCTTAGCTTTCCAAGGTGCTCAAGGTTATCAGTGGTAGGAGCCGATTTCCATAGACCCTCTGCAACTCTTAGATGTCTACGCTCCGAGTTCAGGCCCTCATTGAATCAAGGTTTGGAAATCTTAGAGGAGACATGTTTTTCCTGGAGGGGTGCTGTAGAGTCCAGGATTTCGAGTAACAAGGATTTGTAGAAGGTTGTGAGGTCATGTACATCAGTCATGTCCATCATGCGGGTCAGAGCGGAGTTACAGCGGTCTACTAAGGTGATGGGGTTGATATTTTGTAAGTTCCTTTTCCATTGCCTTGTTTTTGAGGGTTGGCCCCTTTTTTGAGTAGCTTCGAAGTTGATGTTGAAGAGGATGCAATAATGATCAGACCAATCGCATGCAGTGATGGTTTCAAGTAGAACGATGTTTGATTTTGCAATAATGAGGTCCAATGTCTCTTCCTTGATATGAGTTGGGCTGTCACAGAATTGAGATAGCTCCTGTTCTGACAGAAACTCTTTAAGACAGCCTACAATATGATCGTTTTTGTTGTTCCAATGGAAGTTAAAGTCACCCAAGAAAATATGAGTGACTTGTGAGTTGGCATTGGATGCCATGATCTCCATTATCTCATCAATACAGGTCAAGTTATCGCCTGGGGGTGGTAGAATATGTGTAGCTTGCTGGTGATGCGCTTAGCATCAGAGATATTAATGCAAAGGTAATCACAAGAGGATAGCCCGATGGCGTCCGCTTGCTTGACTGAAATTGAGTTCCGATAAATGCAGGCGACCCCTCCCCTTAGTTTCCCGATTCTATCTAGTCGGATTAGGTCATGGGAAGGAGGAACCAGTAAGTCGAGGATGGGTGAGGAGGAGCTATTTAACCAAGTTTCTGTGAGGACCATAATGTCTAAATCATTCTCTAAAATGAGATTGAATATATCAGTAGCATGTTTGCTAGCAGATCTGCAATTAATAAGCCCACACTTCAACTTGTTAATAGAATGGTTTAAGGTAATCTGTTCTAAGTTGATATTTGTGAGGTTATCTCTATTTACAGATCTGTTGTTCGAGAGTCGGTTCTCTTAGGGGATTTGTTACAATGGTTTGAATAGTGTCATATTGGGACTTACAGTTGTCAGTATCCCGGGCATAGGATGTGAGGAGGTCGTCAATTTCTCTGTCAGATAGTTCATCACATGACCTCCTAGGCCACGAAGGGGAGGGCAAACAACCCGGGTTAGAGTTTTTGGGGAGTGTGAACTTGAATATGTGTCTAGTGTTTTTTTTTGTTGTTTTTTTTGTGCAGAGTTTAATATAGCGCGAACTTGACCCGAATCCAATCAGGTATCAGAGCGCTTTACATAGCACCAGTTACGTTACATGAGGACACACATTCATTTTTTGTTAGGCCTGGGGAGATTAAGTGATTTGCCCAGAATCACAGGATGTTTGGCGTCATTACCGAGACTCGAACTCAGTTTCCCCGGGTCCGATGTCGAGCGCCCTAACCGTTAGGCCAACTCCTCTCCCCACATTGATTTGGTTATACTGAATAGAGTTCTCAGTGTGAGCCTTCGTGGGGATGGAGTTTCTCATTTGGAGACTGATTTGATTCACGGTGTCATTGGTGGCTCTGTGTAAGATAAGAAGTTTTTTAGTGATAGTAGAAAGGTTATGCATCTTGTCCTTGAGATGGGATAGGCCAGTGGCTAACTCATTAAGTTGAGTGTTCCAGACTGAATTGGAAAAGTAGGTAGTAGGAGTGGGCGAATGATCAATTATGGAGGGTGATCCGCCCGTGGAGTCATAGTGCATGGACTCCAAATGCTTGGGGATATCTATATTAGGTAAAGGTTTATGATCCGTTATAGAGGGCGATCTGCCAGTATGTTCTGAATGCAAAACCACGTTCTCCATTTGCTTTGGGAATGCTTCAATAGGGGTCAATGCGGGAGGCTGAACCAGGAAGTTTAATGTGGGCTCCACGTCCATGAGAGGAGTGGTATAAAGGCTAGACAGCCAGATGGGGGCTTCCTCGTGAAGTTGGGGAAAGGTCACTGTGATCTGTGAATGGATGGGCGGGGTGAGAGTAGCGGGTGTAAGGGTTTCCTCAGATATCGAAGAGGACAGTGGGTGAAGGGGGTCTAAGTGACCCGCTTTGATTGAGGGGGGAGAGGAGTACGGTGTTGGTGGCATCCCATTTGGTGCCATCCCGCGAGGAACAGTGGTGCGTCAGACATGATGGGATCGGTAGCACAGCCTAACCTTGTCTCTTCTGGTATGGGGGATCCAGGAGTGGACTCGACCAAACAGACTAGGTGGTAGGGATTACTGGTGGTTTCTACACTGTTGCGGATAGATGCTAAGTACAATCCAGTCACACCTGGGCAAGGGGGCCCATGCATATTTGCCCATGCCTGGGTGGCTGGACATAATGTCAGGGACGACATAAGTCAGATTGGGCCAGTTTGATGTAGTATTTTGGAGACGAGTAAGGGAGGCCTCTAAATCCTGAGGATGAGCGGATGCGGTGAGTGTGCTATTCTTATTATTTACTGTTTGAAGAGCCTGTCAATGATATCAAGATTATCGTTAGAGGCTTGTATGAGAATATTACCATTGTTGTAGATAGTAATGGTGGCATTCGCTGGGCAGAGGTCCGAGGCAGTAACCGTCAATTTGAGGGCATGCGTGATTTCTTCGTTATGGAAATTCGGAGCATAGCGTAGAAGGTATTTCTCCATAGGGCACATTTTTTCGTGTGGAAGATAAGATCGTCGGAAATAATGCATTTGTTAGTGCAGAAGTATGTGTCTAACACAAGAGTCTCAGGATGATTTATGAAAAGCCTGTGCTTGAACTTCTTTGTAGAGTTTTTGGAGAGGTTGGGTGGGTAGAGAATGGTGTAGGCATTGTGGCCAGCAGGTTCAAGGTCTATGTCCATATTTAATTTATTTATACATTTTTTATTTTATTTCTATTTTTCCCTTTCTCTACTTTCCTTTAAATCTCTCACTCAATCCATCCAGCCCCCGTCTGTTGGAGGTAGATTTAAAATAACATATGAGCTAAACAAAAAAAAAAACACTGAGCTGCACAGGACAGTGAACAAGAAAAGAAGAGGAGATAGGGGTGTCAACTCTTCAGCAAATACAACTCGTTATCAAAGTACTCCCTCACTCATACACTGCAATGTAGTCCCCCTTATTACCTTTCCCTTAAGATATCATTGTCTTAGACCAGTATCATGTCCTAGACCAGGCACTTCAATTGTAAAGTCGATTTTACTCACTCAGTAGCTTGTACCTCCTTGAGTGTAGACCTGTTTCACGTATAATAGCATTGTGGACGAGAGACACGGTTTATAAATTTTCTCAAGCAGGCACCATTTTAGAGACAGTCAGGTTGAATGTAGTCCTGTTTCACTGTTTATTAACAGTGTGGACGAGAGGCCCGTTTTTTTCCTTACTAAATGTGTCACAAGCAGGCACCATTTAAAAGTCTGGCGTCCAGCTCTAAAACTCTATGCTGAATCACAGGACCTCCTTGCAAGATGCAATCCGCTTCCCCATATTAAGCCCCTCACAGACCTTCAGTTAGCCCGAGGATCACGACAGATAAACATTTTTAGTTAATTTTAGCCCTCAAGATGCCAAAAAGAAGCCCAAGAACCTCTTCTGCACTAGTGAATTGGCAGAAAACAGCATCATGATACGGCTTCTAGTCTATACTTTTCCCCCCAAAATGGCAATGTCTAGAGCACACACATTTACTCGGAATATTTGAGCTAATGTGCGAACTGCAGACACAAAAGCCGGGAAACGCAGTAGGACAATTATGGGCCTGTGTTAATACACTTTGAGGCACATTCTCAAGGAGTTATCGTCGAGTTACTGGCACTTTATCGCAGCCAAAGTTGTAATAAAACTAATGACCTATTCACAAGCAGGTGATAACAGCCCATATCACCAGTTTACCCGCAATATCAGCTGCAAAAAACATCGCCACAGATGAGCCTGGCAACTATCGCTAATGAAATGCAGAGTAGGCGTTCCCATGCCAAAAGCCGAGACAACATCACTCCGCAACATTCTCACTGACCAGCCAGATCCGCGAAAAGACCACGAAACATGCGATAAGGCATGTTAGCAGCAGGAAATTAGCACCTGCTCTGACCTGGTGTAAAGTCGGATGACAGCCTGCACCAGAAAAGGGAGCCCAGCCCAGAGCTACACCTGAAGGGCAACAGATGCCATGGAGCCACTGATCATGCAGCACGGACACCCAAGAGGGCCACAACACCCACCGCCACCACCCAGGACCACACCCCCCCAGACCCCCCACCACCCCCCGCCCAGACCAACACTGAGGCAGCGCAGGCGAAGACAGCGACCCCCTGAAAAGGCACCAACTTCACACACCCAACACCAGAGAATGACATTACACACCACAGGCTCAAAGGGACAACCAATATCCCACCTCAGCAAAGCTGCTGGCCGTGCTGCACCTGTTGGCCTCTGGTACCTACCAACCAACAACTGCCAGAGTCGGAGGAGCTCTATCAAAGTTCCTCAAACCTGTCCTGGATGCCATCATCAGCTTGGTACCCCAGTACCTATACTTCCCCCACACTGCGCAGGAACTGCTGGGGACCAAGCAGGCATCTACGCCATAGCTGGCTTCCCGCACTTTGTGGGTGCAATTGACTGCACATGTGTCCACTGGTGCCCCCTGGCAACAGTACACACAATAACCGCAACAGAAAGCACACGCATCCCATCAATGTTCAGGCAATAGCAGTCCCCCGGGAAATCTCCACCAACATCGACAACAACCACCCAGGCAGTGTGCATGATTCCTACATCTACCGACAGTCCATCAGCAACCAGCACTACTAGGATGGCACCTAAAGAAATGCACTGCTTGTTGGCAAGTACCAAATGAACACAACACACACCTCAACTCCACAATCATGCAACTCACACCACTGGGAATGCACAGGTTACAAACTCACATAGAACATGCCAAACAACATGCCCACCCACCAGACACGACAGCACAACTTACTGTGTGAACCTGGGCCAGCCATGTACATGAGCCAAAAACGTCATGGCACCTCAGCCACACAATAGCTGAATGTGGGGAGAGGTGTGAACCAGGCATGTGCGAAGGAGGCAAGTGACCCATGAATGAGAAGGTACCCATTGCCAAGTGTGTCGTGGATGTGATGGCGAGACTGCAATATACAGACAACACACATGTCCATGTCGACATACACTGCTGGTGTATGGAGTGTAGTGGACACAACCATGTCACCCCAGCCACTGAGGAAGCTCACAGAAATGTAGCTAGTTACGTCCCCCCCGTAAGCATGAGCAGAGTGGGCTGGCCCAGCGTACACCAGGCCAGTGTAGGGGTGTGAATAAAAAGCACATAGCTTTGGGCGTGGTCCTCTTCCAGAATTCCCAACGTCTCTGTCAGGGTGGCACCCCTCAGCCCGTCATGAGGCTGATGTCGTTGCCGTGAGTGGTGTGGCCTGCGATCCTGTGCGCCTGATGCACCCCAGGCCACTGGTTCCCGAACTTGACTTGCCCGTCCCTGTGCACCCAAGCCTCATTGCTCACCTGCCGACACCGGCGTGTGCCGAAGAGGGCCCACCACGTGCCGGTGCAAGCTCCAAGCCCAAGGCACGCGTACCTGACTACCTGCTATGACCATCACGGCCTCCACGAGCAAGGCCCGCATTACTCCTATCTCGTTGACGTACTCTACCGGCATACACAGTGGACTAGTAGGTCACACATTTGGAACTGAGTCTTGATTACACTATGGCAGAGAACAATATTTATGGCTGATTTGAAGTCACTATGCTCCCTTGGATGTGGTGCCACCAGGTCTTAGTAGTGCATCACAACCGCACGTTTCTGTGGGCCCACGCGGACTACTGCCCTCGGCCTACGCTGCGCCAGAGTAGGTCACACAATTGGAACTGAGCATAGATTTTTCAATGGCAGAGTACATATCATTGCATGCAAGGAGAGGAGTAAGAGGATGACGCGTTGCAGTCAGGAGGGAAAAAGGATCATCTTTACGGAGGTGATCGAACACTACCGACAACTGCCTTGGTGTCACTAACTCTGTGCATCGAAAGCCAACGACACATGGCTGTGGGCCACTGCTGACCGCTGCCTCCGGCCTACACTGCGGTCAAGTAGGTCACACATTTGTCTTGAGTTAGCGATGGCGGAGTTCATATCATTGTACCAGCATCATCACAGACTGCATCCCCTCTCAGCCCCGGTGCCACTATGTCTGTTCCCCGACATTCATGGACACTCTGGTTGAACTTTAGTGGCATCTGAGTCAATGGACTGGGGGTTGTCTTCATCCTCATGTAGCTGATACAGAAATGCTGCTGGAAACGAGGCTGTAGCACTCCACTCCTCCATTTGCTGCCTCCGGACGGCCTTTGCCCTCTGCATCATGCCCTGGGGGGCACCTTTCACTGTCCCCGCCACCCTCCACCACATTCACCTCGGACATCGATGAGGACCCGCTCAGTCCGCATGGCCCTGCCTCAGTGCACTGCAAGGCACTGTCCCGTGGCGGTGTGCCTGTGCCAGCCGCTGTGCATCCGGGGCCACTAACTCTGTGCTGGTCAAGTCTGGGACCCTTTCTTCTGAGATATTGGATGGCCTCTGAGACGATGGTCTTGGGGTCATCGTCACCATGTGTATGTGGCCCTGCCCTGTCCGCTGTCTCCGGCCTCAACTGCGGCCCACCAGGGCTCACACATCAAATCGAGTCCTGCCCGGCCCGGACGTCGTATCAACGCAGGAAGCACACGTCACCCTCGCCAGTGTTGAAAATTAAAACAGCGATATGATTAAGCATTCACTAAAGACATGAATTCCCCTTCCTTGGACCAAGTTTCTCTCCTTATGTTGACTAATGTCTGGACTCCATTTTGTACTGTCATGTCTCCATGTGCTCAGCACGAGAAGAGTCCTATCTTCGTGTCAGTTGCTCTTGTAATCTGCCTAGTAACAGTCTATAAATAGCTCCTTTGTCCGTCTGGCGCATGCCCAGACTTGACCACATCTGTTATCAGTTAGTCCTTGCTTGACCATGTTTCCGCGGGCTTAGGAGTGTGCTAACTCCGCCCACATATTGATTCTGTATCGAAAATGACCATAAAAGGTAATGAATGCTGCTTCATATTGTATCCACCCACTAATGAGCCCCTCTCTTGTGTATAAAAGGGGACTGTGTACGCAAGTTCTGTGTGCTACTCTATGCAATACTGAAGAGTGTTGTATGGGTTGTGGGACCACCCTTAAGGGTTAATAAACTCTGTCTTTGTATTTTGCAGTTTTCGTGCCAACTTCCTTCTAGCTTTTGTTACAGAAGAGCGAACCCTTGTATTCGGCGGGCCTAGCTGGGGCCTGTATTCATCAATTGGCGCCCAACGTGGGACTCATCGGCGACTCGGATGCTCGAAGGACTGGTCGTGACGAAGGTGAGGAATTTTGCCGGGGATGTGATCACTGCCAGTGGCGTTTTGGTCCTGGCATCCCGAGGTTTTCTTCCTTCCCTTCCGAACTGACCTTCTGGGTGGCGCCGGTCCTCGACTGAGACCTCTTCTGTCGGTTTGCCGTGACAGCCGTTTGGGCGAATTTTGGAACTTGGCAGTTGGAATCTGGACACTCTTGATTGGTAAGAACCGTTGTACGGTACTTGCTCCGAGTTTTGAAGCCTGGGTTGGCTATTTGAGTTTGATTTGTGATGACCGGTCATATCTTGTATTGCTTACTGTGAGAATATATGCGTTGCAACACATATAGGCAGGTAATGTGGAGATATTTCTCCGGAGTTGTGTAAATTTGAACGGCGCAAAGTTTAAGTGCCATTTTTTGATAATACTGCATATTTTGCATTATTTTTGAGCATGCCTGCTTTTAGCGCACTCCGTAAGTGGTGCTGCTGCTTTGGAAACCGGTTGAACCTCGAGGAATCTGCTCCAGCCCCCCCAGAGGGGACTCCTAATAGGGATATGTATGTGAAGCATGGTCTTTCTTCTATAATGTACAGCACAGTATGGAGGAAATACACCAAAAAGGATCCTGAGTTGCGCTGGCCTTTGTATGGATCGTTTGATATGCGTAAGATTGAGTATGTGGAACAGTGTATGTGTAAACGGCGTGCTCGACAAGACATGTTTGAATGTGTACGGTTATGGGTGAAGGAAGTGCGTGAGCGAGAGAAACGTGAGAAAGCGCTGTTTGATAAAGAGCAACGGAAAAATGATCATGTGCGAGCACAGGAAGCGAAGCGTCGGGAGGAAAGAGAACTGGCGGAGAGACAAGAGAAAGAGCGTAGGTTGCAAGTCTCGGGCCAATATGCTGTCCGCCAGCCACTTTATCCTGTCCTTACTAATCTTGAAGATGATTTTTATTTATTAGATCGTTCTCCGCCCCCTTATGTTGGCGCGTCCGCCCCGAGATCACAGGAGTCTGGATTGGTTTCGGATAAGGTAGACACGCGGTCTATGTTATCAGTTGAGCGTATGGGTGAGCTTCGGAAAATTTCTCTTCGTGCACTTAAGGGCAAGTTATCCCTTGCTGAATTGTTGGACTCTTTGGAAAAGTGGCGGGATAGAGAGAAGTTGTATTTTCTTGAAACCTTTTCTGATGAAGTGATTACTGCCTTTTGGAAATATTCAGACGTTTTTGAGCCTGATGATGTAGTATTAGATGCTAAAGCATTACGTAACGGTGTTTTTTCTCCCTCTAAGGCACCTGATGCGGTCCGGCGACTGTTTGCATTGCGGGACGCGGCGAGTGATCTTAAAGAGAGAGCGCGCCTAAAGGCAGGGGAGGAGGAGCAGTCGGATCCACGTATCGCGATGACCAATCATCTACCTCCCACTCAGATAAGACCGAACTAGTGCATGCTAAACCGATGCGAGAGGCGGCACCTTTGTATGTTCCTCCTAAAGGAGCGGGAACTAGTTCGGATATTACTTCTGCCGATGCTAAGGGATATTTTGTGTATAATTGGGTCTATACTCCCTGGCATAGGGCTGATGTTATGGCATTAAAGAATGCATTGCCTGACCCCCGCAAGAATCCAGCGGCCTTTTATGAAGAGGCCGAAGGGGCCTTGAATTCTTGTACTATGACTTTAGCAGATATAGATTTGTTCTTTGGGCTCATATTACCACCGGATATGTGGAGATCTGTGCGGAAGGTGGATGATGTTCCCGCTTTTAAGGCTAGGTGGTCCGAGATTGAGGATGAGGATAGGGAGAGAAAACCCGCGCAAAAACCACCGCGGATTATTTTAGATCTTCCTGCTGCTATCTTGACCAAGTTGAAAACGATTATTCCCCCTAAAAAGATTGATTGGAATATGTTAGCATCGTGTAAACAGAAGGTTGATGAATCAGTCTCAGATTTCTTTACACGCTTTGAGGAGACATTTCATGATTTCAGTGGTCAGTCACTTACGGATGATACGGGTCGACATCTTTTTGTGGATAAATATGTGGCGAATTTATTAACGGGAATAGCAGCTCGTTTAAAAGCGAGTGAAAGTTCTTGGTCCACCTCGTCTCCGGCATCCCTCCTGACTATGGCTCAGTATTATGAGCGTCAGGAACATGAAGCGAAGGGGAATGAGGAGAAGAAATCGAAAGATTTGAAAACTAAGGTGATATTGGCACAAGTATATGGTCCGCCTCGTCGGGGTGTAGAACGAGGTAGGGGAGGATTCTATGGTCCCCCTTCGGGTCGGTCAGATGTAAATAGAAATCAATGTGCGTATTGTAAACAGTCGGGTCATTGGGCCAGAGATTGTCCGGTGTTGTATGCATCTCGTCAGGGACGTGGTCAGGGACCACCGAGAGGTAGAGGGGGCTTTTCGAATTATAGAGGGAACTCTAATGATCGTACTCGATTTGAGTCTAGCGTACAGCAACGGGATAGGCCTAATGTGTTTGATAGGCAACACCAGTATCAAATGTCTGGGAACGACCGTTCTGGGTATCATGACTCACAGCATGCATAGGATTGCGTCGGATGGGGGTTAGAATCAGTTGAAGTGCCGGTTGATCAGAAGGGTCCTTATGTTTCAGCAAATGTTTTGGGTTCTACTGATCGGTTCCTAGTTGATACAGGAGCTACCCGCAGTGCGCTGTCCAAGCAATTGGTTCCGAGGGCTCCCCCATCTGGCTTAATGGTTACATCGGTAGGGTTTGATGGTACACTCTCTCGAAGCCCTCTTTCCCGACCCCTTGCATTCCATGTTGACCACTTTTCTGCGCCCTGTCCGTTTCTGCTTGCCCCGAACACGCCTGACAACATTATGGGTCTTGATATGCTCAAGCATTTCAGAGCTACGATCCGCTGTTCCCCCGCTGGAGTACGTGTGATATTAAACGATAATCACCCGATGACAGAGCGGATGTGTGTGGTTGCGGAGGATACTGCATTAGCTTCCCTCCCTCTTTCTTTGTGGGCCACTTCGGATACTGATGTGGGACAGATGGTGATTCCGCCTGTCCACATTAGTGTCCAGGAGGGTGCGGTGTTACCACGCCTCCCTCAGTATCGTATTTCCCAGGAGGGGGAGGAGGCACTCATACAGATTGTGCAGGATTTGATTAAGGTGGGGGTAGTGGAAGAAGTTCCCTATAATGTTTGCAACAGTCCTATCTTACCCATTTTGAAGAAGGATACAGATACCAGGGTTTATCGGTTTATTATTGATTTAAGGGAAGTGAATAAGATAGTGATACCTCAGTATCCAGTGGTTTCTGATATCACGACGTTACTCACTTTGGTCCCGCCAACGGCGACCGCGTTTTCAGTTATTGATTTGAAAAATGCCTTCTTTTCGATTCCTATTCACCCTGATAGCCGATACCTTTTCGGTTTTACTCTGAATAATAGGTCTAATAGATTTTGTAGAGTTCCCCAGGGCTTTACAGAAAGCCCTAGCATTTACAGTAAAGCATTGAAACGGCAATTGGATTACTTTGGTCTGCCCGAGGGTGTCGGCCTTATACAATATGTTGATGACATCTTGTTGGCGGCCGACACTCCGGAGCTGTGTGAGAAGAGTACGTTATCCTTGCTTTCCTTTTTGGCATCTCACAATCACAAAGTGTCGAAGAAGAAATTGCAATTCTGTAGACCAAAGGTGACTTATTTGGGTCACCTTTTGTCTAAAGAGGGGCGTGCACTCACACCAGATCGTATTCAAGCAATTTTGGACACGCCAGTGCCTTCCACACAGAAGGACGTGCGTGCATTTTTGGGTCTTGCTTCTTTTTGTAGGCAATGGATATTGGGGTTTTCACACATAGCTAAGCCATTGTTAGCACTTTTGATAAAAGACACACCAATTCCTCTTCCCTGGTCAAATGAGTGTGAAATTGCCTTCCAGCAATTGCGACAGGCCCTTTGTTCAGCACCAGTGTTAGGTACCCCTGATTATACGAAGCCCTTTTCACTGTATGTGCATGAGAAAGATGGATGTGCATTATCAGTTTTAGTGCAGATGCACGGCGACAAGCAGCGCCCTTGTGCATATTTTTCGGCTGTACTTGATCCTGTTGCCCGAGCATTGCCTGGTTGTTTTCGCTCGGTTGCGGCGACAGCTGTGTCAATACGCCAAAGCGAGGGAATTGTGTTATCTCATAAGCTGTTGGTATTAGTCCCCCATGCTGTTGATGCCTTGCTTAATCAGACAAAGACGCAACATTTGACCAGTGCCCGTTTAACGGGATATGAGTTGACGCTTTTGGCTCCTCATATTACGTTAAAGAGGTGTGCAACGTTAAATCCAGCCACATTGTTGCCGTTCCCGGAAACTCAGTCTGAAGCACGAAAAGCACATGATTGTATTCTTGTGACTGAGGAACAGACAAAGGGTCGTATTGATCTCCAGGATACGCCCTTTACAGATGTAGATGGAGAACTGTGGGTGGACGGATCATGCCTGAGGCTACCAGATGGTACGACTTCAGCAGCGTATGCAATTACCACATTACAAACAATAGTGGAGACTGCACGCATACCGCAGAAATCAGCTCAAGCAGCGGAACTGATAGCATTAACACGAGCATGTGAGCTCAGTGCAGGATTGTGTGTGAATGTTTATACAGATAGCCGCTATGCCTTCGGAGTAGCGCACGATTTCGGCCTACTCTGGAAGGAGAGAGGCTTTCTAACGTCACATGGAGCACAGATAATGTACGGGGAGTTAGTTCACAACCTTTTGACTGCATTAACATACCTAAAGAAGATTGCTATAATTAAATGTAGTGGCCATAAGAAAGTGGTTGATAAAGTTGGAGAAGGGAATGCTTTAGCAGACCGGGTGGCACGAGAGACTGCGATGCAGCCTGGTGCTACTGCAATGTATGTTGTGAAGTCACAGGCAGAAAGATGGCACGATGCTAGGAGAGAAGTGCTGGAAATACAGAGGACCGCTTCCGATAAGGAACGGGAGCAATGGTCCAATGATGGAGAATTGGATGATGAAGGGTGTTGGAGAAGTAAGCAGATGGATAAGTGGAAGTTACCCACTGCCTTCGTGCAACCTATGGTTCAGATGGCACATGGACTAGCGCATGTCGGAGCTTCCGCAATTGTTAAATTACTCACACAAGTTTGGGAGCATCCGGAGATCGCTAGTACGGCAAAGAGGGTAGTGCAGACCTGCATGATTTGCCTGAGGTATAACCCGGGAAAGGGTACCCGAACTCCAGCAGGAGGATTTGCGACACCTACTGCACCCTTTGAGGTTTTGCAGATGGATTACATTCAGCTCGAGCGCTGTAACAATCTGAAGTATGTTCTAGTAGTGGTTTGTGCCTTCAGCAAATGGGTTGAGGCATACCCTACGAAAGATAATACTGCAATGACTACAGCCAAGATGCTATTGAAGGAGTTTTTCCCTCGATATGGTGTTTGCAGATTGTTGTGGAGTGATAACGGACTTCATTTTATAGCAGACGTTATCAAGTATGTCCTGAAAGGCCTGGGAATTACCCAAAAATGTCATGCAGTGTTTCACCCTCAGTCTGCGGGATTGGTCGAGAAATATAATGGTACTCTGAAGCTTAAGATCGCGAAGATTCAAGCTTCGACTTCTTTGACTTGGCCAGACGCTTTACCGCTGGCATTATTGTCAATTAGATCGATACCGCATTCTCGGACCGGTCTCACACCTTACGAGATCGTGTTTGGACGCCCAATGAATATTTGGGGTCCACCAAAACCGAGGTCAGTTTATGATGTACCTTGTGTAATGATGAATGATTATCTGGCACAGTTAACGGATAATTTGGTTTCTATTCATCAACAGGTTCGAGAAGCGCTCCCTGATCGGTCCACAGGTGAAGGTCATAATCTCCGACCTGGAGATCAGGTGATGCTGAAAGTCTTCGAAAGGACGAACAGTCTGGAGCCGAGATGGGTTGGTCCTGAGCAAGTCTTGCTCGCGACGAGGACAGCTGTGCGGGTTTCTAATCGGAAGAACTGGATCCACTCCTTGCACTGTCGTAAAGTGCCGCCTGGATTGGTGGAGCCTGCTGTGTTGACCGACCATCGAGAAATCCTGACTGCGGAGAAAGGCCGTGCTGTGGAACCGAACGACACTGAGGAGCTCTTCCCGGACCAAGCGATTCCTGGAGGAAGAAGATATCATCTCCGACCGAGGAAGTGATTTTTTTTGCATCCAAAGACGTTGTCAGAACGGCCCTTGGGTTAGTGAAACGGAGAGCCAATGAGGCAAGGGGGGGGATCAGCCCTGCATTAGTGTAGTGACACCCGTCTTGGCCCGAAGGTGAAGAAATCAACGGCTGCCTAAGGGGAAGAGTTCTGACAACCTTTTAGTTTCAGGAAGATATTGACTTTCTACTACAAGATGGAGAAGAAGAAGATTCTTTGTGCGACAAGTTTTATTATCATTGTGGCTATTGTTGGTATAACCACATGGTTTGTTGAGGATGTGACTCCTGCCCGTGAGTTGCTTGTTTTGACCACTCCAGTGCCTGAGGAGCACTATTTCTATACCCTTCCGTATCAAGAATTGAAGCATCGTCAGTCTTATTTGAATAACACTTTCATCCAGATGTTGCATCATACCCATGTTGCTACAAATGCTACGAACTGTTGGATATGTGGTATGATGCCAGCTCATCAGAAGAAAGGAGGAACGCCATTCATACCTCTTCCCTTTTCTCATAATGGCTCTTTTAGAGCATGGTATACTTTGCTTTTTGCCACACGGAAACCTACAGTGGGACGACTACTTTTCAGACTCAATAAGGAATGTCATCAAGATAAAGATGGTTATCCACAAGCGAATGGGACAATATGGGAATGGGAAGAATATCGACCAGACAATGAATCGATCCCCTACATTTTCACGAACACCAGAGACACTACAAGGAATGAACACTTTGTGATTCAAGTGGCACAAGCTCAAGCGGACCTGTGTGTCCAGAGTGTGGGTTATATTCCTGTTGGTGTTAGCGATTGCATTATTGTATTGAACATAGACGGGTTGAATAATAGTACTTTCTTAGCCTCCCATAACACATACTTCGTATGTGGGAATAAGGGTTATTATCGTTTGCCCGCTGGCTGGTCCGGAGTATGTTATGTAGCATTCTTATTACCTCCTGTATTCTTGGCACCTGCATCTTATCATAAAGATTTGAAGTTGTTGAATAATGTGACTGTAAATAGGTATAAACGTACTCTATCTATTGATGATGTTGATCAAACTGATACTAGCTTGCAGCAGTATATTGATTTTAACTTTGGATTGTTTTTCTTTGTTGGAGCTGCCCTAAATAGTAGGAAAGTTCGAAGATTAACAAGAGTTGTAGAGGCTGTGACAAATCAAACCGCTGCTGCTCTTGGGAATCTTACGGAAGAATTACAAATTACTAGAATTGTTGCATTACAGAATCGTATGGTATTAGATGTTATGTTAGCTGACCGAGGTGGAGCATGTAAAATTATCGGAAGTAGTTGTTGTGTGTTTATTCCTGACCATACGCCATCAGTTTATAATGCTATCAACAAATTGCATAAAATTGCAGCAGAAATCTATACAGAAAATGGCACTTGGACCTTTTCTGGATGGTTTTGGGCATTGATCACTACATGGGGATGGAAGGTTTTAACTGGTCTCTGCATTATTGTAGCAATTCTGTTTTCGTGTTGCATTTGTGTCCAGTGTGGCCCTTTACTTTGTTCTCTATGTGTTTCATTTTGTATTCCTGATAAGAAAGCTATTGCCAATGTCACCTATCAGAAACATTTAACTAAAGAGGTAGAAGAGATGATGAAAATTGACATATATGATGATTATCCTAATAAGCCGGATGTCTTCAGTAAATGCTGAAAGGGTCGTCTGTTGAAAATTAAAACAGCGATATGATTAAGCATTCACTAAAGACATGAATTCCCCTTCCTTGGACCAAGTTTCTCTCCTTATGTTGACTAATGTCTGGACTCCATTTTGTACTGTCATGTCTCCACGTGCTCAGCACGAGAAGAGTCCTATCTTCTTGTCAGTTGCTCTTGTAATCTGCCTAGTAACAGTCTATAAATAGCTCCTTTGTCCGTCTGGCGCATGCCCAGACTTGACCACATCTGTTATCAGTTAGTCCTTGCTTGATCATGTTTCCGCGGGCTTAGGAGTGTGCTAACTCCGCCCACATATTGATTCTGTATCGAAAATGACCATAAAAGGTAATGAATGCTGCTTCATATTGTATCCACCCACTAATGAGCCCCTCTGTTGTGTATAAAAGGGGACTGTGTACGCAAGTTCTGTGTGCTACTCTATGCAATACTAAAGAGTGTTGTATGGGTTGTAGGACCACCCTTAAGGGTTAATAAACTCTGTCTTTGTATTTTGCAGTTTCCGTGCCAACTTCCTTCTAGCTTTTGTTACAGAAGAGCGAACCCTTGTATTCTGCGGGCCTAGCTGGGGCCTGTATTCATCACCAGGACCAACTCCAACCACTATCAGTGGTACTGGCAGACTAACGGAGTTGCTCACACCTGTCGTGGATGACATCATCTGCCTGATACCGTGCCTAGCACTCCAGGTGCCACTAACTAAGTGCACCATGAGTCATCTTCCATTACTGTTTTGGTTATGTGCTGTGGCGAGTTCACGCAGCAATGTCTCCTCAGGCAGTGTGGTGGACCTGGGATGATGATGGTTACGACGATGCAGGTGTGACTCCCCCACACTGCAGCTGCATCAGGAATATCCCGAAGGGACACAATCCTAGACATTTTGCTCACATGAGAGCGCCACGCTCTGGTGCCCCAACCTCAGTGCACTGCACCTCACGGACACTTCTGTTTGCTCATTGGGTGGCCTCTGTACTTGCTCCGGCTACCACCATAATGCACCGCTGTTGTCTCTGTAATGCTGGTGTTTACTGTTTCCGTCTTCATAGAGTTCACTGTTGTATTTGTTGCCAGCACCAACCACTTCGTGAGGGCTGGCTTACACACCCCACACACATCCAGGACAGGCGTCACTGTACATGTGACCCTGCCAATAAAGGGGCCGGGCGCACGTGCCCTTAGCCTGTTCCACAGAATATCTGCGTGCGTCCGTGTGGTCATGATGTGTGCATGAGTGCCCCTTGCCCTACAACATTACATTGTGCTCTGTACAGCAGACACAGCCATGTCCTCGTAGGCAGCGTGTTAGTGCTTGGACATGTAGCTTTGTCGTCAGCCACTCTTTACATAAGGGGAGTGTACTGGGCCATTGTACGGAGGTCCAGCGTGGGTGTGTGAATGGTAATTCCAAGGCACTGGGTGTGGTTCAGTACAGGTAATGTGCAAATGCATGTGTCTCTGTCACAGTGTGGGTCACCTTTGTGGGGTGCAGGTTTGCCCTGATGGGACTTGGAGACCCCGTATGTAATGTTATTCGACTTCCATGAGCCCTGACCCCACCCGCACCTGTTCGGCCAACTCCTTTCGGCATTCTGACACCTGGCATTTGTATGCGATGTGTGCCTCGGTGGCATGTTGGTTGCCAGCCATGCTTGTGGGTGCTTCCTGCTGTGTGGTCAGTGCAGGGGCTGGGTTCTCCTCTATGTAGCTTGTCTTCCCTGGTGGTGGGTTGCCTGGGATGTCCATGAGCTGTTGTAGGCAGTGTTCCCTGCAATGTGCGCATGTGCGCGTGTGCGCGCCCGTGCACCTCAGTGACCTTGAGCGCGCACTGTCCTTAGTGAAGCGCACACATACCAGGAGAGCATTCGTGCCACCGCTTTTAAAACGCAAGCGGCGCGAAAACCGGTAATTTGGAGGATGTGGGGACGCTTTCCATAGCAAAGGGCTCTTGCACTTGCCACATTTCTTTCCTAATGGGCCACAGCTGCGGGCTGATTGTGGGCCATTGTGAAAATATTCCCGTTATTTGCAGCGCAGAAGGGTGCTGCAATTAACAGGAATACATTCACAAGTGCCCATTATCAGCCCTCAGCCGCGCTCCACTAAGAGAAGACATGCATCAAGTTAAAAAGCACGGCGTGTAAAGCACACGTCGTGCTTTTGGGCTTGCTGCATTACTGTCAAAACTAGGCAGCCTTGGGATTCAGCAACCCTGCCTTTCGGAAGTAGCTCCAAAAAACAATTCCGACTCCCTGTAGTAATAATAGTTGTTATAATATTATTATTAACAAATGTAGGGAAAAATCCCATCAGAAAGGAAGGAGGCATGACAGGGGCCAAAGAAGGGGGCTGCTGTAAATATAGACTACCACTGCAACCACCACTGATTGAGGCGTCATGATGGAGGCTCAGCTGAGGCACGCTGGGCCGGACTTGGAGCACCTCAACATAGAGTGACTCACACTGAATCACCGGATCATGTGATTGTATCAGTGGCATTGTTGCAGTGGGGCACTTAGCTGAGGAACGTGATGGTGCAGAGCCTCTTGTAGAGGAAGGTGAGAGAGAAGGTGTATGGGTTGGTGAGAGCAGATTAGCACTTTGTTATCAAGAACCACAAAGGGGGGTCCCCCGGGTAGCTCAGGAGGGGAATGTGCACGAGAGAGAGCCACTCACTTCTAAATATATATCACTTAGACTGCTCCGTAAAAGTTCAGGATAATTATACTAATATACAACGAGCTCAGTTTAATTCTGTTCATTAGCTTGGAACTAACTTGATAAACTGTGAAAAACATTTTCGTTTTCACTACCTAGTTGTCAGAGGTTATCCACAATTTTCTAAAAACACATTTCTGAATATTTTCCCATATTTAGAGAGAACTCAACTGCATCTACATATACTTATAATGCAGAATAGATGACTCCTTTCAAAATAACCTGAATGTCTCGAATTGCTGTATCTGGTTCTAAAATGGCGAGTTCACATTTGCCTGCCTGGATCTAAAGTAAAAAGTGTGTGGTGAATAAAAGACGCTAGAGTGTGTGGGGAATAAAAGACGCTAACAGTTCATCTGGCGCACCCGAGATTCTTTGGCAGCGGAAAAGCGCCATCTCTCAACCGAAAGACCCATTTATTTCTGAAACCTTGTCAGGCTACTGCCAATTATTAAATAAACCAGGTTAGTAAACAAACAGTTATGAAAGCGGAAATTCCGAGTAGAGGTGACTCAACGCCAAACATTACAAAACATAGACAGCGCTATGAAATGGTGACTGGCGCCACATATACTGACGTTGGGTGGGGACTGTAAACAGTACTTAATATGTAAAGTATTATAACGTGAAAGCGCCCACAGTATTTATTAAGCGCTTGCTGCTGGGGCTACCGAATTCCGGCGTCGCAGATTACCAGGACTGTTTCGTCTTGATGGCGCATCATGACTCTTTCACCTCTCTACACTTCCCGTCTCTTTATTTTTACGAATATAGGTTCCCTTTTAATCTCTTCTTTCACCATTTCCTACTGTTTTCCTGTCTTTGTATTCCCCATCGCCCTTTCTGCCTTTCTCTATTTGAATGGAGATCCTATTATAATAAATACATCCAGGACCACCGATACCCACCGCCTCCAACCACTGGCGCAAATCAAGCACTGGTGTCTGTAAACAATGAGGGCCATATTATCAAGAACGGTGATAACATTATCGCCGTTTTAGCAGCAGGAAACTGCTGCTAAAGCGGCAATAAGGGGCTTGATAATATGCCCTACAGAATTCCAATAGAAGCCCAGGTTCTGGTGTGGAGGACAGCAAACCTGGGCTTCTAGAGGAATTCACAGTTTCCTGCCACTAAACCGGCGATAATGTCATCGCCGTTCTTGATAATATGGCCCTAAGTGGCTTGTTACCCAACACATCCGTATTCATTTTATTATCTGCAGGATGTAAGAATGAATGACCAGGATGGGAGCCAGAGGCGCAACTAGAGGCACATTTTATTTTGGGGGAAAGGGGGGGGGGGAGTTGGGGAGGGAGGGGTATATGGTGGCTGATTCTTCCAGCAATATGCAGAGTGGAGATGCAGGGGGCTCTAAGAAAATACAACAAAGCCTAGTTAGCAAGTAAATGGTCTTTTAAAGACCTGTGAAGCACTCAGGTGCGGCTGTGTGGGCCCGGGAAGCTGTCTCAGCCAGGGCTGACACACAAAGGGGGGGGCTGAAGCCCTTTGAGCCTAATGGGTGTTGTGCGCCTGGTTGGAGCCAATTACCTTTACTGTGAACGGGATTCTCATCAGCAGGCATGTGAATACCCCACGTAATTTAATGATTACAGTAAAGGAAGGAGTGGGTTGTTTGATTTCAAGGGCAATGTACTCAGAGTTGAGAACTCATAGCAAATTCAAAAGAAGCGTAATTATATCAGATTTGTTTTTATATATATGCTGTACTCCAAGCATACATTTTCAACAACATTAGCCAGATTTCCAAAAATCAATCCAATACGCAGAATTTGACAAAATTAATCCCTCGGGAGTTTTGAGAATTAGTTCAGAGCCCAACTTTTATTTATGTTCAAGATAAACACATTTTTCAATCAGCCCAGCCAACGCGTTTCTACCCTTTAGGACTTCATCAGGGCTGTGAAATTAAAAAAAAAAAACATACATAACTCATGTGAGTCATGCAATGATACTCAGATGGCATAGTACAAAATGCAAACACAAGGAGAGCGCTGAAACTTTTCAGACACTCACCCCCAGTCACAGATCTGAGTTGAATCCATCATTCTTTAGCTCACTTCGCCACCTTAGTTCAGACCCAGCTATATGCAAATCAGTCTTGACCCTGTGCCTCATGGGAACAATTCATGTCATGGTGTGTGTATCCAAATTGCAAATCTGCCTTAAGCCCCTTAACGTAGGTTGTATGTGTTGAAATGCACCGTCTTTTCAGTTTTTTTAAGCAAAAGTTTGGAGTGATATTTGGCACTACGCACAAGCACGGTCTGGTTCCTAGCGCACCTAGCCATGGCTGCAGCGCACAAAGCCCCTACGCTGCCACAGACAAAGTAAAAAAATTTGGAACATTGGTTGTAGGGCGTCGGTGTCGAAGGTGTGGTGGTCATCTCCAGCATCACTGATGGGTTGTCTGGTCAGGTCTGCTGGAGGTGTTGTTTGTCCCTCTGCAATATGAAGGGGAGATGCATGTTGACATTGTGTTGACATGTATGTTTGCGCATTGTTCTTGTTGACATGCAGACTGTATGACAATGTACTTTGTGACTGTTTGGGCGATGTTGCCAAATTGATGCGGGACATTGGACTTTTGGACTACGTGACAGATGTGAGGTTGTACGCGTATGTATGAATCGGTTTCCTGCTCTGTTCGATGTGTTTGGCCTGTTTCTGTGCATAAGCGGACCCAGTTGTGTCCCCTGTTCTGCAGTCTCGGTGTTGCACTTTGTACAGCATTGTCGTGAGATGTGCTGTTCTTGCTATGTGTGTGTGCTGCAGTGTGCTACAGGGTTCAGGGACATGATCCTGGGTCATTGTGGGTGTGCAGTGTGCTACACATCGTTGTGTATGTGTGTCATTGTGCCCATCTCCCCCGTCTCCCCAGTACCTGGTCATTGCTCACCCTGTTGATGTTGTGTCTGGTCCCCTGGAGCTGTATCCGGACTCCCGACTGCTTGCACCGTCTCCAACCTGATGACTGTGGCCTCCATTTCCTCCAGCTCATCCTGTGGTGCAGGACTCCCACCTCCTGTCGCCGTTGCTGCCTTCCTGTTGGCAGCGGCTTTGTGCCTGGTTTGGCTTTTCACATCATGCCAGCGCCTCTTGGCCTCCTCCATTGGCCTCCTCGACACTCCGACTGCATTCACGGTAGTGTAGTTGTGGGCCAGTTGATGGTGGCGTTCTGTCACCTCTGTGACGCTGATCTGGTTTTCCTGTGGATTGCACCCCGTCTTCCTCTCCCTCTTCTCCTTGGCCTTCCCCGAGCCCGTTGTTCCTTGCTGGTGGTCTGTGGGGTTTGTGGGGTTCGCGTTGATCTCTGTGCTTGGTCAGGGTGCATCCATGTTGCTACGCACTTTAGATTGTTTCTGGTGTGATGTTTTTGTAGCTTTTATAGTGCATTTTCCCGCCAGACGCGTGGGATTTGCAGTTAAGTTACTTTTGCAATGATTATCACACGTTCTTGAGAATATCCCCCTTTGTTGGCTGCAGTTCATGAGGTAAAACTGAGCTGTTCAGAGTCACTATATGCTCTACAAACAGCTAAATTTCAGAGCCAGAGACCTGAGGCTGTATCAATATAGACGTTGTAGCCTCAGTGCACATCCGATCACCTGTTTTTACGTGCTTTTAGTATGTGAAGTGAATTCATTTAATCCAACATTTCTCTGGGTTTAGTTCAGCTCAGAAACATTGAGCAAGGTTTGTCTCCTTCTGTTTCTGGGGCTAATAAAATTGTATATCATTATTTAATATTTTTTGTTTTAAATGATTTAAAAAATAATAAATAATATAAATAAATTCAACATATTAGGAATTAAAATACTGTAGCATTCTATTTTATTATTTCTAGTTTAATAATGAATATTTGAAATTAATTAACATATATATTATACATTAACATCAGTAACTATTCTTTAGAATTAAATCGGTTTGTATTAGCAGAGCATATATTAAAAACAATATTTACAAATGGCAGTGGTAGAACATCTATTCCCCTTGTGCATTCAATGTCAGCATACAAGTATTATTTATTATTTATTTATTTAAAGGTTTTGTAGAGCGCATAGTAACCCTAGAGCATCCCAGCGCTAAACCCGAGACTCCATTGGTTTCAGCCGGGGAGGGGGTTATGATTGAGGAAAAAGGAGGGTCTTTAGAGTTTTCCTGAACTGGAAGAGATTGGGTTCTGTCCTCAGTCTTCGTGGTAGGTTGTTCCAGTGTTTGGCCGTGTGGACCGAGAAGCGACGGCCACCGGCCCTGGCTTTTTTAACTCTGGGGACTGTGATGAGATTTTCATCACTGGATCGGAGGGCCCTATTCGCTTTGTAAGGGATAATAAATTCCTTGAGGAGAGGGGGGCCGTTGTTGTTAAGGGTTTTATGGGCAAGACAGAGAGCCTTGAAGGCAACCCTTTCTCTCATTGGGAGCCAGTGAAGTAACTTGAGGGCTGGCTTAGCCGAGGATCTTGCAGGTGTGCCAGTGAGCAGGCGGGCTGCGGCATTTTGGACTTTCTGCAAGGTGTTGAGGGTGGCTTCGGGAGCTCCCAGGTAGATTGCGTTGCAGTAGTCCAATCTCGCCAGTATGAGGCCCTGAATCGGGAGTTTCTTGGCGTTCGCAGGGAGCAGGGGGAAGACCTTTCTACAGGCTCTGAGTAGTCCGAAGCATGTTCCTGCCGTCTTTTTTGCCTGAGTTCTGAAGCTCAGGTCTGTTTCAATCCAGACGCCTAGGCTTTTTACTTCTTCCTTAGGAACGGGGGGGTCACCCAGGCAGTTGGGCCAGAGGTGAGTCGGCAGGGAGGGCCCTTTGTGGCCAAGCATTAGTATCTCGGTCTTTGACCCGTTTAGTTTTAGTGATGAGAGGTTCATCCAGCGACGGACTTCGGTGAGGCAACTGTGAAGGTCGGAGGGGGAGTGGTGGGGGTGTGAGAGGGTAACCACCAGCTGGGTGTCGTCGGCGTAGTTTATGATTGACACGCCGAACGGACTGACCAGTTTCTCCAGTGGGGCCAAGTATACGTTGAATAACGTAGGGCTTAGGGATGAGCCCTGCGGTACTCCACAGCGGAAGGGGATAACGGGTGAGTGGCTGTCGTTCTCCCAGACTTGGAAGGAACGGTCTGCTAGAAAGGATTTTAGCCATTTCCGGGCCGTACCCCTTACTCCAATTTCTCCCAAACGTTGGATTAAGGTAGGATGGTCCACAGTGTCGAAGGCCGCACTGAGGTCCAGGAGGATCACTGCCACTGATCCTCCCGTGTCCAGGATGCTTCTGGCCTTCTCCACGGCTGCCAGGAGGGCGATGTCAGTGCCCTGGCCTGGTCGGAACCCTGTCTGAGAGACCCCAAGAAGGTTGTTGCTCTCCAGGAATAGCGACAGTTGTTTGTTCACTAATTTTTCCGTGATCTTACTATTTCCTGGGAGAAGAGAGATGGGTCTATAATTGGAGAGGTCCTGTGGGTCCAAGGAGGGTTTTTTTAGTAGGCCTTTGACCGCTGCAGCTTTCCATCTGGAGGGGACTATACCCTGCGAGAGGGAGGAGTGATCAGCGCCGTGAGGGGGGGAATGATGGTGCTGGTCACTTTTTTCAGGAAGCTGAGGGGTGCAGGGTCGAGGGGGGACCCACTTTTAACTGAGGCCAATGTTGCCGCAACCTCTTCCGTGGTCACTGGGCCAAAGGAGTCCAGGGAAGGTGAGGGGCTGGTAGGATCCCCGTCCATGTGACCCGGTTGACCCGGTTCGGAGGGGGGGATGGCCATGAGAATTTTTTGTATTTTCTCGTCAAAGAAGGTAGCAAGATTAGTGCATTTGCTTTCCGCTTCTTTGGGGTCGAGTGGTTTGAGGGGGGGATCAGGGGGATGAAGGAGTTCTTTAAGAACAGCAAAGGTTTTGTGTGCCGAACTTGCAGCACTTTTGATTCTGCTCTCGTAAAATGCGATTTTGGTGTTACGTAGCTCCTTTTTGTAAGCTTTTACGGAGGAACGGAAGGTGACTTTGTTCTCTTCTGTTTTGTCCTTCCTCCAGAGGCGTTCGTTCCTCTTGCAGGCCTTCCGTAGAAGGTTAAGTTCGGGGGTGTACCAAGGGGATGGATTGACTCTCTTGGTGCGTTTCAGAGAGCTCGTTTTTGGCAGGATGGCGTCAAGAGATTGAGTGACCCAGGCGTTAAATTCGTTGTCCGCGGCTATGGGGTCTTGAGAGGGGGGGGGGGGACGTTTTCCCTGAGTTTGGCGTCCCAATCTTCTGGGTTCAATTTATTCCATCGTCTAGTCAGGGTTCTGATTTTGGGGGGTTGAGGGGGCGGAATATTGATAGGCCATACAAAGGGGACCAGGAAGTGGTCGGTCCAAGGGAGGGGGACGTGATCTTGCGCTTTCAGATCTGGGATGTTTGTAAATATGGGGTCGAGCAGTTGCCCTCTTTCGTGGGTGGCCTGCGGATTTTTTAGGTCAAGGCCGGTGGAGGTGATGTCCTGTAGAAGTTCTAACGCCTGCTTGTCGACCGGGTCCAGGAAGTGAACATTGAGGTCCCCCAGAAGTAGATAGTTGGAGGAGGTCGTACTCCCGATGGAAATCTGATCGATAATTTTGCTTGGAAATTCCGCCAGGTGGCCCGGGGGACGGTAGACCAGCGTTCCTGTTAGCGAGGTAACTGGGGAAATTTGTATGGTGAAATGACAGCTTTCGCATCCCTTGATGTTGCCGTCTAAGGATCTGTATGTAAAGACGTCCTTGTAAATTATGGCTAGTCCACCTCCTCTCCCCTCTGGTCTGTTCAGGGAGCACATGAGGGAGGGAGTGCGAGGACTGTGTCAGGGCCGTTACTGGACGTGAGCCAGGTTTCAGTCAGAAATAGTATGTCTGTGGCGTGGTTTGCGATAAGGAGGTTAATTTCGAGCGCGTGCTTCGCGAGCGACCTACAATTGAGTAGGCCTAGTCGAAGTACACTGGGAGCCGGATCCGCGCCTGCAGGGTTGCAGAGGTTGCATCTGAGGAATGGGTTGTCGGCCGTCAGAGTGCGCGTGCAAGCAGGGTGTTTCTGGGGTCTTAAGGCTAAAAGCTTGTTCCGTGGGTATGTCAGGTTGTTCTTGGCAAAAATGGGCATGGTGGTAGGGCCCGGGGCCGGCTGGGCCCGGACGGGCCCAGACAGGCTTGCCTTTGGCGCGCCGCCGGCGCCGGCGGCGCCGGCGCGTCCGCTGCGCGTACGGAAATGACACATACTTTTATCAGACGAGGGGCGTGGCTTCCAAGGGGGCGTGGCTTAGCCGCACGCCGGCAATGGCGCCGAGTTTGTTGTTCGAGAGCCGCTTTCAGCGCTGGGCAGCTGAGCGGTGGATTGAGCAGGATCGAGTCCTGTGCAGCCAGGTAGGGAAGGTATTTAAAATCACAGAAATGCTCAAAGTGACTCACAATATCCCACGTGCATACAATTAAAACAAGGTGTCTATCTCCCGGCTTTTCGCCTCAGGAGAGTCTAGGTTCTATTGGTGCCCCTCGAGGTTACAGAGACTGCACCCCACTGCCTAAGGTGCCAAAACTCAGGAGCCTGATTGGACCCAGTGAGAACATACAACAGAAATAATCCTCGGCACTCCTATTAAATTTTATGTTAGTTCGTAAAGTTATTCAAGCAAGTCAATTCAAAGTACCAGCAGGATATCAATATTGTTCTTGCCGTATCAATATTTAATATGAATATATGCCAGAATCTTGAATTACAAAGTCAAAAACAATAACAATATAATCTGGATAAACAGCTTGATGTGGCAATCCTCCTTTCAAGCATTGAACCGGCAACGCTTGAACCGTGTTTCGTTTCATAGAAACTTTTTCAAGGCTTCAATCATTGTTTGTATGGATAACCAAACAGTAATATATATCTGTCCAAGTCCCATGTAGCTGCATCTCAAATTTGGGAACGACTGCGCCGCGAGGGAGTTTCGAGTCTATAAGGGGCATATCATAGCCAAAGACCTTTGTGACTACTGAAACTGATAAAATAACAAATGGATTCATACCAATGAAATACTTGACGTGGTCCACTACTATACAGAGAGACAAAAACATAACTAGGGACAAATGAATCGCCATGACAAGACTTGGACAGATATATACTACTGTTTGGTTATCCATACAAACAATTATTGAAACCTTGAAAAATTTATATATTAAAAACAGTACACCACATATTTGCCTACAACCCAGTGGGCCGGCTGTGTTAAGGGTCATCAAAGAAATGGAACAAGTAACTGTTTGTTATGCAAATTAAATACACAGCAAGCCACCTACAACACAACCTGGGCCGGCCGTGTCAACAAAAAAGCTGGTTGAGGCCAGCTGCATAGTAACTTCAGTTCTTGAGGCGAACATCAGCTAACTGTGCGAGGTGCCCTCATAGTGTAAACCTCAGGCGGAAACAGCTATTACTAAACCAATAAGTCTGCCTTTTCTCAAACAAATAAACATCAACACAAAGAAAAAAAACTTCTTGATCCACACTAGTGGGACAAGAAACCAACCTCCCACCCTTCTCTATCCCATCTCCGAATGAGCCAAGATTCAGTAATAGGAGCAAGGGCAACACCAGTCAGGGGAACATCCAGACCATCCCCCCCGTGATGCCCACCCAGAAACAGATGTCTCAGTCTCCCCCTGCGAGTCTGGTCTCAATTTAAAAAAGCACAGATAGACTGGACAGGTCAGCTCTCGAAATTCACAGGAGGGTATTGATATAAAGGGAGCCCAGATCTTCGTATAGTCAGATTTATCCCCCAGGGTGGCCATTGATAATCTTTCCATTCCCAAAAGGGACCACAATTGGTGGAGCCACTGTGTGTGCTCCGGGATTCTATCAGTCTACCAACAAGATAAGAGCACCCGGTAGGCGGCATTAAGTACCAGGGCCATCTGTCTGCCTTTAATTGAGCATAGAGGAAAGTCCAGTGTATTTGGCAAGCCCAGGGAAAGCTGTATCAAAGACCTTATCTATTTCATCTAAGATTTTATCCCAGTATATAGTGAGTTTTGGACAATTCCATAGAAGATGGAGGAGAGTGCCAGGGCTTCCACAACCTCGCCAACATAGCCCATCGCATTGAGAGTTCCAGTTCAATAATCGAGAGGGAGAGTAATACCAATATGAACTGATTTTGTATGATGTTTCGGTATGTCCCATGGTATGTGCAGTATGATGAGTCCTATAAAAAATGTCCTCCCACTCTTTGTCTGAGAGTGTTTGGCCAATTTCCGCCTCCCACCGCTTCTGAACCGCAGATCTGACCATGCGAATGTTCCGGGAAAGAAATTAGTATTTTTCAGAAATTAGTCTTTTGTCGTCAAGAAATGCTCACTTTTTGAACGAGAACATTGGTCTGCCAATTAGGGGACGAGTGGATGCACCCAATACCCAATGTAGCATTTGTGCGTGGAGAAAGTGATCTGAGTTAGATGGGTCATAATCAACCGCGAGTTGTGTGAAAGGGATATGGACATATGATCAAAAAGGCAGCTCAGTCACTTGCACCCTCCCCTTACCCAGCAGGCATCTACCCCCAGGAGGGGTGTCAGGATTCGAGAATATGGGCGTGTTACAGGAGAAGAATAAAGCCCCCAAGCTCGATAAGACCTAGGCAACCACACCTCCCTCCATATATTACGCTCTGCAACCGTCTGGTCCATAAATACCCAGTGTTTCTCCGTACTCGGACGGTTCCATTCCACCAAGTATCGTAGTAATGACACCTGAAAATAGCGATTCACGTTTGGCAAAGCGAGGCCTCCTTTCCTTTTCGGACGCTGCAACAGATATTTCTGCAACCTAGGGGATTCCGATCCCCAGATGAAACGCTCAATCTCCCTTTGGATGTTAGGGAGCACGCCCAGGGGTGGCAGAAGCGGAAGAGTCTGAAAAATATATAGTGCCCTTGGAAAGGTGTTCATCTTCACAGCAGTGAGCTTGCCTAACCCCGACAACGGTAGCCGCTGCTATTGTGTCAGATCCTTGCGTATGCGTGAGAGTAATTTGGAATAGTTTTCTTCGTGGTTTTTTCTAGGCTCTTATTGAGGACCAGCCCCAGATATGTTATCTCCTCTGTAACCCAATCAAAATCAAACCGAGCATGTAGGGTTCCTATGGTGCCCCAATTGGAAGTCAAGTTCAACATTTGCGACTTTTGCAAATTGATTTTAAAACCAGGTGCCGGGCTTAAGGCATTCAATTCCACCACAATAGCTGGAAGAGACGTCAACGGGTGAGCAATGGAAAAAATAATGTCATCCGCATATAGACTGACCAAATGTCGGTCAGCGCCAAATATAATGCCCCTAGCATTAGGATTTTCACGAAGTCTTTGTGCGAAGGTCTCCATGTAGAGGGAAGCTGAGCAACGGTGATAAGGGGCAACCCTGTCTCGTACCTCTCCTGATTGCGAAACCCCGAGATCGTACACCATTCACCTTGACCGAAGCGCTAGGGACGCTATATATGCTCACAATCCACTTACGGAAATGTATGCCCAAACCTAGAGTAGCAAACAAGTAAGGCCAGTGCACCCAATCAAAGGCCTTTTCGGCATCGACCTCGAACCATAAGGCCTCCTCACGGGACCGCTGTACCTGATCGATTAGGTGACAGATCTGTGTAGTGTTGTCCTCTGCATTGTCGACCGGGGATAAATCCAGCCTGAACCGGCTCCACTAGGCCAGGCATCAACGGGTCCAAACGCTGGGCAAGAATACTAGCAAATAACTTTGCATCAACATTTAGCAATGAGATTGGATGATACAAGCTGCAGAGTGAGGGGTCCTTACCGGAATTGGGTATCACGGTAATCGAGGTTTGGAGCATCGATTCGGAGAGCGTACCTGTATCCGCAAATGGGTGAGCAAGGGAGCTAATTCAGTGCAGAAAGTCTTATAGAAGACTGCGCTGAACCCATCAGGTCCTGGAGCCTACAAAGGCTTACATCAGACAGTCGCAGATATCATCTACTCGATACATATAGGAACATCGAGATTTTCAGCCTCATTAAAACGGGAGAGAAGAGACCGCTGCCTCGTTTACATAGGCATGTGGATCTGAGGAGAGCACAGGCTCAGCAGAATACAATTCTGAGTAATAGGCCTGAAAGGCGTCAGAGATTCCAATGTCATCGGTGACCTTTGCCCCCTGGTCTCCAGCACTGTTTTTACTGCTTGTGCTTGTGGCTTGCTGCGCAGGCAATGCGCGTGTTCAGCTCTATTCAAATCTAGGTGCTGCAGGTGGAGCCGCTCCTTTTCGAGTTGCCTCCAGATCCAAGGGGCTCCAGAGCATTTGTGAATTACCTCTAGTTCATTTACTTTCTATTCAAGCTCCTCCCTCTTAGCACTTCCTATCTCATTCTCATGTGCAGCTTTAGCGATCAGAACCCCCCGGGCGACCAGTTTAAGTGCCCCCATACCGAATACAGAGCAGTGGAACCATCATCGTTAAGTGATAAGTAATCCCTCATTGTGGTCCGTAACGCATTTACATTTGTCGGGACAAAAGCATCGAATCTCTCAGGTGCCATTGTGGTGTCGAGGGCACGAGGGAGGAAGTGACCATGGTCAGAGTGATGTGTGCATGATCAGAGAGTGAACGGGCTTCGATAGAAGAGGCCTGGGTGCTTTCCCAGGCCGAAGAAGTGACAAAAAAGTCATCCGAGTGAGCGTAGGATTTATGTGCCACAGAGTAATATGTGTAATCACAGTCGCTGGGGTGTAAGACGTGCCAAGCATCTCTCAATCCACACTTCTCAAGTCATTTCCGACCAGGCAATGACAGGGCTCCCGCTTCCCCCGTCCTCAGACCAGAGCAGTCCATCTCCAAATCCATCACCAAGTTCATGTCTCCGCCCACTACAACTACAGGGTCAGGTGTGTGAAGCACCTTGGCGATTGCTTCCATCAAGAAATCTTCTTGATGTTCGTTAGGGGAGTAGATTGAAGCCACTGTATAGTGAAATGTACCCATCTGTACCCGCAGAGCTAGCAAACGCCTCTTAATCTCAGCCACTGAACCCAATACCGTGCCACTAAAGCGCTTGAAAAATAAGGTAGCCACCCCACCCCTCTTGCCCTTTCCGGGTGACCAGTACTGACATGGAAACCCTCTAGCTTGCATTTTATGTGTGTTTTTTGAGAATAGGTGAGTTTCCTGAAAAGACAAATATCTCCCCCCAGTGCTCAAGAAGGCAGAGTATCGCCTTCCACTTAACTGGGTTATTAAGACCAAGAACATTGAAGCAAACTATTTTAATCTCCATAAACCATATGGGGATAGCGAATCTAGAACCAATGAAAGTGCTGTCCAGCTGTAAACACTATGAGAGACAATACCTGAAAGGAATATTCTAAGAGGCTCATCGGAGAGGGATCCCTACCCACCCATAAACAGTTCAAACAAATCAATGACTCAGATACATCAAACGGAAGGAAAAAATACACAGTGTCCATCCCATAGGGGGGGCAAGAAATATGGAGGCAGCCAAGAGAGCAAGGGACATCTCCCAACATTAAGATAATCACCCCCGTCCCCATCAGGCCCAATCATGCTGAGCACCTCACCCATCCATCAATACCTCAGCCATTAGAGTCCAGGGAGTCCCCCTCAGCGCCGGAGAGAGTCCGAAGCACCGCAGATTGCTCTTTTACCATTGTTGCAGGATCAGGACATAAGCTGTCGAGTCTCGACTCAGACCGTGGGCCCCGCTGGCGAGTAGATGGCGCCCCATCCCTGTGGTTGAGTACTGGGAGGCCAGGCTGTCCATGTCTTGGTTTAACAGCTTGCAAGTCTCTGCCAGAGAACAGAATTGTTGGAGTTTGCCTTCATACCAAAAAATTATGCCGAACGGATGTCCCCAGTAATAAGCAATTCCAGCTGATCACAAATGATTGGTCACAGGTCAGAAGTATTTCCGTTTCTGAAGAGTACTGGCGGCCAGATCTTGGAAAAGCTGTGAGACTCGCTTCCTTCACTCTGAAGTCATTTACACAGACTAGGATGTCCGCCGGGGAATGGTTGGATTGTCGAGGGGGCCCCACCCGATGGCAGTGATCTATTTTAACCGTGTTCTCCACCGGAGCGTTCAGAACTGCTTGGAACAAAGCCTGGACATATCCCTCTAGTTCTTCACATTCTGCACCAGTGGGGACTGAGTGAATTCAGGCATTGTTCAGTCGCAACCTATTTTCCAGGTCTTGTGCCTGAAGATCAAGCTGTTGATCTTGCAAGTAGATTACATCTTGCTGGAGGCTGGAGATTTCTTCATCTCTAGCCATCGTGGAATCCTCAAATGCCACCACTCTCTCGCATACTGCATCAATATCCCTCCACACCTCTCTCAGGTCGGCTTTTAGGTCCGTTTTTATGTCCAGGATATCTTCACGTTGCAGTGCGAATAGGGACTGCAAGAATTTGCAGGTCACTGCCCCTTCGGCGCCCTCTCCAGCGACAACCTGTCCAGCGCCTTGCGGATCGGTAGCCCCTTGTGTGTATGGTAGCCGCTATGACAGGAGTGGGTCAGCAGGGTCTTCAGCAATAACTACGCGGCTCGAATGGTATAGGGGCAAAGCGAACCGGTCCCTCCCCGAGTAGGGGTTGTATTGCTCAGCGGTCAAGGAATCGGTTCCATGCCTCTCTTGGCTCCTCACCTTTAAGTGTTGAAATCAGCAATCCGGGCAACTCCCAGTCCTCAATGGCTTAAGTAGAACAGTCTCACATGGTGGGTCAGGGCTGGGCCAATCTGGGTGGACTACCGTCGGTAGTCACCGGGCTGACTTCACCAGAGCAGTGCTGGGCCAAGATCCACACAGAGGCATGGGCTGCGGGCATCGTCCTTGGTCTCCTCTTATTGTGCCACTGAGCACTCTTCAGACTCCCCCGAGCCTCTTTGATTGCAGGACTGCTTGGGACGGGCCCCCCTTCAGGGCTAGTCAGCCGGCCTCCCCTACGCTGACCCAAAGATACTGTTCTTCTGTGGCCCCTCACCCTCACCAGGCACTGGTAGAATCACGGCCAGCATGGGAAGTAGCTCTCAGTCGATGGATCACGGGGAGGCCACTCTCTCCAGGTGCCTCAACAGCCGATCTCGCAAGCCACCCAAAGTAGGCTGCCACAGCCTCCTCACTCTCCGGGCTCCACAGAGGGTCAATCACGTCTTGCTCCCCGCGAGGCCCCCTCAGAATCTCCACCGGGCCCTGCATCAATTCCGACCTGGGCAGCAGAAGATTGATAGGCCTCGTTCATAAATGGGCCGAGGGGTTGACAGCGCGCTCGTTGAGTATCGCGCAGGCCCACAATTGCATTAGTCGGCGTCACTGGCCCCCTCCGCAGAGGCCCGCACCCCTTCTTGCCCGGCTCCTTCTGCTTACTTGTTGATTGTGGGGGCACCGTCCAAGAACCACACACAGTACCCGATTAGCCTTGGGCACTGGCGAGATCGTGGCCCAGACCTCCAGCGGGCTCTGCCTCCCTCCGCAATGTCAGCAGCTGGCCCACTAAGCCGCAAGTCTGTCCAGGCTCCCTCGCACCTCGCTCGTTGGGATAAAGCCACACCCGGGTGTAGAATCGCAATCCTCGGGCAGGGAGCGAGCCCCCGGTCACCAACGATTCAGGACGAGGGTGCTTTGTCGATGATAAGGCCCGGAGAGAATGGAGCTCGAGCAAGACACGTCCGCTCACTCCGCCATCTTGACCACGCCCCGGTAAATATTCTTCAAAGAATAATGAACTTGATAGATCATTTTCAATATACTTTACCATATGGTGATCTCTGCCACAGTGGTGATGATCTTCACCTACCTGTGCAAAATTACTAGTAGCAGCCTTGCACTCACAAGCCCTGTTGTAGGAGGCTCCAGCCCCTACTTTGAGATTGTGGAGACATGTAGGTCTACAACTAGGAGTAAATCTATACCCAGAAATGGTGAGTAGCAAAAAAAGTTGCAGCATTACACCTAGGCGCAGTAGTAAATGTACACGAGTATATATATGAGAATATTTCCCATTTGGTTCAATAAATGCCCTTCAGACAGTGCAAGCACATAAACACAGATGCTCTGGGCCATTCATAATACAGCCCCAGGTGTTTCATCTAGCTGGAAGGAAGCAGAACACTACCTGTGCACTGCACTAGATGACAAGGGCTCTGAATCGCAACCTGCTTCGTAAATTTAAGAAACAGGGATGCAAATCTCTTTAAGAAACATGGGTGATAAGGCCTCTTTAAGTCTCCATTTTCCTTTGTGACTTGTAAACACTCGCAAAGAAAACACTGTTATTCACAAAGCCATACTTTCGCACTGCAATGCTACGTTTCTTCATTAAAAAAATTACAAAGCTGTTAATGAATTTTTTGTGTCAGCAAATTATTTCTGATTTTACTTAGACAAAGAGAGACTGAAAGAGATGAGTGAGAGAAAAATGGGAGGATAAAAATAGAACGGGATAAGGAGTGAGAAATAGTAGTAATATTAAGACAGGAGTATTAAGGGAATAATAATAAATATTCGAAATATCAGGTTCATAGTGCACTTCTTGCTACTGAAAATAACAAGTTTTGCTTTTTATGGTACTAAAGTTTCCGACCCTGCAAGGATGGAAGGCTGAGACGGCTGCAACGGCCTTGCCATGATTCGAATGCTTACCTCATGGAATCATCCTACAGGCTGACGGGTTGATGAGGAGCTGCGACACCGTCGAGAGAGGTGTAGAGAGGACTGTGATGCTCTGAGGCAGAAGCATGGATGACGTCATGGCGCTGAGATTTAGTGGGGTCCAATGTCTACAGACTTGTATCTGGGAGGTCCCCTGTAAGAGGGGCGCGAGGAAGGAGGGGCGCGCGCGTGAGCACTTTCATCTCATCAACTTCTGCGACGAAGCTGCCAGAGAGGCGCCCAAGTGAAGGGCTGATGGCGAGCGTCTTTCCCATTAATATTTTCCCGCCTGAAAGAGTGATCGATGGATTCCATCTGGCTACAAGGTAGCGTTAGAAGTCACAGTGTGTAACTGTTTGTCACAGACTGTCCAAAGTCAATCTTTTTTGGAAATTTGACAGATACTGAATTGCCCAAAGTCAACATTATATCAATTTCTTCTGTAGGAACATTTTAGAAAGTTGACATAAATTGATTTCTGTAAAGATCAATAGAGGTGCACGGGGGAGGTGTGCAGAGGGAGGGAGAGGCTGGGAACTGGGATGCCAGGTACTGTACAGGATGAGTGATGTTCTGTTCTGGGGACTCGTACGTGCCCTGCAGGCCTCGCGCCGTACCACAGCGAGCAGGGGACCTCTGTAATACGAAAGTGAAGGGTAGAAATCATACACGAAGGGGAGAAAGACAGCGGAAAATCATCGCAGGACCATTTGACATCCCTTGACACATCACTGTAGGAAGATGTTTTGTGATCTAATAGGGTATCTCTGGCTTTCTCCACTGTCCTGCTGGATTGTATGGGCATGTTTTAATGTTTATAACATCAATGCAAAAATGCAGAACACAGCTACGAGGTTTGAAGGGATTTAAAATTGAATTGGTAGATTTCTATGCACCATTTAAACAGACTTGCATCTCTGTCAAGCTAAGGTCATCTTCCGGGGAGGGAGGTTTCACCACCAAAATGGCGGCCTCTGACAAGGAGGAATGACTTGGGTGGAAATTCTGATGGAAAATGTTGGCACTGGGAGTGTCTCTTAACGTGGCGTTACATTGTCATTTCTTGCATATTAGTCTCCCTATCACAGTGGGGTAAATCTCAGGAAATTAGGGAAACTAGACAGTCATCCAAAGAGACAACTCTGTCAGACATGATGTAACTTTCTGCATATTAATTTCCTTTATAATATTTTGGTAAATTACACTATATTCTAGAAATTAGGCTTACATTTTCAGTTGCCGCAATCGTCGATCATAGATTCAACTCTGCCAGACATGATGATTGACCGGCCACCCTAGTCTGGGTACCACTACCAATGCCTGGCAGGCTGAATCTGAGACTCGCCAGAACCAGTGGCATTCTCTGCCATCTGAATGTCCACAGTCTAGCTCTTGATAGAGGGGGAAGGATGGAGTTTGCACTGTGCAACCTTGATGCAAATTCGAAACTCCACAATACCTACTTGGATGGAGCTTTCTCTTAATTGAGGCTTGAATCACCAATTCAATAACTCATCATTGACAGTGAACCTCATTAATGTCAGAGAGGAGTAGATTTGCAAACCACAAAGGATTTATTACCACATTAGTAAAGATACGAACTCAAATCAATCAGTTAAGACACAGGTCGATAATCATCTGATTACAGCATATGTAAATATTGTCCAGGCAGGTCAAACAGCAAATGCGAAGTCAAGTTATTTAAAGGTAGGGGGGGGCGTGGCTTGCGCGCCGCGACGATATGGCGGTTTGCGCTTGGGCTCCGTGCTGAGCCGGAGCTAACAGAGGAATAGCTGCTGTTTTCGGCTGCCCCGGTCATCGCGGATTTCGGACAGATGGATAGGAACATGTTACGGGTGCTGTGGAGGAGGTTTCCTGCTTCCTGAGGCTGCTGGCATGCATATTCTGGTTCCTGTCTGACGGCGCTCGGTGTTTCGCGAGCGGCCGCCATTTTGTCTCCTCAGAAGCGGTGAGACGTTTCTCTTCAGCGCGAAGTCGACAATGCCACAGAAGACCCAGGAATGTTGTTAGACAAGAATTGGTGACGTTTCTTCTATTTTTTCAATTGATATTGCTTTTTTATTTTTTGCCTGCTGCCTTGCTGCCTATTTTGGTAATACTTTTTGTTTTTTCTGCCTATTATTTTGTGCGTCAGAAGCATCGTCAAGGCCATTTTGTGGGGCCTCTTAGCTTAATGTTAACCTGCCTTTGGGATATTTCTGACTGTTGAAAGGAGCCTTTTTTGATTCCGGCAAGGAGTGATATTTTCGTGAGGTGGCCCCCCTCTCTGTCCCTGGAATCTGCCTTTATTATTTTTCTGTTCTCCTGCTAAGAGCGCACTATCCATTTTTGCTCGCTCCCTTATGTTGTATTGAGGTTTCCTACCTCACCTGGCATTTTCTTCTCGGAATCTGTCTGGAGTGGTGTACTGTTCTCCTACTGAGGTGGTGTGCTCTATGGCTGCAAATATGGGCCCGTCTTCAAATACTAAAGACGCAAAGGAATCTAAAGCGTCGCTTAAAAGGGCTAAGCAGTTATCTCCTACACCTAAATCTCCGCAAAAGGACCCCAGTCCCACTCTTGAGACTATCCTGACGCGCCTTAATGAGGTCTATGAAATTGCGCAGTCTACCAAGACCAACACAGATTTATTGCAAGTGGAAGTGTTAGCTATCAGGAATGACTTCAAGGCCCTGTCGCTTCGTGTTTCAGACACGGAAGCACGTATTAGCGGCGCAGAGGATTCCATGCAAAAGCAGTCCAGATTTATTTCACAGCTTGAGCGATCAATGGTAGCGTTGCGGAAGGACCTCACTGAGCAAGAAGATCGTAACCGCAGGTCTAACCTGCGCATTTTTGGTCTTCCTGAGGATGTTGAGAAAGATGCGCCTTCTATGATTGATTTCCTCTATCAATGGATTCCTTCCACACTGCAAATTTCCTTCCAAAGAGATTTTGAGCTGGAACGTGCACATCGTGTTCCCACTTTTCGTTCTAAGTCTGCTACGCAACCTAGGGCGATAATTTTTAAGCCACTGCGCCATCAGCATACAGAACAAATTCTGGCTCATATGTGGAAGGTTAGAGTTGTTTCGTGGAATGGTCATCGCATTTCAATCTCTCAAGATTTTGCCAGAGACACGGTCATACGGCGGAAGGGTTTTCTCAATCTTCGGAAGCGTCTATCTGAGATGAATATCCCCTTTTCTTTTGCTGGCCCCTCAAAATTCCGCATTACTTTTAAAGGTCGCTCTAGAATCTTTGATGAACCTGCTGACTTGGTCTCGTTTTTGGACAATCAGATGGAGCTACAGATGGAACTACAAATGGAGCCCTCGCTTGATCCTGGTTCTTCTGGCACCTGATGCGGTTATTTATACTGCAATGAATTTTCTTTTTTGGCAGTTCTATTGAGATTAGTCTCTTTTAGTTCTGCACGGTGGTCCTAGTGTCCATTGTTTTTGTTGTGCTTTTGTCGTCTGGTGGTGTTCCCTCCTTGTCGGTATGGTGTAACGGTCTTTTATTGTTGATAGTTCTATTGTATGAACCTTCCAAGATTTCGTGGTATTGTTTAGTGTTGTTTTGACGTCACTCTTCCGCGTTTGCCATCCTTTTTATCCTTCTCCTTCCCAAATTGTCTTTCCGCATTTTAGGTCCTGGTTCGTTTCTTATCCCAGTGTATGACTTCTTACTTTCTTTTATTGTGGTATGTGTATGACTTTCATCGTCTTTGGTTGTCTCATATCTGTGGAGTACGATAGTGTTTATAATATATTGGTGTATAGATTGATTACATATTTGACTCATTGATGAATATTTGTTGCTTATTAATTGCTATAGGTAGAGTTAGTGTTTAGTTCTATGTCACTGTTATAGCATTGATTGCTGTGTTTCGTATTATTAAGTGTCTTTTTCGACTAGGTCGGAATTCTATAGCTGTATTGTAATTGATAGGTTTATGTTTTCTTTACTTCCATGTTCATATATTTAAGATATTTTCACCTCTCTCAGTTAAATCGAGTGCAACGAATGATATGTATTTTTGGACAGTTATCTATTAGATTATCTATAGACTTTACATTTTTCTTTTTTGTTGTATTGTCTCAGTTATCTTATGTATCTGCCATAAGACTTCATGGTTTATATATTGATCTATTACTATATGCCGCTCTCCTCTTTATTTCATTTACTTTCTTCACAATGTATTATATAGTATCCTTTGGTATTTATTTCTTCTCTTTATTCTTCTCTTACTCTTAATCTGTCTGCTTTGGTTTGGCTCGATATAATAGTGACGATAGCTTTTAGCTCTCTTTTGCATCAATTACACTTTTTTATGATTCTGTTTCGGTATTACCTTTTTATCAATTTGGTCAACTGGTCGCCTGTATAGACTTATATGTTGTACTGTTTCTAGAACGGTTATTGATTCTTGTTCATACCCTTTAGATTGTTCTTCTTTTAAAATGACGTATAATCTGTTATGTTCTGTTTTGGGGCTATTTATGCTGATGGTTTCTATTCCTCATGTTGGGCTCTTTGCTCTTTTTCCATGTCCCCCCATTGTATGAATTCGGTCTTTTTCAGACCCTCCTTGTTGACCCTTCTCCCTCTTTCCCTGTCTTTCTTCTTGCTCTTTTTTTTATCTCTTTTTTCCTTTTCTCTTTGGATTTCCTCCGGGGATTCTCCCGGTTGCGTGTGGAGGTCTAGTGTCTGGAGGCGAGGTCTCTTAGATGTTGTAGTTCATATATCAATTATGCAATATCTTTTTCTCCTGTTAATAGGTCTATGGCTGGTTTGAATGTACTCTCCCTTAATGTCAAAGGGCTAAGTCACCCAGTTAAAAGGTCAAAGATTCTAGACTATTGTAAATCTCTTTCTTCGGATCTCGTACTTTTTCAGGAGACAAAGGTCTCTGTTAGGGAAGCGTTATTTCTGAAGAAGGAGTGGGTTGCTCATGTTGCTTGCTCAGATGCGTGCGGTAAAAGAAATGGGGTAATTACTTTAGTCTCTAAACATTCGGGTTTGTCTATCGTTTCCTCTGAACAGGATACAGAGGGACGCTGGCTACTATCTAAGCTGTCCGATGGTAATGCTGTTCTCTTTGTCATGAATATCTATGCCCCTAACAAGGATGATCCGTCTTTTTGGAAAACGATCACCAAAAAGCTAAATGACACGCCTCATTCTGGCAATCTTGTTGTAGGTGGTGATTTTAACTTACCAATGGATCCTATTCTGGATAGGAATTCTGCCTTTAATTTTTGTCCCCCTCAAGCACATAAACAAATGATTAATATGTGTTCTCTGACCCATCTTCAGGATGTTTGGCGTCTTCACAATCCCACTGGCAGTGACTTCTCCTTTTTTTCTTACCCTCACTCGTCCTTCTCACGTATTGATTATCTCCTGGTTCACTCCTCTCTTGTTCAAGCTTCCGCATCTCCGATTATTCACCCCATTTTAGTCTCAGATCATGCCGCGGTAACTTTCACACTTAGGTCTTTTGCTCCTAGGGCAAGGTCTCGATCTTGGAGGCTAAACACGGAAATTTTACATGATGTTTCCCAGGTTCAAGAGTTTTCCAATGATATTGAGACGTTTTTCCTTGAGAATGTTGGCTCAGTAAGCTCCCCTGTTGTTCTCTGGGACTCTTTTAAATGCACGTTTCGAGGTCAGGTCATTAAGTGTATGTCCAGGAGAAACGCTGCCATCAAATAAGAACTCACGGACTTAGCAGAGGATATTAAGTGTCAGGAATCTCTTTTTCGACATTCTAAGGATAAATCGTGCTTACAATCTATTAAGAATTTAAAATATGCATATAATACTATTGTCACTAAGAGGGCGCATATTGGTTTTCAGGCTCAGAAATCTAAGCGGCTACTGTTAAAAAGTCGTGCGGGCAAGACTCTTGCAGCTACATTAAAGTTCCAGGAGTCTGCTAATAAGTCTTCCCAAATCTCCTCTATTACTGACCATCTTGGTAAGAGGAAATTTCAGACTGAAGAGATTCTTGAGGTCTTTCGCGATTTTTATAATAAGTTGTATACCCCCTCTACTCAGGCGTCTTTTGAACAGTGCCAGGAGTTTTTGAAGACAGTGCCGTTGAAAACTATACCGGAGGATGCTAATAATTCATTAAATGCCCCGATTACCTCTGATGAAATTATTTCCGCGATTAAAGCCACTCGTTCCGGTAAGGCTCCGGGTCCAGATGGGTACCCTATTTTGTTTTATAAGACCTTCTTATCTGTGATTGTTCCGAAACTTCAATCGGTCTTTGATGCTTTTATCAAGGATGGCTCTGTGTCTGGCTCTGCTGCCGATGCTACTATTGTAGTAATCCCCAAAGAAGGAAAAGATCATTCAGACCCCAAGAATTTTCGTCCTATTTCCCTGCTTAATATGGAAGCTAAGATTTTTGCTAAAATCTTAGCTAAACGATTAGAATCCTTTATACCTCAATTGGTTCATCCTTCCCAAACAGGTTTTGTAAAGGGTCGTCTTGCACGTGATAATATCCGTACTTTCTGTCATATTCTAGGTGCCGCTAAGCGATCCAATCTTCCGGCGGCGGCCTTGGCCCTTGATGCTGAAAAGGCCTTTGATAAGGTTTCCTGGCCTTTTTTACGAGCTGTTTTATGTGCACATAACCTTGGTGATTCTTTTATCAGCATGGTTATGTCTCTTTATTCCCGACCTAGGGCTAACATAAGAGTGAATGGGGCCACCTCGTCCTTTTTTAATCTTTGCCAGGGTGTGGAAATATGGATTTTTATGGTCAGTTATGTCCCCTATCTTGGACCCCAACGGTTTCATGTATAAACCATAAGTACATGTATGTTTCCTCCAGTTCCAGTTATGAAGACGCAAACACATGTGCGTCCACCGTCAACATGTCCTCTTTCAGATCCGCCATGAATGGGCCGGATATTCTATTCCTAAGTATGAAAGGCCACCGGCTTTATATCGTTCATTTATCCCATTTTTCAGTCCAGGCGAGTAGGCCCTGATTCTGCCGTTAAGCCTTTTCCTGCCTTCTGCCCCTGAAAGCTCCAGTCTGAGCTCGCATCTGTATCCATGAACTTTGTCCTATTCCCTGCGCGGCTAACGGTGCCTGACTCCAGCCTGTTGCCTGCCAAAAACTGTATTTCACCTTCAAGATTATCTGCTCCGCTCCCTACCCAATGCATTCCTGTCTAGTAGTTTAAGTAAACATTCTTCCAGCTATCGAGCAAAGGGCCCGGCTTCTCTGTCTTTATGCAAGTAATTCATAGCCCTGTTACTATGGAAGATTTCTGCCCTCGCATCTAGTGTAGACACTTAGACGCTTGTACACGCACTCACAGTCAGTATAGAATAGATTTTGTTCGAGAGACCTTTCTTTCTGGATAACACAGTTCTTTAAACATAGGATATTAGATATGATTTGGGATTAGGTTGACATAACCCCAGACTTCTGTCTCCACATGTAGAGCTAAATGTCAAGTCCCCTTCATCCCCTAGTTGCACGTCAATTACACGTCATGCTGCTGCGCGCGCATCTCTGCCAAGTATTTCTGCTGACATTGCGAAATTCTTTCATGGAACCACCCATTTATGACATCATACCTGATGACGTTCTTTAGTTACACCCACTTTAGTTACGCATGTATGTTCTTATCTTTGTTATCAACTGTTACGCCTCCGGCATCTGTTTCACTGTAATGCCTATTGTATATAAATGATTACTTGTCAATAAAGTGGGGTCCTTCACTTCCTGAACCTTCGTGGTGATGGAATATGGAGTCCTCAATTCGAATTGATTTTGGAATAAAGCCCGTTCCGAACCTCTAATACCACGGATTCTGCCTCTTATTTTACTGAGCTATTATTATAGATTTTCCGCATCAAATTAAGTCCCGGTAATTAAATTATTTACCACATATATGGCGCCCGAATAGGGACACTTTCTCATCTCACGCGCCGGAGGTGCGTTGCAGGCCCGGTCTCCTGTCACAGCTGGACGGACAACAACGCGTACCCACAGGATTTCCTGTATCTCCCTCCTGCCGAGCGGGGGTAACTGAGGCTGCGATCAACACCCAGACGAGGCGGTGAGAAGTGCGAAGTATCCCGACCAGAGCCTAGCTGAGAGAGCAAGATCCGAGTTATACAGAGGCCCACCAGTTCCGAAGTTCCGAAGTTCCGAAGTATCGAGTCGAGTCCAGTCCGGTCCGAGTTCAGTTCAGTTCAGTTCCGAGGCCTTCCGTTCCGAGCTACCCGGTGAGTACCATTGTCGGGGAGGCGTTCTGACGTGCACATAGGTTGTGCCGGTCAAGACGGGTTTGGGTACACAAATCCGGTCTGCACTGTTTCAGCAGTGTATCTGTACTGTTTAGCAGTATATCAAGTATGTCTAGTATATGAAGTCAGAATTATCTAGTTAGTATCGAGTATTATGCTTAGTGAACGGCCATCATTGTTGTTCATTAAATGTTAAATGTTAAATGTTTTAAATACGTTCTGCATATTGTGGTGTGAATGACTGTTCATTATTGTGTTTCGTTGTATTAAACGTGTTCAAAATTAGGTATCAGATCAGATCAGTTCTCAAAATGCCGCTCTTTTCGAAATTAAGACAGATCAAAACTAGAAAAGGGGTACTCGAAGAAGCTGTTCCCATTCCTCCTAGGGACACTCCAGGGTACTTTATGTATCATAAACATGGCCTAGACGCCATATTATTTCTTGATTTATGGGTAGACTACACCAAGGAATTACCAGAAAGTCAGAGGTGGCCCGCAGCTGGGACCTGGGATGCAGATTGCATCGTGAAAGTAGAGGAAGAATTATGGAAAAAGAAAGCTAGACAATCACAGAAAGACGCCATTGAATTATGGCGTAAAGAATCGTATAGACGTACAGAAAAAGCACGTAGACAGGAAGAGAAGAGTAAGGAGAATTTAAATAAAGTTCGAGAAAATATATTAATTGAAGAAGGTACTCGAGTAAAATCAGAACAAGTAGACAGGCAACGAAATGCCCTTATGAATGGTATGTATCCTCTCCTGGCCGAAGGATTACCTAAGGCTACTCCGGAGATACCAAAAGACTTGCCACCCCCATTGTTTCCGATAAAAGTACATCCCAAAGGGCATCCCAGAACCGCAGAAGATGTTTTTCTTTCCTCTTATTTAGACGACGCAGCTCCCGAGTATGCTAATGCTGCGCCACATAGACCGCCTGCAGAGGGGGTTCAACGCCAAGACCCTCTTCCGTCTGTACCTCAGCAACAGCAAACTCCGACACAAGTTCAGGCAAGCACATCTGCTTCGACATCTGTATCCACACCTATAGTTGCTATATCACGTTCGACGAATCCTTTCACATCCAGCACCCCAGGTGGGGCTACCGGAGGTACATCAAACATTTTTTCCACGCCACCCAGAGTAAATAAACTTTCCTTTCAAGAATTAGCCCACCAACGTACGCCCAAACTAGTAACTCCCAACACGCTCAAGGAACTTCTAATAGATTGTAGATATGACCCTGTGCCCGGAAAAGGGGACGAAATGATGCTAGCATCATTACGTATCCGACGAGCTGCAATATATTTAGGGAAGCTACCAGGAATGACTACACACTTAGAAAATATATATCACTTTGTTCAGTCAGGGCGAGATTCTGAGAGTATTAACAGAGCCATGGAGTACCAAAAAGTGGAAATACAGGGGGAACTGTTACGTTTCCTCATAAATTGTGTGATCAGAAATCAAGACCAACCAGGGGTAAATCCGAAAGAAATGCAAATTCTTACCACATGGAGTCAGAATATATCAGAGGGGAGACATGATAAACGATCATGTATAGTAGCTATGTGCCGAAAGATCCGCAAAGAAATAGAACGAATACACGAAGAAAGATTAGCAGTAGACGAACCTGAACAAACCGAAGACGAGGAAGAATTAGAACTACCCACAGGACAGTTAGAAACCATGGCCTATGTAGGTAGAGGAAGATCTTGCAATAATACTAGATGCTTCACTGATCCGATACGTCCGGTACGTCCAGATAATAGCAGAAATTTCCAAACTCCTATAATAAATATAAGGTCCCCCGAACATTCGTTCCAAGCCGCTGACAACGTACTCCGAGAACGAAGGGGTTATCATATACTCGATTCTATGGACGAACAAGAATTAGCCAGGTCAGCCGTTCATTGGGTTAATAGTCCCGGAAAATATAGTGATGATACATTAGCACACACGTTTTTGAACCTCGCCCCAGATGAACAGCGTTTAGCTGGTATCTATATGATTCAACAACTCCTTATATTATATAAAAGCCAACACTCCGACCCTGGTCCCTTACCTGATATATTGACTAAATTACTCACGAATAAATGGAGAGGTTCAGGTACTGAGCTAATTAGAGAAATACTAGAATCCAGAAAGCAGTACATTCTTTTTGTATGTCCCGAACATGTTTCACTGCCCATCAAGGAAAGAACGACGTACTATATGGATAGACAGAATCCCTTACGCGAAGTGCACCCGATAAAAGGTGAGGACAATGAGTTTAAACGTGTGTTTGTATACACACCCATATCTAAAATAGAACTATTGGAAATGAAGAAGGTGGTACCCAGTCATGACAAAGACCCAGCGGGTTTCCACCGAGAAATTAAAGACATGTTGCTCATGGGAGAGTATACCTACCCCGACATTATGACAATATTGAAGGTATTAATGCCTGCGGGCATTTATGAAAAACTCAAGGAAAAGGATTGGGAGGTGGGAGACCAAAAGATAGATTGGACAGCATTAGAAAACTAAGAAAAAGCTCGAGGTCCAGGTGCAGGGCTTGGGGAAAAGACCAAAACACTACCAGGTTTACTAGTACAGGTACTGCCACGTTTATTAACTACGAAAAAGGAAGACTGGGGTGCAATATCAGCCTGTAAACAAAAACCAGACGAGGACACTAGTGATTTCTATGCCCGATTCGAAAAATGTTTTGGTATAAATAGTGGGATAAAAGCAAGTAGCGAGTCGTATCCACATCTGTTTGTGACAAAGTTAGTTGAAAATTCCTTGCCCCAAGTTAAGAATAGAGTATTGAAATTCGAGAGTACCTGGCAAGGTAACACTCCGTCACAAATGTTACAAATGCTACAGTACCATCACAATAGAATTAGAGAGGAACAAGAACATGAACAAAGACGCATGAAAGACACGAAAATGAAAATGCTAGTTTCCCAGACAGTTCCAGCTGACGGTCATAAAAAGGGTATGACACAGTCCAGTGTTTCAACAGGTCCTGTAAAAGGGACATGCAACTATTGTAAACAGCCAGGTCATTATGTACACGATTGTCCAGTTTTAAAACATAATATCGCCATAGGTAATACAAAAGAAAGACCACGGCCACCTAGACAGGATCAGAACCAACAAGGAGCCCCGCAGCATGCACAGGCCATGCCAGCTCCGCAACAGTCTCTGCCGGCTCCACCACCGCAGCCTATTGCTGCCACACAAACAACGACACGACAGATGTACCAGACCGCACAGTATGACTATCCTGATTATCAACGATACTCATGAAACAGCCTAGAGAGGGAAGTTGGCTTACCCCTTATTGAGGTCCCTGTAGATCAAGAAGGACCTTATGTACACAGTGAACTATTAGGCCAAGATAGAAAATTTTTACTTGATACAGGGGCAAGCCGAACAACAATAAAACGTAGTGAAGTTCCAGGGGCACCCCTCTCAGGCTCACAGAATATTTCCCTTGGCTTTTCAGGAAAACCTATCGTTAACGAAGTATCACAGCCTCTTCCCCTTACGATTGGTCCTTTGACACGAACTACAGATTTATTGCTTACTAAATCATGCCCAGAAAACTTGTTAGGTATAAAAACTTTGAAAGCTCTAGGAGCTATAAATGTTGTTCTCCGGAAGGAGTAAGATTGTTTTTACGTGATTTCAAAGGGCACTATGTGTCCCGAGACATGGATCACCGACTGCAGACTTTACCCACACATTTATGGGCACAAGGCCCTACAGATGTTGGTTGCATGAACATTACACCATATCGAGTCACACTAAAGGCAGGAGTGGTACTACCACGAATGCGACAATACAAGTTACCACCAGATGCTGTAGTGGCTTTACTGCAAATCATTGACGAACTTATTACCCAAGGAGTGGTTGTGGAAACAGACTCCAATGTATGTAATTCACCGATAATTCCGATTCTTAAACGAACTGATCCAAAGGCCCCGCCAGTATATCGATTGGTCATTGATCTGCGCGAATTAAATAAATGTATTGTACCACAATACCCCGTAGTTCCAGACATTTCTTCATTTCTGACAGCTATTGATTCCGAAGCAACATTCTTTACTGTAATTGATCTCAAGAATGCCTTTTTCAGCGTCCCAATAGATCCGGAAAGCCAATACTTGTTCGGATTTAGTTTAAATGGACGAAGCTTTAAATTCACACGCGCACCCCAAGGATTCACAGAAAGCCCCAGCATCTATAGCCAAGCACTGAAACGAGAACTTGACAGTATACACATGCCAGTCAACACTGCCCTGCTTCAATATGTCGATGATCTGCTGATCACCGCTAGAAGCGAACCTGAATGTGAAAAAGCCTCACTGACGGTTTTACATTTTTTGGCCAAAAAGGGGCACAAGGTGTCCCCTTCTAAGCTGCAATTCTGTGTCCAGCAAGTTGTTTACCTTGGTCACTCGCTGTCCAAGGAGGGAAGGCAGCTTACACCAGATCGCATCCAGTTAATTGCTAACATGCCAATACCCAAGACACAAAAGGAGGTGCGGGCTTTTATAGGCCTCACTTCATATTGTAGGCAGTGGATCCCTCAGTATGCATTTCTAGCAAAACCACTCATTCAGTTGACAACACAGGAGGCAGCCACATCGACTGTCCTCCCTTGGACACAGGAACATACACAAGCTTTTGAAAGCCTAAAGAAAGCTTTATGTCAAGCACCCGTTTTAGCAACACCATGTTACTATAAACATTTTACACTCTTTGTTACAGAACGCGAAGGTACTGCTTTGTCAGTACTCACTCAGGAACAAGCAGGATCACACAAACCGTGTGCTTATTTTTCTAGTACATTAGATCCCGTAGCTCAGGCTCTGCCTGCGTGCCTGAAATCAGTGGCAGCAACAGCTTTAGCAATTAGACAAAGCGATGCCATAGTGTTAGGACACCAATTGACAGTACAAGTACCACATGCAGTAGAGGTTCTCTTGAACCGCACACAGACACAACACTTGACTATAGCACGACTCACTGGTTACGAATTAACATTGTTTCAGCCACATATAGAAATCAGACGTTGTAGTACATTGAATCCTGCCACACTGTTACCAGTAAACGGAACAGACCCACTTGCACATGATTGTATTGAAGTTATCACTATCACGACGAAACCTAGACAAGACTTGACAGACGTCCCATTGTCAGATCCAGACCTGACGTTGTATGTAGATGGGTCATGTATGAGAACCAGTACAGGAGAGTTAGTGGCCGCGTATGCAGTCACAACAGATACTGAAGTTATTGAAACAAATCGCATAAATACCTTGTCCGCTCAAGTAGCAGAGCTCGTCGCTCTGACACAAGCCTGTATTCAAGCTACGAATAAAAAAGTCAACATATATACTGATTCACGTTATGCATTCGGAGTTGTGCATGACTTCGGCGTGCTGTGGCGAGAGAGAGGTTATTTAACTTCTCACGGTACCCACATTCAGCACGGACCCCTTATTCATGCCTTACTAGATGCAATACATCTACCCACTGCAATATCAATTATGAAATGTAAAGCTCATACGAAAGTTACTGATATCATTTCCCAAGGCAATGATTTAGCTGACAGAACAGCTAAACAGACTGCTCAAACCCACACGTCTGACATGATAAAGACAATAGTTCCGACAGCAACACATTGCATGACGGTTAAGGATCCCGCTCTTGACGTAATTGACATACAGACACATGCTACACCAGATGAAATAAAGAAATGGACTGAATTAGGAGGGACCCAAACGGATCAAGGATGGATGACGAAGGAAAAATCTGTGTGGTTCCTTCCTGATTCAATGGTCCAAGTTATCATTAACACTGTACATAGTCCAGCGCACCTAGGAGAAAAAGCTATGCTAGACAGCATTCAACACATCTGGTTCAACAAACATTTACGAGCAGCAGCTAAACAAAAAGTCCGTACCTGTATGATCTGTTGTCAGTTTAACCCAGGTAAAAGCATTCCCGTAGAACAGGGTGGATTTCAGCCTCCTGATCACTCTTTTGAAGTCCTCCAGATGGATTATATCCAGATGGAACGATGTCGAGGATTCAAATATGTTCTCGCAGTTGTCTGTGCTCTTTCCCGTTGGACAGAGGCATACCCGGTTTCAGATTACACTGCCCCGACTACTGCCAAACAGTTGGTTCGAGAATTCTTTCCACGATACGGTTTACCACGTGTTGTCTACTCAGATAACGGCCAGCCGTTCTCCTCCGAACTAATGAAACACGTTTCACTTTTGTTAGGCTATCAGTGGAGATTTCACTGTGTCCGACACCCCGAGGCAGCAGGTCTCGTGGAATGACATAATCAAACTCTGAAAATTAGATTGTCCAAAATATGTAGAGAGAAAGGTGTCGACTGGGTAGTAGCCTTACCAGTTGCACTCTTTTACATGAGAATGGTAGCGCACTCTCGAACAGGGCTATCCCCTTATGAGGTGGTCTTTGGTAGACCACCAAATATGTGGGGGACGCCTATACCACGAAAAATAACTGATGTTGACTGTAACATGATGACAGATTACTTGGCTTCCTTGATGTCTGCACTACAATCTTGTCGTTCACAGGTAGCTGCAGCTTTTCCCGACAACACCGAGGTGAAACCCCATGACGTAATTCCAGGGGATTTGGTGTTAGTGAGGAATTTTGACCGGAAGTCCCAGCTGGATCCTAGGTGGAGATCGCCTCAACTCGTACTGCTCACCACGAGGACAGCCGTGAAGATCGAAGGTCGAAAAGGCTGGATACATTCAAGTCATATCAAGAAATTTCATGGACTACCGTCCGATGTAAATAACACACCTTGCGTGTCTTCACCGATTGACTCAAAGCTTCCTTTGGTTGAACTGAATGACAAAGAACAATACAGACTAAAATTAAGGTCTACCAAGTCAGACAATTTGATTGTTTAAGTCCTCTCCAAGGTGAATCGGTCGAATTTGTCCCTGACATGAATCCCCTAGACCTGAATAGAGAAAGACACCGAAGATAGCGAATGAAACAACATGCGTACTATAAATCACTGCGTAGTCATTGCACAGTGACGTTATTAATTTTGTTTTTCTTATGTCTTTTAATAATAGCTGCAAGTATATTGTTGCACATATATTATCCTATTTCTAAACATGTTCATAATGTTACTGCTGAACATTCTTTTAGTGAACTTCCCCCGCATGAGTTGTCATATAGATTTGCGCTGCGCAATAACACTTTTATTAGTATGTTACATCATTCCCATCAGGTTAGCAATGCTACAAATTGTTGGATATGTGGCCGACTCCCTCCCTAACAGAACTATAAAGGAATTCTGCCTCTCTTTCCATATCCGTTCACACACAATGGCTCCTGTGGAGCATGGTTTAGTCTAATTAATTCCCAAGATTCGAATTCCGCAGTTTATCAAGACAACTGGGTATGGGGAAACCTGCACTTAGTTTTACTTAAAGTCTGCTACCCTGACAAGAAGGGACTTCCCAAAAGAACAGGAACTGATCTAGAAAATGAAGTATATGGATTAGGTAATTTCACGCTTAATCTCATGATCCTGAATGTCGAATCCGAACCTGCACCAATTTTGCCCGCTATGTCAGTATTTCCAGTTAAAGGTGAATTATGTATAAGAAAGAATGGCTCTATACACATGGGCCACAGTAAATGCACCACTGTAATAGAATTCAGTGATCAAGGCAAGTCTACATTTAGAGCTTCTCGCCATTCCTACTTTGTATGTGGTCAGACTGCATATATACGTTTGCCTCTAGATTGGGATGGTACCTGCTATATTGGATTCCTTTTGCCACCTGTTTTCCTAGCTCCTCCTGATTATCATAGAAATACTCATTTAGTACACAATAGAGAACGGAGAGATCTCCCAATAGTCGATTACACTGAGACAGCATGGGAAAAATACACAGATTTCAATAAAGGTCTCTTTCCCTATATAGGTACAGTTACCAATAGTAAGCTGATACGTAGATTAACCAGAACCCTTGAAGCAGTAGTGAACGAAACTATTTCCGCCTTAGGCAATTTAACAGAAGAGCAGTCTGCTATGCGGATTGTTGTGCTTCAAAATCGTCTTGTCCTTGACGTCATCCTGGCCGATAGGGGCGGAGCTTGTAGGGTCATCGGATCAAGCTGTTGCATTTTCATACCAGAAAATTCGCCATCTGTATATAAAGCCATAACTCGCCTTCATAAGATTGTAAGCCAGATACACCAGAATCCAGGCACCTGGACTTGGTCCAGTTGGTTTTGGAGTGTATTATCTACCTTTGGATGGAGGGTCCTATCCTTCCTAGGTATTGGCTTTCTCATACTATTCAGTTGCTGTTTATGCCTACAATGTGGACCAGCGATTTGTGGTCTGTGTGCCACCTCGTGTATCCCACATCCAAGTTTTCATTCAAGATTCCGGAAGAAGAAAGAAGAACAAATGATGCTATATGAACAGATCAACGGATTGATGAAGATTGATATCTCTTAAGGGCAAGTAGGGGACAAGGAGGGAATGTGGAAATATGGATTTTTATGGTCAGTTATGTCCCCTATCTTGGACCCCAACGGTTTCATGTATAAACCATAAGTACATGTATGTTTCCTCCAGTTCCAGTTATGAAGACGCAAACACATGTGCGTCCACCGTCAACATGTCCTCTTTCAGATCCGCCATGAATGGGCCGGATATTCTATTCCTAAGTATGAAAGGCCACCGGCTTTATATGGTTCATTTATCCCATTTTTCAGTCCAGGCGAGTAGGCCCTGATTCTGCCGTTAAGCCTTTTCCTGCCTTCTGCCCCTGAAAGCTCCAGTCTGAGCTCGCATCTGTATCCATGAACTTTGTCCTATTCCCTGCGCGGCTAACGGTGCCTGACTCCAGCCTGTTGCCTGCCAAAAACTGTATTTCACCTTCGAGATTATCTGCTCCGCTCCCTACCCAATGCATTCCTGTCTAGTAGTTTAAGTAAACATTCTTCCAGCTATCGAGCAAAGGGCCCGGCTTCTCTGTCTTTATGCAAGTAATTCATAGCCCTGTTACTATGGAAGATTTCTGCCCTCGCATCTAGTGTAGACACTTAGACGCTTGTACACGCACTCACAGTCAGTATAGAATAGATTTTGTTCGAGAGACCTTTCTTTCTGGATAACACAGTTCTTTAAACATAGGATATTAGATATGATTTGGGATTAGGTTGACATAACCCCAGACTTCTGTCTCCACATGTAGAGCTAAATGTCAAGTCCCCTTCATCCCCTAGTTGCACGTCAATTACACGTCATGCTGCTGCGCGCGCATCTCTGCCAAGTATTTCTGCTGACATTGCGAAATTCTTTCATGGAACCACCCATTTATGACATCATACCTGATGACGTTCTTTAGTTACACCCACTTTAGTTACGCATGTATGTTCTTATCTTTGTTATCAACTGTTACGCCTCCGGCATCTGTTTCACTGTAATGCCTATTGTATATAAATGATTACTTGTCAATAAAGTGGGGTCCTTCACTTCCTGAACCTTCGTGGTGATGGAATATGGAGTCCTCAATTCGAATTGATTTTGGAATAAAGCCCGTTCCGAACCTCTAATACCACGGATTCTGCCTCTTATTTTACTGAGCTATTATTATAGATTTTCCGCATCAAATTAAGTCCCGGTAATTAAATTATTTACCACAAGGGTACGAGACAAGGGTGTCCTTTGTCTCCTCTTTTATTTTTGTTGTCCATTGATCCTCTTCTTAGACTGATTGATGTACATCCAGACATTATGGGTTTTTCTTTTGGTTCCCATCAGCTAAAAGTAGCTGCCTATGCTGATGACGTTCTCATCTTTTCTGATGATATTGCACGTGCTATCCCGGCTATTTCTGAGATCATTTCCATTTTCTCAAAGGGTTCAGGGTATACACTGAACAGAGATAAGACAGAAATGTTCCCCTTAAATGCTTACTGCTTCTCCTCTCATATGGGTTCGGCGGGCTTTAAGTGGCAATCTAAGCAACTAAAATATCTGGGTATTTATTTTTGTTCCACCCTTTATGCCACGGTTACTTATAATGAATCTCAAACTATTCTTAAAGTGCGACATCTTTTAGATAATTGGTCTCCGAAGCATATCTCCTGGTGGGGTCGGTTCCAAACTCTTAAAATGATGATAACACCTATTATTAATTTTGTCTCTTCTATGATTCCAGTGAAGCTTTCTGATGCCTTCTTTCATGATCTTGATTTAATTACCTCCAAATTCTTATGGAATAATAAAAGGGCTAGAATTGCCTATACATTTTTGAGGAAACCCTATGAGTTGGGGGGATGTAATCTTCCTGATTGGGGAAAATATCAATCTGCTTTTTTAGCCTCCCAGGGCGCGCTCTGGTTTTCCCCTCCCTTTATGCAGGTTCCAGCTTGGTTGCTAATAGAACAGGAATTGGCCTCTCCGCTTCCAACTGCCTCTTTTTTAACCACGCATACCCTTATCATTCCATTTTCTAGATCTATTATTTTGGATACGGTTGCTGCGATTCGCAAATTGACATGAGAGTGGCGATTCCGCTGCATAAAACTAGATGGTCATCCATTTGGCGCAACTCCAAAATTAAAATTAATATTGATCCAGACTTGATGTCTTACTGGGCGGGGAAAGGTATCTCGCTTGTTAAGCACTTGTATGATTCCAATAATGATCCTCTTCCGTTCTCTACCCTGGCCCAGCAATTTTCTCTATCTAATTTAGATTTTTATACTTTTCTTAAGATAAAGGTAGCACTTGCTAGAATACAGCTTCAGCCTTCTTCCCCCATGATTATGCTTTTTCACCTATGGATTAAGTCTGGTCATGTAGCATCTAGGATTTATAAATTTTTGTCGTCCTCGACACTTCCTTCTCAAACTGTTACGCAGCAAAAATGGCTACGTCATTTCGAGCATGAAGTCACTGATCATATTTCTTCGGACACTTGGCAAGATATTGGTAGGCTCTCGCTTCGTAATAAAATCGCCCCCTCATTAATGCAATCTAAGTTTTTCTCTATTAATCTTCTTCACTGGACTCCCACTCGTTTACACGCGTTAAATCTCAAGGACGATAATCTCTGTTGGAGTTGTGGTCTTGCACCAGGTGACTTCCAGCATATGTTCTTTAATTGCTCTCTTCTCCAACCCTTTTGGGGTTTAGTTCACAAACACCTCATGCTTATCTTTGATATTGAGTTTCAACTCTCTTTTCCACTAATTCTTCTAGGTCCGTTGGCGGCCTCGGTACCGTTGCCCTTAGATGCCATGGAATTACAACTATTGGATCTTTTACTAACTATTGCGGTCAAAGTAATTCTCATGGAGTGGAAATCTTTTTCTTCAGTCTCTTATCATACTTGGTGGGCATGGGTTTCTTTTTTGCGTAGTGCTCATACGTCAGTTGATCATGCTCACCTCTCTCCGTCTATATCTAATGAGGTGTGGCGGACTCTAGATACGTACGTGCAAAGGGCCTCAGAGGGATTGGTGGCTCAATACCCGTTTGATGTACCTGGTTAATGCTGTCGTTGTTGCTGGGTGAATCCTTTGGAAATCCTCTTCTCTTCTTTCATCCTGTCTTGTCCTTCTTCCTCTTTTCTTCTATCTTTTTTCTGTCTTTGCTTTCTTTCCTTTCTTTCTTTCCCTTTATCCCCAAGTTAATATAGGATGATGATACTTTTTGATAAGCACGTCTCCTGACTATCTAGTGTCTCTTCCTTATTTAATGCATTCCTCGGATATTTCCAGATTAATGAACTTTGTATTGAAATTCTAGTGTTAATTCTCAGCTTTCCAGGTTGGATGTCTTTCAGCTGATATCATTTGTATCATCCGTGATTGTATACTATGCTTGTTCTTATTCCCTTAAAATAATAAATTCTTTTGAAATCAAAAAAAAAAAAAAAAAAAAAAAGTTATTTAAAGGTAGAGTAGGAAAATTCTGAACAACTCAGTTCCCCTACAGGGAGACGCCCTAATTCTAAACTAAAGTTGCAGGCAAAGTCCGGGAAATTAATCAGCAGCAGCTGTAGCAAATATAATATATAAAAGAGAACCAAATGAAGGTATTGATCAGGAAAAAAAGAAGTATACTTGCTCAAGAAATTAAATTTAGGAACACAAATAAAAGGAGCATTAGGTCTCAATAAGAGGAAGGGAAGAAGGGAAGGGAAGAAGGGAAGGGAAGAAGGGAAGGGAAGAAGGGAAGAAATAGATCTTATTTAGTCAGACCTGCTTCGGTCTGACAAAATAAAATCTATGAAACAGAACCAAAACATGAACTACACCAGAAAGGTACATTACATGTTTCCCACAAAGATGGAACAAATCAAGGTTAACATTCGCGATGTGCTTGGTGTCACCCACTTCTCACAAATCATACAACAAGTGATTTCAGTCCCATGGCCTTCAGAGGGATGGAGCAAGACAGGATCTCTTCTTCACTGACTCCTCCCATGTGCAGGTGCTGAGATGTACTGTTTACATTTTTAAAAGGCTACATCAAGTGGCCCTCATGCAAAATCTAACAATAAACAATACAATTAACAAAAACACAGCAAATCTTTGTGCATGAATCGAAAAAAAATATGCACAACAAGGAAGGATGCACCATTTAATGTAATATGGACTCTTTCAACTAAGACTTACAACGACTCTGTCTAAGGTAGGATCCACATTGCTACCCGCACTGTTGTACTTGGATAATTCAGTTTTAATTGCATATACTCCTAATGGTCTGCAGTTTTTAATGGATCGTTTTAATGATTTAATTGATGTTTTGGGCCTGTAAATTAAAGATTCCAAATCATATATGATGATATTAGGCCCAAAGAAAATGAAATCCAGGTCTCAGTATATTAAGAAGCATCATATTGGAAAAGCGGACATATTTTGTTATCTTGGAATCTTGATAGGCAGTAAAATGAACTGGGATCCTTTGATGGCTACTCATGTCCATAATTTCAACAGGGTTGCCCATAGCATAGATGTTTTCTTTCTATACATGTAGGATACAGCCACATTGAGTCTATTTTGCACGTATATAAAGCAAAGTGCATTCTGACTGTGTCATTTGGGGCAGACATTTGGGGATACAGGCCTTGTTCCCCAATACAAATAGCAGGAAATAAATGTCTTGGGAGGATATTACTGCTACCCCAATCTGTTCCCAAATATATGTATTCATCATAGGATGGTGTCTTCCTCGAGTAAACTAGAATTGTACCTTGCGATAGACATGCCAGTTTTGCACAGAAGATTTTTAAGATATTCTCGATTAAACTTATTTCCTCAACTCCTAGAGGGGTGGCATAGACTTCCCAACCTGTGCATGTGATATGGGTGCTGCACTAGATACTTTACGCATTACTCGTATCTGTCCAAGGTGGGCAAGTGTACAAAATAAGTATATTTGTCCCCTTCTTTTACCCTTGAATTTCATTCAAGATAATCCCGCATTATTATATTTGCAGTTTTTAGAGAATTTTAATGTATATTATTGTGTTACACGTTCTTGAGCTGGAGGGTATTATGCTTATTTATGATTCTTAAAGTGACACGAAATGTCTTTTTTAATGAAATCTGTACTTTTATGATTTGCTTTGTTCAATCGAAAAAAGTTAATTTGATGATGATGATGACGACTCCTGCTAAGTTAAAACGAACACACTCTAACTATGGTTAACTGTTAATGTAAGATCACTTATCATAAATCTAAATGTAAAATCATATGGGCATACAAGTAAGCAATGATTATGTGTGTTAAACATTAGCATGCCCTTAATAGCAAATCAAGGCATAGTGGCACTGAGTCATCACCCCACCCACTGATGTCACTTGCAGTTCCAAGGCCCTTTCGAAACTGCAGAGCTCAGCGTAAAGCACTATCCAAATCCAGAGATTTGAGAGTAACATCTTTTTTCCTGAGGGCATAAAAGCTATCACTGCAGAGTTCATGACCTCTCTCCATCCTATTGTCATATCCCTCACTGGCCTTGATGAGAGCCCTACTCCCCTGCCAATGCCACAAGCCTACTTCCTGTTCCTCTACCCTCTCAAAATGACAGCGCTCAGTCCCCACTTTCATCATGACACAGTTGTGAGAGTAAGGTGTCTCTCTCTGCAATCAGCTTCCTTCATGATCTCTTCCAATCTCTCACCAGACCAACAATCTGCACTTGCCATAGCTCCTCTTATTGAATGTGCTTTGAATCTGTCCACACATATTCCTACCTGTTCCATTACAGGTTTTATTTATCTAGCAATTGCAGCAGAACTTACCTCGCTGTAAGGTTTAACATAAGACAGCAACAATTGATTTTCACGATCACACCTCAACTGTAGGGCCCTGCTTCATATTCCAATAAGCATTCAGCTACACATAGTTTCTTACACTCGTCAAACAGTGGATAAAACACTGTTAGAACTGGGGGTCTCTAGTTGGCTGAGTAAGATACCTTAGTCCAAATAGGGACCCTTGCTTCTAATCAGGCAAAGGAGGGACACACTCTCAGCTGGCCCCTGCTCACCCCCGGTAGCTTGGCACGAGCAGCCAGGCTTATCTGCAAGGCAATGTGTAAAGTATTTGCAATCACGCTCCCAGTAACACAGTGATAACACCACAAATGGACACCACACAGGTTTTATAAAAATTGCGGTATCTTTATCAAAAAGGGATATGATTAGACCAAACGATAAAAATCCAACATATGCGTATTTGTAATATTTCACTTTGCCGGTTATTAGGCCAACAATTCACTTGTAGGTTCCTGCGGTATTAATGAGCAGTTCACGATGTTCAAATGCAGTCCTAATGCAATGTTATGCAGTTCATAATGCAGTTCGTAACGTAAGAATAATGCAGTTCGTAACGTAAGTATAACGCACTCCTCAATACAAGTAATACGGCAGTTCGTAAGGCAAGACTAATGCAATCCTCAATGCAAGTAATCAGGCATTTTGTAATACGGGAATATTACAATCCCTAATGCAAGTAATAAGGCAGTTTGTAATGCAAGTGCAGGGCAATCTTTAATGCACGTACTAAGGCAGTTCGTAATGCAAGACTAGTGCAATCCTCAATGCAAGTAATCAGACAGTTCGTAATGCAGGAATAATACAATCCCTAATGCAAGTAATAAGGCAGTTCGTAATGCAGGAATAATACCATGCCAGTCGACGCAATTAGCGTAGGGACCACTAGGCCCCAACCACAGAGACAACAGTCCTGAACTTTGGAGGGCTGCCCCGGTACTGTCGGGCAGATACGGGCCCCTCGGGGACTCAGCGCGTCTAATGCAATGCAGCAGGAGTGAGACCGGAGCACTCCTGTACTCCTCCTGCATGCCTCCCCAGGCCACACACGCTTGCGGCTCCCGACCGGAGTCCAAGCCTTACCTGGGGGTTGCGCTGCCTCGCTCTCTCTCTCCCCGCTCGTCGGACGTCCTGCTGGGTGGTCCCGATGACGGTACAATTCCGATGCTGGCGACGCTGTAGCCGGACGGGTTACGGCACTGCCTCCTCCATTGCTGACGATCTTGGGTAGATTCCTCTTGCGAACTACGATCACAATTCCTTTCACCTCACAACTTCCTTAGCTTAAAGAAATCCTTTAGCACGTTGGGGCTCAGGCCAGCGGCGGCGATCTTTATCCATAGCCTCAGTTACAATGATTGCTCGGGCCACAAACAGCTATGCAGCCGCATGGATGATGATTCACGCTGCGGTGGCAATGCGGTCACGGGGCACTTCACAAACAGCACCACGGAACCCACGACAGTCTCAGGCTACACACTCACAAAGCACCACTGAGACATGGTCAGAAACTTTTATATTCCTGAGTTTCCACAACAGGGAACCAGCTCTCCTCGGGCCCTTGGGGACAAGTTACTTCTAGACATAGCACACAGCAAAGTCCTCTCAAGCAGGGGGACACAGCACACAGCAAAGTCCCTTGTCCTCTCCTTAGTCAAACCAGCAAACTGCAGGCCAGCCCCAGAAAACACAGCAAGGGCAGTCCTTTCCTTCAGTCTCTTCAGCTGTTCTTCCTTGGCAGAGGTTCCTATTGATCACAAAGTAGTTTCAGTCTTATTCAGTCTGCATCAGTCTTGAGTTCAGGGGTTTCAGCACTTACATTTATACCCCTAAATGCCTTTGAAGTCTTTGTGTTCAGGGGGCTCTGAGCCTGGTCCAAACCAGTTCTGGGTGTCTTCCTTCCAGTGCACACCTTCTTCCTTTGATAGTGAGGGTCTGGCCCCAGACACTCCGCAGGAGGTGGAGGCATTCCTTCGTGGCAGCAGCACAGGCCTCTTCGCATCAACGGGGCTACTCCTTCCCTTACACCAAATGCAGGACAGCCTGCGTTGTCTCACATACTCTTCTCTGGTGTCAGGACACTCCCCAGACCCTGTCACATCCAAACCCAGACAGTTAATACACAACCAGGCAGAGACACACAGGATGGGTAGGATAAGAAACAAGCCTCTTTTAAAAGTGTGGATTCTGAACACACAATTTAAAAACCATTGTCATAGAAAGATGTGTTATCAAAATCTGAATTCAGGCACACTAAAATTCACCTCTCCATCATATGCCTATGGGAAGATATGCTCGAAACATGTGACACAGCATTCCCCATTCTTCCTATGGGCAAGATGGCCTTGCAACAGTGAAAAACGAATTTGGCAGTTTTTCTCTGTCAGTACATGGTACACACCTCAGTACATGTCCTACCTTTCACATACACTGCACTCTGCCCAGGGGGGTACCTTGGACCTACTATAGGGGTGTCTGATGTGCATAAAAAAGGAAAGGGTAAGGCCTTGCAAGTGGATCCACTTGTCAGGACAACAAGGCAGTTTAACAAACTGCGCGCAGGCACTGCAGTGGCAGGCCTGAGACCTCTTTTTAGGGCGACTTGTGTGGGTGGCACAACTAGTGCGGAAGGCCCACTAGTAGCATTTGTATTACCAGCCCTGGCACATATAGTGCACTTTATTAGGGACTTTACTAGTAAGACAAACATACCAATTATGGACAACCACTTTAAACAACACTTTCCACTAGCACTTTGACACTGATCAGCTTGGGCTTCACAGGGAGTACGACTGTCCTAGAAAAAACTTAGCAGATCTTTAAAAAAGGGGGACTGTCATTACCAGATAGTAGGTTATATTGTATGGCCTTTCTATGGAAGAACCTTTGGATGTTGGTTGGAGAACCCGAGACAACCACATGGGGCTCAATTTTGAGTGAAATGACTAAAGAGACTGATGGAGCTTTTTTATATAAATTTGGAGCGCAAATTTTTTTTTAAAAAGTAAGACTGAAAGTATTGAGAACTGCTTTAAGCCTATGGGTGGCAATAAAACAAATTCTCAAAATTGGGTACTTCTCAGAGTTCTCCCCAATATGGAACTCCCCGGGGACACCGGAATGTCTTAAGGATGCTCTGAGTTTACCTCTACAACAGGCAGGAGTTGAAAAATGGGGCGATCTAATATCAGAAGGACAAGGGTCCCATGGGAAGTCCTAAATACTAGGACAGGCAGTAGGCTCTCGAGATTTAAGTATTTACAGCTTACCTCATGGGCTATGATGGCAGAGCACAAAATTGGAGGTAACTGGGAATTTGAGATGTTAAATCAGGACCCTGTAAGGAAACCAAAAGGATGCGGAGGAGGAAAAAGCTCAAGATCCATGGGAGGTTTGGAATGAGGTGTTGCAGGAGGGAAGTATAAAGGATATGTGGGTTGATTCAGTTAAACTCTTATATGACATGATAACCCCAGCAAATCTTAAAATACACCATTTCTTTGTCATACATAGGCTATACTGGACACCACATAGATTGTCAAAATTTGTGCAACAGCCGGTGCCAAGATGTAAAAGGTGTAACCACCATCTGAAGGCAAATGATATTCATGTCTTTTTTACATGCCCAAGGTTAAAGGGCTATTGGAACTCAGTGGAAAAAGATATAAGTAATATTCTGGGAGAAAATATAATCTTAACAGAAATGCTGGTGCTCCTAGGAGTGGATTATGCAACTCAACAGGCATTACGATCTAAACAGAGGGGGCTATTGTTTTACTTAATCCTTCTGGCTAGAAGGGAAATTTGTAAATTATTGCTAGATCCCCAACCCCCTAACGCAATAGCATGGATGAATGTAGTTAAATGGACATGTAGATTGGATACTAAAAGTGGAAAAAAGATTCTGACTGAAGTCTGGGCACCTTTTTTGAACTGGTTGAACTGAAATGATAATCTAATTCAGAACTTAGTCCAATGATTACATCAACCCATGGATTGGGGAGGTAACGGAGTATTTCGTTTCCCCTGTGTCCTACTAAGAAGGACAATGAGGTGCAGTGGAAGGTACTGGTTGTAACTACCTGGACCATAGTAGGATTAAGGGTGCCTTGGTTTCCCGAATTGGCCCAGCGTGCAGTAACCATGGTGTAATGAGGACAAAAAAAAGGGGTAAACACGCCAAGAAATGCCATGTCTAACAAACACCTTATCAGACATCGTTTTAGTTCGCTTCCAAATCTCTTAAATACTCCATCTGGACCATAAATTCTGTTACTTACCTCTCTTCTACATGAGATCAAACATAGTAATGAAGCTAACTTAATTGAAAGCCTTTTCAAATTTAAATACTTGTCAACTGGCCAGGTTCGTAACAGACTCAAAACCAGATTCACATCTTTCAAAACATCATATCTCACTTTAGGAGGCCTCCCCAACCTCATACTCTTCAGAACTCTACCCACCATTGCATGTCATCCTACAGACTTTCCATTAACCTGTTCATATCCTGCTGAAATAGCCAACCTAAAATAATTAATTGCCCTGTAACTAAATCCTTTTTCAAACTGTTCCACTAAAAAAATCACTACCTCTACAACCGAAGGCTCCATGGGATCCATAATCCTTTACACAATTTTACTTCCTCTTTGGGTATTACCCCAACATTCTTTGCTTATGGGCTTTCAAAAACAAACTATGCACAGCCTTGTGCCGTCCTAGAAAGAGGGGTAAAAACTATTCTCAGACATTTTAACGCCATCTGATGAGTAAAACCTGCTACATATCTCCAAAGCCTTAACATCTGACACCCTTCTGAAAGAGATTAAGCAAAGTAAAGTTGCTAGTATCTAAGATATTTGTTTCAAATAAAGATAAACATTCCTTGGCCAGGATACGAATGCATTGAAAAACAAACTCACATCCCATAAAGAATCATAACGAGCTCTAGGTGGTCTCCTAAGCATTCTTCTTTTCATGACTCTATGGATCAAAGAATCACTTCCTACAGCAAAGCTATTCACCAAAGCATGCCCTGCCAAAACACCTGATCTATAATAATTAATAGTTCTGTAGGATAGACCTGAATTAAAAAGTTCTGCAAAAAAATAATTCCACCTCCATCACAGGAGCCTCCACGGGATCCAGATTACTTTCCATGAACCAGCTCGATCATTTCCTCCAAACTGCTCTTTAATGTGTAAATGCTCCTCTATGTGATTTTGCTCCACGCGACAATTTTTCTTCACACCGTGAAGAGGGCTCATGCTGTGATTTTGATCCATGGTGTGATTTTGCTCTACACAGTATACACACTATGATTTTGCTTCGCCCTGTGCATCTGAGCCTTTGCCAAGAGTAAAGGTAAGAATTTCATAGTAGACTTTAAAAGTCAAAAAGCAAGAACGAACCACTGCTGCAACATGAGGGCCAAAAGAAGTTTGATTGGCAAATTTATCCACAGATTGCACACAAGCACAGCTGGGGCTTGTGGCTGGTGGAGGAGGGATATGATCTAGCCAACAGTCACCATCCCAAGAGGGGGATGGAGAGCAAAATAGCAATTCTCTGTTTTGTTGGTGTTACACTGGAAATTACTGTGCCGCATCCATTGGAAAATAGCAGTCAAGCAGGATTTTAGCAGCATTTGTCATTTTCTTATCCACAGTTAGAAGGATCTGTGTATCGTGAGCATAAGGCACAATCTGAATGCCAAAAGATTCCCTCAATGAAGTCAAGGGGCTCATATATATATTAATAGCGTAGGGCTCAGAGCGGGGCCCTAAGAAACTCCAACCTTTAGTGGTTTAGGATCATAGGCATATGGTGACATACAAATTGATTGACTTCTGCCTGTCAAAAAAGAGCAGATCCAGGCTAAGGAACATTCCCAAATGCCTATATTTTCCACACGTTGAAGGAGAATAGAGTGCTATACAGTATCAAAGGCGCCGGATAGGTCCAACAATATCAAGGCAACCTGTTCCCCCTGGACCACACCCAGCTTGATGGAGTTGGTGACCTCCACCAAAGTGGATTCTGTGCTGAAGCAAGGGCGGAAGCCAGACTGGGATGGGTGAAGGAGTTGGCCCTGTTCTATGAAATTAGGCAGTTGGCCATTGATAATGTTCTCTAATATGTTAAAGAAGGGAGGCAATAAGGAGATGTGTCTAAAATTGTCACCAAAAAAGTCTAGCATGTTTCCAGCAGATAGGAACAGTTGCAGAATGAATGGAACTATTCCGAAGAAGGTTTTACGGTAGGATTCATGACACTTAAGCTAACAATAAGGATACCAGGAAGACAGGAAAACCAGACTTACAGGATTCCAGGACCTGTTCAGACTCCTCCCATGAAATGTTGGCAAACTCAAGGTGAGAGTATGAAGAGGTTTTTGCTGGAATAATGCTCAAATCATTCATCGGGCTCATGTCTGTGGAACCATCGAGACTTGCTGGTTTGAGAGCTTTCACAATACCATTTATTATAGTATAAAAAAATCAGATAGTGGCTCACACAGATTGGGGTATGCCATTTATATTTGAGCTCACTTTATAGCAAGCATGTTCCTAGTTGTGAGTCACTAAATCTAGACTGAAGAGATCCTCATGCCAGATGAGGTTCCAAGATGCAAGTGATAATACCTCACTGATCATCTTCTCCCATTGCCTTTCTGAAAATGTCCTCAGATATGACAGACTTTGAACCCTGAGCATCAATCAAGAAAAGTTAATCTATGATAAATACTCATAGTTTCACATTGGGTGCGATTAGCACACTCCTACTCTTTTTTTTTACTTATAACATGCAAGACTGGAGAGCTGCAATCTGCTCTTTTTTCAAACAACACTAATATCCCCTTGGAGAGAAAGCCAACCCTGCCTGAGATGTCCAGATTTGTGATTGAGAGCTAAGCCCATATGCAATAGGAAGGTCATAATCCATGCTTCCAACATTAAAGTACAAAACTATATCACACTGTCCAAAGTCCTCAAGGCCTGAAAGTCCTTGACCACATCAGCAGAAAACAAAAATATAATTGTTCCGACCATCACACATCATTGCATTGCCGGCTCAATCTCCCAAACCCTTTAACTCTCCTCTAACCCCTATTTGCCCACTGGGTTCTGAAATTGGACAAGAAAATGGTAGTATGGATCTTGGTTTTCGTGGCCATAACCTACATCGCTACTTGTTCTCTGACTCAGAAGGGGCTGCTGACAACATGCTATTATCAACGCTCCTATTAGTCATGAACATTTCACCAACAACATGACTGCTGTCAATGACCCTTATGATTCGATCTGCGTCCCCGCGGGCACCCATCCCTGCTCCATAAAACTGCTTCCCTGTTAACCCTTCCGTTACCTCACTTTCTAATACTAACAGAGTACACTGTAACGGCAACACACAAACTGCTTATTTTCTTATGGACTTTACCATCATGATCGTTGACACTCACAAGAGTTGCAGCACAATGTCAGCTGATCTACTGCAGCCCATCCTTCTGGCCAAGTCACTAATACCTGATCTAAACCAAAGTGGAAACTGCATGTCAATAGTCTAAATTAGATGACCTTCATGAAACAATGCAAAGGCTTCAAAGTATGCTCTGCATCTCTGCAAAGTGTGCTTTCATCTCAGGAGCTGATCTCCTGATGCCCCCCTTCAAAACTTGGTTGAAATAACCACTCCAAAGCTGACCTACACACACATGCCACCTCCAACAACTCCATACTCTAGGACTGCAGATGCAAAGGTTTCCATTATCTAGAGAACTAGATGCTGGAGTCAGAATCAGATATTTTTGCCCAAGTATCCTCGGTAGCATCAGCTCCCATAATATCAGTGTTTGTAATTTCCAATTTCACATCCACATCTGCTGTCTGTCAGGACTACAACCTTAAGCCTATTGGTAAGACCACTATTAAATGTTATCTTCTCACCTGGTTACGACTTCACTACCTTGACAGATATTCACTTAACACCTTTATTTTCCAATGGTTCACAGTGAACAGTATTAACACAACACAAACACCTCTGAAGCTTTGAATCCTAAATTGCCACCAGACGATAAGAAGAGCTTCACGGAAGGCTTCAGTGATTACAGAATTGATCAAATCATCTCAGATGACCCGATTTTTTTCACATATTTCAATATTCTTTGGCAAAAGGAGGTATATTCTCACAGCTCTCTCCTGAAATCTCTGTTGTTTCCAAAAATCACTTATTCCAACTTTGCATGTCTTATACACAACAGGGGCTTCACCATATGGGTGGTATGAATATACATGAGGCCTTATTTACAACAAAATGACGCAGTGCGGTTCTGCAAGACATTTTGCTGAGCCAAGCTGCATCATTTTAAAAGCACAGGGAGGCGCTATATTTACAGCAATATGACACATCCCTGTGCTTTCCCCTGCACTGGCGCACAATTGGCTGCCATGCACCAATGCTGTCTGCGTTGCGGTTATGATTGTTTTTGTGCAGGAAGGGACACTTTTCTGCACAACACAATCATTGATTGTGTTTTCCTATTTCTATGCGTGCTGCAGAATGCAGCATGTTTAGAAAGAGAAAAAAACGAGGAGAAATAAAAGTATTTCTCCTTATTGCGCCTCCTTACACCTCTTCTGGGAGGTGTAGGATTCTGACTCATTCACAGTTTTATGAAATGTTGTAAATCTGGGAATGAGGCAGAATCCATGGGTGTTGCGTGGGAACACCCACAGCAACACTCATGGCTCTCCCCTTTCACGTAAAGTTATGCGTGATAAGGGACCGTATTTATAAGGACATGAAAAGTCACACAGGGTGGCTTTGTGAGGCCTTGTAAATCTGGGCCAACACACAGCACTGCCTGTGCATAAAAAAAAGTGACGCACTGGCGTCACAAGGGGCTTGTAAATAACCCCCCATGGTTTTTGATCCGTGTGCACAATATGGAGCAGTACCTTTAAGTGACCTGCTACGCATTACTCGGAGCACAACATTTAGGGGGTGATTAGGATGGCGGGCGGACTTAAGCCCGCCCTCCATCCCTGCCGTGTTGGGACCGGCCGCCAGACATGCGGCGGTCCCGCACCACGAATTAGATGCAACTGCCACCCGGGCGGTCGCATTCCGCAATTTAACATTGTGGCATGTGCTGTTTACAGCACCCGCTGCAATGCTAGTTGCCATGTTGTGCATTTCCATGCACAACGTGGCAGGCACAGCGCTGTGCCTGCCACTTTGTGCATGGAAATGGAGGGTACCCCCCAAGTTCACCCCCAACCCCCCAGGCACCCAGGGCCCGCAACTGGCCCCCAACGCAAATCCCCACCAGCCTTTCCATGGCGACAATGCCGTCATGGAAAGGCCTTTATATCCCAGCATCCTAATATGGCTGGCGGTGCCTGCTAGGCACCGCCACCATATTAATGGCCCAAGTCTGCCCGGCTGGTAGTCGGAGCGACTGCGGACAGGAGAAAAAGCGGCGGACGGACTTTCCGTCCGTCGTGTTACCCACTGCCATTGTAATCTGGCGGTGGGTAAATCAGGTTACGATGTCAGGTGGATCGCCACCGTCGGGCCGGAGGTGGCGATCTGCCCACCATCGTAATCAGCCCCTTAGTATTGTGAGCTTCTTGCTCCTGATAGTGAATCATCACTTTGGAAGTTTAGAGACTCCGTCTGGATTTGGGATATAAAGGGATACAGTCAGACATATTTTTATTACAGTACAAACAACTGTTTTTAATAAAAGTATTTTTTTACAGCCATTTCAAAGTACTTCACATAATATGTTCTTATTATCCAGTTTAATACTTCTAAATTGCTTAGTCGAGGAAGGATGACAGACTGAGTTGACTCTGCTACAATTCAAACCTGTGGTAATCAGGTTACTGCAGCATTGGGCCATCTTGCCAGCTAGAGGACATTGTATGGGTATCTTTCAAGTCACCTCAAGTAATTTTCTGATATTTTTATTATGCTCTATGGACAAGTGAAGGTACACATAAAAGCAAGTGAAGCAGTTTCGCAAATACATCCATCCAAAATCTGAAACACCATAACAAATTCCCTCCGGTGATGGTTTAAGGGCTGGCAGGTGGTGCATCGCAGATGGGTAACATAACAAACTTCCACTCCATTCATAAGTACATCAGGGTGTGCAAAATCGCGTAATTTATTTCATGAAACTTCATGTAATTTACGCGAAATGCACTTTCGGGTATCTCGAGAGAAAACTGTATGCAAGAGGCTACCTTGCATTGAACAGTCACTTAAAGGCTGGTTCGCAGAGAAAATGTTTCTTACTACACATTTTCTGCTTCAGCCTGTCACCCACAAGACATTTTCTGATCGAGGCTGGCAGCTACAGTAAAATAGTACTCAAACTGTGACGCCTGCTTTATTTCCACACCCAGACATAGCCACATCACAGCCTACAACCCTACTCTTAAACACTCCAGACCCCAGACTTGATGAGATCATGATCGCACTACATCAAATCAAAGAAGAAATCCAAGCATTTAATGAGTTGATATCGAACCAACCATGGTTCTCTGGAGCTACAAGACAGCCCAAAGCGAGCGGGCTCCTGATGCATCTAACAAATACCTCAATTCCGATCTTACCTAGCTGGAAATCAGTTCCCTCCATTAATAACTCTACCCGCCCTCAACGAAGCAACAATTCGCTTTCAGAGAGGGATCTACTATCTCTACTTCACTCATATGCACCCTCCCTCACGAACCCTATCACGCCCTCTTCTATGACCATCCCAACTATCCCTCCCAACCCACACAGGACCATCAAACATAACATTAGAGGCATCATTGACAACAACCTAAAAATAGTCCCCCTCATTCAAGAACCTACATCATCCCTCATTACGCCCCGCCTCAAATGCATCCTCTTAAATTGTCGATCGGCCGCTAGACACGCAGCGGATATAGCTGACCTCATTCTCACGCAAGAACTGGACCTGATACTGCTTACCGAAACCTGCCTAAATGAATCCTCCTCACCTATCATGGACATACTAGTACCCCCTAACTATGACACCATCAGACTAGATAGGATTGATAAAACAGGAGGAGGCATCGCTTGTATACACAGGAGCAGTATTTCAGTAAGCAGATCAATTGCACCGGTATTCCCGACCTGCGAATACATATGCCTCAACATCTCCAGTAATGACAAACCAATATGCTCCCTACACACGATATATCATCCACCAGGTGACAACCTGGCCTTCACCGAACACTTCATGGACCTGGTATCAACAAACACCGGGCGCCAAAATACCCAAATATTCCTTGGCGACTTCAATCTCCATTGGAACGACCACAAGGATGCAGTGGTCAATAGCCTCAAAAATGTCCTAGAAGACCTAGACCTCACCCAAAGAGGCAACAGCCCCACACATGACAAAGGCTCAATACTGGATATAATAATCTCTAAAAGTGATTGCATTCAGCTAGACTCGATCCAACCTTGTGACTGGTCTGACCACCATATCATTACCTTCTTCATCAAGGAAATAGTGAAACTGAACTCAGTGCAATCCACAAGACCCAAAGTTTGGAAAAGAGACATTAAAAAAAATCAACCCTATTACTTTTCCATCCTCCAGCTACAACCTACTTCTGCCCCCCATGGGATCATCAGAAGTCCATGACCTCACCAATCACTACCTTAATTCCATGACCAGGATAATAAATGAGGTAGCCCCCATGCAACCAAAGAGAGCCTCCATTAAGGACTCCAAGCCTTGGTACAACGGAATGCTCAATGAAGACAGACGCTCTCTCCGAGCTTCGGAACGCACGTGGAGGTCAACTCCTTCAGCCAATCACCTAAATACACTAAGGAAAATGAGAAACGCTTATTTCAGAAAGATCAAGCGCACTAAAGCAGAATTCTTCAGCCACCAACTGGACCAGGCAAGAAATCGTCTCAAAAAACTCTTTGAACTAATCAAATTCCAATCTAAGGACCCTTTGCAACGTCCACAACACGTAGATTGCCGGCAACCCAATTGTGAAGAATTCTCCGCCTTCTTCACTCTGAAGACAGATAATATCAAGACTGACCTCCTTAATGATCTAATCTTACACACGGGACCGCACACGAAGACCCCCCACAAAGGCCAATGGCACCTTACCATTTCCCATCACAGCCTAACCTAAAAAATGATGCCGACTGGTCATCCTTTTCGACATACTCCGAAGAAGCCATAGGTAAAATACTTGGTGCCATAAACCCTGCCAATCACTTCTCCGATCCCCTACCCGCTAACGCTGTTAAAAACCTTAACCCACTCCTTCTTCCTCTCTGGACTAAGATCATAAACAGTTCACTTCAACAAGGTTGCATTCCGGACACCCTCAAAGTGGGTCAGGTCTCACGCATTCTAAAGAAACCCTTGGCCGACCCTACGGACCTAAACAATTATCGGCCTATTTCCAACATCCCTACATTGGCCAAACTCCTGGAAAAATGTGTACTCCTCCAACTGACAAGGCATATCAACCACTTTGACCTGCTTAATAAATACCAATCAGGCTTCCGAGCAGGTCACAGTACAGAATCAGCCATGACACATATAATTGATGACGCGCTATAAATCCTGGATCAGAATGGATCATGCCTACTCATCCTGCTGGACCTATCCTCAGCTTTTGATACGGTCAAACACGAGAACCTGTTGGATCTTCTGAAGCACAGAATGGGTTTATCAGGTTCAGTGTTAAACTGGTTTACTTCATTTTCCATAATCGAACACAACAATTCAGGGTCAACAATACCATGTCTAAACCCGTCCCAGTAACATTAGGAGTTCCACAAGGGTCCTCTTTATCCCCGACTTTGTTTAACCATTTCTTGGAACCCGTCACCGAAATTCTTCGAGCTTCTAACTTGCAATATCACATGTACGCTGACGACACTCAATTATACCTCAAGATCCACACCTTAGATGATATCAAACTGCTCAACGCAACGCTTGGGAATACCCAGACATGGCTGGCAAAAAACCATCTCAAATTAAATGCCCTAAAATCCGAGTTCCTGCTTATAGCTCCACCCGCCCAAGTCCCTGTAATGCAAGATTGGATAAAACACCTTACGGCACTCAGCGTCCAACCAATCATCGTTGACTCAGCGAAATCTCTGGGAATAACTCTTGACAGTAACCTCAATATGCAAAAACACATCAGCAACGCTTTTAAGGGAGCTAACTACCAGATAAACACACTGAGGAAGTTGAAACCCTTCCTGCCAATCAAGGACTTTAAGCAAGCAGTTCAAGCACTTGTTATCCCCAGAGTGGAGTACGGAATCGTCCCTCTTTGCGGCCTACCCAAGGCAACCACGGCACCATTAAGAGCCTCAATCAATGCCGCAGCGAGACTCATCACTGGTTCTAAAAGAAATGTACACATCTCACCGGACCTCAAATCCCTGAATTGGCTACCCCTGGAAGCCAGAATTCATTTGAAGATAGCGTGTATGACGCATAAAGCCATGCACCACAAAGCACCCAGATATCTAACACAGAAGCTGACGATCTCTGGGGGGCTCAGATCTCCTAGAAGTGCGGAAAACTTAATACTAAAACCACAGAGATTCAACAAGAAAAAAACATATAGCCGTACCTTCTCAGGGATGGCACCAAGAATTTGGAATGCTTTACCACCCGAAACCAGACTTAACCCCTTTATTGTCTCCTTCAAAAAGGAAGTAAAATCAATTCTCATGGCCAAATTCACCTGAGTACGGTCCAAAGAGTGGGGGTGATCTTCTTCAGCGTTGCCATTACCCGGACTAGGACATGGGTTCATCTAAGTAATTTGGACATTCCATCTTCCTGTTTCCTGACGCAAGGGGATAGAGTCCCGATGTACCTGATCACTTTGTTTGTGCAACATGTGTCTGTATAAATGTTACAACTTGCCTTTTTTTTATGTATAAAAACTCTATTTACTGTTAAGCGCTCTGATGCCCGCAAGGCTCTTGTTCGTGCTCTATAAAACTTTCAAAGAAATAAATAAATAAATACATTTCGGGCATTTTATGTAATTTGTGTAACATGAAATTGTGTGATTTAGGTGAGCAGAATTGAATATTTCGCACACTGGCCCATATTAAATATCAACTACAATTAAAAATTAATAAATAAACTTCTGAAATAAAAAAAAACACACTGGTTTCATGAAACATTCTTGAAGTGCATTCTTTTCTGTGACAAAATTAAAAGAGCGTGAAAGTTAAGAAGGCAATGATTTTCAAGCAAATGCATTATTGTAAATTGAGTTGGGTGGGGGGAAATAATGTGATATCCCACGGATCAAGGAGGGTGAAATTTTAAAAAATCTATCCAGGATTTACTGCAAAGTTAGGTTTAATTTGCATATTTGAAGTGGATTGGGTTTCTTGAAAAATGGTTTAATAAAACCAAGTCGGTTTTCGGACCATCTCCAAGGAATATATTTGAAATAAATTAAAGTCAATAAATATCCATGGAGATTATTTCCATATTTTGGTTAGTCTGAAACCTAACTAAAATGTTATTAATTACATGATTGCAAAGAGAGATATTGCGCAGCTTTGGGGTTCCCAGCGGCCTCCCACCGTGTCCGTCTGGAAGGAAAACATGGACTGGTGCATGTTCAGGGAAAAAACGGTGTATGTGGCCCGTGGTAAACCGGGGGCTTGGGGTAAAATTTGGGGGCAGTGGAACGCGTATCGTGGGTCTATCTGTGCTCCCCCTTTGGTAGATACGTCCGGGGTTGCCTCGTCCCCCTGATCCTTGAGGGTTCCTTGTGCATCTCGTACTTCGGAGTACAGATTTGGTTCTCTCGTTGCCCCCCCCTCCCTCTCAGGTCTTCTCTTCTTGACCGCCCTCGGGTGGTTGGGTGTTGACTCCCCCGGCTGGTGTTCGCCGCCCTTCATAAGTCGTTTCGCCTTGTTTGTTGTATTTTTGTATTTTTCTTTTTTTGTTGTTCTTTATACTAAAAGTGTGTATTCTGATTTCCTTTATGTGCAGTCTGATTTACTGTGATAGTGCGGAGCCCCTGTGGGCTAGCCATTGTTTTCTGATATGCTGGAACACTTTGACTACTAGCGGCCGGCCCTGGTGGTTGTAGGCCCGTGTTTGTAACCCTTTTATGCACAATAAAATCTTTTAAAAAAAAAATAAAAAAAAAAAAAAATTAAAAAAAAAAAATGTTATTAATTAGTTGGTTGTTGTGCTTATCCCTAATCCAAGGATTTTGGACTGCTTCATGACCTCTTGAGTAACCTGACCATATGCTAATTTAAATTCAGCTTCGAAATTTGCATGAATATTCAATTCAATTCAATTCAATTCAAAGAATCCTAATTCGGGCCTGTAAGGCCACAAAAAAGGTGCCCCACATTTAAAACCAAATAACAAAATGATTAAAACCAATAATATAGCAATTTCCAGAACTTAAAAACACATATAATAAAAGTCATTTGGCTAGCTATATCTTTAATCTAAAATGACTCTGATTAAAAATCCTAAAATCAATCAATCAATCAATCATGGCATTTGTAAAGCGCACTACATACCCGTGAGGGTCTCAAGGCGCTGGGGGGGAGAAGCTGCTACTGTTCAAAGAGCCAGGTCTTCGGTCTGCCGCAGGCAGATGGGGAGGGTGTTCCATGTCTTGGCGACGAGGTGGGAGAATGATCTGCCGCCGGCGGTCACTCTTCGGATGCGGGGGATGGTGGTGAGGGTGTGGTCTGTGGAGCGGAGCTGGCGGGTGGGGGTGTAGAGGCTGAGTCAGCTGTTGAGATACGTTGGTCCAGTGTTGTGGAGTACCTTGTGTGCGTGGGTGAGGAGTTTGAAGGTTATCCTCTTGTTGACAGGGAGCCAGTGCAGGTCTCTCAGGTGGGGTGTGATGTGGCTGCGGTGAGGGATGTTGAGAATCAGGCGTTCGAAGGCGTTCTGGATGCATTGAAGCCGTTTCAGGAGTTTGGCCGGGGCTCCTGCATAGAGTGCGTTTCCATAGTCCAGTCTACTGCTGACAAGGGCCTGGGTGACCATCCTTCCTGTTTTGGTGATCCACTTGAAGATCCTGCGAAGCATGCGGAGGGTGTTGAAGCAGGAGGATGAGACGGCGTTGACCTGCTTTGTCATGGAGAGGGTAGAGTCGAGGATGACCCCTAGGTTGCGTGCGTGGTCGGTGGGTGTTGGGGGTGTTCCTAGTGCAGTCGGCCACCAGGAGTCGTCCCAGGCCGAGGGGGTGGATCTGAGGATGAGGACCTCCGTCTTTGTCCGAGTTCAGCTTCAGTCAGCTGTTCCTCATCCAGTCGGCGACGGCCTTCATTCCTTCATGGAGGTTGGTTTTGGCGGTGTGGGGTTCCTTGGTGAGGGAGAGGATCAGCTGGGTGTCATCGGCGTAGGAGATGATGTTGAGGTCGGCTCGTCGTGTGATGTGGGCGAGTGGTGCCATGTAGACGTTGAACAACGTGGGGCTGAAGGATGAGCCTTGGGGTACGCCGCAGATGCTCTCGGTGGCTTCGGAGCGGAAGGGGGGGGAGGCGGATGCTCTGTGTTCTGCCGGAGAGGAAGGAGGAAGTCCAGTCCTGGGCCTTCTCTTGGATTCCAGCGTCGTAGAGGCGTGTTCATAGTGTGCGGTGGCAGACCGCTTCGAAGGCAGCTGACAGGTCCAGGAGGATGAGGGCCGCGATTTCTCCATTGTCTAGCAGGGTCCTGATGTCATCGGTGGCGGCGATGAGGGCAGTTTCGGTGCTGTTCCTCGAGGAAGCTGGTCAGTTGTTTGTTGACGGCCTTTTCGATGACCTTCGCCAGGAACGGGAGCAGGGAGATGGGTTGAAAGTTCTTGAGGTCCTTGGGGACTGCCTTGGGTTTCTTGAGTAAGGCGTTGATCTCTGCATGCTTCCAGCTCTCAGGGAAGGTCGCTGTCTCGAAGGAGATGTTGATGGTTTTCCGGAGATGGGGTGCGATGGTGCTGCTGGCTTTGTTGAAGATGTGTGAAGTGGTCTTCCGGGGATCCGGAGTGGACTGTGTTCATGATCTTGATGGTGTCGTCATCGTTGATGTTGGTCCAGGCGATCAGGTGGTTGGTGCGGGTGGTGGTTGTGGGAGCGGGGGTCTCAGTGGTTGCTGGGGTGGTGACGGCGTTGAAGCTGTCGTGGATGTCTGCGATCTTGCGATGGAAGAAGGTGGCCAGCGAGTCGCACAGGTCTTGTGAAGGTGGGATGTCATTGGTGTTGGAGCTGGAGTTGGAGAGTTCCTTCACGATGTTGAAGAGCTCTTTGCTGTTGTGTGCGTTGTTGTCTAGGTGGTCTTTGAAGGAGGTCCTTTTGGCAGATATGATGAGGTGGTGGTGTCTGCGGGCGTTCTTGTGGGCTGTGTAGCTTTCCGGTGTTCGTTAACGGATCCAGGTTTTTTTTGAGTTTTCAGCAGGTTCGCTTGGAGGCCTGGAGGTCTTCGGTGAACCAGCTGGCTTTCTTGCTAGTGTGGGTGTTGGAGGGCTTCTTGAGTGGGGCGAGGGTGTTGGTGCAGTTGTTGATCCACTGTTTGAGGTTGCGAGCGGCGGTGTCGTGGTCGGTCGGGTCTGCGGGTGGGCTCCGGGCGAGGGTGGTAGAAAGCTGGTCTTCGGTGACTTTGCTCCAGCATCGACGCGGCATCTGTTGGGTGCGGTGGTGCGTGCTGGGTTTCCGGAAGGTGAAGTGGATGCAGCGGTGATCGGTCCAGTGGAGCTCGGTGGTGTGGTTGAAGGAGACGTGGGAGCTTGCGGAGAAGATGGGGTCAAGCGTGTGGCCGGTGGAGTGGGTGGGTGTAGTGACGAGTTGTCTGAGTCCGAGGTTGGTGAGGTTGTCAATAAGGGTAGAGGAGTTGGTGTCATTGTTGTTCTTGAGGTGGAAGTTCAGGTTCCCGAGGAGGATATAGTCCGTGGAGGCGAGGGCGTGTGTGCTGACGAGGTCGGTGATGGAGTTGCTGAACTGTGCTGGTGGTCCGGGGGGTCTGTAGATGAGGGTTCCTCTGAGGGTGGTGTTGGGATTGGTGTGGATCTGGAAGTGCAGGTGTTCGGCGGTGCTGACGGTGTCGTCGGTGTTGGTTGAGACTTTGAGAGAGTTCCTGTGGACGATGGCGATTCTTCCTCCTACTCCATTGGTGCAGTCCCTGTGGGTGATCTTATAGCCTTCCGGGATGGCTATGGCGATGTCGGGTGCCGAGGAGGGTTTCAGCCAGGTCTCCGTCAGGAAGGCGACTTCTGGGGTGTTGGAGTCCAGTAGGTCCCAGAGTTCCACGGCGTGTTTGCGTGCGGAGCGGTTGTTGAGAAGGATGCATCTGAGGTGGTTGGGTTCTTTGGTAGGTGGGTTGGCGGGCCAGATGCTGGTGAAGCTGCAGTTCCGGCAGGAGAAGAGTCCTTGGGTGCGCTTTGGGGCGGCCAGGCAGCAGGTGCATGATCGTCCGGTGTTGAGTGCATGGAGGGTGCTGGAGTCGTAGCAGAGGCGGGCATCGTGGCGTTCGCAGGGGCTAGGGGTCCTGGCGCTGAGCGCGGTCCAGGCGCGGACGGGCGCAGACGGGCTTGCCTTAGGCAAACAGTTAAAAATAGTAGAAATAACGGTTGCTATGGTCAGAAACCACTTTAGCCTTCCATTGATTTTTTGCATCCCACTACGGCTTTAAGAAATGAGCCCACCCTAAAACAAATTTCAACAGTTGCAAGTGGTAGAGCGTCGCTTTACATTTTCGATGGGCCAGGTTGTTTAATAATGGCTTGAGTAAATGTCTGAACAGATGATTAAAAATTGGCAGAAAAACATAAAATGCAACAATGTTTGCTCAGAGAAGCCATCACAGGGGTAGGGCGGAACAGCGCTTCCCATAGAGCTAGAGTCATCCCAAAAACACAAGAGCCACCGAATCATGCCTGCTCTGAAGTGGAGGAGAAGGGATCTCTTCCAGTATGTGAGATCTAAAGACAAATATAGGGCAGGTTCCATAGAAGAAAAAGACCTATAAAAGGTCAGCACAGATGGCTTCAACAGTTCAGTGTTCAGCATCCTTGAAAAATGGTGATCTGAGAAGAAGGCGCTTAAACCTTGCGTTGTCCCCTTTAACAATGTTTTATAGTGTTGTGAACAAGGCTGACAGTCCCAAGGCATGGGGAGTTTTAGAGATGTAATCTAACCATGGAATTGTACTCTCCTTATCCAAGCTAAGACAATACATAGGCACACCTGTGGGTTGGTCCAGATGCTGACCCACAGCCATAGGGCGGCCAGACTGATCTTGTCTGTTATGTGTTGTGGATGTAACTCTAAATGAATGATAAAACTGGAGCTGGATGGGGGTAGGTACATGATCCTCCGGAGTATGCAATTTTCGTCAGCTTGAAGAGACGAAGTATTAATATAGCCCCAAAACCCAGCACCATATGTGTTGTCTGGGACACACTGGGCGATATAGACAGTTAAATGTGGAGCAATGGTCCCTTTATCCGCAACTATGGGAAGGTTCAGAACATCACCAGCCGTCCTAATGAGCTTCAGTCATGAGTTGGTTAGATGTGATTGCCAGCTGCTCCTAGAATTGAAGATTACGCCTAGATAACTAAAATCATTCATGCTGCTGAGCGACTGGTCCATTATAGAAAGCCTTGAAATTTTGATTTTACCAGGCCCACAAGCCATAATATGGGATATAGTAAAACTGGTGACCAAGTCAAGGCTGCTCATGAAGGCAGCAACGCGGTCCACTAGCATCCCCAAAGCAATTGGGGTTCGCATCAGTGGGACCGCATTGTCTACGAGCAGCAGTGCGGGTTCCTGGGTCTGGGCAATCCTGGGGGTGTCTACGAGACTCTTAATTAGATGGGGGCATGACCCATTAATATAAATAATAAAAAGTAGTGGGGCTAAGATGCAACTTTGCGCACCCCATGCTCAAGGAAGAATGAATATTCAACAGTCACTCTTTCCTTTGATTAACTATGCAGACAATATTTTGGAAAAGCCTCAAAAATGGATCATGCGATGATACGCCACCTGTAACAATACAGTGGTGAGTGATTGCAACTTAGACATGTACGGCTGCAAATATTAATTGCTCAAACTGTTTTGATTTTCTGTCATATCTGTCTGATGAGGTTGAATTAATCTTCATATCTCTTTCACTGAATATTGCTTATTTTATTGTTGAAGCTGCTACTGTACCTCTAACCTTAATGGTAAGATCATGTTCTTTTGTAACGTATTTGCTGTGCATTTGAAATGTTCATTAAAACTTTTTAAGGTTACCAGCTCTGTCACAAAGTGTGCCAATATGTATTGCACATTTGTGGCAGGCGAGTGAGGAACTGTTAGAAATGCTGCATCCTTTAAAAACATATATGAGACTAAGAGCAGGGGCCACAACCCAATTGGCCGCTTAAAGTCAGTTTTATCAACACTGCACCCCTGCAAACTCAAAATATGTTATTTGCTTTCCAGCTCACATCCTTTTTTGCACTGGAAAAGTACCTTTTTGTAGAGCAAATAGTGCTTTGCGCTGTTTTGTGCTACTTTGCATTAAGTGGGTGTTCCATGGATGGTACTTGAGCGCTCCAGGGTATTCACCCAGCCTTTGCATCAAAAAATAATGCCTCCTTGAGGCAGGCATAAAAGGTGAAATGCTTTTGAATTCTTCTTACATTTTACAAATTGGGACAGATTTACCAGTTTATCACACAGCGCAGTGCAGCAGCCGCGAATGCTGCTCTGCATGAGAAGGAGAGCATGAAGCGCCATATTTGACAGAAATATGACACTCTCCTCCCCTCTCCCTAACGCCGGCGCAGAAATGAACAGCCGTGTGCCATGGACACACTGTTGCACCAAAGTATAAGGGTGTCTCTGTGAGTCTAGCATAGCTTTAATACTGGAAGGATACCCTTCCAGTACAAAATACTATGCTTGAACTATCTTTAAACCTTTTCCCACTTTGTGCGTGTGCTCTACAATGCAGCATGCATGAAAAGTCAAGAAAAAGGAGAAATAAAAGCATTTGTAATATCTGAAATGGGTGCTATTTTCTGACGCTAAACCTTGTTGACTTTTTTAAGTAAATAGGGCTTATCATCAGAAACCGTGGGTGGTTGCATATTAACACCCATATACCACCCATTAATGCCCCCTTGGCGCTAAGTATTGCAAATCAGCGCTGTTTCAGAGCTAAAAAAGTTTAGAGCTGAAAAATATTAAAACAGATTTTGCATTGTTTTATGTTACATCTGTGATGCAAAATATATAATAGAAAACCTCTAAACCGGCCTATATATTTAAATAGCTAATCTAATTAGATTCTGCATTGCCAACATAGCCTGCCAAATATAATTTCATGTAATGCTGTTATTTTCTGTAAACACACTATAAGTCCTTTGTAATTTTTAAACCAAAGATTTATTATTTCTTTTATCTGTAAGGTTTTGAATCACATATAGTTAGAAACAAACAAAACATTTTTTTCTTTTTTTTGAATCCAGTTATAATTTTAGTGCAAACATGTTACATAATTCATATGCTAAAGTGACATCCTAGACATCAAAGACATAAAAATCCACTTACTAGTCATTCATACACACATTCATACCAAGAAATAAATAGGCACTATAGGGAAATTTTGGGGAGGGAAAGCAAAGGACCCTTGAATTGGTCAGATTTTTTTCCGGATTAACAGGATGAAAAATGTCAATCTTCAATATCACTGTGTTAGAAACAAATTCGCGGTCAACGCGCGTTTCAGTGGGGAGACCACCTTCTTCAGGACCAACAGCAATTAGTTAAAAAGTATATACAATGTGTCAAGATGTTTGTAGAAAAGACAAAAAGAAAATGGCGTTGGCAAGTTAAAAGGAAATGGATTTAATTTCAAAATGAGATTACTTCCTTAATATATTTATATCTTCTTTGTATACTGTTAATTTCCTTGTATGCTAGCAGTGCTCCAAAAAGTATGTCAGAAAAATCTGTAAAACACATGCAGTTGGAGGTGAAACACAGTACAGAGTACAACTGTTGTGAAACCCATTGATGTTAGTAGAGTAAAAGTTGGAAGAGTGCCAGGTTGTGACCAAGATGTATGGTGACAGGTTGAGGCATGCAAACCCAGGTAAATGGGCTTAAAACGGCTGACCTGTGAGTCAGAGAACAATATGCACATAAACTGCTGTAAGAGCCATCTGTGCTGTACGATACAGCGATGTCAATTTCTAAAAGAGAAAACAATTTTATTACTAAGGCTAATCTCTATATAGCTCTCATGGTTAAATCTAGTAGGAGAGCCAAAGTACCTGAAATGACTGAGATGGGGGGAAAATTCAAAGGAGAAGTTTTATTTTATATCCGTGTCTGCTTCTAAGGTGCCAATCGCAAAATGCTGTAAGAGAAATAACAGACTTTTTAGAGAGTGAGCCGTGTTGTGATGTCCTGTGAGTAAGGTTATATGACAGCAGGGCAAAATATCCCAAGGGCTTGATTACCTTGTCAGGGCGTGTGAAGAAAAAGCAATTTTCGCTCTGTTTTTTCTTGGTCTCCACGACACGGCTCACTCTCTAAAAAGCTTCATGTGCGCCAGCGCTGTCGGTATTACAGAAGGGGTAGCACAAGCATCTGTTGCCCCTTCTGTAATACCAAAGTGCCCCGGGGGCGCTCAAAGCAGGCTCAAATGTCCATTACATCCCTGGGCTCTTTCACAGTATGGCCACTGATAGGGAAACATCCTCGACAATGGTCAAAGCGGAGAATGGCTTTGCGGGTGCCCTGAATAGGGTAGAATCCTGCACTGCGCCTATCGGGATCAGCCTCTGCTCTACCAAGATGGTGGCACTGCGTGTTGGATCCCGACAGTAAGAGGATTTTCTTGACTTACCCTGACATTCGCCCACAGAATATATGATTGCTTATTCGTAATCTTGAGCGAGAGCGCTCCTCATGACAGAGCTGGCTGGACAGTGTTAAGAGGGGCACTGTTAGGTCGCATATCAGAGCTCCCGTCAGCAATGCTGCATGAGGTGTGTAACTCTGCCTATATTTGTGATCCGCAGCCTTTCTGTGCACTGCCAAATATCAGCATTGAAAGAATGCCCCTCATGTTCTACACAAGGTGTAATACCGAAATCTGGCCGCACTGTGATGCAAAAAAAGATATCTTACATCCTGTTGTCATTGAGCCCCACCTGCTCATTCTTGATTCCCTCCAATGTCATGCCAATCTGGTTGAGACATGTATTATTATGATAACCATGATTCTCTGATAGTAAAATTCACTGTTTACATCGGCACACGAACAGGTGCTTTATAATCAGGTCTGGCTGGCCCTTGCTTCCAATACTTTAGCATGGTTTCCGTTTGATATAAAGTGTGGGCGCTCCACTGGAACTGATCCCTTTCTGTTAAAGACCATATCTGCAATTATTAACAAGCTTTCTTTCTTAACAAACCGCTTCACCTCCTCCACTCCTAAAGAACACTGCTGCTCAAAACCAGATCCAGCTAGCATCTTGATAATAATTTGAATCCTGTTTTGGTTTCTTACTTACTGTCTCCTTCTTGTCAGCTGGTGATTCATTCATTTCTGACAGAAGATATGGGTTACCTCCAAGAACACAAAGATCTAAAAGGACATAAAGAGAAGCAGGTGAAAGGAAGCCTGAAAAGACCCAAACAGGAGCCTCCACTACCTGACTCACATGTCAAAGACAGAGGTAAGTAGACAATTCAATCACACTTAATACTATCTTAAAAAAGCTAAACTCTGACCATGGCATAGCCCAAAGCATGATATTCAACACAGATCTACCACAGGTTGAGTTTGCTGTGATACGGAAAGACTTAAGGGACCTCACAGCATCAATTACCAACTCTGAAGGAAGGAATATTATGGTAGAGGACCACAGCACCCTCAATTCAAAATGAGTAGAAAAATCTGACATCATGTTGGCAGGTCTGAAATAGGAGATCATTGGATTGGAGGGTAGAAATAGAAGAAGCAACCTCAGGCTCTTTGGTCTTCCAGAGCGTTCCAAAAATTAAAAATCCTCTCCTATCAATTTGATCACACTGTGGATCTCGAAGGTTCTGGGGATGTCTTTTGCAAAAAACGCCAAGACTGCGAAAGCTCACAGAGTTCCATTCTTCAAACCCAAGAATGCAATATATCCTAGACCACTAATTGGTAAACCCTTGAGGCACCAGCACTCTAACCTGGTGTTAACTCACATGAGGAAGGTTAAGTCAATATCCTAGAAAGGGGCCAGGATCTCTACTTCTCAGGATTTTGCAATGGACACTGTCATACGAAGAAAGGGATTCCTCACCCTACAGTGGAGACTTATTGAAAAATTGATCCAATGCTCCTTCATCTGTCCATACAAATTCAAGATCATCTGAAAAAAAATACATGATCTTCTTGGAATCCTCAGAACTAGAATACTTCTTGGACAATAAAACTGAAAGAGGATCTCAGCTCTTCCTTATAACCCCATAATGGTACTTTTTTTTTACAGTTAGCATTTTCTAAAGTTCTTCATCTATACCTATAGTTCCGCTTGCTTGGCATTCTGTACCCTGGACCTGTAAGTCATTGATTTATGTTATTTGAACTTGTAATCTTCATGTATTATGCATACACTTAGGACTCATTGTATTTCCTTAACCCTACCTTCATATGCAGATATTGTTACATAATACTACTTGTCAAAATCTCAACTTTTATTTCTGAGGGAGCGAGAGGAAGCCACAGTGTTAGCTCCGAACTTCAACCTTGACTGAATTAACCCACCAATAGTCAAAGCCAACCAAGATCGAAGGGGAAGGGAAGAGAAAAACGAAGGGAGTCATTAGGATGGCGGGCGGATCGCCACCATCGGCTCGGCGGTGACGATCTGCCTGCCATCCCAACTTGATTTACCCATCACCATATTATTATGGCGGGGGGTATCGCGGCGGACGCAAAGTGCGTCTGCCGCTTTTCCACCGGTCGGCAATCGTTATGATTGTCGGCTGGGAGGACTTGGCCGCTAATATGATGGCGGTGCCTATCAGGCACCGCCATCCATATTAGGATGGGTGCGTTTACTGGCCTTTCCATGGTGGTGATGCCACGACGGAAAGGCTGGTGAGGATGTGCTTCAGGGGCCCATTGTGGGCCTCCAGAGGGGGTGGGGGGTCCAGTTGGTACCCCCCATGGTACCGCCCTGCATTCCCATGCAAAAGGTGGCAGGCACCGCGTGGTGCCTGCCACGTTGTGCATGACAGTGTACAACATGTTAATTTGGCATTGCGGCAGGTGCTGCTGCAAGCAGCACCTGCCACAATGTCAAATATGTGGAATGTAACCGCCAGGGTCATGGTCGCATCCTAATCAGCGGTGCGGGACCGCCCCACGTCTGGTGCCCCATGGCTGGCGTCCCAGCACCGCGAGGATGGCGGGTGAACTGAAGTCCACCCGCCATCCTAATGGGACCCTAATTGTCCCACAGAGACTGTGCTGTGGTGCGAGTGTCTATACAGGCCATGTAATGCTTCTCCTGAAATGAGATAGAAGAGAAGAGGGTGTCAAAAAAAGCCACTAAGACAGGTAAGGGTTTTCTTTACGTGTCTTGTTTACATTAAATGATATACCTTAACAATTCCCCTCTTCCGTATATTAGTAGGAAGGAATGGCAGCTAATGATAAATTTGTATCTCTAAAGAAAGAAAGAGAGTACTTGTATATGTAGTAGAAACATGTGAGTACAAATCATGCACGTTCTATTCCAAAACATACTTATAGTTTTACTGTTCTTGACGTATAGAAGGCTCTAATGTAATGACTAGAAATGTAGTCAAAAGGAAGAAAGAAAAACACATACATTCCTAAATGTATTTCATTCTAGTCATAGACTAAGTCAAAAAAGAGTAAAAACAATATAAAGCCTTAAAAGACAGTGTGCACAAAAAGGAAAAAGAGTAAAGAAATAATACGAGGAAACTATTTTTATTCCCTAGAAGCAAGCAGAATTCGTCACATTGATTTTTCTTTGTGCATAGGTTATCCAATCAAAGGCAAAAAGCGTAACTACGTAATCCACAAGCGGAATGCACATTCAGATAAGTTTCTTAGGGCCAGATGAATCAATGCATTTTGCGATCGCAAACAAGCCGATTCTCAGAATCGGCCCGTTTGCGATCTCCAAAATGCATTTCGACATGTATCACGCAATAAGAATTCACAATATGGGTAATCGGAATTATTTGTGATTACCTAAATTGCAAATGCAGTTAGGGAATTGCAATTTGCGATTCTCTAAATGCTATTCTTGTAGCCTTCGCAAATTGCAATATCTCTTTAAGGGATAGCAAATTCCACCAACTTCAAGTTGGTGGTAGTTTGTGATTTTCTGTTAAAATGCACTGTTTTGCATTTTTTTAAGTGCCATGTGGGGCATATACATGTCCTTAGGACATGTGTATGCGCCACATGTGCACACATGCATATTTCAGGGGTGCAACAAGATGTCCTTTTGGAACCTTTGCACTCTTGAAATTGCATGCGCAATTTGCGAGTACCTTTTGGGTACTCGCAAATTGCGCATGCAATTCCCATTCATTCCTATGTGCCTCTTGGCCCATAGAAATGAATGGGAAGCCATTCCTTATTTGCGACTCGCAATTTGCGAGACGCAAATAAGGAATGAGTAGAAATCGCTATTTGAAATGCGATTTTTTATTTATTTATTCATTTATTTTTTATTTTAGGAGTTTTATGTAGAGCTAGCTGGACCCGAGGTATCAGAGCGCTTCACAACAAGTAACTTATATGCAAACAGGCAGTACATAGATTATAGTGGAACATAGGGATTTGCGACGGGTAGAGTTCGAACAAAGGAGTGATTGAGCGGAAGGAAACATGAAGGGTGCAGGTCAAACAAGACGAGTAGCCAATAAGTTTTCTTGTTCAGGGCGGAGGGAGGGGATCGGATTTCCAGAAGGGGTCCGGGGATAGAGGATTTCAGTGTCACAGGGCACAGAGTTAAAGTCAGATGGAGTGCCGGCTAAGGTACTTCCTTGGATCCTATCGGTTCGCTAGTGAGGGGTCGAGGAAGAGGACTTTGAGCAGGTTTTTGAATTTTGCAAAAGAGGGGATTGTTCTGATGTGGGGGGGATGGAGTTCCAGATTTTGGATGCGATACCAGCAAACGACCTGGCCACGGTTTTTTGCTTGCGTGTTTTCAGCGGGATGAGTAGCAGAGTATTGGAGCTCCTGAGGTTCCTGGACTGGCCGGCCTTTTGGAGTTTGGCGGCCAGGTATTCCGGTTTGCCTGTGTGAAGGGCTTTGTGCGTGAGGCAGGCTGTTCTGAAGCTGGCCGACATTTCAATTGGGAGCCATTTTAGTTCTCTGAGTGCAGGTGAGATGTGGTCGAATTTCTTAGTTCCGGTGTCCATTCTGGCTGCTGCATCGAAGGTTGTTTTGAGGCGAGCGAAGTGGGATTTTGCTGTACCAGTCAGGGCTGCAATCCCGTAGTCGAGTCTGAACAGCACCAGTGCTTGGGTGGCTTGTTGAAGGTCCTTGGGTGGGAGGAAGGGTTTTGTTTTGTACAGTAGTTTCAAATTGAGGAAGACGCTTTTAGCGGATCTTGTAATGTGTTTGTTCATGTCCAGTTTCGGGTCTAGGGTGATACCTAGAGATTTTACCGATTCTGCCAGGGTGAGGTTACCATTGAGGGCATCAATAGTTTTGAGCCATTCTGCAATTTGGGGATTCTCTTCTTTGTTGGAAATGAGAGGTATTTCCGTTTTCTCTTGATTGAGTTTTAGGTGATTATTTGAGAGCCAATGTTGTACCTTTCTGAGCGTGGCATTGAGTCTCTGGATGTCATCAATGGAGGTGGTTTCAAGATATAACTGTGTGTCATCAGAATATAGGTAGAAAGGGAGGTTGGAGTAAAGTGGTAAGGGGTTCAATGTAAATGTTGAAAAGCTGAGGGGAGAGCACTGACCCTTGTGGAACACCCCTGTTAACGGGGTGGAGGTCGGACTCAAAGTTTTTGATTCGAATCCTACATACATTGCATTTTGCGAGTCCTTAATAGCGAATCGGTAAAATTCGCTATTAAGGACTCGCAAAATGCAAGGTTGATACATCTGGCCCTTAGAGTCCATTATAAACAAGCAAGTGCGCAGAGCGCATTACCCAGCCTAGAACCTTTGGAGCACTGATTTTTTAATGCCTTTTTCATCTCTATTCTCTTGTAGGAATTTCCACATCTTGAGAAGTAGGTGCAGCTGGGAGAGGATCAGATGAGACGGACGAACAGAAGGGAACCACAAAGGAAATCCAATAAAGGAAACGTCGAGAACACCACATTGATGAGGAGCAACCCGGAAGCCAAGGTAAATGAACCGACAGCAGGAAGCTGCAGGCACGATAGAACTAGAATGCCAAGCAGCTTCCTGTCCATTGTCAGCTGATTTTAACCACTGCCTACTCTGCCCCCTATCGTGGCAGGCGTGACACTACTTGACCTGTTTTCAGATATCGATACAATAGTGATTTTACTGTAATATAAGCTCAGTGCATCAATTATGACTTGTTATACCTTTTTAGAATAGCTCCTGAATTAGATTGAGTCAAAACCTAATTTTTTTCTTTTGACCATAATTTTACTGCTGCTACCACATCTCTTATATACACCGTGGTGTCAACCACATTACTCCTAACCTCATGACTCTCTCAGGACTTTGCAAGTTATTTTAATGATTCACCTTCTTCCTGCAGGTTTATGGTATGTAACCACTTAGTTAAGTGATACTGCACCTGCTTACTCGACTATTTCCAAAATAACATCTTACTCTCTTACAGTGTCTCTGTTACATTGATATGGAACCATGTAGAAGTATTTTCTTTCCCTAAATTAACTTCTCTATTTTTATATGTTTTTCTAAAGTATTGGGGTTTAGCTCTATTATGTTTGCCTGTTATATGTTTCTCTGCTTGATGTAACAAATATTTTATTAAAGTTGCAGTATGCTTCAGGGTTAGGCCTCCGTGGCCTAGTTGTTCATCTCACATTTTATTTTAGTTTATGCCGATGTTCTACCTTTCACATCAACCATATCAATTGCTCGTTGTTGTCATATATGTTGAGATCCCCCTCGTATATGTCTCCCCATAGACTTACTTCAATTTCATTGTATCTCCAAGACTTTTCTACTATATTGTAAGGGTGGGTTTATTGCTCTCCAGTTCTTTTATTTTGCCCTGCTTTGTCACCTCCTGTGTCTCCTGTCCTGTTGGTGCATTCCACTCATCACCCATGTCTGACTAATGTGATTCTTGATTTGATTATTTATAAAGCCTCCATGAACAAGGATGGGGAATGATCTATTTCCAACTCTTCTAAAATTCCAGACACCTCTGCTCCCACCCTGGATGAAACCAAGCCAATCCTTCTCTTTCACCATCCACTTAGACTTCAACAACACACACCAGCAAACACGGTGCTGCCGTGCATACCCAGCACCACAGTATGACCTTTCTCCTGTACCTATTGCAATTTCACCTGCGACACCTCAGACATCACCACCACCAGGCACCAACTGTCCGCCCTGCCCCTCAACATCTTAATCCTAGGGAAACACTCCACCGAAACTTGTGACCTCCTCAACAGCAATATACCCAACCTTCTCTTCCTGACCGAAACATGAACTCCATCAACTCCTAGACAGCTCACAATCAGGATTTCATACCAAGCACAGCACAGTGATAGCCCTCATTGCGGCCACTGATGACATGAGAAGCATCTTTGACCTGGGAGAAACGGCTGCACTCATCCTCTTCTATCTCTCCGCAGCTTTCAATACTGCTTCCCACAAGTTACTGTTCAGAAAGCTTTAGCACCTGGATATCTGGGGACCAGCCCTCAAGTGGATATCCTCCTTCCTCATGGACATAATTCAACGAGTTAGACTCCCCCCCACACCTCAGAACCCAAAAAACTCATCTGTGAAGTCGCTCAAGGATCGTCGCTCAGCCAAACACTCGTCAGCATATACACAATGCCCCTTGAGGACATCATCGGAGCCCATGGCATCAACACAGTATCCTGCGCCAATGACGCACAGATTATACTCTCCCTTACCGACAACCAGCACCGCCAAAGCAAACTTCGTCAACTGCATAAAAATCGTTGCTGCTTGGAGGAAAAACAACTGCCTCCAGCTCAACACAGAAAAAAAGTCCTAATCTCAGCAAAAACCACTTCCCCCTGGGACGCTTCTTAGTGGTGCTCCGTTCTTAGCCCCCCACCCACTCCTGCGGACCATACCAAGAACGGTGCAGAGATAGAATATCGAATAACAAATATTGAGTTGCACAAATAGCGAGTTGCAAATATCGTGGGTCAGAAATATCGACAGCAAGAATATTGTGGTCAAGAATATTGACTTAAGGTAAGTAATATCGATTTTAAAAATATCGAAGTGATTAATATCGTTGACAAAAATATATTTGTTAAAAATATCATCTGTTTATTAATGTATTGTACTTTAGTGTACATTTTATATGTATGTGTTGTATTTTTTTGTGTAAGAATTGTTTGTATTTTTAATATATGTGTTAAATTTTTAGTAGTTATGCTTTTTATTTTTTATTTGAATTTTGCGTTTTTAGTTCTGTAGCGGGTTGTGGGTTTATATGGGAATAGGGTGGGAAGTAATTTAATTATATTAAATGTATTGATTATTTTGTATTTATTAATATTTGTTTAATTGAGATGTTATAGTGTTAAATGTGTTAAGTAATTCATGATTGATTAATAAATATTTGGTTGTAAATTAACTTAAATTATTTCATTGGTAATTAATTATGATAATTGTTTAATTAATTTTAGGTGTGAATTTTGGTGTTTATAGGACTAAAGGGTGGAAAGTAATTTGTATTTAATTAATTATTATATAGTTGTTAATTAATATTAATTATTTGATATTTATTTTGGGTAACTGTTTATTTTTTGTCTGTTGTTTTTACTTTTAAAGGGGTAAAGAGTGGGTATTAAATACATTTTAATTACTTCATAATTATTTGTTAATAGTAATAGTTTTTGATTTGTAAGTAAGTTTAATTGTGTTTTATTATTTTAGAGTTTAATTTAGGTGTGTGTTGTGGATATCATAGTGTTAAAGTGTGTGTAGTCAATTAATTTTTATTAGTTTTTTTATTAATAATATTTTTACATTGATTATTAATTACTTTCATGTTTCACCATACTAATTCAACACTAATCCTTTTGGGTTCCGGAGTAGCATGCTACTTGCGAAAAAAACGCTTCAAAACCCCATCAGGGGTAGCAAGCGCTATATAAATACAAAACTCTTTCCATCTTCTATCCCACCTCCTACCCTTCTCTATCCAAATAACTGAATAACATATCCACCACTCAAATTACTTCATATTTCACTATACTAATTTGCAACACAGATCCTTTATGGGTTCCGAAGTAGCGTGCTACTCGCCAGAAAAGCGCTTCAACACCCATCAGGGGTAACAGGTGCTATATGAATGCAAACATTTCTTCCTTCTATCCCTCTGTTATCCTTCTCACTCCAAATAACTGACTAATTTCCGCCACTCAAATTACTTTCATATTTCGCCTTACTAATTCACCACTAATCCTTTATGGGTTTCCGGATTAGCATGCTACTCGCCCCCCCCCCCCCAAAAATGCGCTTCAACACCCTATCAGTGGTAACAAGCCTTTTTTCTCTTCTATCCATCTGCTATCATTCCGAATTGAATAACTGACTAACCTATCCACCACTTAAAAGTTACTTTTATGTTTCACTATACTAATTCAACACTAATCCTCTATAGGTCCCGGTGTAGCGTGCTACTCGCCGAAAAAGCACTTTGACGTCTCGTCAGGGGTAGTAAGCGCTATATAAATCCAATTACAATACAAGACAGTTATGTTAATATTGGGAAAAAATGTAATAAAAAATGTTGAAGTGTTTTGGTATTGGTATGGTGTTATAGGGTAGGAAATATAATACATACATTTATGTAAAAATGTATTTATTTGTTAGTAAATATTTTCTAGTTTAAAAGATTTTTTTAAAATACATTTATTTATTATTTTATATTATATATTATTTGTAGGTTTTTTATATTTAATGAATATGATAATATTTTTCTTTTTATATCTTTGCTTTTTCATTTTTTAAATATTGTTTATTTATTTTTTTGATTCTTTATAATTTATATTTTTGTTTTAACTGTTTGAGTGTGAATAGTATTTTTTTTCTCTTCGCTATCCAACACATTCCCAAATGTTATACTCACTGGAGTGTGAATAGTTATTTTTACCTCTCCGCAATCCAGCACTTTCACTTCTGTTGCACTCACTGGAGTGGGAGTAGTAATTTTTACCCCACCGCTATTGAACATTTTCTCTACAGTTGCACTCACTGGATTGGGAGCAGTCATTTTTACCCCTCTGCTATCCAACACTTTCCCTACTGTTGCACTCACTGGAGTTAGAATAATAATGTTTACCCCTCCGCTATCTAACACTTTTCCTACTGTTGCACTCACTGGAGTTGGAATAGTAATTTTTATACCTCCGCTATCCAACACTTTCTCTACTGTTGCACTCATTGGAGTGGGAATGGTCATTTTTACTTCTCCGCTATCCAACACTTTCCCTACTATTGCATTCACTGGAGTGGGAATACATTTTTTACCCCTCCGCTATCCAACAGTTACTCTACTGTTGCATTCAGTGGAGTGGGAATAGTAATTTTTACCCCTCCGCTATCCAACACTTTCCCCACTGTTGCTCTCACTGGAGTGGGAATAGTAATTTTTACCCATCCGCTATCCAAAACTTTCCCTACTGTTGCACTCTTTGGAGTGGGAATAGTAATTTGTAACCTTCCGCTATCCAACACTTTCCCTACTGTTGCACTCTTTGGAGTAGGAATAGTAATTTATTCCCCTTCGCTACCCAACACTTTCCCTACTGTTGCTTTCACTGGAGTGAGAATAGTAGTTTTACCCCTCCACTATCCAATACTTTCTCTACTGTTTCACTCACTGAATTGGGAATAGGAATTGTTACCCCTCTGCTATCCAACACTTTCCCTACTATTGCACTCAGTGAAGTTAGAATAATAATGTTTACCCCTCCGCTATCCAACACTTTTCCTACTGTTGCACTCACTGGAGTTGGAATAGTAATTTTTATACCTCTGCTATCCAACACTTTCTTTACTGTTGCACTCACTGGAGTGGAAATAGTAATTTTTACTTCTCCGCTATCCAACACTTCCCCTACTATTGCATTCACTGGAGCGGTAATACATTTTTACCCCTCTGCTATCCAACAGTTATTCTACTGTTGCATTCAGTGGAGTGGGAATAGTAATTTTTACCCCTCTGCTATCCAACACTTTCCCTACTGTTGCTCTCACTGGAGTGGGAATAGTAATTTTTACCCATCCGCTATCAGACACTTTCCCTACTGTTGCACTCTTTGGAGTGGGAATAGTAATTTTTACCCTTCCGCTATCCAACACTTTCCCTACTGTTGCACTCTTTGGAGTAAAAATAGTAATTTTTACTCCTCCGCTATCCAACCCTTTCCTTACTGTTGTATTCCTTGGAGTCGGAATAGTAACTTTTTCCCCTCCACTATCCAACACTTTCCCTTCTGTTGCTTTCACTGGAGTGGGAATAGTATTTTACCCCTCGGCTATCCAATACTTTCTCTACTGTTGCACTCACTGGATTGGGAGTAGAAACTGTTACTCCTCTGCTATCCAACACTTTCCCTACTGTTGCACTCACTGGAGTTGGAATAATAATGTTTATCCCTCCGCTATCCAACACTTTTCCTACTTTTACATTCACTGGAGTTGGAATAGTAATTTTTATGCCTCCGCTATCCAACACTTTCCCTACTGTTGCATTCACTGGAGTGGATATACATTTTTTTACCCCTCCGCTATCCAACAGTTATTCTACTGTTGCATTCAGTGCAGTGGGAATAGTAATTTTTACCCCGCCGCTATCCAACACTTTCTCTACTGTTGCACTCACTGGAGTGGGAATAGTAATTGTTATACCTCCGCTATCCAGCACTTTCCCTACTGTTGCTCTCACTGGAGTTGGAGTAGTAATTTTTACCCCTCCGCTATCCAACACTTTCCCTATTGTTGCACTCTTTGGAGTGGGAATAGTAATTTTTACTCCTCCTATATCCAACACTATCCCTACTGTTCCATTCTTTGGAGTGGGAATAGTAATTTTCACTTCTCCGCTATTCAACACTTTCCCTACTGTTGCATTCTTTGGATTGAGAATTGTAATATTTACCCCTCCGCTATCCAACACTTTCCCTACTGTTGCACTCACTGGAGTTGGAATAGTACAGTTAATTATTTTGCTATCTAACACTTTCCCTACTGTTGCACTGATTGTATTGGGAAATGTAAGTCTAAATAATTTTTTAATAGTTTAATGTCTTAATTTATTATAGATGTTGTTTATATTTTAAATTGTTGATATATATATATATATTATTTTTATAGCTGTGTATGGCTATAGTGGCGCTTCTACGTTTGCTTGGGCTCTTTCTTTTATTGTGTAAAGTTAAGCAAGGGCGGGTGGTGTTGAGGCGGTGTAGTGGTACTGTGACTATTTATAAACCGTCTTATGGTATGGTGTATGTTTGAGTTGCAAAATTGTAAGTTTTAATAGCTTTTGCTGATGAGCGTTCCGGCAGACACCTATTGACATTAAGTCTATCTATGGCTATAGTGGCGCTAACCGGAGTGCAGGGGCTTGTTGTTTGATTTCATAAGGTTACGCATGGGTATGGGGGATGTGCGTATGATGCTGATTATAAGACGGACATTTGTAATTTGGGCATGTGTACTTAGTAAAGGTAATGTAGTTTGAGTGAGCCTATTTATTAACCGTGCTATGGTATTGTTTATGTTTTTCCCGTGAATTTGCATGTTTGAATACATTTTGTTGATAAGTGTTCCGGTACACACCTGCTAAAATTAAGCCTGTGTATGGGTATAGTGGCGCTACTAGGAATGGTGGGGGTTTCTGTTTGATTTCGTACGGTTAAGGAAGGGTGGGGTGGGTGTGGGGGAGGTGGGTATGTTTCTGATTAAAACACAGAATTTAGTAACGTGCAGATGTCGAGCTACTGAAGGTGATGTAGTACCACTGGGAGCACTTATAAAGTGCCCTATGGCATGGTATATGTTTTACCCCCAAATTTGTATGTTTTAATACACTTTGCTCATGAGCGTTCCTGTAGACGGTTGTTGAAATTAAGTTCCTGTATTGGTATAGTGTGTTTACTAGGTTTGGTGTGGCTCTTTCTTTAATTTTGTGAAGTTAAGGAAGGATGGGAAGAGGGTGGTGCAGTGGCAGTGTGCCCATTTATGAATGGGTTTATGATATGGTATATGTTTTTCTGGCAAATTCCCATGTTTTCATACGTTTTGGTGATGAGTGTTCCAGCAGACAGGTACAGAAATTACACAACATTTCTGTAGATAAGACATCTTCGTGCTGATAGACACTCTTGTACTGTGGTAGAAGGCTGATAGCATTGAAGGAAAATTATGAAACTTGGTGCCATTGTAGATTTTAATGGAAGGTTACACTGTTTGTTTGTTACTATGGTGTAGTTAGGGTTCTAAGTGGGAGAAAAAAAAGTGGGGGTGCTCTTAAAGAGGGGGAAAGCTCTTAAAGGGGTGTGGGCAATGCAAGTTGGGGCGTGGTCTAAATCAAGATAAGTATCATTGTGTGCTTTAGAAAATCCTCTCCAATTATCGTAGGTTCAGAAAAAAACATTGTTTAAAGGATTTCCCTTTCTTCTACAACGTGGGTAACCTAGCGTGATGTCTCCAGTTCTCAGTAGTGAGCAAAATAAGGATGCGTACATCGATGTGCATGCTGTCACTGCAGTGTAATAAAAAAAAAGAATTGACTATCTTTGAGAGGGCCGAAAATAGAGCCTGGTAGAAAGCCGTTTGAAGGCTGCCTGAAAATAAGTGCCGGTCCCCAGACCCAGCCCAATTAAAGCGCAATATCCATGCATCCTAAGCACTGCGCCATTCAACCATCTTTTAATTGATGAATATATTCCTACTTATTAACTACTGGCAGTAGCTAGTAGGTAGTTATAGTTAGGACCTATTTTCCATAGGAAATTCGCAACATTCTATTTGGAATAACGTTGGCACCGATTGACAAATCTTCGCAAAATTTTCCAAACTTTTGGCCAGCTCCGGTCCACTCCTATCCTGAAATTTCACGGTGATTCGTCAAGCGGCGGCTGAGAAAAAAGGGGGTCCCAAAATGCATTTTCCCCATGCATTTTCCCATAGGACCTGTTCACACAGCTACAGCCCGAACCGCTGAACGGAATTACACCAAATTTGGCAAAGAGGTAGTCCTCAGTTCAGACTCATGCCTTTTGCTTAAATGGTGTAAATCCGTTCAGTAGTTCATGAGAAAATTAGAGTTAAAAAGATAGATATATCTGGGTGGAGCCTAACCAAACATCTCATCGTGAGTACTTCATCCAAGAAGTGTTGGCAGCCATCTTGGGACCAATATACATGATAGCACCTCATTAAAAAGCATTTCAGTTAATAGAAGGTTTTAAGACTTTAGTTACATTATAAATCATTTGTTGATGGTACCTTACTCATTTTAGGAATTGTGGTATGTTCTAAGGTGATTTTACCATGTGAAAAAGCCTTCTACTGTGATATCATGAATCATGTTTGAGAGAAAACTATTTTCTCATACTTTTCCCACAGAGGTTTGGAAGGTGATCTATAAGCTAAACTGAGAGCATATTTTCTGTAAATTCACATTATCTTTCTCAGTCATATGAGAATGAAGTCTGACATTCTCAGTAAAACATGTACATCCAAATGTGTTCTACTGCAGCTTCCCAGAGTGTTCTAAAGAACAACTAGAGCGCTAACTATCCTACTTATGACAAACGTATTGCACACCTGAAGCCATCTTGATTGGAATAAAGTGGTAACTCTTAAAACATTTAATTTAAAAAGGTACAAAATGAGGGGGTTCATTTTGCCAGAGAAAGTATGATTAGTGCTGCAGAAAGAAAAATTAGGGCACATTTTGAGTGACTTCTCAAATCCTCTTCTATTTCATTAAAAAATTCTGACATGCAGACTGAAACATGCACTTTCAATACCAGCAGCAGACTTTGCTGGTGAGCAGTAGCTTTACTACAGTGATCTAATGAGCAACTAGAGTGCTAACATTCAGAATTTATGGCAAATGTGTGACACATCTGAATGCCGTCTTGATGGAACCAAAGTAAAAAACTGAAACTATTTCCTACTGAGGAGACTGCAGTAAATGAGGAAATTAGGAAACTTCATAACAAATAAATCTCCCAAGATAGCCACCAGCGACAAAAGAGCCCAAATGTAGCCCAAATATCACCCAGATGTAGCCCAAGTATAGCCCAATGACAGAATGTCCCAGAGTGTTCTTAAGAACAACTTGAGCGCTTACTGTCGTACTTATGACAAAAGTATGGCACACCTGAAGCCATCTTGAATGGAATAAACTGGTAACACTTAAAACATTTAATTTAAAAAGGAACACAATGAGGGGTTCATTTTGCCATAGAAATTATGATTAGTGCTGAAGAAAGAAAAATTAGGGCACATTTTGAGTGACTTCTCAAATCCTCTTCTATTTCATTAAAAAATTCTGATATGCAGGCTGAAACATGCACTTTTAATACCAGCAGCAGACTTCCGTGGTGAGCAGTAGCTTTACTACAGTGATCTAATGAGCAACTAGAGTGCTAACATTCAGAATTTATGGCAAATGTGTGACATATCTGAATACCTTCTTGATGGAATTAAAGTAAAAAACTAAAAGCATTTCCTACTGAGGAGACTGCAGTAAATGAGGAAATTAGGAAACTTCATAACAAATAAATCTCCCAAGATGGCCACCAGAGACAAAAGAACACAAATGCAGCACAAATATCACCCAGATGTAGCCTACATGTAAAGAAGTGTGCAAAACACTTATTTTTTGTGTATTTGCAGTTTTATATAGTGCAGACTTGTCAGGTATTGGAGTGCTTTACATGAGCATTGGTTACATCACACAAGATCAAATTCATTTTGGTTGTAGACATGGGGAGATTAAGTGATTTGACCAGAATCACAGAATGTTGAGCTGAAGCAGAAACTCCAACCTGGTTCCCCAGTTGCAAAGTCTGCAGCTCTGGAAGTAACACCACATCCTCTCCCCTAAGTGCAACATTTAATCAAGTGGTCAACTGGATGCAAATAAGACACTCTCATATATGTAATTTCTAAAGGAAATGCTCTAGGTATTACAGTTGTTCATTGGGATACTGTTGAGAGGCAGAGGCCAGGGAAACAGACTCTGAAAATTGAAGGCAGGTAGGAGAGTGCAAAGGCAACAATTTGACCACACTGGGCAGGCAGGAAGGGCAGTGGCAGCACAACAGACTATTGAGGGCAGTGGAAAGGGGGGCAGGGGCAACAAACCAACAATACAGGACTGGCAAGAGAGGCTGTGGCAATATAATAGACCATTGTGGGCAGAAGGAAGAGAAAGTGGTAGTACAACCATACATGCCAACAGACCCGTTTCACCCAGGAAACGTCCAATGTTTTTAAGCTCAAATGGGATTTATTTGATCTGTCTCCTGTCTACAATCTCCTCTTTTTCAATGTAACTCAAAGGGGAAATCAATACCCCAGTTTTTTTTCAAAATCTCCCTCTTACCAAGTTCAAAATGTTCACAAGTATGGTACATTGGATCATGGTAGGCAGGAGGAATTGGGGTAGGGACATGGACTCGGATAACAGAGGACAGGAGGGACATGGAGAGGTGCACCAAACTGACCCTACAGGGCAGGCATCAGGGTTTGCAGCAGCACAATACACCACACAGGGCATGCGGGACGGGAGTGCAGCACAACAATCCATAGAAAGGAATAGGGAGGGGACAGGACCATGCACATGGACAACAGAGAACAGAGGGGAAAGAGGCAATGGTAGCTAGCTGACCATAATGGACAGACAGGAGAGAAAGCTGCAGCATAACGGACCATAAAGGGCAGGAGGGACGGATCAGGGGCATTACAATGGAACAGAGAAGCCAGGAAGGAGAGAATAGGGGTCTGCACATGGAAACAGAGGGCTGGGGGCAACGGGGCAGGGCAGGAGCAGCAAGATGACCATGGAGGTCAGGCAGGATGGGCACTAGAAACAAGACACACCATGGAGAGCAACAGTGAGACTAGAATGGCATACACACAGACCATGGAGGGAAGGTGGGGGGGTCTGGGGCAGCTAGCTGACCACACAGGGAAGGTGGGAGGGGCCATGGCAGCACAGAAGACCATGCATGGCAAGTGGGAGGGTTAGTGGCAGAACAATGGCTATGATGGGCAACAAGGAGGGTGCAGGGGCATGCACAAAGGACCAGGGAGGATAGAAGGAAGGGTCAGGACCTGGGCACAGACAAGAGAGTTCAGGGGAAGGGGCCTCACAACAGACCGCGCGGGGCAGGCAGGAGGAGCAGTTGCAGCACAACAGACCAGGGAGGGCAGAAGGGTGTGGCAGTAAAATGGACCATGAAGGACAGGAGGAAGGGGATAGGGGCATGGCATGTGGACAGGCAGGGTGGAGGTGGCAGGGACAGGTTACAGTCATCTGATAATGCTAGGCAGGAGGGAGGGGAGTGGCAGCTCAACAGAACACTCAGAGTAGATAGGAGTGGCAGGTCCATGGAACATGGTCGGCGAAAAGGATGGAACAGGGCCATGCACAAAGACATCGGAGGGCAGGGGGAAGGAGAATAGGGGCAGCAAGCTAAGCACAGAGGCTAATCAGGAGGTCAATGATGGGCCATAGAATTGGGCAATGGAGGGCAGGAGGAGTGGACTGGTACATCATGCTAAATGGAGGGCAGTGGTAGCACATCAGACCATGCATGGCAGGAGGGAGGAGGCTAGTCCATGGATTCAGACAACAGAGGATAGGGAGGAGGTGGACGGGGCAGCAAGCTAACTGTTCAGAGAAGGTGGGTATTAGGAACTTTATTGTTTTTAAGATGTGTGTCTGTGCGAACTACTTAAAATATGAACAAGTATGCAGCATAATCTCACTTTTATTCAGGAAGAAGAGGACGTTTGTGACTGTGACTCCAGGCTCACTTGGCAGAAACAACCCCTGACCCTCCACCCCCATCGCAAAATGTAATGCCCGTGAAAAGGGTAGGTGGACGCAGTGTTATATAGAACATAGTCCTGAGAGCATGATTGAAAATGAAAACTAGATATAGTATATGGTATAAACTATGCACCAAAAAGTGTGATATAAGATGAACCGGGGTGTGTAATATAATATGAAATACATTGTGCGCAGTGACAGATTCATTGGAGAGCGCGAGATAGCACAGGCACTAGCGCGTGCTATGCAATATGCGCCTTGGAGTGTAATATGCACAGGGTTGTGTTGTGTAACCTAACTAGTCTCTAAAGTTGTAATATAAAATATGTGCTGGGGAGTGTAACGTTGCATATGCACTGTGACAAAGATATGGATCCCAGATTGTAATATGTATGGCATAGCGCTGTGCGTTATAACATAGGCATTGAGGAAGGCACGTTAGATGAGGCAATATAATCCGTGCGAAGGCAAGTGTGGCATGACATATTCACGGGATGGTGTCACAATGCACATTGGCTAGAGAGTGTCATAGCATACGCACTAGCTGGTGGAATACAAAACAGAGGTGTGTGGCACTCGGCGTGCACTGGTGGGTGTAACACAGCATTGGGCTCAGCCAGGAGAACGCTGTGACTCTCAAGTGAGGTTCGTCTCCTCTCCAGAGAGTAAAATAAAAAGTATTACACATCCGGCGGGCGGTGGATGTGTGTTTTATTAACCGTGAGGGGGGTTTCTTGCATAGTTTGGTCGAATTTTTGTCGAATCCCCTTTGAATGGCTTGGTGTGCGTGTGTATTAAATGTGCCCGTCAATAGCTACCCATGTTTATATAATAAACGACAAGGGTGTCTACTTGGAGAGTACCCACCGGCGGGGGCGCCGGGATTAGGCACGGTAGGGCGTCCGACATGTCAGAGCTTCACTAGCAGTGTAAATACATTCCACATGGATTCATTGTATGCACAGTCGCCTTTTAATGAATATCACGCAAATCGTCATGGTGATAGGTACATATGGTTTGTCCAGCATGTCCTAGGTGTTTCTATAAATATATATTTTTTTAAAATAATACAAAACCAAGGCCGGCCCCGGGAGATGGGGTCCCCGGGGTCATAAGTTGCCTGAGGAGGGGTGCAACGCAGCACCCCTCCTAAAGATTTTTTTTTTAAAAAGGCCATGACCCGGGGGTTGGGGTCCCCGGGGCCGATTAAGGCGTTGGGAGGGGGACCCCTTCCAAATTTATTTTTTTCAACCAAAAAGGGTGCAGGCCCTGGGGGATGGGGTCCCCAGGGCCAATAAATGAGAAAAAGAAGGGGGGCCACACAGCCCTCCTTCTTAAAAAAATAAAATAAATAAAAGACCGGCATTGTGCCGGAGGCCTCACCCCCTCCTTGCAGCACTCTGCAAACGCACCCCCTGGCCAGTTGTAAGTTGGGGAATTAATTCCCCTTCAATACTGAGGGTCCCTGAGGGCCAACTAGCCCAACAGGTATCTCCAGTATGCGTCAGGGAGCTGCGTTGCAGACAGGTGTTCTGAGGCCACGCCCCTTTTTACACCTCTATGCAACGCAGCTCTGTGGCACTTATTGGAGGTACCTAGTGGGCTAGTTTGACCCTAGGGACCCTTAGGATTCAAGGGGACTTAATCTCTCAACCCAGAATGGCCACAGGGCGTGTTTACACAGTGGTGAAGGAAGGGGACGGGGCCTGCGGTGACGTTTGCAAACACGCCCTGTGGCGCGTTTTAAGTTGGGGAAATAATTCCCTTTCAATCCTGAGGGACCCTGGGGGCCAACTAGCCCACCAGGTGCTTCCAGTAAGTGCCACTGCTTTGCGTTGCAGAGAGGTGGTGCAGGCCGTGCCCCTTTTTACACCTCTCTGCAATGCAGCTCTGTGGCGCTTACTGGAGGTACCTAGTGGGCTAGTTGGACCCTAGGGACCCTCAGGATTCAAATGAACTTAATCTCCCAACTAAAAACAGCCACAGGGCGTGTTTACACAGTGGTGAAGGGAGGGGACGGGGCCTGAGTTAACGTGTGCAAACACGCCCTGTTGCGTGTTTTAAGTTGGGGAAATAATTCCCCTTCAATCCTGAGGGACCCTGGGGGCCAACTAGCCCACCAGGTGCTTCCAGTAAGCGCCACTGCTCTGCGTTGCAGAGAGGTGGTGCAGGCCGTGCCCCTTTTTACACCTCTCTGCAATGGCGCTTACTGGACGTACCTAGTGGGCTATTTTGCTCCTAGGGACCCTCAGGATTCAAGGGGACTTACTCTCCCAACTTAAAAAGGGCGTGTTTACACAGTGGGGAAGGGAGGGGACGGGGCCTGAGGTGACGTGTGCAAACACGCCCTGTGGCGCATTTTAAGAGGTAGTTTTAATCCCCTGCCCTATTATATACTAGGGACTTACAGAGGAGGACCCCAACGCATAGTGTTCCCTAGTGTATGTAGGTGTTTTCACTGTATTATGAGTGTCTTTTAACATAGCACTGGCTCTAGGACTGGTTAGTCAGACTCAGTTACCACCAGTATCCGTCTGAAAAAGTTGAGGGTACGGGATGATTTTGCAACAAGGATTCTTTCTGCTCTTCTGTTTGTTCTTTCTTCACGTTATCCTACTTCCTGCACTTTTCTTCGTCTTTGAGGACTTCTGTTGCTTCTTTCTGCATTTCTTTTTTTTCTTTTTGTGTGTTTTTTCTTCTTTCTTCACATGTCCTATCTCTGCAGGCATAGTTAGAAATTAGCATTTAAAAAACCTTTGAAATTCACTGAAAAAACAATAGGTTTCAGGCACGTTATAGTTAGGAATTAGCATTTAAAAATCCTTAGAAATTCACTGAAGAAACCATAGGTTTCAGGGGAGTTATAGTTAGCTGGACTTTTCACTCGTACAAAACCATTGAAATTCCCCCATTATAGTTAGTTCAGCTAACTATGACTCGCGCGCCCGCAATGCACTGCTGATGACGTCACATATTACATCACTCATGACATGGTCAGTGACATCACTCATGACATCACTGATGACATCTCAAATGACATCACTGATGACATCATCCTTGTGATAGAGTGGCAGACCTCCTCTCCCCATAAGATAACTTTTGATACACACATTCAAAAATAGAAACTAACATTTTCAAAACAATGGACATACCAATACCAGTTACAACAACCTATTCAGTAATTAAGATCCACATACACATCCACTCATTCACCAACAGTCCTATATACTCACTCATACATGTACTCACTCATCATATGTACTCATACACCTATCCATCCTGTTACACAATGCCACTCGTCCATAGAGTTACTCACACACATAGTCACTCATGCTAATAAAGAATCAAACATCCTTTTACTTACATATACAGTTATACACACACTTACTTCTACAGAAACATACACATACTTAGTCTTTTAAACAATCACTTATAGAAACACATACTTATTCATACAGGAACTCTTCCAATCTCTCACTCTCACATATACTCACTTCTATACACTAATAGTCACATATACTAGTTTAAAACATATGTAGTTACTCATAAAGACACTATTGAGACAGTCATTCACTCACTAACACACCCATGCACACATTCATCCACCCATACAGTCCTGCACACATGCTGTCTTCAACACATACAAACAGTGAGTCACTCATTCATGCACCTATGCACTACGTAATACCCCCCACCGAACCATACAGACACTCAGACACTCATACTGATACTCAAAAAACCAACTAATAATCTATATAGACACTCATGTAGCTACTCACCAACCCATGCAGCCACTTATACACAAAGTGAGAGACTGATACAGATACTTACATATTTAAACATTACTCACTAAGCCATGCATTCACTAAGATACACTTAATCAGTCAGTTATACAATCAATTTTTCAAAAACAAATCATCCATTTAGACACTTATATACCCATTTATTCTTCCATCGACCTTGAGATATACATATATAAAACATATGTAATTTTCAGAAAAACACACATTCACTGGATGATGTCATCAGTGATGGCATCTGTGATGTCATTTGAGATGTCATCAGTGATGTCATCAGTGATGTCACTGACCATGTCATGAGTGATGTAATATGTGACGTCATCAGCAGTGCATTGCAGGCGCGCGAGTTATAGTTAGCTGAACTAACTATAACGGGGGAATTTCAATGGTTTTGTACGAGTGAAAAGTCCAGCTCACTATAACGGCCCTGAAACCTATGGTTTCTTCAGTGAATATATATATACATAAATCTGTTCGCCTGCTTATCTTAAGCATTTATGAGCGCACTCGCCTATAGTAAGCACTGTGCCATTCATGCAGCGATACTCCTATATATGCATAGATATAGCTGTCCCAGAATCAATCCTAAGCATTTATCAGCCCACCCGTCTATCGTAAGTACTGGTCTTTGCATTCATTCATCCTTCCATCCATACATTGATACATTGATCTATGTATCTATCCATTGATGCATCTGGCCATGCATCCACTCGCCCTTTACTCAACTATACATTCTAATTTCCGTGCATCGTCCGCCCCGATCTTAAATACGACGTATTATACTCATCCAGCTACCCTCTTAAGGCGTTGAAAAGGCTTGTGAAAAGCATTTACAGGCATATTTTTTAATAAAGAATAACAAAGCTTTGAGTTACTCTTTGTGGAGCATACTTAAACATCCTTCTGTGGTGTTGTTTTACACAAAGGTACATCTAGCGAAAGAAATGTAAATGAGCTTAAAAGTGTAATATGTTTATTTAGAAACATAACGTTTTGTTGAGTTGTTTATAGGTACACTGTTTTAAAGTGGCCGTGACTGACAGATACTGAATACCTGTACTTCTTATATGTGAGAAAGTGTACAAGAGAGCTAATTTGGGGTGGTGAGAACCTTGAGTTCTATATTTCCATGTGAAGTACAGTATAGGAATATAAAAGTAATTGGAAAGCTTTCATGTTCATATTAAAGAGGGGGTGTGAGAACTTAGTGAGGACGGCAAAGAGTGTGTTTTCGTAGCACTAAAACAAGACCGTGTGTAAAGTGAGAGCAGGTTCGTGCTGGAGTTGCCTTGTTGTGGTCGTTTGCAGAGGCGCAACCAGAGGGAGATTTCGGGGGAGCCTAATTCTTTCAGCAATAGGCAGAGTGGGCATGTAGGGGTTGTAAAAAGGGGTGATAAAGAAAAGAGTCACCTTTACAAAAAAATGATGTTTTGAAGACCGTTGAAGTACTCGGGTGCGGCTCTGTGTGTGTGCCCAGGGAAGCTGTGTCAGAGAGCCTAGTGGTCTGTCTGCTAATCACCCCATGATGATGTTGCTGGTGCTTTGCATAAAGAGAAGGGAAATACTGAGAGAAAATGGCTCTCTTTAAAGGATTTCCCTTCTCCTACAATGCGAGTCACTTGGCATGATGTCTGCACTTCTAAGTAGTGAGCATTGTGCATGCTCTCACAGTGTCACTGCAGTGCAATAAAGAAATAAAAACGGATTACGTTTGTGACGTTGGAAAATAGAGCCCTATAAAGACCCGTTTCGAGGCTCCCAAAAATAAAGTGCTGGTGGTCACACCCCCACAGACACCCCCTCCAGTTAAAGCCCTGGGTGCAGTGTTATGTTTGCGAAGTTCTTGATAAAATTGTTAGGTAATAATGGAAATTTTTATGTGTGCTGTTTGCTTGATAATATCATTCTAAGTACATAGATTAATTTTTTTTTAAATACTATTTATAAAGTTGTGTGCGGTGGGTTGCAGAGAAAGTGGTGTGGGGTGGTGGGGTGTTGCGGAGAGGTGAAAAGTATGAGGCAGTGCAGTTATCTATAAATTGTAAAGGAGTATGTAAATAATTAAATAAATACTTGCTGTATGTTCCATGGCACTACTTTTCATCCTAGTGCTCATCTGTCGTGCTCCATCACGTTGCAGCACTGGGCCTGGAAGTTGTTAGTGGAAGTTTTGCAACTGTATGTTATTATTTTAAGATAGTGAAGAAATGTGAAAAATAATTGAATCTATTTTTTGTTTTTCAGAAAATTATTTCGTTTGGATTGAAATTTGGAAATGCCTAGAAGAAGTGAAAAAAAAGAAAAGAGAAGAAAAATATATATTTGACGAAAAGGAAAGATCTTGAAGTAAAAAAAAATGCGACTACTAGAGAAACTGTTTGTTTGAGTAAAAGCAAAAGCCAATTTTTGAAAAAAATATTCCGAACATTTAGGTGCCGATTCCGATCCGGGTAAAAATTTTTGCGTACGACTCGTATCCGTATATTTTCATGTACGAATCGTACAAGTACCGTACAAACTGCGAAGTACGATTTGTACGTGAAAAATACATACGAATTGCGTCGGGAAAATGGTCCGAGAGGGAGCCGTAAATTTTTACGTCCGAATAACGTCGGGAAAAGCGTCCGATAGGGAGCCGGACATTTTTACGTGCAAATCGTAAAACAGAAGTTCGAGCGCGCAAGTACAATCCGTACCGGCCGTCCGAATACACAACCGCATGTAAAAGGCCCCGTACGGAGCGAACGCTGTAGCACACATGTACACGGGTAAACTTGTGCCCGGATACGAGTCGTACAGCCCCCCCTCACGCCACACATGTCAGCACCGTACCCCCGTATGTCAGCACCGTACCCCCCCTCCGCACCGTACCCCAACACCGTAGCACAGCCCCGCACCTGTACGCACCGTACCCCCACCCCATATGTACGCGCCATACCCCCACCCCCGTATGTCTGCACCATACCCCCATCCCCCATATGTACGTGCCATACCCCCAGCCCCCCCTATGTACGCGCCGTACCCCCACCCCCGTATGTACGCGCTGTACCCTCAGCGCTATGCGCTGGGGTACGGCACGTACATACGGGGTGGGGGTACGGTGCGTACATACAGGGGTGGGGGTACGGCGCATACATACAGGGGTGGGGGTATGGTGCATACAGGTACGGGACTGTGCTATGGTGTTGGGGTACGGTGCGTACATGTATGGGGCTGGGCTACGGTGTTGGGGTACGGTGCATACAGGTACGGGGCTGGGCTACAGTGTTGGGGTACAGTGCGTACATACGGGGTGGGGGTATGGCGCGTACCGGGCCCCCTTTTCCTCGTGCATCGCGGCATACTTAGCTTTTCCGGCACTTTTTGGCTCCCGTAAAAATATAGCTGTGCGGAGTCCTGTGGGTACGAATCGTACTTGCTGGTCCGTAAAACGCTGCCTGACTCCGTGCGGACGCCGCGGACGCGCTGTCCAGGTTCGGAATTGTATGTATTTTTTAGCCGCACAGTGTTTTTTATGATTCGTACGGAAATGGTATTTCTGTACGAATTGTACTTGCTGGTTTGTACGGTGGAATTCCCGGGTACAAGTCGTACGGAGAAAACGCTCCGTACGACCATTTGTACCCGGGTTTTACAGGATCGGAATCGGCACCCTAATGAGAAAAACATCACACAAAGCAAAAAGAAGAATTTTTCAAGTAAGGTGAAGCAGAGTTCAATTTCAAATACGAGGAAAAGGAAAGATGATAAAGAAATAGTATCTGGTACTCGGAGACAAAAATAATTTCAAGAAATTCGTCAGAGACTTTTTCGATCTAGAGGGATTCAGAATTTATTGAAAACAAATATAAAAGAAGAATGTTCCAATTCAAAGAGAAGCAGCGTATTGAAAGTATAGTGGATACTGCTTTCAATTTGAAACAGAAGTTGTTCATTTTGATTTTAAAGAGAATGAAAATATTGGATAGAATAGTCAAAGTATTGAACAACAAAAGTAGAAAAAAAAGACTTGTGAACAGAACCATCTTTTGTAAAATCTTTAGTGGACATTGGAGACATACTTCCAGTACTGAGCCTTTTTTTAATGAGGAAAGATACTTCCAGGAAAATAGTTTATCATTTGCAGTTGATACTGGAGGTCGTTGCTACGAAGTTCATGATGGTAATCCTCTTACAAAGGAGGAAATGGTTGGTAAAAGTGCAGAAGAGTTAATAGCTGAAGAAGTGCAAGGGAAACGTCCACGAGCTCCTGTGTATAAGTGAGTTGTAGTAGCATTTGTAGTATTCGACAGAAAGCCATTGATATCATGCGAAATTTGCTACGAGAATATACTCACAAAAGTATAAAACAGAAGATTAAGTTATTACAAGGACTAGATCCATGTAATGTAAGAAAATTTACTGGGAAGTATGGGCATTCTCTGGCTTGTCTTTCAAGAAAAGTTTGTAAAAGTGTTTTTCATCATTTGAGGATGTTTGCAGTACACCATTCAGAAATGTGGAACTTTGTAAAGAAACTGTACTATGTAAAAAGTCCTGCATTAAGTTTAAGTGAGCTGAATGGAAGTCTTTTATATGGTTCTTTATCAGATGTTCAGAAAAAGTGTGATGATATGGAAATGCGATATTTTGGTTCAATAGAGCAGTTCATAGAAAGTTATGTTATGTTATATGTTATGTTATATGGTACTTATAAAGCGCCTATCACCACCGGTCTCTAAGCGCTAGACAGACAACCAACAACATAATGACGCCTCCGCAACCATCTGCCTGCTCCAGTTAGACCGAAGATGTTACCTTTCCGAACAGAAATGTCTTCAGTTTTTTCCTGAAGGAGAGTAGGTGAGAATCTTCCTTCAGGCTGGATGGAAGATCATTCCAGAGTTGAGGAATGAGTACTGAGTGAGCACAACCTCCTTTAGTTTTTAAATTGAATCTGGGTTGAGCCAGATTTGGGACAAACCCCGAGCGTAAGGGCCTACCGGGAACATACTTCCTCAGGCGCTGTTTGACATATTCCGGGGCATTGCCAAAGAGTGCTTTGTGGGCCATGCAGAGGCCTTTGAATTGGACCCTAAGCTTCACGGGAAGCCAATGCAGTTTGCGAAGAAGAGTAGATGCATGCGAACTTCTGGGAAGAGAGAAAACCAGTCTGGCCGCGTCATTTTGCACAACCTGTAGTTTCCTCATCAGCTTCTGTGATAGGCCCAAATACAAAGCATTACCATAATCTAGCCTCGAGATGACAGTCACTGAGACGATAGTTTGCAGCGAGGAGGCAGAGAGAATGGTAGTAAGCTTACGTAACTGCCGCATCACGGCTGTGCAGGAGCCCACTACAGCCGACACTTGAGGGGCCATAGTAAGATCCGCATCGATCTTTAGGCCAAGACTCTTCACTACCGTCCCGGGGATAGGGGTTTTGCCGAGTTCTGGGGGCCAGTACAAATCATCCCAGGGATTGGCTTTGTTGGTTACCACCAACACCTCCGTTTTCTCTGCATTTACTTTGAGGAAGTTGTTGGTCATCCAGTTGACCGTGAATCTCAGAAGATTCCTGACTGATTCATGGGCCTCTGGTGTATCTCCCAGCTGAACCAGTAACTGCGTGTCGTCTGCGTAGTTAAAGACCTCACAGTTCCTGCGCGTGAGTTCATCCATCAGGGGTTGCAAATAGATATTAAAAAATAGAGGGGAGAGTGCAGACCCTTGAGGCACCCCCCAGGTCACATCCTTAATCCCAGATAACTGGTCCCCCATCTGAACCCTCTGAGTGCGACCCGACAGGAAGGACTCCAACCACTTGTATGCCTGGCCGGCAATCCCCAGCTTCGCGATACGGCTCAGCAAGATGGAATGGCTGACCGTATCGAAAGCTGCCGATAGATCTAGCAGAATCAGAGCGCAGGGTTGTTTATTATCTGCTCTTATTCTTAACTCGTCTGTGACCGTGGCCATAACCAGTTCCGTACTGTGTTGTGGTCGGAAACCTGCCTGCCTGACATGCAGGAGATGGTGTTCCTCAAGATAGTTGGCTACTGCGTTCAGGAAGTGTTTTTCCAAGATCTTACTTAGGAAAGGCAGTTGAGAAATAGGCCTGTAGTTTTTTAGTGCTTTAGGGTCAGTGCCCGCTTTCTTCAGAAGTGGGGAGACTCTGGCTTCCTTCAGAGATGCTGGGAGGTAACCCGCTTCCAATGAAGCATTTAGTAAATGCAGCAACTGGGGTTGAATGCCTGGCAAAGCTAGCTTGAAAATTTTCGGAGGGCAGGGATCACTGGAGGATCCTGATTTGATATGACTAACCAGTTCTGTCAAGTGCTCTCCGTCGATAGCTGGGAAGTTAAGCAAAACCCCCGCAGACTGCAAGCTGTCTGTACCGAGTTGCGTTGGTAGGCTATCAGAGAGCGTCGAAATATCCAACAGGATATCCTGCACCTTCTGGAGGAAAAATCCTTGAAAGGTGTCACAGTCAGGCTGGGCCAGACCGCCGCTTTTGTCATTCAGCTGCGTGAGTTCCCTAGAATAATAAAGGTTTCCCTTTGTTTATTCGTAGCCTCCCTGATCCGGCCCTCATAGAAGGCGGATTTCCTAGCTAGGATGGCCCGTTTGTAACTGGCCAGAAGAGTTTTGTATGTTAATGACTCTGTAAGCCCATAATCCCGTCTCAAGCTTCGCTCCACCTTCCTGAGAGCTTGCTTCTTTTCCCTGAGGGATGCATCAAACCAAGGGGCTCCTTTCCCTTTTTTCCGAGTGAGCTCTGATCGTTCTGGAGCTAGTTTGTCTAAGGCAGAGCGGATCCAGGCCATAATGGTCGTGGTCTCTGTGTCCAGGTTCCCCTGCTTCCACTTCGGAGGGGGGGAGGAGAGAAGAGTTGTGACTAAAGAGTCGGCCTCGATCTTCTTCCATGGGAGGACCTTCCTCCTTGTTTGTGGAGGGGCCGCTGTTAAAGGCTCTCCTGGGACCCAACACTTAATCAGATAGTGATCTGACCAGATGCAAGGGCTAACTTCCAGGACTTCCATTCGAGGAAGGGAGGACCAGACAAGATCAAGGGTATGTCCCTTCTCATGGGTGGGCCCTTTTACAAGCTGGTTTAGATGGAGAGTGGCAAGATTGGTTCCAAACTCGGCCGCAGTGGGCCCCCTGGGGATCTCGTCCCAATGATAGTTAAAGTCCCCAACCACTACCAGGGACTTATATCTGGATGCCAGATCGGTCAACAGCTCAAAGAAGGAATCATTAAATTCCGGCGAGCTCTGCGGAGGACGATATACTAAAAGAAGCAATATGCATGAGGATTTCAGTGATATTTTAATCCCTAGGACTTCTGCTCCAGCACAGTTTTCTGCGATGATTTGTGTTACCTTGAGATTCCTTTTAAACATGATAGCTACCCCACCCCCTCTACTATCCTTTGGGCGGTTATACCACCGAGCGTCAAAGTTGGGCGGTAAAGCAGCTATAATGTCAGGTGTTGAGGCAGTCCCTAACCATGTTTCTGAGAGCGCAAGGATGTCGATCTCACCCTCGTCCAGCAGTGTAAACACCTCTAAATGTTTCTGTAGGGATCGTGTGTTAAGCGTGGCCATTATCAGGCCTTGTGACCTTGTGATGACTGATTTAGCCTCTACCTGTAATAGGTCCTCCGACCGAAGGGTGGCAAGCGTTAACTTATCTAGCGTATTTCTCCCTTGATGGAGAGATCTGAGGGTAGCAGGAGTACAGACCCGCGGCCAACCAGGGGGGGAGGCCCTACGGCCCGTCCTGGCCCGGACGGGCACAGACGGGCTTTCCTCTGGCGCGACGCTGCGCGCGTACGCTGCGCGCGACCATAATGGCCTCTAAATAGCGTGTGGCAGGCGGTGCTCGCTCGAACTAGAGCGCAGTGCCGTAAAACGTCTTGGGGGCGTCTGAGCCCTACTCCCAAGATGGCGCTCGTGCAGGGATACAAACACCCAAGTGGTGAATGGTGCTATCGATGTTTTAAGGTGCAGGCAATGCGGTCAGTGGGGGACAAGCAGAACAATTTAATGCACATAAACAGTGAGTATACAATTTTAAAAACAAATTCTGAACAATTGCAGCAAAGCGATAAATTGTAAAGACCAGCGCGATGTTAGCGTGACGGTCAGTCTGTTGACCGCGCGCCGACCAACTGGCCCCTAAATACCATTTGCCAGGCGGTGCTCGCTCGAACTAGAGCGCAGCGCCGTAAAACGTCTTGGGGGCGTCTGAGCCCTACTCCCAAGATGGCGCTCGTGCAGGGATACAAACACCCAAGTGGTGAATGGTGCTATCGATGTTTTAAGGTGCAGGCAATGCGGTCAGTGGGGGAAGTGAAAGTTTGACAATTACAGATGTTGGAGGAGATGAGAAAGTGATTAGCACTGATCAGTTTGAAGAAGAAATTGGAAAGTTTAATGTAGTGTGCTCTGAAATACCAAACTATGTTTGTGTTTGTTGTCGATGTACTCATTATAAAAGTCAAAGTAGGAATGTTGATTTGTATTTGAAAAGTGAAAAGGAGAACAATGGTAAGTGGGAAGAATTTGCAACTTACTTGTTTGTTGAAGGTCGATTTGAGTTAAGTAGTGATCAACGTATATGTAAATATTGTTACAACAAATTTGATAGAGAACAAAATGCCTGCTAGAGCAGTGCATAATAAGTTGGAGTTAGTAGCTATTCTCCAGGAGCTGGCCAAATTGAATACATATGAGTCGGTTCAAATTCAATCTGTTTATCCTTTTCAAACTATAATTCGGATGGATCCTAAAACAGGTAAACTGCCACCAACAGACTTGCAAAGAGGGCTGAAAGGAAGAGTGGTGTACTTACCTTTGGATTTTAAGAAAAACATTAAACTATTGCTGGAGAGAAAGAGGAAGATAAGGCGTGGTTATTTTAGTAAATGGTGTACCCACAAAGAGCCGGAAAATATGGCAAGAATTTGTGGATGTTAATAAAGTTGAAAAGGCTACCTTACATCTTATAGAGAACAATATTTATTACAAAAATGTAAATGTGGATGAACAGGTAATACATTTAGAAGATGATTTTGAAATTTCAAGTGGTCAAATAGAGAAAGTGGACAAGTCAAGGACTGAAGAGATTTATGAACATTATACAATATGTCCTTTGCATTCAAAAGAAGTGATAGGAAGTAGCATTGAGTTATTTCAAATGAAAAAAGCACAGGGAACTCCAATGAGGGTATGGGAGTAAAGCTTGGAAGCTCATTGTTTTCCACAGTTGTTTCCTACTGGAGAAGGTACACAATATGATGACCAACCTGTACGGATTCCAGCTTCAGAATATCGGTCAACAAGATTATATTCTGAAGATCCTAGATTCCATACATATTTCACCTTTTGTTTGAAAGTGATCTGTCTTCTCTCTCATATGCAGTGAATCATATACTTAAAACTGGAGTTCATGAATCACTTCTTTCTGCGAAAGAATTTGTGGAGAAAGTTCAAGAAACAGATGAAAATTTAGAAGCACAGTTAATCAATTTGATGGCATGTCAACTTGGAACAAATGAGTACTGGTATCGTCGTCCTGGAGAACTCAAGTGTATGTTACGGAACTTAGGTACACCAACATGGTTTGTCACACTTAGCTGTGCTGTTTATGCATGGGAAGATTTTCTTGAGTTTTTAAGAGAAGCGAATTCTAATATAAAAAATGTTGAAATAAAGACTCCTGGTGAACTGATGTCCTGAGTGATGTCATCAGTGATGTCATTTGAGATGTCATCAGTGATGTCATCAGTGCTGTTACTGACCATGTCATGAGTGATGTAATATGTGACATCATCAGCAGTGCATTGCAGGCGCGCGAGTTATAGTTAGCTCAACTAACCATAACAGGCGAATTTCTCTGGTTTTATATGAGTCAAATGTCCAACTAACTATAACGTCCCTGAAACATATGGTTTTTTCAGTGAATTTCTAAGGTTTTTTAAATGCTAATTCCTAACTATAACGTCTGTAAAATCTATGGTTTTTTAAGTAAATTTCTAAGGTTATTTAAATGCTAATTCCTAACTATAACGTCTGTAAAACCTATGTTTTTTTTCAGTGACTATATATATAAATCATTATTTTTCACATCTATATGTTTTACATCAATATTTTTTATTCCTTATTTTTGTATTTACCTGTTTACATATGGGAGTCAATATTTTTGTAGCGGATATTTTTGTTTCGATATTTTGAACATCAATATTTATGTCATCGATATTCTATCAGTGAACCACCAAGAACATCGGAATCATCCTGGACACCAACCTCTCCATAAGATACAGATTAATGCCAGCTCCTAGACATGCTTGTACATTCTGTGAATGCTACACAAGATTATCAAGTGGCTCCCACTGAACACCAGACAAACTGTCACCCAGGCTCTTATCACAAGAAGACTTGATTACGGAAACACCTTCTAATCAAAATCCCAGCCCATGTCCTACTCTGACTCCAAATCACCCAGAATGCTGCCACCAGACTCATCCTAAACATCATGTGAAATAACCTGCTGCATCAAAAAGAAATGGTGTGATTATTCTAATGTTAAAAAATATTGTATTTCCATCATAGCCTATGAGCACAACCATGATCTGAACTTTACAGCATTAATATCTATGCTTCTAATGGGTATGACCCACAATTCTGGGAAGCCCTCACTTCCAAATTGGCGCCCCTTCCTCAATCCACTCAAATTATTCTGGGTTGGGACTTTAACCTTCTAATGGATACAATCTTTGACAGACAATCGGCCTTTAATTGCAGACCACGCAAAGCCCACAAACATATGCCCAATGTCAGCACCTCTCTCCATATTGAGGATGTTTAGAGACTCCATAACCCCACTGGTAAATACATGACTTTTTTTTCACCTCCTAACCAAAGATCTTCAAGAATCGATTATCTGTTGGTTAATCCTTCCCTTCTTCAAGAGATATTTTCTTACTCAGTTAAATCAATTCTCATATCCGATCAAGCAGCTATTACAATCTTACATAAAATCAAGATTTTGGTGCATGAATAAAGATATCCTTGAAGCTCCATCAGATTTTACAGATATTGCATGAGAGATCACGTTTTTCTTGCAAGAAAACAAGGGATCTATCTCTTCTCAAGTGGTGTTGTTGGACTCTCTAAAGTGCTTCACTAGAGGTCACATCATCATTAGCTGGATGATAAAGAAAAACAAAGCACATAAACAATCAATTGAATCCATATCTAAAAAGATGAAACTCCTAGAGATCTCTAACAGAAACTCTAAGAACCCAACTAACCTTGACACTCTCAAACAATTAAAATATGACTGCAACTCCATAATCAGAAAAAGGGCTCATCTGTAGGCCTGGGCGTAGTTCGCGAAGTAGCACTTCGCGAAGCTACGCAAAGTGAACTTCGCGAACTGCGTAGTACCTTGTTCGCACTGTGCCAGATGTCGTTTTCAATGATTGCACAGTGCGGACAAGCAACCGGCACTGTGCAATCATTGAAAATGGCATCTTGCACAGTGCGAGCTGTAGTTTTCTGTTGCTCGAGTAGATTTTTACTCGAGCTTCAGCTTTCACAACACGAACTGGTAGTTTCTCATCGCGAGCGGTCGCGAGCATACGCGACCACTCGCAATGAGAAACCTGACCTCCTCGCGTTGGGAATCTCGCCGGGAGGTTTATTTTCCATGCTCGCTATCGCCAACTTGCAGTTGCTGATCGCGAACAAGGAAAAAGTCTCGCCGGGATGTCATTTTGCTTGCTCGCGGTCGCCAACTTGACGTTGAGGACCGCGAGCAAGCAAAAAATGACCGCAGCACTACGCAACACTACGCTACGCGTGTTCGCACTGTGCTACGTGCAGTTCGCGTAGTGCGAAGTAGCGCGAACTTCGCAAACTACGCGAGCGTAGCGTAGTGCTTTGCCCAGGCTTACTCATCTGTGGGTCCGTGGCCAGAAAGGCAAAAAATGCCTCTGTCTCAACAGAGCTGGGAAATCTTTACTGATATATCTGAACTTTAAAACAAATAACTCCATAATCTCCAGCATAAAAGATATCTCAAAAACAATTAGAACCAAACCTAATGACAGCTTAAACATCTTCAAAATATTTAATGCAAACCTATATAAACTAACTATCTCGACCATTAACTTCTTCGACGCCGATGACGGAACGGTTCCGTCATGCACGTCGGTTGGGCTGTGCTTATGACGGAACCGTTCCGTCATGGCCCCGCCCGCGCTCCGAACTTTCAGCACCGCGCGGGAATCCGCGCAGCGCTGAAGAGGTTAAGAAATCTTGTTTGGATTTTCTGAAACACATTCCCCAAAATCATATCTGATATTGACAGATTGGCAGTAGATAAACCCCTGGAAAGGAAAGACATCCTTGATGCCATATACCAGCAGGCACACCCCCTGGGCCAGACAGCATTTCCATCAGTTTTTATAAATCTTTTGCTCTCACTATTATTTCTCCACTAGAACACACAAAATCATTTTGCATCATCTGTGAAGGTGTTGGGTATTGCAGCAATAGCTACTATCACAGTAATTCCTCCAGAAGTCAAAGATCACTCAGATAAAAAATTTTTAGACCAATATCCCTCATTAATATGGAAGCATAAATATATGCAAAAATCTGGGCCACCAACCTTGAACCCATTATCACAAAAATCATACTTACGTTCCAAGCTGACTTCATTAAGGGCAGATTAGCCAGTGATAATAGCCATACTCTCTGCAGCATCGTATAACAGGCCTCCCTGTCCAGCTCTGCTGTGGCGGCTATAGCATTAGATGCAGAGAAAGTGTTCAACAAGGTTACCTGGTCATACCTGGAGGAGACTTTAAATTGGTTTGGTCTCTGGGACAATGTTATAAAAATGGCTATGTCATTATATGCTAACCCCTCTGCTCATATTAAAATTAATGGCACCTTATCTGATCGATTTCCACTGCAACAGGGCCCTCAGTAGGGTTTTCCCTCATCAAAATGATTATTCCTTGTCTCCATAGACCTGCTCATAATTCTACTTAACTATTCTCCAGGTATTGAAGGTTTTAACAATCGATTTCAAATCACGCCTTACTCCAACGATATTCTGATCTTTTCAGAAGAAGCAGATTTAGCTATCCCTGCTCCAATTAACATTATTTAGGAATTCTCAAGATTTTCAGGGTACACCTTAAACGAGGACAAATTGGAGTTTCTGCCTTCTAACCCTTTATGACTACTGTATTGTATAAATTACACTAGCAATCATTGGCAGCCAAAATTTATCAAATTTTTAGGTATCTGGTTTAAGCCTAATCTATCTGATTCAATCACACACCACAAACAACAATCCTCACCTGAATCATTTATTCACATACTGGTCCCCGAAGAATATCTCTTGGTAGGGCAGATTAGAAACGATTAACATGATGGTCACCCTATTAGTAAAGTTCTTATCCAACATGCTCCCAATCCATCTTTCTCAGTCCTTTTTTTCTTCAACAGACAAAATAATGTCTGAATTTATCTGGTCTCATAAAAAAGCAAGGTGGTGCTTCTAAATTTCTAAATTAGTACATCTACCAGCCGACCTACCTGGCCATGCAAGGATACTGCTAGCTGGTTGACCAATCATCTCTATCTTCCCCTTGGATTTTAATTGAACAAACTCTCTGCTCACCTTTCCCCATCCTAGCGGTGTTGACTGACCATGGACCAATTCCCTATTAATCACTTTGACAAATTCTCCTAGACACTGCAAAAGACATATAGACAATTGCTGGAAATTGGTTTATTCGTTGAAAGAGTGGAACCTTACTCAAACAGAAACCACAATTCCTGCCAGTGTGAAGTCACAAGCAAACCCTCAATTAACCTCTGCTTAACCCACTGGTAGTGTGAGAAATTGGGTTGTTGGTTCACTGGGGTGAGAGCCCTGGTCAAGAAACAGCCACAATCTCTTGAAGGGTGAACCACTAAAAGTCACTAAATTAACCTGTGCTTAACCCTGGGTAGATTGGCACAAAAAGCAGTCAGACTTAACTTAGAGGCAATGTGTAAAGTATTTATGCAGCACACAAACGGTAATAAACTGAAAACACAACACATGAAAAGTCCTAAATCAATTAAAAAAAATAGAGTGCATTTTAATAAATTACTTGGCACCAAACGGCAAACATCCAATTAGGAAAAACAGGATTTTATGAAATGTAGATGTTTTTAGTAAAGACTACTGGCTAAAATATCAAACTCCAACCGCGGACATCTGGTCGTGCGAGACAGGTTGAAAGTAAAAAAATATGGTCAACCGCGATGGAGCCCGATTCGAATACAAGAAATGGTTTGGGCCCGGTCTGCGCTTACCTTTGGACTTGAAAAAAAGTCCGAAAAAAAGTGTCTGAGAAGGTAAAGTTCAGCAGGCAAGGCTGCAGGAGATGGCCGCGAGAGGAGCGTAGTCGTCAGATGGCCTTGGATCAAAGCTGCTGTGAAGATGTCTACGTTTGGAAATAGTCTCCAAAATAGAAAAGGAAAATCTCCAGAGGAATGAGACAGAGGACTATCGCCGAAGACAGTTCCGCAGGGTCGGATACCCCTTTGGTGACAGACCAATCCGACTGGCGATGCACCTCAGGCAAATATGCAAGCTGGTTAGTCCCGGTCTCCTCCTGGTTCACAGAGCAGTGTTTAGTCAAATGTGTCCAAAAGTGTCCTAAGTCCTTAGTTTTGGGATCTGACCATCTGGGCACCTTTAGCAACACAGCCAAGGGTCTAGGATCGGTGGGGCACGCCTTGGGGTTTAGGACTCATTCAGGCTGGGTACAGGTGCGCGTTCAAGATGGTGGGAGCCTTTTATGTCTCTTTGGCTCTTGACAGGAGGCCAGCGAACTATACCTTGGAGTCAATCTGGTAGTACTGGTGCAGGGGAAGATCTAGGGCTCAAAAGTAGGGCTGCCCTCTGAGGATTCAAGGCAGGCTCTGGGTAGCAAAGACGTCCTTTCAGGTACAGCAGCAGCCTGGCAGGGTACACAGCAGGTCACAGCAGCAGGCAGTCCTCTGAGAGCCCTTCGACAGGTCCAGTATTGAATTGAAGAATGGATCTAAAGTACCTATTTTTATACCCTGGTGACCTTCTGGAAGGTGCGAGAAGCTCCTAGAAAAGATTTTTGGAAATGCATGGAATATCCTGTGTTGTGTCCAAATAATTATTCCAAGGGCCACACTTACCATTGGCCCGCAATATTAGGTAAGAAGGAGCAGTTGGCAACGTGGAAGGTTCAAACGTTTATTAGCCACCACAGAACTCTATATAGAGGAGCCTCGTCGATCCTCACCCATCAGGTGCGCCGAGGAAGACTGCTGGCTCCTTGACAGTAACACACTTTTATACATCATCAGTACAGCATACAAAACCATATATGTGGAAAAGTACCAGTTAGTCCTGGCGCCCCTAATGAGCTCATGCCTATTTCTAGTTTCGGTTACACATACAAAGGGTTACTATCTTTACAGAGAAGGTCGAAAGGGTGACTCCCTTCTCGTCCCAGGCCTAGAGGAATTTGCCTGATACTCCCTTTTAGCAGATGTGACCTTGCTTCTCAGCAACTCAGCCTGTCTCTTAATTAAATGCAAGGAAAGGGGAAAGCAGAGGGTGTGCGGAAAAGACCACGTGACTCCCAAGTGAGAGAGAGAGGCGCAATCCAAGATGGAGGCGGTTCGGTTTCTCGGCCCTTTTTGTCGTGCTAAACATAATCGGGGATTTCGAACCGTTTAATACACCATAACGGGGTAAACGATCATTAGATATACTGCGCTAATCATATCGTAATATCTTGAATACCTCAGAACGGCCCTTTTAGCGCAGCATAGCTAATAACGAGGTCAGTCTTCGAAAATACCCTCATCAATCTGCATTAAGTCGTGCGTCTCCTTCTGAGCCCGCTGAGTATCTATTCTGGTTTGGACGGGCTCGGGCCTAGGGATGGATCGGCGAACTTGAGCAGCACAATATGCACAGCAAGCAGGCCCACACTGTAGACAAAGACAGCAGGTGAAAATGAACCCCACTATTCCTAAAAGAATCATAAATACCTTCCATCCCCAGGTGGTCACCAAATCCCAAAACCACCCAGACAAAGACCAAGTACCAGTCTCGGTGTGAATTTCTGAAGCTAGCCGATGTAGTTTCTGAATGGCTAAATGGACATAAGGGGCGGAGTCAGGTATATATACACAACAGGAGCTGCCGATGACTCTACAAGCTCCTCCGCGATGAGCTAGGATAACATCTAAAACAAGACGATTTTGGAGGGTCACAAGCCGGGTCGCCTGGAGCTCCACTGTGATATTAGTTAATATTCCTGCAGTAGTATTAACCACCCCTTCCACTACTCTAGATAGCCTCCTGACTTCTTTACTATTGAGGATGGGTCCCCATATAGGCAATGCCCCTTTTATGATATCAACGAAGTGTTGGGCTGGAGTGTCAGTCTGGTCAGTGGCATCATTTCTGGCGGCTTCAGCTTTTAGGCTCCGCCTATTCAAGGAATGAGATTTGTGATAATCAGAAGGAGCTATGTAGACCGGTGGGTAAAGGAAAGATAAGTAACATCGACCTGCCCATCCCCTGAGTAGCCAAGTGTATGCATTTTCACCGCACACGAAATAAACATTGGGAGGGGTGAGTGTTGGGGGACTACTGAAAGTCTGTAGTTTATAAGTGTAATTACATCTACTATAACCTACGGATAGATGTCCAGTACCCTACACGCAGAAGGAGGAGGACGTATTCAATACTGGGACCGGAATGATTTTCTCATCTGAGACATTTCGCTCCTGGAAATACTTGAAATACTCAGTAAAATTAAAGGTCATGAAATCCAACACTTCATCCCTCAACCAGGTATCATTCTCATGATCAGTGTATACGTTCATACAGGCGGTAGGATCAAGGGTACCATCCGTCCCCTCAGCATTAGGAGTAACACCTTGGTGTGACTCTATATAGGCTAAAATCAAGGCATAATCCTTCTCTGAGAATCGACGTTCATCTATAGCGTAGTGTTCATATAGCATGGATAACATTTTGAACCAGGCTTCGCAACTACCTAAATAAGACAAGGGCATTGATATGAACAGATCTTGCTTATGCATCACTGACGGGAGAAGACCACAGACCCAACAATCAGTAACATTTGTGGAACTATGAGTCTGGTGTAGCATCTCAATGAAAGCATTATGTAGATATGTCTGTCGGTGTCTCTCCTTATGGGGGGCAAAAGTCTGGAAATGATGTTCCTTAGGAGCAGGGGTAGACACTATCAAGGTGTGCACAGGATGGCGAAACTCTAGATATATAAACAGACCTAAGCATAGTACAAATGATACAATCAATATAGAAATGAAAACAATTTTAACACGCAAGCTCCATGAGGAGAACATTGGCAAATGCGGGGGAATGGTACGAGGTACTATGGGCCGCCCTTCTTCAGGGACAAAACGAGCAAAAGGGTACATTTTCTCACTAAAAGTCCAATATAATCTCGGGAAAAGGGCTACCAGCAGTCCGACCTGCCGGAGGGTGCTTCTTTCCTGTGTCCGTATAGAGCCTCACAGGCAGACTCCTATTGTTCAGAAAAACAAAAAAAAGAAAGAATAAAAACTTCTCGCGTTGGGGTCGCACTTGATGCAACCCTTGTTGAAAGGAAACTCCACCTGGGCCCCCACCAACCGACCAATGTCTCTACCTTCGTTCTGAACAGAGCTTTACTGAAAGTTCCATGCTCTCAACGAGTTCAGTCCAGTGTTCTACCAATCCTCAGATCTCTGCCGAGGCGTCCAACTTCACTCGCCACGGCTAGACCTGGGATTCCCTATTTCCGGGGCCGCAGGTGATATCGATCCCGACCAGGGGTTTCAGGATTCACAAACAAAGCAGGCACAGTGGGATCAGACGAGGAGCTGGGCTCCCGACCAGACGCCTCACTTGGAGCAATTGAGTAGTCGCAAAAAGGGTCTTTCAGGCTCACAGCACTCTCCCCTCGCCCGTCAACTTCTCTGCGGGTGTCCAGGGAAAGTCGTTTCCTAGTGCTGGGTTCGCCCTGGTTTGGCAGGCCTTCCTCCTGGTCAAGCTGCTCCCTTGGCAATGGGAGAGGAACTCGCTTAAGATGGGAGATATGGATCCAGCGCTGCTTACCCTCAACTTTCACCGCCGTTCGCGTTGCCAGGAGCACCTGGTACGGTCGGGACCAGCGCGGATCCAAACTCGATTTTCGTTGGTAGTTTCGAAAGAAGACCCACTGTCCAGGTTCCACGCTGTGTCCGGGTCCCTCCGGCAGGGGCTGCAGTACGGCAGATATCTGTTGATGAATGGAATGGAGATCTTTAGTTAAAGCATACAAATAATCAGTCAACATAGGATGGTCGATGTCCCTGAAGGTTTTGGGCCGGGGTACTCCCCACACGTTGGCAGGTCTGCCAAAAATTACCTCATGAGGGGAGATACCGCTCCGGGAATGGGGAGTAGTTCTTACGGACAACAGGGCCAGGGGCAGGAGATCAGGCCATTTTAATCCTGTCGTGTCCTGAAGTTTAGCCAGTTTCAATTTCAGAATCCCATTATATTTCTCAACTAGACCCGCTGATTGAGGATGTCGGGCTGCGTGAAACTTCTGCTGAATGGACAGACCCTTGCATACATGCTTAACTAAGTCCGCATTAAATTGTGTCCCGTTGTCACTCCAAATCACCCGTGGCAACCCATATCGAGGGAAAAACTCCTTTACCAGAGCTTTCGCGGTTGCCAGGGCAGTATTTTCCTTTGTGGGATACGCCTCCACCCATTTACTAAAAGTACAGATCACCACCAGCACGTATTTCAGATTGTTAACTCGTTCTAGCTGTATGTAATCCATTTGAAGCACTTCAAAAGGCAGGGTGGGCGGCGCAAAACTACCCGCCAAGACGGGAATTCTAACCCCAGGATTATGCTGGAGACAAATCATGCAATGCTGAACCAGGTTCCTAGCTGTCTTATGGATATTAACATTATACCAGACAGGATCCAATGTGGCACAGATGCCCTGGACCCCTACATGTGAAGGTCCGTGCGCCATAGTTACTACTGCATTTACAAATGCGTTTGGCAGTAACCATCTACACCTCTCTGACAAGTCAGTCCAACATCCATTCTCATCAAGCCTCCCCACCTGTTCTTGCCAGTATGTCAATTCTTCCGGGGTCACCTCCTTTTGTAGCTCTTTCACACTGTCTATGGTGTTGTTAAAAACCCCTGCCTCTATCATTTTTGTCACTACAAACATGGAAATGGTGTCAGACTGGGCTGTTTCTTTGGCGATCCTATCCGCAAAGGAATTTTCCCTCCCCACATCATCCACTATAACCTTGTGTGCACTACATTTCACTATGGCCAGGGTTTTAGGCAACGTTAATGCAGCCAGCAATCGGTCAACTAATGGTCCATTCTTTATCTTTTCGCCATGAGATGTCAAGAATCCTCTTTCCGCCCATAACCTCCCGAAGCTATGTGCTACACCGAACGCATACTGGCTATCGGTGTAGACATTTAGCTTCAAACCTTTCCCCAACTCGCAGGCCCTGAATAATGCAACCAATTCGGCCGCCTGGGCCGACCGGTATGGTATCTTGGCTGCCTCGACTACCGTTTGCAGGGTAGTGATCGCATAAGCCGCAGCTGTCGTACCATCCGGTAATCTAAAACAGGACCCATCAACATACAATTCTCCTTGGGCATCAAATAGTGGGGTGTCAGTTAGATCTATCCGGCCCTTGGTTTCTTCTTCAGTTCGAAAAATACAATCATGTATGTCTTGTCCACCATCCCCTGAAGGGAGGGGCAACAACGTGGCAGGGTTCAAGTTAAACACATCGTTTGATCGTTATATGAGGTGCAAACAGGGTCAATTCGTACCCTGTAAGACGCGCACTAGTTAAGTGCTGCGTCTATGTCCTGTTTAATAATACGTCCACAGCATGAGGCACCATCACTGTCAGATCCGTATTCAGGACTAGCCCTTCCGATTGTCTGATCGCTACAGCCACTGCCGCTGCAGCCCTCAGACAACTGGGAAGTGCTCTGGCGACGTTATCCAAAACCGCCGAGAAATATGCACAAGGCCTTTGCTTACCACCAAAGTCCTGTGTCAACACTGAAAGAGAACAACCGTCCACCTCATGCACGTAGAGCACAAAAGGTTTCCGGTAGTCAGGGGTGCCAAGCACAGGAGCAGAGCAAAGAGCAGTTTTCAGAGCAGAAAAGGCAGTCTGGCATTCATCAGTCCAAGGTAAGGGTTCATGCACATCCTTCGTAGTTAGATACAAGAAAGGTTTAGTCAAGAGAGAATAGTTAGCAATCCATTGGCGACAGTAGGAGGTTATACCAAGCAAAGCGCGGACATCACGTTGCGTGCGAGGGACAGGCATGTTAGTTATGGTCGCGATGCGCTCAGAAGTCAACCGTCTTCCCTCCTTCGACAGGAGATGACCGAGATAGGTCACCTCCGGTCGACAATATTGAAATTTAGAGAGCGACACCTTGTTACCATGAGTGGCCAAATGCCGTAGCAGGGTAACCGTGGCATCGCGGCAACCATGTTCTGTATCAGAGGCCACAAGGAGGTCGTCAACATACTGCAATAGAACATTACCTGGCGGCAATTGTAAGGAATCCAATACTCTTTTTAGGGCTTGGCTGTAGATACTAGGGCTTTCGGTATACCCCTGGGGGGCGCGACAGAATCTAAAGCTGCGGCCCCCCAATGAGAAACCGAACAAATGTCGGCTATCCGGATGTATGGGAATACTAAAGAAGGCATTCTTCAAATCAATCACCGAGAAAAATGTGGCAGTGGGAGGAATCATGGTCAAAATGGAATTAATGTCTGGTACCACCGGATATTGGGGTACCACAATCTTGTTAATCTCTCGCAGATCAATCACAAATCGGTAGGTATCAGCATAATCAGGGGATTGGGGTACGGGGGCTCGTTTAAGAATCGGAAGAATGGGACTGTTACAGACATTAGAAGCCGTTTCCTCCACCACCCCTGTTCTAATCAAGTCAGAAATAATGGCCAGTAAAGCGCGTTCCCCTGCGGGGGCTATTTTATACTGTGGGATCCTCGGCAATTTGGCATTCTGTTTCAGGGTGATGGACACCGGGGGAATTTGTAGGAATCCTACGTCAGTGTCCCCCAGGGCCCAAAGATCCTTCGGGAGTTGTGCAAGCTCAGGAGGTAGTGAGTCCGTTTTCGAAAAACATTGAACGGAGGGGATAGAGGTATTCCGAATGGTCAGATAAACTCCATCGGGGGAGCAATAGATGTGGGCATGCAATCTTTTTAATATATCCATACCCAGGAGATTTTCCCCACACTGGGAGGTGAGGAGGAAAGGTGATTCTATCGTAACCGGTCCCAGAGTAAGGGAAAGTGGCTTAGAAATGGGGCTCACCACCGGAGTTCCAGAGAACCCCACGGACACATTAGTCTGGCCAGACAGAGCGGCCCCCGGACCAGGGCACGTGAAACAGAACTGTTCATAGCCCCTGTGTCAACCAAAAACTTACCTGATGCATCCAACAATCGCGCATGGACATAAGGTCCAGCTTGATCTATCGGGATTGACACATGCCCCTTACTCTGCCCTTGGCTGTCCTATGCTTGAGTATACCCGGCGTCTTCGTCCGTCACACGTCCATCATTGTAGTACTGTTTACCCTGGCTTTGGTCGAAATAATTCTGACTGTTCTCACCTCGGGCTGCCTGTTCTTGTCTCGTGTATCCACCGCGATGCCCACTCATCCTTCCCCGTCCACGACCCCTTGACGCCGTATTCTGTTCATATAGTAATGGGCACTGCGCTCTCCAATGCCCCTCCTCTTTACAGAAAGCACATTGATTTATGCCCAGATCTGTTCGCCCAGCTGTTTGCGTCGGTCCCGCCCCTCTTGGAGCGAAATTCTGCAACCCTCGTCCTCTTCCTCTACCCCTCTCCACTTGCTGTAGTAACACTCGTGTTTTCAACTCCTTTGACTTTCTTTCTGTCTTATCCTTGCTCTCATTCTCCCGATGCTCATAATACTGAGCCATGCTCAGTATTGTGGAGGGCGTGGTGGTCGTCCAGGTACTCTCAGCTGCCTGTAACCGAGCCGATACCTCAGGTAGCAAATTGGTTACAAATCTATTAACAAATAAACGTACAACCCCCTCCGTTGCCAAGTCCTGTCCGCTGAAGTCAATGAACACTCCCTCAAACCTCGTGAAAAAATCAGAGACACTCTCGTCCTTCTTTTGCTTACAGGCCGTCAGCTTGTCCCAATCTACTTTCCTGGGTGGGATCAGTGAATGCATATAAGTTATTATTCTCTCAGGCAAGGCCAGTATCTCAGGTCGGGGCTTGTTCCCTGGTTTACGATCTCTATCCCAGTTTCTCAGTTGATCCCATGTCCGACCAAATTCCGTAACATAGTCCTGGTCATGTACCTGGCGCCAAATGTCCACCGGTACTAATAAGGCAAAGAATAATTCAATATCTGCCAACGTCATTACCGCTGACGAGGCGGCCTCGGTCAGTTCCTTGTAATATGCGGTGGGGTTCTTTCTAGGATCTGGCAACTGGCTTTTTAGGGATAGTACCTCACTCCGCTTCCAGGGGGTATAGACCCATTGTTCCTGGAACCGGGCGTCTACCCCGGGACGGGTAACGACGCCGTGGGCATCTACTACTGCGGCAACTTCTGGATGGAAGATAGGGTGCACTTCCCGCATAGGGAACTGGGAGAATCCGGCGGGAGTGGCAGACTGCAAACGAGTTCTATAAGAGACCAAAGTCTGTACCTTCCCATACACCTCCTCCGGTGTCAACTGAGATTTATGGACCTGATCAAGAATATCATATAATATAGCCGGAGCCTTCCCTTCCTGATGTACCTGTTCCCACACAGAAATAAGACGGTTGGCCATATGCTCCAGAGCATGCTGTTGCATCACCGGTTCATAGTCTCTCACAGTACTCCAAATATCGGCAAGCGTATAACTGGGATGTCGCATCCACTGGGATGCTTGTGTAGCAATAGTTTCCCTTTCTTCCGTTCCCAAGGCCGAACGAGTGAACAACTTCCTACCCTCAGTTAGACTGGCCGGACGTATCGGAGTAGTTGCAGCTGTTACCGGTGTGGTACTGGCGGAGGAGGAAGGCAGAACAGAAGGGGAAGGCATTGACCCCAGCGACAGCTGAGGGGTCCCGGCTGCAGCTGTCGTCAATAAATTAGGCAGTATGGCCATAACTTCAGACACAGATGTCGGTAACCGGGAGAGGTTCGGCAGGGAGGGAGGGGTAGTGGTGGCTGGGGGAGCCGAAGCCGAGGCCCCCAGGGACATATTTGGAGCCGGGGCCGAGGCCCCTGATACCTCCGGATATATCCTCTGTGGCACATAAGGGGGTGGTGGTCTGGTGTCCAGTAAATCCTCTATCTCATCTTCTGCATTCGGGCGGGTCACATAGCTCTTATCCACCTTTAGTCGAAATTCACGATTCATGCAATCCAATCCCCTTTCTACTCTGTCTCGGTCATAGGCCATAGCTTTCTGAGTAACATTCTGTCCTGCCTTGGCTCTGGCTACTTTCTCTTCCCTTATTCGCCGTTGTTTGGCCTCTTTCTGCCATGCAATGAGGGCGTCAAACATGGCCTGCCTACTTCGCCTAGAAAACAGCTGTTCCTGGAGGAACGCAATTTTCTTTTCATCAAATGAGCCCGTTTTGGGCCAGCGTAACTCCTCATTGCCCTTGGTATACTTATGCCACAGAGTGCAAAACAACAACGGAGAGATCCCATGTTTGACATACATAAAATGGCTAGGACTGCCCTCCGGCGGGGCAGGTTGGCTCTCAGCTAGTCTGGAGTCACTTGTTCGACAGCAGCAGCCAAAACAATTCAATTTACTAAAACAAGACATTTTTGTTAGTTTTCAGACATGTATACACAAACAACAATCAACATGAATCATACACAACATACAATCAGTGTCAGAGAACCAAGCCCGTCGACTCTGGTTCACAGTCCAAACACCAGACTGTGCGCGGGATTCCGGCCACCCTCCTGGCTCACCACTAAGGCCAGCCCCAAACGAGGACTCGCCCCGTCAGGAGTATGCCCTGTGGCTACCCAGTCTAGGTCGCGGGTCCTTCCACGCACAATCTGTTTTATAATCCTTCGGCGCGCCGTTTTTACTCAAATCAAATACAACCTGTATGTACTTCGAGTCAAACCACGGTAATGCTAACTTCGATCAAGCAAGACACCACCCTCCGGTGCGCGTCTTCAAATCAATGCACCGCTGTCCAGCGCGAGCTTCAAACAAATGCAATCCGTGTTAAAAATCAAAAACCGCATCGTTCTCAACAAATGCTCTCAAATCAATCAAATAGCACACCATCTTCAACGCGTGCTTTAACCAATAATGCACCGTTTACAACGCTTGCGTCAAAATCAAATCAATACTCACCGGGTGCACCCAGATACGAATGTTCGTTCTCCGCTGCCAACTCCTCCCGACCAAATCGATCCAGTTTCTGGGTTAAGCCCGTAGGACCCCGGTGAAGGGTAACTAGCAGCAGGGGACGTACCGAAAAGTCGTGCAGGGTGGGAGAAATCCTCAGGCTCCTCTCCCGCCAACCGGTCAGGACGCCCCCAACCCCACCACCCGAATACGGGGGGGGGGAGACCCTTTCACGGGGTCCCATCGTGGTCGCCAACTGTTGTGTCCAAATAATTATTCCAAGGGCCACACTTACCATTGGCCCGCAATATTAGGTAAGAAGGAGCAGTTGGCAACGTGGAAGGTTCAAATGTTTATTAGCCACCACAGAACTCTATATAGAGGAGCCTCGTCGATCCTCACCCATCAGGTGCGCCGAGGAAGACTGCTGGCTCCTTGACAGTAACACACTTTTATACATCATCAGTACAGCATACAAAACCATATATGTGGAAAAGTACCAGTTAGTCCTGGCGCCCCTAATGAGCTCATGCCTATTTCTAGTTTCGGTTACACATACAAAGGGTTACTATCTTTACAGAGAAGGTCGAAAGGGTGACTCCCTTCTCGTCCCAGGCCTAGAGGAATTTGCCTGATACTCCCTTTTAGCAGATGTGACCTTGCTTCTCAGCAACTCAGCCTGTCTCTTAATTAAATGCAAGGAAAGGGGAAAGCAGAGGGTGTGCGGAAAAGACCACGTGACTCCCAAGTGAGAGAGAGAGGCGCAATCCAAGATGGAGGCGGTTCGGTTTCTCGGCCCTTTTTGTCGTGCTAAACATAATCGGGGATTTCAAACCGTTTAATACACCATAACGGGGTAAACTATCATTAGATATACTGCGCTAATCATATCGTAATATCTTGAATACCTCACCTGACTCCCCTGCCCTGACTCCAAGCTGACAGCATTGGCAATGCAGGGTTGTTAGGACCTTTGTGTGAAGGCAGAGCACAGGCTATTCAGTGCTAAGTGGGGCTGTGCTCAGCTCCGCCCCTTCCTGCTAGCAGATGGCCCATTGAGACACACCTAATCATTATAATGTGTGATTGTCTGGGAAGGATTCACAAAGTCTAAATGTCAGCTAAACCCAGTCATGTGATCCAAGACAGGCTGCAGGCACAAAGGGCTAAGATCAGGAAAATGCCCACTTTCTTAAAGTAATGAAATCTACGACTAGACCACTGTGGTCGAGACAGGATATGCACTACCTAATTCACTCATTAAAAGAGTGTAATTAATGCTTCCTCATTATTGGTGTAAGCTTAACTGGTTCAAACATATTGCAAACAATTAGTAAACAACAAATTGAAAAAACAAAACTGTTTACAAGGATTAATCATGTGTTTTCCGAAGAAGATCCGAAGAATCCAAAGTAGAAGTACTTCAACAAATATTTCTTTTGGATGTGTAGTCTTTTATTAACACATCTGTTTGTTACGGCTAATCCTTTGCGAAAATCCAAAAAGTTCTTTAAAGAAAATCAAATCAATCCCAATGCATTTCGGGTGTTACAATCACCCTTCTTCAGGGGATCTACAAATACCAAGAGAATTCATATTTACAATATTTTACATGATTGTTTGAATTCGATTAGAAAAACTTAGTATTAGTTGAAACAAATGCTAGACATAATAATATTAAGGAGAAGAATGGTGTATCATCTGTCAGGAGGAGAGTAGATTGTGTAAAGTTGTTAGTAGAGTCTCCAAAAATGTTTACAAAGAAAGTTGTGACAATAAATAGTGAAGAACCACAGGGCCCACAGTGCACCAGCATGCCGCGTGTCTGTATACGTGAACAAGAAGCACTGTGTAAAAAACCGTATCAACTACCTTGAGTTGAGTATGTGATACGAAAGGCTGTCAGTGTTGAATCATTGAAAGAATCTGTCTCACGGCCTGTGGGATAAGAATCGGTATAAATGTGGGCTATTGCGGCGTGCGTAGGTTTAAAATGTTAGTTATGTGACCTGAGCGATAAGCACTCACCAATGATTACCTCGTGTGAGTTCAATGGAACGCAAAACTAATTAAGGGGCAAACCCAAAAACAGCGTGCTGCTTTCCTCGTAGGAACTCGATGACCATGTTACTTCTTGAAGGAGCATACATCTAGTGTGATATGCACTCGTGATACGTGCGGTTGATATGCCATGTATCTCAAGGCTTACGGGTCGATACCAAGGATCACTAAAAATAAAATAAGCAAACAAAGATGTAGGAACTTCGTTAGGTGAAACAACGTCGTGAAAATTACAAGCCTCGGAGAAAAGTTCCTTGCCTATATCCTAGAAGACGTAACTGTGTTAGCTGGAAAAATACTCCGGTGAGAGAAAGATCCCAGGTGTGTTATGCAGGGTGAGGACTTGAGCATATATCCTCGCAAAAGTTTGGTGCCGGTCACGTGCTGATTAATAAAGAGAAATGATGGACTAGAAAACCAAAGTAAAAGAATACAGTGTCGGCCATGTTGGGACAGTACCAATGTGGTTATGTGTATGAGCTGTAAAAAGAAGATATGGTATCTGAGCTGAAAATCAGAGAAACAAACAATAGGGTACACAGAATAGTAGTGGTTATACATGTCGAGTACAATTGTCCTCATGTAGACTAACAGTCGCCCTTATCTAAAGAATTCTGGCTTAATAAACAGTACGTGTGACAATTACACACCTTCATAACAATTAAAGTTGCATCAGTACATATTCAAATGAAGATCAACAATTTGGTACATTGTCGTGATGTGCTCTGTATGATTTGAGACATATTGAAAAAGACATGCATATGGACAATACATTCAAATTAAATTAATAAAAACCGTAAATATCGTGCTATTGTGATGCTCTGTAGTATGCACAAAACAAACCGTTACCTTGTGGTAATGTAACTTGAATGCTTCTAAAGAATGATAAAAAATAATATTGTGTTCTTGCGATTTGCACCCAGATACCCTGGAATAAGTCCGAGTGTTAAATTTTTTCTTTTTCTTTTTTTTTTTTTTTACAAGCGGTTGCGTGTAAACTGTATTAATGTTGTTAATTTGATTATATGAGACATTCTGTGCAGAAAGAATGACCCATCTAAGAAACTTGATGCTCAGAATGCTTGTGATAGTAAACCTGCTGCGCAATGCTAGATGTAATTCTAAACATGTGAGAAGGTTTATGTGTGTAAACGTAATGAACGCGGCTGGTGGTGGCTGAACTGGGCCTGAGCTCTGAGGTTCTTTGAAGTATTACTGGAGTATGCTAACTTGTGGACTGGTACTCATAAGAACAATACTTAAGAGTAATACTTCAAAGAACCTCAGAGCTCAGGCCCAGTTCAGCCACCACCAGCCGTAGAATTACATCTAGCATTGCGCAGCAGGTTTACTATCACAAGCATTCTGAGCATCAAGCTTCTTAGATGGGTCATTCTTTCTGCACAGAATGTCTCATATAATCAAATTAACAACATTAATACAGTTTACACGCAACCGCTTGTAAAAAAAAAAAAAAAAAAAAAATTTAACACTCGGACTTATTCCAGGGTATCTGGGTGCAAATCGCAAGAACACAATATTATTTTTTATCATTCTTTAGAAGCATTCAAGTTACATTACCACAAGGTAACGGTTTGTTTTGTCCATACTACAGAGCATCACAATAGCACGATATTTACGGTTTTTATTAATTTAATTTGAATGTATTGTCCATATGCATGACTTTTTCAATATGTCTCAAATCATACAGAGCACATCACAACAATGTACCAAATTGTTGATCTTCATTTGAATATGTACTGATGCAACTTTAACCCCTTCCATGCTCATGACGGAACGGTTCCGTCATGAGCCACGGTTGAGCTGTGCTCATGACGGAACCGTTCCGTCATGAGCCCGCCCGCGCTCGAACCCTTCAGCACCGCGGCGGAATTCGCCCAGCGCTGAAGGGGTTAATTGTTATGAAGGTGTGTAATTGTCACACGTACTGTTTATTAAGCCAGAATTCTTTAGATAAGGGCGACTGTTAGTCTACATGAGGACAATTGTACTCGACATGTATAACCACTACTATTCTGTGTACCCTATTGTTTGTTTCTCTGATTTTCAGCTCAGATACCATATCTTCTTTTTACAGCTCATACACATAACCACATTGGTACTGTCCCAACATGGCCAACACTGTATTCTTTTACTTTGGTTTTCTAGTCCATCATTTCTCTTTATTAATCAGCACGTGACCGGCACCAAACTTTCACGAGGATATATGCTCGAGTCCTCACCCTGCCTAACACACCTGGGATCTTTCTCTCACCGGAGTATTTTTCCAGCTAACACAGTTACGTCTTCTAGGATATAGGTAAGGAACTTTTCTCCGAGGCTTGTAATTTTCACAACGTTGTTTCACCTAACGAAGTTCCTACATCTTTGTTTGCTTATTTTATTTTTAGTGATCCTTGGTATCGACCCTTAAGCCTTGAGATACATGGCATATCAACCGCACGTATCACGAGTGCATATCACACTAGATGTATGCTCCTTCAAGAAGTAACATGGTCATCGAGTTCCTACGAGGAAACCAGCATGCTGTTTTTGGGTTTGCCCCTTAATTAGTTTTGCGTTCCATTGAACTCACACGAGGTAATCATTGGTGAGTTCTTATCGCTCAGGTCACATAACTAACATTTTAAACCTACGCACGCCGCAATAGCCCACATTTATACCGATTCTTATCCCACAGGCCGTGAGACAGATTCTTTAAATGATTCAACACTGACTGCCTTTCGTATCACATACTCAACTCAAGGTAGTTGATACGGTTTTTTACACAGTGCTTCTTGTTCCACGTATACAGACACACGGCATGCTGGTGCACTGTGGGCCCTGTGGTTCTTCACTATTTATTGTCACAACTTTCTTTGTAAACATTTTTGGAGATTCTACTAACAACTTTACACAATCTACTCTCCTCCTGACAGATGATACACCATTCTTCTCCTTAATATTATTATGTCTAGCATTTGTTTCAACTAATACTAAGTTTTTCTAATCGAATTCAAACAATCATGTAAAATATTGTAAATATGAATTCTCTTGTTATTTGTAGATCCCCTGTAGAAGGGTGATTGTAACACCCGAAATGCATTGGGATTGATTTGATTTTCTTTAAAGAACTTTTTGGATTTTCGCAAAGGACTAGCCGTAACAAACAGATGTGTTAATAAAAGACTACACATCCAAAAGAAATATTTGTTGAAGTACTTCTACTTTGGATTCTTCAGATCTTCTTCGGAAAACACATGATTAATCCTTGTAAACAGTTTTGTTTTTTCAATTTGTTGTTTACTAATTGTTTGCAATATGTTTGAACCAGTTAAGCTTACACCAATAATGATGAAGCATTAATTACACTCTTTTAATGAGTGAATTAGGTAGTGCATATCCTGTCTAGACCACGGTGGTCTAGTCGTAGATTTCATTAACAGGTGGCAGGGTAGAACCACCTCAGGCATTGCACACAATATCAGAAAAACGTGAATACGTTTAGATCAAGAGTTTCTTTTTTGAACTAACAGAGTGCGCGCTTAGCTGTCTTAGCTCCCACTTTCTTAAAGTGACATTTTCAAAACTTGTAATTAAATTTCCAAATTTACCATTAAAGAGGGATTATCATTAAAATCTCATAGGTTACAAACACGGCATATCTACCTGCTCCCAATTAGGATTTACAGCTTATTAAATGTAACAAGGGAAATGTTAGTCTATGGGAGGGGTAGGCTTCACAGTAGTGATAATTTAATTTAGGGGTTTTCACTACCTGCACATGTAACACTTAAAAATATATGTTCAACCTTTTAATTACACAGAACCCTGCCCTATTAGCTACTTAGGAGCTACCATAGGAATGTCTTATATGTAATGAAAGGGGAGTTTGAGGCTTATCAAGAGGGTTTAAATACCAAGTCAACATGACAGTTTAAAACTGTACCCAGGCTGCAATGGCTGGCATGGGACGTGTTTTATGGTGCTACCTCTGAGGGTGGCACAACATGTGTTGTAGGCCTACTGGTAGCATTTAATTTACAGGTCCTGTGCATATGGTATACCACCCTACAAGGGACTTATAAGTAAATTAAATATGCCAATTGGTTATAGGAAAGCCAAAGCATGTTTAGGGGAGTAAGCACAAGCACTTGAGCAGTGGTTAGCAAAAATTGGGAGGTAAGTTGGCAAAATGTTTGTGGGTAGATTACCCTAAAGCTAACAGGTCTAACATATGTACCCCCAGCTGAATGTGGGGAGAAGTACTCAACTTCCTGAGAGTGATCATCACTAAGGCAGAAGAACCTGGATAGATCATCAGCATTAGAGTGGTCTGACCCAGGTCGATTTTCCGCTGTAAAGTCGATTCCATGTAGAGAGATGTACCACCTCAATAATTCTGGATTCTCACCCCTCATTTGCATTAGCCACCTGAGGGACATGTGTTCTGTCTGAACCAAAAGCGAGTCCCAAACAAGTATGGTCTCAGCTATCTCAGTGCCCAGCCAGCAAAGGTTTCTCTTTCAATAGCACTCCACCTCTGTTGCCTGGGAAATAACTTCCTAGAGATGAAAGTTACATGCTGGTCTAGGCCCTCCTCATTGAGATGTGATAGAACTGTCCTACGTCATGTTCTGAGGTATCTATTTGGACTATAAATTCCTTTGCCTCCATCAAGATCACCTTTTTGGGCTGCTTCTTGGAAGTCAGCTCAGTCAAGGGGGCAAAAATGGTGGCATACCCCTTGACAATCTCCTGTAATATCATATGAGGACCAGAAAGGCCCTCACTCTAGTCTGGGTTTTTGGGGGCTCCCAGTCCAAGAATAGTCTCTATTTGGGCCTGGAGGGGCTGTACCTTACCCCCGCCCACAAGTTGCCACAAGTACACCACAGATCCCTGCCCTATCTGGCACTTACAGGTCTTGATAGTCAGACCTGTGTCTTGCAGGACCTGATGCTCTTCCTGCAGGTGAACTATGTCATCAAAGTAAGCAGCACTGCAGGTATCCATACCAACAAAGACCTGGTTATCCAGCCTCCTGAAGGTGTTATGGGTATTTTACAGCCAAAAGGGTATCACTTTAAACTGAAAGCAGTCCTCTGGTGAAGAAAAGACTGCCCTTGTTTTAGCCTTTCAGTTAGGGCAATCAGACAGTACCCTGAAGTTAAATCAAAAGTACTCAGGAACTTGGCAGCCTCAATGAGCTCATATGCTCTGGGGATGGGGTGAGCATCAGTCTTAGTGACTGAGTTGAGCCCCCTGATGTCCAAGCAGAACTGGAGGTCTTGGGCAGCAGCCGATGGGGCATCTTTTGGTACCAGCACCACTGGGTTGGACCAGGGGCTACTGGAGTGCTCAACCACCCCTACTTACAACATTTAGAGACCTCACCTTTGTCGCTGGCCCTCACTATGTCAGACAGCCTGTATATTTTGTTTTTGACAGGTGGACTGTCTCCAGTGTCAATATTGTGGATACGCATATGTGAGGAAAAACAGAGATGCAAACTGTCCCAAAAACTGGTGATAGTTCCTCTGCTGTACTGGGGTCAGGATAGGGGAGAGGTTGACACCCTCCACTGACTCATCTTTCTGTTTTGATGGCAGTAGGTCAGGAATAGGATCAGCCTCCTCCTCCTCCTCATCCGTCTGTTAACAGCAGCATGGTGACCTCGGACCTCTCACAGTGTGGCTTGAGGCGGATGATATGGAGTACCTGGAAGGGGTGCCTGTGGGTCTTAAGGCTCACCAGGTAGGTGGCCTCCCAGCAGTCTTGGAGGTCCCTGGAATCCACAGGCTACATCACACACACTTTGTACCCAAGTTGAAATTCCACAGGGGTATCCATCTGGTCGTACCACAGCTTCATAATCTCCTGGCTAGCCTCCAAGTTCTCAGAAGCTTTCTTGTAGAACATGACCGTCTGATTCCTGAGGGCTGGCATGTAGCTAACCACATCCTGGGGATGGGGTTTGTGGGCTCTTTGACCAGACTGAAAGGTCCCCTTACATGGTGACCATAAAGAAGTTCAAAGGGGCTGAATCCAACCCCCTTCGGTGGCACCTCCCTTTAGTCAAAGAGTAGACATGGTAAGATGACGTCACACTTTTGTACCATGGGGTCAGGCATAATATCATGCCTATAATCATGCCTTTTAGGGACTTGTTAAATCTTGCAACAAGTCTATTTGTTAATGGTATAGTGTGGAGAAATGTGTCTGTTACTCCACACTCCTTACACATTGACTTCATGTACACAGACATGAAGTTGGTGCACCTGTCTGACACCACTTCTTTGGGAAAACCCAGTCTAGTGAAAATCACCATCAGGGCCATAGCCACTGCAGGTACGGTTGCAGTTCTAAAAGGTATGGCCTCTAGGTATCTATTGCTGTGGTCCACATAGACCAGGATAAAACTGCTGCCTAAGGCTGTCTTTTTTATTTAATTTTTTTTGTAGAAAGTTTAAATTGTGCGAACATGACCACCAATGGTATCAGAGCGCTTTACAGTTTATATATAAAGAAGGATACAAGCAGTCAAAACAGAACAAACAAGGACGAAAGTTAAGTCTTGTAGAGCCAGGCCCCTCAGGAGCCCTGGCAGCTAGGACACAAATCTGCGTGGGTGGCCTCAGTCTCCATTGGAAGCTGCCTTTCTAAGGCAGAAGTTGATGCACAACCTTTCAAGGGGTGCCAATGACAGGTAAGGGGTTCAGGGAAACCTTCCGCTTTTTCCCCGTCTTCAAACTGTCCTGACAGGTTAGGCAAGTCCTACCGAATGCATCTGAGGAGATCCTCATCTGGGGCCAGATGTCCTGCCAGGGGAATTTCATGAGCCAGCCTCATTAGGAGAGCCTGTAGCATTGGGGGGCTACAAACACGTGTTACACCATGTTCGCCTTAGGCTCACTATAACGGAACTTGTTCTCCCAATATATGAGTTGATCTCCAGAGGTATCACCAGCTGCCTGGGCTTCAACTTGCTGCCTCATGCCCTTCAGGGTTGGGCAGTCCTCTGAACTTCTCCCTGCTGGGTCCCCCTTCTGCTTGCTGTCCAGCAAGCTCAGGCAAGTCACAAAGGGAGGCAATGTTCTCCCCGGTAGGCTCCGGTGCGTCGTCCTCCAATGCCCATCCACCTGTATCGTGGGACATTCAGGGGCTGGTTTCCCATGACCTTTGCCCTTCCCTCCCTTGGCAGCTGTCTGTGCTATTTCTCAGGCTCCAGACCTCCTTGACCCCCTTGCTCAGCAGCCGTGGGCTTGGTGGTCTCACAGACCCACTCAAGCAACCCTAATATTTCCAGGTACGACATGAGCCTTACTTCCTTCCAGTCAGTGTGCTCCAGGTAATTTCCTAACAGACAGTCCACAGGCATGGCAAGGCTCACAGCACCTTTCAAAAGACCTGAGACCCAGCCATTCAAATGGGATCAGATCCACAGGGTAGTGGCTCTCCTAGTCTCTTGCTACTACAACCATGTGGAATGTATTGGGAATCACCTGCTCTGAGGACACCAAATGACACCCCATAGTAGTCCTCCTGGTCCTGTGCCCCTCAGAGCCTCCACCCTCTGACCATTGAGGGTGACCCACTGCCTGTACTTGGAAATACTGGAAGTCATGAGGGCTTTAGGTAACATATCTTTGTCACACAGGGCTATTAGCATAACCTCATTGACATCTATCATCCTAACTTGCACCATCTCCTCCCCAAGCACTATGCTACCCAACCCTGGGGTCCACCCATCACTGGGGGCTGTGGCCGCTTGGGACACTTGAGATCACCCTGGGTGTGCCTACACTGATAACACGTGTAGCACTTGGAGACCAACTTACTAGTATTCTTATCAAAGGTGCCTTATTTCTGGTGGCCAGATTGGGATTGGGACCCTTTCCCTTGAGAATTGTTTTGAGGGCCTTGAGAGAACTCCTTCTTGTTTTTGTCTCCCCCACTTTCTTTTTGTGGGATCCGTAACCACCCTTTTGGAAGTCACCACCCAGATGCCTTCTTGGACACTCTGGTGCTGACCCAGAGGTCAGCCTCCTCAGCAAGCTAACTGGGGTCAGTCAGCTTGCTGTCTACCCGGTGTTGGTGCAGCTCTGTAAACCAGGTATTGAGCATGTGCTTCCTCAGGTTATACAGGCCAACAATTTCATCCACTTCTTGTCTGCTCTCAGGCCCCTCTGAGTGCAAAGTTTCAACAGCCCAGTCCTGCTGAGGGTGTCAAAGTTTCTCAGTTCCATCTCCACGGTGCAAAAAGGAAGATATGGAACTTACATTTAGAAAAAAGAGAAAACATCCAATGGAAAACTAAGGAAGAATTTAAAGAGAGGTCACTCTGATGTCAAATTATACTTATGGTATTTTTATGGACACAAATCTCTGTATGATACTGCACAAACACGAGTCCTGATCCACACCGCTGAACACCAATGTGAGAAATTGAGTTGTTGATTGACTGAGGTGTGAGTCCCGGTCAAGCAACAGCCACAATCCCTTACAGGGTGAACTACAAAACAATCACTAAATTAACGTGTGCTTAATCCTGGGTAGCTTGGCACAGAAAGCAGCCAGGCTTAAGTTAGAGGCAATGTTGAAAGTATTTATGCAGCAAACAAACAGTAATAAAGTGAAAACACAAGACAAGAAAAATCCCAAACCAATTTGTGAAATAGAGCACATTTTAATTAATAAAACGTGACCAAAACAACTAAAATCTAATCAGTAGAATCAAAGCTATGATTTTAAAAGTATTTAGTAAAAACAAGCTCCTAAAAGATCAAATCGCCAACTGCAGACATCTAGTCACGTGAGACTGGGTCAAAGTAAAAGAATAAGGCCAACAGCTATGGAGTACAGTTTGGATACAAGATTGCATTCGGCCCGGTCGTCGCTTACCTTCAGACTTAAAAGAAAATCTGAGAAAAACTGTCTGAGAAGGTAAAGTTCAGCGGGGCAAGGCTGCAGGAGGTGTCCAAAGAGGGAGCATTGCCATCGAATAGCCTTGGATTGAGGCCGCGGTTAAGGTTTCTACCTTCGGACTTAGTCTCCAAAATTGAAGTAAAAAATCTCTAGCGGGACGAGGCAGAGGGCTGTACCCGAAGACAATTCCATGAGGCTGGATACTCCTCTGGCGAAAGACCATTGAAAATGATTTGGTTATATGGAGAAGAGCACAGCAGGGGAAGCTGCAAAGTCAATCCAACTGGTGTGCACCTCTGGCAGATATGCGAGCAGGTTGGTCCTGATCTCCACCTGGTTCTCAGAGCAGTTTTTGGTCAAATGTTTTATAAGTCCTTAGTTTAGTGCATTTAGCAGCAAAAGCAAGGGTCCAGGACTGGTAGGACACCTCTTGGAAGTTCAGGAGTCACTCAAACTAAGACCAGGTGCAGGTTCATTTGTGTCTCTGTGGCTCTGGGCATAAGGCCAGCTATCTAGCTGGAGTCACTCTTGTAGTCCTGGTTTCAGGTAAAGATGCAGGGCTCCACAGTAGGGCTGGGCTCTCTGGGTTCAAGCAAAAACAACAAGGTAATTGATGATAAGCTTGATTTAATCTCAGCCACTGGCAATCTCTCAGGGTTGCATACCAATCCATTCATTGTTTGCCCACCAAGCCACCACAGTTTGAATGCAGCCATATACAAATCAGTCTTGACCGTGCATCTCAGGGAAACAGTCAAGCCAAACTGCCAGGCCAGGTCCTCCCTGAACCGAAACACAAGCAACCTACGACTGGTTTCGTCCTAGTTAGGGCCCTTCAGGTAGGTGTAGCTTGGTTCCAGAAGCACCGTTGAGAACAAATTAAAGTGTCTGTTATGCTCAGGTAACTATAAAAACCTAGCCCACTGCTATATCCTTATTGTTTCAACACTGTACCTTCAGTGCTTTGATCTTGTCCTTAGTGGAAATTTCCACGAGAAAACGGATGCAGAGCCCAAATTGTTATCCGCTTCCTGCCGGAGGAAAGTGTGTGGTATTTAGAATCATTATGTGTGCGTGAATCGAATAGTCAGATCGAGTAGCAGGGAGACTTGCCTTTGTCTTTTGTGCAATTCTGGTCTTCAGTTTAATGGTCACTTCTAAGCCCCATAGTGTAGGTTCGGCCTGTTAGGTGCTAAAACATTATTTTAGAGGGATGCTTCATGATATGCCCCCTAACTTCTACGTAAAACCCGTGATAACTAGAAATAAAATAACGTGCTTACCCAAAAAGTGACTATTTTAACCCAATATACACACCCTCAGGGTTCTACTCACTTATCTCAATTTGATCATATTTTGTGATCTTGCACAAATCACTCTTTCTTTCTGTGCCTCGCTTTGCCTATCTGCTAAACCAGTAAAGTTATTATTCCAACTTGGGGGCAGAAACCTTAATCAGTCTCACACAGTGTCTGTGGCCAAATTTGACTGCAAGATGTGCAGTCATTTTGCTCCCACTATTATTTACTCACAAATTACTCAAGTTTTACCTGGACTAATTTGCCTGACAAAACCTGATCCTGGTCAGGAGAAACAATTGCAGAATTTGGGTGTGGTATCGGCAATTTCGTACAGTAGCCCTCCTTCCAAATGAGAGGACTCAGAATGAGGCAGATCTAATCCAGGGTGATGTTAATGCCTGATTCTTCATAGAGACATTTATTTTAGGGCTGCTGGTTTGAAGCATGAGTCCTATTGCAAGGAAGGTAATGGGCTCCTTGGCTGCTGTTTGACAGGTGGTATACAGCAATACTCAGGGTGCAGTGGGCCCCTCAGGCTGCACCAATGGAAGGTCTGGCTCTGTACCTGTAGGTTGAGTATTGAAGACCTGTGAATTGACAACTCTGAGGAGCTGTTGAATCTGTGTATTATACATGGATCTCTGTCTGATTGGTTGATGTGTAGGTCACCTGTGAGACAGTTTTATGTGTGTGTGGTTGTGTATGAGAAATGGGACAAGAGAGACTGAGAACGAGTGAGAGGAAAAGGGAGAGGTGAGGAGGAGCCAGAGAGACATTGGGGTTACTGACTGCTTTCCATAAATATCGACTCTACCGACCGCTGACCAAATTGTGCGAATAGCGTCTGACGCCTCTATATTTTTTGTAACAAATGTATTTTGTCTATACTGCTTACTGTCAACACCAGACTGTTTGAATTACAGTATCACCTTCTGATACCATATAGAATAAATCACTATCCCTTTCTAAACATACATTAAGTGTATTACTTTGTGTACTAGATAGAGGCAAAAGGGTCCCCAAACACTCATTGCTGTATTATGTAAATGATGTTTTTCGAATCACCCCAATCATGCTTTCAGTTTGCAAAAGCGTAAGTCTGATGCAACACTAAATTAACTTGCACCTTTTTTGCTTCCCCTCGATACTTAAAATGAGTCAACCATCAGCCATTGTATAATAGGGATGTGTGGCAACTCAATCCATGACCACCATTGCACTAGTTAGTGATCTATACCCAGTCGCCACTTGTGTAAATAGAAGAGGTTTTGTACCCTCCATTACTTAGCTATACCATACCTGCCAAACAGGTACCCAGCTCAATGAGTGTGCGTTGTGCCAGGGGGCCTCCCACCTCTTCCATGATCCAATGTAAGGCTACCTTCAAGTCATCAAGGTGTCCCAGCGCTGAAGTCAGTGTTTGTTCGATTCCCTTCTAGTTAGGCTGAATGTCGGGACGTTCCCAAACCATGAACACCAGAGCACCGCTTGAGGACTAGCACCCAGTACATGTCGACGAGAGGGAGGATTTAATCTTTTGCAGGTGCTCTGGGATATACTAAATCCTATGCAAGTAGTGGAACAGAATAAGTCTGAGTTGGGCTGATACAGTGAGCATTCAGGGGCCATCTTGGCCTCCCTCCGCTTGTCGTTGCCAGTTGAGTCCAGGTCTGCTTCCCACCCCTCCCGCAGGTGGATCAAGGGTCTGGGGCATTGGCATTAAAGGAGTGATAGACATGCAATATACTCCCCCTGCCTGATGGACCTATCGTTATCCTGGCCTACAGTGGGCTGAACGCTGGCAGGTGTAGCATTCAGTCCCAGAGAGGATGTGGGCATGTATTTAAACTGGAGAAATCAGAAGAACTGGTATTAGTGCATTTAATATTCTGTCTTTAGCTCTCCAAAGGATTTCATACAGTCTTCCTTCCATATGTTGCCCAAATTGGAGATCCTGATGATGTCCCATCCCTTGAATTTGAGGGCCCTGGCTGGCCCCAGAAGAGAGCCTGTCCCCAAACCAAGAGCATCTTCCTGTGGTAGCTTACCATGCCACCCAACCTCCTTCAAAGCCCTATACCATGCAACCAACGTCCATGTCGCGATTGCAGGGAGGTTAGTGGTGGCCCTAGATTGATATAGACAGTGTAGGGGGCTTGTATCGTGACAAAGATCATGTTCCAATCGATGTGCAGCTTCAGCCCTATCCCTAGACATCCAATCCTTAAAAGCTGCCAAATGGGCATCAGTCATGCCTAGTCCAACCTTAAATGTCGCTTGCCTGTATTTGACCATTAATACTCTTGGGTGAACCAGCACTTATCTTGTGGATCCTGAACGTATATCAATGTGTAAATGAAGAACCTAATTAATTGTGCAGTGAGTCCTCTCTGGTTTCTACATACAGAGGAACTTGCTATACCTGATGTAGAGGATGCTGGTAAGAGGAAATTCATAAAACAGCTAGAGTCTCTGTCCACACAATTAATACGTATATTGTGTGTTGGTATTTATAAAGGAGAAATCTAGCCAAAGTCAAGGGAGTGGTTTACAAGGAAGTCTGGTTTTGCATTTGTCGAGTGTGTACATTGTATTGCACTCTGACAGTTTCCTGGCTACTGATGTTTCATGATTTGCCAGAGATACACAGTTCATCAGCTAGATCGGTCTGTTGCCATCCTTGGTGGACCTGTAAGTGATGCAAATGATATGGACATTGAGGATGGTAGGTAAGAGGAGCCAGTAGACTTTCATGAGGGTAGAAGTGATGTAGCTGAACATCTTCTGGTAATTAATGAAGGGGCATATTTACAATAACTGGCGCATCCCTGCATATCAGCAGGGATGCGCCAGTTATTGATCGCCACAGCTCCGCCACCATGGATGCGCCGCATTTACAATGCGGCGCACCATGGGACAAAAACAGCACAGATGCGTGACGCATCTGTGCCGTACAAGTGGCGCATTGCTGAAGTTGCGTTGCAAGCGCGACGCAGCTCCAGCAATGCTCTGGGGGGCCCTATCTTGCTAATGCTGCGTCAATCCCTACCCCTGCTTCAGGCAGGTGCAGGGTTTTGACGCAGCATGGGTCTAAAAGTGACTGAGTGAAATCTTGTAGATTTCACTCAGCCACTTTTAGGAGGCGTTCCTGCACCAGAACGCCCCCCCTGCGCAGGAACTCCTATATGTGGCGTAGGGCTTTACAACGTGACGCATCTCCCAGATGCGTCACGTTGTAAGTACCCCGCACCATGGCGCAGGATTTGCGCCGCCGCTGCGTCACAAAAGTGACGCAACGGCGGCGTAAATGAGGCGAAAGGGGCTTGTAAATCTGCCCCGAAGTGTTTTATTTGCAAGTGTGTAGAATGATTCTTGGGGTGGGCCAATGTAGTGTCTGTGAGACTGTGGAACTTGGTGTTGAATGAATCCATTCAGGTGTGAAAACATCAGGGCTGGATGACTGTTTTTAAGTTGATTTTAGGAAAGAATCGCTTCACCTTTTTTTCAAAAGAGAAACTTCTTGCTGATGTGTTCCTTGAGGTAATTGTCAATGTCAAGTATAAATCCACAGGTTGCCATGCACTCTACAAATACGCATAGTATATTATATTATAGTATAGTACAGTACAGTATAGTATAATAAAGTCCGGGTGATTTGGTGTTGCTTGGTTTTTTAAAAGGTCAGGGTTTATGTATTTATTTTAGGGTCTTAGTAAGATCCACTAACTACCCAACTAGCAGCATCAGGGTGCTCATTTAATGGGTGCGAATGGGTGAATGGGAGATGACAAATATAATAATGTGTCCCAAATGGACATGCTATTATGATGCCATATAAAGCCCTTGGGCGTGCAGAAGTCAAGCGCTAGGGTGTAAAGTATGAACCAGTCTTAGGCATCTGACCCGTTCATGCTGAGTTGGACTATTTTTTTTAATTTTTATTATTGGCAAAAACGAGGATCTCAATCTGAGTAGGGCTGTGTGGAAACGAGCTTTACAACGCAGTCATTACAACGCACTACCTTTAAAACACAGTCATTACAACGCAAAATCCTTTACATCGCATGCCATTACATTGCATAATGAATGTCATTACAACGCATGTCACTACAACGTATGCCATTACAAAGCATTATAGGTAAGTAAAGGGGAATAGTAATTTTTAACTCTACACTATCCAACACTTACCCTACTGTTGCACTCACTGGAGTGGGAATAGTAATTTGTACCCCTACACTATCCAAAACTTACCCTACTGTTGCACTCACTGGAGTGGGAATAGCAACTTTTACCCCTACGCTATCCAACACTTACCCTACTGTCGCCCTAAAAGTAAATGCGTTGTTATGGTATGCATTGTAATGGAATGCGTTGTAAATGTAGTTTCTAAAAATGCCTTGTGATGGCATGCAATGTAAAATCATGTCTTGCAATGGATGTTGCGATGTAAAGGCATGCGCTGTAAATGTTTGCGTTGTAACGTCATACATTCAGGGCTGTGTCAGGCTCCTTCTGGGTGTCCAGGTCTAAATGAAGTGAAAGCAGTGCTTGAGTCACTGATTATTTAGAGCGGAGGAGATTTTCATGTAGCGTTGTTTGTCATTGGTATGTTAGTAAATGTTTATGTTACTGTCAGTGAATAAGGTCCCAAACAGGCTCTTCTAGAGGTTGAAGATGATTGAGGCAGGATGGAGCTCTAAGGGATATTTCAGTTGCCAGGGGGTTCTGGAGATCTCGAGGTACTCATATGCAAGTTCTGGTAGCAGATGGATAGACATGAGGTGGTATAACTTCTTCTTTTGGGTTCCCCCGATGGCAGAGACTTCACCAGTGGAGACTTGCCAGGCTTCGCCATCAGGTCCACCAGAGCCCCGAGTTTACTTGGCCATTAATGTTGGAATACCAGCTGTCCCATCTACATTAGCTAGGCCACCACCAAAGCAGATCACTCATGGAAAAAAACAGTATTTAAAGGGTAGGCAATGTTTTGGAAAAAACTGAAATAATTTCAACAACATGCCTGGAAATCAGGCATTTGAACACCGATAGCATGCCCCCACTCTGATGATACATTTCCAGTACCCGTATTTGGAATGGGATAGTTCATCATGTGGCTCAGGAAGGAAACAGCAGTTTCAACGCGGGTGTTACCACGCAGGTAGGTAACAACGCGGTCATTACAACGACCCCGTTGTTACCACGCGTGGCTTTACATCGCAAGTCGTTTCTACGAATTGCGCTAGGTGGCGTGCAACACCTGCGAATGTATTAGATTTTAAATCCAACACATTCCCTGCTGTTGCTCTAACTGGAGTAGGAATAGTAATTTATAATATTCCTAAATCCAGTGCGCCATCTAGCGCAAGTTGAAGAAACGACTTGCAATGTAAAACCATTCGTTGTAACGACCGCGTTGTTACCTACCGCGTGGTAACACCACGCATTGTAAAGAAACATTATCGGCTCAGGAAGCTGAATGGAATATGCATGTCCTCGAGGTTATTTAGCTTTGGAATTCGGCGTAGAGGTGATCTCTAAGTGCAGCGGATTCTTAAGTGCTTGCACGGTGAAGTGCCTAAATCAGCCAAAAGGGTCGATATAAAATATCACCACTAGGCTCTGATTCAGGCATTCGCTCATCAAAGGTTTTCCGTGCAGTTCTTCCACCCACACTCGCATGGCTCTGTTGTATTCCTGTTCTTTGAAATATGTCAGCCCAATACCCAATGACTCTTGTTTACAGCAAGGTAATGCCCATGTGAGTGCTACAGATGATTCTCTTTCTCTAGCAGGCTTTAGCATTATTATTAAAATGGAGTTTTATTGTGCAATCATTCTTTAAAGTGACTATGTGCTGCCCATTCCCATCATCCCAGCGTGCTGTTAATCAGCTGCATTTCTTCTGTTTCTCTTCCCGCCTTTCTCACTTCTGTAAGAGCGTCTTGCCTGGCCGAGCATCATTTACAAAACTGTTTTGTTCATTTAGCTGCTGAAATAAATCAAATCAAATAAATGCCATACTCGCTCAGCTGTTTCGGTAATGGATGGATTATGCATTAGAGAAGGAGTTCAGCTCTTCTCACACAGGCGATCAGTGCTTTTAAACCCACACAGGCTGCTGAAGTGACTCGTCAGCTGATTGTCCAAGGCGGCCAGGGTGTAAGAACAGTGCAGGGAGGGGGAATAGGCATCCTTTGGAGGTGGGTGGAGAGAGGACGCAAAGAGCAATGTTTGCCAGGCAAACCTAGGGGCATATCTACCAGCCCCCAGTGCCACCGCAGCGCTACTTGTTTTGATGCTCCGTGGTGCGGCCCCATTTTCCATATTTACAAGGTGACAGTAAGCCACTTTACGTGGCTTAACGCCACCTTGTAAATATGTCCTTTTCCACTGCAGTCCTCTGCGGGAAAGTGGCGTGCAATGGGTGTACTGTGGCCGCTTCACCGCAACACCCGTTGCTTTTTGACGCTGCCACAGATTTACAAGACTGAGGCAGCGCAACATACTAGTGCCGTGGAAATCAGGCTTTAGAATGGAGTACTCTTTCCATGTGATAGAAGGTGCAAATCACCATTATTGATTGTTTATGTGCAGGAAGGTGTCCCTTCCTGCACATAAACAATCTTCCCTGCAGCGCAGACACCCTTGCAACATGGCAGCAGGGTGCCTGTACTGGCGCTAGTCAGCTTTTTTGCACTCATTTCAAAAGGGTGGCTTAAGGCTGCTTTGTAAATATGGTACCCTTTCACTCAGGTATCTGTGTGAAAGGGGCATGACATTGGTGTTCCTGTGGGCATTCCACCAAACACCCATTGCTTTTTGACGCTGACCCAGATTTACAAGGATCTGCATATCTGAGTCAGCACCAAAAACTAACCCCATGCAAAAGCAGGTGTCAGATTGGCGCATTGAGGAGAAATACTATTATTTCTCCTCGTCTTTGCGTTTTCAATGTGTGTTGCATTCTGCAGTATACATAGAAAGAGCAAAACACCATTAATGATTGTTTTTGTGCATGAAGGTGTCCCTTCATGAACAAAAGCAACCATTAAACAATGGTGATTTGCTACTTCTACGAGTCCTGCAGAATGCAGCACACATAGAAGTAGCAAATTGGCATTATCGATTGTTTATGTGCAGGAAGGTAAACCTTCCTGCACATAAATAATCATCCCTGCAATGCTGGCATCCTTGCACTATGGCACAAGGTGTCTATGTTGGCGATAGGCAGCTATTTTTAGCGCCTTCGCTAGTGAAACTACAGGGGCGAGTTGTATTCTTGTAAATATGGCTCATCCCTGTGTTTTGCAAATGGCGCGGCACTGCAAAATGGTCTGCAGCGCTGAGCCATTTCCTTATAAATATGCCCCCTAGTGGGTCAGTCATCATAGTGATGAAATTTCCAGTTACATCTCTGTTTGTATCACCGTAAATGTGAATGAACGCATGTAAATGTACATAGTGTGAAATTAGCCACAAAGCAAGGTAGCGCCAGACAAACGTGAGGAATGAAATGGGTTTCAAGGTGCTGTGAGAGGGAACAGGCTGAGCACACAGGTGGAAGGGTGATAACAGTATAATGGAGGATCCGTGGAAGGAGATGGTATTTGTTGGGGGGTACTGATGGAATTGGGGAGGGAAAGATTGTTTTAGTAGAGTTCATGAAGGAGGCGTGCAATGATAGGAATATTGGGGGATTCAGGGTGCAGTGGGGAGGAGAAACGAGGGGAAATTACAAGCCACATGCTTGAGGGAAGAGGAGGTGTTTGGTGGGAGACCGAAGAGCTGCTGGGTAGAAGGGGAGAGGGGGAGGTGTTCGGCAGAATGATGGCAATACTTTATTCCTGAAGCTTCCTAGGCTTTCAGTGTATATTTGAAGAAAGTCACAGTCACCTGGGAAGCAAGAACAAAGTTTAGGCTGAAGACAAACAAAGTGCTTAGGGGTTTCTTAAACAGTGGGGGATTTGAGGTACTGTGGATACTGAGAGAGAGTAAATTCCAATTAGTTGTGGCCAAGTGGTAGAAAGATTTGCTGCCTGATTTGAACCTCTAAATGTGGGGATAGCCATGAAATGATCTGAGAGATCGGGCAGGATAAAAAAATGACCTTTTCATTGATGAAGTTTGGGGCGTTGTAGTGCAGAGATCTGTGGGCAAGGCAAAACGTCTTAAACAAGCCCTCTTAATGATGGCAGCCAGTATAAATCCTTTAGGTGATTGGAGGTGTAGGGACAATCAGGAAGGTTTTATATTAGGTGATGTAAGAAATTCAGTTATTAGTTGGGGGGGTGGAGCCACTGTTTTATAAGGCTACTTTAGTGGCTGGATGTTAGACTTGGCATCTTAGGTGTGGTTTCCCCTGACTTTTTGCCTCTACCTCCTGTATTTTTGATGCTTTGCTGGATTTAGTTTATGCTGGCTTAGATGCTTTGAGCACTTTGCCACTGCTGATCAGTGTCAAAGAGCAAGTGCTCCCTGTGTAAATTGTTGTTACAATTGGTTCTCTCTGATTGGCATATTTGATTTACTGGTAAGCCCCTAGTAAAGTACACTGGAGTGTGCCAGGGCCTGTAAATCTAATGCGGCTGATGGGCCTGCAGCACTGATTGTGCCACCCACATGAGTAGCTCTGAAAAAGTAACTCAAGCCTGCCACTGCAGTTTCTGTGCGCAGCTGTTAACTGCCATGTCGACTTGGCAAGTGCACCCACGAGCCAGGCCATAACCTTCCCTTTTTCTACATGTAAGGCAACCCTGTGATAGGCCCAAAGTACCCGCCTGGGCAGGGTGCAGTATATGTGAAAGGTAGGACATGTACTGGTGTGTGTGACATGTCTTGATAGTGAAATACTGCCAATTTTGTTTTTCACTATTGAAAGGCTATCTTGCCCCATAGGATATAATGGGATTCTATTTATAACATCTTATAAATATAACTTCCCATTGGGACAAGATGGATAAATAAAGTTTAGGTTCTCTGAACTCAGAATTTAATAACACATATTTTAGTAAAGATGGGTTTTAAATTGTGTGTTTGAAAACGCCACTTTTAGAAAGTATGCATTTTCTTGTTTAACCATTCTGTGTGCCTCTGCCTGTTTGTGTGTTGACTGTTTGGTTTTGGAGTGACAGGGGCTGGGGATGTGCATTCACTGTAGACAGTCACGTGGGGGTTCGAGGTGTGCATGGCCCTTCCTGGATGACTCAGAGCTGGGCTGAATAGACCCTGGCTGAATTTAGAGTAGGGGGAGGAGATTTCCTTGCACCTGAATAGGGCCTCCCTTGCATAATGCTGTCTCCACCCCATGCAGTCATACTGCACCAGTGAGGACAGAACTGGTTTGGACTGGGCTCAGAGATCCTTGCACAAAGAGAACAAATACATTTTGGGGTATAAGTATCAGACCTACAACCCCTGTGATCAAGAGGAACTAAGGAGAAGAGCTGGAGAAACTGAGGAGAAGTACTGCCCCCTTGCTGTGTGCTTTCTGTGGTTGGTCTGCAATAGCTGTTTTTGCCAAGGAAAGGAGAAGGCATTTGCTGTGTGCTGTGCCCCTCTGCTCGAGGATGATCTCCAAGGGCTTAAGTAGAGATTTCTCCTGTTCTCAAGTCTCAGGCATACAAAGACTTCACCCCAGCTCCCCATAACTTCCTTGCTGAGAGTTCTGATCTGCCAAGAGGCGCCTGTGACTGTGTTAGGCCTCTGGAGCATGAGCGGCTCGTGGAGGGAGTGCCGCAGGGCGGTGGGGCGGGGCCGGGGGGAGGGTTGGGGGTAGTAAACTCCGGATCACGGCTGACCGGACTAATGTACATAAATAAATAAATAAATAAATAAAACAAATGTCATTGCGCGTGCTGTAACGCATTTGGCGTTTCAGCGTCGTTTTGGTCTTGTTGAGTTTAGATAGAGATACATTATTTTTCTAAACTAGTGTGGTGTCCATTTGTGGTATTTTCACTTTTTTACTGTGTGTTTTGAGTACAAATACTTTACACATGCCTTTGGGATAGGTCTGTCAGCTTGTGCCAAGCTAACCAGGGGGTGGGCAGGTGTTATCTAAAGTGTGTATCGCCTGTTAACATGACTAGAAGCAAGGGTTTCTATTGGGACAAAGGTATCTACTTCTGCCAACTAGAGACCCCCATTTCTAACACTGGCACAATGAGTGCCACTGGCCACTAGTAGCATTTAATTTACAGGTCTTCAAAACATGTAGCATCATGTACCAGGGACTTACAAATAAATTAAATGTACTAATCAGGTGTAGTTAGATTTTACAATGTTTTAGGAAGAGATTACATGCACAATACCTGGATAGGTTTCCCTGGTCAGATGATGGAATATGGACAATGGCCCTCTTCTGCAGATCCACTTGTCAGTTCTTGGCCCTTCTGAATCTAGTTGAACCCTGTGTCATCAATCTTCTAAGCCACTTTTCCTCTCCCAATCTGTGGAACCTATCTGTGAGACACATAACCTTAGTTTGCTCACAGACTCATCCCAGTAGGCAACAGTACCACCATGGCCAACAAGGTTATGTGGTCCATTGCTCTCCTTGGGGAGAACTTCGGTCCCCAACCCAAGGAAAACTATTCCCAAAGTTAATCAACTAACACAGGCCACTGAAACCTCTCAGTATCAAGATCCAGGCTCTGTGCTATCTGCTGCAGATTTAAGCTCTAAGCTGGGACCTTGCGCAGGTTTTACTTCCAGCCTCGGGGCTGGCAATGAGTTCCCCACTTGCTATTGAGTTTCCCCTGACCTCTAAGGTTTCCTGGACTAGGGGTCAACAGGCCCGAGTGTTGCGTGCCCTACTTCCACCCCCCTTTCCAACATTTCAGGGGTGGTATACTGATTCTGGCTTTTCAGCACAGGCTCAGTATCATGAGGCTGACCAGGTACCTGGCAAGCCAGACCTCCCTCAAGGGTGACACACTCTGTTTGTGTTATGCAGGGGTCTGCTTGGTGCAGATCTCCTCTCCTCTGTCTCTGAGAGAGCATGGGCAGCACCTCCATCTCAGAAATGGCCTCACTAGGATCCAACTTGGGGTGTTTTGCTGTCAGAGCTGACAACCCCTGATCCACTGGTCCAAACACTGTGACTGTCTCCACCTCCTATCCCTTGTTCGGAACCTTGGCTTCCTCCATATTCTCCCTTTGGGAGTAGTACCCCCAGAAACCTGAGATTTTAGTGTGGCCTGGGTGGCCACCCCACATAGCTCTTCTAACACCGAGGGTGCCTCATTTCATAGGATACAGTCAGTGGTCATCAGAGGGACTGAGTATGACCATCCTCATGGCCACTTTCCAACCCCATTCTAGGGATACCAGAGCCATAAAGTGGCTAAAGTACGGCCCTTGGGCCTGGGCTACCCTACACAAATGTCCTGGCAGGTACTGATTTTGGGAAACTAGCCTTTCCACCACCATGATCCGGCTGCAACCAGTATCTTTCAGCCCAGTGATAGGTATACTATTCACAGTGATCCTGTGGAAGTGGTTATTCCCATCCTCAGGGATCACAAGCTTACCCTCTGACTCTGTCTCCCAACTAAGGATGCCTAAACCATGTTCTACCCACTGCTCCTAGCAACTATCTTCGCCTAAGGCTCACTCTCCTCCTCCTCCACCCATAATCTGTCACCAGAAGCATAGTAACTTCAGAACTCTCAAAATGGGGCTTGAGGTGGTTGATGTGGAGTACCCTAAAGGGTTTTCTAGGGATCTGAAGACCCACCAGGTCGGTGGACTCACCTTCTGCTCCATCACCTAATATGGGTCTGTCAGGTGGTCCTTGAGTGTTCTGGGCTCTACAGTCTCGATAACTCATGCTTTCTGGCCAGGCTGAAACTCCACGAGAGTGGCCTTCTGGACATACCAGAGCTTCATCACTTTGGGACTGGCCTCAAGATTGTCCTTTGCCTTTTTTCATAAGTGATGCATCTCTTTGTGGAGTGCCAACCTGTAGCTGACTACTTCCTGAGGGGGTTTCCTGGGAGCTTGCTCCCACCTATCTCTCTGAGAGGTCCCCTAACAGGGTGTCCCTAGAGGAACTAAAATAGGCTAAGCCAAACCCCTTTCTGTGGCATCTCCCTGTAGGCAAACATTAGGCAGGGCAGAAGGGCATCCTACTTAAACACCTCATGGGCTCAGGTAGGCCCATTATCATGCCCTTAATGCTTTTGTATACTCTCCCCACAAGCCGGTTGGTTTGGGGTGACAGGCTGTGAAGAACTTGAAAGTCACTTCACACTCATCCCACATAGACTTCATGTATGCTGACATGAAGTTAGTGCCTCTGTCAGACACTAACTGTTAGACCTGGCACCTTGGCGTGAGTTTCCCTTCCACTTTTTGCTGATGTGCCTCATGTGTTTTGTGGTTGTTGGCTGCTCAGAGCACTGTGCCACTGCCAATCAGTGCCACAGTGCAAGTGCTCCCTTATAAAAAATGTATACATTGATTGGTGTCCATGTTTGGCTTATTTGGTTTACTATCAGCCCCTAGTAAAGTGCACCAGGAGTGCCAGAACTTGTAAATACAAATGCTGCTGGTGGGCTTGCAGCACTGGTTGTGCTACCCACAGAAGCGGCCTAGTAAAATGTGTCTGAGATCTGCCACTGCAGAACCTGCGTGCAGTCTGGTACTGTCGCGCTGACTGCGCAAGTGCACCGACTTGCCAGTCCCTAAACCTTCCCTTAACTACATATTATTCACCCCTCTGGTAGGCCCAAGGGCAGGGTGCATTGTAGGCATAAGGTAGGACATGCCCTGATGTGTGTGGCATGTCTTAATAGTGAAATACAGCCATTTTCGTTTTTCACTATTGAAGGCTACCTGCTCTCCATAGGCCAGAATGGGCTGCTGGAATTACTACACGCTGTAATCCCAGTGGACTCAGAGAACATGGTAGAAAGTCAAGTTTAGTATGCCTGAACTCAGAATAATAAAATACTTCTTTTAGTAAAGTTTATTTTAATATCCTGTGTTTGTAAATACTACTTTTAGAAAGTTAGTATTTACTGACCTGGCCATTTCAGTCCGCTGTGTGTGTGTGTGTGCTGCCTAGTTTCGGTGGGGAGCAGGGCTGGGGAATTCCAGGAGACAGGCTGGCTGCCAGGTGGTGGGTAGAGAGATTACACCAGGATGGGTGGGAGGAGTACACCTTGACTCTGAATAGACCTGTGTTCTGCCACCACAATGCCGGCTCCGCCCCCTGTGGAGCGGCTGATGTCTCTGCCCTGCTGCTGAAAGGAAAGAGCAGAGTCACCACAACAAAGTGCTCCAAAACCGGACTGAGCCAGGCCCAGGCCCCCTGGCGACAAAGAACAAAAGAATTGCTGTATAAAAGAAGGAGCCCTGCTCCCAAGAAATTAGATCAGATCCTGCTGAAAAAAGAAGAACCTCTGCCAGAAGAGAAGGAACTGAGAAAGCTGTAGGAGGAGTAACTGTCCCTGACCAGGGGGATTTGCCTGCAGTGGTTGCCTTGCTGCTGAAGGAGAGGAGAAAAGACTACAAAGACTTTTATTTCAACTTGTGCTTAAAAATCTCCAAGGGCTTGAACTGAGCTTGCCCCCGGAACGAAGTCCCAGGACCAGTGGACTTCATCCCCAGCTCCCCAAAGTCTTTTGGAAGTGCCTGCTGCTGTTGTTGGGCCTTCTGAGGGACTGCGTGTCGCAAGGAGCTGGAAGCGTGACGCAAGGGAGAGAAGCGTGCCGCCGTCGGAGCTGCTGCCGTCGCATCTCGCAGAGAGTGTCGCCGCTGCAGCATCGCATCGAGCGGAAGCGTCTCGCATCATTCCGGAAGTGTCTCGCAACGCCGAAGAAGCGTGTCACCATCGCAGCCATCGCTGCTGTCGCATTGCACCGCATCGAGAGGAGAGTCTCGCATCGAGGAGGAAGCGTGTCGCCATCGCAGCCATCGTAGTTGTCGCATTGCACTGCATCCAGAAAAGCGCCTCGCATCCACGGAGAAGCGTGCCGCCGTCGGAGCCGCTGCCGTCGCATCTCGCAAAAGGGGTGTCACCGCTGTAGCATCGCATCGAGCGGAAGCGTCTCGCAATGTCGGAGAAGAGTGCCGCTGCCAAGGCCGCTGCCGTCACATCTTGCCAAAGGTGACGCCGCTGTAGCTGACGCATCGAGTCGAGCCTTCTCGCAACATCGGAGAATCGTAACGCATCTGGGAGATCCCGGCTTTATTTCTTTTGCACCAAGAACTTCAACGCATCTGCATCGCTGCAACACTTTCGTTGCCCTGCGTGTCGCATCTAAGGTACCTTGACTTAAAGTGTCGCATTTAAGAACTTAAGAGAAACTAAGCAATCTTCTACCAACTAAGCAACCGTATTGTGTATTTTTAATCGTTTAATGGTCTTGTGATAATCCTATATAAAGATTCCTTATTTTTAATATAAATACCTGTGTGGTGTCCATTTGTAGTGTTGTCACTTGGTTACTGTATGTGTTCACAAATGCTTAACCTATAACGCTCTGAGATAAGCCTTGTCTGCTCGCGCCAAGCTACCTAGAGGGTGAGCAAGGGGTTGTTTTAGTAGTGTAACCCCTCATCCTGACTAGAGGAAAGGTTCCCTGCTTGTCACAAGTACTTACCTGTGCCAACCAGAGAACCCGGATTCTAACACTCACTAATTGGGGGATCCCCATCAGGGTCCTAGCCACTGAAGGGTCATTCACCAACCACGGAGGAATGTTCTCTGGGTACAGGGTGACATGGTCCACCAGGACCACGATGTACCTGTTTCCTAAAGCTGTCTTGGGGTCCAAGAAATCAACATTGTTGATGCCCACCCTGTCAAAGGGAGTGCCAATGACAGGTAAGGGGTTCTGAGGAGCCTTATGCACTTTCCATGAATTACCACTTGCCTGGCAGGTGGGAGAGGACCCACAGTATGCACCTGAGGCTGTCTTCATCCGGGGCCAATAGAAATGGGAGACAAGCCTGCCGAAGGTCTTGTCCTGCTCCAGATGTCCTGCCATGGACAGGTTGTGAGCCAAACCCAGTAGGAAGGTCCTGTAACACTAAGGGACCACCAGCACACAGGCTGCCTCAGATCCAGAAGCCTTATGCTCATTGTAAAGGGGGTCACTCTCCCAATAGATAAGATGATTTCCAGAGGTAACACCTGCTGCCTGAACCTCAGCTTGCCACCTTAAGCCCTATACAGTTAGGCACTCCATCTGCACTTTGGATAATTCCTCCTTGGTTGGCCCACTCTCAACTTGCCATCTGGCAAGCTCAGGCAGGTCTACTAGGGTGGCAATGTTCTCACTGGTAGGCTCAGGGAGTCCTTCTCATGTGTCCTTTCAAACTGGTCTGTGGAAACGTCAGATGCTGGTTTCCCTAGCCCCCTATCCCTTACTCTTCTGGTCAGCCACCATGGCCCTCCTGGGTAGCCATGGACCTTGTGGTCATGCAAACCCATTCAGACAATCCTAACACCTCTAGGTGTGACCTGTACTCCACCTCTTTCCAGATAGTGTGCTCTAGATCTTTGCCCAACGGACAATCTTTAGGTGTGGCAGGGCTCACAGATACTTTTAGAGAATCTGAGACCCAACCCCCCACTCAAAGGGACCAGATCAACTGCTAGGTGACTCTAGCAGTTGTCTGCAACAATGAGTTAGTGGAAGGCGTTACAGAGGGCGGGACACCAGTTGACACCCCACAGTAGTCATGCTGGCTCCTGTGTCCCTCAGAGCCTCCACCTGTTGCCCATTGATGGCGACCCTCTGTCGATTCTTAGAAGTTTTGGAAGGTATATGGGCTTTAAGCATCATCTCCTTATCCCTTCAGGGACACTAAGGGAACCTTTGTCCTCTCTCCCAAGTTACCTGGGACCACCTCCTTCTCAAGCGCTATGCTCTCCAACCCAGGTGTTTGCCCAGAGGCGGGGTGCTGTACCCTATTGGGACATTTGGTGTCTCCCTTAAAGAGCCTCTACTTGTAGCACTAAGTACACTGGGAGACAAACGTCCTTGTCTTCTTTGGCTCAGATTGGGACTGGTTACTGTTGTTTTTTGGGGAATTATTTTGGATTCATTTTGATGACTCCTTATTTTAAAGTTTTTTTTCTCCCCTCTTTCTTCTTGTGGGACCCTTGACCACCCTTTTGGGAGTTTTCCCCCCTCCTCCCCTAGATGCCTTCTTGGACACTCTGGTACTGGCCCAGCGGGTTGCCTCCTCAGCAAGCTTCCTGTGGTCAGTCAGCTTGATGTCCACTTGGTGCTGTTGCAGCTCTCTAAAGCAAATAGTGAGCATGTGCTCCCTCAGGATCAAGTTGTACAGCCTATTACAATCATTAACTTTGCTGCTCCTCACCCAACCATTCAATGCTTATGGGCATAATCTAAGAAGCCCACCCAAGACTGATTTTTGAAGTTTGTGGCTGTCCCTGAACCTCTGACAGTACTTCTCAAATGTCAGCCAACATTTAGTAACAAGTATGGCTTTCATGGGGGCCTACCAGATTTGATCTTCTACTGCTGGTGTGGAGTAAGCCTGGGCAAAGCACTATGCTACGCTTGCATAGTTTGCGAAGTTCGCGCTACTTCACACTACGCGAATTGCACGTACCACAGTGCGAACACGCGTAGCGTAGTGTTGCGTAGTGCTTCGGTCATTTTTTGCTTGCTCGCGGTCCTCAACGTCAAGTTGGTGACCGCGAGCAAGCAAAATTACATCCCGGCGAGACTTTTTCCTTGTTCGCGATCAGCAACATCAAGTTGACGATCGCGAGCATGGAAAATAAACCTCCCAGCGAGATTCCCAACGCGAGGAGGTCAGGTTTCTCATTGCGAGTGGTCGCGTATGCTCGCGACCGCTCGTGATGAGAAACTACCAGTTCGCGTTGAGAAAGCTGCCGCTCGAGTAAAAATCTACTCGAGCAGCAAAAAACTACAGCTCGCACTGTGCAAGATGCCATTTCCAATGATTGCACAGTGCCGGTTGCTTGTCCGCACTGTGCAATCATTGAAAACGACATCTGGCACAGTGCAAACAAGGTACTACGCAGTTCGCAAAGTGCTACGCGTAGCTCGCGTAGTGCGAAGTGCAATTTGCGTAGCTTCGCAAAGTGCTACTTCGCGAACTACGCCCAGGGTTAGTGTGGAGAAGTATATATCTTGCCACTGGAGCAAATGTTTCCACAAGCCCTCTCCCCAGTGTTCCTCTTGGATCATTTGTACCCCCAGGATCACCTCAAAGGCAGAAAACCATTTGTCTATGTCATCTCCCACCACATAACTGGGCACCAGATCTTTAGGAATGCAGACATTCTGGTTTCCTTCAGACACTGTGTGTGTACTGCCACCATTGCTGCTTGAATCTGTTTGCTTTGCCTTAAATTCCAGCTCTTTGAGACTATGCTCATGGGCCATTCTCCTTTCCTCTATGGCCAATTTCTTATCCTCCAGTGCTAGTTCTTTCTCCATTTCTAGCTTGGCCACTTGTAGCGGAAGCTCCCTTTCTGCCTTCTTGTCCGCTAGCTCCTCTGGGTACAAGCCATGCGAGAATACACTGCTTCCTGCTCTGGCAGGGAGTTCCGATTTAGGAGATGAGTCATTCCCCTCCGCTGAAGGCTGTATTTCATGGCTGATATCCAGGTCCTGATCCTGCTCATCCATATCTGCCTATGCTATCAGTGTCTGGTCGAACCTCCCACCAGGTCCTCAGAGCTTTCTGAATATCTAACATTTTGGTACCTTTTTTGGTGGGAAGTACTCTTTCCATACAGAACTGTTGAACTCAACCACAGTGTCATTTTCCAAGCTGGCCGGCTCAAATTCCAGCACTGCATTGATGGTCACAGAGTAGTTGGCAGCAATGAGATTATATTTGGAAAAAACAAAAGAAGCCAATCAAGGAGAAAGTTTGAAACTCGAAATGGTCTTAAACTATTTATCTGCGATGGTAGTGTAACACAGAATTACTGTATGACACTGCACAAACACAAGTCCAGATCCTCACCGCTGATCATCGGTGTAAGAAATTGTGTTACTGGTGGGGAAAGGGGGTGAAACCCTACTCAAGCATCGACCACAACCCTTCTCAAGGTGAAGTCACAAGCAAACCCCATATTAACCTGTGCTTAACCCTCTGGTTGCTTGGCACAGAGCAGTCAGGCTCAACTTAGAGGCAATGTGTAAAGTATTTGGGCAGCACTTCAAACAGTAATATAGTGACAATAGAACATAAGAAGAATCCCACTTCAAATTAGAACAATAGAATATATTCTAATAAATACAACACGACCAGCATGACACCTTCAGGCTCACTTGCAAGGGTCCAGGACTAGGATGATACCACTTGGCAGGGAAGGACTCGCAGTTGGCAACGTCCAGGTGAAGGTTACAAGAGACTAGCCATTGAATTCACTCTGGCTGCCCTGGGTACAATTTGCAGGTCCAATCCTTCTCACCCAGGCAAGAGAGCAGCAGGACAGCAATCCAGAAGGGCAGCAGTACGTCAGAGTGGCAGTCCTTCAAGCAGTACCGCAGTCCTTCCTGACAGTCTTGCACAGGTCCAGAAGTGTATGAAAGAGTTGGTGTCTGAGGTCCAATATTTATACCTGGTGCCTTCTTTGAAGTGGGAGAGGCTTCTAGAGAATTGACTTTGAAGTGCTCAGTTTTCATGCCTCGTCTGTCCTGGCTCCAGACTAACAACAGGGGGTATGCAATCCTTTGTGTGAAGACAGGGCACAGCCTATTCAGGTGTAAGTGGGGCTATGTTCCTCCCCCATCCTGCCAGTGATCCAGGCACACCTAAACTCTCTATTGTGTCTGACTGACTGGCAGGAGTACACAAAGTCCCACTGCCAACTACACCCAGTCATGTGTCCCAAGAGCAGGATGCAAGCTCTAAATGGCTATGGCCGGAAAATGGCAAACTTCTAAAAGTGACATTTTCTAAATTGTTATTCAGAATTTCACTTTTACATTAAAGAGAAATTTTCATTACAATTCCAAAGACACCAAACATGCCTGCTCCAAATTAGAAGTTATAACTTATACAATGTAATAAGGTAACTTCAGTATTATCCTATGGGAGAGACAGACCTTGCAGTTGTGAACAATGTTTTTCCCTACCAGGATATGTAAAACTTACATTTTATGTCCTTCTTTTTAAATACACAGCACCCTGCCTTCAGGGATGTGTAGGGCCCACCCTAAGGGTGACTCATATGTATTAAAAAGGACGGTTTCGAACTGTCAAGAGGTTTACCTTGGTGTAAAACTGCACACACAGGCTGTAATGGCAGGCCTGAGACAGGTTGGTGAGTATACTTAAGTGGGTGGCACAATCAGTGCTGCAGGCCCACTACTAGTATATCATTTGCATGCATTGTGTACTTCACTAGGGACTTACAGGTAAATTCAATATGCTGCTTGGGTATATGCCAATGTTACCATGTTATTAGGAAGTGAGCACATTCACGTTAGCAGTGGTTTGCAGTGTTAAAGTGCACAGAGTCCTAAGGCCAACAAAACAAGGTCCGAAAAAATGGTAGGTATGGCAACACATTTGGGTGAAGTCCACCATAATGTTGATAGGTCCAACAAGAATCAAATCAGAAAAAAACCTTCAACCACTAAAACAAATGACTGTGAATCCAGACTCTCTCCCCAACTTTGGCCCTCTCACCTAGCTGCCTTTCTTAAGTAACATCACTGAGAAAGCAGTCTCCACCCAACTCCTGGAGCAGGTAAACTAGAGCAATCTTCTGCTGTCCCAGCAATCTAGCTTCCAACCCACTGTAGAAGCTTCTTTTTAAGCAGTCACCATCGCCCTCATCACCAATGATAGAAGTTAACTTTGCCTCTTGATCCTGCTCAACCTTTCCATAGTCTTCAATACTGTTAACCCCATATGCATCTACTCACACCATTGAAACATGTGTTTCTCTGCCACTGTCCTACAATTGTTCACTTCCTAAAATGCCAACAGTTTGTCCAGTTAGATTCTTCAAGATCACAAATTCTCACCATATCTTCTAGAGTAATTCAAAGATCCCTCCTCTCTGCCATCATTTTGAGCAAAATACTAGAAACACATGTATTCTAACAACAACAGAATTTCTGTGAAAGCAGTGGTCTGTTTGACATATTGCAAGCAGGCTTCATATCCTATAAACGCACGTAGAAACTTGTACTTTCTTTATTATATGATTTGTGTAGACTGATGGATAACAGTGGAATTGGGTAATCCTCAGTAAGTATACTTAATGAGGTGGTTTTACTTTAAAAAAAAAAGAAAAAGTCTTTGTTGTACACACAGCTAAATACTATACACAGTCTCGCGGTTGGCAAAACAATACACAATCCCTTGGAGGATCCTCATACCAATGACCACGGTGCCATCTTCCACGTCAAGGTTTGATCAGAATGGGTAACTATCATCAAAAACCTTGCCTACTAGCGTAATCTCTGACTTGATGCAACAAAAATCCTGCCTACACACTTTGACATGAGATATTCAGTAAAGGCCTATTTAATTTAACTTAGACTTTCCATTACCAAAAACACAGCCATGCAGACTTTATAATACTTTTTCATAGTCATAAACATAATATCTACAGGCTTTGATACTGCCTTTTGACACTAAACACTGAACATCTTTTGCATTTGTATTAACATTAGTTATCTTACAAAGCCATAAGCCAGGTTTCAGGCAGACGTAAAATGTATTAACAAATGAGACTCTTCTTAGAGAGACCTACTGAAGACATCAGCAGGCTAAATGTAATAATTTATGTATAAGGTCTCTCCTTACTGAATGTTTCTCACTCAATGACCAGTCTAAAATTCACCGGGGAAGAGGTGTGGCGCTGCGGCCAGGGCGACTGACTCCGGAATCTGGGGATCACGGTTCGATCGCCGGCGGCAGATTAGCCCAGCACCATGTGACTCTGGGCAATAGCTTGCTTAATCTTCCCGACGGCCTCCAGCGCCTAGAGACCCTTACGGGTGATTGTTCGCGCTTTATAAATGTGGCTTATTATTATTATTATTACTTATAAGAGAGCCTCACTCTCTTTGTGGCTACTGCCGTGCAACCAGAACTGAAAAATGCCTCTCTTTACTGTATGTTTACTATAACACAAAAATCACCCATGTCCTGGTTTGGGGATGGGCTGCGCCCTTATCTTTGTGTTACTCATACACATTCACCACTCCTCCTGCTTCTCCCTGACCACAGTGACTCCACATAGATCGTGCACCCAGGGTGGGTGGCTCCCTCTCATTTAGCAACCACCAGGGTGTGGGAAAGTGAGAGATTGGAGCAGGCAACATCTCAGTATCCTGGAGAACATCTGCCTCCAGGCTTAGTGTTCTTGACCTGACCACAGAATACTCACGTAGGTGTGGCTACCACAAAGAAGCATAGTTTGTCGGCAATAAGTGTGCTCTTTCACTGAACCACATAGTTCCACAATGATGAACAGCCTACACACCCTAAAAGGCTCGGGACGATTCACAAAAGTAATCTGAGCCAAAAGTCTAAATTTACGACTTTTAGGATTCACAGAAGTCACTTACGACTTTTGGTATTCACAAAAGTCACTTACAACTCGTATCTTTACGTCTGCACTCCGGCCCATCTGAGCCATAAATCCCGCTTGGATTGGAGACACCTCAGTACCTCAGTGCGCATGTCAGTTTGGCCATCCTATGATGGCTGTCCAAAATTAGCAGTGCCCACCACTTCCCTTCCGTGACAGCCCTCGCAATGGCCCCGTCCTCAAGACTTGGCCCTCAAAGGTAAAATAAAATGATAATAAACACGTTTTATCATATTATTTTTCACGTTTTGAGGCTGCTGGCAGGGGGGGTGCGACGCTTCTTTGCCATAGCTGAGGAGCCGCCACTGAAGGAAACTTTCCCAGTCATTACGCATGCGCTATTTCTGTGTCCAGAGAAGTCCTGGTTTTGGAATCAGTGAAGCAGAATTACATACAAATCTGTTTGTATTCAAATGCCGTATTTCGTCGAGGAAGCATCTCGAGATCAATGTATTTTCAGCACAGTCTTATTTTGAAACTCTGTAAGGCAGGAAATGTTATCTCCCAGTCGATGTTTTAGCTTCCGTGTTACACAATAACACAAAGTGGCCCAAAGTCACTACAGATTTGCACTTGCACCAAGTGACTCAAAGCAATGCGAATCAATGCAAAATCTCACAAGGTTATTTACTGAGCAGCGTTAAAATTGATTTGCACTAGAAAGTTGCCTTTCTCTCAGCTTAAAACTCCCTTTGTGCTGCTTTGCATCACTTTACATTGGAAGGACATTACTACGCCATTACAATGTGAATCCCATCTGCTAAAATAGCCACATTGAGCTTTGTGTCAAAATCTTACCCTTCCTTTAAGCAGGCATTACCAAGAGAAAATGTTAATTTCCCAAACAAAAAAACGAAGTGCAAATCTCACATTCAGTGTGTGGGATCCTTATTAGTTTACCCCGGCACAGGCTTTTGGACTGAAAGGTAAAGCGCCCACTAAATCTACTCTGCTAGACAGCACATGGTTAACCTCTGCACCATCATGCCAGGCTGTGCAGCATGGAAGGCTACCTTTGGTGAGTGCCAGAGCAGGAGATGGCACAAGCAGCATGCAAATCTCAGTAGATATGGCTCTGGGCTATATTTTCCCCAGGCACAATGAAGAGTAGCACATTTGGTTGCTGAACTGCATGAAAAATTAATAAATGTGGCCCACAAATTACATTTGAAAAACTATTCTCCACCCTGTCTGAAGGCAATACAGCACATTCCTCCCTTTTCACCAGCGCTTGCAACTCTACGGCAGCCTAGCGTCGATGCAGGCTCTCTTGCATCATGGTGCAAGGGCACCTACGTTGCATGCAGGTTTGCTTTTGTGCAGGAAGGAACACATTCCTGCACAAAAACAATCCTGAGAGGCATATCTCTCGTTCTAAGTGTGCTCCACAATGCAGCACACTTTGAAAGAAGAAGTAACGAGGAGAAATAAAGCTATTTTTCCTCGTTACGCCTCACCTGAGAAATATCATTTTGGTGCATTCCCAGGTCTACCAGTTCTGTTAAATCTGGGAATGCATCAAAAACCATGGGAGTTGCATGGGAACACCCAGAAAATGCCCATGGAATGCCTTCCCATAACATAAAACATAACGCGTAAAGTGTACGTTCAACCAGAACGGTATTTTATGCTGAATATACATGTTTATTGTTACCCAACTCAATGGCACTCATGTTATCAACCTCAGAAGGATGAAAGGCTGAGTGGACCCACTGGAATTTGAACCTGTGACCATGAGGTCAAACACAGGCCCCTCCAGTAGGCACATTAGTTCACTAAGCCATCAGAGCCAGCATGTCCCAGGACAGAGTAAGTCGAGGAAGCGATTTAAGCTGAGTTGCCTTACTCCAGGTTTATGGACCCCTCAGGGCCGCTCACAGTGGCTTTACGTGGCTTCATAAATCCCATGTAGGGTTTAAATCATTCTTGCACCACATTGCGTGGTGCAAGAGTGATGCAAACTGGCTCATAAATAGGCCCCTCAATCTTTAAAATAACTGTAATTTGTTTTTTACGCAGCCCCGTTTTCCTTTATGAAAAACGGGCTTCATTAAAAAAAATGCTTACTTAATTTAATGGTGATCACAGACATGGTGGTCTGCTGACCCCAGCAAGCCATCGACCCTATGAAGGGCACAGATAAGAGCGAATTACAATTTGCAACCTACCTCTTTCGTATTTTTGAGCCATGTTAGATTACAACTCATTCCGAATCGAAACGTTATGAACCAAATTATTACTTTCTAGGTCGGTTTGTACAATCCTATATTGGTCTCGAAACTATTGGGTCAAATTGCAACCAGTGTCTTTGCTACCAGTATGTACTGGCTTATAGTTTGTGCAGGACTAGTAGGCACATATTTAAAACCTATACCTATATCTATACCTGTGCTGCTTCCAGTAGTACCAGCCTGTGGAATAATTTGTGGATTTATGGGATCATAGAGCATTTATCTCATTACAAAGGCCCAGCTGTATTTAATATTAAAATCCATTTTAAGTAATGCCATTCTTACACATTCTTCAATTTTCGAAAATGAAATGAGATCTGCCTGCTCTAGTAATCTCCTGTAATGGTGTTGCAAACCACTAGGTGGCGATAGCGCAGTATATATTTTTTGCACGCAGCAGTGAGTACCATGAATCCAGGGCTGAAACTGTGGAGCTGGAACCGTTTTCGAAAGCATCTGTAGTCCCATTCGCCTGATTAATGAGATGGTTTGCAAAGCCTATAATATGTTTGGATGAGAAATTGTAAGCTTGTACAGAAATTCTGGCATTTGAATTTTTTATATTTTTAATACAAATATCACTGCGCGTTAAACAAAGCTAGGATCTGCTTGACAGATGAAAGTGTACTTGCCTTAGATGAGATTTCCTTCCTCGTGGAACCCTTGTCTGACTTCTGCAGTTCAAATACCTTTCTCCAAATTACATGTCTGTTAGTGGCCGCGCATGAGACCCAGTTTAAAGACAGGATGGTAGCATCATGCTCCAAATCTCCATGGTGGGGTTATTTGCACCATAAGTGTGATTCCCAAACGAGCATTCTCGGCAGGAGGGATTACCCCCTCCCCGCCCCACAGACACATTCAGGGGCTGATTGAAAATGTCAAGAAGTTGGGAGAAGCAAATTAAAGAATTATTGGACGCTTTTCAATAGATGATTTTTGAGTGATTGCAGAATGTGGATTCAATATTTGCCATTTTTCTGGAAGTGGAGTGAGCTAAAGTTCGCCTGCAGCAGGTAACGTCTGGCAAATATTTACTCGGAGGGAGACAGAAGACCCATCCAAGAAAAAGTAACTCCTCTGGCTCTTGGCTGCCCTAGTTTGGAAAACGGCAAATAATGCAACCAGGAACAATACTTTTATAACTTCAGTGGCTGTAGTCCATACTCTGGCCCCCTTCTCCTTTGGTAAAGGCCATATCATTGAAAGTGGGGGTGTGGGGAGTTATGAAGTGCATTGATGCTCTGAACTCAAAGGGTCTTGTCTTGGTGGCTCTCCCCATTCTGGACCTGTGTTGTCGAAGGTCACTTGGAAGGAAAAGGAGGAATTCATGCTGATCCTGGACAATGCGAGTGCAAAGATTTGGGACTCGTTTTAGAAAGTTCTTCATTCGTTGCAAATTATTATTCTTTTTATTCATTTTAAAAGATGAAGAGATCAAATGGGGAAGTGCATCTCCAAATACCCTAACACGTCTGTAGGTATAATTATTATATGGTTTGGATAAAAGTCTGACTGGTCTTATTTTAAAGCTGATAAACAATTGAGAACCAAATAAATAAATAAACTTAGAGAGATTAAGAAATCAGAAATAAGTGAAACACTTCATTATAATACGTATTTAGGGGCAGATTTAAAATAACTGGAGCATCCCTGCATATCAGCAGGTATGCGCCAGTTATTTTGCGTGACTCAAGTTACCCCTTGCGCCACCATCAATGTGCCGCATTTACAATGCGGCGCATCGTGGTGCAAGGATAGACAGATGCGTGACGCATCTGTCAGCGTAAAGGTCATGCAGTGCTGGAGTTGTGTCGCAAGCGCGATGCAACTCCAGCACTGCTCAGGGCTGCCCTATACCTAATACGCTGTGTCACTCCTCTCGCCTGCTTTAAGCAGGCGTAAGGATTTGACGCAGCGGGGGTGTAAAAGTGACTCAGTGAAATCTTGTAGATTTCACTGCGTCACTTTTACGGGGCTTCCTTGTGACTGAACGTCCACCCTGCATACATTATACCTGACGCAGGTATAATGTAGGGCAGGGCTTTACAATGTGACGCTTCTCACTAGATGGGTCACGTTGTAAATATGTTGCATAGTGGTGCATTGTTTACGCTGACGTTAGAATTTTAGCTAATAGCTAAATGTATGTTACTAGTAAGGATGCCAAAGTCCTCACATAAATCTTTAAGAAAAAACGAAATCAGATTAGGATTTTTGCTGAATTTGTCCAATGGGCTGTTTGGGTTCAAACAATGCAGATCACATACCGAGATCAGGGGAGGCCAACTGGATGTGTGATGGCATGGCCCTTGATGGTACCCAATGGGTATCACTTTACAATTTCAAGTCACTCCTCATGAAATGCTGGGAATACAATAAGGTTTACATGTGCTCCAATTATGGATGATCTACAATTCTTCTCCAGTGAGAGATGCAATTCAATGCCTGGCAATTGCTCCTGCAGCTCAGGCACCCTACCAAAATGGCGCTAGGGTGCCTGCGCTAGCGCTGGGCAGATTTTTTTAGTGCCAGCACTAGGAGAAATGCAGGGGTGCACAATATTTTTGTAAATACGGTGCATCACTGCATTTTAAAACTGTTGAGCGTGGCATTACCAATTTTAGAGTAATACCATGCTCTGCCAGTTTATTGGAAATATGCCCTCCCTGTTTCCTCTCTGTAACAACATCATCCACTTTGTATTCTACTTGCTTCACAGACATATAAATAAACATATTACTATGTACTTTTTCAAATGGATCCTCTTGCATCTTTTTTCTGTACACCCATGATAAATTCAGCTTCTCCTTCCCTGACTAACCACTCAGGTTTAAAATCCATTCTAGGTGTCCTCCCTTGCAGTGGCGACCTCCTCCGCTAAGGCGGAGGAGCGTCTCCCCACCGGTCAAACGGGAAGCAGATTTATAATAAAGTAATGTTATTATCATTTTATTATTCCGATCAGCAGTCAGTGGCGGGGGCTGGCCAGAGCAGGGGGAGGAGTCGTTTGCACTCCCCAAGTGCTCATCACTGTTTGCCCGCCCTTTGGTTCAGCCAAACAGCCATGCACACTATACATGTTCCCTACAGGCTGCATTACACAGCCTGGTGAACATGCACAGGCTCCTTGTCCCCACCTGAGTGCTGAACAACGACACTCGGACCAATTACAATGCTGCATTTTTTCTCATTCCCTCCCATCCCCCCAAAGGGGGGATGAGCGGATTCATAAATCAGCCTATTTATTCACTGGTATAGCTTGTGGGGATGGGGGTGCAAGGGAAACCCTAAGGGATGTGAGCGGCATATGCGACTGGAAATCTGGATTCTTTAAGCAGTGCACCAGTGCCTCCCAGGCTAGCATTTCAATCGTGCCTATGCCCTCCTAACATCTCTCAGTAGAACCTTACCTTCATAACTAGCCATCTTCTCTAGCTCCTAGGGACTTCGAGTTTCTGGTAATTTCCCTCTCTGCTACTACAAACTCCAAATCTTGGAATCTACTTGTGACCCTAGTTTTCGATGTATGAGTTAATCAGCCCAGCAAGCAATGGGTTGGGGAACCGGGGCTTCTCTATGACCTCTCCAATAACTTTCTTTACCTCCTTGTAGCAATGCTGCAATGCTGGACATTACCACAGCATGTGCATGAGATCTGCTCCTACCACCCCACATCTCGGGCAGACAGCGTTGTTTGCCCTGAAGTACCTATTACTGCTGTCCGGTGTGAGATAAGCCTTGTCTAGTACATAGAAATTAATCAATTTGAATCTAGTGTTCCTGGATACTTTTGGCATCCTGTCCAGTATTTTAGCCCAGTCGCCCTTGGGAACAAGAATCCCCAGGTCACCCTCCCATTTGTTAAGTGGTTGCAGTACTTCCTCCTGTATTGCGCTGTAAAGGGCCATTACTGCTCTGTAGGTGCCCAAAGATGTCACAATGTATTAGTAACTCTTATGGGGCTGTGGTTCAGTGAAACCCATGCTCCAGTGTTTGCAGAATGCTGTTGTAACTGCCCTGTGAAGTAAGAAGTGGCCTTGCGGCAGGTCGAATACCGTCCTGAATTCCAGAAAGGGGAGGTGCTTCCTATCTTGATATATATCTCACTCTTTCATTACCTCATCAGTTACGTACTCTCTCTGTCAGTCCTCCTAAGTTTCCACCATTGGACAACGCTGTAAGCGCTGAGAGGTGTAAGTCATGCATATATGGTAGGTTCCTACGCATCTTCTGAAGACAGTGAGTCCAACACCGATGCATCTCTTGGAACTCCCCGGTATCATCCTTATGAGGTCGCCCCATCTTTAAGACCACACCCAGCAGCCTATGCAGTATTGGAACAAATGGCCCAAGCGCCCTGCCCGGATTCTTCTTGCCCGCCATCCATTGCATGAACCACTGCAACTGCGCTGATATATAATATAATTCAACTTCAGGTACTGCTAGTCCTCCGTCTGTCACCAGGCGTTATAATGTCATTGGCGCTACTCGCCTGCGTTCTAGGCCCCACAGAAACCCAGTGGTCAAGGAGTCTAGTTTCCAGAGCATTCCTCTTTGGATCCATATAGGCAGTACCATAAAAGAGTACAGTAGCCGCAGTAGCGCTACCATTTTAAGCAAGGCTACTTGCCCGCTACCGAGAGGGGGAGCGTTTTCGAGAACTCCATGTTCGCTTTCAATGATTTAATGGCGAGTCCCACATTCCCTTCCAGGAGGTCGGTCGGCTCATGAAAGATTCTAACACCCAGGTATTGAAATCAGCAGGCCTCCCACTGAGTCTAGACCCCTCGGAGGTCTTAATTTCCTTGCGTCGAGAATAATAAAGATTTTTGCCAATTAACCTTTAAGACCAACATATCCCTGGCTCCCCTCAGGCCATTGTTGTGTTCCCAAGAAAGAGCAAAAGGTCATCAACATATAGGGTTTTGCGGTGAGGACAGTTTCCCACTTGTACTCCCTGGTACTAATTTCCCAATCTGGCATGGCAGGGAAATGGCTCCATCGCAAGTGCAAATAGCAATGGAGATAGGGGCAGCCCCGTCTCGTCCCTCAGCCTATACTATGGCTTCCCGAAATGGTCTGACCTGTACGGACTCTAGCCGTAGGGTCTCTGTGTAGGAGATTGGTCCATGTAAGGAATCCCTGTCCCAGCTTCATGTGCTACAGTACCCCATTTAAGTTGTGCCATTCTACTGTGTCAAACGCTTTTTCGATATCAACACCAAATATTGCTGGTTGACTGTGGTCATAAGTGGTAGCCTTCTAGAGGGGCAGTAGCCACTGTATATTAAGTGCTGGACTTTGGCCTGGGATACATCCCACTTGGTCTGGGTGTATCAGTTTGGGCATAGGTGGGAGGAGTCTGATTGCTAAAATTTAGCGTAATATTTTGTAGTCAATATTAAGCATTGACAGGGCCGTATGCTTTGTAATTATACGCAGGCTTACCATGTTTCAGCAATGGGATCACCACTGCCCCTTTCAGAAACACAGGAAGGTTCCCTGGTCTCTAGCCACTTTATAGAGGTCTACATGCTTTGGGGCCAATTCCTCATTATATTTATCAAAAAAACTCAATTGGGAGCCCACAGGACCCCAGTGTCTTCCCCCTTGCTAACACCTTTATCGCCGCCTGAACGTCCTGTATGGAGATGTCAGTCTCCAATGCCTCAGCTTCTTCTTGCGTCAGAGTATGAAAGGGCAGTGAGGCCAAGTAGGTCTCAAGTGTCTCCTTGTTGTGTTCTATGTAGCTTGAGCACAACTCCGTATAGTAATAGAGAAATTGTTGGTGAATCTCATCATGTCTGTACAGTTTGGTGGCTACATAAGTTGTCATGATCACCAATCCCAGCTTTAATGGGTTAATTAGCCATGCCGACAGGGTTCCTGTGCTGTCACGCTCCGCATGGGCCTTGACCATATAACACCTATAATCCAAACATTAGAGTAGTTCCACCTTGCCACCTGTTCCTTACACTCTAGTTGTCTGGGCTGTAGATCTGGTCACTCAGGTCTGCATCATTCCACTTCACGCAATTCTAGCTCAGCTGCCAGGACCTCCTGCAATAGCGAGCCTCTAACAACCACAGCCTCTGATATACATTTTCTACCAATTACTACATTAAAAGTGTCCCACTCTATTTGCAGGAAGAAGGTTATGTCTCTATTGTATGTGAAGGATTGCCTAATATAATCCCTGATTATTTCTTGGTAGTGTGGGTTTCCTATCGAGTCAGGTTTTAGTCGCGTGGTTTTGAACACTTCTATTTCAGGTGTAGTAGTAATGGGTTGTGGTCTGAGATGGTGCAAGTCAGATATTCCACCTCATGGACTAGATGTGAACATCTGGACAGCATAAGAATGTATCCAGTGTTATATGCAGTTCATGCAGGCACGGAAAAAAGGAATAGTCTCTTGCCTGCTGGTTTATTCGCCGTCAAGCATCTATTAGCCCCCGCCTAGTCATCCAGTCTGTGAAGGCCCAAGCCATCTGAGTGACTGGAGTATCTCTCAAAGGAGGAGGCAATCGATCTAGTTGGAGGTCTACAATACAGTTAAAGTCTCCTCCCATTACTGTCGAATGAATAAGAAAGAGGCCAATGACCTTGATAACTCAGCCAAGAATGTCCCCTGGTCGACATACCTTTCCTCTTGGTCTAGCAAATGTCCTGTGTGTTGGAATGGTACCCCCGCTTTGATCCAAATCATAGTGCCCTGGGTGTAAGCTGAGAAAGTGGTGAAATAAGCTTGGCCCCTCCATCGTCTCTGTAGCGCTACCCCCTCTATAGCTGTTAAGTGTGTCTTTTTTAATAGTACATACCCCTCCTCTTTAAGTAGGAAAATACTTTAAACCATTTTGTCATTGTGCGCATCCCTCTGATGTTCCATGTAATTAATTTATACATCATGGGGGTAGCCATTTTGCCTTAGTGTAACCTCCCAGGTAGCCTCCATCCTGGAATACACATATATCTCTTCAGTGACCCCAAAGAACAAGCAGTCCTGACATGAGCCCGTAGGGTGCAACTCAGTCTCACATGCAACCAGCATTAAAGTTTTTATCCCAACTCTCGTACGCTAGGGTGAGCAGGCAACGACTCCCATCCAAACTTGCAAATGTTTTGCAACTCGTCATAGGATTACCCACGTATAACTCTGTCTAAGGGAGTAAGGCTTCACCCAACAATCTGTATAAAGAATATATTCCCCGGCTCAGTGGAGGATTGTCATACTTTCATCGTTCTCTCTCCACTACAACATCTGTCAATTTCCCATCTTAGGCTTGAGTTACTATCTGCTGAGCACTTCATATAATTTTGTCCGATGTCTGATTTTGGGCAGAGTCCCCTTCACGGACGCCATGGACCCCTGATAGTAATCTGAGTATCTGGCCTCCGTAACACCATCCACTGATACGGGTCCCGTTCTGCTGCTGCTCAGGGAGGCCACTTCCTCAATGGTCTTCTGCCACTCTTGTTGAACTTACTCCAAGGTGGAGAATACTGTGTTTCGGCATTTGGGTCTCCGTTGCGATCTGGACTTGCGAGGGTGCACTCTGCGTGGGACTAGGCTGGAGCCAGGTTGTGGGCGACAATACAACCAATTCCACACCTCCTGCGGTGTCTGGAAGAACTGCGTGCCTTCCTTTGTTGCCACTCTTAATTTACCTGGGAAAATCATTGTATATGCTATGCTCTACTGTCTGAGTTTTTTTCTTTGCATCAAGAAGGACGATCTTTGTCCTTGCACTTCTCATGAGATATCCAGAAAAATTCCTGACCATACTATTCTCCACAGTAAGATCTCGTTTGCATCTACGATATGATCTCTATACTTGAAGTAGAGCAGACGCTCAATCATCGAGGCGCGGCGAGACTCCTGGGAGTGGGGGTCTCGCAGGAAAATGGAGTAAGGCTCTCTTATGCCACCTCTTCTTGGAGCCATTTTTTTAGATACCCCACCATGTTGGTTCCTTCAACGCATTCAAGCAAGCCTATTACATGGATGTTATTTCAACATAATCGGGTTTCCTCATCCTTTGCTCTCGGCTCTCGGCTCCAGGTTTCTGACCTAGGCTTCCAATGCATTAAACATCTCAGTCGCTGACGTCAAGACCGGCGGCAGGCCTGCTATATCTCTCTCCATTGAGGTAACTGGCTCAGCTAAGCAGGAATGATCATCCTGCAATATGCTCAGATTCGTCACTAAAGTGTCTATTTTGGTCTTCAGTGCCTTACAAGAGGCTGTTATGGCTTGCATGATATCTTGCTGGGTTCGGCCTACTGGTGTGCCCAATTTCCCAGGTCTGTCGTCTTCCTCTCGTCTGTTGTTCATGCTTTCAGCCACTGAAGTGGTTTCTGTTTCCTGGTCCTTTTTACCCATAGCCGCTGGGGTGAGGGCAGGCGACAATGCCCAATTGCCAGGCTGTAAGATGGTGACTTTGACTATATCCGGACAGCCAGCAAACAATTCCTAATGAGAGACTTTTTTGTGTAGTATAAGGGCAGTTGTCATAGGATCAGGGAGGGACTCTCTTGCCTCTGATAGATGGGAGTATACCATCTTGCAAGCCCCCTTCAGCCCTATTGGTACATGGACGGGCTGGTATTTGCCTGCCAGGTGGCACTGTAATACACAGGAAGGCCGTATAGTCAGCGCTGCACACCGTTCCTTGTATCTTGAGGTTGTAATAATTTTGAAATGATCAATGGTCTCTGGGCACCGATAGGGTCCCGGTCCACTGCTTTACGGCTGCTGGGCACTAATGATCCACGAATGCCTCCTCTCAAAAGCACTCTCCACAGCTTGTATTATTATAGTTACAGTCTGCGCGCTTTCATCTGGTCTGATACTAGCGTGGTCTATTCAGATCACTGGTTTGATGCGATAGGAATACTGCAGGCTGCGTTTCGCATTCTTTTAAATCGCGCCAAATCTTTTCTTTTAAAACTTGGGATTTTGCCAAATGTTATTGTGTGTACTATGTGATTGGTGAACTTAAACTTACCTAAAACCCCGCCCCACACCCTGGTCCGTCACGGCAAGTGCCATTTGAATGGAGGGTGAATACAGGGCATTTCACGTTTCCCTCACTTCCTGTCACCTCGGCTTCCGGATGGTGAGCGGGCTAGGGCTCACGTTGCACCACCTATTTAATTCCATGCCAGAGCAGACGCGCATCGGACGTGCGCAGCGGGCGCACCGCCGGCGGGCGAAAGGCAAGCCCGTCTGCGCCCGTCCGCGCCTGGCCCGAGCCTAGGGCTAGAAACCCTGCTCCAGAAGTCGGTAAAAGAAGTCGTATATCATACACGAGTGAGGAGCTAAATTAGATAGCAGTCAATCACTGTTGTCAACGTCTGGATGTGCAGAAAGAGGACAAGCAATGTGAGCAATGTAAATTGCCATTCAGTTTTCCGAGAATAGATGAGCTAGAATCTCAGGGTATCCCCACTATTAAAAAGGGAGTCATGGTCTTTAAGGCAGATCCTAAACCCTATTTTAGAATCAAGTTTGCAAGAAGCAGACTTTACGATTCTAGGGGATTTTAACTATCATCTAGAGAAATCAGTAGACAATAATGCCGCCGCACTGATCGATGCTATGGCCGGGCTCTCCCTGAACCAGATCGTCAAACAGGACACCCATGAGGCCGGGCACACGCTTGACGGGATTTTTTCCTCCAACCCTAACCTCAAAATCCCTGAAATAATGCCTGTTCCATGGTCAGACCATAAAGCTATTTTATTTTCTGTAACTGTGAACCAAGGGCAGCCAGCTTTATCTAATAATCAGAAGCCAGTCACCTACCAGGACTGGGCCAAAATTAACGCCCCCACACTACAGGAAATACTTCTAAAGACTAAACCCGAACCAGCGCCGGACAATAATCTGGCACTTGAGAGGGTATCCTCCTGGATAAAGACAGCGGTAAACATGGTAGCACCAACTAAAAGCTTCATCCCCAAAAGAAAAAAGCCATCAGAATCAGGGTTCACAGAAAAACTCAGGGGTCAAAAACAAGTATGCAGAAGGACAGAAAGAAAATAGAGATCCAACTACGACCAAAATTTGAAAAGTGATTATGCCCGAACTCTGACAGATTATAAAAAATTGGTCATAGGAGAAAAAAGCAACTACTTCACTAGAAAAATCAATGAGGCTAAGAATTCCAGTAGGGAGCTCTTTGCGACAGTTAAAAAACGTGCAAATCTCCCCGTTGGGAATCAGTTGGACAGCAGCACTGAACTCTGCAATACATTAGGACAGTTCTTCGTGGACAAAGTCTCTATGGTGTACAAACTATTTAAGACCAACCATAACACCAAGACCTTACCTAACTATCCTAATCCGGATATGGGCATACCAAACCCTGATACTGGTCTCTGCTTTACGCCCCCTTCAGTAGAACAGATCAGCCAGGCAGTAAAGACCATCAGGTCCGGAGACCCAACTGACCCATGTCCGCTTAAAATAATGAATTTGTTCCCAGAGTTACTTAGTGAACAGTTATATTTCATGTTCACAGAGATAATTCAGTCAGGACTCTTCCCAGATGCCTGGAAAACAGCATCAGTCATTTCACTTCTAAAAAAATCGAATCTGGACCCTAAGGAACCCAGCAGCTATCGGCCAATTTCCAGAATCCCTTTCCCAGCTAAGGTGTTGGAAAAGCTGCTTAACAAACAACTGACAGATTTCATAGCATCTAGACATCTTCTGAATCAATCACAGTATGGGTTTAGGGAGCAGCATGGAACTGAGAAAGCTCTGAGGGTCTTAGGAGTATTCTGGACGCAGGAGGGAAGGCCTCCCTGATCATATTAGATCTATCGGCGGCATTCAACACCGTAAACCATGAGATCCTCCTAACTTGTCTAGAAGAATTGGGGGTCCAAGATTCAGCACTTACGTTGATGTCATCTTTTCTAAGGGACAGAACTTTTTCAGTGCTTCTGGGAGAATATGCATCCAATTCCTTCAGGTCACCGTGTGGAGTGCCCACTATTTTCAACATTTACGTTGCTCCCCTGGCCTCGATCACCAGGCAATGAGGGTTCTTGCCGGTTTCGTACACCGATGACACCCAAATAGTGGTGTCAGTATCGTGCAAAGTAGACAAACGGCAGACTGCTTCAGGGACTGCATGATGCAAGTGAATCAATGGATGCAGCTTAACTGTTTAAAGCTGAATGGCGATAAAACAGATGTTATGCTTCTGGGCTCCAACACGGATTTCTGGTCCCCCAAGTGGTGGCCTGACAGTCTGGGCGACTGTCCAATCCCAGTCTGCAAAGTCAAAAATCTGGGAGTCATATTCGATGAGAAATTGACCTTTAACGCCCAGATCAATAATCCGTCCTCAACTAATTGGTATATATTAAATATGATCAGAAGAATATGTCCCTTTATTCCCCACAATTCGTGCAAAACAGTGGTCCCGGCGCTGGCCCTGTCCAGATTGGACTACGGTAATGCTTTATATGTAGAGATTCAAGCCCAATATCTAACTAAGCTGCAACGTCTCCAGAATGCAGCAGCAAGGCTAGTGCTGGACATTCCCAGATCCGAATCAGTCTCCCACAGACTAAGGGCCCTCCACTGGTTACCAGTGGACAAAAGGATAAAGTTTAAGTCATTGTGTCTGGCTTATAAGGCACTTCATGGCTCAGGACCACAGTTCTTAAGAACACACCTCAAATGGTATGCCCCAGCAAGAAATCTAAGATCTACTCACGCAAAACTTCTTCAAGTACCCAAGTTCAAGCAGGCTAGGTGGGGAGGAAGAAGCTTCCTGTGGAGGTCAGCCAAGTCATGGAACCTTCTACCCATCACAATAAAAAGTAGCCTGTTGCTTCTGGCCTGCAGAAAGGCAGTAAAAACCTGGTTGTTTCCCTGCTAAGCTAGAATCGCACCTCTGCAATAACCTAAAGCGCATCAAACAGTAGTGCCAAGACGCCCTCGGGCAATCGCGCGCTTTAGAAGTTCAATAATCAAATAAAATAAAATAAAACAACTGGTGAGATCTAATTGCCAGTCGTCACTCCACTACTGGTCTTGACGCTTGTCAGAACGTCCCTCTATTGTATGCCAGATCATTATTAAGGTAACAGAGCCCGCTCTCAGGGAAGTGCTCCTTTGTAGATACCGGTGCTTCTCTGTTCACGCACAGTCACCATCTTGGGAACTTGGCCTCCTGGTCCACATGGATTAGAGAAATGTTGGAAGGAAGGAGGATCATTCAGTAGCACTCCACTCAGCCTCTGTTTTTCCATGGTGCAGCACTCACCCCTCGGGTGGTGCTTTGTGAGCTGTTGAGGATATTTGAAGGACTCAAGTTTATATTTGTTTTTTGCGGACCGGCCTGCGTCTCTTTCATTCCCTGTTCATCAGGGGAAGGGGGCAGAAGCGCGATCGACTGTCAGATCTGCTGCTCAAGGGTGGTCCTTTGTGGTCGGAATGCCATGTCATGTTTACCAATGCTGCATCCCCCTCCACCGCTTACTGTTGTCGGTAGCACAGCCTCTGTTGCTCGCTTCCATGTCACACAGATTTCAGCCGGGCTTCCTATGGCTGGGCAGGGTTATCTCCAGCCCACAGGCCGCTGTCACTCTTCTCCGTGCTGCGTCAGTTTTAGATCTGCTACCTGCTACTGGTCAGAGTAACCTCCAACTCCTCTGTGATTGCAGCAGCAGTCTCAGCACCAGCCGCGATCCTCAACTCCACAGACCCTTCAACAGTCCAGCATACTCCTCTTCCTTCTTATTTGGGTCCCCGCTTGGCGCCACCTCCCCGCACCTGCATCATTCACCGCCATTGATACTAAAGCAGTCGTATCAATCACAGCTGAAAGAGCACAAGGCTAGGCCCTCTTAATACTCCACAGTGTGGACCTAAGGATGGATAGTGTTCTGCTGCTGCTGCCTTGTGTCCCTGCTCAGTCCACAAGGCCTGTACATGCGGACCCCATTTTGGGCGTACTGCCTTCCAGCTCTGACTCTGAGCTGCGAAAGTCACTAATCTATCTCAAATGTCTCACAACTTTCTTCATCCAAGCGCTGATGACAGTGGGGAGGGCCTTTCATAAATTTAGCACCCCCTGAGCCATATAATAATGACAGGATGATGTTGGATGAGGGTCTACCAGCAGGAGCACCACTTTGTGCTTCCTAAGCCATCTGCATCAGTCCATGCCCCCCAATATTATATGCTCTTGCGTTACCTTTGGCCATATCCTGTCCTTTCCTAATGTGTAAGCAAAATGTGGCACACTCCCCATTGTCAAATAATGCTTTTGATTGTCAGTATTAAGTCCACAAAATGCAAATCCCCTTAATGCCATAGGCACTTGAGCATCATGTTCTTTTTCAGGTAGTGGATAATACATTAAAATGTCATCTTCAAAATGGCTTAGTCCCTCAAAGATGTTGCTCTACACTTCTTGGATTGCCATTGGCCCTGGCATAGGTTCAGACAGCATCTGCTTAAACTGATTGGTCCCAAAAGGAGACATAAATGCTGAAAAGTGACAGAATGTTTACTGGAGAGAATGCATTGATACACCCAAATTCTTTCAGTGAGATCTTTCAAGTCAACACATATTGTGTTGTGCATGCAGTCTCTTTGAGAACAGCTACTCAGATGCGTCTACTGCCTCTGTCTGTCATTCGCACATTCAATTTTCTTCTTCAAGTACACAACAGGCACACTACACACCTTGAGCACTACTGAACAGTCTCCTTTTTTGAAAATGAAGTTATGGCAAAAAGTTTTGATTTTCCATAACCTGTCATTGAACATTTCAGGATACAGTTTCTACAAACTTCTTCTATCCAGTTTATCCTCCTCCAACCAAACAGTCTCAATTTCATAAGCAATTCTGCCATAATATGTACTTTCTGGGTTCAGTACGAACCCAGAAAGTACATATTATGTTCAGGGCACCACTTCTTCCATAATATATTTTCCCTAGAGTAGCTTTGAATCTTTATGTGTTCTCATCCACGAGCCACAAATTTGTTACTAGAGGTTCTAATCCCACCTTCACGCTTTCATATATTCCTCAGCTCCCAGTATATTGCATTTTGCCCTAGAATCCACTAGCATCTTTAAAATCCACCCTGACACCTCAAGGTCACAATTCAGATGTTTCAGATCTTTAATGCCTGCATATCCCAGTCCACTGTAGAAATGTCCTCATAAACAAGACTGGTAACAGATGTGTGAAGGATATGTGCTTATGGCCTGTTTGTCCCACAAAAAATTATATGCAGCATTAGCTAATGTATTATCATATCCATGTATTCATCACACACTTTAAAAAATTGTTTTATATCTGGCAAGGGGCCGTTTTAGATGTTTCGGTGAGCTAATGTAATCTGCATTCAAATGATCATAAGCTCAGCCCTCTGCCCCCCACAGCCATTGGTGTTATGTCAATAACACATACACCATCTGTTGGTTAATTTCAATCGATCTTCATGACGTATGGACTTCTTCTAGTGCGCTGAGGCGAATGGCCATTTAATCGGTTTAATTGGTAGATCTGTCCATGAAAGATGTGCCCCCATTTTGTTTCACTTGTTTGTGACTAAAACTGGCTGTTGGGGGTTCCAGTTCTGGTTTCAGTTTCAGTGCAGAGAGGTGGAGAAGGTGGAGAGCGAGTAGAGAGTACACCATTCTTCACAACTTTGGGGCTAATTACGAACTTGTCCGGAGCTTTCCTACCGAATCGGTTCCCGTAATGCTTTCCAAATTACTCGACCGCGAGCTGCCTGAACAACGGAGTATGATGCTTTGCATGTAAACTACTACTGACTCATTTGAATGCAATCTGTCTGACCGATTCATCTCGAAACAAGCCCGATGCGACCGACTCGTTCGCTATTGCTGAAATATAACATTTAGGGCATGATTCAGACTCAGTTTAACCCGCAAACAGATGATGATGGATACGACGCAGTGTACAAACCGTGTCTGTTTGTGTCACAAAAGGCAACTGGAAAATGTCAAATAATGTCACAACAGGCATTGGCAAAGCCAGAATAATGAAAATATTAGCCACACCCACCAATCAACCTATACAAAGGGTCAAACAGATGACCATGATCCTTTGCACCAACTGAACAGCTGAGAGGACACCAAAATAACCACAGACTCACTGCTCTGTGCCTCATACACTCACACTTCATTCACAATACAACTTGCACTCATATTTATTTCCCCAATGTATACTCCATCTTCACCCTCACCCTCACCATGCCCCCCAAGAAGCAGCCAGGGTTCACAGAGAAGGAGTTGGAAGTGCTTGTAGATGAGTAGCGCCACAGTTGTTTGGGAACCAAGTCCAAAAGACCTCCCTGTCCCAGATAAATAGGATGTGGGACAGGATAGTCAACAAGGTGAGTGCTCAAGCACCTTGCCTGCGCACAATGGATGAAATCACAAACAGGTACTATGATGTGCGAAGGAGGATCAAGAAACTGATGGGCAGAGAACATGCCCAGAGCCAGCAGACTGGCGGTGGCCCTCCTGCACCACCAGGGTACAACACTTCCGGGGAGGAGAAGGCCCCTGCCATACTTCCGCAGGAGGGCATCTATAGAATACCTTGATCACAAGACTCTGGTGAGTACTAATTGCACATGTCAAGGATACAGTGATATAAATGACTGTTTTCCAAGTTTCTAAAAACTATAGTAAATGAGCAGGTGATGTGAATGCCATATTGACTAACAGTATACCTGCAATGAGATTTAAAAGTTAGCAAATTAAAACCATGTACATACTACTTACAAACTCACAACAAGGCCTTCTGCTCCAAAGAACAGTCACCAGCATCAGCCATCTTGCAAGCACAGTCACACACTCTCAGGAAAGCGGAGTTACAGGTAGGCTGGTTGGGATGGCTGGGAAGGTGGGTGGGGGCATAGGCCTGATGGGCAAACACTCCTCCTCCCACCCATCTGGGCCTATGGTTACCTGCCAGTGTGGGGAAGTGTACTTGCAAGATGACTCTCAATGCTACATGGTGTTGATGTTGAAGCCAAATACCATCATGGCCATGCGCTACAAACACCAGTCCCCAGGGTCAGCCATCTTGCCAATACATTTCCATTCACTCTCAGTGACTGCATAGTCCCATGTGTGCTGGTTGGTCTGGATGGGAAGATGTGTGGACTGGAGGACAGGGCATGATGGGAGTTGAAGTCTGTGCAAATACTCCTTCTTTCACACAGCCCAACAAGCCCACCAGGAAACATGCATACCTGATAGTGGGTGTAAAAGTGCTGGAAAGGTGGCTGACACTGGGAACTTGTGTAAGGAGCACAAGGCGTCCATGGGAGTTGTGGGCAAAGAAAACAGCAGGCACCAGTGTCAGCCATGTTTAATTTAAACTTTACTTGTTATCAGGACATCACTCATGATGGCCTGGTTGGGTTGGCTGGGAGGAGGAGTGTCTGCTCTGACTCCATCTACAATTAGCCTCTGTCCTCCACACACCTTCCCACCAAGCTCGAAGAGCACACCTGGGACCATGCTGTCCCTGATGGTGAGTGGAAATGTACTGACAAAATGGCTGACACAGGGGACTGGTGTTCTGGACCATTAGGCCCTGCTGGGAGTTGTGGACAAATAGGCACCAGTCATCAGTGTCAGACATCTTGCAAGTACATACCCACTCACTGTCAGGGAAGCTGAGCTACAGGTAGGTTTTGGGTGTTGGGTGGGAAGGTATGTGTGGGACTAGGCCTGATGGGAGTTGTATCCATTACAAATACTCATCCTCCCATCCTACCCAGCTAACTCCTCTCTGCCTATGCTTACCGCACTGTGAGGGGAAGTGTACTGGCAAGGTGGCTGACCCTGTTGCATGGCATTGAACTTGAAGCCAACTCCCATCAACGCCCTAGTCTCCAAACACCATGCAACAGCATCAGACATCTTGCTAGTACACTACCATTCACTGTCAGGTAGCCATTGGGCCAGATGAGCTGTTTGTACTGTTTGGGAGAAGGAGTGTTTGCTCTGACTACATCTCCCATCAGGCTCTGTCCTCCACACACCTACCCACTGTAATAATGAAGGATGTCTCGTAGACAGGTGGCTTAGAACAAGTCGTAGGTTTATTCATCAAGTTACAAATGAAACCCCTGCAAAATTAGGTATGAACTTGGAGCAAAACTCGGCTAAACCCAAGAATGAACGAACTTGATCCTTACTGACTGGAACAGGGGCTTTAACTATGCTTTCAACCAAATTGAGCTTAGGACTAATACCATCAGAAGAAATGGTGTGCCCCAGATAATCCACAGACGACACACGGAACTTACACTTTTCTTTTTTTACAACCAAACCAGCTTCTTGCAACCTTTCCAAAACTTTCCAAAGCACCTCATCATGGTCACACACATCCTTACCATAAATCAATATGTCATCCTGAAAAACTAGAACCTTCTGCAACCCAGCCAGCACCTTATTCATCACCCTCTGAAGCACACACAAACTGCCAAATCGCGGCACATGTAGGCAGCAGGCAGTCAAATAGAAACTGGCACACTTGAGTTGTGGTCACTGGTGGAGCGTTTCCGATTCGTTTTTTCCAGTTACCTCTTTAGTTCTTAGCTCTTTTAAACACAGTCTCATTCCTCAAGCTTTTCTCAATTCCTTTAGTACATGGTACAACACGGTACAGAAGAAAGAAACTGACACTCACATTGTAGGGCGACCGATGGATAGGTCACTGGTGGGGCTCTTGAGTGTCAGCTTACCAAATTTCACTTGTAATCACTTTTCAAGTTCCAGTTCATAAGTTTCAATAACAGTTTCCTTCAGCAAAAACGTAGCTTGTAATCCCTAGTCACTCACAGTTTCAGTACAATTTCTCTCAGCAACCAGCTTGAAAGCTCTCTCTTGAAGTTCCTTTCCACTTGTAAATCCATTAAGTTCAAAGTCCATAATCCATAGAAGAAGCACACACGTAGATTCTTTTCCAATCGTCGCCAGTGTAATAATGAAGGATGTCTCGTAGACAGGTGGCTTAGAACAAGTCGTAGGTTTATTCATCAAGTTACAAAGGTCATATATATAAGCTCATTAGATCTCTTGTAGAGCCCCACCAGGAGCAGCCTCCCTGCTGCTCAGCCCATCTCTTCCAACTGCCAACTCCTCCAGTCCCTCACACCCAACATTCTAAGTGACATCACACATGGCTGAGCAGCAAGGGACAGAATAGTAATAAGGAAGATGCACACAACACAACAGGTTATAACACCCACCCATCCCAATTAGCTTACCTGGGGCTCTGCTTTGCTCACAGTGAGTGGCAATGTGCTGCCAAGATGGCTGACACTGCTGACACTGCTGCATAGTGTTTCGTGCACAAGGCATGTTTGGGAATTGCCTTCAAGTTTAACATCATGCAGCAGTGTAAGCCTCCTTGCTAGTATACTTCCCCTCACTGACAGTTAGCCATCGTCTCAGGGGAGTAAGCTGGGCTGGGCTGGGTGGGAGGAAGAGTATTTGGAAAGGCTAAAACTCACATCAGGCTCTGTCCAACATACATCTTCCCACCCAGCACAAACAGCCCAACAGGAACTAAGCTTACCCACAGTGTGTCCAAATTTACTAACAGGATGCATTTCACTGGCCACTGGTGTCTGACTTTTCCACGACTACCAACAGGGACTTGTGCTCCAAACACCAGGCATCAGTTTCAGCTCTCTTTGTCAGTATGTATCCACTCACTCTCATGGAGAACATAGTCCCAGGGGTGCAGTTTTTGAATGTTGGAATGTGTGTGTGTAGTACTGGGCCATTGAAAATACTCCTCCTCCCACACAGCCCTATAGGCCCACAATGAAGCATGCTCACCTGACAGTGAGTGTAAATGTCACAACAAAATGCCTTAGCTTGGTGAATGGTCTTTGGAGCACAGGGCACTGATGGGAGGTGGAACAAAAGCAGACACCTTTCCAGAGTCTCAGACATCTTGCAAGTACATTGCCACTCAATGTTAGGAAAGCCTATTTCAAGGTTGGGTGGTTGGGCGGGAAGGTGTATGTAGGACAGGGTCTGATGGGGTTGTGAATAACAGCAATCACTTTGCCACACACATAGCACAGCCACTTAATTGGAGGGGATGTTTACCTCACAGTTAGCTCATGTGTACTACCTAGATGTCATACACTGTGGACTGATGTCTGAAACTATCACAACTACCACATTTACCTCTGTGCTACAAACACCAGCCACCAGCTACAAACATCTTGCAAGTACACTTACCAACATTGTCTAGACAACACTCTCCCTGGTGGCCTGGTGGGGCTGGGTGGAAGGAGGGTGTAAGTTTCACTATTAGTACACAAGCAATCAAACCTTTGTTCATCAAAGGTCTTTGCCACAAAATGGCATGAATCAGAGTTTGTGGACTCAACTGTCTATGGAGGCTAGATACAGAATGCATGATCTGTGTAGGCACAAAGCTAAGCAGTACATTGTGCTACTCACAGCTATTCACATGTGTATAATGAGATGAGAACAAGAAGCACCTCACTCATATCAATCCAAGAAATATCTTAAAAAATACAAGACTGTGAGTGTGTAGTGTGCCATAACAGTGTGACTGCGAAAGACATGCACTAAGCCCAGTACAGAGGTCTCAAAAATAACTACATTGGGAGAGAAAGAGTATGTATGTCAACCTGAAAGTACAGATGTGGAAAACAACAACACATCTGTATTATTCACAGGGTGTCACAAACTAGTCAATGTCATTGGACATAACAATGTCAACTATAAACAACCTTCTCATGTTTGCACAGAGCTGGACATGCTCATCAATCCCCATTTTGTCTAAATGACATTGTTCTACAAAAACATAGGCCAGCATCATGGCTGAAGGAGGCCAATCTATGTACCTAAACTCATCATTAAGTTCAGTAGCCTATGTAATGGGTATGATTTGAGGGGCTGTGGACATTCACACCATTCATTGTGTCTTTTATGTACCCACAGAGTGAGAAGGGAACACCTCTGGAACAAACCAAGACAACCAGTCTCAGACTCAGGTTGATCCTGAGCCCTCCAGCGTTGGTCACTGTGCCAAGATGATTGACTAGAAGAGCCAGTTTCCTTGTAGGAGAATAACTGTCAGCGTCAATGGCAGTGAGATAGTTCTCGAAATCTTTCAACCATTCAGACCATTTCAATTCAGGTTTGCCAGGTTTTACTAGGAAAGGTGCTGACTGGATCACTCCTTGAGTGGATGCCATTATAACACTAGTCCAGGCATTAAATGATGGCAAATTTGATCACCAAAAGTAATTTATCAAATAAGGCGAATGTCGTAAACTGAGTTGCAGATGTAATGTAAAAAAAATAATTGTATTATTCCCATAAGCGAGTAAAACTGAAAACTTAGATATTTGTTGCCAAATGAAAGTATTAATTTTCCCCTTTTTTTTCCTTAAAATTGCAGGCAAAACTCACTGTGAAGCAACAGGTCCGGTAAAAGGTGTGCGAATCACCGATACTAGCGTCGCACCGAACAGAAGCGATGTAGTAAATGATTCACAAAAGAAACGCTGCTTCGTTTTTACAACTGACGGTGGAATCGCTTCATTACCAAACCAATATGGCCGCCAGTGAGCCTGTGATATCAGGACGCTCACGCAGGGGCTGATGGGAGGAAGAATCTGATGACGGCACTGGAGAGGATCGGAATGACAGAGGCGCAGTAGAGGAACGAGACTGGAACGTGAGCGGCGGAGCGAGCAGGTAGGCGACTTTCAAAAGTGCCTTTCTCGCGTCTCGCGCTCGCGTATCCTGGAAGCAGGGAAATCCAAAATACAATTCACCAACCTGACTAGCAGGGACAAGCAAGTTGATGTGAAGCAGAAAATCCCCAGGAATACGACAGCACTAGTCCGGTGGGCTTGAAGAAGTCGGCAACCAAATCATCAGGAATACTGGCGATTTACCCCACTTCTGGTACCAATTGTAGTATGTAGGGAGACGCCAATAAATCCAAGGAGGCTGGCTGCATGTAATCCACTATTTTATTTCAATGCAAGTATAGTGGAGGAGAACATGGAAGAGCCCACGGAAAACAGCAACCGATAAGAAGGGAGATAACAGCAACTGCTGCTTCATTGAATAATCGTGACATAGCTAGAATCTTAAGTAAAGGTTCTAAACAATTAAAGAAACAGTGAATAAATAACAAATTAGTATACCACAATCTCTCAACCATCTTTGGACGACGAGGAACTACCTGGCACATCAGGTGGGGTTCAGGCCACAGCACCAGCACCAGCTGCAGTAACATCAGCATCCTCTGCGACCACTCCTGCCTCAGCTGACAACACCCAGCTGACCTCTACCCTCACGGACACACCAGCCAAAGCCACCACTGACAGCCAATCACATTCTAAACAAATCAACACCAAATAAGCTTATATAGGTGTGTGAGAAAAATTACATGCTTAAAATGTACCCACATAAGGATCAAGAATTGGTGGATATGTGGGACACCACATACAGAAAGCGTCTCATTCTGATAATTTGGCACACTACTGTCCAGGATGGACACTGTCATGTTGTCAGGTCAGCATCACACATACAATTACATACACAAACCATTAACTATATTGGAGTTGCATATATGATGCCTTCATACACTTGAGTCCGGGGCAACAAAGATACACTGTTAAAACACAAAACAAATACATCATTTGTCTGGGTTCATAGTGTCGCGGTCTAATCATTCAAATGTAAATGTTTTAACCATGAATTACACACAAATTCTTTATAGTCATAAATCACACTGATTGCACACTAGGTCACAGATTTACATAATGCCATGTCTGTCTGTTCCCTAGAGACTTTACTTGCCTGCACTACCTGCATCATTACTGCACCTCCCCATCTCTGTTACCACATCCTCTGGGAGCTACTATGGCACATACAGTGGACAGGGCCCAAGCTTTCAGTGAGGAGGAGAACCACACCCTGCTGGATACCTTCCTGCCACTGTACAGCCAGCTTTATGGCAAACCAGAGGAGCAGGTGAGTGATGATCGCACTGCATTTTCATTGGACATGTGCAATTGCCATGTTATACTACCATTAGGAATCTCATTGGCAAGCATATAAAATGCTATCTGTAACTTTAAAAGTGTGTAGATACCGATTCTGGGCAGGTACACTGCTTTAGGACTCTGTGTACTGGGGTGAACATCTTATCACTGTTCTCATGGGACAGAGTCAGCATTGAACACAGGATAACTGCACAGAATGCCATATGCCTAGCCCTTAGATATTGTTGCCAAATTGAGCATTAACAGTGTGTCCAGGTTTCTGACTCAGAAACATGTTGCATGTGCACTAAGTTTCTGTCACCATGTCATCCTTACAGGTCAACCCCCATGAAAAGGCAAAGATTTGGAGGACCATCGCCAAGAAGGTTCGCTCCGTGGGGTTGGAGCTTCGGCGCGTCCGCCATTGCCGCAAGAGGTGGCAGTACCTTTGTGGCTGGGCCAAGAAGATTGCTGAGGTCCAGCTGGGCCTGTCACTTCCTGGCAATAGGGGTGGGCGCCAAACAATGTCCCCCCACATGCTTCGCATCCTAGCGGTGGTCTTCCCTGACCTGGATGGACAGTTGAAAGTCAGACAGCAGCAAGGAGGGGGTGAGTATGTGCACTGTTGCACAGCTTTGTTAGACATGTATGTTGCAGTACCTTAGCCTGCTGCACCTTTTAGAGATTGTAAGTCAGCCAAACCCACTGATCAGTTTTGTAAGATGCATGTGCACAGTGTTAATTTGATGCCCAGTTATGTACCTTTCATCAGGGAGATGTGAGTCAGTTATGTTCAGGGAAGTGACCGTAGTACCATTCTCATGTGATCTCCACAAATCACACAAACATGTGCATTGATATAACCTTCTGGAGTAATGCAAATGGCCAACATGTGATATCACCTTGACTAATGTATTTACTGTTCTCATTGTGGTTTTCACAAATATGTGTAGCATGTTGTTATTGGAGAAAACAAGTGTGAATAGGCCATGCTATACATCCCTGCAGCAGGTGACATCAACATTGAGGCATTGGTGAATTTTACTTGCTCATTGTGCCACTGGTAAGTCCAAGCCATGTTGCTCAGTGTTATAAGATGTATCCCATGGGCCACTTATAGGTATGCTAACTCTGGTCATCTGTCGTACTGGCCAGTCACATGATTGTGTGAAATGTTCCATTCTCTCCATTGAAAGGAATGAGTCCATGTGTCTGACTCTGTAACATTGACAACACATGCCATTCTGTGACAAACTCTGTGGTCACTGGTTGAAACATGGCTGAAAATGTGAGGTCTGATGTTAGATACACATTCACAACAGTTGCCATGTCTGTAAATGCTGTTGAGTATACATACTTGGGGCTTTGTAAACCACATGTATGATGCATTACTGTCAGCCTGAGAGGTGTTAAATATTCATCATCTTGAGGTGCATCAACAAAATGAGATGGGAAAGAAGAGCAACCTAAGTTGTTGGAAGTGTGCAATATGTCTAATGGAAGTGAGGAACATTCAGACTTGGGCCATAAAAATGGGGACCTCTGCAGTCTAGACGGGATTGGTACACAGTGTTGATTGGACTCATGAAGAATGGAGGTACAATACTGATAGTCTGTACAGACAGTGCACCCAGACCAGCCATTGGCATGTTGTTCCACCAGAGGTATTGTGAGGAGGCAGTTATTAGACTTGGAAGTGTGTTGACCATTGATCACATCTGAAAATGGTAAGCTGTGTATAATGTGCACAACATTCTGATTCATCCTCATGACACTATGCATTGATGACACAAGAAAAGGGACCACGTGCCTCTCACCCTATCTATGTCTAATACCTAGGTGAATCCTCAATCAGACTTAGATGTGTGACCTGACAGTAGTGAACCTAAGTTACAGGACAAATGAGCACAATCACTGTTATCTGTGTGACATGACTCATGCAATGAGTATGCAAGCTTTAAAATGGGCCCGGATGTCATTTGACCTGTGACATTAGAGACAGTGTTTCCCAATTTAATGACAACGGATTGAAGAATGAATACTGTGTCTCAATTTAATTGTGTGAATCCTATCCCCATTGTGCGCTCTATACTCCCTTGCAGGAGATGAGACAGGTATTCCAGGACACAAGACCAATGACTAAAACAAAAGATATGCTCTACCTGTTTGAATAACAATGGATCGGTAGATCTCACTGATAAGTAACCCAAAAGGGTCGCTTACGGCCACACCATTTGGAAGAGGGCACACAAAAAAACTAAATATTGTGATTGAGAATTGTATTTTTATTTATTTTTTGTTCAATAATTTTCTTGATATATATACAAAAAACATATGCTCAAAATATGCATACAGTAGATTTTTGAAAGGATATATTCAGTTAACCAAGCTAGGCCCCCTCAGAGGGGTGAGAGGAGTGTATAAACAGTTAAATCACAATCATGCTCAACAAGCAACCCATACAATCTTACACAATCAACCAAAACATTGAACATACATTTTCACTACGTTTTAAGTGTTTTTTATATACACACAAGAACACTCTCCTCAAAGTCTTGGTGTATCTTGATTGTTGGACACCACCAAATCATACAAAAAACCACGCCGACGCGCGTTTCGGTGCAATCACCCAACAATAAGGGTGCCACCTTCTTCAGGGCATAATTTGTATGCGTTTTCTGTAGTCCAGGGGGCCTGTAGAAAGTTAATAATTAAAGAAAAAATGTCTCATTGGGAGTAATAAAGTAATTTTTCAGTTATTGTCATCGTATACATCAATTGTAGGTTAAAGAACATCAATAAATGAATTATATTTTTTCACAAATCGATTTTTAGACCAAAACGGTGTGGCGAGCAGGCGCTCAAATTGGGTTTCAATTTAGCAAAACAAAATACTTATTAATGAACATATACAATATGAATTATCAAAACGTAATAACCACAGCAGCTGCACATCGTATGCCGCCTCTCACTGGATAGATTGACCTTGGAGGAACCAAAACAAGATGCAAGGACCCTGACATCGATAGTGATATAATTGTAAAGAGAACAACAACAAAGAATAAAGAGAAGAGTCAGTCTATGGTACACTGTATTGAATTAAACACTCACCTGAGTTTAAATCCTGAGGTGCATACAAATAGATTGAAAAGAGAACGCGGGAAAGGATGTAGGAGGAATCACTCCTGTAAGTGTCCTGAAATGGGATAAAAATAGAAGAAGAGAAGCACCCATTTATAGATCATTTAAACAAAGGTTGGGCTTAATTCGTTCGTAAATGGTAAGTCAACAACTGCTTGCCTTGCAAGTTGTGCGGTAAAGGATGAAGTCGGAAAAGCTTCAAGATCAATAAAAAGCCCCCTAGTTCTGTTCGTGCAGATGGTCGATTCCTTTAAATGATTGCAGGCTAGAAAAAAAGGAATAAAAATTAAACCAAAACATAAGCTGAAAGTGAGGTAATCCTAAATGATCATTTAAAATAGCTCATGTCTGATAATCAAAGATCCAAAGCGGACAAAATCTGGAAGCTGACATTTCGTAAATTATGAGTTGTCCTGATAGAGTACACGATGATAAAAAAAACAACTATTGGCTAGGATCTAGGAGGAAGCGTCATGATGGGGGCGTCATGATGGAGATAAGAAATTAGTTTCCTTAAATATTGCTCTCCCTATATTTAAATTGGGGTACCCCTATTCTTAGTGGAAATTCCAGGACACAAGACCATCAGGTGCAAAAGACTATACATCACCTGCTACAAAGTGAAGTAGGCGACATTGTGATCCTGGCAATTGATGTTGATACATCAAATGTTGCAGATACCCATGTGTGAGGGAGCAATGTTTAACTTGCAGAATGACACGTGCCATGTATGTAAATGCATGTAAAGGCGTTAGCATTAGTAGAATTGATGTACTTGTTTGAACTGTTGGGATTTGTGACTTCACCTATGTGTGAAGTACATACAGATGACTTATAATAATAATAATAATATTTCACATTTGTAAAGCGCAAACAATCACCCGAAGGGTCTCTATGCGCTGGGGGCCGTGGGGAAGATTAAGCAAGCTATTGCCCAGAGTCACATGGTGCTGGGCTAATCTGCCGCCGGCGCCTGGGATCGAACCATGTTCCCCAGATTCCGGAGTCAGTCGCCCTGGCCGCGGCGCCACACCTCTTCCACTTATGTGATTCTTTTTCATTTGTATTCACAGCATTAGCACAGGGAAGCGGAGGAGACAGTGCTATGGATGTAGGGGGAGCAGTTCGCCAGTCTGGGACCTTTGCCGAATCGGACATGGAGGCATCCACTGGTGGGGAGGATGAGGGGAGCCACACTGATGGCAGGTGTGCAACTCCACATCCAACATCTGAGGACCAGTCAAACTCCAGTGATTGCTTCTTGGGGGTGGAGGACACAGGAAATGATTCCTCAACATCGGAGTCCACCACCACCACCACTCCCATCTCCATCTTCCCAGCTGCTCCCTATCCAACTGTCCGTGGCCGCTCTTGTGGCAGGGGAGCCATCTCCTTTGGGCCTATCACCTCACCCCCTGTCCCTGTCTCCCCTGCTGACCTCAGTGTGGAGGCGATAGATATCCTGAAGCAGATGTGGGGCAGCCATCAGTGCTGAATGTCCTCCATGCACATACCACTCTTTTGATACAAATGTTGTCATTCATGGAGGGAATTCGCTCTGAAATGTCTGCGCTACTACACAAATCCAATCAGGCACTGGCCTCCACACTGACGTTAGCAGTGTCCCAGCTCCAGCAGTCCTTCCGCGCTCCTACCTCTTCCCCATCCACAGTCCCAACTACCCTACCTGACCCAAGCACATACATACATACACACACATGCACATATCTCAAAAGCCACACACAGCATACAAACACACAGACACAAAGGCCAACCCACACGCGTGCAAACTCAGTAGACTGACAGCATACTCACCACCAAGGACATACCACCAGATGACACATGAATCCACCGATACTCCGCAGACTTCAGAGCCCTCTGCCTCCACAACACCTGACCTTGCCTCTCCTGTTCGCTCCACTGGCCAGAAAGTCTTCCTCTTTGACCATGGCCTCTTCCCTGCCAACCCATCCACAACCCATACCAAAAAGAAGAAGCAACCTACCCCCCGGCCCAGACATCTAAACCTGCCTCCCCACCTTGGAGGAGAAAAGGCAACCCCACCCCCCACAAGTCACACCGGTCTCCCAAGCCCAAAACCCCTCCACCAACATAGACTACTCCGGGTAAGCCCTGTCCCTCCCACCCAAAAAGAATTCCCAATAAGTCAGAGGCCCTCCCCATCCCTGAATATACAGTCCATTATTATACCATCCCCAAGTTGGTTAAACCAAGCACCCCCTCCATCAAGCACTCAGACTACAGCTGACCCCCCTCAGTCTGAGCCTGCCACTGCAGTGGACCCACAGCCCCCTCAATTATACACAACCACTGCAGTGGACCCATCCACCCCTCCTGATCTCATCCCAGTCTTCCTTAGTGTTGTCCCTTTGGTGCCTGGCATGCCCCCTAATGCCCCTCCCAGGGGAAGTGACCCCTTACAGTTTCAGTGCAGGCAGGAGTAGATGTGTAGATGGGCAGGACGTTTGTGCCTATTGCACATATGGACAAATATGGACTGGCCATTGGCTTATGTTGGTTATACTTTTGTTTTTAACATGCAGAATAAAGCATGTCTCCAGTTTTTTACTGCTGATTTCTGTGTCCCACAAATTGGTTGCAAGTCAACTGTAAATCATGTACAATTGGTAGTGTAAGTATCCAATGATGTTAGTATGTCATTGATTGCATGTGGTACATGGAGTATGTGAGCTTTCACAGTATGTATTCAAGATTTTCGTGTCTACATTTGCTGGGTGAAATCGACCACATACGTTTTGGCTATGACAGTAACATCAGACATGCACATAGGTCATGCTTTCATATGTCAACATAGCTCAAGTGTTTCAAATTGGAACAATTCAGGATGAGCATGCTGAATATGTTTGTTATATGCAGAATGTCACCTATATCATCCTTACACCGGGGTACATATGGAGGTTGACTACGTGCTGGTGACATTGAACACAGCCATGTACACAGGGTAATGGTACAATATTTGCATGTGACTTGATAGTGGTGGACCCATGTCTGTGTCTTCTTTAGATCTGGTAGACAAGTGGCAATGCATACCTTGTCACAGAAGGAATGCCACTGTAGGCAATTCCCCTTCATGGCTGTGTACTCATCTGATGCATTGCCTGAGCCCATGGTGAGTGTAAGGTGAGGAGCATTGTCACAGTCTTCAGACCCTGTTGCGTCCTAGGACTTTACTTTCTGCAGATACTCCAGTTCTGCAAGGTGTCTGTGGTCTTAATAGTCCATTGCTTTCTTATTCATATGTGAGTCATGCCATCCTGCTTTGGTCTGGATACATCATGTAGATGTTGTGTTTTGTCAGTACAAACTTGACTTTAATTTTCACTGCCGCACATCATTCGCAGTTGAGCATATGAATTGTGTCCTTTTGAGCTATGCTTCATGCTTTTCCAGATCACACATAGCTGAACTAGGGGTGCTGTGATGTCTGTTGGATTGCCTTGTGCTGCATGTGCTAAGCCGAGTTGACAGTGAGTGCATAGGAGTGTTGTGGGTCCGTCTGCAGTGCAAATGCCATTGGAGCCAGTGTTAATTCCATGCTTTCAGTTGCCACACAGGGGAGGAGGTGAAATTTAGGTTCTGAAGCTTAGCTGCAGGTGTGTTTAGCAAGGTTAATGTTGCATGTGCTAAACTGGCTCAAACAAGTGTAGATGTGAGAGCAACTGGTGTTTCCAACTTTGAAATAGACTGGAGACTCCTACATAATGGAGCCAGGACACATTTAGCTATTGTCAAAGAGTGTAAGGTATGGGTTAAGTTCATGGGCAGTTACTGTGTAGGAGACATGAAGTACCCACATTGTACCAATGTGAGGGGTGGTACATGCGGGAATGTGAATCAGACTATGCAAGCTTGTTACACTGGTTTAATCCTGCACAAGGTATGTTAGCAATAGCTAGATGTGAGAGGGGTATATCTAGCTAGACATGGTTAGATTATGGCAGGTGATGAGAGGTGTAGTTAGTGGCACTATTGTGAGATATAACTAGAACCTTGCATTTACAATGTGAAAGGTTAGTTGTTAATGTGCCTAAGTCAATGGGGTTATTGGGCATGGAAGACATATGTGGATGTGACAGGGCCACAGAGAGACATGGTTTAACAAGTCATATGTGACAAAGTGGATAAGTGTATGTAAAGGGTATACACCAGTTGTATTATCCCCCAAACCCCAAATTTGCATCTACATCACTGGGTGTTTTGCCGCCCAATCCCCATATTTTCATCTACATTACCGGGGATCTTACCCCTCAACCCCCATAATTTCATCTACATTACTGCGGCTTTTGCCTCTAAACCCCATATTAGCATCTTCATTACTAGGGGCTTCTCCCCCATACCCCATATTTTCATCTATAGTACTGGGGCTTTTGCCTCCAAACCCCATATTTGCATCTACATTACGGGGGGTTTTGCCCCCTCAAACCCCATATTTTCTTCTACATTACTAGGGCTTTTGCCCCCAAACCACAGATTAGCATCTACATTACTGGGTGTTTTGCCCTCCAAACCCAATATTTGCATCAACATTGCTGGGGGGATTTGCACTCCAACCCACATATTTGCATCTACACTCCTGGGGGAATTTGCCAACCAAACTCAAGATTTACATCTACATTACAGGGGGTATTTGCCAACCAAACACCAGATTGGCTCAAAATTGCTGGGTGAATTTGCAATACAATCCAGATTTTGTCTAAAAACATTGCTGCGGGTATATGCCCCCAACCCCAATCTTGACTCTGCATTGCTGGGAGTGTTAGACCTCCACCTCCCAATTTTGGCTGGACATTGCTGGGAGTATTAGCCCCCCTAATCCCTCTTTGTGTCTGATGTACTGGAACGATTGCCTCTATATTGCTGCAAGTATTCCCCCCCAAATTAACTGCAGTTTTGCACCTGCTTTCTCTTCTGTTGTCTTTCGCGGGGTAGTTACGTTATTCTGTATGGATAGGTGTCGGAAGCGGCTTTTTTCCCTGGAAGGGCTAAAACAGAAATGGGAGGAGGACCTGGGGGGCGAGATCCCTGAGAAGGCATGGGCTGAAGTGATCAAAAGGCCTTGGAAATGCTCCAGAAATGCCCGGTTTCATCTGGTCCAATTTTTATTTTACATAGGGCGTACCTTACGGCAGCGAACATCAAGCAATATTTTAAAGTGGCAGCAGCACTTTGCCCAAGATGTGGTACAGAGGGGGCAGGCTTTCACCATATGCTGTGGGACTGCGTCCAGTTGCAGGCTTATTGGAGGGACGTAGCGAAGCTAATATGTAACATTGCTGAGAGGGATGTTGATCCGGGGCCGGAGGTTTGCCTGCTCCACTAGTTCCCCCACACCTCCAAAACCAAGGTCACAAGTACGTTTATGGATCTGGGCCTGGCGCTAGCAAAACGGTAGATAACCGCACTCTGGAAGTCTAAGAATGGCGCCAGTTTTACTAGGTGGAAGGCTGCTTTTATTAAATGGGTAGATTGTGAGGGGGTTGTTAGAGTGCAGGCGGCCACTCGTGCGAATAACGATAAAGCTTTGGACGCTGCAAGGGCTTGGGAGGCACTAACATTATTGTTGAGATCGTCTGACACTGACTCTGATGCGGAGTCTGTGGCTAGAGGTCGGCAGGATTTGACTTAGTGTCTGCACACTGGGGACTCGCAGGAACATTCTACAGCACCCCGAAAATAGGCGGGCGCTTGATGCTACAGATGGTTCTAGTCACCCATGCTACACTGCGAGTTCCACATTCTGTACTAGTTAGTGTTAACTGTTCCATGTGCCACGCTAGGGGGTGGGGGGAGGGCCTGTAGGGGGAGGATTTAAGGGTGGGGGAGGGAGGGTTCTCTTTATTGAGTGCATGTTCCTTCTTATTGCTGGTTGTCTTTTATTATTTGGCTTTTTTGTTTGCCCTGGATTGCTTGAATACTGCATTGGTCCCATAATTGCTATTGTTGAGGATGTTGCTGCGCTGGAGAAGTTCCAGCCGCTTATTGATAGCGGCACTCAGGAGCTACCTTGTGGACTGAGCATTGACTGCATTGCTATTTTGTTTTTCCAGCAGCAGCATTTACTTCACCCCATAGTGGGGCCTTTCGAGTGCCCTTATGATATATTTGCTGTTAGTTGAAACTTGCATGTTGTATGTGCATGTTGATTTTGCCTCTAAAATGAATAAACACATGTTACAAAATAAAAATGGGTAGGTGTCGGACTTACCTTCTGCGATGACCGCGTCGGTTGCGGTTACAGTAGTGCTCAAAGAGGTAGAGCATACAGATGACATGCACAATGGGATACATGGCTGTACCATCTTGCTCGCAGGAATCGTGTAATGGTGCGATTTTCGAGCTAAAATACCCCCTTTCTGGATGCTCTGACGTGTTGGTTGTGGCAACCGAATCACCGCATAATTGCGCCTCGTACTTGGGTGTTCGAAATCAGACCGGAAAGTGCCTCCTGATGACTTCATTCTGCGTATCCAGAGGCTTCTCATTCGGAAAATGAAGACGGATTCGGAGTGACCGAGTCGTTCAGTAAGTAAATGATTTTTGGCATCGTTCTTCGTCATTTGTAGGAACCGGATCCCAGTACGAGACGGTTGGAACTTCCAACACCAGACAGCACTGGGATGGCCTTCCTAACGACATCCTAATCGTGCCCTTTGTGATTTTTCAGCCATGAATGCCGAGCAGCGAGGAGAAAGCGGTACAAGCGGCGTGAGCGGGGAGCAGAGCGAGAGACGTGACAGAGAGCAAGCACATTAGTATGAGGCTCCTTACCTGCCCTTCACTGCTTATGGTTTCTTGGCCGCTGCCCCTGCAGTTTATCTATTATTCTTTGCAACTTTGTGGCCTGGTGGCTTCACAGCTCTATGTCACTTTATTTTGCAAGGGAAGCTGGAAAACATCATGCTGAGGGCTGGCAAGTACTGAGGTAAGTATCTGGTGTGCAGCACATCCTCGCTTGAGCAGCGCTACAGTTTTTCTCATGCCATGAGTCTCAAGCACTATTTTGGTTTTTGGATCCTAGTACATTGTCCCATGCTGTGCTGCTGTCTGGTGGCTCCTGAGCTTACCAGTAGACAGAGCTTAGAGATGGAGGTTTGAGGCCTTTCGATGTTTTCAGTTCTACCATTGGAGCTTTGTTTCCTGACTGTTGCTCATTTGGCAGCCTGCCCTACGCTTTGGTAGACCCTTGTTAGTGCAAGCCCCAGGTGTTAGACCTGGGACTAAGGGTTGAGACCCTGGGTGAATAGTGCAGAAGTGACCTGACTAGGTCTGATGATGCTTGGGCCCCAATTGGGGCCCCCCGCTGCACTTTTGCCCAGGAAACAAATTTGTGAATATGCCTTTGGCTCCTGCATAAAGCATCGGGATTGACTGGGAACATTACTGCAGTGCAAGGGTCTGTCCAGCGGATTACATTAACACAAGAGGGAGAGGGGGTGAAAGGTCATAATATCGGTTAGATAAGCCACTCCCATTTCATCATGCACTGAGAATTTGGGGGTACTTTGTATAACGGACAGTAATCATCTCAAACCGGTCTTTTTAACAATTTGCCGCTCGTCCTGAGTAGTATATCCCTAGATCTGACTCCTATAGACTACTTTGGAAATACATTTGGCCCTATTAGTCTGTAAAGGAGCCCCAGTGGGTTTACTACAGAACCATGAAGCAAAGTTAAAGGCAGGGGCATTTGCCCTAACAAAAGCCTCCTTTTTCATGCTAACCAAGGGGCGCCAGATCAAGGCAGAATCGAACTGCAGACCCAAATAAGAAAACACGCTGATATTTGCCACAGAAGAAGACCCAATTTGAAAAGTAGTTGATTTTGTGGATTGGACCAACAAACATCACAACAGATTTTTTATCATTCACTGATAGATCCAACTCCTCCATAAAGTGGACGAAGGAATTCAACAGTAACTGCAGACCTGTAGTGGTCCTGGCCATAAAGACCGCATCGTCTGCGTACAGTAAAACTGGTAGGCACTGCTAACCCACCTGTGGGCAATCTACTTTTATGTCAGCTAAAACCTGCCCCAAATTGTTGATTTATAAATCAATAAGGAATGTGGCCAGGATACAACCCTAATTACAATACACACAAGATGGAGGGGGAGAAGGCCTCAACCTTACCTCATTCTCCTCAAACACGATAGGTATACACAAAAGGAGGTAAAGTTAATATCAGTCACAAAGAATCTTTACGAATATATACAGTTGTGAAAGGAACACAAACACTTTGTTAAAACTGCACTCACCCACAACAAGTTGTGGCATGCTTCATCATAGGGCTACTACTAAACGCCTCTGTGCAAACCCACGCTAGAGCCGGAGCAAAAGGGAGGGGTAGACAATGCAAACACAAAGTTAAAAGGAAAAGAAAAGGATCCTACAAAAGTGCAGACGGATAATGTTTAAAACTGACTAGGAGATATCTTCATAATCGTTTTATTCCTAGCTTCCCTAGTCAGGTCTAAACAAGGGTATTAGAAACCATCGGATGGTGGTGGTGTGAGTGAGGTAATACACTCTTCAACCCTCTCTTTTGCATAGAGGTCAACATGTTTCTGCCGGGTTCGGATTCTTTAACTGGCATTCATCAGGACAATCAGGATCCCTATGCTACTTTTCCGGATATTAAAAAGGTGGAGTAATACCTAGTACAGTGTTTGCATTAGAGGGAATTTTGTAATATCTGAAAAAGTCGCTTAGAGGAATCTACCCTTGTACTACACCCTTTCCAAGATGCAAAGGATGGAGAATTATAGATTTCCTTGAAATGGACCACCCAACTGTCTCCAGTAATGTGGGCCTCCAGGGAAGCAGCTGCATCTGCTTCAAAGAAAGGGCTATTGATGATACTCCAAAATTTAGAACTATAGTTCAAAGTTCCAGCCTCAATCAGATCTAACCAAGCCTCCTCCTTTAAGTTGTTCTTGCGTCTAACCAATTCTTATTTGTGCAAGCTCTGGTCCTTCTTGGCTAAGGACGGATTCCTGGGCTTGACACTGTGTGCTCTCTTATGATTTCTTAGTGCCTGGTAGCAGTCTGAATCAAACCACCTCAGCAACATGCCGTGTTGCTGCGATACTGGCGCCTTTGAAAGAATTGAAATGGAGTTTGAGATCTCAGAGAAAGCCTCCAAGATGCTGGATGGTTTGCTCAGTTGGGATGTACAGGTTTCAAAGTCCTTCTTAAGCTGGGAGTAAAGGGAGTTATAATAGATCTGGGATTATCTGGGACCACTTAAGCCTCCTGCAATCATCGGTGGCCTGAAAAGTTCCTCTTACACCCACCCTGGGGTTTGGACCAACAAGGTCAAACGGATTGTAGCACACACCGGGTTGTGATCACTAAAGGGGCTCAAAGGAATTGCAAATTCAGAGATATAGGGGAAGAAAGGCAGAGAGACAAAATTAAAACCATAAAATGACTCACAACCTCTCCCTGTAAAACTGGGGTTGATATCCTTCCTCATGGAGGACAGCTTACCCATTGATGAAACTAGGTCAAACTCATTTAACATGCCATTGAGACTTGTGCCCTATTGGGTATGTCCCATGTGTATTCCAGACATAAGCAAACAACCTGAAGCCTGTGCTCCATCTACCCTCAGATCCCCACATAAATTAATGTTAAAATCCCCAGAACCATTATATTTATAGTGGACAAGTTAAAACCTTTCAAGTTCTATAAGTATAAGGCCAGGACTTGAATGTTACAGATCCCCAAAGAGTAAGAGATAGCGTTATGAAAATTCATCAATTGCAACTTGCTAGACTCCATTGAAAATAAAACAGCTTGCAGGGTAGAGACTTCTGTAGATAAAACTTCAAAGCTGCTACTAATGGCGAGAGACAAAAAAAGATCAGCCCCAAATTGGTCTGCCCACCTGTGAAGGAGTTACAGGCATAAAAAAGAACTTATAGCCCTCCAGGAAGAAGCAGTTAGTAGTGGCCCATGTCTCCTAAAGACAGATCAGATTAAAGCCTTTAATGAAGGCCAGCCACTCTGGGCCACTAAACTTTCAAGCCAGTCCAGCGATATTCCAGCTGATGGTTTTACACTCCTTACAACCCGAAACAATGGAAATGTGTGATCCTCTTCAGAAGATTGCCCCAAGACAGTCAATTACAACCATCTAAGGGTGATAATGGAGTAAATCTGTTTGAAAGGGCCAATTTGGGGGGTGGGGGGTTTGCCGTGTGTCCCGGGCCAGAGCCAGTTCTCCCAGGGCATGCCTCTGGCTGAATTGTGAGGTGTCCGATGGTCCGATGGTCTATAGAAGAACCCCAGGGGATGGCCACAGTAGCAGAGATGGGGCCACTGATGGATGCGAAGATTCTCCCTGCTATGTGCGGCCTGCAAAGATTTAGGATAATACAGTCACCCGCAAGGTTTTTCTTGACCCCGCCTACCCAATTCACTCTTCGTACCATGTTGGTATGTCCTTCCACCCAGGCCCCAAGGACTATATTTAAACCCAGCCAATTCAAGACTTTGTTTTTTGGTTGGTGAAAATTCTCTGAGGTACCTGATGAGATGGAGGCTACATTCCCCAACACTACCACATAGGGTGTGGCTTCAGGAGGTAAGTTAATGATAACTGACCTGGACGGAGGGGTACTGTAGTCAGGAGGACATGAAGCAGGTTGATATTATTATTATTATTATTAAGCATTTGTAAAGCGCAGCAGCTACCTCCAGCGGAGGTGTCCCGGCGCTAGCATCCATAGAGAGAGGGGGAGATACCGGGAGAGAGGTCGAGTAGTTAAAGGGTAGAGGATAGGCCAAACAGCCATGTTTTGAGGGCCTTCCTAAATGGCAGTTCCTCTTTTATCTGACGCAGGGGGTTAGGCATCATATTCCACAGCGTGGCAGTTTTTACTGCGAAGGCTCTTCCTCCTAGCCTTGCTTTTCTAAAGCGTGGAATGGCTAGGAGGTTCAAGTTGCTGGATCGTAGAGTTCTGGAATTCTGATATTTTTGGAGCCTACGTCTCAGATAGAGGGCCAACCTCTCTGAGCGCTTTGTGGGCTAGGACCAGAGCCTTAAACATCACTCTTTTTTTAACCGGCAGCCAGTGTAAGCTTTGCAGATGGGGTGTAATGTGATACCGTAGTGGCACATTTCTGATCAGTCTAGCAGCAGCATTTTGGATTCTTTGAAGTCTCCTCAAAAGATAGTCAGGAGATAGTGGTGGTTTATTAAATGAGTATACATCCATCCATGAAAGGGGCACTGGAGCAACTGACAGATAGAACCCAGAGCTCCAGTGACTACATGGTTGTAACTTGCACAATACCACATCTCCCTTTTTATAAAATGAACAATAATACAATACAAGTAACAGAGGAGTTATCTTTACAATTCCAAAGAGTTTCATTTAATATTACTGTAAGCTACATTTAACCGTACACTGTAAGCCACACCCTCCTTTTAAAGAAATAAATAAAAGAAGAGAAATATTAAAAATTAGGAAAGTGGCTCTATATATACTGTTCCCAAATAGGTACAGTGTGAATAGAGTCCACAGTCTCCTGACTGTGTCCCATCTGTGTCTGACCACCTCATCACCACTCGGAACAGACAAATCCCAATGATGAACCACCAATTAACAGTAGTGTGTTATGCACCCACACATCTGGTACCCCATTGCAAAGTTGTGGGATGAACATAGTAGCACTCAGCAAGTTTCAACTACAGGAACATATCAAGGGAACACTGCCTGTGTATGAAAAGGGATGTGGACACACACACACATGCTCATACAACACACACCATGGGCCCAGGCTATGTCACGGGACAACACCTCCTTGACATAGCCTGAGGGGACCCAACTCCTGTGTAAGTCCAGCTGTGCCAAAAATAGTCACAGCACGTCCCACTCATGTCAGCAGAACACTTGGTCAGTCAGCCATCAGTTACCACACAATGAAGGCTCTGGTCACAACAGCCTGGGTACATGAGCCTCCCCCAAGTCAGCTGCACATACTCAACACATATGTCCAGCAAGTTGCACAGAGGACCCAGTTGCTCCTATACCAATGATGCCCACACCTGTAGGTCCAGTGGAGATGCGCCCAAAGTCAGGGAAATAGACAAATTGGACAATGGGAAGCACATCATATGTGCATGGGTGCAAGCCACAGATATGACCATGCAAATGAAATGTTCACAGAGATGTCCACAAATTGTTGATCATGACACACACAGTTAGCTGCAGAGGATGACATGGATACCGACCAGAAGAGGATACATATCTCATGGACCACATGGAGTACTTCACATCAACAGCTCAGTATTCAACATTGGAAACCAAGTATTACAGGTGCAAGGGCATGCTAAACAACATCAACCTAATGTACAGCTAAATCAGGTTCACAAGGATAAAGAAAAAAGCTTTATTCAGCATATGAAAATTTAAACGTCCGTTCAAACAAAAGGTCAATGGCCAGTCCATCATCAAATTACAAGGAGTGAACTTGAGTGACAACTGTCACACGTGGCTTGCCTGCACTGAAAGGACAGGGGACATCACCTCGGAGGGGCATATATGGGGGCAGGCCAGGCACTTCAGGGACAGGATCAGGGCGCAGCAGAAGGAGGCAGTGAAGGGGTGGTGGATGCAGGGGAGTCACTTGCAACTGCAGTGGAGCAGACTGAAGTGGTGGGTGCAGTCACAACTGTGGGGCACAAGTCAGATGGGGTGGGTGCTGGCACAACTTCAGTGGGCAGGTCAGATGGAGTGGATTGTGTCCCCACTGCAGTGCCCAAGTCAGACGGGTGGTTGTGGACTCCACTGCAGTGCCTAAATCCATGTGAGCAGAATGGGGTGCAGGTAAGGTCAGCAGGACAGAGAGGGGGACACGGTCTCCACATCAGTGGCACTAACCGTCTGACTAGGTGTGGAGGAGCAAGTGGTAGGGGGGAGGGCCTCAGCATTTTTGGGATGGTGTATCTGTGGGTGGGGGAACCTCTGGAGTGGTGGCCTGGGGGATGGAGGATGGAGACTTTGCCTTGGAGCTGCGTGGTGGTGGTGGGGTCTTGCTCTTCTGGCTCCGGGGGGACTTGCGGGCGGGGGCCTCAGGCTGAGTGCACCTAGGGGTGGGTGTCTGGGTGTGAGGGGCAGTCCCCTCTGTTTGTGGGGACTTCCGCTTCCCCTTGTAATCTGGATCTGTTGGGTCGGTGGGGAAGAGGCCAAGGTCACAGAGGAAGAGCTTCTGTGGAGATGGGGTTGCAGGTGAGGCAAGGGAAGGGGGCTGGGAGGAAGAGGTTTTGGAGGACTGTGGAGTGGTTGTGGATGACTGTGTGTGTGTCTGCAAACAATCCCCTGTGAGCATGGTATCAGTCCCCTGCGCTTGCTTGTGTGCACGTCTAGCCCTTGTTTTGGGTGTTTTCTGTGCTGCCCGTGTCTGTGGCTTTGTGAGAATGTGCAGGTGTCCATGTGCATGGGATAGGTAGGTTGCTAGGAATCGTGGGTGGTGCAGGGGTAGGAGGGGTGCAGGACTGTTGGAAGAGGGACACTACTGCCATCAGGGAGGGGGCCACAGACTGATTGGTCCTCTGTAGGGTAGACATGCCCTATGAAATGCCCTCCATGAACGACACCAGTTGCCTCAACAGAGTGGTGTGTGCATGGAGGACACTCAGCATCGATGTTTGCCCTACATGGATCTGTCTAAGTAAATCCACAGACTCCTCATTCAGGGCAGCAGAGGGACACAGCGTCAGGGGGTGCGGTGCCTGGCACAAAGGAGACATGCTCTCGAACACGGGAGCCTCCATGGACCTCTGGGATGGGAGCTGATGGGAGGGTGGTGATGGTGGTGGTGGGGGCGGTGGTGGGGACAGCCTCACTAGCTGTGGTTTGGTGGCTTCTGACACCCGCCTCCACAAGGGAGTCATCCTCAGACCTGCTGTGGCCCTCAGCTGGGGTGGATGGTGCTGACGACTCCTCAGTGTGGCTCCACTCGCCCTCCGTGCCACTGGGTCCCCCCGACTCCTCTCCTTCTGTCCCTGCCAGGCTCTGTGGCTCCTCCTGGTCCGTGGAGCTGTCCCCTCCTGTGGCTGTGGATGTATCTGGATAGGAATAGGAAGAAAGAGAACAACATCAGTCACCTGCACTGACTGCACACACCACAGTGAGTACATCACATCACAGGGCAAGCCCTGGCATCATCAGCTGAACACTGCTCAAAGTGCCAACACTGTTTAGAATAAGCCAATTGTCATTCTCAACATCAACCATGGCACACATATCCCTCCTTGACTTGCACCCATATGTCTGTTGCATGTTGGATGCTAATACACCAATGTCTCGACATGCACCACCCGCACATCAGTTGGACATGCAAGTGAACATGTATGAGTATGTCACTATACACACAGCACATCTCTTGCCACTGACTCAGTACAGGTGTCCGTATGAAGGGATGTGCAGAGACTCATTTCACATGCTTGTGATGCATGCCAGCAACACACACTATGATGTTCTCATGTCCTGATAGTCAGTGCCACAATGGGGTGCATGGTGCACACTTGAACACAATGCAGGATCACTCATAGCAAATTAAATGCCATGGCACTGGCATGCCTGGAAAGTCAGTCAACACTGTCTCCTGTCACAGGGGCACGGCATCCAGACAACAACAGCATGCACTGTGTCACAATCATATCTCAGGGGTAAAGCAAACTCTGCAGCTGACAAGTGCACTTGCCCATCCCCTGCAGACAACATATCCAGGACCCAGAAGACCCCACATCATGCAAATCAGACATATGAGTCTCTGCAAACACAACTCCATGTATATTAGCACATCACAGTCTGCCGTGCATGTAACCCAGCTGCCTGAAGTACACAGTTGCATACACCATTGTGTGCTGTCAGATGATCACACACCTATATGTCACACAGGTATTTTCTCCCACAGTCACATCTCAGATGTCCTGCTGACCCTCAAAATCATGGACACCCCAGTTGACGTAACAGGAAGCCACACCATAATGACACAGAGGCAGACACCTGAAGGCACTTTTCACTAAGCACAACCTGTAAGTTGATACACTGGAGTGGGATTACAGAGTGTTTCTAAATGCCCTTGAGGAGGCATGACTGCCCAGGTCTACGTGAAACAGTGTTTGGCCCTGGACAGTAGTCAGGTGGCTAAGCAAGTGTGACATACTTGATATACATACTCCTGAGGCCCACAAATTGGAATCCCCTGCTGCATGGGTTTGTTTGAAATACCCCAGCCACATGTGGCGAGTCAGACCAGCAATTGGAACACATATCAAGGGCACACACAGATCACATGTCAGATAACAGGCATTGGGCAAACAATTGAACCACCCATGAAACACACAACAGAGTCACGGGAACGGTAGCTGAAGCATAGCTGACTGCAGGGACACAGTGCCCTAGTGACACAAGCAACAGGCTGTAGGGGCCACACCTGTGGAACAGATGAGTAGGGTGCATCACACAATTGAGGGACCTGAGTATTGGACTACAAGACCTACGTAATGTGGAAGTGTGACCAGGCCAAAAGACTGCAATTAGCATGTCAGACATAGTACACAGATTAGGCATGGACTTACCCCCTTCTTGCTGCTGTCTGGCCTTCAGCTGCCTATCCAGGTCCGGGAAGACCACCGCCAGTATCCGGAGCATGTGGGGTGTCAGGGTCCGGTGTCTGCCCCTCCTGCGTGGAGGTGACAGATTCAGCAGGACTCTAGCTATCCTCTGGGTTCAGCCCCGAATGTCCTGCCACCTCTTCTGGCAGTTGCGGATCCGGCGCTTATAGACCCCCACCGAACGAACTGCCCGGGCGATGGTCAGCCATATCTCCTGCTTATGGTGGGCATCAACCTGTGAGGATGACAAAGTTAAAAGTACATTAACACAAATGCACCATATTTGTGCTGCACACATTGGGATATACATGTCATCATCAAAAAGGGTAATGAGTTACACAGGTAGTGCAACCATGGGGAAGGACAAATCCACTGCATGTCTGACATGTTAACAATGCCTGGGAAGTTTAAGCTTGCACTAATGCACTTTAGCAGCAGAACACCTGTTCATTACATGTACCTACACACTTTGGGTGATGAAAGTAGTTAGTGAGAATGCGTGCCACTGGTGTACACACTGCTAGTACTGCTAGTCAGACAACATGCACAATTAGGAAGGCAGTGGACTGCACACTCATCTGCTCCCCTGGTTTCCCATACAGCTTGCTGTACTGTGGAAGGAGTCCGTCCAGCAGGGCCTGGTTCTCCTCCTCAGTGAAGGCTGGGGCCCTCTCCAGAGTACGTGCCATTGCAGGAGCCAGAGGATGCAGAGACAGCAGCAGTGGTAGCAGGGATGTGGTCCAGGAGCATGTCGTGCAGGCAAGTGAGCTCCCTGGGGGCCAGCCAGCCTTATATCTGTGCTGAAGAGGCAGAATCTGTGCCATGTGTCCCAAGTGATATGTCCAACACGGTTGCATTGTATGAATCTGGTCAATCCATGGAAATGTACGACTCTTAAACGCCTCTTCATCGTTCAAATCTTCACCATCATGAAACCATAGGAATTGCAACATTGTTGTAGGCATCCAACTGAATTTCCAGCACACAACTCGTACAAGTTTTGAATCCACATCCATCTCCATGACAGTCCAGAGCCAATGGGTGCGGCCGGCTCGGTCAACTGACTGTACAGCGCATATTTTGAAAATACACATGCACCCGTCTCCATACGATTCAATGGCCAAGGCATACGCCTGTCTCGGACCATGCCTGCCCGACGCGTATGCAAGATAGTCACCCGCATCGGGCCTCATTGCAGTCAATGGCAAAGCGTACCCACGGCTCGGTCATGAACCGTGCAATGCATACGCATTGTCACCCACGTCGGACTTCATTGCAGTTAATGGCAAAGCATACGCACGGCTCGATCATGAACCATGCAATGCAGACGCATTGTCACCCGCGCCGGACCTCATTGGTGTGACTATTCGACGGATTCAACACACAATTACTTGCCAGGGACACCTGTGCACACCTACCACACTACAGCATTGGCCACACTGTGTCCCATGTCATGTAAGGCTGCATTCCCTGTGTGTTGGGGGGGCCAGATTTGCTTTGTTGGGTGGCACTTTTGTTCAGCCACTCCCAGGCTGTTACGTGTACATGGGGGCAGAATCCTTTGTGTGTCGTGCACATTACCACTGTGATGTGCAAATGTAAAGTAATGGGCATGAGTCACGGACAAAGGTTCATGTTGGATATGTTTAGGACATGTCACATACACCCTGAGTCTTGAGGTGATGGCATGTACGTCACAGTGAGACCTGTCGCCACAATTCTGACGTGCACCCACAGTCTGTGTGCATGTTGTGTCTGATCAAATGTGCCCAATGGGAGACAGTCTCCACATCCATGTGGTATATGCATCTACCTTGATGCTGTGTGTGTGTCTAAGAGACGTACATGTAGGACCTGCAGGGACAACAGTGGCCACTACCTTAGGGACTCACGCTTGCCTTGTGGTGTGTACGTGTCAATGTGGCAATACAGGGACCCTGGGTATCTGCATGGCAAAGATCTGTGATGCCTGGGAGACATCAGGCCTCACTTGTCACTGTGGTGTGTGTTTGTAACGTCACAGCAGTACATCGGTCGGGTGACACAGCCAGATGATTGGCCATTGCACTACATGGGACTCATGTGGACATGTGGAATTGAGATGTGAGGTGATGGTCATGCAGGTGACATATGTGTCCATGCCCAACAGCACACACCTCAGTAGATTGTGTAATGTCATGATCTATCATGTGACATTGAGCCTGGTCATGGCCGCATGGGTGGATGAACCGACAATCTTCCTTTGTTCATATCTGTTCTGCAGGCCACCAGCTGTCCATCGACCGTTCCCAGACCTTGCAACCATGCAGGAACGCGACTGCATCCGACAGTACCGCTTCACCAGGCCACTGATTGAGGAGTTGGCGGAGCAGTTGGCGCCACATCTGCTACCTGGCCGGACATACCCTACAGCACTGACCCCAGAGGTGAAGGTGATGGCAGCCCTGCACTTCTTTGCTACTGGTACCTTCTAGTACACTGTGGCTACAGCAGGTGGTATGTCGCAAACTATGTTTAGTCGGGTGCTACACGATGTCTTGGAGGGGATGTTGCATTTCCTTGCCCTGTACATCAAGATCCCGAGCCCAGCTGAACTCCCTGAAATAAAGGATGTGTTTTATACACTGGGGAGGATGCCGAACGTCATCGGATCTATTGATGGGACACATGTGGCCCTGATACCACCACAGGCACATGAGCAGGCATACCGGAACAGGAAACATTTCCACTCGATCAATGCTCTGGTGGAATGTCTTGCAGACATGTCTATCACACATGTGTGTGCACGGTTCCCTGGTTCTGCGCACGATGCCTACATCATGAGGAGTAGTCGCATTGCAATGCTGATGTCACAGATGCCAGCTCAGCATGCCTGGCTTGTTGGTGTGTACTGACTGTTTATCATTGTGTGTGTTTGTCAATGTTGTATTCCGCACTCCTACAAAACTCAGCTACTTGTTCATTTTTGTGTGTGTAGGTGACTCCGGATACCCCAACATGCCGTGGTTGCTGAAACCCCTCAGGAACCCTGCGACACCTGCCGAGATGCGCTACAATGAGGCACATGGTCGGAGCAGGAGGGTGATTGAGCAGACATTCGGCCTCCTGAAAAGCCGCTTTCGCTGCCTGGACAAGACCGGAGGGGCCCTCCCATATGACCCTGCAAAGGTGTGCAAAATAATCCTTGAATGCTGCATGCTACACAACATGGCAGTGAGGAAGAAGGTGCCTCTCATCCAGGATGACGATGACGATGACCAATCCCCGGCACCTGTGGAGAATCCCGGCCTGGGCCAAGATGCCAGTGATGATGAGGATGAGGGTGACGTCCGCTCACAGCTCATCAACTACTTCTTCACCTGAATGTGAGTTTCCAGGGTTGTTATGTCAATGTATGGAGTTAGCCTGGAATGTGTTGTGGCTGCTCTGTTGCTGTCTGAGTGTGTCTGTGTGCCGCTTGACTGGATGCGTGCAGTGATGTGTCCATTCAGGTGGTGTGTACTCCACAATAAGATAGTACTGCTAACTTGTTTTTGTGTAGGTTTAATGTGACATGTTTTGTGCATGTGTATTGCATTTATCTCCTGTTCTGCTGTGCTTCACAGGATAATTTGCCTGTTGTTTGTTCAACACTGACCCCCAACACCCAGAATCCGACACCAGTGTGGGAGTAGTCAATTGACATCAAGTGATGTGCCACACACCCCTGGACTACAATTCTCAGACACTCTGTGACCGTGTGTCCACCGTAACGTACAATTGCCTTGCAACTATATTTGAATAAACATGTTTCTGATGTGTAATGAACCTGTGCTATGCTTTGTTAGGTGTGTTGTCTGTCTTTCCACATCTGACTGACATTTGCTTACCTCACCTGTGGACTTGTTACCACTGACTGTGGATAGGTGTTGTGGTTGTGCATACCTATGTGTTTCAGGTGGTCAACATCATTGTGTGTGATGAGTAACATGGCCATGGTGAGTATGTGTTGTGTTGCCATAGTGGTGTGTCTCCCTCACGTGTGTCACATCACCATAACTCACCTAACGCTGGTCACATTGTTGCAGTATTTGGCATGCACTGTGTTGTGTAGCAGATCGACTTCTCGATGACACTTGACAATTTGGAATCACAACAGAGGTAAGTATGGTGTACAGGTGATTTTATTTTCGAACATGTGTGAGGAAAGCGCACAGGATGGTGGGTGCTGTACATTGGTTTTGGAATCTAAAGTTCACATTAGAGTTGGAAGTGCTGGTAGATGAAATGTCCAGAGTAAAGTCCACAGTCATTTGCTACATTGGCCCAACATGAACCCCCCATGTCATGTGGGCGAGTTGTGTGCGATTGAACAAGGTGAACGGGTTGCGCACAAAGAACATTGTCCAGAACAGGTTTAGAGGCCCTGGGGGATATGCTGAGACATCTACCTCTCACATGTCCTTCTTCGGACGACCCCTCTTCTTCCTGGGAGGGGGGTCCTCAGATGCAGGCCTCTGCCGTGCAGGGGACTCTCTGCCAGAGTCCTCCTCCCTCCCTGTGGCGCTGGCAGATGTTGTTGCAACAGATGTTGTGGCCACACAGGGAGGTGTGGACAGGTTTGTGTTGACCTGGCGGAGGCATTGGAGTATGTCCCGATGCACCGCAGTAAGGGCATCCCACTTGGCCTCCATGCAGGCATGGGGGGCAGCCTGCTCCTGTTGCATGTCCTTGAGGATCCCCACTACCTGGCCAATAAACCGGTGCTATCCTGGTACACATCTATGATGCGTGCCAGTTGGGGGGCATCATGCAGTAGAGATCCGTTTGCAAGGCGCGCCCTCTGCCTCCCACCCCTCCCAGCACCCCTGTCCACACGGGCAGGACCAGCGGCAGGACGTACAGGTGACACTGGAACCCCTTGGGTGGTGTTGCTGGTGGTGTTTGCTGTAGCTTCCGGGGGGTCCTGTGTCCCTGTGCTGTGGGTGTTCAGTGGCCTTGGTCTGTCCGTGTTGGCGGGGGTGCCCTGTCTGTTTCCAGATGCTGGAGGCATGGGTACAGGGGGTGCAGATGTTGATGCTGCTGCATGATGACTCACACCGGAGGGGCCAGGTTGGTCATCGTCATCCGAAGAGGACAGAGACAAAGTCAAACCAGAGAGCTGAGTGTCCACCAGAGTCTGGGCCTGGGAATTCTCTTCATTTGGTGCTGGGTCCCCAGCACCACCTGTGTTTGGAAGAGACACGCAATGTGAGTTATGTTTCTACAGGCATCAATGGTTCACAAACATGACATTTTCTTCTGTACGAACAGATGCCTGCCTGTACAGTGCTTTTTTCCTGCTTGTCACGGACAGAGTTTGATATTGTTGTTGCCCATTTCCCAGCAGGGCCTTGTGCTCCCCACAATGGAGCCCAGTGTCAGATATCTTGTCAGTCCATTCCCACTCCCTGTGAGGCGAGCATGGTTCAGTGTATGCTTGCTGGGCCATGTGGGTGGGTGTAGATTGTCTGTGACTGCGATTCCCATCATACTCTTGGCTACACCCCCCTTCCCAGCATGCCCATACTTCCTCCCTCTTGACTCTGCTTCCCTGTGAGGGGGTGTGACAGCAATGGGATGATGGCTGACTGTGAAGTCCTGGTGTTTGTTGTTGCCCATTTCCCAGCAGGGCCTTGCGCTCCCCACAACAGAGCCCAGTGTCAGACATCGTGTCAGTCCCTTCCCACTCCCTGTGAGGCGAGCATGGTTCAGTGTATGCTTGCTGGGCCATGTGGGTGGGTGTAGATTGTCTGTGACTGTGACTCCCATCATACACTTGACTACAACCCCCTTCCCAGCATGCCCATACTTCCTCCCTCTTGACTCTGCTTCCCTGTGAGGGGGTGTGACAGCAATGGCAAGATGGCTGACTGTGAAGTCCTGGTGTTTGTTGTTGCCCATTTCCTAGCAGGGCCTTGTGCTCCCCACAACAGAGCCCAGTTTCAGACATCTTGTCAGTCCCTTCCCAGTCCCTGTGAGGCAAGCATTGTTCATTGAATGCTTGCTGGGCCATGTGAGTGGGTGTAGATTGTCTGTGACTGCGACTCCCATCATACTCTTGGCTACACCCCCCTTCCCAGCATGCCCATACTTCCTCCCTCTTGACTCTGCTTCCCTGTGAGGAGGTGTGACAGCAATGACAAGATTGCTGACTGTGAAGTCCTGGTGTTTGTTTGTCTACAAGTCCAAAGAGAGCCCCTGTGCTTCACACAGCATCAACAAGTATGGGGTATCTTTTGATGATATTTCACAGAGGTGTGGGTCAATGCATTCAGCCCGGTGAGTTGTGTGGAGTTTGTGTTGGGGGGGTGTCTCCACATGCTGGTAAGTATGGTTCCCGCAGAAGGACCCAGTGTCAGCCATCTTGTCAGTCATTTTCCACTCCCTGTGATGTGGGCATGTTTCAGAGAGGTCTTGATGGGCCAATCAGGAGGGGGAGCATTATCTGTGACTACATACCCCATCATGCTTTTGGATACACTCACTTCACCTGCATCCCCACTATTCCTTCCTGTCAGTCAGCTGCACTGTGAGTTAGTGTGTTTGTGGTGGCAAACTGTCTGGCAGTGTCTATTTAGCTTTGTGCCACTGGCTTGCTCTATTTGTTTGTAGGTTGGTGCATGTCATGACACAGTTCCAAGTCACTATGAGATGGCAGGTATTGTGTTTGTCTGACTGGCATACACATCTTGGGATGATTATCTATTGGTTACTGTAGCTTTGCTTGTGGTGTATGGTTTCACTGTCCCCTTGCCACACAATCTTGGGTATGTTGTTTGTGTACTCACCAGGCTCTGGTATGTCTGTTAGCCCATGGACGCTCTCTGGTGGTAGGATGTCCCGCACCTTCTCCTCCCAGGTCCTGAAGTAGACTGGTTTGGCAGGAGGGCCACCGCCGGTGAACTGACTCAGGACGTGATCTTTTTCGATGAGTTTCTTGACTCTGCTGTGCACGTCATACCACCTGTTCTGGATATCGCCTTTATGCACCTTGCTGGTGCTTGAGTGTTCACCTTGTCCACAATCCTCGCCCCCATTTTGGTTTTCTGTGACATGGGGGTCCTTTGGACCAATGTATCAAACAAATGTGGCTCTACTCTGATGATCTCGTCTACCAGCACTTCTAACTCACTATCTGTGAACTTTGGATTCTTCTTTGGGGGCATGGTGATGGGTGGTGGTGGTGAGGGATGTGTGTGTGAGGGTGCAAGTGAGGGTGGGTTGGTGTTGGTTGTGCTGGCTGTATGTGTGCTTTTGGATGAGGTGCTGATGGTGTGTGAGTTGTGTGATGGGTGAGTTGTGAGTGTGTCTGTGGTTGCTGTGTGATGGTGTTTGCTGCGGGCTGTGTCTCCTGTTTGCAAAGGATCATGGTAGTGATTGTGGTCCTTTATATATTTGGAGTTGTGGGTGTGTCTTTGTCCCAGGTTTTTAATATTTGATATTTATTGGCTTTCTCATTGCTTGTTTGGTCCTTTTTTTGTCTTTTTTCCTTTAGATTTTGTAGGCATGAAGGAGACGTTCATCTGACGGAAATGGATGCTGATATTGGCTTGTGCGGGCTTCTCCGCCTCGTTCACGCTGACTATCTTCTGTGTTTCATACGCGTCGGTCGCGGAGATCTTTATTACTTGTGGGCCCGGTTTTCTGTGCGTGTCGGTGGTGCGGTTTGGTCTGGGTTTACACGCATTGCATCCTTACTGCGCGGATCGGACATCGCGGGTACGGGTCGTCGGGTTTATTCTGGGTTCGTGTCAGTCAGTGAAAATCGCGTAAGTTTTCCGTCCGGTTCACGATTTTCCCTACGGCTCAGTCGTACGGCTTGTATTCCGTACGTGTCGGTTGTAATTCACACGCGTTGCATCGTACTGCACGGGTCGTACGGTGCTGGTCCATGTCGGTCGGTATCCAGTCCGGGTCCGTGTCGGCCGGTACGTTTTGCGGCCGTAATCCGAATCGGCCCCTTAGAAGTAATTTCACAGAAAAACAGTCAATGGTTTCCTATGGGAGAAAATTCAAGTTACGAGTAAAGTATGTTCTTGTTACTTTTGTAATCCAGGGCTGGGCTCCTAGGCTCAGTACTGGGGCATCTATCTAAAACAGGTAAGTAATTACGTTTTCACAGTTGGTACGATTTTTAAAGAATATTTGTAGTTTGCAAAAATTGACACAGAAGAAATTTCAGAGAAAAAGAGTCAAGGGTTTCCTATGAGAGAAAATTGAGTAGGTGGTAAGTACGGCCGTAAGTACTTTTCAGGGTCAGTGCTGGGCACCAAGATCCAGCACTGGGATCTCTCCTAATAGCAGGTGAGTTTTTCCATTTTCGTTACTCGGTTGATTTTAGGTGAATATTTTAAAGTTTAGAAACTTCACACTTAGAAGAAATTTCATGAGAAATCAGTCAATGTTACCCTATGGAAGAAAAGTGAGTTATCGGCTTTTGGGTAAGTACTCGACTGGCAGAGTTAAAGTTCTGGGCATAGACTCAGGGGTCTCCCAGGGTCAGGTAAGTACAGTTGTTACACCCTCAGCGGCACTGGGGCGGCCGGGTGCAGAGTGCCCAATGTTATCCTATGGGAGGCAGGGGGCCCTTGGTTGGTGACTGCTGACTAGCAGGCCACGCGGCTGTGGGAGTTGGGATCCTGGTCACTTGCTCAGGGCAAATGGGGAAGTAGGTAGGAGTAGAAGTTACACTGCCAGGGCCACTCAGGCGGCTGGGTGCAGGGTGCTTTTGAGCCTTTGGATGCTCAATGGATTGCTATGGAAAAGCTCAAGGACGAAAAAAGGCTGCAAGCTCAGGGACGAAGATTCTTCAGGTGCCACCACCACTTCGAGAGGTAAGTTGGGTAGTTGTAGGATAGGTAGGTAACCCAGAGTCGGGCACAGGGGGCCGCAGGGCACCGGGTGCAGGGGTGCCTTTTGGTGTCGGGAAATCTTACCCTCTGTTGATATCGGTTGGGGGGATCCCTGGTTCTGAGGCTGCAGGCATCGTCAGGAGCATTGAGGTGGGTCCTTGGGTGCAGGATTCGGGGTCACAGTTGCCGGGGGGACGTCCTCGGGGTCTTTGTCCACTCCGGCACAGGCCAGGCTTGGCGGGTGCAGAGTGTGCAGGGTTCGCGGTTCCGGGCTGATGCCAGGGGTTAGATACTTGCTTTGAGCAGAGCCACTGCTCGTGGGAGTCCCAGGTGCTCAGAGTCACAAGGTAGCCAGGTCCTCTGGGGCTTGTAAGGTTGCTGGCCACAGGAGGTGTCGGGATTTAGCAGGAGCAGGTTCAACGGTCGACAGGTCGGTAGGGCTGGGGCAAAAGCAGTTGGTGTCTTCCTCTTCTTAGCAGCTGCATGGCAGGTCTTCTTTCTTCTTGATCTTCTTTGCTGTTTTAGGACCTGGAATCTGAGGAAGGAAGGTTCAGGGTGCCCCTAACTGCTAAATTTAGGGGCGTTACAGGTAGGTAAAGGGCAGGGTCCTTGTCCTGGGGTGGGTACACTCCCTATCCTGCCACTCTCCTGTGGGGACGGGGCAGTGGCCTAGTCCTGATTGGGTAGGGCTCCCCATCTTCAAGATGGCGAGGGCCCGGAGATGTGCTTCACCTCGCCTCCCCCACCTGAGGGGTGGGGTTGGCAGGGCTGGCACATCCCCTGTCCTTACTTGGAGTTTCCGGCCAGTCTTCCTGCCAGAGTGGGGGTCAGAAACGGTGGGGGCCAGTTGCTGAGTACAGCAAGTGGCCTGGAGAAGCTCACAAGGGGGCATGCCTTTGAAGCTTCCCCTGCCCATCCTGGGGGAGGAGGCCTAGCACCCCACCCAGGATGGGCATTGTTGCAGGCCCAGGAGAGTGGGGCTCTCCACCCAGGGGGCCAGCAACATGTCTGCTGTGTGGCAGACAAGGCAGCCTCTCAGACAAGACGTGGATTGTAGGTTAGGTTTCAGGGGGCATCTCTAAGATGCCCTCTGTAGTGCTTTGTACATTAAATCCCACACTGGCATCAGTGCAGGTTTAATGTGCTGATACCAAACTTCTCAGTCTTCAGTGCTGCCTTTATGGTGCTGTGGAGTTCATGTTTGACAAGCTCTCAGCACCATATACGCTTAAATGGCAGCACTGCACTTACAGTGCCCAGGAATGGACCTGGGTACTGTAGGGGCACAGGGCTCATGCTCCTGTGCCCACACCACTGGCATGGGGCACCCAGCTGGAGGGGTGGCTGATGTATGCCAGGGCAGTGTAGGTTGTGGGCATGGCACACAGGGATGTGTGCTATGTCGACTCTTTGTTTTGTCTTGTACCCAGACACTCAGCCTGCAAGGGCAGTGTGTTTGTGTTAGGGTACAGGGCCTCTAAGGGTGGCACAATAAGTGCTGCAGCCCTTAGAGGCCTTCCCTGGTCACAAGGCCCTGGGTACCTAGGGTACCATTTACCAGGGGCTGACATGTGGCCAGGGCTTGCCAATTTGGGTTTTAGGTTTTAGGGAAGGAACATAGGCCCTGGGCAACTGATTGGCAGGAGTCCAGGGCACACTCAGTTAAAGTACATTCAGCAATTCAGCAAAACGTGGGGGCATACCATGCAAGAAAGATGGCACTTTCTCACATTGAGTCATCAAGTCACCCTTAGAACATTTCTTGGTTTTACCATGCATGACAAGATTGTGAGGGATCAAGGCCACACGAGTAATGCCCCACCAATTTCCATCAGAATGTTTCACAGAGGTTTTCCTTAATTCACATACTTGAACAGGATCTTTAAATTTCGATAAAGCTTTTCCCACCAGAACTGCATTTTTGACACATACCCAATCTCCTACTTTTATTTTACACTCTTTCTTTAAGGCTAAGTTCGCTTTAAAAGCCCTTTTTAGATTGACCAAGTTGGAATTGGTATCAGCAGATTTCCAACAACTTTCAACACTCCCACGCTTTGGTGTTACTTTGGCAACACAGTAAGGACACAATTCCGTGGCAGCTTCCCTACCCCTCATCAACTCAAACGGGGATTTCCCAGTCACAGAATGAGGAGTTGTGTAGTGGGACCAGACCAGATCTTGTATAGAATTGGCAACATTCATATTGCTTCTGATGGAAGCCTGTATACTTATCTACAAGCACCTTACTAAAAATTCTACCTTCCTATTGCTTTGGGGATGATATAGGGGTATTCTTAAATGTTTTATAGCGCAATTATTAAAAAATAAAGACATTTCAGTGGAAGTGAACTGAACTCCATTGTCAGTAAGGATCTCTTCAGGTAAACCTTCTCTTGAGAATACTTTCTGAAAGCACTCAATTACCTTCTTTGTGGTAGGTTCGGAGACTGGCTCAACCCCAACCCACCTTGAGAGATGATCCACCATAACTATGAAGTATTTCATTCAGTTGGGCAAAATCTGATATGGACCCAAAAGGTTTACACCAATACACTGCCCCGCTCTTCCAGGACAGAAACTTACTGATTCCACTTGTCGTTCTGTTATTAAAACTTTGTCACTCAATTTGCACTTGGCACAATTGGACATAAACTTTTCAATTTCAGTGTCCATATGTGGCCACCAAAACCTTTCCCTGACTTTTCTTTTAGTTAAAGTGGAACCAATATGGCCACTGTGTGCTAATTCTATTATTCATTGCCGAAATCACAACGATGCCACAAGGATGTCTCCATGTACTAAAATATCACCTTCTAAAGAAAACTTGTCTAATACTTTCCAAAACATTTGCAACTCATGCTGCAATTGAGTCTCTTAAGGCCATCCAGATTTCACAAAGGTAACTACTTTACTAAGGATGCTGTCATTTTCAATGGCTAAAACCCAGTCCTCATTTTTCTCACAAATGGTGACGTCGCCTGCACAAGCAATGAAACACTCTTCAATTTCTGTTTCCCATTCTAAATTCTCAGATTCTTCGATGAGAAGTCTAGACAAGCAGTCTGCTCGAGAATGTTTCCCACCTGGAATGTACTCAATTGAGAAAGTGAATTTAAATAGTTTTGCTGCTTATCTAGAAATTCTGGCCGTGGTGCAGTAATATTTTATATCAGAAAGTATATTCACTAACGGACAATGGTCAGGTTTTAGTACAAAAGGTCTGCCCCACACATAAGCTTTGAATTTTTGCACACTCCAAACACATGCTAAAAGCTATTTTTTAATCACTGAATATTTACATTCTGTTGATCTTAACGTTCTAGAAGCAAAACTTACAGTGAACTCCTTGTCAACTTGAGTGAGAACTGCGCCAAAACCATATTCACATGCATCAACTGTTACCACTGTAGTTCTGCCTTCAAGAAATGGTTGTAGAGTAGGAGCATTCACATTTTTGTCCTTGATAATTTTGAATGTACGTTCACATGAATCTGACCACACAAACGCAACATTTTTTTTAGAAGTATTCTGAAACACTCCATCAAATTTGCAAAATTCTTTATGAACTTAGCGTAAAATTCACACAAACCTAGAAAGGAAAGTAATTGTTCCTTATTTTTGGGATCAGGTGCATCTAAAATAATTTTTACAAGACATGGCTTAGGTTTTAATCCTTGATCAGAAAAAACATGACCTAAATACTCAATTTCCTTGGTCTTAAAAATACATTTGTCTTTCCGTAAAGTAGCACCTCTAGATTCAAGCATGCTCAATACTTTAGTAAGGATGGTATCATGTTCAAATTCACTTTTAGCAAATACCAGAATGTCATCTTGAAAGATTGCTACTTGTGTGAAACCATGAAACATTTCAGGCATCAGTCTTGAAAAACTGAGGCTGCTGAAGCTATGCCAAAAGGCATCCTGCAAAATTGGTATGTGCCCTCTGGGGTGACAAAGGCAGTGAGATGGCAGGAGGCTTTGTCTAACTCGACTTGGTGATAAGCTGACCTGAGGTCTAATTTGGTGAACCAACTAGACCAGGTCTTCCATTCTTGGTAGGGGAAAATTGTCCACCCAAATGGCTTCATTCACACTTCCTAAATCCACTCACATCTTGAGTTTGCCTGTCTTCGTCTTAGCCAAATCTATGGGAGATAACCACATAGTGCCACTACCTTCTCAATAATACCTTGCTCACACATGTTAGCTAGCATATCTGATAATTCTTTTCTGACACTTGAAAGAATATTGCGTAGCTTGTGTTTTTACAGGTACAACATCTTGCTTTAATTTTACTGAATAAACAAAGTCAGTTATTTCCCTAACGTTTCTTGAAAAACCTTTTCAAATTTCCTTTCCCAGTTATTTTCAATATTAGTGACACACTTAATATCTTACCTTTCGATGGTAATAGGATTACTGGAACTGGGTCTAATAGTCAAATTGAATTCGGCTTGGTGAATGAGACCTAGAACATTAATACCTTTGCGTGCAACATACACCTTCCCATTGATAGAGGAATGTTAAAGTTTGATAGATTACCAAAAGTAACCGATCAAATCCACCTTGCTACCTTCAAAAGCTACTCTGGAGGTAACAAAGGTTGTTTATTCCATAACTGAGAGTTTTTGGTGTGATCTACAATGGTGATGCGAACTCCAGTATCTACTAAGAGTTTAATTCGAGCTCCATTAATCCATACCTCAATTTCTGGGTCAGCTACCATATAAGTTTTGTCTTGTTTTACACATCTCACTCCTAACAACAATTCTCTATGTGCTTTATCATTGTCATTGTCATCAACCTCATGGTCATCGCTAATTACACAACAAACCGGATTGTTGTTTTTTCCCCATCTACACATTTTTAAGAAATGACCTACCTTATCACATTTCTTGCACTGCTGGCCATGTGCTGGACAATATTTAAATGTCATCTGGAACAGAGTTGGGGCTCCCGGTGTTGCTACGAGGAGAGCTACAAGATGCCACGATGGTTATAGGTTGGCGTTCATCTGCCTCAAGGGTCCATATAAAGCACATATCCATGCAATTTGGATATTACGTGGACTGCAAAATCACGTGTGACATTCCATACACGTTTTGATCATTGGCACCAACCTGATGAGAAGCTATGACATAGGGTATAGCTGTGTTTATTATCTTCTATGTCCAGCGCCAATCAATCTTCCCTCTAAAGAATATCAATCAATCAATCAATCAAGGGGTTTAGAAAGCGTGCTACTCACCCGCGAGGGTCTCAAGGCGCTCCAGATCAGTCGAAGAGCCAGGTCTTGAGATCTTTCCTGAATGTGTGCATGGTCGGGGAGCGTCTGATGTTCACAGGGAGCTCGTTCCAGGTCTTGACCACGATGTAGGAGAAGGCTCTCCCGCCTGTTTTGTTTCTGTGGATGTGGGGAACCTCTGCCAGGGCGAGGTCGGCGGTGCGGAGGTTCCTCTTTGGTGCGTGGAAGGATACTCGTTCGTTGAGGTATTTGGGTCCGATATTGTGGAGGGATTTGTAGGCATGGATGAGGAGTTTGAAGGTGACCCTCTTCTCGACGGGGAGCCAGTGGAGGTCTCGTAGGTGTTGGATCATGTGTTCGTGGTGCGGTGTCCCAAGGACGAGTCTGGCTGCGGCGTTCTGGATGGTTTGGAGTTTGTGTAGAAGAGTTCTGTTGATTCCTGCGTGTAGGGAGTTGCCGTAGTCCAGTCTGCTGCTTATGAGCACGTGGTTGACGGTCCTTCTGCAGTTGGGGGGGGATCCATTTGAAGGTCTTACAGAGGATGCGCAGGCAGTTGATGCTAGTGGAAGCGACAGCGTTGATCTGGCGGTTCATGGAGAGGGAGGATTTGAGGATGATGCCGAGGTTTCGTATGTGGTCTGAATGGGTGGGCAGATTCCCAAGGGCGGGGGGCCACCAGGTGTTGTCCCAGGCAGAGGTGCAGGGTCCGAGGATGAGGACCTCGGTCTATCTTTCCCCGTGGCACATCCTAAGTCATGTTGAGACAGCGTTTTTATCAAGATAACTGTCACGGAATAGGTCTTCTACAACTCACAGTCATACATAGATTCAAAAGAAAAGGCGCTTTTCTTTTCATATTTGTAGTGTGAATTTCCTGCCTCATGCCCCTTCAATTTCTGCTGAGCTCACAAGCATTGCTTGTTTTAAAGCCATTTCTGTGACGGAGTCCTGACGAAGGCCATGCCAAAACGCGCGTTGTCTGACAACATACCGCCAGTCTCTGCACATCATTTGATCATTATCACCTTGAACTATGGATCATGTAATCTCTTTTGCAATGAATTTTTTAGCAATATGTTTATATTTGTCTTTTCATATGTATCCAATGTGAAGTATGACAACAAAGACAGATGTGGATAATGTTTTATAGATGAATTATTATCATGTATCAAGTATATACACTTATTTATATAAAGTATCATTGACAAAACTTGATAAAATCCCCCAAAAATGTTTTACCACTTCATGAAAAATAAACATGTAATTTTGATAATAGTTATGATAATCATGGTTTTCATTAATGTCTCAGTTTCTTTGCCCGCACCCACTGCATTTCACCGTGCCCAGGTGTGTCCTTACATGTCAATATTTAAATGTCCATAATAACTCGGAATAGTTTAAGTTTGTCACATCATCATTCATGTTTCTTTAATGATGTTTTGAGCTGAGGGTTTCTTTCACAACATCAGAGGCTTTTTGAAAGATTTGCTGACATTGAGGTAGGTTGTTGTGCGAAATGAGCATGTTTCTTGAAAATTTGGTAAAACTCAATATACAGCACTCATTTTAATTAATGCATACACGGACTGTATTCATGTTTTCATTTTGTATTTTTTTAGTCGTGTTAGCACTTGGTAACCTTGGGACATTAGTATTTTGTTTATTTCCTCTTACGTACACGGAAGGACGTGGGGTCATGTGATACCAATTAACTGAAAAAACCTAGTTTTAAATCGCTTGGGCGAGTTTACGCACGGATACACGCTGGTGCTCAGTTTTGGTAAACGGGTGGTTCTAATGGGAGGCACGTCTTGAAAAATGTGGTTGTATTTCAACCTACTTCAACCTTCTGGAATAATGAGGTCAATTAATGTGCAGGATACTGGTTCTCCCGGACGCCTGATAATTTTCCTGTCACAACGCACATAACATAAATTTTATCGGCTTTGAGGCTGAGTCAAATGCAGGTTAACTTGACGGCAGCTTGCATTTTGTTCATGGATCAGTTTTTGTTCTTCTCTGGGGGATTGACAATTTGACATACGTTTTTTTTTATTTCAGTAGATTTGTATTAATATTTTGTTTTTTCCCCCAAAACCAATGACATATAACATATAACATATCACATACATATAACAAATAACATGCACTCTGCATCGCTTTTTGTTACAGGGTCGCCCACTTTGGCTGTGTAGGTTGTGTTACAATTAGCCTATTTTGCCGGTCCCCCACCCACTATCCTCGTATGGGTCATAGAAAGCACAGAGAGGGACAGGGACAAGGGGCCAGAGCCGAGAGAGAGAGGAGTCATTTCATAGAGGGAGAATTAGCGTGTTTGCTATTGTCTAATGCGGGTTGCTATCCGAGTAGTTCTACTGGGCCTATTTAGGGTGGATCATGCGGGTCTAAGTACTTGTCCAGGGATGCCCACATTTTCCTGTCGGGCTGCCTCCACGGTGAGTCTCGTAGGGCCACTGTATCAGCTCCCCTAAGGTATGTCACCCAGTTGAGCCATCCCTTAAACGTTGCCTTGGAGGCGTCTCACCATTTTTACTCCTGCTGTTAGAAGGAGGTCGAGTAGGTCTCTGTCTTGTTGAGTGTCTGCATCTGTCCTAATGAATGCGGTTACCAGGGTGGCAAACTCCGTTTTAAGAGTACAACCTAGCATGTTGTTTAAAAAGGCAAATATCTTCTCCCAGAATGCCTTGACTTTTGGGCAGTAATATATGAGATGGGCCAGGTCCCCCTTTCCATTGTTACAATTCCAGCACTGGTCATTGGTGTTCAGTGCCAGGGTTGCCAGGCGCCCTGGGGTCCAGTAGATTTTGTGTAGTGTCCAGAACTTTGTCTGTGCTAGTACCGGGGATATTTTACTTTGTGTGGGGGCATTTTCGCTAAGTGTACGCCGGTATGCGTCCATGATGTTGTCTATATGTGACATACCGGTCCCTTCAGCTGGCTGGTCAGGTTCTCACCTCTGCCTGCCTCCACTCCCACCACCCCTGCCCACACGAGCCTGGGCTGCCGTTGTGGGCACATCGGGTCGACGGGACCCCTGAGGGATGGCAGTGGCAGTGTTGTCTGCCTCCTCCTGGGTGCCCGGCGCACCTTGTCCCTCCTGGTCAGACTGGCTCAGGTGTTCACGGCGGGCAGGGCTCCTCGGTGTCTCCTGGGATGTTGCTGGAATGGGGGTGGTGGTTGGCACAGATGTTCCTGAACCAGGTTCTGCAGGAGCTTGGACACCAGAGGGTCCAGGTCGGTCGGGGTCATCCGCGGAGTGTTGAGAGGTGTCACTGCTGGTGGGATCAGGTTCCTCCCGAGCCTGTGACTGTGATTCTTCACCCCCATTGTTGGGGGGAGATTAATCACGTTGCCCTGTGTGTGAGAGACAGACAATGTTAATGCTGTTTCATGCAACATGCATGTTTCATACACATTCAAGTTGGCACTGTTCCTCCAGGTAGTTGTATGTGCCTAGCATTCTCCTCAATGTTCACTTGTGGATGGGTATGTTGCGGGGGACAGATTGATATGTTCTCCTGAGTCTTTGACATGTAGATTTGTGGCTTGGATGCTTCTTCGGCTATGTATTGGTCTTGTTGTGTTACATGTCCATTGTGACAGTGGGTAAATCCATTGCCTGTCCTGGTGGTGTCTGCATGTGTAAGGGGTGTGTGTGACAGGGCCTGCTGGTGGGTGTAGTGGGATTTGGCACTGGGGCTCCCAGGTGATGTAGCTGTCCCCCCATGGAGCATGCTGCCATGACAGTGAGTGGGAGTTCCTGTCCTAGATATCTGACCTTGTTGTCTTGGTGTTTGTGTTTGCACTGGTCACAGGAGGGCCTTGTGCCGCCTTCACCAGGGCCAAGTGTGAGCTATCTTGTCAGTAATTTCCCAATCCCTGTGCATTGCGCATGGTGCATGGGTATGTAGCTGGGCCATATGGGATGAGGGCAATTGTGTCTGATTTAGAATTAAAACATGCGTTTTGTGGCACCCACCCTCCCAGCATACCGGACATCCATTCTTGGGTTGGTGCTTCGTGTAGCCTGGGACATAGCATGGCCTTGCTTTCTCAATGGGGCATACACATGTTATTGGCATTCGCGTTGTTTTTGACTGTGGTTCTGGCCGGTGAGGGCTTGGGGGTAGTTGCATGCATTTGGTGTAGTTAGGGAGTGGATGCCATTACCCCCATGTTACGTAAGTTGTTTGTGTACTCACCAGGCTCTGGAAGTCCTTGAAGTCCATGTACTCCCACCGGTGGAAGCATGGCCATCACCTTCTCCTCACAGGGATGGTAATGTACTGGTCTGCGGGGCGCACCACCTCCGGTGATGTTGCTCTGGGCGTGGTCTTCATTCAGTTTTCTCTTGACCGCCCTCCGCAGATCGTACCACCTGGCTTGGCATTCGGTCCTGGTCCTTCTGATGGGTGCAACAGCATTCACCCTATCGACGATCCGTGATTTTTCAGCTATGCTGGTCTGTCTGACCAATGTTCCAAACAGCTGTGGCTCGACTCTGATGACTTCATTGACAAGGATCTCCAGCTCCTCCCTTGTGAACTTTGGATTCTTGTCCGTGGGCATGGTGTGGGGTGAGGGTGTGGATGGTTGTGGGTGTGTGGGTCTGAACGTGACGGTGTGGGTCTGAATATGGAGAGGGGGTATGTGTGAAGGAGGGTGTGTGAAGGTGTATATGTTAAGGTGGATGGGTGCAGTTGTTTGTGTGTGCTCTGTAGCTGCAGTGAGTCTGTTGCAAAGGCTCATGGTTTGTGTGTGTGGGCCCTTTTTATTGGTCCATTTGTGGGTGGGGCTCAGTTTGAATTTTTGGTGGGTGTGTTATATGGGGTGGTTGTGAGTTTGGCCCTCTGTTTGCCTGTTTGGATGTGTCCAGGTCAGTCCTTTCGATTTTTGTGCAGTGTAGACGTGTTTTGTGGTGTTGTGCGAGTCGAATAGGCCCTCCTTGTGCTGTTTTACAGTGTCCGTGGTTCAGTACGGTACAGGGGTACGAGTCGTAGAGCCACACACCCCCATGCGTTGTGGATGTACGGTGCGTACACGGACATTGCTATGTACGGTGCGTACACCCCATTGCTTATGTACGGTGCGGGTGCGTACACCGCCATCACGTATGTATGGTGCGTACCCGCAACATCGCGTATGTATGGTGCGTACCCCCAACATCCGCCATACATACGTGATGTTGGGGGTACGCACCGTACATTCGCACTGGGGGTATGGTGCGTACCTACGCGCTGGGGGTATGGTGCGTACCTACACTCTGGGGGTACTGTGCGTACCTATGCAGTGGGGGTACAGTGCGTACCTACGCGCTGGGGATACGCACTGTACATACGCACTGGGGGTACGCACCATACATACGCGCTGGGGGTACGCACCGTACATTCGCACTGGTGGTACACACCGTACATTCGCGCTGGGGGTACAGTGCGTACCTACGTGCTGGGGGTACGGTGCGTACCTACGCACTGGGGGCATGGTGCGTACCTACGTGCTGGGGGTACGGTGCGTACCTACGCGCTGGGGGTACTGTGCGTACCTACGCGCTGGGGGTACGGTGCGTACCTACGCCCTGGGGGTACCTACCGTACATACGCGCTGGGGGTATGCACCGTACATTCGCGCTGGGGGTACAGTGCGTACAAACTTCACTTCATAGCGGGCAAAGTCATTCCCCGTGTATGGGACATTTTCCATACGAATCGTAAATTGGAAAGCCGGTCCGGATCGTACTAGTACGGTCGGACTTCATTTTTACGATTTGTACAGAGAAGTGTCCGGGTCCGTCTCGTACAACTTTTCCCACTACGATTCGTACGGATCGGGCCGATCCGTGTGTACTTTTTCCCGTACGGATCATACTGCACGGGTCGGACGTGACTTGTACTATTCGTACGGAAAAAAATACAGATACAAGTCGTACGGGAAAAAAAATACAGGATCGGAATCGGCCCCTAAATGTAATAAGATAACTCCTATGTTATCCTATGGGAGAGCTAGGCCTTGCATAGTGAAAAACAGATTTAAGAGTTTTTCACTTCCAGGACAGGTAAAACTTAAAAGTACATGACCAACTTCTTAAATACACTGCACCCTGCCCTCTGAGCTGCTCAGGGCCTACGCTAGCTCCCATTACAAGCCAGATGTTCAAAGCAGAGAAAAAGATAGCATGCCAGAACCACAAAGGAGCAGGAGGCTGCTTAGCATGGATGGAGGCAGTAACAATGAGAAGCTGCTAGAGCATCGTTATGTGATGGTGGTGCAGGAAGAGAAGGTGGGCACAAAGACTTCCAGTCATCAACATATTTAGGGGCTGCTGAAGAAACAGTACCAGTGGATACTCCAGGAACTGGCTCAGGCCTTGGAGGAGAGTCATGCGCACCATCATTTCCAGGAGATCAAACTGGTTTGCAATGATAAAAGTATATATATAAAAAAAAAATATGTAAATCCAGTATTTGTAAATGCACAGCTACCCGTAGGCATCCCGGCGCTGGGGGTCGTCGGGAAGATTAAGCAAGCTATTGCCCAGAGTCACATGGTGCTGGGCTGACCTGCCGCCGGTGATCGAAGCGTGATCCCCAGCATCCGGCAACAGTCGCCCAGTCCGCTGCGCCACACCTCTTCCCCGCGTAACTAGGCCTCAACACCTAACAGCAGTGTTTATAATGAGTAAAATCTGACACTAGCCAATCCAGAGGAGTTGTAGAGCATCCTTCTTCTGGTATACACAACCATATACTCAGTTGCAGAGGTGAATGGAATGGCAGGCCTCTCTCAGACACTTAGGTAAAGTATCTCACACTTGAGAACGGACATTGTAGAGACAATGTTTAAGCTTTCTGAAACACTGAAACACAATATAATTGAAGGGAGCATTATGGGTTTATCCATGATTAGTTCATACAGGCTTAATTTAGTCTTCTGGTAAAGGATCACTCTCAGGGATCATAGAGCCAGTGGTAAGGCATTGAACGTTTTATCTGTACCTCTGTATATAGCTGAATTATCTTCTTATTCAGGGTCTCATTATTCCTTTCTAAGTTACCTGCTATCTCTGGGTGATAGATACAATGGAAGCGCTGATCTATTGTTGCGCCTTACATACTGACTGTTCTACTGACGTGTGTTTCTTGATCACTGCGATCCAACTTGATATTCCAAACCCAGGGATAAAGTGCCTGAGTCTTAGCAACATACATGGTATCTGAATGGTTATAAGGCTAAACTTCTACCCATGCTGAAAACTTGCAGACTACTACAGGAATATAGGCATCATTTGCTCATTTAGGTAACTGTACAAAATCAAACTGGATGTGAACGAAGGAGCTGTAATTGAGAGGGTGGGCAGCAGGGTGGCCTTAGTCCCTTTACCAGCTTTGAATGGCATATGGCACAAGATTAGCAATATCTTTGGGCAATAGAAAAAAACAAGAGCACAAGCCAATAGGTTGCAGTGGCATTTATCATACCGTACCTACCAACATAGGCTTCTCCATGAAACAACTTGTTGAAAAGTAGAAATTTCAGTGCAACTACATGGTCTTTGCTATTGCTGCACACCTTCTCATGGTCTCTTTTATATTGCTTTTTGATCCAGGATTCCTTTGTATTCTAAGAGGCTTGCTCCTGCAATTGAAACAAATCATCTCACAACATACATGGGAAAAATAGGGGCCATATTTATCGCCTAGTCACGCAGCGCAGCAAGTCACCTTCCTGTGCTGCACTGCATTACTGGAAAATGAGAGGAAAGCACCATATTCCTACCTTTTCCCCTGCACTGGTGCCCCTTTGGCTGCCTAGCGCCTGCAAGAAAGGAAGAGTGTTTTTGTGCAGCAAGGTAACCCTTCCTGCACAAATACTATCCCCAGAGGATTTTTCCTGTTTCTATGTGTGCTACAGAAACCAGTAACAAAAGGAGGCGAAATAAAGATATTTCTCCTCGTTACACCTCACCTGTGGAGGCTTAGGTTGTTGGCACATTCCCAGGTCTACCACTTCTTGTAAATCTGGAAATGCATCAGAATCCATGGATGTTGCGTGGGAACACCCATGCGACACCCATTGAAACACATCCCTGATCCAGAGTAATACACAGCAGAGATTTGAAATGCGTTGCATTACTCAAGGTTTATGAAGCTACTCAGGGCCACGCAAGGAGACCTTGCATGACTTCATAAATCTCATTTGTATTTTGCTACGCTCTTGCACCACTTTGCATGGTGCAAGAGCGACACAAAGGGGCTCATAAATATGCCCCAAAATGTTTTAGACAGGGCAGTATTCTTAGCAGCAGAGTTGGCTGAAATATTACCTCTTGAGACACCATAATGATGGTGTTGGTGGGCTGCACATTTTACCACGGCAACCTCTTCTCCTAATTCCAAAGCGTTTAAAAGATTTAAATCAATTGCCTGTTTTAAAAAAAAATGTATCGGCGACCTTACTTAAGTCAAAAGAGGCAAACGTCCTGTGTTACTCCAAATGCATACTTTGATTCTGTGTATACAGTAACATGTGTCTTCTTTGGCTAGAATGCAAGCCCAAATAAATGCCATTTGCTCCAGTTTAGACAGATTACACCTCTCCACCATATGACATACTAGGCACACAGTGTAAGTATCAAATATAGTTCTTTCATCATTAATGAGAGAAGAACCATACACAAAATAAGTTGTTTTAGATTCATTTAGAGGCACATCAGTTCAATCAATGTGTCTTGGTAACCTGTGTGATGGTTAAAGTACAATCATGTGGTTCTCTACCTTCACTAGAAGGCATTAAAGAAGCAGGATTTAAAGCAGGACAGTTAATCAAAATACTATGAGAGGCAGATACAGTTCCATATTGTGATACCTGTGTCCTTAACAGATGATGAGTTGTTGTAGTTATGAGAAGTGCAAACGTAGAGTCGTGCACATCAATAGTTTGTGGAGAACTTAGCACAATATTGTCATATGCATAAAGAAGTATTGTGGCAGCTGCTACAGACAGTAAACATGATGGGGGCACAAATGCAACTGGGTCTAACCTTAATAAAAAGTAGGCAATGGGTATTTTCTGGTCCTGTGGCTTTTTAGAAATACCCAAATGCATATCCAAAGATTTGCCCATTTCTGCATTACCCAAAATCCATTGTCTTCAATACCCTGCCATTCCCAAAAAGGTACGCATCTGGAAAACAGTTATAGTGGGCCACCTTACAAATTGCTTCATCTTGCTCAGAGGATAGATAATGCTTGGCAGTTGAAATCACCTGCTGAATGTTGGAGAAGACAAAACCCTTTTTTCTTTGAAGCCTTATGCCCTTTTGGTCAGAAAATAAACTCTTCCTTGGAATGATCTAGAATAACAGATGTCAACAGTAAATCGTCAACATAGTGTAAAATAAAAGACCCATGAGGGAAAACCAATGTGTCCAAATGCTTTTAAGGGCTTGACAGAAGATTGAAGGAGACATGGTAAATCCTTACGGGAGATGGGTCCATGAAAGTTGGGACCCTTAGAATGTGAGTGTAGAAGAAATACTTAACTCTCCACATGTACGGGTATCGAAAAGAAAGAGCAGCATAGGTCACTAGCAGTGAAACATTGGGTGTTTGGGGGATGCAAGAAAGAATGGTAGAAGGGTTATTTACCACAGGTAAATGTAAATAAATCACATTATTTGTCTCCCTAAGGTTCTGCAAGAACCTGTACATGTTGGTCATCCCCACCTTATACATCAGGAGAATCTGAGTGTTACATCTACTGATCTACTAGTAACTCTAACTTAATCAAGGGTCACATGTACAAAGCTTTTATGGAGGTTGCAAATGGCCCAATTCATAGAATTGAGGGACAGATGTACGACCATTTGATTTTGTGCCTCACAATTTGTGACAAATTGCGAGACGCAAAATCAAATGTACAACAGTGTGTTTAACACTGTTTGAGATTCCCAATGGGGTTTCAAATTTCGAGGCTCATTAATATTAATGAGCCTCTCCCAATTTGCGAGCCCATTGGGAATGACAGGCCCTCCCAGGGATGGTGGCTACTGGGCTCAGCAGACCACATGTTTGGGATTGCTTTTCCTTAAAGGAAAATGGGATGCTTTTTTTCTTTAAAAAGAACCATTTGTTTTTTCATTTTTTAAGGGCAGACAGTGGTCCCTGGGACCACTGCCTGCTCTTAAAAAATAATTTTGCATGCATTTGGGAAAGGGTCCCTTGAGGCCCCCTTCCTTCTTGCGAATGCATTACCACCTACTTGAAGTAGGTGGTTATTGCGAGTGTTTTGTGACTGCAATTGCGGTGGCAAAACAATAGGTATGAAACTCGCTATTTGGAAGGGACCACCCCTTCCAAATAGCGAGTCTCTAAACACATATTTGCGAGTCGCAATTCATTTGCGACTCAAAAAATTGTGTTGGTACATGACCATGATAATTTTAGCATGCGCAAACGGGTCGCTAACCCTTTTGCCCATGCTAAAATTGTTAGTACATCTGGCCCAGTAGAATTTAATTTTCAGAATGTGTCTCTGTCTAGCACATGATGGTCAAGATAAACTAAACAGGAAGGAATGTTTATCACTAACATGTCCACAAAAATAAACACTGGGCCAGTAATAGGATGGAGAATCCTCCTATTGGAAGTCAGTAATATGATGGTGAACTCTCTGATTAGAGATACCAACTACGTCCATGGACATGTCCGAGAGAGGTAAAGGAGGGAACGTTTTGAGAGCCAAGTGACTTGCACTTGCGCCAATAAAGCATGTGGTGCATTATTATCAATGATAAAATTTACAGAAAAGTACTTTTAGTTTACTGGCTTCAGGGTATAAATAACACTGTCAGACTTCTTGGGCTGTCTGAAAATTCAGGATATGGATTTGGAACAATTTGATGTACCCAATTTGGTGTAGGAGTCCTGATGCATTAAAGGCAGCATTGAGGCAATCTCATATGAAATGCCCCAGCTGATCAAAGGCAAAGCAGCAACCTCCTGACCCTGAGATCTCTCCTCAGCCTCTCCTGATTTAATTCTCCTAACTGCCCTCCTCTGCCCTGCCCATTTTGTGGCTTCTCCTTTCTGACTTGTTTAATTGCTCGCTGCATATTTAGCAATTTCAGAGACAATAATTTCAATGTATTATTCTCTCTCTTTTTCTTCTATGAATCGATACAGTGGTTTGAAACGGTCACCAATCATGCAAACATTTTAGTTGCCATCCAATATATATGGTGGCCAATTGAATCTTAACGTTCAGTAACAATCCCTGCGCAAAAGCATCACCTACAGCGTGCTGAGCCATCTCTGTTGGAAGGGATATAACCTATTCCAGAGTGCCTTTCAAACACATTCTTTGGCATGTCCAAATATTCAGCTGGTGTCTCACCCTTATTTTGTTTTAAACTCTAAATTTTAGCCCAGTCAGTTTTCACTGGCCATACTTCTGGAATGGCATTCAAGAGTGCATCTTCATTGCATTCAACTCCCCACCATTCCCTGGTGCCACAGTCGATGATAGCGCTTTCTCCAGCACTCGTTTGCTCGCCTCACTCTGTATGCACTATCAATTGAAATAACGAATTGATTTCTGCCCCGTTGGATCTATACACATACTATAGCTCTTGCAGGAATTTTGGTTGGACTTTCCTGAATGTTCAAGTTGGTGGAGCCTTATTCTACCCCTGGCTGCAAGGGAGTTTTTCAGAGGGAGATGGGTGGAAGAGGATGGACTCTTGTTATCAGCATTGCTTGGGTGGAGAGAAGGGTAAGGACATTACTGCAGCGACCATTTGCCACAAGCTTTCAAAAGTGATTGCAGGACTTCACTTTCATTAATCTCTAAAGGGCGGTCATGCAAGCCCTGGTACAAAGCCAGGTGCATCACAAGCTGGAACCTCAGCCCCATTGGCTGACATGGGGAAACAAGTCTAATAAATCATCCTCCCTAAGGTTTTTGCTGTCCTCAATCTTTTGCAGTACAGTGATTATGGGAATTAGATAGGGAGGAGGGGAATAGTTGGAGCACAAGCCCTAACTCTTTCCTTAAGGTGGCTAATTTGGTAACCCTTTTTCTCCTTACTTTATTTCAAACTCGGGACTTGGTATTCATACTTTTGTTTGTATGCGTGCTCGTACCACTGTATACAGGATGGCCACTCTTTAGCATTTATTCTACTCTTAGGGTCTTTCAACTTCTTCTGTAAATTAACAAATCACTCTATATCAAAGATCCCAAGTTCTGGAAAGGACTTTTCCTTGGCCTCATAATTGAGTCCCACCCACATTATTTGCAGATGTGTTTGTTGTATTACTGGTACAAAGTATGGACAGGAGCCTCTTTTGATGAGGGCTCACCACACTAGAGATAATCCGGTTCACATCACAATTTGTTATAGTTTACTCAGACAAAGTTGAAAGGGTCTGCATGTCTTGTTTCCACAGCTCATTCCATGGAGGGAGGTCCTTTTTTTTCTTCTAACTGATGTCGTGGAGGGAGGTGGGGAAGGTATAGTGCAGTTAAACCCAAATATCTCCTTGCATTTGGTAAACCTTCAGTCAATACCCAGAGGGGCTCTTGAAGGGGTCAGACAGCTAGATCATTTAAGGGTGCGTGTTTCGGGTACTGGTGCTGCTACGTATTGTCTGCAATGCCATGCTGCTTTTAGAGCCAACTTGCTCAGTTTCCGGGGTTTACAGTCATGCTCAGTTTTCCTTTTTCCTGGACTACTCCCATTCCTGCCTACATACCCAACTGTTTTCCTTTGTTTTCTCATGCATCATCTCCTACCTAGATAACAATTGTTCATTCCCTCTTTGACAATGCATTAGCCACAAACAATAAAAGTAGGGCTCCCAGTTTTATGGTATTTATTTTTTTGACATTTCCGTCTGTATTTATCCATATTTATTTTTTGTCAACTTTATCTGTATTTATCCATATTTATTATGGGTTTTGTGAAAAAAATAACGCTGAAACTGGTATATTTCCATATTTATTTAACCAATAAATATGCAGTCACGCTTGAATGCCCGCCAGGTTTCAGTGATATGAACACCCGCAGAAGATAAATCAATGCACTTATTCGGAAATAAGCATATTTCAGTGTCAGCCTTGTGCACATCTACTGCTGTTTAAGGCTCTTTACTAAAATCCATTTTTTATTAAAAATCCCCTTACTTATCAATCCACACAGCTATTGGCCTGGCAGTCATGGCAAAGTGTATTTAGAATAACTCAAAAAGCACCCAATAGCCGTTTTTAGCCACATTTAAAAATAAATACAGACAAGAAAATAAATGGTTTTCCATCTGTATTTATCTGTACAAATCAGTAAAAACAGAAAACGGGAAGCCTTAAATATAACCCATGAGAGCAAACAACAGACAAACGGTGAACACTGCTAGCATTTACCTAAAGTTTTGGTTCGATTTGGGCTCAAACTTTTCTAGTCAATACACCATATTTCGCACTGAGCTATTTTCCACCACAATTCACCGTGAAAATACTTCTCGGTTACTTCTGGCACCCAGGGGCTTACATTACAGGTTAGGGAGGAAAATAGTATTGAAATGCACAAATATGTGCGCAAACAAATATTGACATTCTTAATATTGGAAACTTATACTTATAAAAGAAATGCACCAATATCCACTACAAGAATATCTTCCTAAAAATATCTAATATACCTAAATATTGAAAAAAAAAATAGAGATACAAAATATTGTAACCACATTAAAAGACATAGAATAAAACTAAAACCAGGAAAACTGAGTTATTGACAAATAAAATATAGCTAATATTAAATAATAAATATTAAATCAAATGCACTACAGTAATCATTTAAAAAATACTAATAATACACATATGCACTAAAATATAAAATAACCGTTTTTAGAGCAAGATATAAAAAACGTATATAACATTTTTTTCATATGTAGTAAAATGTATTACAATTGTCCCATATCTAAAATTAAAACAATCATATAAAAATATCTAACTATAAAAACAAATACATTAATAAAATACTACAGGAATTATTTAAACACTATGAATACTTAAATTCCAATAGTTGATATATAACATTTTATTATATATATATATATATATTCACTGAAAAAAACCATAGGCTTCAGGGACGTTATTGTTAGTTGGACGTTTGACTCATATAAAACCAGATAAATTTGCCCGTTATAGTTAGTTGAGCTAACTATAACTCACGTGCCCGCAATGCACTGGTGATGACATCACATATTACATCACTCATGACATGGTCAGTGACATCACTCATGACATCACTCATGACATCTCAAATGACATCACTGATGACATCATCCAGTGAATGTATGTTTCTGTAAAGTTTAAATATTCTTCATATATCTATACCAAGGTGTATTGAAGAAAGAGTGGATTTACAAGTGCCTGAATGGATTATTTAGTAGGTGCGTGACTGACTGTATAAGTGAGTGATTGAACATGTGTTACTGAATTTATGGGTTAGTGACTAAACTGTGTGAAAGTATCTATTAGTGTCTCAATTTGTGTAAAAGCGGCTGCATGGGTTGGTGAGTAGCTACATGAGTGTCTTTATGGGTTATTGATTTGTTGTCTGAGTATCTGTATGGGTGCCTGAGTGTCTGTATGGGTGGGTGGAGGGGTGTGTGACTATGTGCATAGATGTCTGAGTGGGTCATTCACTGGTTGCATGGTTTAAAATGTGCATCTGGGAAGGGCTGTATGGGTGAGTTAGAGTGTGTATGGGTGTGTTGGTGAGTGAATGAATGTCTCAGTGGTATATGTGTGAGTAACTACATGTTTTAAGACAGTATATGTGAGTGTTGGAGTATATAAATGACTATAAGTGAGAGTAAGTTATTTGAAGAGTGGGTGTATAAATGAGTGTATGCTTATATCAGTGATTTTATAAGACAGTAAGGATGTGTTAGTATCTGCATAAATAAGTGATGTGGTGTGTGTATAAATAACGGAGTTGGTGTGTATAACTGTATACATGAGTAAATGGGTATGTGATAGATTCTTTGCATGACTGACTAGGTGTGTGAGTAACTGTATGGATGAGTGGAGGAGTGTCTCTGTATGTATAGGTGTATAAGTGCATATTATAGTACTGTATTGATGATTAACTGCATGTATAAGTGACTGGATGTGTGTAGACCTAGGAAATAGTGGGTGGTATGTAGTATCTGGCATTCTTGTCTGTATGGTTTCAAAAATAGTAGTCTGTATTTTAGAGAGTGTGTGTCAAAGTTTATATTAGGGCATCAGTACGTGCATCAGATTATCACGTGGATGATGTCATCAGTGATGTAATTGGTGATGTCATCAGTGATGTCATGAGTGATGTCACTGACTATGTAATGAGTGATATAATATGTGACGTCATCACCAGTGCATTGCGGGCGCGCGAGTTATAGTTAGCTCAATTAACTATAATGGGCAAATTTCTCTGGTTTTATATGAGTCAAATGCCCAACTAACTATAACGTCCCTGAAAACTACGGTTTTTTCAGTGAATTTCTATGATTTTTTAAATGCTAATTCCTAACTATAACGTCTGTAAAACCTATGGTTTTTCAGTGAATTTCAAAGGTTTTTTAAATGCTAATTCCTAACTATAACGTCTGTAAAACATATGTTTTTTTCAGTGAATTTCAAAGGTTTTTTAAATGTTAATTTCATATTTTAATATTTATAAAACCTATATTTTTTCTATTTTTTGGGGAATAGTTTTTTGACTCTATTATCCTTTTTTTAAATTTGAAAAATTATTTAATTTTTTATAACTTCAAAAAAAAGTATGTATTTGGAGAAATGATGATTATGTATGGTGTTTTGTCTACTTTAATGTGTATACGATCTGATTTCGTGTCCTCTGTTATAACTTTTGTGAAAACAATAAAAATTTCTTTAAAAAAAAAAAAAAAAAAAAGTATGTATATATATCTTTTTTTTTTTAGAAAACTAGACTTCCGTACCGGAAGTGTACGAAGCTCCATCACCACGGGAATCCTATCCGCCGTATTGCAAAACTCGTTAAGGATGTGCATTTCGTATCCAACGGCTTCGTAGCACCGTGTCCCGCCTAACATCATATACGTATAAGGTCACGCCAGCTCCTAGTTTGGTATGAGACGGGTGCACGGTTAAGTCATATACATATAGGGTCGTGCCATTTTCGTGGTGAATCTGTTTCTACTCATCCCAGGGTCATCGGCTGATTGAACTATGTGATCCTACCCCTGGTAGGATTTATATTTTTTGATTTTGGGCTTCCTCTGCCTCTTCACTACACTCTGGTTGCTGTGCCACACGTGTGCAAGTAGTGTTAGTATGTGTTTATACTAATTCTGTAATTATGCATTAAACAAAGCATCATGGTCCCATGGAGCGCCACCTCCCAGGCACAGGTCATACAATGTCCCGCGGTGTGTAAGCGCGGGACATTTATGTTTGCTATTACAGGGCGGGAGCATTGCTTGCACCCTGTGATAGTAAATTTTTGGTTGCCTCATTGAAGCGAGAGGAGGAAAACCTCGTGTCGTTTCAATAAAGCAGAACCGGATGGTAAAAAGGCAGTAAAAAAAAATGAAGGGGGGTCTCACCTGTTCATTTAAATGAGCCCACTGGTGGGTAATGTTCCGGGGCCAATCCTATTATTATATTGCGGGGTCTCTGCAGCACTGGGGATCTTAATCTCACATGTAAATTAGGCGCAGGAGGGCACAGAGACGTTTCACAGACTAGGGGATCGACACCTCCCTGGGTATTGTTTACGAATTGTTCGGGGGGCTTTGAGGTCAACTCAAGACTTGGGTTCGGCAACCTCCGGGGCTTTATTTAAAAATGCAGGGTGGGCCTCGCCAGTCCTTGAAGCCTCGGTGGTCCTAGGCAGTGCCTTATTGGTTCTGAAATCACACGGGCAGTACTCATGGTGTTATAAAGTAATACACTCATAGAACTCTTGCCGTTGTACAATTACCCAGGCTTCATTTATGTAATAGCCTGTTGGTTTCTATTTGGTGGGTGCACCGGAAAATTAAACAAAATTTCCCTTATAACCTACTGTCAACTGCCGATTTTCAGAACAAACTACAACAAGTGTTGTCAGAAAAAGAAGACCCATACACTCAGTTATTTATTGGTGAAAAAAATAACTTTTATTAACATAACACAAATAAATGGAAATGGAAGTTTATTCGAACAACAGTAAAACATAAAAGAAGTGGGTGGGACTCCTCCGGAAGCAGCGTACAAAACCTGCAAGACAAAAAAGAAACATAAGTATGTGTGCCATGTCTAAGAGAAAAAGAAAGGTAGTGAGAATGAACGGAGGAAAGTGAGAAAGGGACAGAGAGTGAGTGGATGGAAGGGAGAAGGGGAAGGAGAGTGAAAAGAACAGAGGGAGGAGGAGACAGAGCGCCGGCCTACTACACCCAGCTCTCACTGTTCACCTTCCGTCACCCGTGTGTCTGGGACGCTGGGGTCCGCGAGAAAGAGTGCGGTCCAGCAAGTCCTTAAAATGAAACAGATATATGAATGAGGCCAGAGATTAAATTATTATCTATGGCAACATCGCTTGCCTGCACCTGTGCACCCCAGCCCCTTTCTTCGCACTGTGCTCTATTGCAGCTCCTGCGGGCCGAGGCTTGACTGCTCACCTGCCACAACCGGTGTGTACAAGGATGTGCCGGTGCGAGCTCCAACTCCGGGGTGTCACTATCAGGGTGGCCCAGCAGGTCTCCGGCCGGGTACGGTGTCTTGATACCATGGTGGAAGGCATCAGAATGCCCAGGGCATCATCACGGGGTGAGCACCCGCTCCGCCCATTTTGGCTCCACTAACCCAGTGTCTGAAAAGTGAGAAGAAATATAATGTTGGAAACGTCTTGAGGTAAATGAAGGTTTCTTTCAACGTTAATAGAGAACACCAGTTGAGTGCATCCTTCCTTCTTGAAGTACGATCTTTGAACTGTTAGTGGTAATCGTGGTTCAAAGAGGAGTTGGAGTGCACGAGAATACACAAGGTTAAATAATAATGTGTTATGCCAACGTTCACATACAAAGGAACAGAGCGCATGGTAGAAGCGTAATATGGGCGTGTAATGCAGTGGCAAGCCTGTGTGCATGTACACTTAGTAATCAGCTCACTACAGTGCCCCAAAAGGCAAAGCCACGTGTCTGTAGGGCAGCGCTGCCCACTGGCTCAGGCCTACAGTACGGTCCAGCAGGTCTTTAAAATGAGACAGAGATGTGACTGGATGAGGTCAGAGATCACATCTGTACGCAGGGTAACATCGGTTGTTCGCACCTTTGCACACAGGCTGATGCACCCCACCCCTCCCGCAGCACTGCGCTCAACACGTGTCTGTAGGGCAGCACTGCCCGCTGACTCAGACCTATATTACGGTCCGGCAGGTCCTTAAAATGAGACAGACATGTGACTGAATGAGGTCAGAGCACACATTATTAAGCAGGGCAATATCGCTTGTTTGTACCTGCGCACCCAGGCTGATGCACCCCACCCCTCCCGCAGCATCATGCTCAATTGCAGCCCCTGTGCACCCAGGACCCACTGCTCACCTGCTGTCATTGTTGTGTGTCCAAACACGACGGACAGCAGGGTTCAAAATTCAGGTGCAGTGTTGATTGAGATGATGGTGTACGCCTAGGCTATTTGGTTTTAGGTTTAAACCTATAATAACTGATAAAACCCCACCGAAAGGAAAATAGCCATCACTGGTGTAATCATATAAACACTGAAAAAACACCTTTGCAACCACAAACTAAGTGCCATTCAAAGAAAGGAAAAGATGAGTGAAAGAGTCATTTTTATTTCTTCCTTAAGGGGCCAATACAATGTAACTTTGTTATACAAGGTAGTATCAAGAGAGATTGGGCTAACATTAGTCTGCTTGAGTTTTGTTGTTTAGGGATGTCACTGAAACATTGTCTCTTCTTCCTTCTGCTTTATTTAGGTTTGTGGTCTTTGGTCTAAAGATGCAGTGTTTAGATGCATTTTTAGGTCTTATTTAGTTATTGTATAAACTGTAGAGAATTGGGAAATATCAAAATCATATTTGAAATTTTGGCTACATTTGACTTCACTGATAGGTGAAATGGCTGGATTAATCAGAATCTTTCCTAATATGTAGCATCACATTTACCCACAGACAGAGAATGGGTGAAGTCCTTCGATACATCTGTCCCCCTTTCTAGTGAGTCAGTATTGATTGTAAGTGAATTACCAAACAGCCCAGTTTTCAAACATTCAATGCAAGATGTAGTGACAGGTATGTGTGAAACAAATGTTGTCACCAAGCATCTGAGATAGTGGTGAAAACATGACGCCAGGCATTTGGTAAACATGGAACAGTGTCACTTGGAATGCTGCTGAAAAAAGTTCCTACCAAGTTCAATTAAGATTGGAGTGACATTGTTTGTATTTGCAGTAATTCAGCTACGTATATGAACAAGTTGTATGATAGCCTGTCAAAATCGATACCTGAGCTGAAGTGCTTCCCTGTAAGATATCCTTGTCACTTGCTAGAGTGTATGCTGAAAGCATCTTTACAATCTTCAGAGTTAATGAAGAATGCTATTGACTTAGTAGTCCATTCTGGTGCAGTAAAAATGTATTTTGTCCTCATATATACCCTGTGCACACACTACCTATACACATGCACTATCAGTGCAGAAAGCAAGCAAATATAAAAATTAAATTAAAATTCCATAAACACCGGAAAAACACTGTTTCTGTTGTTTTTAATGACGCAAAAATGTGTAACCACTGATAACCACTGTCTTTTAAGGTATTGAAAAAACTGAAAAAACCCCACCAGAATTTACCAAAAATAGAAACTGAAAACAGGAAAGCCTATGTACGCCTTATGGATCCCTTTTTTTATTGCGCATTGTGATATGCGAGGTGGATGCGGCCATATCACCTGAGGCAGTGTAGAAGAACTGGGACATGTGGCATAGTCGTTATCCCATTTATACGTACGCAAAGTGGGCTGGGCTTGCGTACGCCAGGCGAGCGTAGGGGTGTGAATTATAGTTCCGGGGACCTGGGCGTTCAGTTCCTGCCTGGCCAGGAAGTGTACTTATGTGTGCTTCTGTTGCAGTTTTGACGTTGCAGAATGCACAATTTACATTAATGTAGCATGTACTGGAAGGGCGGCAACTATCACTAATGAGATGCTGTTCGAAAACATTGAATGGCCAACATCACATGTCGTTGTCAAGGTTGTGGATATGCGCAGACACTAATGGTGTGCGGTATTATTGAAAGTGTTGTTATCGCAAAGCGCACACATGTGAATGTGCTTGGATGGAGGGAGGATCAGCAGTGAGGCTACATCATAAATAGTGATAACGTTCATTATAGTCAAGCAATGCATGCCAAACGTGAATCTGAAAGTCTCACATATGACACACTACTATACTGGTAAAGCCTGACAACAGAGAATATAGCAATACAAATGTACACATTACTGTTTACTGTTTGTCATATGTGATCTAGGATGTGCAGTCTGCCCGTGGCTGATGATACCCAGGCCAATAGGCAGCACAATAATGTGCACTCACACACACCAGGGGCATCGTGTAACACACATTTGATTTTTGATGTAACGTTTGAGATGCATGGCCATCACACGTGGATGGCTAATGTACAGACCATGAATATTGATCAAGATGATTGTTGCATGTTGTGTGTAGTAGAAGATATGTGTACACAGCAAAAACACTTTCAAAAAAGCTCTCTAAGCAGAAGGGGTGTGTCTCATCAAACGCTGTAAAGAGAATGACTAAAATGTGTGGGATCCTACAACTGTTATAATGGAAAATGTTATGAACTAATCAAATGCTTTTTGTTAAGGTCATATGGCAATTGCGCATCGAGGGCCCAACAAGATTTTGAGAAAATGTATTTATCATAATATAAGTTTATTACAGATAGAAATATATAAATGTTTAAAATATTTTAGATTATCGCTTGCTCTCATATACAGTTTAAAGTTATTTAGATATAGTTTTGAGACAAAAATAAAATGAGGGAATGGCGTACCCAGCGTAACACCATGCGTCTATGATGTAACACAGGGGCTGGCAGCATGCACTCGTCGCATACGCAATGCGCAGAAGGCGCGACCCCACGTATATGACGTAACGTGTGGCTTGGTACTGCGTACCCGTCGGATACCTATGTAGCAGCTGGCGCGAACTCATTCGTATATGATGTTACGCGGGACGCGGTGCCACGAATCCGTCGGATGCAAAATTGCCATTCCTTTACGAGTTTAGCAATATGGTGGATAGGATTCGCGTGGTGATGGAGCTTGGTACACTACCGGTATGGGGGTGTAGTTTTCTCCCCAAAAAAAGATATACATATTTTTTGGGGAAGATATAAAACATTACTTAATTATTAAAGTTAAAAAAAAGAAGTATAATAGAGTTCCTAAATATTACACACAAAATAGAAAAAATATAGGTTTTATAAACATTAAAATATGAAATTAACATTTAAAAAACCTTCGAAATTCACTGAAAAAACCATAGGTTTTACAGACGTTAATGTTAGGAATTAGCATTTAAAAGACCTTTGAAATTCACTGAAAAAACCATAGGTTATAGTTAGTTGGACATTTGACTCATATAAAACCAGAGAAATTCATCTGTTATAGTTAGTTGAGCTAACTATAACTCGCATGCCCGCAATGCACTGCTGATGATCACTCATGACATGGTCAGTGACATCACTGATGACATCTCAAATGACATCACTGATGACATCATCCACATGATAATCTGATGCACATACTGATGCCCTAATATTAACTTTGATACACCCATTCTAAAATGCAGACTACAATTTTTGAAACTATACACACAACAATGTCATATACTACATATCACTCACTGTTTCCTAGGTCTACACACACATCCAGTCACTTATATATGTAGTTACTCATCAATACAGTAGTATAATATGCACTCGTACATCTATACATGCAGTCACACTCTGCCGCTCATTCATAGAGTTACTCACACACCTAGTCAGTAATGCAAAGAATCAATCAGATATCCATTTACTCATGTATACAGTTATGCACACCAAGTCCGTTATTTATAGACACACCATATCACTTATTAAGAGGGATACTAACACATATTTACTGTCTTATACAATTACTGATACAAGCAGACACTCATTTATACACGAACTCTTCAAATAACTTACTCTTATGTATAGTCATTTATATACTCCAACACTCACATATAGTGCCTTAAAACATATGTAGTTAGTCACACATATACCACTGAGACATTAATTCACTCACCAACACACCCATACACACAGTAACTCATCCATACAGCCCTTCCTAGATGCACTTTTGAATCCCTACAACCAGTGAATCACCCACTCAGACATCTATACACAGAGTCATACACCCCCCCACCCACCCACACAGACACTCAAGGACGCATACAGATACTCAGACAACAAATCAATAACCCATATAGATACTCATGTAGCTATCCAGCAACCCATAAAATTGCTTACACACCAACTGAGAAACTAATACAGACTTTCACACAGTGTAGTCACTAACCCATGCATTCAGTAAGACACGTTCAATCACTCACTTATACAGTCAGTCACGCACCTACTAAATAATCCCTTCAGGCAGTTGTAAATGCATTCATTCTTCAGTACACCTTGGCATAGATTTATATGAAAAATATTTTAACTTTACAGAAACACACATTCACTGGATGATGTCATCAGTGATGTCATTTGAGATGTCATTAGTGATGTCATCAGTGATGTCACTGACCATGTCATAAGTGATGTAATATGTGACATCATCAGCAGTGCATTGCAGGCGTGCGAGTTATAGTTAGCTCAACTAACTATAACATACAAATTTCTCTGGTTTTATATGAGTCAAATGTCCAACTAACTATAACGTCCCTGAAACCTATGTTTTTTTGTGGATTTCAAAGGTTTTTTAAATGCTAATTCCTAACTATAACGTCTGTAAAACCTATGGTTTTTTCAGTGAATATATATATATAAACAAAACCCTCAATAAATATCTCTGCATATTAATATCGCAGCATCTAGTACGTAAGTATATATTTCCAAAATCTGAAATACATGTTTAAATTATAATAGATTAAAATAATATAAATTTCATGAGAATGTTAATATCCTGAGCAATAAATGTCCACAATATTGAGAAGAGTCCTCAGTTGTAGTTGTCACAGAATTCTTCTTCCGTTCTTTACTTTCATTTAGTACAGTTCAATACAGATGTGGATTCTGGCAACACGTTTTTTGTCTATTTGGAGTAAACCAAGACGTCTTTAGGGCTAGAGACATTAAACATGGAAAGAAAGGGCCCAAGTTACATGTCAATATTTATTTATAAACTCAATTGACACTGGAAACCATCAAAATCAACAGAAAAGGCTGTTGGAGTGCAGGGGTCAGTGAGCAGGGACACAACACCCACTGGTCTGTGAAGGCAAGAATTAAGTGTCGGAAAAATCACACGAAAGGATAGGCAAGCAATCTGCATGCTTAGCCCTAGGACAAAAGTTATCACTGAATCGTGCCAGAATTATAATAAAACTCCAGAGGTTCCCAAGAGTGAATGACCCTGATTTATAATATGAGAGATAAAAGCGATGAGAAGGAGGAACAAAACAGCAGATGTGAGAGCACAGATCACGTGTTCCCCAACTAGTACGAACACGATTTGGTGTCACTCATCAAAATCGGATAAGCTTTGTCAGGTGCGTATTGTATTAAATGAAGATACAAAATCCATATGAATTAATCCAATTGTGTTTGGAAAACACAGCTAATACGCAATTGTATCTGAGGGGTAAAAAGAAAAATTTTAACTAATGATTACTTCTGGTACAAGTAATAACTCCAACCTTCACTACTCCAACTCTTGTACAAAGGCAATTTGGTGCCCCTCACCAAGCGCTGGTAGACTTCGTCAAATTCGTAGAGTAAAAGACGGGGGCACAATATCCCTATGGGTTCATCTAATAATATATGGAAGTGTGCAAAAAGAAACACAATTATATTTGTGGAATCCAATGAAAAATTAAGTTTAGTGAAAGTTATGAGCAAAAAAAAGTTAGTAAAAGGTCGAATACAAGCAATAACTATAGCCTTTGCTACTCCAATAACCATACTCACATCAAAATTGGCTTGAAAGTTCCACCAGCAAGACGCTGGACTTTCAATTATGAACCAGAGGTCACCAAACAGTATCTAAAAAAGTCAAACAGAAGGCACATGACAATTCTGAATAACAGAATGTAATCATAAATTTCTTATAAGAGAAGTAGTCAGACCAAACAGTATAATCAATGGTAATACCCATGAAAAATGTAAGGGGAATAATCCTAATGTGCATATGTCCAAATTCCTCTTATTAGGATGTCAGAAGTCATAAAAACAATGAGTTAAACAAGCCAAACCGATATATATGGTTAGAAGATTGCATGAACCGCCCTTATCAAAGCAGCAGACAAAATCAGAGCCACCCGAGACAAAGGTGGAGCAGCAGTCTTGATACTGCTGGACCTATCAGCTCATGTCCCCCTGATCGACAGTGTCTCAAACATGGGCATTAAACTCAAAGCCAAAGATTTACTAGCTTTGTTTCTGGCCAATCGCACCCAGCTAGTGAGTCTCGAGGAATACAACTCCTCGCCATTTACCCTTCCATGTGGCGTGCCACAAGGATCATCCTTGAGTCCGACACTCTTTAACCTCTATGTGTCGGACCTGGCCAAGGTCATCAAGGCCCATGGGATGGGGATGACATCTTACGCTGATGACACACAGCTGGTGCTTGCAATTAACAACAATGGAGGAGCAATTGCCACCAGCTTTCAAACCGGTATGCTCGCTATTAGCTCCTGATTTCTGGCAACTTACACCCATCATGGTCCTCCACATGGTGGCCCACCACCCTGGGCCCTCCACTCCCTCCATTACCGAAAGTAAGAAACCTGGGCGTCATTTTCGGCGATAAACTAACATTCTCAGCTCACGCCAATGCCACTGTCTTATCATCCTTTTACACACTGAGAATGATCAAGAAACTGCTACCCTTTCTTCCACCCAGCACTGGCAAAACCCTGATCAGCACCCTAGTCATGTCTAAAATTGACTATTGCAACGGCCTGCTCTTGAATGCCCAGAAAAAGATCACTAATAAATTCCAGATGGTGCAGCTAGGCTGATAACACGTACCCTCAAGTACAAATCGATATCCCTGGTGATGCGAAACTGCACTGGCTACTAATCACAAGTCGCATAAAATTGAAGGCACTCTGCATTGCCTTCAAGGCTATTCACAACACCGGGCCGGACTTTCTAAAGAAAGCCTTTTGTGCTCACCTACCAAGTAGAACCCTACGATCCTCAACCGCCAACCTCCTTATGATTCCAGGCACAAATAAGGTTTCCTGGGGTGACAAAAGATTCACCGTTGCCACGGCCAGACTGTGGAATTCCCTCCCCCAACAAATTAAATCTTGCCCAATCCCTACCGGCATTCAGAAAGCTAATAAAAACTTGGCTGTTTAACCAATGAGTAGCACACCACTGTACCATCACCTCCTCCGTCTATAGCGCCGAGACACCCACTGGTATTTGCGCGCTCTATAAATTGCTCAAATAAATCAAAAAAAAATATAGATTGTACTTAATACTATTGTACTATATTACGTGACTGCGCTATCTTACTTACCTTATTCTATACCCCTTCAACATGGCAAACGTTGTGTCCCTTTTCTGTTTTTACTTAAATTGACTATATATTAACAGTCCAATATGGCGCCAATGCTAGACGCCGTCCTTCGCGCGGAGTACTCTCCACGATGAAAGTAATCTACATCAGGTAACAGGACTCTGGGAATTGGTTTAGTTTATGATACGTATGGTTCCTTTACTACGAATATACGTCCCATAATTGTACATGTTGGCAGGAATATATTTGTGGGGATATACGATTATGGCCTGTTCATGCAATCTTCTAACCGTATATATCGGTTTGGCTTGTTTAACTAATTATTTTTATGACTTCTGACATCTTAATAGGAGGAATTTGGACATATGTGCATTAGGATTATTCCACTTACATTTTTCATGGGTATTACCATTGATTATACTGTTTGGTCTGACTACTTCTCTTATAAGAAATTTATGATTGCGTTCTGTTATTCAGAATTGGCGTTCGACCGTATACGTGTGTCTACTGATTGACTTTTTTAGATACTGTTTGGTGACCTGTGGTACATAATTGAAAGTCCAGTGTCTTGCTGGTGGAGCTTTCAAGCCAATTTTGATGTATGGTTATTGGAGTAGCAAAGGCTGTAGTTATTGGTTGTATTTGACCTTTTTCTAAGTTTTCTTTGCCTTATAACTTTCACTAAACTTAATTTTTCCACAAATATAATTGCGTTTCTTGTTGCGCACGTCCATATATCATAGGATGAACCCATAGGGATATTGTGCCTTTGTCTTTTATTCCACGTACTTGACAAAGTCTCCTTGCGCTCGGTGAGTGGCACCTAATTGGGTTTGTGCTGGAGTTGGAGTAGTGAAAGTTGGAGTTATTACTTGTACCAGAAGTAATCATTAGTTTTAATTTTTCTTTTTACCCCTCAGATACAATTGCGTATTAGCTGTGTTTTCCAAACACAATTGGATTAATTCATGTGGATTTTATAACTTAATTTCGTACAGTACGGACCTGACAAACCTTATCCGATTTAGGTGAGTGACACCAAATCGTATTTGTACTCGTTGGGGAACACGTGATCTGTGCTCTCACATCTGCTATTTTGCTCCTCCTTCTCATCGCTTTTTTCTCTCATATTATAAATCACAGGTCATTCACTCTTGGGAACCTCTGGCACAATTTGGTGAAAACTTTTGTCCTAGGGCTAAGCATGCAGATTCCTTGCCTATCCTTTCGTGTCGTTTTTCCGAACGCTTAATTCTTCCCTTCACAGACCAGTGGGTGTCGGGTCCCTGCTCACTGACCCCTGCACTCTAACAGCCTTTTCTGTCGATTCTTACAGATTCGAGTGTTAATTTTGTTTATAGACAATGTTTAATGTCTCTAACCCTGATGAAGTCTATGGTTTACTCCAAATAGACGAAACACGTGTTGGCTAGAATCCACATCTGTATTGAACTGTAATAAATGAACGTAAAGAACGGAAGAAGAATTCTGCGACAACTAAAACTGTGAACTGTTCTCAATATTGTGGACATTTATTCATCTTAGCCACTTCCAGGGGTAGAGGCAGAACCTCAGGGGGCCTTTCTATCTGGGTGAGATCACATTTGGGCTGTAGAGCTGATCAACTCCCAACCCCCTCAAGCGACATACAGTGTGTCTTGCTTCCCTTCCCTTCAAAGACAAAAATTGCCCTTATTAATGTTTACTCCTCAATTGTTCCTACCTGCCAAGAATCCATCACCATAGACCAACTGGGTATTTTTATGCCTACTATTGAACCCGCCACATTGTTGATCGTTGTGGGTGATTTTAATTGCCAATTTGAACCCCTTACTAATTCAAGTAATACCTCCCCTAGTGAGGAAGACCTCCAATGGCTAATCCCAGACCCACAAATCCAACCTATTAAAGCTTGGTCCCCGCTGGCATTGCAGCTCAACTCACGTACGTTAGTACACTCTTTAAGAGCATGCAATGGTCGAACAAAATCAGATACACCGGGGCAGTTAACGTTTAATAGAGTAGGCCAAGCTTCTTTGTTGGACTATATTCTGGTGGAAACCAGATTATGGCAAAAGGTCAGTGATTTCTATGTCATCACTAGGCAGGATAGTGACCATAATGCCCTGATCTTGGTTCTGAAGTCATTGAATTTGGGCTCCACCAACTCCCAACCTACTTTGATGCCTGTAAATAGTGCGTTAAGTTTAAGAAACAATAGAAGGAAAGTTAGGTGGGAGCAAATCCAACAGTCACCCCATAAATTGGCAACAGTTTACCAACTAATAATTCCATCTATGGTAAAAATGTGGGAGGTAATATCTGTAGAAGGTTCAACGTTGGATGCTGGGAAAGTTGCCATAATACATCAAGAGTTATCATCAAACCTGGCAGATATATTCTTCCCAATAGTACGTCGGAGGCCAAATACTCAGTTTATATGTACCTGGTTCAATTACAAATGCCGTACAGTCAAGCAGGCTCTATTGGATGCTGTGAAGGCAAAGGATAAGCCATGTATTAAACTAACCCGGGCACTGTACAAAGAGACCATTCAGCAGGAGAGGAAAAATTGGGAAGTGGAGAGATGGGACAATCTTATACTTGCACTATCGTACAAAGACATGAAGTCCCTTTGGGCCATTGTGAGCTCAGGTGACATTCAAGGGAAACCAGCAATTGAGACAAATATTGCCTCTGAAGTGTAGGAGAAACATTTACTTACTCTTTACACCAGTTATGAAAATGTAACTGAAGCTGCTGTACCTCGAAAAGTAACCACCGAGTCTTGTCAGGGGGTGGTGGGTGAGATTACTTTAGCTGAAGTGGCAAACGCTACAAATAAGCTCCATAGCAATAAAGCACCAGGCTTAGATAAATTACCAGGGGACTTATTTTGGGAGGAACCAACAATCTGGGGACCATATCTGTGGACCCTATTTAATGCCATTTTGAATGGCATGGATTCCCCCGATACTTGGGGCGGGGTAGAAATTGTCCCAATTTACAAAAAAGGTTGCCTCCTTCTTCCTACTAACTATAGGCCGATCAGTTTGATCGATGTTTCCCCAAAACTCTTTGCGCGGGTTCTTCTTGATCGCCTTCAGGTATGGATGGAGTTAGAGGAGATACTGAGCCCTTACCAAGCCGGCTTCAGAAAAAACACCTCAACCAGCAACCAGATATTATTCGTATTCCAACTCCTTTTATGGAAAACGGTGGTAATAGAGGTTGGCAGCTTCTATTTGATATTTGTAGATCTGAAGTCGGCTTTTGATCTTGTACCCAGAGAGAAACTCTGGATGTACTTAGAGATTTGGGGATTCCGTCTCATCTCCTTACCATTCTAGTGAGGATCCATCCAGAAAAAGTTCGCACAAGTGAGATATGGGAAACACGGTGAACTTACTCCCCGCTTTCCTGTTAATAAAGGGTTACGTCAGGGTTGCGTGTTAGCGCCCACCCTATTTTGCCTATTTGTAAATGGTCTTATTGAGAAACTTGGGAAAGTTAAGGACAATGATGTCCCTAGGCTAGCATCGGGCAAAGTACCAGCGCTGATGTTCGCTGATGACACCCTCCTACTCTCCTCATAGACACCTATGGGAATCCAGCGCATTCTAGATTGCTTTGACACCTTCTGTAAGACTCCGGTTGCAGATAAACACATCTAAGACTAAATATATGATGTTTAATCCTGTTAACACATCTCGCCCTAATCCACATTTGAATGGCTTCCTCCTTGACAGAGTGACGGTGTTTGAGCATCACTCTGACCGAGCATCTGGATTGGGGACCACAGATGGCCAAGGCTAGCCTTAAGCTAACACAGACAGTGGGAGGGCTTATGAAACAATATAGATCTTCATAATTTAAACCAGCGGGGCCAATAGTTGAAATGTATAAAACTCAAGTGCAGGGTATGGGGCAGAAATGTGGGGGCATCGCCCTATCACTAGTTTGAACAAATTCGAAATAACTTTATGAGGCAGCTGTTAGTTCTTCCCCTTAGCACACCTCTTATTCCCTTGCGCTTGGACTTGGGTATTAGGCCCATTAATGAAGAGATAGCCCTTAGACCTCTAACTTTTTGGCGCCACCTCTGGGTGGCCCCAGAATTGGCCACCTACCGATCTGAGCTCAAAGAGCTCTTGAGTATCCCTGGCATTACTAAAATACACTGGATTGATTACATTAGGGATCTTTGTATAGAGCTGGGCAAAGTGGATCTATGGAGATCACCTGAGGAGTCATGTCCCTTAACTTCACGGTTGGAATTGGTAAGAACCTATAGATCCTATAGGCTCTCTGCCATTCAGGAAAATCCCTCTTGTGGTCGATTAACAGCTGAGTTTCTAATGACAAAAGATGAATACAAACTGGAACTTTTCCTGGATGACATCCAACCAACCGTGGCTAGGAAATTGTAAATGCAGCTTAGATTAGGGACTTTGCCTCTCCATGCCAACACAAGCAAATGGTCCAAAACACATACTGGTGGATGCCCTGCCTGTGATTATAAGGAAGAAACCAAGCTACACGTACTTTTCTTTTATCCTGCTTATGTGTTATCTCGCCGGTGTTGGCTCATCCAACTCTGCAAGACTTTGGGCTTTGTGCAATGCGCTGAGGCATATAGAGTACTAAAATATGAGTCTCACGCCCCAATTGTCTTCGCTGTTTCCCATTTTCTAAACTCTATGTTGCATGTGCGGAGGACTTTTTTTTAACTTAACTAGGCTCTATTAATGTAGTAGTTTATTCTCTCAACTTGTATCTCTATACATTTTATTGGTTTTAAGTATTTATCTCAACCATGTGTACTGAATTTGGAAAATAGTTTTTTATCAAGATAACTTTAAAGCATTGTAAACTCGTTCAAGGACTTGGCCTTTGGATAATCTAATGCTGCATTGTATCATTGGTATTGGGGTCCTTTGAAAGTAAGCTGGTTAGATTGCAATGCAGAAAAATGTCCTCTGTTGTGTATTACATATGAAGAAATTGTATATATTTTATTGTGCTTTTTGATATGTGCTTTTATGGTCTTTGTGACCGAAATAAAGTTGAATGGAAAATAAAGAACGGATGAAGAATTCTGTGACAACTACAGCTGTGGACTGTTCTTAATATTGTGGACATTTATTGCTCAGGATATTAACATTCTCTTGGTTATAAGTGTGGGCTGCTGTCCACGCGACTAGTGACGGCGGGTGGCCGTTAGGCCTGGGCGGCAAATTCCATTCTGCTCGCGGAATTTGCGGAATTTGGGTAATTTCGCGTTCCGCGGAGAACGCGAAATTGCCCAAAATTCTGCTTTCCGCAACTTTGCAAAATTTTTTGCTTGTTCGCGTTCTCAAAATGCGTGTTCGCGAGATATTTCTCCCCGTGCACGCAAACAGCGATTGTGAACAGGAATAAAGCATCGCGAACAAGCAATTCCGCGTGTTTGCGGAATTTCTGCGTGTTCACGGAGATTTTTACAGTTTCACGGAGATTTGCGTAACGCGATCACGCAAATTCCGCCCACCCCTAGTGGCCGTGACTTATATCCTTTGAGCATTCTAACTTGTTAGCTGTGACTTCGCACAACTCAGCGCAATTCATACCCTACCACCCTCCTCTCTTATTGCTAATATACATTTCATGTTAAGTTTAATTTAGCTAATATTATACTTCTCTAAAACCAACAGATACAATGTCAGTAAGAGCCACATATATCAAATCTATGAAAGGAAAATTGGTAATAAATCATATGGGATATACTTACAGCAATTAGTGATAAAATGTAGTAGAAATGTATGCAATACTATTCTAATGCTTGCTATGAGAGGGCTATTATAAAGAATGACAGTGTTGAAAACTTTAAAGAGCACAATCATCCCCAAACATTACTGAAACTGAAGTCAGAAATGTACTTGAAGACTTCTGGGAAGCTAACAGGAGGTCACAAGAGCCTACAAGAACAATTGTAAAATATATAGGGTCTATTTTTGAGAGATTTGCATTATGCTTGCACCACACAGCATGGTACATGTGTGATGCAAACCTATAAGTCAGATTTTTGAAGCCATGCTTTGAATTAATTCAAAAATATGGAGTAATGTAATGAAGTACAAATCGTTCCGTTGCATTATTCTGCATAAGAGAGGCATTCCATGGGCGTTGTGGTGGAAGTTCATCAGCAATTCCCATGGTTTTTGATGCATTTCCAGATTTACCAAAAAAGACACGCCTCCTCAGAGGCGTAACAAGGAGAAATATGCAAAATGCAGCACACATAGAAAGAGGATAAAGCCTCTCAGGATAGTTTTATTTTGTGTCGTAATTCTTTATTGAGTATTCAAACATATGCATGAGGTAGATGAATACATACATAATAGCAGGTTACATACACATGGACAGTACCTCCAAACCACAGTGGTCGGGGGATCACAGGAGGTTGATAGCTAGCTCCTATGAACAGCACGCATTACTAACTTGATGAGGGGGAGAGAGGGGTAGGGATAATAAGGGAGGGGGTACTAATAAGCCTGCTGGGATATGTATATGATTCTATTGTGCCTTTCACGCAGCATTGTATGGGTCTAGAATCCTTGAGGTTAGTCTCGGCAGGCGGGGGGTCATGTGCCAGTGTCGTTGGGTACTTTCTGGGCCCTATGGGGTCATGGTTTCAAATCTGATGGGGGAATCGTGCATGCCCCGTTTAGCCCACTGGTTTCCTGCCAGGGTCTGGAAAAGGAGGAAGCGACGTCCCATGAGGGGCGAGGATGGGAGGGCGGGAGGACCTGCTGGAGCACAGCATCCTGTAAGCGCCACAAAGGCGGTCGCGCTCAAATCTAGGGTTTGACTATCCCAAAAAGAAAGGCTTTGACGTCGCAGTCCTGGACTGGGTCAGGCTTTGTCCATAGATATGAAGGGTAATCGGGGACAAGGGGGGAAGAGGGGGGAGAGCGTTCCCTCTGACTCTACAATTGGTCTTCTGTCTTCCCTAGGTGTGCACGTCCACCATACTGCCACAGTAAGCACCCCACTCCCAACAGTCTCCCCTGATTGTATGAAGACAAATGGGAATCTTTTCATCCTCGTTCAAAGTGAAAAAACTGTTCGTGGGAGGGGACAAGGGCCCGTAAGGCCCTGGCGATAGAGCGGGACGGTGTGCTGGGGGGAAAGAGAGAAAATAATAAGGGTGGGAGGGTTAAGAGTTGGGAGGGGGTGGAGGAGTGGGTATAGAAAGGAGGGGGAGGATAGGGGGGAAAGAAAAAGGGGAGGGAGGATAAGAGAGGGATGGGAAGATGGTGTCTGAGATTAGTATTATGTCACCTAACGCCGCCAGTTGCTGTGTGGGGAAGGTATTGATGCTTGTTAGCTAAAGGGGGGTTTGCAGGGTCGATAATTGTGAAGAGTGAGAGGTGCGTAATCAATAGAGCACCGAGGTGGGGGCCATATGTCCACATATATGCTGAGATATTATGGTGTTGTGGTTTAACACATGGGGGTTGCACAGGGGGCATAGGAACTGTAACTGGAAAAGGTGCTCAGACAATTGAGGCATCACCAGTGCTGCATTGCCAGTAGCGACTATAGGAAATGGCTATGGTGTAGGTCCTGGGCCTTGAGTGGGGGCAGGCTCTGGTCTTCCCATTTGGTGTGGAGGGTCTTTATCCGTCACCTCTGTGCGCAAGAAAGGAGTCCACGTCTGCAGGAATAGGTCAGATTGGTACTGCAAATTTTAGATGACCCGTTCGTAGGAGGCAGTTTGGATCAGAGCTACCAGCCACGACTCCTCTATTGGCGCAGTATGCAAAGTTTGGCCATGGCCATTGCTGGATGGAAGAGGCGGTGTTGGGTTCTCGATAAGTCTGGTGACTGCTGTAAATCATGCAGGAGGATCTCGGGGGCGAGGGGTTAGTGGCAAGCGTAGAGGCATGGAGGCGCTTTTGGTCTGACCCTCGTACTCCCAGAAGGAATGCACTGAGGGGCATTCACATATGATGTGTTGTGTCGCAGCAGTTAGCATGCGGAAGAAGACCTGCTCTGTGGAGCTTCATGGGTGTCCAGTACCAGTCCTGTAGGACTTTGAAAAGGCAGAATGTCATCCATGCCTCTCTTGCACCCTTGTCTAGGGCTTCTAAAATGTCTGCCCATTCATTTTCCTCATACAAGACAGAGAGCGGTACATGCCATCTGTTGCGTGGTGTCTGTGACAGGGGATTCGAGAAGATGTGACGGGAGTACCCCATACAGGCCAGACATTACCCCTTTGTACCTCCCCATGTGGAGAGATATTTTACCACCGGCGATGTGGGCAGGGACCACGGGTGAGGCCCCAGACATTGCCTCAGGCAAAGTTTCATTTGGGTGTGTTTCCAGTACTGCGTCGCAGGGAGACCAAACTCCTCCCCCAGTTGTGTCAGCATTATCAGGGAGCCAATGCTGATAAGCTGATCAAGTGTATGACTGCCTGCCACCTGCCATGCAGGCCCCTATGCATATGGTGGCATTCCCCCCCATAGGGTAGCTTTCTCGTGTAGTCAGGGGTGCAAGCCCAATAGTCTGTGTGCTTGATACCAGGCCTTGTGCATAGCGGTTAATATCTGGTGATTACTGCATCGTGTCTGGGGCCCTGTCATGTATAAGGCGGATAACCCTGTCTCGGCTGAAAGCAAGTGGCCCTTCAATGGTACCCATTGTGGCGTGTCCGAGGACCTTGGCAGAAAGCATGCAAGCTGAGAAAGATGCAGGGCCAGGGCATGGAGTTCTACCGAGGGAAGACTCAGTCCCTGTTGGTGCGACAAGCCTGTAATTAGGACACGGCTATCCAGGGTTTTGAGGAGCCCCATACCAATAGTCTGATCTTGGAGTCTATCCGTCGCAGTGTGGTAAGTGGTACCTGTATAGGAAGCATCCCCAGTATATAGTTAAAACGCGGGAGTGTTACCATGCGGACGGCCTGCACTCTACCCCACATAGAGAGTCCCAATGTCCTCCATTTCTCGAAGTCTTGTTGCATCTGAGTAATCAGTGGGTTGAGATTGTCCTGAACTATGCCTGCTAGGTATTTATTCACGAGAATGCCCAAATATTTGAGCCTCAATTGTTACCAGTAGAATGGGAAGCCATGGATAGCCGATTTCGTGGTCCCATCTGAAATGGGAAGTGCTTCACTCTTACCCCAGTTGATTTTATACCCAGAGAGGGAGGAAACATCATCAATGATCTAGAGCAGAGATGGTAGTGAACGGTGCAGGTCTGTGAGGGTTAGCAGAATATCGTCCGCAAAGAAGTACAAATTGGATTCGCCAACCCGAGGGCATAGTTACGCATGGTGGCAGACAGGGACTCCATGGCCAGGAGAAAGAGGAGTGGTGAGAGGGGGCAACCCTGGCTCTTTCTTCTGCGAATTGTAAATGGATCAGACAGGAACCCCCGAACTTCACCTGTGCAGTGGGATTCCCGAATAGTAGGCCTACTTTGGCTATAAATTGGTTCCCGAGGCCGAAGTGTCCCATCACTCTGAACAGGTAATCCCACTCGATACTCGATACAGTCAAATGCCTTCTCAGCATCGAGCGAAAGGACGAGGGTGTCCGAAGGGAGATCTTTGACCGCCCAGAGTGTGTGTGCGAGAGAATGTAAGTAGTTCCTAGTGGATCTGCTCGGCAAGAAACCCACTTGCGAGGTGTGCACCAGTGATGGAATAACTTTGCGATGGGGCTGCCAGGATGTTGCACAGTATTTTTATGATGCAATTTAACAGCGAGATAGGTTGGTAGCTTCCGCTCTCCAGGGGGTCTTTCCCGGGTTTTACAGCACGATTGAAGAGGAGGCCGAGGGAGACAGTCTGTTCTGCCTCGCAGAATGCCACTTGCCGCGTAGTGACCACCTCTTCCCCTGCCCAGCTATAGAAATCTGCAGGGAAGCCATCCTCGCCGGGGCTTTATGGCAGTTTTGCTATTGATTAAGCTATTTCTTATTTGCTGAACTCCCCGTCCAGCAACTCTTTACCCTTATCCGAGTGGCGGGGGAGTTTCGCCTCCTGCAGGAAGGAGTCTAGTTTGCCCGCATCTGCAGGTTGCCCTGGGGTATACACGGCCTTGTAGAAAGAAGCAAATTTGTTTATAATGTCCTGACGGTGGGTGAGATGTTGTCCCGACGCCGACTTTATGGCCGGAATGGCCATGGCCGCTTCATGATGACAAAGGTGTGCTGCTAGCAGCCTCTCTGCCTTTTCTCCCTGCTCGGTATGTCTCCCCTTCATCCTCTGCAATGCATACTCTGCCTGTGTTGTGAAGAGACTATTTAAAGCCATCTTGGCCTGCTAAATGGATTTGTAGTGTTGTGTTGAGGGGTGTGCAGAGTATAGACGAGTAAATGTCTTAATGTCAGCTTTCAACTTTTTTTGCTTAGCTATGTTTTGCTTGTTAGCCTGTGCCCCGTCTCTCATGAGTCAGCCCCTTAGAGAAGCTTTTGCGACAACCCACAGGGTCCGGCTAGATTCAACGGAGCCACGGTTATTGTAGAGATATTCATTAATATGCTTCTGCAGGTGGGATTTGCTGGTAGGGGCCCGGTAACGCTGGATGTTCATCCACCAGGGCTTGCAACCAGGACTGGTCAGCCCCAGTTCCAGGGAGAGAAGGACAGGAGAGTGGTCCGAGAGGGCCGCCTCTTGGATCTGGGATTCCTCAGTAAGCTGTACCACCCTGTGGGAAATGAGAAAATAATCTAGCCGGGATAGCGTGCTGTGTGTCTGGGAGGTAAATGTGTAATCTGTATCTGTAGGGGGGCTCAGACGCCAATGATCCACCAGACCATTGTCATGCATCACTTCCTCCATCAACGCCCTGTCTGCTGCATTATTCCTGTCATGTGCACCCGTCCTGTCCAGAACTGGATCTCTTGCAAGACTCCAGTACCCTCCTATGAGTAATTGTGAGGCTCCTATTTCTGTCAAGACCCTACTGAGCTGCGATAAGAACAATGTTTTCACTCCCGTCGAAGCATAGACCGACCCCACAAATATATGGTGGTCATCTGTTTTTAGTTTTGCAACGACATAGCATCCATCAAGGTCTGTCCAGGTTTTAGTCACTGTCGCCGAGAGAGATTTCTGGAGGAGGATTGCTACTCCACATTTACTGGTAGGTCCCTAGTCCCCAGATACCCCAGTCTGCATGCTGCTGTGTATCACCCTTCCCACTCAGTCTCTGCACAGCTTGTCCGATTCCACTGCATCAAGGTGTGTTTTATGCAGTAGTGTCATGTCTGCAAATTTAGATTGCAGATAGGCCAAGATTTTCTTCCATTTTTTATAGTGTGTAAGGCCATGAACATTCCATGTTATAGCGCACAGTGGGTGTGAAGGGCTCATGATATGTGGTTGCAGGAAATGAGGGGCAGTGGGTTCCAGTAGTGTAAAGAGATGGGGCCCGATTCACAGAACTAACTTAAGATAAAATCATAAACTTACTACAATTTTTATATTCACAGAAGGCACTTACTCATTTTGGTATTCACAGAAGACACTTACTCACTTCGGTATTCACAGAAGTTCGTAGTCCTAACTTTAGGACTCCTAAATGCCTTCTGTGAATACCGAAAGTCTTAAAATTAGGATTTTTCTCAGTTTAGGAGTCCTAAAGTTAGGATTGTTGTCAATCTCCCTCTGTCTGTGGGGGTTCCGAATCGGGCAGTCCGCAACCCAACACCGCTGTTGTGTGTGTAATGCAAAGGGCCTCCGACAAGGGAGGGATGACCTCTTCCGTGCCCAGGTACCTGTCTCAGGTGTGCAAGAGTTGCCCAGCAGGATGTGGGGGCAGGGGACAAATCAGACGGACCGTGACTCAGCCGTAGAGGTTGAGGCTGAGCTGAGCAGGTCTGGGCATCAACTTAAGGTTGCAGCCTCCAGGATGTCTTCAGGCCCAGGTTTTGAACCTCCACTGATCCGCTCCACCTGTTGGTCTCCAGCCGTTTCAAGCTGACCATAGCTCGTTTGTGTGCTGCCTCATCTGGAGTCAGTCCGTTGCTGCTTCCAGGATGCCACACTGATGAACTTGCCGGTAACGCAGTTTTCGGACAACAATGGAGGAGAATATAAAGAGTTAACGTGCACATAGTCCGGAGCGTAGGATTTTTGTGGATTTTGGGAGGAACGGGATCGTTAACTGTCTTCAGCTGAAATTGGGACCACAAGTTAACTATTGGGAACCTCGTTCAAGGTCCGACATCAAGGATTCATCCACTTTTAATCAGGAGAGTGGTTTTCAGTTCACATTCAATTTTCCCCTGACGAAGGGACAGGTCATTCCGAAATGCATTGGGCTAGATTTTCTTTGTGATGTTCTTTATGATTTTGCACTGCTTCTCAATTGTGTAACGCATATGTTATAAAGGTTTACGGAAGCATGATCAATCAAGTTATTTATATATAAGATGTATTTGTAAATAATGCAATGAATATTAAATTGCATGCCGAAAGCAGTAAAAGATTTTTTATGTATTGTGAGTAATGCAGGTTTAAATCAAAACTTAGTTTGTATTTAACCCCCTCGCTGTGCACCTGTGAGTCCAGGTCGCCCGTCCTGGACCTGGCCACTTTTGACTATATCACACATGTTAGGCAGACATTGGTCACATATTGCACGCAATATAGTTGGAAACATTCACTTATCAAAATTAATTGCAACTTAAATAGGAGTTCAGAATCCACACTTTCATTAGTCCAGGATGCCACAGCCACAACTAGAAGGCTCCCCTCAGTACTGTGGCAATTAGGGGCCGGGCACTGCGACAAGCCAAAATGAGTGTCTCGCAATGAGTCACGGAGGAGAGGGTGCACTTACTTCTGTGCCCAGGGATCACTCCCCAGGGTGCGACCAGCGCTCAGCAGGGCACAGAGATCAGAATCGGCCCGGCGGGGCCTCAGGTCTGTATCAGAGGGTGACCGAACAGCTACGCGAGGCTGAAGCTTACGTTACGCCTCCAGGTCCAGTTTCTATTCCTCTTTCGCTCTACACCGCATGGCTATTCTCGGCCGTAATTACTGAACAGGAGCCTTCCGGTGGGCCCCCTTGCCTACGACCGGCATAGTACTGGCCCTTTGCAACCTCTGTGACGCCGCAATCCCCGCTCGGAGACTCTCTCAGAGCGGAGCTCTCCGTCTAGGCGGCCATCTTTCATCGTGACCAGACCACGCCCCCTCTCAGGATTGTTTTTGTGCAGGAAGGTGCAAGGGGAAAGGACAGGAATTTACCATACTGGATAAATATGGTGCATTCCTGCCCTATCCCTGCAGTGCAGTGCAGCGCAGCAAGGTGACTTGCTGCACTGCCTGGACCCACTAATGTCATAAATATGCTCTATTCCAAGTAATGTTTCTCATTATGCTATTGATCAACTCCGTCCATAGTCAATTTAAAAGGAGTAATAGACAGAACTAGTAAAAGCAAAGGGTTCCTGGAACCTTGACTGATGTTGTGGGTGGACACTGCAAGACCCCAAACGGACCTTCTGGAAGAAGATTTGGACAATTGGAATCATTTGGAGAATTTTTGTTAAAAAGCTCCATAGTATAACATAATGTGTATTTGTAAAGCCCACGTTCGCCCGTAGGCATCTTGGCACTGAATAAAAGATGTTTATTGCTACCCAACTCAATGCTACTCAGTTTAGAGATCTCAGAAGGATAAAAGGCGCAAGTTGACTGTCGTCGAGAGTCCAACTGGCAACATCGATCCATGACTTGGCGTGAACCTCAGGTTTGCCCTGCTAAAGCTCAGGAGTTCTTCGCTGTCAATGACTAAACCTAAGACCTCCAGGAATCACTGAGGCCTTGCACTGAAGCAAGCCGCCATAGTCGAACCGCAACCCAGCCTGCGGATGAGACTCACTCGACATCAAAGAGAAAAAGAACCAAAATACTTTGAAGGCAAGTTTTTGACTGGCGCCAACCGCCTCATCGTATCCGAACCGTGCTCCATCATGGTCGCCCTGAAACTTTGACTTGGTCTCGGTCAATTGCAACCAACGCTTAATGCTTTTAAGCACTAGAAAGCACCTTTTTACATTACATTTTTTAAATTCATATGTCCAGTTTCCTACATTGGATTTTTGTTGTTTTGGTGTATTTTAATCATAACAATATTTTATATTTTTATAAATTGGTGTTGGAGTTTTATTGTATATTGTGTCTTACTTAATTGCTGTATTGGTGTTTTTTAAATGCTTTACACACCTGTCTCCTAAGTTAAGTCTTATTTCCCATGAGTCAAGCTACGAAGGGTTCAGCAAGGATTCATTTGTTGAGACTTGACTGAACTTTATTTGTGATTGTGGTGTATTACGAAATCAACCCACCTCGCACGTCCTTACTAATAAACCACCTTCCAACAAGCACCATGGCACAACAAGCAAACACCATCAACATAGTGGAAGGGTGGCACAATTCCTTCCAAGGAATATTAGGACTAATCACCCTACACCAATTTTTTTAAATATTTCAAAACATGCAAAGCTATCAACAATTGAGAATAGATAACCTATAACTTGTCTAAAACCTGAAGTATGAAAGAAACCATAGAAATGCACAAACATTTATAAAGCAAATTCCTAAAATTGTCTCTCGAGAGCTAGTATACTGAGACAACCTAGTAAGAACATTACTGTAAAAAATCTACACTAACAGATTATATACAAAATATCACCCTAAGCAACATAAACATATTTTATGTTTATATTTATTTATAAATGTTATTGAATACTTCTTACAAAGCAGTCTAAAATATATACCTAACCTCAAACAAAATCAACTGCGACTGATCATTACATTTTCAAAATAGGTATTAATAAATGAATACATACTACACAAAACAAATACAAACTTTTAAAAATCACAGCTCATGATGAATAACTTTAAACCACATAAACATTTCCTACATCTTAACCCCTTCCCCGCTCATGACGGAACCACTCCGTCATGAGCCACGGGCGCCGTGTGCTCATGACGGTGTGGTTCCGTCATGCTGCGGCCGTTGGCGGCCGCACCTCCCACGCGGCGCTAATTCCCCGCCTGTGCGGGCGATTAGCGCAGTGGGTGGAGTCATGACGGAACCACGCCATCATGAGTACAGCTCATCCGTGACTCATGACGGCGTGGTTCCGTCATGAGCACAGCGGCGCCGTCCAGCCCCCAAACCCCCCCAGCGCTGCGGCGGAATTCGCGCCGCAGCGAAGGGGTTAAAATTAAAATAAAAAGCAAACTTCTGTAGCTGAAGTTGATCGACTTGAAAAGAAACAAAAAATGATATTCTGAAATACAGAAACACAAATCCCAAAATATGCAAAAATATCAATAGAGAAATAAACTATCCAATGAAAAAAATAATAAGCCTTGAACACCTTCCAAATCCCCAAAATATATAATAAAAATGACCCTTTTCCTCTCTGAACCGGAAACAAGCATTCTGGGACTGATTTCGGGGCACCCCCCTCATCAGCCAGGCTAGCTTGAGTCCAGTGGTGCAGTGAGCACGGGACTCACGTCTGGTCATACCCTTCTCACTTAGGGCGACAAATGCAAATGGAGGAACTGATGGACAGAATGCTGAACGATGCAAACATTCACCCCATTCTGTCTATCAATTGGTTTTTTTGCACTTGTCACCCCGAGTGGGGTGGGACGGGAATGCCCAGACGTGGGTTTGGTGCTCTAAATGCCACTTTAGTCACGGTAGCCTTGCTAATGAGGGGTGATGCCCCAAAACCGGTCCTAGGATGCATATTTTCAGTCCAGGGAGGACCTGGCCTGGCAGTTCGGGCTGGAGTGTTCCCATGGGGAACAGGGTTGAGACTGATTTGCTTATGGCTGTGTCTGAACTGGAATGGCATGGCATGGGAAGAAAAAAAACGATGGATTTAGGTCAGGATCTCAGTACTGGGGTTCGGTTGTAGCCCAGGAGTCTGCGATGTACTGCGACATGGGACATCCCCTATGCCATTCAAGAAGCCTGTAATTACATTTACCACAGGCCATCCTGGATTTTATGAGACTGACCTAATTCCCTGGAATATACCAAACCGATCCCAGCCGACACTACACCTGCCTTGCACAGTAAACTCATGGTGACAGCTAAATTAATATGTCTGAAGCACTAACAATGGCCACATAGAATAACAACAAACAAGAGTACATTAGCCTGTTTAGGTGCTACAGGGCAGTGCTGGATTTCATCATAGCTGCCTTATATGCTATATTCATTGAATAGCTAGTTGTATTTCAACATTTCCTGTACCCCTTGGTTGTTGTGTGAAACCATACTATTTGGGAAGGTCCTGAAGAAGGTGCTTAACCATCTGTTATATCCCACCGAAACGCAAGCCGACCTTCCTTTAGACCTTGTTGAACAATTGCATCCAACAGGGTCGTGGAGACTCGGTAGTTCTATGTCTTCCCTTGACCCAGATGTGTATGATGGTTTGGGTTATGTATGAGTGTTTTAGGTTTTACTGAGTGAGTTTGAGAATTGGTAATTGTTTGTATCATTCATTTCATTTAGGGGTCCAGAGCATAGTGTTGCATTTTAATTGTATTAACCTTTAATACGTTGTCTGGTGTACAATTAAGTATAAAAAGAAAACATTGTTAAAAATGGACATGTATTCTGTTGTAAAAAAATAAAAATAAATGGATTTTGATACAATTGTTTTGAACAATAAACTATGAAAAATATAATATATTGTTGATTTGTTGATCTGTTTTGACATTGTTCACACAAATGTTTAATCCATACTAGATTTTGTCTATAAGGTAAAAGAAATATAGGTCGTGAGGGAGCTTTCATTATTCATTATATCTTTTGTCGTTTCCCCTCTTCTCCCTGACCTTCAATATCTCTTAGAGGGGGTCCCCTTTTCAGTATTACTGGGGTAAATGTTTGACATTGAGCTGCATTCTGTCCATCAACTGTTCTTTTTGCATTTTTTCACCCCGAGTGGGATGGGTATGCCGAGACGGGGGGGCCCGTGCTATTCATGCAATTGGAGTCAAGCTACCCTGGCTGATGAGGGGTGATGCTCTGAAACCGGTCCCAGGATGCTTGTTTCCAGTCCAGTGAGGACCTGGCCTGACAGTTTGGGCTGGACTTTTCCCGTGGGGAACAGGGTCAAGACTGATTTGCATATGGCTGGGTTTGAACCGGAATGGCATGGGGGCAAAAAACTATGGATTTAGGCCCATATCTCTGTACTGGGGTGAATGTTTGACATTGTGCAGCATTCTGTCCATCAATTGTTCTTTTTGCATTTGTCACCCTAAGTGGGACGGGTATGCCCAGATGTGGGTCCCGTGATCTTCATGTCACTGGAATCAAGCTAGCCTGGCTGATGAAGGATGATGCCCCAAAACCTGTGCCATGATGCTTGCTTCCAGCCCAGGGAGGACCTGGCCTGGCAGGGAATCTTATGAATTTTGGGGGCCCTGGGCCAAACGTATTCTGGGGGCCCCTGTTCAGAACAGTTTTGAATTTTAGATCTAGTTTCAGCTCTTTTATGCCCTCTTTGGCCTGGTCACTGACAATGGACAGGCACACTGGGACGAATTACAAATATGTTTACATCTAAAATTCAGGGATAGTGATGTGTGTTTTCAATACTGTAACACAGCAGCAGTTCACTAATATTACTGCAAATAATCTCTGTGACACCCTCCCACTTCTCATATGTCAGGTCCTGTTTTGATCGAAAGGAAACTTTTTTTATGGAAACAAACACAACATTTCTCTGCACAATGTCTGCAATAGACTCACGCATCACCCACATTAAAAATAAATTAAGGTAATAACGGTACTTAAAACAATCTGTTTAAGAATTATTCAAGATCATCAGGACTAGACCTTCTACAGATACCAGTTGGCTCTATGAGAGGGCCCCTGAAAGGCTGGGGCCCTGGGACAGAGCCCACTTTGCCCATGCCTTAAAACATCTCTGTGGCCTGGCAGTAGAGGCTGGACTGTTCCCATTGGGAACAGGGTCAAGACTGATTTGCTTGTGGGTTGGTCTGGAATGGCATGGGGATAAAAATAAAAATGGATTAAGGTCCAGGTGTCTGTACTGGGGTGAATGAATGACATGGTGCAGCATTCTGTCCATCAATTTTTCTTTCTGCGTGTGTCACCCCGAGTGGGACGGATATGCCCAGACGTGGGTCCAGTGCTCTTCATGCCACTGGAGTCACGGTAGCCTGGTTGATGAGGAGGATGCCCCGAAACTGTTCCCAGGATGCTTGTTTTCAGTCCAGTGAGTACCTGGCCTGGCAGTTTGGCTGGACTGTTCCCCTGGGGAACAGGGTCATGACTGATTTCAATATGGCTGGGTCTGAACTGGAATGGCATGGCATGGGAGCAGAAAAACGATTGACTTAGGCCCAGATCTCTGTACTGGGGTGAATGTTTACATTGTGCAGCATTCTGTCCATAAATTGTTCTTTTTGCAGTTACTTTGTGTAGTACAACCTGCAGTGGTCTCCTATCAAGAGCCATGGTACTTGTTTTTTTTTTTTACAAATTAAACACTGCCAGGTGCTTCTTATATGTGTAGATAATATGGGAACTTAGTCATTCCGATGAAGTAAATTTAATCGGAAAATCTGTCACTTCTAAAGAAGAGATACTTACATGATATTGGGAGTGGAGGCTTGATCTGGAAACTTGGTGAATGGAAACAAAATCAGATAGGTCCTAGGTCCAGGGAAACCAGGGAAACCAATGAACATTGTTCGTTTTTGTCAAGACTACTCAAGGCGGTGACTGAATAAAGCCCTGCTGACTTTGAATACACAGATTTTCACGTTTGATTTCAATTCATAAAGCTTTATTCGGTACATTGCATCAATGACCATTAAAGCACATACAATTTATAAACACAAAACAGCATACAGAATACAGAGGTACAGATCAGGCATATAAATAATTAAAACATCAAGCTTTTCCTTGTTTGGATACATTTAAAAAGGTAGGTAGCAGTAAAAAAGCAGATATCTACTTCACGCATATTAAAAAGAAATTTCATGGAATCGTGCACAGTACGTACACCATATTTCACAAAAATTGGTTTTAAAAGGTAAATTCACAAGTAATAGTACAATTTACAAATTAAAAGTAGATGCAAAGTGCTTTGTGCAGAAGTGCCATCACAGGGACAGGATCCAACCGGGTGTGAATTAAGAGAGGGGAAGGCTACCAAGTTGTGTACGATACCAAGTCTTAGTCTTGTCAACACAAACCGGTGGGAAGCTCTGGTAACATTACTGAGATATAATTGAAACCCTTCTCCCTCCACATGTTTATTATAAAAAGTGCTGGTAACTGAAAGATCAGCCCTCACCTTCCTTTTCTCCCACCAATAAGTCATGAAAATATTCTTCATCTCAGCTTTAGACAAAACTGAGGCAGCGTGACAATCCTTAATAACGTCCAATCCATAGATATCTCTAAAACTAGAGACAACATATTTTAGCCAAGGAATGTTGAAATACTTATCAAGTGAAAGACAATCCGTAATTACTGCCCAAATTAAAGGGTGTCTCATCCTTCAACCAAACAGATCGCCACAACATCAATGGCTTTAAGGAAATCAGATTGGATAAATAATAAATCCCTAACTCTCTATGGATTAATTCATTTGGGGCGGATTTGGGGAGGCATAACAACCTTTTGAGGAAAAGATTTTCCTCTAGTTGTAAAATGCTGGTCGGGGAATATCCCCAAACCCCAGCGCCATAGAGGACGGTAGACAAGCTACGAGCTTTATAAATTTGTAACATATCCCAGATGCGCCTTTCCCCTAATTTTGCCGTGAACTTAAAAACGCCATGGGCACTTTTCACCATCTTAGTCCGTACATTGGTGATTTCTTGGGTCCATCTGCTATCCTTAGCAAAAGTAATTCCCAGATAGCAGAATTTATCTACTTGTTGGACCTTGACCCCTTCTAAAAAATAAGATTGGGATCCCCTAGCCCCTGCCCCACAGGTCATAATAAAAGTTTAATTTTGTTGATGAGTAATTTTCTATTTCCAATGAAGATAGAAAAACTATCCATCAAACGTTGGAGCCCTAGTGGAGTCCTTGCCAATAACACGGCATCGTCAGTATATCACAATACCGGCACGTCAAGGCCATCGATCTTAGGGACATCTGCAGTCACTCCATTTAAAACAGCATCTACTTCATTGATAAAAAGCGTAAAAAGGAGTGGGGCAAGAACACATCCTTGTCTGATTCCCCGGCGAATCCTAAACTTTGTTGTGCACTCCCCTGAGGGACCATATCGAATACAAGTGCGAAGATTAGAATATAATTGGGCAAGAAAAACCACTATACCTTCTGGCGCGCCCATTTCTAGCAGTTTGGTCCAGAGAATCGAGTGGTCTACCATATCAAAGGCACTACTCAGATCCGCAAAACAGAGATAGAGGGAGCCCGTTTTGGCCTGCGTGTACTTTCCTACAAGAAGGTTTAAATTTAAACACTGGTCCACGGTTCCACGCCCCTTCCTGAAGCCATACTGCGTACTGGCCAGAATCCCGTTATCTTCGGCCCATTGTTCCAGCCTTAACAATAAAACCCTACTCATTATTTTAACCGAGGAATCTAATAGGGAGATAGGGCGATAGTTCTTTACATCCCCTCTGTCACCTTGTTTATAGATAGGTTTAATAATTGATTCCTCCCATGTAGGTGGGACCCCAGCGCCAATAGCAGCATTAAATACATTGGCTAACAGCGGTCTCCACATGTCAGGCACAGCTTTATAAACATCGATAGGGACTCCATCTGGGCCCTGTGCCTTACCCCCTTTACTGGTATTGATACTCAGAATAACCTCCGCGGTAGTAACATTCAGCGGGATAGAGGGCCATAAGCCACTACTATCTTCAGGCAATAAATTAGAATTAAAGATGGTAGAAAAATGGGCAACCCAAGTAGCCTTATTTACATTAGATGTAAGCTCAGGGACCATATCGTCTTTAAGGAAAGGGCAGTTGACTGTAGCCCAGAAGAGAACACAATTATGCGTCTCCGCAGCCTGGGTCAATTTGTCCCAGGCCTCTTGCTGCAGCTCTTTCTTGCGTCTCTCGACCTCAGATTTATAGTTTAACCTAAGTTTTTTAACTGCAGACAAATCTCATGGCCTAACGGCCAGGCCCAGTTTTAGCTCCGCCAATTTGGCGGTGCAACCATGGTCAAACCAGCCTTTCCTGTGGGCTAAATTCCTTGAGGTAGTTTTGATAAATTTGGATTCAATGACTTTATTAATGGATATAAAATCCTTAACAATGTCAGTGTCCTCACGGTCACACTCAAGGATAGCAGTAATATTTGCTCGACAATCCCTAACAATAGATTCCATAGCGCCATCAGCTTTTTCTCCTTTCCATCTAATTATTACACCATTTGGTCTGTATGCTTCAATGTTTGCCACAAAACGTTCAGAAGGGAAAACTCTATGCTTCCACAAAAAGATAACAGAAGTAATACAATTGTGGTCACTTATCATATAATCAGTGACCTTAGGTGGTTTACACAATGAGATTAGATAAGATGATACACAAATATGATCAATCACAGTGTTTGCATTCCTACCCGTAAATATTGGAATAGAGTCCCCCAGTTCATTCTTGGCATTTTCTAAAATAACCAAATCAAGAGATGCCATTAGCTTGTTCAAGGATTCCCCGTAGGGATTATGTGGGAAGGGCAAATCATCTTCCTCAAGGTTATTCCTAACCCCACAAACCCCAGTATTAGAAAAAATACAAGTAGAAATATTAAAATCACCTACCCAAATATAGTTAAAAACATGGTTGACCCCAGAAGTTAAATTTTCTAGTGCGACCTCTAACTCAGTCACTACACTGTACCTTGTGCTATCAAAGATGTTATTGTAAAAATTAATTAAAATAATGTTTGATTTAATTCTGTAAGAATGAGTGAGTTCCTAAATTCACTTTGAGAGTGGGAGATCATATATTGTAGCTGAAACCTTGAAGGAGAAAATAGAGAGATTATTCTTTCCTTTTCTTTAGGCCTGAGGAAGCAGAGGTATCTTTGAAACACCTGCTGTGCAGCTGCAAGAAGAGGAGGGATAGCAATAGAATAAGAAGCCAGCAAATGAGAGTGACAAACAATCCACTCAGTGATAAACAGTAGGCTGGCCAAAATTCCACGGTAAGTAATGGTATTGTTCACAATAGGTCATTGACAATAGATTGCTAAAAGCTGTATCAAGACCTAATAACGTGTGTGCACTATTGTTGAAAAAGCGTTTTTATACCACCATTCTGAACCATTATTGTTCTGTGCTCTTGAAATTCCGAGACAAGCACAACAATAGGCAACTCTCTGTCTTTCTTCAAGAAAATAACCAATTAGATCCTGTGCAATCTGGAATTTTATCTCCTGTACAGCACAGAATCCTCTGTAACTTCAATTTTGGATGAGACTGGAATCACCTTAAATGCTGGTGGTAGATCAGCTATATTCCTTTTAAAATTCAGAGGGGCAGATTTACAAGCCAGTTGCGACACATTTACGCCGCCGTTGCGGCACTTCTGTGACGCAGCGGTGGCGTAAATCATGCGCCATGTTGCGCTGTATTTACAACGTGATGCATGTAGGGAGCTGCGTCACGTTGTAAACCCCTGTGCCACATGAAACCTGCGTCAGGTTTCATGTGGGTGTTCCAGCGCAGGGTGGGCGTTCCCTCGCAGGTACGCCTCGTAAAAGTGACGCAGTGAAATCTACAAGATTTCACTGAGTTCCTTTTGCGGCCATGCGGCATCAAAACCCTGCGCCTGCTTGAAGCAGGCATAAGGATTGACGCAGCATGTTAGCCATAGGGCACCCCGAGCCTTGCTGGAACCGCGTCGCGCTTGCGATGTGACTCCAGCAATGTGCTGCATTTCCGCCGGGGGATGCGACACGCATCTGCCGCTCCATGCGCCACGGCGCACCGCCCTGTAAATGCGGTGCATCAGTGGTGGCGCACAGGTGGTATTGCGGGTCGCAAGTGTTCGGGCGCATCCCTGCTGATTTGCAGAGATGCGCCAGACCTTGTAAATCTGCCCCAGAGTATTTAGAGTATTCCTGTACTCTGTGCACTGACTGGCTTAGTACATCCATGCTGTACCACAAGAATACTCCAGACTGAAATTTACACCACAGTAAAGTTAATTGCTTGCATTCACTTCTCTAGGTCTAAAATCCTGTTTTATTACGAGAAGCATTGCCATCCACGGTGATGGACCATAATGCAGGAATGCACAAACTGTATCACTAAGTGAATGGATGCTTGAGCCTCACCTAATACAGGTAACATTGCACATCGTACAGTATCCTTGAAGGTCTGCACTCAAAAATTATTTATGTTGCTGTGCTTCTCTCAATATCTGCAGGTACATGTCCAGTACCAGTGGCCTACAGTATTGTTGGCTGTGCAGTAAATGGTAACTACTGTAATGTACTGTTAGCAGTGCACACTTTGCCCAGGATATCTTCTAATATTTTGTCATAAATATATAAACCTGATCTTGTTTTGTGAAGAATTCCGATAACCTGGTTGTGTTGTTCTTAATATGATATTGATAAAATAGTGAAGCACAGTGGTGTGCTATAAATGAAAAACAAACTGAATTGTGCCACACTAGTGATTATTTTGCCTTTTTTATACCTGTGAGCATATCATCTGTTTGTTACCTGCTACACTGAAAAAGTGGGTCATCTGCAATGCCTTGTATCATCATTATGCAGGATTAAATGCAGCAAGGTATTTATCTAGAATTGGCACACTATAACAACAGTACATACCCGTAGTACTGTACATAATTACTTTACAACAAGTTTTACTAAACCACAGTAGAAACGCTACTTTCTGAAAAACTGTTTCCCCACTAGTAGTCAATAAAACTAAAATGGTACAGGAGGACCCTAACAGTGCTTCACTTTCTCCATGCAACCCAAAGAGGGGGCCAGTGGGAGAAAGAAAGTTTCAGGTTGCAGACTAAATAGTTAATTAATTGGTGTGAAATGTTTCTCTTATACAGGTGCTTCAATGGTACGTTCATCTACCTATGGCCTTAATGTGTTAAAAAAACTTTGGGGAATATTCTCAAGAACGTGTGATAACTACCACAAAAGTAGCTTAACTTAACCCTTCACATCGCTCTCTATCGCGTGAAAAAAACTCTGTGTTAACGTGGTATTCACAAGCCGGCGGTACCATGCGATAGGCTCACAGAGAATGCGTCAAATGTCTGCGATAAAGCCAACGCAATGCCGCAAAACACGAATGCAAAAAAGATGCGATGACGCCAATCGCGATACAAAATTCAGTGAAAACCAGCAACGGGCCTGCAATTCCCACTCGTCATGCGGTAAAATACACCATAAAAGCAACAAAAAAACCACACCAAAGCCAAAAGAAATTGCGTTGCAACGTGGATGCCCCTGGACCGAGTACAGGGGGCAAACCAAACCCCACAAGCCCCACAGACCACCAGCAAGGAACAATGGTGTCGGTGAAGGCCAAGGAGAAGAGGTAGAGGAAGATGGGGTGCAGTCCGCAGAAAAACCAGAACAGCGCCCCAGAGGTGACAGAACACTACCATCAACTGAACGTCAATATGACAAACTTGAATGCAGTCGGAGTGTCGAGGAGATCTATAGAGGAGGACAAAAGGCACTGGCATGATGTTAAAAGCCAAACCAGGCACAAACCCGCTACCAACAGGAAGGCAGCAACGGCGAGAGGGGCCTGAGTCCTGCGCCACAGGAGGAGCAGGAGCAAATGGAGGCCACAGTCATCAGTGTGCAAGGATTTGGGAGCACAAACACAGCGCTATAGGACCTGACACAACATCAACAGGGTGAGTAACGAACAGTGACGGGCACAATGGCACACATGCACAATGACGTGTAGCACACTGCACACTCACAATGACCTTGGATCATGTCCCTCATCCCCGTGGCACACTGCAGCCCACACACATAGCAATCACAGCACCTGCCATGACAACGTGGTAAAAAGTGCAACACCGACACTGCAGAACAGAGGACAAAACTGGGTCCGCCCATGCGCAAAATCAGGCCAATCACATCTAACATAGCAGGAAACTGTGAGATTAAAATGTACGTGTACAAACTCACATCCGTCATGTAGTCCACATGTCCACTGTCCCGCCTCAAATTGCAGCACCTCCCAAACAGTCACAATGTACATTGTCATACAGTCTGCATGTAAACAAGACCAATGTGCCAACATACATGTCAACACAATGTCAACATGCATCTCCTAAGGGTGGGCGGAATTTGTGAAATTGACTTTCGCAAATTATCGCGAAATTGCACAAAATCTCCGTGAGCATGCGAAACTTTTGCGAAGATGCGGAGATTGCTTTTCGCGCCCATTCACAATGTGTTTTTGCGTGCTCGCGGAGAAATATCTCTCCAATTTGCCCATATGGTCACTAATGGGCACAGCCATCTTGCTCGCGATGCTTATTTCCTGTTCGCGATCGCAATGACGTATTCGCGGTTGCAAACTCTCATGGGATAGCGCGACCGGCTACCAACAATCCAACATCTTGTGGCGCGCGCGAACGGATAGAAAAACTCGTCGGTGAATGCATGGACCCGGTAAGTCGCGACCGCGCATGCGAGAATGCAATTTTTAAGCGCGAACAAGAAAAATACTTCCGTTTCGTGGCAGTTTGCGAAAGTTTTTACATTTTTGCGCTCTCCGCGGAACGCAAAAATGTCAAAATATCGCAAATTCCGCCAGCGGAACTAAATGTACCGCCCAGGCCTAATCTCCACTTCACATTGCAGAGGGACAAACAACACCTCCAGCAGACCAGACCAGACAACTCATCAGTGATGCTGGAGAGGACCACCACACCTCCGACGCCCTACAACAGCTCATGGACATCTTAGGCAACTCACCACCAGGAGCAGGGCAGTCAAGCTAGATAGAGGAGACCCCAACCCCCTGCACAGACTGCAAAGCAGGAAGCACCCGCCACCACGGCTGGCTCCCAACACCCCACCGTGGCTCACATCGCATTCCAATGCCAGGTGTCGGAATGCCAAAAGGAGGTGGCCGAACAGGTGTGGGTGGGGTCAGAGCTCATGGCAGCCGAACTAGATCACATACGTGGGTGTCTAAGTCCCATCAGGGACCACCTACACCCCACAAAGGAGACCCACACTGTGACAGAGACACATGCAATTGCACATGTCCTGTAATGAAACACGCCCAGAGCCCAGGAATTATCATTCACACACCCACACCAGACCTCCATACGACAGCCCAGTCCACTCCCCTTATGTATAGAGTGGGTGACGACAAAGCTACACGTCCAAGGTCCTACAAGCGGGGACATGGTTGCATCCACTGTACACAGCACAATATAATGTTGCAGGGCCCGGGGCCCTCATGCATACATTATGACCATACAGACACACAAAGATAGTTTGCGGGACTGGCTATGGGCACGTGCTCCCGGCCCCTTTATTGGCAGGGTCACATGTACAGTGATGCCTGTGCTGGATGTCTGTGGGGTGAGTGTTAACCAGCCTGCAAGGAGTGGTTGGTACTGGCAACAACTACAACAGTAAACATCATCAAAACGGAAACATAAAACACCAGCATTACAGAGACAACTGCGGAGCATCATGGTGGTAGCCGGAGCAAGTTCAGAGGTCAACCAATGAGCAAACTGAAGTGTCCATGATCCGTGGTGCACTGTGTCAGTGGCACCTGTAGTGCTGAGCAGGGTATCAGGCAGATGATGGCATCCATGACAGGTGTGAGAAACTCTGATCGTCTGGCGGGGGTGGCGTGTGCCTCCTGCGGTGATGAGACATCCGGGACTGTCAGGAATCAATTTGACTTGAGAGCCCTGGTGGACACAGTTGAGCCCGGAGGCAGCGGACAGCGCAGGGCCACAGACACATGACGTCGATGACCCAAGTCCATCGTCAAGGAGGCCATCCAATATATCAGCAGACAGAGTTAGTAGCCCCGGAAGCACTGCGGCCGGCACAGGCACACCGCCACAGGACGGTGACTTGCAGTGCAGTGAGATAGGGCCACGCGAGCTGAGCGAATCCTCATTGATATCCGAGGTGAATGTTGCAGAGGGCTGCGGGGGACAGTGGAAGGTGTTCTCCAGGGCATGATGCAGAGGGTAGAAGCCGTCCAGAAGGGGAAAATGGAGGAGTGGAATGCTACTGCCTCGTTTTTGCCACCAAGTCACTATCACCGACAAGATGATGATGACACCCCCAGTCCATAGACTCAGTCACCACCAAAGTTCACCCAGAAAGTTTCCATGGATGTCGGGGAACAGACTTAGTGGCACCGGAGCTGAAAGGGATTGCAGTCTGCGAAGAGGACTGTATAATGATATCAAATCTGCCATTAATGAATCAAGACTGAGTTTTGAAAGTGTGACCTACTCGGCCGCAGTGTAGGCCCGAGGCAGCGGTCAGCACGGGACAACCGCTGTTCAGCGAACTCCTCCTCGAACTCTAACACACGACGTTGAAATGGCATGTGGGGGTGACTTGTGGTTGACGGAGGTAGGAGCACCAGAGCTGAGCGGGTCTTCAGTCAGCAACAATGCCGTGTCCTGCCTGGTATGGAGTGGTTTGGATTGGTGTGAGGCCTGCTGGACCGCAGTGTAGGCCAAAGGCGTAGTCATCAAGGGCCCACAGACATGTGTGGTTGGGATGCTATGCACAGACTTGGTGTTACCACATCGAAGGGAGTATATTGATTTAAACCCTGCAGTAATGTGTGTACTCGGACATTGTATAATCAAGACTCAGTCCCAAGTGTGTGACCTATTCGACCGCAGTGTATGCCGGAGGCAGCGGTCAGCAGTGGCTCACAGCCATGTGTCGTTGGCTCGTGATGCACCGAGTTTGTGCCACCAGGGCAGTTGTCGATAGTGTTCAATCACCTTCGTAACAATGATCCTTTTTGCCTCCTGACTGAAACGCGTCATTCTCTTACACCTCTCCTTGCATGCAATGATATGTACTCTGCCAGGATGAAATCAAGACTCAGTTCCAAATGTGTGACCTACTTGAGCTCAGTGTGGCCAAGGGCAGTAGTCCGCGTGGGCCCACAGACACGTGTAGTTGGAATGCTATACACAGACTTGGTGTCACCACATCGAAGGGAGTATAGAGACATAAAATCAGCCATAATTAATGTTCTCTGCCGTACTGTAATCAAGACTCAGTTCCAAATGTGTGACCTTCTAGTGCGCTGCGTATGCCGGTGGAGCACGTCAATGAGAAAGGAGCACTGCGGGCCAGTGTTGCGGAGGCCGTGATGGCCTGAGGAGGCTGCCTGGGTCACGGCACTCGGGCTTGAAGCTTGCACCGGCACGTGGTGGGCCCTCTTTGACACACGCCGGTGTCGGCAGGTGTGCATTGAGGCCTGGGTGTGCAGGGCCGGTCAGGAATGGTTCGGGGACCAGCGGCCCGGGGTGCAGCAGGCTCACAGGATCGCAGGCAACACCACTCACGGCGACGGCGCTGGCCTTGTGGCAAGGTGAGGGGCATCGCCCTGGCAGAGACGTTAGGCATTCCGGAAGAGAACCACGCCCTACGCTGGCCTGGAGTACACCAGGCCAGCCCACTCGACTCACGCTTACAGGGGGAGACGTAACAAGCTACATTTCCGGGATCTTCCCCACTGGCTGGGGTGACATGGTTGCATCCACTGTCCACTACACTCCAAATACCAGCGGTGTATGTCGACATGGATATGTGTGTGGTTTGCATACTGCAGTCTGTCCATCACATCCACGCCACACTTGGCATTGTGTACATTCTCATTCATCGGTCACTAGCCTCCTTCGCACATGCCTGGTCCCCACCTCTTCCTGCAATCTGCTATTGTGTGGCTGAGGTACCATGCCGTTGATGGCTTATGTGCATGGCTGGCCCAGGTTGCCACAGTAAGCTGTACTGTCGTGTCGGGTGGGTGGGCATGTTGTTGAGCATGTTGTATTTGAGTTTGTGACGTGTGCATTCCCAGTGTTGTGAGTTGCATGATTGTGGAGTTGTGGTGTGTGGTGTGTTCATTTGGTACTTGCTAACGAGCAGTGCATTTCTGTAGGTGCCAGCCTGGAAGCGCTGGTTGATGATGGACTGTCGGAAGATGTAGGAATCATGCACACTGCCTGGGTGGTTGGCGTCGACATTGGTGGAGACTCCCAGATGGTCCACTGTTGCCTGTACATGGATGGAATACGTGTGCTTTCGGTTGCGGTTTTTGTGTGCAGTGTTGCCAGGGGGCACAAGTAGGACATGTGAGCAGTCAATTGCCCCCTAATGTGTGTGGGAAGCCAGCTGTGGCATAGATGCCTGGCTTGGTCTCCAGCTGTTCCTGGGTAGTGTGGTGTAAGTATAGGTAGTATGGTACCAGGCTGATGATGGCATCCAAGACAGTTGTGGGGAACTTGGATTGGGCTGGCTGTGAGACTCCTCTGACTCTGGCAGTTATTGGTTGGAAGGTACCAGAGGCCAACACGTGCAGCACGGCTAGCAGCTTTGTCTGAGGTGGGATGTTGGTTGTTCGCTGTGTTGGTGCCGTCTGCCTTTGGGCAATGGTGGTCAGGATGCGCTAGATGGTTGTCCTTTAGAACCTGTAGTGGGCACTGACATTCTCTGGTGTTGGGTCTGTGAGGCTGGTGCATTTTCTGAAGGTCTGCTGTCTTGGTCAGCGCTGCCTCTGTGGTGGTCTGAGGTGGAGGGTGCGGGGTGTATGGGGGTGGTGTTCCTGGGGGTGGTGGCGGTGGGTTTTGTGGTCCTGTTGGGGCTCTGTGCTGCATGATGAGTGGCTCCATGGCATCTGTTGGTCTTCAGGTGTGGCTGTGGTCTGGGCTCCCTTTTCTGGTGCCGGTTGTCGTCTGACTTTGCACCAGGTCAGAACAGGTGTTAATTTCCTGCTGCTAACGCGCCTTATCGCTTGTTTTGTGTTCTTATCGCCGACCTGGCTGGTTGTTGAGAATGTTGTGGAGTGGTGTTGTCACGGCTTTTTGCTCAGGAATGCCTTCTCTGCATCTCATTAGCGATAGTTGACCGGGGTCATCTATGGAGATGTTTTTTGAGGACGCTATCGCCGGATAAGTGGTGATATTGGCTGTTTGCACTAGCTTTTGAATGGGGCGATACATTTATCACCAATTTGGCTGCGATAAGGTGGCAATAACTCGGCGATAGATACTTGAGAATATTCCCCTCTCGTTTATATTGCCCTGTTTTAATATATTTGCAGCCTCTTTGAAAAATGTTTACTTCTAATGGACACTTCTAACTGCAGATTCCTCACATTTCAAATACTCCCTTATGTCAGACAGGACTAAAAATGGAACTTGAGAAATTTTTCAGCAATGCTCCCACATGTCATGGGTGGAGACCTGTGCCTCAATGCTGACTCCATACTACCCTGGAAGCAACGCAGCAGATTCACATGTGGGACTGTCAGAAGCAGATATCCCTTGTGATTGTGCACTGCATGTGTTTCAGGTGCTTGGGCTCTGGTAAATGGCATGTGTGGCCTACTGCACCCAAAGGTGATCAGAGAATGGATGGTGAAGCTCTACGTTGCTGAATATATAAAAAAGGGTGCATTATACGCACAATTTCCACTCTCACTTCAAGTCAATGGGCCACTCACACAAAAGTCGACTTCTCCGTCAAAGTCTTCTAGGAAGTCTAATTACTAAATGCTTTTTATGCACAAAAAGTAGAGCTATGCTCATCACAATCCCACTACTTAAAGGCTGGCAAGAAAGCCTGTGGGAGTCAAGCTAAAGATTTTAACCCTCTTCTGTCACCCAAATCTTATCCTGTCCCAAAACTGGTATAGGTGTGCCCCAAATTCCCTGGGCAGCAGCCTTCAAAGAGGCCATATTTCAGCTTTTCAAACTCCAAGCACTTTCAGATGCCTCTGGCATGCGTTGGAGCCCCACTGAGCTATGGGGACCACCTGTTGAATTTTCGAAAGTAAGTCTTCCGCAGATGCCAATCTATCCCTCTGAATCTCTTACCAACACTGTTACAGACTACCACACCAGACCGTAGGCCATTTCCTTCATGCTGGATCCGACGCCGAATCTGACATCACAGTCCCAGATTAAGAACCAATACTAGTCTCCAACCCCGAACCAATGTCAGCCCGCTCCAGGCCAATGTTGCTCCACCAGTTTACAATAATCCAGCCAGTTACTATGCAACCAGATTCTAATCCTTGGCCAGCTCTGTCTCTAATTTTGATAAGGTTCAGGACATGCCTACTGTTTTTCATGATACTGATGATAATGAGTGAGCAGATAATTTACACCCCGCTCGTTACATTAATGATGGTTTATATTTGACCTACAAAACAACAGTGGGCTAGACAGGTTCACTGAGAAGGAGCTAGACATCCACTGGTTGCCTTGTTTGCTGTAGTAGCACGAGGAGCAAAATAAGTCTTAGCCTTAGAAGCCTTGCCTACTATTAAGATAAAGGCAGATTTACTAAGTGAAATTCTCCAACTTGGCGCACTTTATCCAAACCACTCTTGCTATTCAATGAACCCTATTCTAAAATTTTGGTCACGACTAAGCCATGTTCTGGCCCTCCGATTAATCTAACTCTGGCTAGGTGGGATAAACTTGATCCGGATGTCCTAACTATACACCTTACACCTGAAAGCCAGGTATTTCTAGTATCAACAAGTAAAGTCAATTCTTTTCTGACCAACCCTCCAAATGGAGCGTCAAAATGCTTTAAAAAAGAAAATGTTCTTCTAGTCCAGCTTGACCCTTAGATCTCTCAATGAAGTGTGACGTTTGAGAAGGTACAACCATGCATTGTGGGACAAGGCTGGAGAGATCTTGTCATATATCCATGGAGACCCGAAGGACTCGTTGGCACAAAAATTGCAATATGACAAGGACGCAACCATTATGTTCTGTGCGCCAGCATAGGCACCACAAAAAGCATAGCAAGGGCCATAGGCTTCAAAATAGTACTTACAAGGCGGACATGGATGCCATCCAATGGGTTTTCAGTGTCCTTGATGGATATACCTTTTGATGGGTTGTGGTTATTTGGTAAGAAGGACGACTCAACACTAGACCAATTTAAGGATAGCCACACTGCAGCACAATCTTGAGAATATTATTTCTTGCCAAGCAGTTTCACTGACCATACCAAATATTCAGAGGCTATTCTAGGGTCTGGCTTACAAATAACACCAGCCCTTCCAACATGCAATACAGCAAACCCCATCCTTTCAAAGGAAGAGGATGTGGCAGCGACTAAGGATATTCACATTACCAGGGATAACAATGCTTCAAATCCTCTTCCCTTGCTCCATTATCCCCAAAGCCATTTTATTTTGCACTTGCAGGCTCAGGACCAGCCTTTGGGAGACAGGATACTTTATTTCTTCCCCAGCTGGAGATCCTTCACATGAGACGGCTTCGTCAGATTATTCAATAGGGCTACACCCTACCTTTCATCACCTCCCTACTCCATCTTACTCTTACACTAGAGCAACATTTATAAGATTACTCCAAAATCTGAATGAAAGAAGTCAAGCTTTCCCTATCCAAGGGTGCAAATGAGTGGGTGACACAATTTGAGGAGAATGGTGCAACTAGTGCTAGTTACTTGTGCCAAGGAAAGGCATAGGATTTAGGCATACACTGGACCTCCAGCTACTGCATAGGTTTTTAAGGAAATAGAGATTCAAAATGCTCACTCCATCTCATCTTTTATCTGCTGTGGCTAAAAGAGACTTAATGGTGTCCTAGGACCTGCATAACATGTATTTATATATGCCTGTTCTGTATTCCCACAGTTATTATCTACTGTTCAATGTTAGATAGGAACACTTCAACCCATGCAGCGATCCCCTTAGGCCTTACCTTTGCCCTGAGGGGTTCGTGAAAATGATGGCAGTGGTCGTTGACCACCTTCGGAGATCATGGATACATGTATTCCTGTTTCTTGATGACTGGCTACTCAAAGTGGGCTTGCCGCAGTCAGTCATAGACCAGTTTCAGATGCCGCTGATCTCCAGACATTTTTGGGGCTTTCATTCAGTGAGCAGAGGTAACATCTGTGTGCCAGGATGCCCTTTCTTGTGACTGGCAAGAAACAATTGAATTCAAAGTCCAGAACAATTTTGATTTGATCTCAATAGTAATGGTTCAATCCTGGGACTTGTGGCTTGTTCCATGTGCATTCTCCTGATTCAAAAGCCAAATGGTGTTGGCAGTCGGTGTAATGGAACCTCTAATTTCAGTCAGCCCAGCATCAGGGATGTGTCTCCAACTCCATACTGATCTCACAGAATATAGCTCAGGAGCACAGGATCTTCCATGGTGGCAGATAAATACCAACCTGACCTGCAGTTTGAACAACACACAGCCTACAGCTCCATGTGCGGACAATGAGCAGGGATTATAAAGTGCTTTTGATATACCGACAGAGGTGATTGGGTCATCCTTCTTACCAGACATCCTTCCATGAAGTGCATCTAAGCTGGGAGAAATTTGTTGCCTGGTGTGGCACTTGGTGCACAGACATTTAGCATGCCAAATTTTAAAGGAAGGTTTTGTTACTCGTTCTTTAATCAGCTCAACAATGCCTTATGGTAGGCTTAGTAAAAGGTTATTTGTTAGCCCCTTTGATCTTTTTGTGTTTTCCTGATCAACCTTCCATTTGCAGATTTTGATGCATCTCAGAAAAGATTTGACTCACAAGTTTACCCCAAAGACATTTATTATGCTGCAATGGGATTTAAATTTAGTGTTTATGATTGTCACATGCATACCCTTTGAGCCAATGCACAGTTGCTTGTTGCAATTTCTGACTATCAAGACTGTTTTCCTCATTGATATCATGTCAGTCCACAGCATGAGTGATTTGCAGGTGCTTTTGGTAGAACTTCCATTCACAATGTCTTTCCTAATGGTGCTGAGGACTCGGCTGGCCTTCTTACAAAAATGTGTTATTCCTCATTAGTCAATCAGTTACTCTGCCAACCATTTTCTTCCTACCTCACACACTTTATAAAAGGAGAAGGGACTCCATCTGCATGACCCTTAAAGGACACTGGGCTTCTATGTTGATCAAAGGGTAATTTTGTAGTACTTAGCTCTTGAAGGGTTTTCTGGAGTGAAGAAAGGGAAGGTAGGGCAGAAGACGACCTTGTCAAGCGAGATAGTCCTCTACATTAAAATCTGTTGAGCACTAGCCAAAAAACAGCCTTCTGAAGGTTTGCGGACTCATTCCACTTGAGCCAAGACCTTCATAATGGTGCTAGATGGAGGAGTACTGGTTTTGGTCATCTGTAATATTGCAACATGTGCATTGGTTCATACTTTAACAGAGCACTACTGCCATGATGTTCAGGTCTGGTGGAAAGGTTGCTTCGTCTGGTCTTGCATGACTTTATGGTCCATTCCCCAGAATCACCAGTTTTTAGATTTTGCTGCAGTAGTGTTTATTACTCTAACAGCAAATTCCTCACTGCCCCCCCATTTTGGTGAGTTAACTCTTGAACACAATAATAAGGCCCCAGTTTAGGTCTGTCATTGGAAATTTGTAAGATGCTCCACTTCTGAGAGAAAGATGCAAGATGGAAGAAACTAATGTCAGCATGCAGGGGTGGCACTTCCATGTGGCTCTGCTCTGTCACTTCTGGGGCCATACGGAGTAGCCATGGAGCCACACAGCACCACCTTCTGACACACAATAACATTGCAGAAACTTTTTTCTACATTCAGTCTGGTGCTTGATAATGTTCTAAAGCTGAGGAATCCGTAGTTAGATATCTACCTGGAGGGTAGTGGCTTCCATGCCGAGCAAGATGGAAGTGGACTGGTGAGCTCCACTGCTACGCAGACTTTTTTTACTTTTGAAGCCATCAGCTGGAACCTTTGAGACTTGTTTTGGTCCTGCCTGCAAATTCTTAATTTATTTCTTTATCCTGTTAAAGTGGGACCATCTCTGTTAATTCATCGTGTCCTCCAATGGTCACCCTACGGTGATCCCTGTTTGTTAAACGGGCAGCTGCCATTTTATGCAGCATACTGCTTGCATCTTTCGCTCCATGATGGGGTGGTTGTGAAGCCCTCAACAAGTAACCTTTTTCTTGCTATTCTGATTCTCCTGCCTAACTTTCATGGAGCACTCTATGGATTTTTCATGGCTCTTTATTTGAATATCCCAGTAATCTTGTATGTCCACCATTTTGAGTTGCTCTGTTGCCTGATTCTTCTGGTCACCTCTTTCCTCACAAAGAAGTGCATATTGCCTCTTAAATTATTGGGTGTTCCTTCAAGAATTACTACTGGTGTTTGGTACTCACATTTTTTTTTTATGAGTAGACTAAGAGTCAGAAGATCTCTCACATTACAGTGGGCAGGCTCTTAATTGTTGGAGGCAAAGCTACCACATCTGTCCAAAAAGATAAAAAATTACTCTCCTTTACCTATCATGTCACATAGCAATTCAGTCTTGGAATCCATTCTTGATGAAGTGAGGGCCTACAGCCTTTAATGTGTGCCACTTTTGGGAAATTGCAGCAGATAGATAGAAGGGAAAATGGTTGAAATGCAGCAGCTTGTTAGTTCCCTTGAAGATAAATCTACAAAACTTCTCCTACTTGAACAAGAGATCCTGAAACTCAAACTTCACACCATTGATTTGGTGAACAGGAAAAGTCGCAATGATTTCCATTTGTATGGTCTACCGGAGGCTCTGGAGGGACCTAATCATCTATAATTCTTAAATAAATTCCTGCTATTCCTGGTTGTTTTTCCCTCCACCCCTCCTCTTAATTTGCAATGAGCTCATTGTTTAGGTCAGCTTAATCCTTATTTTTCCAAACCTCAAGGAATAATTATGCTTTTTCTAGAATTTTCAGATCTTTGTGTCTTAAATGCAGCTAAAGATAAAAGGCACCTTCTCTGGACTTGTTATAATATATTCGTATTATGTTCATATCTCATGATATCTCCAATGCAACTAATGCAAGACAAAAGAAATGTCTCACCTTGAGGCCTCAAATGAGACACCTAATTATATAGTATTGCATTCTACATCCTTGTTCATACAAGATAACCTACAAAGGCACTATTAATTCTTATGATGATCCTGTTAAACTGAAAATGTTTCTCCATAACATCACATAACATTAGATGGATACTATTGCTCAGAAGTCTTAAGCTTTTTTGTGCTTTGATCTTTTCCTCTACTGATGTTTTCTTCTTTTTTAATCTTTATTATATTTCTTCTTTGTCTGCTGTCAATCTTGCTTTGGTCTGGGCACGTCTCACATTTCTATTCACTAGTTGTCCACTCAGATCTGGATACTTATCTTAATCTGCTTTTTCTTCTGTTTTCCTATGCATGTCCGTATCTCACTTCTCTCTTCTTTTCCTCTCTGTTCTCTGTGACTACTTTTATGATATTTGATTTCTCTTTGTACACTTGATTTTAACTCTTGTCTTGTATAAGCAATGTTGTTATTTTGTCTCTCTTCCCTTTTTGCAGCCTGTCACCCTTGTTCCTGTATCCCTATCCCCATGTATCAAACATGTTTAGCGATGTCTTGTGGAATGTTCATGGCCTTGGCCAGCCTTGGCCAGCCTTGGCCAGCCTTGGCCAGCCTGTCAAATGACAAAAGGTACTGTCGCACTTATCTAAAGTTTTTTTTCGAATTGCATTTCTATAGTAAACACACTGTGATGTTTCTGAATCTGTTAAATTGAAAAGCCAATGGGTTGGTCCGGTATTATTCTCTGGTGGTGTTGCTAATCCCTGCCATAAAACTTTATGTCTGCAAGTTGGTTCTACCCTGAATTATGGTATTAAATTGAGGTAAAACTTGCTAATAATGTCTTTAACACTCATATCATAACTGTTTGGTGACTTCAACCAATTGTTGGACTCTTTTTCAAATAGAAGATCTAAACTCAAGTTCACATCAGATAAATCGCATAAAACATTTCAATCAGCAATTACTTCCAGACCACTATTTAATGTTTGAAGGACCTGCAAACCCGATTATTTTCGAATTCTCATTATTTTTCCAATTTACATAATACAACATTCAGAATTGATTATATTTTAGTCATTAAAGCACTACCTCCTACTCTGCAATCTGCTGTAATTGGGCCCGTTTTTATCTCTGATGATGCCCCGATACTGGCTTCTTTGGATAGTTCTAATATGAACTCCAAACCTGTTAGATGGATATTCAGTAAGGCTCTGTTGACAGATACTCAATTTATTTTAACAGCTAATTATTTTATAAAATCACTTTTTGTTTTAACAATTGTAACGACTTTTCTATTTCCACTAATAGGATGCATTTAAAGATTATTTTCTGCCTTCACTATGTCTTATTTTGCCAGGGAAATGTGTGTGTAAGTGCTAAAAATGTTTTCCTAGTGCAACACCTCAAGACACTGAAGGATGCTTATTTTACTTACAATTTCTCATCAATGCTTCATGATTTGATTAAAGCTAAACCAGACCAAAACAAACTCACTACTGTCGATACATATAATATTCTGCTTAAAATCAAATCAAAATTCCATGGCAACCAGAATAAAGATGGTAAAATGGTTGCTAATTATTTAAAAATAAAAACAGAATGGAAGGATATTCAATCAATTAATAATCAATTAAATAAGTCCAACTCAGTCTCCAACACAGAAATTTCTGATTCTTTTCAATCATTCCATAAAAAAAAACTTGTATTCTGATGACAATACCCCTTCTGCATTAAATGTTCAGAAATATTTTAATGTTATATCTCGACCACCCTTTCCTATAGATACCTTTGCAGCTAGGAGTTAATATTACTCTCCAGGAGGTTTCAGATGCAATTAAGTCTTCGAAGAGAGCAAAATCACCTGGTCTGGATAGGTTCTCTATTGAAATATTCTCATACATGTTTCCTTTTCTTGCTCCCAAATAATTAGAACTTTTTAACTCATTTATTTCTAATGAAAAGGTAGTTGATCTTTTATGAAAGCCTCAATAACCTTAATCCCTCAGCCAGATAAAGACCCTAGATTTTATAAAAATTATAGGCCTATTACAAGTATCAATTACAATTGCATGATCTTTGCTAAGATCTTAGCTTCACTTTTAGAGTCTGTTATTCCTCTTCTGGTAAAAACTGACAAATCTGGTTTTATTAAGGGTCAAACTTGCTGCTGACAATGGTAGAACGTTCTCCAGTATTATCAGCCTAGCTGGAAAAGTTACCTCCCCATTGGCAGCCCTCTCACTAGATGTTGACAAAGCTTTTGAAAGTATTAATTAACAATTTCTGTTTACCACCGTTCATTGGTATGGCTTTAGCTTTAAATTAATTTCTTTCATTAAATTAAGAATTTCTAACCCATGTGCTGGTATTTTTTTGAATGGTTGCTTTACTCCTTACTTTGACTTACTTAGAGGCACAATGGAAGGATTACCCTCTCTCCTTTTTTTGTTCCATGTTTGGAGCCTTTCCTGGAGTGAATCCATTGAACAACAAACATATCAGGTTTTAAAAATGGTCCTCTAGTAGTTAAATTATTTGCTTATTCGATGATACCCTAATACTAGGTACTCGCAAACATTTTCTCGAGGGCAGAAAGGATTGGTCTTTGGTGTGACAGAGGGCCACACTAATGCCAGCAGAGTGGTGAAGGGGGCTGGAGATGTGTAAAGTGGGTGCAACTGGACAACCTGGGGTGTAGCAAACCCTAGTTACTTCCTTTCTTTAATTCAATGGAACCTTTAAATAAATTCTTGCTGTTTAGTTAAAATATTTGTAATGTTAGTGCTGATTCCAGTAAACAGCAGCCCAGTGGTGCTGCTGTGCAGGGGGGCACATGTAAAGGTCAGGAGGGCTGCATGCTTCCCCTGGCCGTACTTTGAGTATCACTGCCCTAATATATGTCCACTATGCTTATCTGTCTGGATCTATTTTAAGAAGAGGTTTCTCTATATTCCACTATCTCAGGGTATGAATTTAGGGGGTCATTACCATGTCCGACACCAACTCAGTTATTGGACCAACCGTCACCCGATCGGCGGTTCCGACCTCCTCATTAGGATGCGACTGAATAGTGTTCGTCGCATTCCTATATTTCACAATGGGACAGTGTTGGGCAATGACATATGACTTCCAAGATCAACCTTTACCAATTTATATTACTTTCAACATTCTCTATTCAATTACTTTGCTTTTAATGATACTGTTCATATATCAAATTTTATTTTTCCCATTTTAAAGTATTCACACTTTTTATTAAATGGAATACTCTTTGATAAATGTCCATTCTATCAGTGTTTCTTTTGTTCCTCCGTTTGGTATGATAAATATCTTAATATACACAAAGGTCATTTTATTTTAAACATCGTGATAGAGGTATTTTTTATGTACAACAATTTGTTAAAGATAATGGTATTGTAGATTTTGCTTATTTAGAAACAAATGATCAATTACCTGACTCTTTTTTAAGGGAGTATAATTTAAATTCCTCCTCAATTCAAATTTTTTCTCCAAGTACCACATGACTCCTTCCCATTACCACCTGTACCGAATGTATCTCTAGATACACTTTTATATGACTCTATTCCCAAGGCTGCTCTCATTTATAAACTTTAGTATATCTAAATTCCACTAGATCTAAATGTTCTTTGTAACTGTTATGGGAAGACAACTTAGCGATATTGTTTCCTCTACTATTTGGGGTACAGTATGGATTAAGCCATTCAAAACTTCTAGCGCTGCTAACATTATGCGGTCATTCTTTTTTATTTATATAAAAACTATTATTACCCCAGAAAGTTTCACACGTTCTCCTCTATGCTGGCCTTGTTCTAATTATAATGGCTATTTGGTTCATATGTTATATAACTGTTGCCATGTTAAAGTTTTCTGCATTTTAATTTGGTCTAAATGCTTAAATAGTTTTCAATGTAATAATCTGTTTGTATTGCAGAATATTTTCTTAGCTTCTCTTTAACCTCATATTGATAATTTACCTAATATACCTCTATTGTTAGATCTTTTTATTGCAATTACTTTTAAAGTAATACTCTCTTGGAAACATTTCTCTAAGTTATATGTACTTACTTGGTGGAATGTTATATTTGTTGAACATATAATACATATTGTATCACCCCCGCTATACCACAAAAGATTAAATCTGTTCGATACTGGTGACCTCTAACTCATTTTCTCTCTTTGAACTCATCACGATCTTAAATTTTCTTCCTACTGCTTTTTCCCTCTCCCTCCCGTTCCTTCTTCTCTGTACTATTTTCCTTATTCTTTTCCTCATCCTCGGATTTGTTCCACTTTTTATACAAAAACAAATCTTTTTCTCTTCTACCAAAATGATTGCTTAATGAACTTGCAATAAATATCATTAAAAAATAGATATACACCAGAAATAGTGCTACCTGAGGTAAGTACCTTGGGGCATATTTACAAGGGCTTTATCTCCGCCAAAAGGCCAAAAAAGCGGAAATAAAAATATCACCCTATTTACAAGAGGGTGCTAACATGCCTAATCGCATGTTACCACCCTTTTTCCCAACGCCTCCCTTTGCATCTCTAATGAAATGCAAAGTGGGCGTCACTGGGCGTACCCCGGATGGACTATCTTGCAAATATCGCTGATGTTCACATCGCGATATTTACAAGGCAGCCCACAGGATTTTAGCACGTTCGTTTTTGAAGAAAACCGCTGTTTTCTCCATGAACTAACGTCTGCTAAAATGCAGACTTACCTATCCCTGACATTGGGTGGATTATGCTGATACGACCCTGTGGGTCGTATCAGCAAGGTTATTGCCGTTTTGCAGGGAACATTGCTGGAAAACCAGCGATGTTCCCTGCAAAACAGCGATTTCCCCGCTATCTCTGGAATTTTTATCGCCCTGGAGTAACGCGTTCTTAATACCACGTTACCAGGGCGAGAAATTCCAGAGATAGACGGCGCACTTTGCATTTATTTATCACCGTCCTTGTAGATATGCCCCTTGTTCTTTATTACCGGACAGTAGGGGTTTTTTGTGCTCTGTATAATATTAAGCAGTTTGTGTCTTTCTTTTCAGATTGTTACATATGATGAGGGAGGGTACAAAGGGGGATTAAAATGTTAAATTGGTTGTGGCAACCTGCATAAAATAAATTTTGTTCAGCCAGTTTTATTTTCCATTGTTATTTGAATGTATATTTTGGTGAGTTGCTTTAATACTGAATAACGTAATATTGGATGATAAGATGATGGGCTAGTAAAATCAAATCTAGAGTTGAATCTTTCAAGAAATATTGGTATCACTGTCATTGGACATTTATGAAACTGACCCACTACACACCCTATTAGCATGTGTGCAAATAAATTTGGCTTATCTGCTATCCAAATGTAATGTTTTGATCACCAAAAATAAATATGAGTTGATGGTTTTGCAAGCACTGGGATCTTCTTGACATTTGCATTTGTCTGCTTTGGTCAGTGCTTAGGTTATTACGCATAAGCTTTTGTGAAAATGAGCCATACATATGTACACTATCATTTACTAGGCATTGGAATTTTTTGCTCACTAGAAGCCTCATTATGCACACCTATAAGATTAATTCTGAACCATTTCCTTGTATATTTGATGTTGGGTCAATGTGGTGCTCTGTGTAGTGTACACAGTACACTGCATATTGTTCTCATTTTGATGCATGCATGATGGCACTAACCTAAAAAAAAATGTGATTGAAGCACAAAAACATCAAAGATGATAAAATAATTAGATACAAGGTAATACATAGGGTGTGTTTTGATGTGTCTTCTGAATCACTGAGGTGATGAAATGCATTAATTGGTGATTCCAAGCATCTGACACAAAAGAACACAAAACACTTTCAGGATATAGCTCAATTTGATTTAATATTCAATTCGCCAGCCAAAGAATTAAATAGAAGCTGGTAGAGAGTGACACCCTCATTGAGTTTCCATTTCTCGTCATGGAAACCTGTGGATAAAAAAAATTAAAAAAAATTAGCTGGTAATAACAGGCCATAATGTTCCTGAAAACAAAACATATTAGGTGTAACAGCGAAAAGTGTTTTGGTCTTTGCAAATATTGTGGTGGGTACTATTTGCAGTGAGTGTGCAATTTAGCTGCTGTATTATGTAATTGTGGGTCAGATCTTTTAATTGTCAATTTCAGAAAATACAAACAGCCTGCATTGACCAACGGGAGCCACAAAATGTCCAATGTGGTGCTTTAGTATTTAGGGGTAGAAAGAACTGGAATTTCACTCAGTGTAATTCCACAGTTACACAAAAACTTCGAAAGATTCTTCTGAGTTCAGCCAACAGGTGAAAAAAATGCATGTTGCCCTGTTTGCCATTTAACACCCGTAGCATGTTCAATGCTGAAAAATCTGCGATTATGCCAATGCGTGGTGTGCAAGAGCATATGGCCAGTGGGGTTGATTTTACTGCCTCTTGCTTTGCAAATCTTCCTGAGAAGCAGCCCTCTGACCCCTGCCACTCTCATGACAGCGCGTGTTAGGAAAACACACTGAAAAGCTTGCTAGAGACCGTAATTCACTCTTGAAATGAAATTTTTGTACTTGTATAGTGCACTGCTGCCCCAGCGACGGGGTGTCCTGGCGCTTGTACTCATACCACTGTGGAACCCTTCCTGGCTTTCCCTGTGAAATGTCCACTCCTGGGCACCCCCAAGGTGAAGCCAGGAATCCCCAGCGCTGTTGGGGCCGTTGTGGAGATTAAGCAAGCTATTGCCCAGAGTTGCAGAGTGGGACCCATGATTAGAGTAGGCACCGAGGCGAGAATTATCAGGTCCAAGGAAATTGAGCCCAAGACCCGCCGAGGCAGGAATTGAACCCTGGTCCCGGGCCAGATCTCTGCATCAGGGTCTGCCTCTCTAACCATTGAGCCACATTTCTCCACCAATGGGATGCCAAATGTCTTTCATGCTTGCCAGCCCACTTGCTGGAGCCTCACATTGTTCCTACTGTCATCGCATTGCTCGAACTGGGAAAAAATTATGCCAAGCAGCGATTGGTGGAATTTGTCCGGAACTCAGTAGGGGATGACAAATTTCTCTATTTCTGCGAGTGTAACTACAAATTCTGACCTGACCTAGTATGTAGCTGGTTAACATCAACATATTCCGAATAACAATCGTCAAAAGTCATCCCAAAGGTGTCCCCATTCCATAGCCATCCCATTAGATGTCCATGATTGCACTAATCCCATCTAGAACATAACTTGTCCATCCACTTTTCTTTTATGCATTTCTAATATCTTCCAAATTTTGGGCTTCACTCATCGACTCCATTGTTCTGATACAGGGATTCTAGCATCCTCAAGTACCTTGGACAAGTGATCTCCTTCAGTTTGGTTGCCAAAATACTAAGACATGTTCACCTTGTTTTGACATGAGATGATTTGTGTGGCAGGTAATAGCCATTTTTAATGTATATTGAATTAATAATTAACTGTTGTTGTCATCTCTAAATTAGCCAGACAGCCCCTCCTTGTGACACACTGTCACAAGGGCTGGTGTTGACAATTAAGTGCTGGTGCCAGGCAGCGGAAACCACAGGCTCAAATTAAGCTCTGGATGGATTCAAGCTGGAGTGTAGTTCCAATGTACTGCTATCTTTATAAGTGTTTCCTTCATTGCTCCTCTGGGTGCACTAGTTGATTATCTAGTGAAAATGTCCTTCCATTCTCTGCCAGTCAGTTTTTGCCCCAGTTCCTATTCCCTGCATTTCATAAATTGACTGCCTCATATTTATAAATCTTTTACAGAACACGCTTCGCACCTTCCTTTGCTAGTATCCATCTCTCAAATTGAGTCAACCATTGTATTATAAATGTAGTTGTAACTTGAACTTTTAGGTAGAGTGACTGATGTCTGCATTTATTTATGTACATTACTTAAACAGGGAATTGCAGAGTTGATGGTCTGTTGGGTGTCTGGACCATATGACTTTTGGATTCTATTCCTGAACAATCTTGGTGGAGCATTTGTGAAATTAGTAGGGCTCAATCTCTCTCGTGAGCCTGGTGATGTCAGAAAAAATGTGAAAGGCTTCCTTGTGAAGGTCAGTTTTCAGGGGATTCTTCAATGCATGTATGTGAATTTACATAAAACAAAACTAGCGACCAAACCAATAGAGAGAATTATGAAGAATGGGGAGCAGTAGATTAAGGAGGTGAGTGGGTTGATTGGATAGAGGCAGGCTGACAGGTGAACTCTGCGGGTAGGTGTCTAAGGGTGAGTGATAAAATAAATAGAGAACTTGGCAGGGGGAGCTACTTCGGCTGGGGTTTTAAGAAACAGAGGTGTCATTAATATGGTAGGCTATGTAGTAGATTCAGCTGGGAGCACATTGTAATTGTAATCGAAACTTGTAGGCCCAATACCATTAGAGTTTTTCCTCTATATTTCTTTTACTTGAATCTGAAATGAACGATAAATTCAGAATTTACAAACCATGGCTGTGGCTGCAAATGTAATGCAAAACAGGTTTCTCTTGCTTAGAACACTAAACAGCCTGTCATCCTTCAGGAGAGACATGACGTTTAATATGGCTCTACAATGGCCCAGACTAGAATATTGTAGTGTGGGGACTATTTAGAGTTTAGTGGATAAAGTACCCTACCACAAACTTGGTGGAGTACCCTGTCCACCAAGCTGATAGTCCGTCCACTCAATTTAGAGTTGGATGAACTGTCAGAATAAGGCCAATGAAGAACTCACTGGTGAAAAACATTAGACCAATAATCCAACTAATTTCTGCCAATCGTTCTAAATATCTCAGACCATTCGCACTATTCAGAGCAAGCAATCTTGCATATGTATTTCCCTGTTTGGGACCACCAGAAAAAGCCTAGTGGTGCCTACAGAAAAGAAAATTAACCCCATACCCTGGGATAAAATTCCCAGAGTGTTTGGGTAATTAGTCTTTTTTATTTCAAATACAAACTCCCTCTTTGGGTGGCCAGCTGCAACATGGCGGCTGCTCAGCAGAATTACAATGTCTTCAAAGTAGCCGTCATGGTGGCGGTTGGCACCTCTGAATGCACTGATGTCTGCAGCAGGCAAACAGAGATCTCTAAATATGACTGGCTGTATTCTGCCAGGTTGGAACCAGGTATGACCTGCACCCTGCTGGTGGATGGCAGACCACCCAACAAATCTCTTAATAACCTCCAAAGAATGGGCCACTTAAAAAAGTCCTAACCTCTAGAGCATGTTTACAACCCCCTATCACCACCACAACGTCACTTTCAATTACGTTGTGATGGCGATAGGGGCCTCGTTTTATTTACAAGGCAGCGTTAAGCCACTTAATGTGGCTAAACGCTGCCTTGTAAATAAGGCACCCTTTCACGCTTTATTTAGCGTGAAAGTGGAGGGCAATGGGTGTTGCAGTGGGCGTTCCACAGCAACACGCATTGATTTTGATGCTGCCTACTATTTACAAGTGCAGCATAAATAGGAGGCAGCACCAAAATTAAGATCAGGGAAAACCTGGCCGTAAACAGGCGAAACCAGGAGAAATTGTTTATTTCTCCTTGCTTTTGCTGTTTCCATGAGCGCTGTCTTGTGGAGCACACATAGAAAAAGCAAATTGCCTATGAATGTTTATGTGCAGGAATCTCCTCCTTCCTGCACATAATCCATCATTTAATAAAAAAGGCTGTTTTGCAACTTCAATGTGTGCTGCATTAAGCAAACACATAAAAATTACAAAACGGCATTTAAAAATTGTGCTGCACATAAAGAATCTACTCCTCAACACAGGCACCCTAGCAATATGGTGCAAGGGTGCCAGCGTTGTTGCCAGGCAGCTAAAGTTAGCGCCAGTGCAGGGGGAAACGCAGGGCTGCACCATATTCTAGTAAATATGGTGCAGCCCCTTGTTTCTAAAGTAACAAAGCCTGTCGTTAGCCTTCTTGGCTTAACAACACTCTTAGCCACTTTATTGTAAATATGCCCCCAAGTAGCCAGACTCTGCTTGAACTACAAGGAGTCAGATAATAACACTCTGTTTTAAATGCTTCCCAAATTTGCTGATATTTATTTCACTCTTTCATTGCCCCCTCGAACACTATATTTTATCTTTTTCCGTCAAGGCAATACCAGGGACTTATTTCATTTAACGTTGTTGTTTATTTGCATGCTAAGGAGCACCATTCCTGGATTATAATTTGAATGTTGAACTACTCAAGGCATCTACCATTTGCTTTGAAAAGCAAAGGTGCATGTCACGCTAGAAACTCATTTTTCAGATTTTTGGGTGGCAGTGTGTCTGCCTGCTGTTGTGATCCTAGGAAACAGCACATGTTGCCAATGCAACAATTTGAACAGCAGAGAGCATATTTAATCAGTGAGGTGGCCATGGTACAGGTGATTTGTTAACATGCTTCTGATGGGAAGAATTACATCCATTTCAGGGTAATGTCTGATATTTATGAGCATTTCTTTCACCACTTCAGAAGAAGCTCCTTGCCAACTGTGTTATAGGCGGCCAAAAGGTCATGAACGATTAAAAGGTCAGGTTTCCATGTACTAAGAGACACTAAGAGATCATCTCTGATGTCAGCTAAAGCACAATCTTGGAGTAGGCTCTTATTTTCATTAAATTAAGGTTTTTATTTTCCACTTTGTCTCAGAGCTGGCAGATGCCCTTGCCTTACAAGGCTGCACTCAGGAGCAGCTTTTGGTATTTAAGATCATTTTCACCACTCATTTTTTAGTCAACTGTTGGCTTCCTCAGCAACAGATGTGTTTGTTCATGGTGAACTATATCCTGCTAGAGAGATGGATTCATTGATAACATAACATGTGTATTTGTAAAGTGCACGTTCACCAAGAGGTCTCTTGGCGCTGAATAACAGATGTCTATTGTTACCCAACTCAATGGTATTCATTTTATCGACCTCGCATTGATGAAAGGCTGAGTGGACTTAAACCTATGACCATGAGGTAGAACACAGGCCCCTGCAATGGATGCATTAGTCCACTGAGCCACCAGACCCGGCTATCCCAATGTACATGGTGCTAAAGTGATGTTGTGATCTTTAATAGACCTGCGACCAAGGAGTAGAAGTTGTTATTTTTAAAAAGCCTCAGTGGTACAAACCATTGTCAGTCTTAACAAGAACTGTTTCTTTCTTCTGATGGACTACGGTTTCAAGTGTTCTAGTAATGGTAATCTACAGAGTGTGTAACAGCTGATTTACAGCTGATCCACACTTCTTTCTGGTGGAAGCAGGGATCAGAATTGTTTGAAGAACTTCCAGAGTTAAAGCTGTGATAACTTCTTAAGCTTCTTGTATGGCATTGGGCCTCAGGGCTGAGTTGCTTGAGTGTTGGGTGGAGAGACTGATTGATTGTGTTTTATTTGATCAATACATTCTCTCACCAAGAGGTGTTTTGTTTGAGTGGAAACCAGATGGTTGAGTCCTATATTTGTCCAATATCAGTTGCCTGCAGTGAGGGAAATCCATAAAGAAGATTAAGTTGCTGTTCATTAGATCAGAGAATGGTTGATCAAACCTCAGTTAGTGATGCTGTCAGGGAAGGTTGTGGTATGTGAGGAAATTCATCTCATATTGTAAAGTTATCCAATGTTTTGCCCTTTATGTACCTTGTGTTTGGATGTCCTTGGAGAAATTACACTTGCATAACTGACACTGTTCCTATTCTCTGTGCCTAAAGGTGTACCATTTAATTATGGTTTTTACATGTTTCCGCACAGCCTCCGACATCCTTGTGCTATTTTTAAAGGGGCAGAGTTGGAAATTGATTTTTCCTCCTGCACTTTTAATATTTGCTGCTTGTAGCAGCATGAGTTACCGCAGCAAAATCTACGGTCTCTTAGTTAATAAATCTCTGATTCACTTCTGGTCTTCATGGTTCATGGTGGTGGTGGCTCTCTCCCTAACAATTTAAGGAGTAGAAAAAAAGCTTAACCTAGTTTTGTGGGGATGAACTTCCCAATTTTAATGATCACTAATGGATAATATATTGCTGTAATTCAATCAACTATACCATCCAAAACTATGTCCTTTTTCGAACAGCAGTAGTCATATGTGAATGGAACTTTTGGCCCTTCACAGGATGGGCCGACAGCCATCGTCACCCAGGTAGTGACCCCCTTGTAGTTAGGGAGTTCAAGGCGATCCTTCAGGCTCCAACTTCAAAATGAGGGGATCCCTTTGCTCTGACCACAAAATGGATTCATTTAGGAAGGAAAGTGGTGTCATTCAGCATATATGATATGATAACTTTTACCTACTTCAGGCTCTATTGTGCTACCCCTTGCTTACCATGCTGGAATGATTGATCCAATAATCGTCCCTTTTAGAGGTGCACAAACCGAATGCCTCCAAGCTCTTGTGAGTCTTGCTGTACACAGAAATAGGATATTTGAATATGTTAGCTCATTTGTAGCAGTTTTACAAAGCTTATAAAGTGAAACTAAGTCATACAATTATCAAGTAGAGCTACCTAGAGAGGCTAACTCTCTAAAAACAGCACCTGGCAATGTAATGTTATAAAAAAAGAGACAAACATACAGTAATAGAAATACATTTAAATTTTCCATGAAATGACAAAATTAAAATTTAACAATCTAAAATAATTGTAAATTATATTATATGCTCAGATTGTACCTTATGCAAGAGCAAACAACTCAGTGTGAAGCATCTGAACAGACAAAATAATTCAGAGCAAGATACACACTAATGTAAATAAAAAAACAGGTGTATATAATGTTTGACCCTGAGTACATAACAGCACCTATGAGATGACATGGGCTTCAATTGGAATTCCATAGAGCATATTATCAAGCCCATTATCTCCGTTTTAGCGGCAGTTTTCTGCCGCTAAAGCGGCGATAATTTTATCGCCTGGCTTGATAATATGCCCCAGTGTCTCTTGCTTATTCTTACTCACTGGAGCCAGCGCTTGAAAGGAGGTGTCTTTTATTGGAACTCCTTGTTCCACACCGTGTTTACTACATTAATTTTTTTTTTCCTCCAATCAACATTTTAAAGGCTCCTTTTCAAAATACTCCTTTATACTCCCAAAGGGTGAAGAATGGACACTGTTTTGGACAGCCTACCACAGTGAACAATTCCCTGTACAAGCAGCCCCATTTAACCAGACTGGTCCTATCATTCTAGCCATCGTTTTTCTTTTTGTTCTTTCTTTTCTCTTTTCTCTATATTGTATTTCTTACTTCATTTGTCTTGTTTTGTTTTGTTTTCTTTCCATTGTGTGCTCGAGGTTATACACTGGCTCAGCCTCAGTATTTTTGGGCAGCAGGTAGTTCACCTTGTATGCCCTGGGCAGAATGGAAGGCATATTTCTTAAATTACATTAAAACATTTGATATTAATGGTAAAATGAAAGCCAGTGAAATGAAAGGTATTTTTTTGTACATTCGTTGGGCCCCAAATGACTTAAAAGCTTTTAATCCATTGCCTAGAGTAGAGAGTGAAGGAGATAGGAATGTTTTTGAGAAAGCCATCGCTACTTTTCACCAAAGGTATGTATTGGTATTTCTAGATATAAATTCTTTCAGAGGAAAGAGCGCATAGATGAATCTGTAGACAGTTGTGTTTCTCCTCTTAAGACGTTATCTCTTGATTGTAAATTTGGTGCTCTCCAAGAAGATTTTATAAGAGACCAGGTAGTTATGCATGACAACAATTCCACTATCCAAGAGAGACTCTGATTAATGGAGACTCGAATCTTTAGAGCATTTGAGCTATTGTAAGGAAATCTGAATTGTCACGCAGAAGCGCAAAACAAGTTAAAAGTGATGCAGGTAGTAATAGTAGTGAAATTATTGCTAAAGTTTGTGGCAAGCTTAGTGGCAAGAGTGAAGAGTTCAGAAAGAAAAGACAATTCAATTCTAGTAAAAGTAAATTCTCTGAAGACAATAAAGATGATTTCAGGTGTTATAGGTGTAATAGCAGGTCACACCTTTCTAACTGCAAATTGTGTCCAGCTATTAAGCAGAAGTGTGCTAACTGCGGTGTCACTGGGCATTTTGAAAAGGTGTGCAATAAAAAAAGAAATAACAAGTTCACATGCATTCATGATAGTGACAGCAGTGATAATGAACAGTCCAACGCTGAATACAAAGATAGTAGTTCTTTTCTACTTAACATAATAGATTCCAGCCCCGCTATTCTTAACATTGACAACACTCTCATAAGGAAAAAACCTGTTTGCAACCTAGTTATTGGTAGGGTGGAAATTCAAATGTATGCTGATTCCGGTTTGTCTTATTCGATTGCATATGAGTGTGTATGGAAATCCCAAATTGCCAGAAGGTTAGGAAGTGACTTAGAAGTTTCTGACATCCATCCTGAGGGCTATTCGGGTGAGAGGATTGAAATTATTGGTTTTAGAACTTTCATTTTCATATTAAAAAATCGTCAGTGTACTGCTAAATTATATGGGGCAGATTTATGTTCCCTGGCGCATCCCTGCAAATCAGCAGAGATGCGCCAGGGAAGATGCGTCACGCAAGTTTGCCCTTGCGCCACCGCAGATGCGCCGCATTACAACTCCAGCACTGTTCCAACCTACCCTATCACTGACATGGTGCGTCACGCCTTACGCCTGCTTGAAGCAGGCGTAATGATTTGACGCACCAGCGTCGGAAAAGTGACTGCGTGAAATCTTGTAGATTTCACTGCGTCACTTTTCCGAGGCTTTTTTAGACGGAACGCCCACCCTTCATACATTAAACCTGACGTAGGTTTAATGTGGCCAGGGCTTTACAACGTGACGCATCTCCCTAGATGCATCACGTCGTAAATCTGGCGCAGCTTGGCGATAGCTTTGCACTGCCGCTGCGTCACAAAAGTGACGCAACGGCGGCGCAAAAGTGGCGCACGGGGCTTGTAAATCTGCCCCCATGTATCTAAGAAAGGTCCTAACATGCCTGAGCCGGTCATGGTTATTGGTGATCAAAACGGTATAGGAATTCTCATGTTTAAAAATTCCCTAAGGTCTTCAGAACCAAAATTGGCAAGTTAATAAATTTCAAACATGAGATACGTTTAAAAGAAGTTGCTTTTCCCAAGGTCCACAAGGCTCCCAATATTCCCATTGCTGTACGTGAAGAAGTTAAAAAAGAACTTGCCGCTCTAGTTAGTGATGGCATCATCAAAAGGATTGAATCCTTTGAATGGGTTTCGCCCACTGTAATAGCTAGACGTGTCAATGGCAAAATCAGACTTTGCAATGATTTGCGCCATTTAAATAACAACATTTTAGTAGACCAATTTCCCTTACCCCGCATCTCACAAATGTCAGCTACTGTTGGTGGGGCCACATTTTTTTCTATCGATCTTTCAGTGGCCTACCACCAAATTGAGCTGCATGAAAAGAGTAAGGACCTGACAGCATTCATCACACCTTTTGGCAGTTTCAGTTACAACAGGATGCCTTTCGTTCTAGCCTTTGCTGCAGCAATTTTCCAGCGTATTATGCAAGATTTATTGAGCAATCATAAAAATGCTGTCTGTTTCCGAGATGACATCCTGGTTTTTGGGTGCAGCGAACAAGAGCTTAACAAAGCCTTAGAAGACATTCTAAATTTTCCCAGTGATCACGGGTTAACCATTAAGCACTCAAAGTGTAAATTTGGTGTAAAATCTGTCACCTATTTAGGACATGAACTGTGTGAGGAAGGCATAAGACCGAAAACTGATTTAGTGGAAGCCATACGCGCTGCTCCACACCCCAAATCTAAAGATGACGCAAGATCCTTCTTAGGATTAACCACATTTTATTCAAAGTATGTTCAATACTTTTCTTGTCGTACATTTAATATTAGACAATAAGTGAAGGACAAGAATAGGTTTGTGTGGTCAGATGAATGTGAGAGAGAATTCCAAGATGTTAAAGGTGGAGAGGTGTGGCTCACTGGTTAGAGGTAAGCAGAGAATCGGCCAGGCACCAGGGTTCAATTCCCGACGCGGCAGGGTCGTGGACCTGGGTCAAAAAACGGACTCGATAATTCTCGCCTCGGTACCTACTCTAACCAGGAACACACTCGGCAACTCTGGGCATTAAGCTTGCCTCATCTCTACAACGGCCCCCCACAGACGCTGGGGATGCCTGGTTTCACCTTGGAGATACCCAGAAAGGGAACATCTCACAGGGATAGCCAGGACGGGTTCCCCAGTGGTCTATAGCGCCGGGACACTTCCGAGTAGCTGTGCGCTGTGTAAATGAAAATAACATAACATTAAAGCCGTCTGTGATGCCGCTGCCTTGTGTGGTTTGGACCCTTCACTTACATGCATCATAAATACAGATGCCAGCTCTAAAGGTCTGGGTGCAGTACGAGCCCAAAAATCTAAATCAGGCAAAGAATTTATTATTGCACATGCACCTAGAGCTCTAACACCTGCGGAAGAGAAATACTCTACTATTGAAAGAGAGACGTTTGCATGCGTTGGGGCTCTTGAGCATTTTAGAGTTTTTGTGTGGGGTAAAGAAATGCTTAATAAGAAGTGATGACAAACCTTTAATGCGCTTATTAACCACCAAAGGTATGCTCAAAGCGTCTTCGCGCATAGATCGCATGTCAATGAGGCTTCAGGATTTCGTTTAAAGTGTTGTGTATGTCCCCGGCAAAGACAATGTCACAGCTGACTTTCTATCCAGAATGCCTTTACCTGTCAAAGAAGATGTCCGCAATGAATGGGACGAATTTCAAATTGCTCTGGTGCAGGATGAAGGCGGAATGCCTGTTGACAAAACTGCATGGTGTGAAGGTTTTGCAAAAGATGAAGAGATGAAAAAAGTAGAAAATTATATTTTGGGTGGGTGGCCAAAAAAGAGTGTTATTGAATCTGATTTTAGGTGTTTTGGGGAGGTAAAAGATGAGTTATCATTGGTGGAATTCCTCCCAGTAATTTAAGACACAGTATTGTTCTGCATGGTCATGAGGGCCACAGCAGTATCGTGAGAACTAAACAGACTGTTCAAAAAGGATTTTGGTGACCTGACGTCGATATGTTTGTTGAACGTGTAGTTAGAAATTGCATCACTCGTGCTAATTCGGATAAGTCTCTTAAAACTCTCAAACCCAACCATATAATCTCAGATAATCCATGGGATACCATTGCCATGGACATCATGGGCCCTGTTGGGCCTTGTTCCAAGTTTATTCTTGCTACAATTGACATTTTTTCATAGTGGCCAGTAGTCAAAATCTTAGAAAGGTTTGACACTGATGCCGTCTTAACATTTTTGGATGAGACCTTCACAGAAGAAGGTTTACCTGCGCGTCTCATCACTGATAATGGTGTTCAGTTCTTATCTATTAAAGCTAAGAACTATTTCAAAACAGTTGGAATCACTCAGCGTACTACTTCCTTCTACAATCCCAGTGGGAATGGGGTTATTGAGAGATTTAATAGAGTGCTCAAAAGTGCCATACAAATTGCGGGTGTAGACAGTGACAAGTGGGAGTTAAAAGTTTTTAAAACAATTTGAATGTACAGAACTACCACTAATGATATGCCTGGTTGTTCTCCTTTCGAGGCAGTGAGGGGTAGATTACCCAGGACTAAGTGCAACCCCTCATGGTTGGTCCCATCCACTTCCAATTTAGACTTAGAAACAGTAAAAAACAGGATTGCTAGAACCCATACCATTAATAAGGAAAATGTTGATAAAAAAGATAAAAAAAGAGGTTGTAAACGTGACCCCATTGTCAATCTGAGCATGTTGGTGAAAGTTAAGAAACCATGGAAGGTAAAAAAGGAGAGAGCCAATTCATGGGCGCATTCCAAGTCAAAGAAGTGCTTAAGAAGAAGTGCTAAAGAACTCAGTAAGACTAACTGATGGCAGAGGGAGGAATTTGAGCAGGATTGCTGTACTCAAAGCTGACAAGAATGTCTATCAGAACAATGGTTGCCTGAGGAAAATGAGCATGGTTTTGTCAATGCTAATAATTCCAGTTCACAAGATCTCCTTGGTGAGGATGACTTAGTGGAAAACCTGTTGTAGTTCCTAATGTTAGCAATGATTTTAGTGACAATGAGTGTATTGAGCAGCTAAGCTAACGTCCTCGGAAGAAACCAGGATGGATGTCTGACTTTGTTTCCCTCATCATAAACAAACTTGTAAAGTAATTTTGTTTTTCTTGTTGTTTTTTTCTTGTTTTTATTTTTATTATTAAAGAGGGAAGATGTGTTGCATGCGCATGCTATGTTCATCTCGTGCATGTTTGCATGCGCATGCTATTCTTGCCTCGAGCATGTCATGTTTACACCTGAATGTCTTTGTTTACAGCTCGATCATGATGTTCTAGAATAGAGCCTCTGATCGAGCCTGTGAGCCAAGCGAGGGAGTCGTTGGGAGTCCACCGGAGCTGGAAGACGTGTAACCGGTGGTGCTTCTATTATTTGGAATAAACCTACTTTTACCCACTTCTTGTCTACGATTCTACTTGACAGGTTTGAGTTTCGTATTTAGTACAAGACAAGAGGATAGATAGAATTATACTGGCCATTTTTATATATATATTTTTTTTAAGCAAAACGTTCTGAAACATAATTAAAATCAATTCACTGGAAGGAATGATCTGTCAGGGCAGGACAAAGGAAAAAATAAAGGACTAGAGAGTAAAGACCAGTCTTTCTAAAAGTGACAGAGGACTAGATAATGCTTACTGAGGAATTGTTGGAGTGAAATACAAGATAGAATAAAAAGGGAGATGAACAATAGCTTTACCCCAGGATACAATACGTACCTCTGGCTCTCTCTCCTCGGCTGCCAGCAGGTTAGCCTGAAAAGAAGAAGAGCGAGAAGAAGACATAACAATGGTTTTGCGCTACGACAACTAAATCAATGACAATACCGATTGATAAACAAACTGCAATGTACTATAAATTACTTCCCCTACAATTATTGAATTGTAAAGAATAACCAAGCAGAATAAAAGAGAGTTCACTTATATTTATAAAGTCCAGACTCTGATTAAAGACTGTACAACCTGACCGATGGATTGGATGCAATAACTGTGAATGTTCTCCTCAAATTATTTCCTTTCTAGAATATGGTTTCAGTGCTGTCCCCCTTACTGTCTGAAGAGCTGTGCACATTGCCAATGTATGTTGGCTATCAAGATTCTATGGGCTCTGTCAATGCTCATTAGTTGCAAGTGTGATGCAGATCTTACAAGAATTCTCAGGATCTTGACATGACCACCTGACGTGGCAGCCATCCTCGCACCCGTGTGGTACAATTGCTACCCCCCAGCCACAAGGCCTGGCCTGGCTTCATTGGTCAATGGGCGCAGTCTGGTGCACTCCTCTCTCTGCCCTCATTGGGACCCTCGTTGACAAGCAAGACTGCAAAACCTGCAATACATACCCGCAATTCTGAAGCACGACTATCACCCAGCCTTGACTCCCGAGTTTCTGCGGGAGAAAAAGAAAAGACAGAGTTTGACCAATACACTCTCTCCTGGTCCCGACACACACAGAATTACATCAGTGTTAGCGCACTAATCCAACAGAAGCACAAACCTTTTTTTAAAGGCTATTACCTGATTTTTTGGTTAAAGGCAAATTCGAAGATACTAGGTTTAATGTCTCCTTTTTTAACCGTGCTGAAAATGATTCACAGTAGCAAACTCTGAAAGATGATACAAAAGACTGAACGAACGTTGTAGGATTTTCTTGAGATAGGATAAAGTCAACCTAACCTTTAACCCTGGAATATTAACATAGATAAGCTAAACATATACACTGATTGCCAATAGATGAGTCACACTATACCTAGAAGAGCAGGGTGTTCATGTACTGATATTATGTCCCCATTAACAGCATTACATTTTTGTGCAGTAACTGAGAGAAAGGCTGTCAAGAAGACACCAACCCACTAAGGCAAATACCTAATAATGGTCTTCAGAAGGTAGACATATGTGAAGCCTGAGTAGTCAAGGTGGGAGTATTTGTGGCAGAGACACATCTTTCTCTCTCTCTTGCCAGAAACTCCTTCCACTTCTTGGACACCTGACAGACGGGGGTAGGGTGGAATCACATTGCCCCTGTAGAAGGCCTGTGATTCAGGTGCGTGACCAGTGTTACACCCTTGGCCACTTAGACAGCTACATCAAACACTCATAAGGTGATGATGGGAGGAATGCCTACAATTTGTCTAACCACTGGTAATCTCTCAGGATAACACTCCAAGCCATTGTTCCTTTACCCACCATTCCACCTCAGATTAGAGTAAGCCATATGCAAATCAGTTTGGTCCTAATCCAATAGGAACAGTGGCCTCATCTGGCCATTCGGAATGGACTGTTCCAAGAGGAGCAGGGTTTGTACTGATATGAGAATGATTGGCAGTGGTTAGTTTGTTTGCAAGCATCCCACCCACCATTTCTTGCATGATTGAAATAATGCCCTAAGAGGCCATGGGTATGTCCATATGTGGATCCCTTGCTTCTTGTGCTATTAAATCCAAGCTACACCTCACTGGTGAGCCCCAACAAGATCAAAACCCGCTTGGAGTTGTTTTTTCCCTTCTGGAGGAGGCTTCACCTATCAGCTCACCATAGACTCTTCCCAAGTGATTGCAAGTGATTAAACTATTTGGTATCATTCCTTCCATTGCTTTTTGTGTTATTTATGTAATGCCCAAAGTGGCCAAGGTTATTCCAAGATGTGATCCACGTGCTCACAGTGCCACAGGATGAGGCGAACAAGGCTGATGCCACCTGGGGGTTCTTGCATTCCTATCTGGAGGGAGCCTCATCTGGCATTTCGGAATGGACTAAGGCACTGATTTGCATAGAGTGGGTCTTTGCCTAAAGTGGGACAGTGGATGAAAAACAAGGGGTGGGAATGCTGCCCTCAGCAATTGCAAGTGGTTGGACTATTTGCAGGCAATCCTTCCATCAACATTTGTGTGATAGTTGCTCACAAATGCTACCTGAAAACCTCACATGTTGCATTACCGTGTTCTCTGCAATGGCCACAGATTTGATCTCTGCCATCTCAAATCACCCAAGTTTCTGCTCATTTAATCTTCCTTCTATTAACTGTCATGCTTTTTTAGCTCGGCAAATCAATTCTAGCTTTCCACTACTAGAATTAGTCGCATATGGATACTGCTTTTTCTATTGTAGTAGTATAACTGCGGCACTCTCCCTGGGAGTTTGTAGACAGAAACAAATCTACTCCATTTTAGAGACTAGATAAAAACCTGTTTTTAAATAATTAAGCATCTTGTTGCCTTTTTTCCTAGTTTCCATTAGATTTTGAGGTTGTGTCTTCATAGAGCTCCAAGATGCATTTTAGTATAGGAGTCAAACAAATCAATTATAAAACAACATAACATAATATAACAATGATACTTGAGTTTGGTTGGCATCGACTTCTACATTTTGATTGGTGACCTGTGAAGGGGAATATATGTGTTATAGTCAGGAGCCTGCTCTTGTGATCAGCAGAGTGGAGCTCAGATTGCAGAGAGGTCATTGGATTTGGGCATGCTAATTCCTTAAGTAGGAAGTGAATGGACAAAGTACAAGTCACCACTGTAGAGCTACCAAAATATGAGGGTTAGTTAAGTTTTTTCTACTGCTCAAGGGGCAAACCAGCTCACAGACTTTGTCCCACAGTCAAGTACTTTTTTAGGCCCAGCCTGTTATTATACCGGTAGCAATTTTTATGTGACAGTGCATGCATTCACCCACTGAAACCTGTGCCCTCTATCAAAGTATCCATCTTTCACTCCACTCACAATTATTCACCAATCAATCTACCCTCATTCACATTTTCTACTGGGTTTTACATGTATCATACAGAAAAGTAAAGCCTCATAAAGCAAACGTGTCAGCATACAAAGTCAAGTTACTAGACTATTCAAAAGCATGGGATCAAAGGAGCCTTCGAAAGTCAAACGTATTGCAAATTAAAGCTTCCTGCCTTTTGGCTTCATATTGATACAGGGTAAATTGAACCATTTTCTATAAGAAGGGGGAAATCCAGGAAGGGGTTGGGGTAGATGTGGTGGTCAACCGTAAAAAAAAAGAGCGGGGGATGTGATAGTAGGGAACCTTCCTACCTTTCAGGTGCCCATTATCTTTTGTTCTGAGAAAGTCTTTTGGCCAATTGCAGACAAGGGTTCTTGTGCCTCAACATGGATTTCCCTGATCGACCCCATAGGTAAGACTGGACATCGGATCCCTCATAGTCCATTTGTACCAGTTTGTATGGACTAGTTCAGGGGCCTCTAATGAACACACTCCACATCTCTAGAAATATCTGCTGTCAATCATTCAGCCTGGCAGCGATGCGGTCATAGACTGCAGTTCTTACATTTCCTCGAGCCAGGAGTCATAGGATGGACAGATGTTAGGGCACCAGATTCTTAGGATACAGATTTTTGCTGTCGCCAGTGCCAAGGTATGCCATCAGTATTGTTGATTTGTGATGTCCAGGCATTGGATGGAGTCATGAAGAAGAGTCATTTGGGTTGTGATGGGTCCTCTAAAAGGACCCGTTTGTGCAATCATATTGGTCACAGTTGTCCAATACTGTGTCAATGCAGGGTATTTCCACAGGAAATGAACAATGTCTCAGTCCAGGGACCCAAATCCCTTATATGTCACTTTTGGAAGCAGTAAGGATTGCCGTAGTCGAAAGGGTGTCCAATGCCATTAATAAAGTATTTTAAAATAGTTAACTTTTAGTCTGGCTTCCCTGATATGGCCATCTTGTGTGACCTATAGTTCTGCCAATCCTTATATTGTACACATGGCCTGTATGACCATCAGGATTTCAAGGAAGGGGCACCTGATGTGAAGTATTGATTGTCTGTCAGTGTATGCCCAATTTCTTCAAGCACTCCAGGATTCCCAGTATTACTGAGATAGGAGGAGCTATACCTTCTCGCAAGCAATGTTGGATTCCCTTGTAGTCACAGAAAGCTTGTGAAAGTAGGTTAAATTGAGCCTGCACCTCAGCAAAGGATTTGCATTTTTGGTCTATAATCAAGCCGGCTATAGAACAGACACCAATAGTGCGTAGGGCATTCCATAAGGGGTCTTTACCGTCTATCAGCAGGAATGCCTTACACCAATAGGAGACCTGAGAATGAAGTGAGGGATGTACTTTCAGGAGTGTATGGGATTTTATGCAGGCATAGGTCATGATGGTGAAGACTGGATGGGAAGAGAGGAGGTGGTCAGGGTCACTAGTGTAGAGCATTCTAGATCCAACTATGCATCCATTCAGGGCCATTTCCATTGGTACTCATTTTAGGGTGTCCAGGGAGGTGTGTAGGATGTAACGGAAGTTCATGAGTTCTGATACCTGCCAGTAATTTGTGATGCTAGGGAATCTCATACCACCTTTTACAGTTGATACAGTTCGGCAAGTTTCAACCTTGGCTTTTGCCCAGATTCTCATAGAAAGGTTGTGAGTGAGCCTTCAATGGCCAACATCAGTCTGATGGGGACCCGGAGAGGGATCATTAAAACGTGGTAGTTAAGTCTAGGCAGCATATTCATTTTGATCATTTGGGTCTTGCCCCATATGGGAGAGGCTGTTCAGGGCCCAACAGTGAAAGTTCACTTTGATGTTCATGTGTAAGGATGTTGGTCAGTTCCGGGGGAATCAGAATACCAAAGTATTTTAGGGCATCAGGAGTCTATGAAAACTGGGTGCCTTCTAAGGACAGTGGTGGTCATGTGAGGGGTTAAAGGCATGGCTTCACATTTATACCAGTTCACTTTGTATCCCGATAAGCTTGAGAAGCTGGTGATCAATTTCATCACAGCATCCGGCGAGAGGGTTGGGTTGGGAAGAGTGACCGGGATCTCATCAGCATTCAATTATATTTCATTAATCCCTACCGTGGTTGGTATGCTTTGTGATCACCATGGGATCCAGGGTGAGGATAAACAACAAGGGAAAGTGGGGATAGCCTATTCTTGTACCCCTGTGAAAAGTGAAGGGTGTAGAGATGTGGCCGTGAAAATCCACCCTCACCATTGGGTGACTGTAACATTTTGGACCCATGCTAAGAACAATGGGCTTATGCCTACATGTTATGGTATGTGGAACATATAGTCCCACTCAACTCTGTTGAACTCTTTTTCGGCATCAAGTGAGATTACTTGTTGTTCATCTTTGTCACTGCACACCTGCAGTAAAAGTGGGGGAGGGCTCAGAGATGCGAAATGGAGGAGCAGTGGGAAACAAATCCCACTTGATTTCATATTACTAAAGTGAGAATAACTTGCTGTAGTCGTTTTGCCAGTAGCTTGGCCAAGATTTTGGTTTTGGCATTAAAAAGAACAATTGGTCTGTAGTTTGCACAGTGCAATGGGTCAGTGGCAGGTTTGGGGATAACAGTAATTCTTGCACTGATGACCTCTGTTAGCAGGCGGTTGGGGTGTGTTTCCAAAAGAACGTACAAACCATGGGCAGGGGCAAGCTCCTATGGCATCTTATAATATTCAGAGGGGTACCCGTTTGTGCCAGGGGACTTATTGTATGGTGGGCCCCCAATAACCTTCCTGACTTTGACCTCGGTAATGGTGGCCTCAAGTTGTAAGTGTTGCCGTGGAGTAAATCTAGGGGGTGCATTTTGCATCAGGAAAACGTCTATGTCAACCGGAGTGCTCATGATGTTCAAGGTACATCCGGCCACGTAGTATGCTCCAAAGGTCTCATGAATATCTAGTGGCTGTGTGTGGGGTGTGTCATCTACATGGAGGATGGCAGGTATAGTGTGGGATGCCTCTTGTTGGGGGGCCTATAGTTCTAGAAGTTGCTCAGATCAATCCCCCCTCTCATTATGGCGCTGCTTCACACGAAAAAGGCTGGTTTCTGCTCTGGTAATGTAAAGTAAGTTAAGGCTTTGCTTAGCCTGCAGCAAGGCTTCCAATGTAGTTTATGTGGTAGTGGAGGAGCATTGAGTCTTGAGCGTACGGCTGTCTTGTTCAAGTCTGCGTTGCATCTGGAGTGCCGCGCATTTCCTATGGGCAGCTTCCCGCATTATGTCCACCCTGACCATCGCTTTCCTGGCTGCCCAAAGGTCACTCGGGTAAACCATTGTCTCCTGATTGTGGTCCAGGCATGACTGGAGGTGGCCATGGAAGCATCTTTTATCGTTGGGCTTTTTGTAGTGGGAGGATTTTAGCCTCCATTGCACTGGAGGAGGTAGCAGCACCCCCAAATTAAGCCACACCTGTACTGCGTCATGGTCAGGCACCCCTGAATTGATAATAGCGGCATCTGTCAAGTGGGCTAGCAGAGGTGGGGACAACAGAAAAAAAGTCTATTTGCTTGCAAAAACTTTGTATGCATGGACTAAACATATAGTCTCAGGAAGTCAGGTGTAGCAGCCTCCAAGTATCAACCAAAGAGAAGTCAAATATCAGATCTTTGAGTAGTCAAATTTCCAAGGAGTTATGGGAAAGGGGATGGTCAGACTTTTTAATGTATGGGTAATGTATGGGTCTTTCACCAAGTTCCAGTCTCCTCCTAGTATGGACTTAGTGTTGGAGTGTTGGTATAGAATTCGGGCTATGTACAAAAAGGTGTCTTGGTTTGCATGTGTCAGGGTGTAGAGTGAGACAATCAAAAGGGTTTATTCATAAACAGATGCTTTGAGAAAAATGTAGTGCTGTGGGGTTTTCTCCAAATTTTGCTCACCTTCAGCCGGAGGTGTTTGCCACTAGTATGGCGACACTCACTCTATGGTGAATTATAGTGTGTGATTCCCCCCACCCTGGAGTGGGGAGAAATATACTAGTGTTATATTTTCTTTCCACATAGTTTCAGAAAGCCTTATGGCTCTCAGCATCCGTAAGGTGGGTTTCTTTTAGGTGAACAAGGTCTGGGTGAGGAACCTCATATAGTCAAGTATCTTTTAATCTTACCGTAATTTGAAAGCCCGTTGCAATTCAGGGAGACAAATGAAAGTCATTGAGTTTTTGCCAATGGACCCAAATTGTGATGGGCCTGGTCTGGAGTGTGGTGTGGGAGGGGAATGCATATGTAGAACCCTAAAAGGAGGACCCGGAGTGGGTCAGTGGGTATGCGCCGTGAAATGCACTAGGGGACATGGCACTCTGGGGTGGGTCACCATAAGAAGTTGTTGGGAGCATGAGTCAGGTATGTCATTAAATAAGGTATCAAGAAGAGGTGATGGGCAGATTACAAAGGTCAGGGAGTTGTTTAGTGTGTAGTTTGATTAGTGAGGCTATGGGTAACATAGAAGGCAAGTCATGGAGGTGGAATGGGTTTCATGGGGGATCTCGACTTATCTCTCAATTGGAGGTCTTTACCGATTGGTCTTGATTTCAGGCCTCCTGACGATTGGTTGGTAACTTACTCCAGATGGTGGTGTCCTTTCGCCAAGGTACACTACTGGGTAGTGTGTGACCGGTCCAGTTGATGTGATGGATCAGCAGCACACTCCCAATGTCCATCCCGTGGTGTAACAAGGAAACTAGGTGTGCTACCAGTTGTTTAGGATCTCTTGATTCCATGGTTTTATGATTGTGAGTTATGAGCATCATTAATGGGTCTGGAAGGCAATTTCTCATATTCATGAGTTTAAGTTGGAGGCACAGCTTCAGGAATCTCTTCCTGAGGGTTATGGTCTTGTGTGAAATTCCGTGTAAAATGTAGATTTTGTGCGCATCATGGAGGAGTGGGCTTCGGTTTTTGGCCACAGAGAGCACTTCCCTAGCCTGTTAGAGTCGTAGAGCACAGGTAATAATTTGGCATGATCCAGTCGGCTCTTATAGGAGGCAGGATCTATAGAAGTGGCCTCTCTGAAACTCCAGGGGAGATTAAAGGTAAGATTGGTAATGGTAGACATAAACTCACGGACAAATCCCATCATGTCTTCACCTTCCACTTTCTCTGGAACCACAAAGAAACAAGGATTATCCCAGTGGTTCTAATCTTCTAATTTTACAGTCTTTTTCTGAAGATACCAGTGATCTTGTTCCTAGGGTATGGCTGAGGCTAGTTGCATTTCTATGCGAATAAAGTGTAATTCTGCACATTTTAGGTGAGCATTGAAGGAGGCCAGGTCATGATGGATAGATAGTCCAAGAAGACTGTCACCCATGCACTCATCACCAGCAGACTGAACTACGGGAATGCACTCTACAACGGAATCAACAAAACACTCCCCCGTAAGTAACAGACCATCCAGAACGCTGCAGCCAGACTTATCCTTGACATCCCAAGACATGACCACATCACCCAAAACCTCCACGACCTCCACTGGCTCCCTTTGAAAAAAGAATAAACTTCAAACTGCTCACACATGCCTGCAAAGCCCTCCACAACACCGGACCCCAATACCTCAATGGAAGAATCTCCTTCCACGCCCCCAAGAGAAACCTCCGCTCTGATGACCTAGCCCTAGCCACAGTCCCCTGCATCCACAGGGCCAGAGCGGGTGGCAGATCCTTCTCCTACATCGCGGCAAAGACCTGGAACGAACTCCCCCTCCGCATCAGACGAAGCCCGACATTGCACCTATTCAGAAAGGATCTCAAGACCTGGCTCTTCGGATGACCAGGGAGCCGCTCAATCCCCCCCCACCCCCCCAGCTCCTTGAGACCCTCACGGGTTAGTAAAATCACATTTTATAAGACTTTGGAATCTGGTTTACAACTTCAGAATGGCATGGGACATCTGCCCTCCTTAGTATTAGTACAATGCTAGCGGTAACTTCAGATCATTACATGTGAAAAAACAGTCAGAAACACTTTTGCCACAGGTTAATCCTATTTTAAACTTGATCCAATTTGATATCATGATTACTGGGTGCGGTAACTCAATAACCAATTTGTGGATTTATCCCAAATATTCCAAACTTCTTTAGATTTGGCCCCTGGCTAGTGTATATGTGACACTTAGAAAAGGCTAGCCTGTGAGAGTCCTCAATGATCTAGGAGCCTCTCAGGATACAAAGAGAGTAGACATACTCTGCGTCTACATTCACTCAAGCCTACTTTTATATTCACAGATCATCTTGATCCTGATGTTAAACTACCCTATTACGACACACAGGCAGAGGTGTATCATATGCTACACTGTTACCTGGAAGCACATTATGGACACAGTCATCTACCCATAGCAAAGGAGCATGCCCTTTGATGAAGCATGCAACTATAAGAGGTTGAGGGTTTCACGTCTGTTACTGAATAAATGTCACTCACAAGCTGGGAGAACCAGAGCAATAATATCAAACAGAGGAAAACTGCTTTCTTTATAGTTAACTAGAGTCTCCAGTATTATTGTCTTCCTGTTTTATATGTTAGGGAGAATCCATTGCAGTATCTTAAAGGTTGTCCTCTCACTTCCATTCGTGTAGTTCATTACAGTCTTGCAGAAGGGCCTGGAATAACCTTTTACTGACTCAAGCAGCTCTTTCTTACTGTTATCTTTTTCTCAGAAAAATAAAAGCCTTGCTATTATTTGTAATTTGATTTCCGGCATATATTGAATAACATAACATAAGATATAAAAGTTTGCAAAAGGTGGTCTTTCTTCTATGTTTTCACTGAGATCCTGACCTCTTCAGGGTGGTTTACTAACTCATACATCTCAAAAGTAGAGGAAATATGTTGATCTGCTCTCTTGGTACAACAGGGCTTATAAAGTGAATAATTTGCACAAACAAATCCAAAGTTCATGGAAAATTAGATTTTTCTATAATTTATTAGGAGTTTCACCCAAATTTCACTCCTAACTTCAAACCATTTGTTACCCATACACATAGCATTCAAATGGAAAACGCAGCACCAAACTGAAGAAGCGTTCTGCTAATTGCACAAACGTTTAAACAGAGCAGAAACACTAAATCATAGTCACAATCACGTACTAGCACCATACTGAAAATTAACATGTGTGCATTATCAGCTGTAGTCAACTCACGCAATAGCAAATAGTCAGTTATCCGTGACTCTAAGGTTTGAATGCAAGCATATGAATGCTAGGTTGTGGACACACAATTTGCAGATTAAGTACTTGTATGAACCATGTAGGTGAATTGCAGGGGCTTGGTGAGCATTTAGGTTGATCACGTTGGGATCAGCGTGGCACCTAAATCGGGCATGGGGCAATGGACTGAATGTTCCATACTTAGGAACTTCGGATAACCATTTTTGATGAACTACATAGGACTTTGGATATCGTGTGGACGTCTTTCAGCAATATTAAAAAATGTGCTTTAGCCATGCCTCTCATGAATGAATTAACGAGAGAGAACTTTGTTGAGAGCAGACTTGGAGATCCCGACTATCTAATACTTTTTAAGATTCTGTGACTTAGCTGTGACAAAGATAAAGAACGTTCCGTGACCTTTTGAAAATAGATTTATTCATACGGTTCTAACTTATAAAGCCTTGAAAAAGTTGCTTTTTGCAACGAAACACGTGTCGGCTGTGGAGTTTCAACAACGTTGTGTTAACTTCTTCTCACAAATATCTGCTGCACAAATTCGTGCTATTTCGTTTTGAACATGTTATGTTGTATATGGGACATTAAAACATAAGTCCGACATGATTTGACCAGAAAGGAAATGATTTTTGGTGCTGTGCTCTGTTGCTTATTGTAATAGATTGTATGTGCTTAGAGGCTTTGCTTCTGCGCAGGAGGACACTATGGATGGCACAGTGTCTTAACATTGAGCACGCAATAAGACAAGCTATTCCAAACATTTGTTAAACTCAACAGAGGTGCTGACTGTTGCTGTAGTTACCACTGCCATCATCTCTATTGCAAAAATAAGAATAATAAAACTTTGAAGACTAGAAAGGGCATTCTCTGCCTTCAGCTTAAATTTATTGGAGTAGATTTTTAGGTAAAGGGGAATTTGTCGTGATAAAGCTCATGTTTAAAGTTATAAGTTTTTTACTCAAATTGGTGGATATGTCCCCACCGGAGGTGGTTTTGTGAAGACCATCCTTAACCCTTAGCACAGAAAGATGAAACATGAATGACTAAATAACAGTGATGTATTTACACAACTCAGAGAGATAGCGTTCTGTACTTAGTTGTAGTCATGACATGGAGTCAGATCAATTGATCACGGAGCACTAACAGTCCACCTCCATACCAGCTACTCTCCAATCACTTGGTCATTATATCTGTGCCTTTGACCCATAGCGCACTCTGCTGCCTTTTGACAAGGTTCGTGCTCTACAAGTACCATAGACACATACATTGATCATGACAGACCATCTCATAAAGTTTGAAAGAGTGAACCATATAGTTTGAGTTGCCTCATTAACTCCACATTCTTGTATTCAGATCTCCATTCAGACCCCAGTGCAGTGCATTGTATTTCACCACACTTGAGGGCTTGCATTTGCTGTGCAACTACAACTGACTTTTTTGAATTTTACACTTTTATATTTTAAGCTAACATTTTACAACTCTAATTGCCATCTAGAATTGCACAATTGAAACCACTTTTAAGAATGAAGAACGGAGAGTTTTTCAAAAATGTCATACAGTCAATGTCACAAAAAGTCATGATATAGATTTCATTTTTGGAACATGACTTAGCTATTAGCTGTAAATCATTTATTAGACTGTTGAAATATTTTTGTATTTTGCCAGAACATCCCCTGAACATAGTTTTATTTTGCTGACTGTTTCAAAGAAATACTAAATCAAAGACTCTCCAGATGTGACCTACCTTGGAATTAACACCTTTCGACTCTATGCTACCAAGAAAGGACCCATGAGCCACATGGACAAAATGAAGGAGTACAGTATGTGAAAATAGAACCAAAATCGTATTCTGTGTTACTCCCTAATCACCTTTGTGTACACTTTCCCCCCCAAAAATTATGGGTCAGCCTACAGATTTGCCTGGATGAACCTTATTTTCAAGTTGACTGATCTACACAATGGGGATAAATAGATTATTCATTACCTTCGGCAGATTCAGCAGGCTGTACATTGAAAAGTATGACTCCTATAATAAGGACCAGAGCCAGGCCATAGAACACCTTCTGAGCCATGGTTTAGTGCAGTCTCCTTAATTCAGTCTGTTTGTAGATTCTGGATGTGGATTGCCCTTCAATACTTTAATGCCACTTTTATATCCTCAGATCTGTTTGTTTAATGGTTTGATATTTTTGCATAAGCATACTCTCTGTCACGTAAGCCACATACTTTGGTAGTAAAACTAGTCAGCTGTTGTATGGTACATAGCCAAACAGGATGATGTATTTTACTATGGTTACCAATGGACCCCACTGGCACTCATTTTAGAGCACCATGACTCTTGATCCTGATAAACTGCTTTTTGGCAGGTTATTTATGCTGTGTAAACTGTGCAAGACAGTCGCAGCCCTCTTTAAACAACATTAATGGGCTGTCTGCCTTTGCTGCCAGAGAGAGAGAGAGACAGAATACTGAGACTATATTATTAGACCTGGCCCCTTGGCGTGGGTCTCCCTTCTATTTTTCGATGTGGCCTCATGTGTTTTTGCTGGTGTTAGATGCTTTGGACACTGTGCCACTGCTGTCCAGTGCCACAGTGCAAGTGCTCCCTATGGTAAACTGATGTATGGATTAGTGATTCCATGATTGGCTAGTTTGGTTTACCTATCAGACTCTAGTACAGTGCACCGGGAGTGCCCAGGGCTTTTAAACCAAATGTGGCTAGTGGGCTTGCATCACTGGTTGTGCCACCCACAAAAGCAGCCTGTAAAGTGTGTCTCAGGTCTGTCATTGCAGAACCTGTGTGCAGTCTGGTACTGCCATGCTGACTGGGCAAGTACACCCACTTGCCAGTCCCTAAACCTTCCCTTTTCTTCATATCATGCACCCCTATGGTAGGCCCAAGGGCAGGGTGCATTGTAAGTATGAGGTAGGACATGCCCTGGTGTGTGTGGCATGTCCTAATAGTGAATTGCAGCCATTTTCATTTTTCACTATTGCAAGGCTACCTGTTTCCCATAGGCCAGAATGGGCAGTTTGATTATTACATCTTATAATCCTAACTGACAGAAATTCGAGTTTAGTATGCCTGAACTCAGAATGATAAAATAAATCTTTTATTGAAGTTGGTTTTAACATTCTGTGTTTGAAAATACCACTTTAAGAAAGTAGGTATTTTCTTGCCTAACCATCCAAGCCTGCCTCTGCTAGGTTGTGTATTCCTTGTCTGGAGTTTGAGTGACAGGGGCTGGGGGATTCCAGGAGACAGGGTGATTCAGCACAGGGCTGAATAGAGAGATCTACATGTAGATGGGTGAGAGGAGTTGCACCTGGGACCTGAATAGGGCTGTGCCTTCCCTTCACAATGATGGCTCCACCTCCTGTAGTGTGTCTGATGTCTCTGCCCTGCACTCTGAAAGGAAAGAAGGAGTCATGTAAACAGAGTGCTCCAGGACTGACCAGAACTGGTTTGGACTAGGCAAAGGCCTCTCAGAGAACAAAGAGAAACTGTATAAAAATACCCAGACACCAGAACTTTAGACCACTTTGGGAAACAAGAAGACATCTTTGCTGGGGAGAGGAACCAGAGAGACTGAGGAGAGACTATCCCTAAGCTTGAGGGATTGGCCTGCAGTGGTTGCCTGACTGCCAAAGAGTGGAGAAAGGAACTTTGTGTATACTTTAATCAACTTGTGAAGGATCTCCAAGGGCTTGAGAAAAGAGCTTGCGTCCTGCTGAAGTCTCAGGGACAACAGACTTCACCAACCAGCTTCCCAAGAGTTCTTTGGAAGTGCCTGCTGTTTTGCGAGGCTTTCTGAGGGACTGCGTGTCGCAAGGAGCTGGAAGCGCGAACTCACGAGCAAGAAGCGTGTCGGCCAACTTCTTCTGTTGCTTCACAACGAGAAAGAGCCTCGCATCGCTTGAGAAGAGGATCGATGTCTCATAAGACGCAGCCGCATCACCGGGAAGCGTGTCACAGGGCCTGTCGCGGCCCAGAAGAACGGTTGAGTCATCGCAGGTTCCCGGAAGCGCCTCGCATCGCCAGAGAAGAGGATCGACGTTGCATCAGATGCTGCCGCATCACCGGGAAGCGTGTCGCAGGGCCTGTCATGGCTCGCATTGTTGTCGAAGCACCTCGCATCACCGGAGAAGAGGATCGACGTCGCATCAGATGTCGCCGCATCACCGGGAAGCGTGTCGCAGGGCCTGTCGCGGCTCGCATCGTTGCCAAAGCGCCTCGTATCGCCGGAGAAGAGGATCGACGTCGCATCAGACTCCGCCGCATCACCGAGAAGCATTTTGCAGGGCCTGTCGCGGTCTGCCATCTATGTTTCACTACACTGGATCTTCAACGCATCACGGCATTGCGTGCTGCATTGCCACGGAAGCGCAGTAACAAACCAAAGCATCACCTCCCCTCGCAGAGAAGAACCAACGCATCCCCTACGTAGCAGTAGGGACCCGACGCATCACCGTTCTTGCGTGTAAGGAACCGACGCATCAACTTACCTGCAACACTTTCGTTGTATAGCGTTGCGCATCTTAAGGTACATTGAACTCAAAGTGTTGCATTATTCCATCTTAAGAGAATTAAGCTATTTCTACCATTTTAAGTACAGTATTGGGGATTTTTGTCGTTTGTGGTCTTGTGATAAGTTTATATAAAGAATACTTATTTTTGATATACACCTTGTATGGCGTCCATCTGTAGTGTTGTCACTTGGTTACTGTATGTGTTCACAAATGCTTTACACACTGCCTCTGAGATAAGCTTGTCTGCTTGTGCCAAGCTACCAAGGGGGTGAGCGGGAGTTATTTTAGGAGTGTACCCCCTTACCCTGACTAGACGTAAGTGTTCCTACTTCCTCTGCCAACTAGAGACCCCCAAATCTAACATATATGATCATGATTGTAGTGAGTCAGGGCTCTATGTGGGGTGGGTGCTCAGCAAAACCGACATTAAAATGGGCCCCAACTAGGCCCTATCTTTCAAATCCTTAACTTTACAAGCAAACACAATGATTTCTTTCTCAACAATGAGTGCATCAAACCTTCAGGCAATTCAAATCAATGATGTATTCACTGTGAATTTCACACATGTTACTTCACCAGGTGCTGTGTTTCTGTAGTTGTTTTCTTCATGAAACATATTAAAATACCATGCAGAGTGAATTGCCTCTGGGAGTTGGGTGATTTCAGAAAGTGGATGAGTGTCCACGATAGCACGACAGAGAGTTGAGGATAAATGCAGTGTGAGGTTCTGAGAGGGCCAGTATTTGGACCATACATGGTTAGGTCTCTTCAAGACATTTTGTTTACTGTTAGTAGGCTTGAAGCCTTCCTATTAGTTACCATTGGTGGGCCTCAAAGCCACTCTCAATTGCTTTTGGAACCTATTTTTTCTTTTGTTGAACCACTCTACAGAGTGTAACTTTCCTAGCTGATGTTTTCATTTGCTTGGTGTTGTAGGCTTTACAGCTTGACTTTATCTCTCCCGTAAGTACTCGCTATCTGTAAACAGGCCTGTAAATCTTGGTTTTATCTTGTCTCATTTGCTGTAAAGCCAGAGGTCAAATAAGACAGATGTCAAATGTCAGGCTTTTTCTGAGGGAAATTGGTGTTTACTTTTTTTTTTGCTGACTTCAAAGCAAAAGAATCTATCTGACATTCTTCCTTTTGAGTTCCTATGCGATAGGACAGGCTGTATGATGAAATCTTTTCTAGCACACAATAAACATGAACTGTGCTGGTATTTCAGAATACATCAGAATGAGAACAGTAGAAATGAAATACTTTTTTTGTAATTCTGAAAGGTGATGGAAACAAATTTTTTAATTCATTATCATTTGTGTGAAACAAAACTGTATATCTGTGCAAATGTAATGCCCATTTTCAATTTTCAATTGGAAATGTGTTGCATCTAATGAAAGCGTACTATCATACCATGGATATTGCACATGAACACCACTCTACTTTACACTACTCCCTACCAAAACTCTATGCCCTTCCAATCTATGCCAAGCCATTCCATGCCATGCCACTCTACTCCATGACACTCTACTGTAAAACACTCTACGACACAGCTCCTTACTTCACTCTATACACCTCCACTCTATGCCTCTCTACTCCATTCTAACCCACTCTACTTCAATGTACCCCAACCCAATCTACCCCACTCCACTTCACTACAGTCTACCCCTCTCCACTGCAATCTACCACACTCTCATCCACCCAATTTACTCAAATCCACCCAATGTACTCTACTCCACTGTACCCCACTTTATCCTAATCTACCCCACCCTACCCCACTCTTTTCCACTCCAGTCTACTTAACTTTTCTCCACTCCAATCTACCCCACTCTTCTCCACTTCAATGTAACTCCACTCTACTCCATTCCAATCTATCCAACTTTATGCCACTCCAATCTACTCCCAGTCAACTCCACTCCAATCTACCTTATTCCACTGTACCCCAATCTCTCCCACCCCACTCCAATCTACCGTACTCCACTCTACCCCAATTTCCCCCACTCCACTCTACTCTACTCCAATCCACCCAATTAACCCTACTCCAATCCACCCATCTATCCCACTGTACTCCAGCCCACGCCACTCTACTCCACTCCCCCAATATACCATGCTCCACTCTACTCTAATCTGATCCACTCCACTTCAATCTATAGCACTCCAATCTACCACACTCCACTCCAACCTAACCCTCTCTATCCCAATCTTCCCCACTCCAAACTAGCCCAATCTACTCCACTGCAATCTACTTCACTTCAATCTACTACACTTAAATGTACCCCACTCCACTACATACCACACAACTCCAACCTACCCGACCCCACTCCAATCTACCCCAGTCTATCCCACTGTACTCCATTCAATTCTCCCCTACTAATCCTCCCAATCTACCCCTTCAAGTACTCTACTCAACTTCAATCTACCCCATTCCAACCTGCCCCACTCCATTCCAATCTACCCTCCTCCACCCACCCCACTCCACTCCAATCTAACCCAATCCACTCTACTCCACTCTTTCCCAATGTACACCATTTCAATCTATCCCAATATACCTCACTCCACTCTACCCCAATCTACTTCGATCTACAGTAATCCTATCGACCGCAATTCACCCAAACTACTCCACTGCAATCTACTTCACTTCAATCTACTGCACTTCAATGTACCCCACTCCACTACAAACCACTCAACTCCAACCTACCGTACCCCACTCCAATCTACCCCAGTCTATCCCACTCTACTCCATTCTATTCTCCCCTACTAATCCACCCAATCTACTCCTTCAAGTACTACACTCGACTTCAATTTACCCCATTCCAACCTGCCCCATTCCATTCCAATCTACCTTACTCCACCTCACCCCACCCCACTCTACTCCAATCTAACCCAATCCACTCTACTCCACTCTTTCCCAATCTACAGCATTTCAATCTATCCCAATATTCCTCACTCCACTCTACCCAAATCTACTTCGTTCTACCGTACTCCTATTGACCGCAATTCACCCAAACTACTTCTATCTACCCCAATCCACCAACATTTACTTCACTCCACTCTTATCTACCCACCCCATTCCACTCCAATCTACCCCAATCTACTGACAATCTACCCCACTCCACTCCAATCTACCTGACCGTACTCCACTTTTCACCACTACAGTAAAACCCCAATCTACCATGCTCCAGTCTACATCACTCTATTCCAATGTACCCCACACTACCCCACTCCACGCTACCATAATCTACCCCACTCTACTGTAAACCAGTCTACCCCACTCCATGCTACTTCAAGCTACCCCACTTCACGCTACTCTAAATCATCCTATCCCTCTCCATGCTACCCCTGTCTACCCCACTCCATGCTACTTCAATCTACCCCATTCTACTCAATCCCGAATATACTCTACCCCACACCACTAATGTTTGAACATTCTGCACAGCCGCCACATTGGTGTACAGCATAGGTAAAACACATTGCCAAAGCCAATAGCTCTTGCATAGGCGAGACATATTGGCATTGCTAATGCTTGTTGTTGTTCCTCCAGGGTCTTCAAATCTGTGGCATCTCAGCAGACTGCACAGAGCAGTGGCCACATAAATACCAATTGTAACTACGATTCTACAGAAATCACATGAGTTTGCGATGCTTACAGAAAAGAGATATGAAGAAATATTCAAACAAGGCTTGGGTGAGGTTCCAAACGGCGTGCATCACAACTTCACAATTGTTGCTAAACATTGCTAGTTTTGTGATCTTAAAAATAAAATAATGTAAAAGGGCTCATTCACTGTGGCATTAACTATTGTAAAGTAGAAGGGCCCTAGGCCCACATACTAACTCAAATAATGACACAGACACTAGTGTTGTGAGTAAATAATTGGCATGGAGCATGTTCCCCTTTTATTAGTAGGGTCTCTTGACTGGTAGAGCCTGTGTTGGATGGGTGTGTGGTGGGTCTTAGCACTGCCCCTAGGGAAGGGCTGCTGCATGACATGTCGAGAAAGACACTTCATCCCCCCAAAATCCAAAAGAAAGGACACAGGGTCCAACATTTGGGAACAAAAACAAAACAAACCTGATATCACATAGTCCACCAGTCTCTAGAGTCACTCAGCAGGACAGCAGTGGACACATGGACAGATAATACTGGCTGCAACAAGACATCTCTGCTTGCATTCATACTTTAACATGTCTGAGAAAAGAGATGTAAACCGGTTCAAGGACATCCAAAACCAGGCCAGCTGTAGTCATGTTCATTGTGTGGAGTTGGCTCGCTCAGCTGATGCTCCTGATGATTTGTGGTTGGTGTCAACATTTCAAAAACAGGGTGTGTCAGGAGCATTGTCGGAGTCCATCGTAACGCTTACATTTGTGGTGTTGTTTGACTCCTTGATAACAGTCTTGACGTCCTGCAATCTGTTGAAGTCTCAGCTCTTAGGCCCTAGCAGCTCCTGGCATCCGTTGGTGGGACAGTGTCAAATCCATCTCTCGCGTTCATAGAGACCCTTTAGTTGGGTTTCAAAAGGACTACGTGTGGTCTGTACTGAGGGGGAAACGACCTTTAGATCACGGTCATTAGACCGCATTGCCTGTACAACACAGTTGTTACAATGACCGCGTTGTTACAACGCGATGCCATTACTACCCAAGTCATTACATCGACTTGCAGTAGATGGCACTCTAACATAAGGAATAGTATAATTTACTATTCCAACACCTTGCCTAGAAAGCACCCTGTCCAATTTTCCTGGATGGCAAGAGGATCGAGACCACGGATCGATTTTCTTACCTCGGAATAAACTTTGACAGGAAGGGTAACTGGCACGCAGCAATAAATGCCAAACATCTAGCTTTCACCCGAGCAATAGGAGCCCTGAAAAACTTTGCGGCCAAACTAGGTGGAAGACCCGTGAAAGAATTGATTTCAATCTATAAAGCAAAATGTATCTCTACTGCTATTTATGGGTCTGGCCTTTGGGGAATTGAAAACCCACAACTTATACAAAAAACTGAAAATCAGTTCCTGCGCTATTTATTAGGGGTCCCCAAATCATCAGCAACCTACATTGTACACATTGAGCTGGGTTTATTGTACATTTCTGATGTTATTAAAATTGCGCCTATATTATTGTGGCATAAAATTTGGGTTACCCCTGAGACTTCATTAAACAGAGATTTAATCACTGACTGCCTCAAACTTGATGGAATAAGTAATATCAAATGGCTCACCTATGTAACGAATATGCTGACGGACCTCGGACATCCATAGTTTTTTGTGAGGCCATCAAGTATGGAAATGGTGTCCAGAAAGTCGCTAAGAGAGCTGGCTCTCATCCATCTAACAAATAAAAGGTGGAATCTGGAAAAAACAAAAAATACAGTCATTGAATACCAGCAAATAACTGTTCATGAAGGGCTCCAAGGGTACCTGTCGATCCAGTCAAGTTGCTATGCCCGAATGCTATTGACCCGTCTTAGACTTGGCACTTTTTTTCGTATGATCACCTTTCCTGTTTGTAATAATTGGTCAAATGAAATTTTACTATGCCCTTGTGATGATATCTCTGTTCAATCAAATATCCACTGTGTTGTATTTTGTAAATGTTATCAGATGCCAAGGGGGGCTTTTCTGAAACCAATTTTAAAGGCTTGGGGTATCCGTACGTGTAGACCAGCTATGATCAGGCTACTACAGCTAGAAAACGAATTTGTCACCTCTGCCGTAACTAGCTTCTTAAAACTGGTCATCAGGTTTCGGAACTCAATGCAATCATTTTGAGTACTAACCCTACATTTTAGACCTTGTTGTTCCTCGAGGAATACTAGCTTCTTCTTAAATTAATTTTTATGACTTACATATGACAGTTATATCAATAATATTTCCAATTCAGGTCACTGTCTTTAATTGTATTTAACGTTCATTGTACTTTTTAATGTATGGTTTTATGATTTTGATCCGAAAATCGAATAAAGCTTTCTTTGATTGATTGATTGACCTTGCCTACTGTTGCGTAGGCTGGAGTTGGAATAGTAAATTATACATTCCTAATGTTACAGCGCCATCTACTGCAAGTCGATGTAATGACTTGCGTACTAATGGCATCAGGTTGTAACTATGCGCTTGTTGTAATGACTGCGTTGTTACCTACCACGTAATAAAAGAAAGTGTTGTAACGTGCTATAGTCCACCGAGGCTCCATGTGTGACATGTCTGGGCTGCTTGAAGACCACTGAGGAGCCACTGCCTAATTACTTAGGGTAAAAACAACAGTTGATGGACAGAATGCAGAACAATGTCATACATTCACCCCATTACAGATATCTGGGCCTAAATCCATCGTTTTTTTGCTCACCATGCCATTCCAGTTTGAACCCAGCCATATGCAAATCAGTCTTGACCCTGTGCATCATGGGAACAGTCCAGCCCGATCTGCCAAGCCAGGTCCCCCTGGACTGGAACCAAGCATCCTAGGACCGGTTTCGGGGTTTCACCCCTCTTCAGCCAGGATAGCTTGATTCCAGTGGCATGGTGAGCACGGAACTCACGTCTGAGCATTCCCGTCCCACTCGGGGTGACAAATGCAAAAACAACAGTTGATGGACAGAATACAGAACAATGTCATACATTCACCCTAGTACAGAGATCTGGGCCTAAATCCATCGTTTTTTTTGCTCACCATGCCATTCCAGTTTGAATCCAGCCATATGCAAATCAGTCTTGACCCTGTGCTTCATGGAAACAGTCCAGCCCGAACTGCCAAGCCAGGTCCTCCCTGGACTGGAACCAAGCATGCTAGGACCGGTTTTGGGGTTTCACCCCTCTTCAGCCAGGATAGCTTGATTCCAGTGGCCTGGAGAGCACGGGACTCACGTCTGAGCACACCCGTCCCACTCGGGGTGACAAATGCAAAAACAACAGTTGATAGACAGAATGCAGAACAATGTCATACATTCACCAAAGTACAGAGATCTGGGCCGAAATCCATCGTTTTTTTGCTCACCATGCCATTCCAGTTTGAACCCAGCCATATGCAAATCAGTCTTGACCCTGTGCCTCATGGGAACAGTCCAGCCCGAACTGCCAAGCCAGGTCCTCCCTGGACTGGAACCAAGCATCCTAGGTCCGGTTTCGGGGTATCACCCCTCTTCAGCTAGGATAGCTTGATTCCAGTGGCATGGAGAGCACGGGATTCACGTCTGAGCATACCCATCCCACTCGGGGTGACAAATGCAAAAACAACAGTTGATGGACAGAATGCAGAACAATATCATACATTCACCCCAGTACAGAGATCTGGGCCTAAATCCATCGTTGTTTTGCTCACCATGCCATTCCAGTTTGAACCCAGCCATATGCAAATCAGTCTTGACCCTGTGCCTCATGGGAACAGTCCAGCCCGAACTGCCAAGCCAGGTCCTCCCTGGACTGGAACCAAGCATCCTAGGATCGGTTTCGGGGTTTCACCACTCTTCAGCCAGGATAGCTTGATTCCAGTGGCATGGAGAGCACGGACTCACGTCTGAGCATACCCGTCCCACTCGGGGTGACAAATGCAAAAACAACAGTTGATGGACAGAATGCAGAACAATGTGATACATTCACCCCAGTCCAGAGATCTGGGCCTAAATCCATCGTTTTTTTGCTCACCATGCCATTCCAGTTTGAACCCAGCCAAATGCAAATCAGTCTTGACCCTGTGCCTCATGGGAACAGTCCAGCCCGAACTGCCAAGCCAGGTCCTCCCTGGACTGGAACCAAGCATCCTAGGACCGGTTTCGGGGTTTCACCCCTCTTCAGCCAGGTTAGCTAGATTCCAGTGGCATGGAGAGCACGGGACTCACGTTTGAGCATACCCGTCCCACTCGGGGTGACAAATGCAAAAACAACAGTTGATGGACAGAATGCAGAACAATGTCATACATTCACCCCAGTACAGAGATCTGGGCCTCCAGCCATCGATTTTTTTGCTCACCATGCCATTCCAGTTTGAACCCAGCCATTTGCAAATCAGTCTTGACCCTGTGCCTCATGGGAACAGTCCAGCCCAAACTGCCAAGCCAGGTCCACTTGGACTGGAACCAAGCATCCTAGGACCGGTTTCGGGGTTTCACCCCTCTTCAGCCAGGATAGCTTCATTCCAGTGGCATGGAGAGCACGGGACTCACGTTTGAGCATACCCGTCCCACTCGGGGTGACAAATGCAAAAACAACAGTTGATGGACAGAATGCAGAACAATGTCATACATTCACCCCAGTACAGAGATCTGGGCCTACATCCATCGATTTTTTTGCTCACCATGCAATTCCAGTTTGAACCCAGCCATTTGCAAATCAGTCTTGACCCTGTGCCTCATGGGAACAGTCCAGCCCGAACTGCCAAGCCAGGTCCTCCCTGGACTGGAACCAAGCATCCTAGGACCGGTTTCGGGGTTTCACCCCTCTTCAGCCAGGATAGCTTGATTCCAGTGGCATGGAGAGCAAGGGACTCACGTTTGAGCATACCCGTCCCACTCGGGGTGACAAATGCAAAAAACAACAGTTGATGGAGAGAATGCAGAACAATGTCATACATTCACACCAGTACAGAGATATGGGCCTAAATCCATTGTTTTTTTGCTCACCATGCCATTCCAGTTTGAACCCAGCCATATGCAAATCAGTCTTGACCCTGTGCCTCATGGAAGTTCGGGCTTGACTGTTCCCATGAGGCACAGGGTCAGACTGATTTGCATATGGCCATGTTTGAACTGGGGTGGTGGAGTGAGCTAAAGAATGATGATGGTTTAAACCCAGATCAGTTGACTGGGGGTGAGTGTTTGATTTACTCAAGCGCTCCGTCCATCATCCCCTTTGGTATCGCTTAATTACTTAGGGTAAGCAGGTGGTCACTGGAGTACTAATTCTTCAGAGAGTCAATGGTGCTTTGTGACTCGATTGCACTTCATCTACAGCATGCAGCCAATCAATGACTGTGTGCGTTCTGGTTGCAGTGCAGGGTCTCTCTTTCCACGGTGGCAGACCCTATTCTCCTTCTGGCATGACAGACCACTATCTGGTGGTCTCCTTAGCTGGACACTGCTGTCCGTACATCGCTAGGTGGCGTTGCTGCTGCTCCACTGGTGTCTTGTCTGCCTTCCTTTTGGTTATGTGCTCCCTGGGCATATGTCACTGGTTTTCAGGTATTTCAGAGCTCTGCTGTGCTTGTTAGTGGGGTCCCTTGGTGCTTGGAGGGTGCAGATTTTCTTTTTCTATTTATTTTTTCCATTGAACTTCCCAGCTGGCACCTACAAGTCTTTATGGCTGCTGTGAGTTTAGCCTCCTTCTTTCGGTGGCAGCAGTTCACCACCAGGGAGTGCACAGTGCTCCTCTGCTCTCGTCTTGGGTTCTCCTTCCCTCTTGGCTTCAATGCATTCACTACTGTGAGCGGATGACCCACCACTCTACTTACTTCCTGCAAATCTTAGCAGACAGGCATTTGCCTCCTCCAGTGGGGAGCAGTGGCAGTCCTCCTCCCCCTGGCATCAGCAGTGGCTTCACAGTGCACCTCGGCAGGTAGTGAGGCTCCTTGAAGTTTGGATAGTCTCTTCAAGGGAGCCCTCTGCTGGCGAGCAATGGCTGGTGTTTCAATGCTGGCATGGGAGACAGTCTCCTTTCCTACCCATGGTGGTGAAGGCAGATGTCCACTAGGGGGCATGCAGTGCTCCGCACCTCTGTGATGGGTTTGGTGATTCGGGCATGGACACAGTGAGTGAGACAGGCTTAGCTCTCACCGGTTCCTCAGCCCTCTTCAGGGTCAGTTGGGCCACCTGGTTGTTCTCTTCCCTTTTAGGCCTCTCTGCAATTGTTCCGACACGCATGCCAAAATCCCTCCGGCAACAGGTAATCAGTTTATTTCACCTTTCATTGCCACATCGACAGCTAGGTGGCTATCTGACAGCATGAGGTGGTGGCAGGTGATCATCAGGGTGATTGCAGCACTCCCTGGACCTACCTCATCTTTCCTTTACAGCCACTGTCTCTGCTGTAGCACAGGATGGCGAGAGCTATTCCTGCTACTACCCAAACTTGGTGAGTTTGTGGAGAGGGCACGGCTCCTTGTTTTGATGTGTGATCTGTGCAGTGCTCCTAGTGCTTGGCTTGCATCTTCCTTTCATTTAGCGGCAAGCAACAACCAGTGCTTCAATGTTAGTGCAGGAGGCAAACAGTTTCCTTTTCTCCCCTGGTGGTGACAGACGGCCACCGGGGGTTGCACGGCACTCTCCACGCTTGTCTTGATTTTTCCTCTTTTTCACAGATGGGCCTCACATCTCTCCTGCCTCAGCATGCTGTGCTTCTGGTCTGCATCGATCCTGTGGGGCAGCGAGATATGGAGGCGTTGTACCCCGTGCTTTCTCTTCATATCTGGTGCATGTCATACTAGGTACATATCCACACAGAAGGAATGTCAAGGATTGCCACAGCCCATTGTTCTTGGCCAGTCAGTGCGGTAAGCTGGATATCTAAAGGTGGATAACAGCAGGGGGTACTAATCGCTGCTATCACTGTCCTCGCCAACTGGTTGGCTTTCTCCACTTATTGCAGCATGCCACATCCTTAGTGCCTTGGTCGCTGCCCTCCTAGAAGCGGAGTTGAGGTGCTCCGGAATCCATCTACACATCCCCCATGGGAACATTCTGTGCTCTCAGCATTGCAGAGGTGGTGTTGATCCCACTCATTGCCTATGTAAAGTACTGGGCCCTAGGCCCACCTACTAAGACAAATAATGAGATCGACACTAGAGTGGAGGATACATAACTGGCAGGGCACTTGCACACCAACCCTTTTATTAGCAGGCTCACATAATTGGGGACGCCTATGTTGGATGTGTGTTTGCACTGCCCCTAGGGAGGGGCTACTGTATGACGTATCCAACAGTAAACTGCAACTGTCACAAAGCAAAACAGTTCTGGGAATGGCAGCCAATGGATGTTTTAGTGGCGATGCTATACTTCATTTCTTCTGTCTTCTGCCAGAGGTTAATGGTTGAGACTTCTATCAAACAGGAACATTACATGTTAGAGTAACTGCCATCGTGTTTCAAAGTCTTGCAGAATGATGTCTCCATGTTGAGCAGGACATCTGGCTCCAAGGTACAGGGACTGGTAAATTAAACTATGTATGCCTCAGGCAAACTATTTTTTTTTCTCTGTCTCACAAAGTTCAAACTTATCTAAATGTGTCTGACTATGCTGGCACAATTAAACTTTTAGTCATATTCTAACCACTTTGTGCTCAATTAACAACTAAAAAGTAAAGGTCATGCAGAGAGTTACATGTCTAATTGAACATATTTTTCTATTTTTTTCTTTTCAAATTCACAAGTATTTCCTGTAGTAGTTCTGATAAGCTATACCAGACACAGGTTTCCCAATTTGGGAATGTTTTGTGACATGTCTGATGGACTCCTATCCCCCCTTTGCAGAAATCTACAGATGGGAGATTTTAGCACGAAGGGTGGACTTGCGGTCCAAATGCACATTTTTGTCTTTTTTTTACTCTGCGGGGAAATCTTTTTTCCCTGTAGAGGAAGTGCTTCCCCTACACCATCACCAAATGTTATGTGTATTTGTAAGCGCACTATCACCTGTGAGGGTATCCTGGTGCTCATCAGTTGTGTGCACCTAATTCTGCCTATGGTAGGCTGGTTAATTGAAAAGTGAGGTCTTCAGCTCCTTGCTAATTCAAGAAGAGAGGAGGAGGCTCCGATGTAGTAGGGAGGTCTTTCATGCTTTTGGAGCAATGTAAGGCAATAACTGACCTGCTCCGGTTTTGTATATGCGTGGGCTGTTGGGTCCTGCAGAGGGAGTTGGCTTCCTTCTTGGTAAAAGGAGATGCACCCTTACCGCTAGGTGGGGCCTGAATGTAGTGCCATGAATGTGTATGTGGAAGTTTGAATTGAGGGTGTTTGTGAATCAAGAGCTAGTGTTGTTCCCTGAGGTGTGCTGTAATGTAGGTCCAATGTGGGAGGTTGAGGATGAGTCTGGCTACTGAGTTCTGGATGGTTTCTAGTCTTCTAGAGAGTTGCTTAGAGGATGTTTCCATAGTGCAACTTGCTGGTAACTAGAACATGAGTGGCAGTTTTTCTAGTGTTGCTTGGAAGACATTTGAAGATCTTCCTCAGTATCTTCAGGGTGTGAATTAAGGATGCAGTGATGACATTGACTTTTGCAGTCATGTCCAGTTTTCTGTTGATGATTATTCCAAGGTTCCTGGTGTGGGTTTTAGGTGTGGGTCTGAGTTCAGCCAGCTACCAATTGAAGTCATATGGTGTGGGGTTTTTTGCTGCAGAGCAATACTTCTGTCTTGTCAGTGTTGAAACAGTTGGCTTTCTTCTAGTTAGCGACTTTAGTGATGCAGGCGGTGAACTTGGTTCCTGTGTTGAGGGTCTTGTCTGAGTCCATGGGAGAGTATGAGTTGTGACATCTGCATAGGAGAGAGTGTTGATGTTCTGTGCGCAGATGACGTCACCCAGTGGGAGCATGTATGCATTGAAGAGGGTGGGGCTGAGCATGGAGCCTTGAAGCACTCTGCAGATAGGTATGTGGGCTTCTGAGGAGTAAGGTGCCAGGCTGAGCAAATCCCAATCTCCTTCAGGTGCCTGATGAGGATGTGGTGTGAGATTGTGTCAAATGCTTCAGAGAGTTCTAGAAGAATAAGGGCTGCCATGTCTCCTCTGTCAAGGACCATGCGGATGTCGACTGTAGAGGTGATAAACAGTGTTTTTATACTGTGGTTGGGCCTGAATCTAGAAAATGTGATGTCAAGGAGTTGTGGACAGTGAGATGTCATTTTATTAGTTTCTCTAAGACCTTTCCCAGGTACGTTAGGAGGGAGATGGGTCTGTAGTTGGAAATCATGACTGGGTTAGCAGATGGTTTCGTGAGTGACTGTGGCATGTTTCTAGGTGTTCTGGAGTCGATGGAGGCATTGCAGATGGTTTTAGTGTGTCGCTGATTGGTGGAAACCCTTTATTGAAGGCGTGATGGCAGCAAGTGTCAAATGGAGTCTCCGAGTGGATGGTATTAATGGTAGGAGCGAATTCGATGATGGCCTGCCACGAGGTCAGGGTTCATTCATTCACTATGATGGGAAGTTGAGTTGAGATGGTGACGGGGTCCGGTTGAGGGTAGAGGTTGTTGTATATGGAGGTGTATTTGTTACAGAATGCTGAGCGCTTGTTGCGAAGGTCTTGTGAGGGGGTGACATTGCTGGAGGTGGCAGGAAGCACTGTAAAATCTTTGATGTTGGCAAAGATTTCCTTGCTGCTGTTAGCGCCGGCATTGATGTGATCTAGAAGAGTTGTGTGCGTGGTGTTACATATCTGCTGGTGGTACCATTTTAGGACTGATTTTGGAGATGTTTTTATTGGTGGTGTCTCAATGTGTTCTCCATTTGTGATCCAGTTGCATGCAGTGGCTTTTTGTCAGCCTGAGTCAGTGGCGTAAGAAAACATTAGGGAGCCCCCCTGCAAGAAATGATGAGGTTCCCCTCACAATGCCCATCCCCTCGCAGTAACCAACCACTTTGTAGACAGCTTTGCTCCCTGAACCCACATGACACCTGCAGCAGTTTCCATGATACATTTAAGGTCAAAGATAAAAAACCTATCTTTGTGGGATGAGCATGCTTTACATGCATGCACATTGAAAATGTTGTTGTGTTAATTTTTTTATTAGAATATTATTATTATTTTTGTTAACAAACTGTAACTTTAAGGTCTGAGTGTATGATCCTCTCACTGATGCTTAAACAAGGGAGTAGATTTGTAAGGGATGTGCTGATGCAAAATTAAATCTAACCACCACAAGATGAAGATTAAGTGGATCATTTAGATTTTGGCTAAACGATTTAATCTACCATAATTTCATGGAGCCTCCATTCTTTGAGAATGTCAGTTCTCCTTTCCATTTAAGGTCTTATTTCCAATTTTCAGGTGTAGCACCTGGTAATTCTGGTGAGTCTACATCCCAAAGGTGTTAATATGAGAGTTACCAGTAGCTCTGGGTGTCAGAGTTAATGGGTACTAAAAGTTGAGCCCTAGTCTGCCAGTAGTATATCATGTGTGGACCACAGGGTCCCTGCCGTCAATATATCAGGTAGGTCAGCCCTATTTTATGTGTCAGGGTCTGCCATGCCAGAAAGGGAAAATTAACATTGACCTTCACTTGCAGGGAAAAAACTTTTTTTAAGTGGAAACCATCGCTTTTTGGTGGGGAAGTTCAGAAACAAGTGGATGTCTATTCAAGTCACTGTCTTAGATGGGCTCAACCACTATTGGTGACATACCCATTCTGTACTGATTGGGAAAAGGCAGGGTTAAGGAGTAGGTATTGTTTATGACTCATCTAGAGCTACCCAGCTTCTCCTCTTTGGCATCAGGACACGAAAAACCGACCAGACAGCTTGTCATGGGCAAGAACCACATAATGTATTCATTTATATTGTTATTGTTCTTCTTTTATATAAAATGTATTTATGTATTTTTATCTGGAAAGGAGAGCAAATAATTGTGTTCTCAATACTGAATAAATATCACTGGCACCAGCTTTTCTCACTAACTTCAATTGGAATGCGTAAATAGATGCTTAGATCATAGGCACCAGAAATAAAGTTATGAGGGTTGCGGTGGCATGGCAGTCTACCATGTGGTAATTTAATAGTAATATTTAAAATATTATTTGAATATCTCCATCATAGTGGCCTTTATTTCAATATATTCATTTATCCTGCCTACTCTTACTTATCTTTTAGGATTTTAAGATGACACAGTTATATTGTCTGTCACTGATGAGGAATTATTTAAGAGTTTAGCATTACCAACTGTCTTTAGACCAAGGGTTGTGGGGTGAGGTTACATAGGCTCCGGTAACAAACACTTCCATTTTGCATGCTCACGTTTAAAGTTGACATCTTTTTTAACCTCTTCAGTGCCCTGGACGTAATGGTTTTGTCCTCGTCAGCGGTGCTGCTGTGTCGGGGATGTAATCATTATGTCCTGGCACCTGCCCACAGGGGAAGCACTGGATCTCCCCCCCGTGGGCCACCCATCTCCAAGCTCCCACCGGGGATGGCAGCATAAGCAATTCCGCTGCCATCCCCAACCCCCTCCCTCAGCAATGTGATGACGTCAGCACAATCACTGCACAATGATGTCGGGGACGTGCTGGAAGCCATTTGCTTCCAGCTTTTCCAGAGAGAGGACGCAAATAGGGTGAGTCTGTCTTGGGGGGGGGGGTGTGTTTTGGGGAAAATAGAAACATGTGGAAAGAAAAGAGTTTTTCCTTTTCCCCTGTGCCTGTTTTGAATGGATTCCTGCTCAAAAATTGCAGGTGAGGCCCATGATCGTGGAGCAGGAATCCATCCACTAGACCACCAGGGATTTTTCCATTTGTTGTTGGGTGTGCGACCCCTTAGGCAAGGGTTGTTCCCCTCGGGGCATGTTTAGCTGCGTTTCACCCTCCGGGGCTGATTCAGCCATTTTTCAGGCCGATCAGCACCCGGGAGGGGGGGGGGGCACGAAACCCACTAGGCACCAGGAATTTAATTTTGGTGTATTTTGGGAGCGACACCTTGAGCAAGGGTCGCTACCCGGGGGCTATATATCTTTTCCATGTTTCAGCCCGTTTACGGCTAGATGGGCTGTTTTTTCAGAAAATCTAGCCTTGGGGGGTCGAAACCCACTAGAAGCCAGGGAGGTATTGTTTATAATCATTATGGGGAGGATTCCTTGGGCAAGGGTCACTCTCCTTTTGGGGGTTAATATTTCAGAGGAAAAATGTGATGTATCCAAGTTGTATCTTGGACCGTTTCCTGCTGCAAGAACTAGGCCTAACCACACAAGTGAAGAACTGTTTTTATCGTAAGACTTGGTGGAACGCTCGATGGATGGAAGTTTGCGACTCCCTGCAGATTACAGAACTTTCCATCACAGAAATTTGAGGAAATTGTGTTTCTTTTTACAAAGTTAGAGGTTTGCAAGGGATTCTGGATAATAGAACCTGGCGAGTGTCACACAAGTCACCCCATCCTGGATTCCCATGGGTGTCTTGTTATCAAAAATGTGCATATTTGCTAGGTATCCCTAGGTGCTGGCTGAGCTAGGGTCCAAAATCCACAGCTAGGCACAATTCAAAAGAAGGTCAGCTTTCAGTGGACATATATGATGTGCTCTCCATGCCACTGGAATCAAGCTATCCTGGCTGAAGAGGGGTGAAACCGGTCCTAGGATGCTTGTTTCCAGTCCAGGGAGGACCTGGCCTGGCAGTTCGGGCTGGACTGTTCCCATTGGGCACAAGGTCAAGACTGATTTGCATATGGCTGGGTCCAAACTGGAATGGCATGGTGAGCAAAAAAACGATGGATTTAGGCCCAGATCTCTGTACTGGGGTGAATGTATGACATTGTTCTGCATTCTGTCCATCAATAGTTCTTTTTGCCCATGTTGCCTTTTGGGCCATTTTATATCACGTGCTCTAGGCGTACCCACACAAATGAGGTACCATTTTTATGAGAAGACTTGGTGGAATGCTGGGTGGATGGAAGTTTGCAACTGCCCTCAGATTCCAGAACTCTCCATCACAGAAACGTGAGGAAAATTTGTTTTTTTGGATAGATTTTGAGGTTTGAATGTGATTCTGGGTAACATAACCCGGTGAGAGCCACACAAGTCAGCCCATACTGGATTCCCTGGGTGTCTATATTTCAAAAATGTACAGGTTTGGCAGGTTTCTCTAGGTGCTGCCTGAGCTAGCGCCCAAAATCCATAACCAGGCAAAGTGCAAAAAAAAGGCCAGTTTTCAGTGGAAAAATGTGATGTGTCCACATTGCATTTTGGGCCGTTTTCTGTTGCAGACACTAGGCCTACTGACACAAGTAAGGTACTGTTTTATCGGGAGACTTAGGGGAACACAGAATAGTAGAACGAGTGTGATTACCAGTTGTCTTTTTATGCATTTCTTCCTTTCAAATGTAAGACAGTGTGTAAAAAGGAAAACATTGTAAAAAATGCCCTGTAATTCACATGCTAGTATGGGTACCCACAAATTCAGAGATGTGCAAATAACCACTACTTCTAAACTCCATATCTCATTCCCATTTCAGATACACATAGGTGTCCTTGATACCTATTTTTCATTCTATATTTTTTACCAAATGAATGGCTGTGTGCCCTGTACACAATGAAAACCCATTGTATGGGGCAGCACAGTCATTGGCTCTGGGTACCCTGGTTTCTTTGTGAACCTAGAAGCCCTATACATCCCCCAAACCATAAGGGTCCAGCAGACATAGCAGTATATTGCTTTCAAAAATCTGCCATAGTTAGAATAAGATGAAAATGTAGGTACTAAGGGCTGTTTTTTAATTCATTCATTATTTCATAATTTTTACAGTTACTTTCTATAGGAAAGCCTTGATGGATTTACACAAATGACCCCTTGCTGAATTCAGAATTTCGTCTACTTTTTTAGAAATGTATACCTTTCCAGGATCCATTATTGGTTTCACACCCATTTCTACCACCAACTGGAAGGAGGTTAGCACACAAAAAATTGGGAAAATAGGCTAAGTCCCAGTAAATGCCAAAATTGTGTAGAACATTTTGGCTTTCTGACAAAAGTCTGCCAGTTCCTGAAGCTGGGAAGATGGTAATTTTAGCACCAAAAACCCTTTTTGATACCATTTGCAGGGAAACAAATAGACACTTTCTTCTGCAGCACTTTTTCCCTATGTTTCCCATAAAAACAACATTTAACCCCTTCTGTGCCCATGACGAGCTGGACTCGTCATGGAGCACAGTCTCGCTGTGCCCATGACGAGTCCAGCTCGTCATGAGGCATTCCCTGGGGAATCCCTCTGGTGCGGGCACCAGAGGGATTCCCTTTTACTGAAAATAGCCTCGGGAGCTGGGGAAGAGCTTCCCCAGCTCCCGAGGCCCCCCCCTGCTTTCAGTGTAATGACAATCGGCGCGCACGTCGCTGAAACACTGAAACTGAAACTGAAAACCAATCCAAGAGGCTCATTTCAGTTTCACTTTGTACGTGCTCAGGGGGCTATCTCAGCCCCCTGAGCCCGTAGAAAGGCGGGAGGGGTATCGTTGGAAAGGGGAGAATCTCCCCAGTTGATCCCTGCTTGGGAATCGCCATAGGAGGGCGATCCCCAAGCAGGGATCCACCCACTAGACACCAGGGAGGGGGGAGCGGCCCCGTGGGCAAGGGCCTATGCTCCCCCCAAATAATGTTGGCCTAATGTAGTCTTTTTGCCCCCCCTGGGGGGCAGTAGCCCCCAACCTGCCCCCCCCCGCGGGGGCAAAAAGCCCACTAGACACCAGGGAATTAAAAAAAAAAAAAAATAGGGGTGAGGGCTGCCCAAAACGGGCAGGCCTTTGCCCCGAACCCCCAATTATCACAGTCTTTCTGTCCCCCCGGGGGGGAGATGGGGCATTGGCCCCTAATCTGCCCCTTTGGGGGGGCAGAAAGCCCACTATACACCAGGGATTTCTTTTCATTTTTTTTTAGGGTAGGGGCTGCCCGAAACGGGCACACCAATGCCCCCACCCACCCACCACCACAGATGTGGTATTGGCCCCCAATCTGCCCCTTCGGGGGGGCAGAAAGCCCACTATACACCAGGGAATTTAAAAAAAAAAAAATAGGGGTGGGGGCTGCCCAAAACGGGCAGGCCCATGCCCCCACCGCACCCCCCAGGGCAGATGGGGCATTGGCCCCTAATCTGCCCCTTCGGGGGGGCAGAAAGCCCACTATACACCAGGGATTTGTTTTCAGTTTTTTTTTAGGGTGGGGGCTGCCCGAAACGGGCACGCCAATGTCCCCACCCACCCGCCACCATTACAGCCTTTCTGCCCCCCCTGGGGGGCAGATGGGGCATTGGCCCCCAATCTGCCCCCCCCGGGGGGACAAAAAGACCACTAGACACCAGGGAATTTAAATAAAAAAAAATAGGGGTGGGGGCAGAAAGCCCACTAAACACCAGGGATTTTTTTGGTGCAATTGTTTTTAGGGTGTGGACTGCCCGAAACGGGCACGCCAATGCCCCCACCCTCTCACAAAACCCACACATTTCTGAAAACTAGACAGCCGGGGCATTCCAGGGAGGTTTGGCTTGCGTGGATCCCCCAACGTTTCCTTACCCAGAATGCCCTGCAAACCTCAAATTTAGCTGAAAAAATCACCTTTTTCACACATTTTTGTATGGGAAAGTTGTGGCATCAAGGGGCTGACACAAATTTCCTACCACCCAGCGTTCCCCCGGGTCTCCTGATAAAAACGGTGCCTCACTCGTGTGGAAGGCCCAAGAACCCGCGACAGGCAAGGGTCCTCACTACGTTTTGGGCCCTTGCCCGTGGTGGGTCCTTAGGCCTCCCACACGAGTGAGGCACCGTTTTTATCAGGAGACCCGGGGGAACGCTGGGTGGTAGGAAATTTGTGTGAAAAGGGTGATTTTTTCTGCTAAATTTGAGGTTTGCAGGGCATTCTGGGTAAGGAAACGTTGGGGGATCCACGCAAGCCATACCTCCCTGGAATCACCCGGGTGTCTAGTTTTCAGAAAGGTGTAGGTTTGGTAGGTTCCCCTATGTGGCCGCCGAGCACCGGGCCAAAAACCCAGGTGACCCCCCCTTGCAAAACCAGGTCATTTTGAGGTAGGCAATTTTCATGTCGCCTCAGTACGTTTTGGGCCCTTGCCTGTCACGGGTACTTGGGCCTCCCACACGAGTGAGGCACCGTTTTTATCGGGAGACCCGGGGGAACGCTGGGTGGGAGGAAATTTGTGTCAGCCCGGTGATGCCACAACTTTCCCACACAAAAATGTGTGAAAAAGGTGATTTTTTCTGCTAAATTTGAGGTTTGCAGGGCATTCTGTGTAAGGAAACGTTGGGGGATCCACGCAAGCCATACCTCCCTGGAATCCCCCGCGTGTCTAGTTTTCAGAAATGTGTGGGTTTGGTAGGTTCCCCTAGGTGGCCGCCGAGCACCGGGCCAAAAACCCAGGTGACCCCCCTTGCAAAACCAGGTTGTTTTAAGGTAGGCAATTTTCATGTCGCCTCAATACGTTTTGGGCCCTTACCTGTTGCGGGTACTTGTGCCTCCCACACGAGGGAGGCAATGTTTTTATCGGGAGACCTGGGGGAACGCTGGGTGGTAGGAAATTTGTGACAGCCCGGTGATGCCACAACTTTCCCACACGAAAATGTGTGAAAAAGGTGATTTTTTCAGCTAAATTTGAGGTTTGCAGGGCATTCTGGTTAAGGAAACGTTGGGGGATACACGCAAGCCATACCTCCCTGGTGTGGGGTTTTTTGCTGCAGAGCAATACTTCTGTCTTGTCAGTGTTGAAACAGTTGGCTTTCTTCTAGTTAGCGACTTTAGTGATGCAGGCGGTGAACTTGGTTCCTGTGTTGAGGGTCTTGTCTGAGTCCATGGGAGAGTATGAGTTGTGACATCTGCATAGGAGAGAGTGTTGATGTTCTGTGCGCAGATGACGTCACCCAGTGGGAGCATGTATGCATTGAAGAGGGTGGGGCTGAGCATGGAGCCTTGAAGCACTCTGCAGATAGGTATGTGGGCTTCTGAGGAGTAAGGTGCCAGGCTGAGCAAATCCCAATCTCCTTCAGGTGCCTGATGAGGATGTGGTGTGAGATTGTGTCAAATGCTTCAGAGAGTTCTAGAAGAATAAGGGCTGCCATGTCTCCTCTGTCAAGGACCATGCGGATGTCGACTGTAGAGGTGATAAACAGTGTTTTTATACTGTGGTTGGGCCTGAATCTAGAAAATGTGATGTCAAGGAGTTGTGGACAGTGAGATGTCATTTTATTAGTTTCTCTAAGACCTTTCCCAGGTACGTTAGGAGGGAGATGGGTCTGTAGTTGGAAATCATGACTGGGTTAGCAGATGGTTTCGTGAGTGACTGTGGCATGTTTCTAGGTGTTCTGGAGTCGATGGAGGCATTGCAGATGGTTTTAGTGTGTCGCTGATTGGTGGAAACCCTTTATTGAAGGCGTGATGGCAGCAAGTGTCAAATGGAGTCTCCGAGTGGATGGTATTAATGGTAGGAGCGAATTCGATGATGGCCTGCCACGAGGTCAGGGTTCATTCATTCACTATGATGGGAAGTTGAGTTGAGATGGTGACGGGGTCCGGTTGAGGGTAGAGGTTGTTGTATATGGAGGTGTATTTGTTACAGAATGCTGAGCGCTTGTTGCGAAGGTCTTGTGAGGGGGTGACATTGCTGGAGGTGGCAGGAAGCACTGTAAAATCTTTGATGTTGGCAAAGATTTCCTTGCTGCTGTTAGCGCCGGCATTGATGTGATCTAGAAGAGTTGTGTGCGTGGTGTTACATATCTGCTGGTGGTACCATTTTAGGACTGATTTTGGAGATGTTTTTATTGGTGGTGTCTCAATGTGTTCTCCATTTGTGATCCAGTTGCATGCAGTGGCTTTTTGTCAGCCTGAGTCAGTGGCGTAAGAAAACATTAGGGAGCCCCCCTGCAAGAAATGATGAGGTTCCCCTCACAATGCCCATCCCCTCGCAGTAACCAACCACTTTGTAGACAGCTTTGCTCCCTGAACCCACATGACACCTGCAGCAGTTTCCATGATACATTTAAGGTCAAAGATAAAAAACCTATCTTTGTGGGATGAGCATGCTTTACATGCATGCACATTGAAAATGTTGTTGTGTTAATTTTTTTATTAGAATATTATTATTATTTTTGTTAACAAACTGTAACTTTAAGGTCTGAGTGTATGATCCTCTCACTGATGCTTAAACAAGGGAGTAGATTTGTAAGGGATGTGCTGATGCAAAATTAAATCTAACCACCACAAGATGAAGATTAAGTGGATCATTTAGATTTTGGCTAAACGATTTAATCTACCATAATTTCATGGAGCCTCCATTCTTTGAGAATGTCAGTTCTCCTTTCCATTTAAGGTCTTATTTCCAATTTTCAGGTGTAGCACCTGGTAATTCTGGTGAGTCTACATCCCAAAGGTGTTAATATGAGAGTTACCAGTAGCTCTGGGTGTCAGAGTTAATGGGTACTAAAAGTTGAGCCCTAGTCTGCCAGTAGTATATCATGTGTGGACCACAGGGTCCCTGCCGTCAATATATCAGGTAGGTCAGCCCTATTTTATGTGTCAGGGTCTGCCATGCCAGAAAGGGAAAATTAACATTGACCTTCACTTGCAGGGAAAAAACTTTTTTTAAGTGGAAACCATCGCTTTTTGGTGGGGAAGTTCAGAAACAAGTGGATGTCTATTCAAGTCACTGTCTTAGATGGGCTCAACCACTATTGGTGACATACCCATTCTGTACTGATTGGGAAAAGGCAGGGTTAAGGAGTAGGTATTGTTTATGACTCATCTAGAGCTACCCAGCTTCTCCTCTTTGGCATCAGGACACGAAAAACCGACCAGACAGCTTGTCATGGGCAAGAACCACATAATGTATTCATTTATATTGTTATTGTTCTTCTTTTATATAAAATGTATTTATGTATTTTTATCTGGAAAGGAGAGCAAATAATTGTGTTCTCAATACTGAATAAATATCACTGGCACCAGCTTTTCTCACTAACTTCAATTGGAATGCGTAAATAGATGCTTAGATCATAGGCACCAGAAATAAAGTTATGAGGGTTGCGGTGGCATGGCAGTCTACCATGTGGTAATTTAATAGTAATATTTAAAATATTATTTGAATATCTCCATCATAGTGGCCTTTATTTCAATATATTCATTTATCCTGCCTACTCTTACTTATCTTTTAGGATTTTAAGATGACACAGTTATATTGTCTGTCACTGATGAGGAATTATTTAAGAGTTTAGCATTACCAACTGTCTTTAGACCAAGGGTTGTGGGGTGAGGTTACATAGGCTCCGGTAACAAACACTTCCATTTTGCATGCTCACGTTTAAAGTTGACATCTTTTTTAACCTCTTCAGTGCCCTGGACGTAATGGTTTTGTCCTCGTCAGCGGTGCTGCTGTGTCGGGGATGTAATCATTATGTCCTGGCACCTGCCCACAGGGGAAGCACTGGATCTCCCCCCCGTGGGCCACCCATCTCCAAGCTCCCACCGGGGATGGCAGCATAAGCAATTCCGCTGCCATCCCCAACCCCCTCCCTCAGCAATGTGATGACGTCAGCACAATCACTGCACAATGATGTCGGGGACGTGCTGGAAGCCATTTGCTTCCAGCTTTTCCAGAGAGAGGACGCAAATAGGGTGAGTCTGTCTTGGGGGGGGGGGTGTGTTTTGGGGAAAATAGAAACATGTGGAAAGAAAAGAGTTTTTCCTTTTCCCCTGTGCCTGTTTTGAATGGATTCCTGCTCAAAAATTGCAGGTGAGGCCCATGATCGTGGAGCAGGAATCCATCCACTAGACCACCAGGGATTTTTCCATTTGTTGTTGGGTGTGCGACCCCTTAGGCAAGGGTTGTTCCCCTCGGGGCATGTTTAGCTGCGTTTCACCCTCCGGGGCTGATTCAGCCATTTTTCAGGCCGATCAGCACCCGGGAGGGGGGGGGGGCACGAAACCCACTAGGCACCAGGAATTTAATTTTGGTGTATTTTGGGAGCGACACCTTGAGCAAGGGTCGCTACCCGGGGGCTATATATCTTTTCCATGTTTCAGCCCGTTTACGGCTAGATGGGCTGTTTTTTCAGAAAATCTAGCCTTGGGGGGTCGAAACCCACTAGAAGCCAGGGAGGTATTGTTTATAATCATTATGGGGAGGATTCCTTGGGCAAGGGTCACTCTCCTTTTGGGGGTTAATATTTCAGAGGAAAAATGTGATGTATCCAAGTTGTATCTTGGACCGTTTCCTGCTGCAAGAACTAGGCCTAACCACACAAGTGAAGAACTGTTTTTATCGTAAGACTTGGTGGAACGCTCGATGGATGGAAGTTTGCGACTCCCTGCAGATTACAGAACTTTCCATCACAGAAATTTGAGGAAATTGTGTTTCTTTTTACAAAGTTAGAGGTTTGCAAGGGATTCTGGATAATAGAACCTGGCGAGTGTCACACAAGTCACCCCATCCTGGATTCCCATGGGTGTCTTGTTATCAAAAATGTGCATATTTGCTAGGTATCCCTAGGTGCTGGCTGAGCTAGGGTCCAAAATCCACAGCTAGGCACAATTCAAAAGAAGGTCAGCTTTCAGTGGACATATATGATGTGCTCTCCATGCCACTGGAATCAAGCTATCCTGGCTGAAGAGGGGTGAAACCGGTCCTAGGATGCTTGTTTCCAGTCCAGGGAGGACCTGGCCTGGCAGTTCGGGCTGGACTGTTCCCATTGGGCACAAGGTCAAGACTGATTTGCATATGGCTGGGTCCAAACTGGAATGGCATGGTGAGCAAAAAAACGATGGATTTAGGCCCAGATCTCTGTACTGGGGTGAATGTATGACATTGTTCTGCATTCTGTCCATCAATAGTTCTTTTTGCCCATGTTGCCTTTTGGGCCATTTTATATCACGTGCTCTAGGCGTACCCACACAAATGAGGTACCATTTTTATGAGAAGACTTGGTGGAATGCTGGGTGGATGGAAGTTTGCAACTGCCCTCAGATTCCAGAACTCTCCATCACAGAAACGTGAGGAAAATTTGTTTTTTTGGATAGATTTTGAGGTTTGAATGTGATTCTGGGTAACATAACCCGGTGAGAGCCACACAAGTCAGCCCATACTGGATTCCCTGGGTGTCTATATTTCAAAAATGTACAGGTTTGGCAGGTTTCTCTAGGTGCTGCCTGAGCTAGCGCCCAAAATCCATAACCAGGCAAAGTGCAAAAAAAAGGCCAGTTTTCAGTGGAAAAATGTGATGTGTCCACATTGCATTTTGGGCCGTTTTCTGTTGCAGACACTAGGCCTACTGACACAAGTAAGGTACTGTTTTATCGGGAGACTTAGGGGAACACAGAATAGTAGAACGAGTGTGATTACCAGTTGTCTTTTTATGCATTTCTTCCTTTCAAATGTAAGACAGTGTGTAAAAAGGAAAACATTGTAAAAAATGCCCTGTAATTCACATGCTAGTATGGGTACCCACAAATTCAGAGATGTGCAAATAACCACTACTTCTAAACTCCATATCTCATTCCCATTTCAGATACACATAGGTGTCCTTGATACCTATTTTTCATTCTATATTTTTTACCAAATGAATGGCTGTGTGCCCTGTACACAATGAAAACCCATTGTATGGGGCAGCACAGTCATTGGCTCTGGGTACCCTGGTTTCTTTGTGAACCTAGAAGCCCTATACATCCCCCAAACCATAAGGGTCCAGCAGACATAGCAGTATATTGCTTTCAAAAATCTGCCATAGTTAGAATAAGATGAAAATGTAGGTACTAAGGGCTGTTTTTTAATTCATTCATTATTTCATAATTTTTACAGTTACTTTCTATAGGAAAGCCTTGATGGATTTACACAAATGACCCCTTGCTGAATTCAGAATTTCGTCTACTTTTTTAGAAATGTATACCTTTCCAGGATCCATTATTGGTTTCACACCCATTTCTACCACCAACTGGAAGGAGGTTAGCACACAAAAAATTGGGAAAATAGGCTAAGTCCCAGTAAATGCCAAAATTGTGTAGAACATTTTGGCTTTCTGACAAAAGTCTGCCAGTTCCTGAAGCTGGGAAGATGGTAATTTTAGCACCAAAAACCCTTTTTGATACCATTTGCAGGGAAACAAATAGACACTTTCTTCTGCAGCACTTTTTCCCTATGTTTCCCATAAAAACAACATTTAACCCCTTCTGTGCCCATGACGAGCTGGACTCGTCATGGAGCACAGTCTCGCTGTGCCCATGACGAGTCCAGCTCGTCATGAGGCATTCCCTGGGGAATCCCTCTGGTGCGGGCACCAGAGGGATTCCCTTTTACTGAAAATAGCCTCGGGAGCTGGGGAAGAGCTTCCCCAGCTCCCGAGGCCCCCCCCTGCTTTCAGTGTAATGACAATCGGCGCGCACGTCGCTGAAACACTGAAACTGAAACTGAAAACCAATCCAAGAGGCTCATTTCAGTTTCACTTTGTACGTGCTCAGGGGGCTATCTCAGCCCCCTGAGCCCGTAGAAAGGCGGGAGGGGTATCGTTGGAAAGGGGAGAATCTCCCCAGTTGATCCCTGCTTGGGAATCGCCATAGGAGGGCGATCCCCAAGCAGGGATCCACCCACTAGACACCAGGGAGGGGGGAGCGGCCCCGTGGGCAAGGGCCTATGCTCCCCCCAAATAATGTTGGCCTAATGTAGTCTTTTTGCCCCCCCTGGGGGGCAGTAGCCCCCAACCTGCCCCCCCCCGCGGGGGCAAAAAGCCCACTAGACACCAGGGAATTAAAAAAAAAAAAAAATAGGGGTGAGGGCTGCCCAAAACGGGCAGGCCTTTGCCCCGAACCCCCAATTATCACAGTCTTTCTGTCCCCCCGGGGGGGAGATGGGGCATTGGCCCCTAATCTGCCCCTTTGGGGGGGCAGAAAGCCCACTATACACCAGGGATTTCTTTTCATTTTTTTTTAGGGTAGGGGCTGCCCGAAACGGGCACACCAATGCCCCCACCCACCCACCACCACAGATGTGGTATTGGCCCCCAATCTGCCCCTTCGGGGGGGCAGAAAGCCCACTATACACCAGGGAATTTAAAAAAAAAAAAATAGGGGTGGGGGCTGCCCAAAACGGGCAGGCCCATGCCCCCACCGCACCCCCCAGGGCAGATGGGGCATTGGCCCCTAATCTGCCCCTTCGGGGGGGCAGAAAGCCCACTATACACCAGGGATTTGTTTTCAGTTTTTTTTTAGGGTGGGGGCTGCCCGAAACGGGCACGCCAATGTCCCCACCCACCCGCCACCATTACAGCCTTTCTGCCCCCCCTGGGGGGCAGATGGGGCATTGGCCCCCAATCTGCCCCCCCCGGGGGGACAAAAAGACCACTAGACACCAGGGAATTTAAATAAAAAAAAATAGGGGTGGGGGCAGAAAGCCCACTAAACACCAGGGATTTTTTTGGTGCAATTGTTTTTAGGGTGTGGACTGCCCGAAACGGGCACGCCAATGCCCCCACCCTCTCACAAAACCCACACATTTCTGAAAACTAGACAGCCGGGGCATTCCAGGGAGGTTTGGCTTGCGTGGATCCCCCAACGTTTCCTTACCCAGAATGCCCTGCAAACCTCAAATTTAGCTGAAAAAATCACCTTTTTCACACATTTTTGTATGGGAAAGTTGTGGCATCAAGGGGCTGACACAAATTTCCTACCACCCAGCGTTCCCCCGGGTCTCCTGATAAAAACGGTGCCTCACTCGTGTGGAAGGCCCAAGAACCCGCGACAGGCAAGGGTCCTCACTACGTTTTGGGCCCTTGCCCGTGGTGGGTCCTTAGGCCTCCCACACGAGTGAGGCACCGTTTTTATCAGGAGACCCGGGGGAACGCTGGGTGGTAGGAAATTTGTGTGAAAAGGGTGATTTTTTCTGCTAAATTTGAGGTTTGCAGGGCATTCTGGGTAAGGAAACGTTGGGGGATCCACGCAAGCCATACCTCCCTGGAATCACCCGGGTGTCTAGTTTTCAGAAAGGTGTAGGTTTGGTAGGTTCCCCTATGTGGCCGCCGAGCACCGGGCCAAAAACCCAGGTGACCCCCCCTTGCAAAACCAGGTCATTTTGAGGTAGGCAATTTTCATGTCGCCTCAGTACGTTTTGGGCCCTTGCCTGTCACGGGTACTTGGGCCTCCCACACGAGTGAGGCACCGTTTTTATCGGGAGACCCGGGGGAACGCTGGGTGGGAGGAAATTTGTGTCAGCCCGGTGATGCCACAACTTTCCCACACAAAAATGTGTGAAAAAGGTGATTTTTTCTGCTAAATTTGAGGTTTGCAGGGCATTCTGTGTAAGGAAACGTTGGGGGATCCACGCAAGCCATACCTCCCTGGAATCCCCCGCGTGTCTAGTTTTCAGAAATGTGTGGGTTTGGTAGGTTCCCCTAGGTGGCCGCCGAGCACCGGGCCAAAAACCCAGGTGACCCCCCTTGCAAAACCAGGTTGTTTTAAGGTAGGCAATTTTCATGTCGCCTCAATACGTTTTGGGCCCTTACCTGTTGCGGGTACTTGTGCCTCCCACACGAGGGAGGCAATGTTTTTATCGGGAGACCTGGGGGAACGCTGGGTGGTAGGAAATTTGTGACAGCCCGGTGATGCCACAACTTTCCCACACGAAAATGTGTGAAAAAGGTGATTTTTTCAGCTAAATTTGAGGTTTGCAGGGCATTCTGGTTAAGGAAACGTTGGGGGATACACGCAAGCCATACCTCCCTGGAGTCCCCCGGGTGTCTAGTTTTCAGAAATGTGTGGGTTTGGTAGGTTCCCCTAGGTGGCCACTGAGCACCGGGCCAAAAACCCAGGTGACCCCCCTTGCAAAACCAGGTCGTTTTGAGGTAGGCAATTTTCATGTCGTCTCAATACGTTTTGGGACCTTGCCTGTCGCAGGTACTTGGGCCTCCCACACGAGTGAGGCACCGTTGTTATTGGGAGACCCGGGGGAACGCTGGGTGGTAAGAAATTTGTATCAGCCCGGTGATGCCACAACTTTCACGCACAAAAATGAGTGAAAAATGTGATTTATTTCAGCTAAATTTGAGGTTTGCAATGCATTCTGGGTAAGGAAACTTTGAGGGATCCACGCAAACCATACCTCCCTGGAATCCCCCGGGTGTCTAGTTTTCAGAAATGTGTGGGTTTGGTAGGTTCCCCTAGGTGGCCGCCGAGCACCGGGCCAAAAACCCAGGTGACTCCCCTTACAAAACCAGGTCGTTTTGAGGTAGGCAATTTTCATGTCGCCTCACTACGTTGTGGGCCCTTGCCTGTCACGGGTACTTGGGCCTCCCACATGAGTGAGGCACCGTTTTTATCGGGAGCCCCAGGGGAACGCTGGGTGGTAGGAAATTTGTGTCAGCCCGGTGATGCCACAACTTTCCCACACAAAAATGTGTTTTTTTCAGCTAAATTTGAGGTTTGCAGGGCATTCTAGGTAAGGTAACGATGGGGGATCCACGCAAGCCTTACCTCCCTGGAATCCCCCGGGTGTCTAGTTTTCAGAAATGTGTGGGTTTGGTAGGTTTCCCTAGGTGCCGGCAGAGCTAGGGTTCAAAAGCTACAGCTAGCCACTTTGCCAAAAAAGGTTCATATTTCACTGCGAAATTGAGTTGTGTCCACGATGCGTTTTGCGCCATTTCCTGTCGCGGGCACTAGGCCGACCCACACAAGTGAGGTACCATTTTTCACGGAAGACTTTGGGGAACGCGGGGTGGGTGGAAATTTGTGGATCCACACAGATTCCAGAACTTTCCACCAGAGAAATGTGGAGAAAATGTGTTTTTTTTGGCAATTTTTTAGGTTTACAAGGGATTCTGGGAAACAGAACCTGGTGGGAGGCAGTCAAGTCCCCCCATCCTGGATTCCCCTGGGTGTCTAGTTTTCAAAAATGTATAGGTTTGCTAGGTTTTCCTAGGTGCCGGCAGAGCTATGGTTCAAAAACTACAGCTAGGCACTTTGCCAAAAAAGGGTCATTTTTCACAGCAAAATTGAGGTGTGTCCACGTTGCGTTTTGTGCCGTTTCCTGTCGCGGGCACTAGGCCGACCCACACAAGTGAGGTACCATTTTTCTCGGAAGACTTTGGGAAACGCGGGGTGGGTGGAAATTTGTGGATCCACTTAGATTCCAAAACTTTCCACCAGAGAAATGTGGAGAAAATGTGGTTTTTTGGCAATTTTTTTAGGTTTACAAGGGATTCTGGGTAACAGAACCTGGTGGGAGGCAGTCAAATCACCCCATCCTGGATTCCCCTGGGTGTCTAGTTTTCAAAAATGTATAGGTTTGCTAGGTTTCCCTAGGTGCCGGCAGAGCTATGGTTCAAAAACTACAGCTAGGCACTTTGCCAAAAAAGGGTCATTTTTCGCTGTGAAATTGAGGTGTGTCCACGTTAGGTTTTGCGCCATTTCCTGCCGTGGGCACTAGGCCGACCCACACAAGTGAGGTACCATTTTTCTGGAAAGGTTCTGGGGAATGCGGGGTGGGTGGAAATTTGTGGATCCACGCAGATTCCAGAACTTTCCACCAGGGAAATGTGGGGAAAATGTGTTTTTTTGGCAATTACTTAGGTTTGCAAGGGATTCTGGGTAACAGAACCTGGTGGGAGCCAGTCAAGTCACCCCATCCTGGATTCCCCTGGGTATCTAGTTTTCAAAAATATATAGGTTTGCTAGGTTTCCCTAGGTGCCGGCAGAGCTATGGTTCAAAAACTACAGCTAGGCACTTTGCCTAAAAAGGGTCATTTTTCGCAACAAAATTGAGGTGTGTTCACATTATGTTTTGTGCCGTTTCCTGTCGTGGGCACTAGGCTGACCCACACAAGTGAGGTACCATTTTTCTCGGAAGATTTTGGGGAACGTGGGGTGGGTGGAAATTTGTGGATCCACGCAGATTCCAGAACTTTCCACCAGAGAAATGTGGGGAAAATGCGTTTATTTGGCAATTTTTTAGGTTTGCAAGGGATTCTGGGTAACAGAACCTGGTGAGAGGCAGTCAAGTCACCCCATCCTGGATTCCCCTGGGTGTCTAGTTTTCAAAAAGGTATAAATTGCTAGGTTTGCCTAGGTGCCGGCAGAGCTATGGTTCAAAAACTACAGCTAGGCACTTTGCCAAAAAAAGGGTCATTTTTCACAGCGAAATTGAGGTTTGTCCACATTGCGTTTTGCACCGTTTCCTGTCGCGGGCACTAGGCCGACCCACACAAGTGAGGCACCATTTTTCTTGGAAGACTTTGGGGAACACTGGGTGGGTGGAAATTTGTGGATCCAAGTAGATTCCAGAACTTTCCACCACAGAAATATGGGGAAAATTTGTTATTTTTGGCAATTTTTTAGGTTTGCAAGGGATTCTGGATAACAGAACCTGGTGGGAGGCAGTCACGTCACCCCATCCTGGATGCCCTTGGGTGTCTAGTTTTCAAAAATGTATAGGTTTGCTAGGTTTCCCTAGGTGCCGGCAGAGCTAGGGTTAAAAAACTACAGCTAGGCACTTTGCTAAAAAAGGGTAATTTTGCATTGTGAAAATGTGGTATGTTCACGTTGGGTTTTGAGCCATTTCCTGTCGTGGGCACTATGGCTACCCCTACAAGTGAGGTATCAATTTTATCGGGAGACTTAGGGTAATTCAGATTTGTAAAGGAACTGTTATTACCTATTGACTTTCGATGCATTTCTGCCTTCCAAATGAAAGACATTGTGTAAAAAAGAAGTCATTCTAAAAAATGACTGTTAATTCTCATGCTAGTATGAGTATCCCAATTTCGGAAATGTGCAAATATCTACTGTTTCTAAACTCTATATTTTGTTCCCATTTCAGAAATACATAGGTGTCTTTCATACCGATTTTTCCATGTACACATTTTTACAGAATAATTACTATATACCCGGTACATAATAAAAAACCATTGCAAGTTGCTGCTCAGTTTTTGGCTCTGGGTTTGTCGGGTTCTTGGTGAACCTACAAGTCCTATATATACACCCACAACCAGTAATGTCTAGCGGATATAACGGTATATTGCTTTCAAAGAGCTGTCAAAATTAGAAGAAGTTACAGGTGAAAACGTTGACACAAAAGGCGCTTTTTTCAACAAATTTTCAATTTATCCTATATTTAACTGTTAGTTTCTATAAAGAAACCTTGATGGATCTACACAAATTACCCCTTGCTGAATTCAGAATTTTGTCTACTTCTCTAAAATGTATAGCTTTCCAGGATCCATTATTGCTTTTGTACCCATTTCTACCATTAACTGGAAGGAGGTTGAAAGCACAAAAAATAGCAAAAATAGGCTATGTCCCAGAAAAATGCCAAAACTGTGTAAAACATTTTGGGTTTCTGACAAAAGTCTGGTTTCCCCTAAAAGCTGGGAAAATTGTGATTTCAGCCCCATAAACCCTTTTTTGATAACATTTGCAGGGAAAAACCCAGATGCTTTCATTTGCAGCCCGTTTTTCCCATTTTCCCCCCAAAATACTAAATTTTGCTGTATTTTGGCTCATTTCTGTGACCCCTCCAGGGGAATCCACAAACCCTGAGTACCTTCAGAATCCCCATGATGTTGGAAGAAAAGGACGCAAATTTGGCGTGGATACCTAATGTGGTCAAAAAGTTACAGGGGCCTCAGCGCGCACTACCCCAAATAGCTAAAAAAGGGCGTGGCACAGGTGGGGGAAAAGGCCTGGCAGCGAAGGGGTTAATTGTATCTTGGCTAATTTCTTGGTTTCCTTGACAGTAATCCACAAACCCTGTGTACCTTTAGATTCCTCAGGATGTGGGAAAAAAGGACTCAAATTTGGCATGAATACCTTATGTGGACAAAATGTTATAGATGCCTAAGCACGAACTACCCAAAAATAGCCATATAAAGGCGTGGTACAGGGGGAGGCCTAGCAACGAAAGGGTTAATTGTGACTTTTAACACACATTTGCTTGTGCACAGCTTGTGTTAACATGTGGTTTTGCTTACAATTACACTTCTTTGTAGGCACTTTATCAGGTCTTAAACATTTTTGTCCATGGATATATCACATTGTGCAAGATGTTGTTGTTTGTTGTTGTCTGGTTGGCGACTTATTGAATGTGTAGAATAAAGACAACAGGATTGGCACTCAGGCATGGAACGAATGGGAGCAGTTTATTATATAAACTGTGCCAATCCTTTGTTTAGATAGAGGAGCATGTAAATGGGTCATCTTGTTGGCAGGTGGATCATTTGTAGTGATAAGTAGGGGCCTACCGCTAGTAATAAGGCCACAAACACAATAAAAGGTTCAGTCAAGGTCTCAATTTAGTCCCTTGCTCAACCCTTGGTAGCTGACAATGAACAGGCAGGCTTAACTTAGGAGACAGGTGTGTAAAACATTTAAAAACACCAATACATTAAATGAGTAAACCACAATATGCAATAACATTCCAACAACAATTTATAAACATAGGTTATATGTTTATGAACACACAGACAACAGAACAACAAAAATCCAACGTAGGGAACCAGATATATGAGTTTGTAAAGATTAAAAGTAAAACGATCGCTTAGACGCAATTTGCTCGCAAAGGGTTAAAAGAGGTTGCGAGGGACCACGTTAAAATCCAGAGTTCAAGCCACCCACGATGTAACACTTTTAAACATACTTCCATAGGTGTTTCTTGATGCAGGAAAGTGGTTCACAGGCAAGGGTTCATATTCTCTGGTTTGCCCCTTGGGGTCGGGGACTACAACTCCAACAATGCACCTGATCAAAACTTAAGGAGCTTTTTACAAAACTTCTCCAAACTTCTGGAACTTTTCCCTGACGTTCCTCTTGTGGGTTCAAAGTGTCCAAAATATCAATCCAAGGGTCTAGAACCTCTGAGATGGTCCTTGCTATGCTGGTACTGCAATTCCCACAATGCACCTGTCCAAATCCTTAAATGTCCACTGGCTACACTTCAGGATGGGGATTTCTTGGTTGAGATAATGCAAGTGGGCTCTGTTAACCTTGCAGGGAACCGCTTCTTAATCCTTGTGAAGCCAGGCAAAGTCCTTAGGGCTGTAGTTCCAGATTGTACAGGAGGTGCAGTCCTTCAGAGTGCAGTCCTTTGGGTGCAGATCAGGGTTCTAGCAGGGCAATCCTTCTTCTCCTTGTTGTTTCAGGCAGTAGATCTGAGTTTCTTGGCAAATCTTCCATATTTATTGTGTGTTCCTGGGCATCAGGCAGGGGTGGCACCCCTGACCAATGGGTTGCAGGGGGCCACCCTCAGGTATGATCACTTCCTTCAAAGTGTGGCATATTCGTGTCCCTGAAAGCACTATTCTTCTAAAATCCAAAATAGAGAAACCTGGAGGGTTAGGTCTGGTAAAGCCAACCCACTGGTGTGGCTAAGATTCTCTACCACCCCATATACACCCCCTTCACTAATCTAATTACAAGGGCTCCTGTGTGGCTGGGGTTTCAGGATGTCCAGGTGAGCCTGTGCTATCCTAATGTGCCATTCTACCTTTAAAGACCAGTCTGGCTATTCCACCTCCATCCTGCCTTTTGGTTCGGCAGCTGCAGTTCTCTACCCACAGGAAATGCTTTGTCTCGCTAGGAGACCAGTTCACACCTCATTTAGACAGCTTGGCTCAGCCTGGCAGAGGCTAGCCAATCAGGAGAGGGCAGCTGGAAGGCTGGATTTTGGCTTATAGAAAAGAAAATTCTATAACTTTTTTTCTGTAATAGTTAGAACAAGTTGTTGGATTTATCATAACACATTTTTTATGTCCGTGAGTAACATTTCTAGCTGGCTCCTGTCAACATTTATAGTTAAATAAAATATTCCCATGTAAGCCTATGGAGCTAGTTTTCTACAATGGGGAAAATAAATTTCCAGTTTTCCCTCACCAGGAATTATAAAACATCAGTTATAATGTCCCTGCTCCTAGTTACAAGCACTCTATCCCTGGGGAACCTAGAGGGGACGTAGGGGTTAGTTAAATGTACAAAATAAGAGATTTTGAGACTTTGTAAGTACCTTTAAATCCAAAGTCGAATTTACATATACATTTAAAGTAAAGGCAGCCTGAAAAACAGGGCTGCCTTTAAAAATGACAGCAGGCTACACGGTTGTGCACACTTGAGTGCATTAAGTCTACAGGGCCTCTAAACCTACATGCTGTATTATATACTAGGGTCGTACAGCTAGACTATCAGTATCTATAGTAATTACTCCTAATTACCATATACTTTTAATCAGAGCACAGGCCCTAGGTCTGGTTAGCAGAGCCCAGGGCACTGTCAGAGTCAGAAAACCAGGACCTAGTAGTCAAAATGGGAGGAAATAGTGTGGGGAAACTGCACACGCCTGAATTCTAGCCCAGCTGAATATCAACATCATCTGAGAAGGTTGATGGACCATTCTATGACCAGACTGGCTACCAGATGACACGCGCCTGCAGGTAAATAGGAAGTTAGACCACTCTAAGTTATTCAGACAGACCCTCACCCATTCGCTTAGTAGGATAGGAAGCGCTAGGTAAGAGTACAATTATTAATCATCTAATCAGTGCAATAGCACAATGGTTGAATTGTTTATATTCTTCACCAATCTTGTAATGCTGTTTAAGCTATTTTGTTACTTGCTGTTAGTGATTGCAGCACATGTATTTTATACGAGAGCCAATTGCTTCAATAAATAATTGAAAAGCCAATCTGTGTATTTCTTGGATCTCCCTTTGGGCATGCCAGAGTTACTAACAAAAGGATATGATTTTTTTTCCATGATTTCCTTTGAAAATAATGGTTGCCATGTTCTGAGGATGCAGACACCATCCAGTGCCCTGTCAGTTTTGGGGTCCGAATGGTGCACTGTGAGCTAGGCAGGACTTAATTCAACACATTCTGATGGTATGTGTGGACTCGATCCTCATAGTTTTGAAGCTTATGATGCCTAAACGCACATTAATGGTCTAGTTTGGATACTTATTTAATGGGTCTCCAAAGTACTTTTCTTAAGTATTCCCAAATACACTACACACCAGTTACCCGGACACCTCTGTGGTGTTAGGGCAAATACTCCTCAGCTATAAAAGGCTACCCCTATTTTTGCCTGTAGGTTATTCAAAGGATTACCCGATTATAGATACCTTCTCCTAATTCCTTAAAGTGTCTAATGCTGCCCCGGTTTTTATAACTGTAAACTACAGACATACAGTGACACAAATGCTACAACAACATGAGCTAACCCTTATGGGTGTGGATGTTTCCTTCATGATAGAGGCACACAAAGCATACACAACAGTGGTATTTTATTCCTGGATAACTTGACAAAGTCCAATGCAAAATCCTCACCTATAGGCGGAATGTGTTACTGGTAGTGAAGCTCTCTAGGCATTAAAACCAAGATTTTAAAGGGCCTAGGTATTATGGCCATAGTAAGAAGGGATTAAAAACAAATCACAATGTTAGGGAATAAAAATGGGGGCCTGAATTGAAAGAAGCTGGTCAGTGTTCAAAGGCCCAAATTTGTCATGATTGAGTGTTAAAGTCCAATGAGCATGACATGGTGCTCTGGCCAATATTGCGAGGGTCTGATGCTAACTGTGTAACTGCATTCTCCAAGGGACAAATGTATTCCATTTATCATTATAGGGTGGAGGATGTGTTGCCATAGCTCATAATGTCTGGGACCCAGTCTTTTGAAGAGATGAATCGAGAAACTAAAAAGTATGGACGCAATAGGCACTATGGTTTGGAAATGAGGGATTGGGCAGAAGACACTCATCATTAGAACAAGGAAATAAACATGACAGTGGAACAATGACACAAACACCTTTGGTCACAAAGTCAATTTTTTATAAAAGTGTTCCCGTTGACTTGGCAGGTGCACTATCAGCAGATATTTTTCAGAAACAAGCTACTTCAGCAGAAGTTTGCATGTAAAAACCAAAAAAGCAATTGCCCTGGCATAAATGGATTTTTATCCCTGAGCATAGGGACATTTGTTTATTTCTCCTGCCTGGGACCATCAAGCCTCACATGCTGCACCTGGACAGGAAAAATATGCATCTGGAGGACTGCCCAAATTGGGGTGGACCTACTGATGCAAAAAATGCTTGTACCCTGTAGTAAACGGCTGCTGCCTTTGATTGATCTCCAACAGAATCAGGCGTTGCTCTAAATGGCAGTTAATTTGCTTGGCAAGACAGAAAATTCATCGATTTATGTTCATTATCCCTTCCCGCCAAGCTCTAAATCATCCCGTAAGTCTTGATTTGACATCCATCCATGACAACAGCTTTGCACGTCCATGTACATAAAAGAACTTTTGGTCACAGTGGATGGACATTCTCCATCTTAAGTGAGGATGTTAGTAAGAGTTTAGTTTGTATGGAGATTGAAAATAGTAATGTATATTTCTTATGTTACCATCGCTATAAGAAAGATATATGTTGCGTATAACTCCACACTGCACATTAACATAAAAAGGGAAGTGGCTTGACATTGATGAGCATGACAACATCTCCTTTGGGCTCCAGAAGCCCCTGAGACATAATAAATGCAGGAATATCAGCTGCAGGCACATCAAATAACAAGATATTATAATCCAAAATTGCTGCCACAAAACATTGGCCTAGAAGGTGCAAGGTGACCTGTTACTTTTGCCGCGTTTGACAGTGGCCATCAGAGATGATCGGAACATTGGAATGGCCATCACAAAATTAACTTGGAGCCAGCCTACTGCTTCGAGGTAAATTATTGTACTCTGTCTTGCCAATCTCACTCCTTAAAAGCAGCAGGTCCGGCAATTTGACCTAGAACATGTTTAGGATGAAGGGTGCATAGTCAGTCCACTTGTGAAAACCCCTGCTGACATGAATCCCACACTCTCTATCACCCAAAATGGGGATGGCTTCCCTGAAGGAGTGCCGACCACCATGACCAACAGGAAAAAGAGAGGAACACCATCCAGGCGGCCTCTCTGGTGCAGGAGGACACAGAGCTGTTCCATGATAATGGAAACAGGACTCCCCTTCTCTTTACTAGCAAGTCATCTTGAAGCAAGTGGAAGGAGGGTTATGTGTTAAACAACTGCATTAATAACCATTGCTTGTCAATGCTAGTGACGACAAACACTCCTTCTTACTGGCAAGTAAACTGCCTGTCATGCCTCGACTGCTAAGCGACAACCCAAAGGGTCAAGATGTTTGCTCTTGATACAATACAATACCCACAGTCTAGCGATGGAGGGGGTTCTTATTGTAACAGGTCTCCTACTCCTGACTCCTACTTCATCGCAGGCGTGAAGACTCCACTTTGGCACTCCCGAACAGAAATGAGAATCACAAAATATTTTCACCTCTACTGGAGCACTCATAACAGGACTTCTTTGTACTTAAGCACATACCTGTTGAAGGATAAACATGTGCACCAACTTCTCTTCTCAGCAGGGGTAGCCAACTGACTGGAATAGAAGTCTCAAACCAGAGAAATTGTGGAACCTGACTCTGCCCTGGACGCATTGCTGAAAGAGTTGTCAGACTTCAAACTTTCCATAGAGCCTGTGAACTCAGCAGTAGCGGCCATGATAACCGAGTTTCAATCACTTTGAGGGGAGATCACCACATTCCAGGTACAGCTCACAACAATGGAGCAGAGGATTAGCAATGTGGAGAGGAGATTTGATAATCAACCACAATGGAGGCCTGAACTATTAGGATTTCACAGGAAAACCATTGATTTGGATGGCTGCAGTCATAGGGACAATGTGAGAATCTATGGAATACCTGAACAGGTTGAAAAAGATGACATGCCTACTCAAATCCCCACCTTCTTAAACTTGACATTTGACCGTCTCTCTGAACTACAACAGGCACATTGAGTGTTATCTCGTAATAGTGCCAGACAAAACATACTTTGCTGTGTAAGACAGCAATAAGCAAAGCAATTGATCATGGCAGTGAAAAAGCATGGACCACACCAATTTGAGTATAACCAGACTTATGTCTCTGTAGATTTTTTCTTATAACTCAAATGCCAAAAGAAAATGCTTCCTAGCACTTCACCCATGGCTGCGCAAAAAAGAAATGTAACACCTCTTGGAATTGGCTACCATGCTAATCACAGTTGACAGACATACAATGGAATATGAGGAACCAGAGTATTTGGAGAATTTTCTAACTGAATTGGAGGGCACAGACATAGAGATGGCACCACTGAGATCAAGTACGCAAGACAATCCAGCAAACAAGCCAGAAGGATCAGAGGATAATGAGCATGGGGAAATACTCTATTGGAAAAAGGTAACATGAAAATAGTCACAACTGCAATAAAGCAGTGGCAGCAGACACAAATGAAGGAGAGAGAGAGAGAAATCTAGGCCAACTCCTAACCTGCAAAGCGGTCAGGGCACAGAGAGGCTATCACTTCACGGAATTTGAGGGAAGGGTTCTAAGGTCCCTTTGACAGCCTTAGTATCTATGGACAAAACTAATATAAATTTATCTTGCATGCTCTTTTAAAGGATCCATCGATGAAATATGATTTGCACAATATTTACAGCAGGAGCATATCGTCCTCAGACATTATAACTACAAAATAGGGGTTCGCATTGACGATATAGTGCAAGTATGATTAACCATATGGAGCTAACACTCTTGGTCAAGATGTCAACCTCAATCCCCCAGTTTGACATTTCTTGGCAACAGGAGTAATATTGAGTTCCTCTATCTTAACATTTTTAGACTTATGAATGATGATGAGAAACAGGGTTTGATACTCCGTATTCCCTGTTTATCTACTTTATACCTCCTCATATCATTGACTTGAGACTATCATTGGATTCCCTTTAGAGTATTGGGAGTTCACTAATTCAATGGGGCGTGGCCACCTCCATCTTCAGGGACTCTGCATATCTACGAAAACTATATACAGTCACATAAACATCTGAACATTTATTAACTGAGGCACTCAGTTCTGCCTTTTAATTGATACTACCAATACCTACATACATAAGGAACACAGTTGGAAACAGCTTACTAGTACACAGTAATATGCTGAAGATGCAAGCCACTGCACTGGCAGTGTCCTCCCTTAATATTATCAGCTTAACATATTTCATTCAACAAAAGAAAATTCTCACATTCCTAGGCTGCCAGCTGCCAGATATTGCTCTACTACGAGAGACACACCTGACACATGAAGACAAAAAGATACGTAGGGATTGAGTAGGACAGTACTTCAAGCCAGCTACATACACCAAGAAGACAGCCCGACACACTTGAACATCCCATTGAAAAAGGGGAGTTGCGATAACAATACGTACATTATTACTAGTCAATTTATTGCATATACGGTCAGATGCTGACAGGAGATATAATTTTTCTATGTTCTGCATACACAATGCACAAATAATTGTGGAGTCAATATATGCCTGTTTAGAGGCTAATTCTGACTTTCTCTCCATACTCAGTAGATGACTAACATCGATTGGAAAGATAAAAGTCTGGATGGAAAGTGATTTGAATGTCACTGTAGAAACCATACATATGAAACAATAGCTGGAATTTCCTGAAGGATATGTCTCAGGACAGTGGTCTGATTGAACTCTGGAGAATCTGACATCCTCGAGACACTGATTATACTTGTTACTTCTTGATCCCTCTGTATCTGTACCACAATCCAAAACTTTAAAACAACTCGACTTAACAGGAAACATAGTAGAAACTTCTATATTTTAATAAAGAATTGGATTTCTGACCATGATCTTATTGATCTTCAACTAGATAACAGACTTGGCTGCCACCCCCAATGGGTCCTTGTCGCATGAATGTCTCTAAAGTTAAAGTCCATAGAACAAGGACTGGCCGTGTTAACATGTTAAACAATTCTTAGATGAGAACAGAGACAGTGTTTACTGTACAGACAATAATAATAAGGATATTTGTAAAGTGTCTGGTTACGCCTAACGGCGCGTCCCAAGGCTGCGAGAGATTGACCAGAAGAAAGATAACATGCCATATGTCTGTCTCCTTGACGGAACTGAGATTCATGACTGCGCTATCATCTAAGGGAAATAGCCATGTTTTTAGACTCCTTCAGAACAGTAGCTCGGATGGTTCCATCCTCGGATGGAGGGGTATGCAACTCCATGCCTGAGCCTCAAGAAACGCAAAGGAGCCACAGCCCCATCTAGCTTTCCTTACCCGCGGAATAACTGCCTGGTTTGTTCTAGAGGATCTGAGATTAAGGCTTGGTTTAAGGCATTTCACCAAAGAGGTGACGTACCCTGGACCTCTATCATTAAAGATTTGGTGACAGAAGCACATGGCGTTAGATAGGATTCTCTCTTTAAGTGCCTGTCACTGCAGGCTATCCAGAGCAGGCTTGGAAGCAGCACGTCTTGGAAGATTTGGTGCAGGGCATTCTGCAACATTTTGCACTTGCTTTAGTATCTGTGATCTAATTTTAGTAGTTCCCAAGTAGAGTACATTGCAGTAGCCCAACTGGGAGCTGTCTGATGACTGTGCAATGATTTTGCTTGCCGAGAGCGGAAGGACGTCAAATTTATTTTTTAACATTTTCAGGGTGTTAAAGCACTTTCCTGCCACAGCAGCTATCTAGTGCTCTAATGATAATGCTGGGTCTAACCACACTCCCAGATTCTTTATTTTTTTCTTTGGGACAGGGGTGGGGCCTATTACGTCAGGCCACCAAGCCGATGACCAAATAGAGGGCTTTTCCCTACAATGAGAACCTCAGTTTTGTTGGCATTTAAGTTGAGGCAGCTATTGGCCATCCAAGTATTCACCTCTGTCAGGCACATCTCAAGTTGTACAGCCCCCATCTGACTACCGAGACAGAACAACTATTAGTTGAGTGTCATCCTCATAGAATACAATCGTCACATTATGACACTCAACAATTTCAGCCAGGGGGCGCATATAGATATTAAATAGCATAGGGCTCAAAAAAGAGCCCATTAGCACCCCCTAGGACAGTGGGATTGGACCTGAGAAGTAAGGTTTTTGCACACTTGGAAGGAGCAATCCAGTAAAAAGGAGTCTAGCCATTGCCAGGCAAAGCCCCTCACACCACAGGCACCTAGCCTGTGTAAGAGTAGGCCTTGTGACACAATGTCAAAGGCAGCGCTCATGTCTAACATAACCAGTGCCGCCATCCGGGCCCCCATCAGCATAGCACAGCAGAGATTCAGTGGCCAATAATAGGGCTGATTCCATGGAATGGTGCCCCGGGAATCTGGATTTAGCAGAATGTAATAGGTCAATTGGCCTTAATAAACGTAGTCAGCTGGCTATTTACCAGTTTTTCTGCGACTTTTGCAAAAAAAGAGGCACAGGGAGATAGGTCTTATATTTTTCAATCGTGAGGGGTTTAGGGAGGTTTTTTTTTAGTAGCGGAACAACCATTTCCTGTTTCCATTTTAGAGGCACTTGTCCCAGTGAGAAAGACCTGGCTAATAGGTTGCCAAAATAAGGCAGAATAGCTTTCTGTGCTTGAACAAGGATTTTCGCAGGGGCTGGGTCCAATGGAGCTCCGGATTTAATTTTACCCTAAGCCCACGGAGCTCACTCTCAGGGGGGGCCTCAAAGCTGACAGACACTATCGGGTGCATGGAAGTATTGTGTTCGCTCAACACCACACTTCAAAAAACCCAAACATGGCTGGCAGAAAACCATCTGAAACTAAATTCTCTCAAAACGGAATTCCTTTTAATCGCCCCCCCTAACAAAACCGACACTATCCTGGACTGGATGAAGCACCTAACAGCTCTAAACGGTCACACGCTCATAGTCGACTCAGCGAAATCTCTGGGGATAACGCTAGACAGCAACTTAAAGATGCAGAAACACATTAGCACCGCAACTAAAGGAGCAAACTTCCAACTAAAGACCCTAAGAAAGCTGAAACCCTTTCTGCCTGCACACGATTTCAAACAAGCAGTTCAAGCCCTAGTAATTCCCCTAGTAGATCCTCAACAGCACCGTTAAGAGCCACGATGAACTCAGCTGCGAGACTCATCACAGGATCAAAAAGAAACGCTCACATCTCCCCTGACTTGAGAGCCATCAACTGGCTTCCATTTGAAGCCAGAATTCACCTAAAAATTGCCTGCATGGCGCACAAGGCCCTCTACCACAAAACCCCACAGTACCTAGCACAGAAACTGGTTCTCTCTGTGGGCAACAGAGCCTCTAGGAGTGCCAAAACCCTTCTCCTTCAACCTCAACGTTTTGCCAAGAAAAAAACGTATAACCGTTCCTTCTCGGGTATGGCTCCTAAGATATGGAACGCTTTGCCCAGTGAAACAAGAATGAACCCTTCCACTACATCCTTCAAAAGAGAAGTGAAAGCTATCTTCATGGCTAAATTCACTTGAACTCTATATCTAATCATTGTGATTTTGTCTTATTGTCTGTGGTCTATGTACACTATACTTTGCCTCCTTCCATCCTGTAAAGCGCTCTGATACTCGCAAGAGTCTTGTTCGCGCTATATAAAACCTTCAAAATAAATAAATAAATAAAATAAATAGGAGCAATCATGGGAGACTCAGCCATTGTAAAGAAGAAGGCTCAAGCTGTTAGGCTACAATTATAAGCTTGAACCGGGACCTTTTCCTCAGCTTACTACAGACCCCCCAATCAAACAATACTACATGAGTTGCTTCATGCTAAATTAACCTAAGGGACTCAATTATATGTTGGCAGTGTGTATACTCCATCACCACAATGATGGAGTATACACACCGGCAACAAAATGGTCCACTCACTTATTTAATTGCGGATGGACCTTAAGTTTTTCTATGACGGTTAAAACTTTGTCACCTCCACACCCAAACCCCTTTGCCAGCCTGGTGGAGTAAGGGACATCAGAGACATGGCTACATGACTCCCCACCCAAGCAGGATGACTGGATAATTATAAATTTTCTTTTCCTGCCTGTCACTGCCAGGTAAACCGTGGCAGTGAGAGATAATAAAAAGCAAATAATGCTTCTCCCACAAGCCATGGGATATAATTCCCATTATGAGCTGAGTATTACTTTTATCGTGTCTGGATTTGCTTTTTTAATTTAAAAAAAGAAACCTGTTTGGTGCAGAATTGCATCATTCTGAGACAGCCTTGCCCCAAACAGTGATATTGTCAGGTACCGTTGTGACAGTGATTCCTGCCAATCGATTATTAATTACTGCCTGCTTGGTTGTCATTTATAAATTTGACGGGCAGTTCCTGGGCCATGGATACATAATTTACTCCATCCCCATGGCAAATTGACTGGATGTTTGTTAACAATTAAATCTGGCCATAAATGAGCTATACCTGGTGAAAGCGGAGAAATCGCTTATGTCAACAGCATTTCGAGAGAAGGGAACATGCTGGCCGACTATTTACTGCACAGCTTCGACAGCTTGAATCAAACAGGACTTTCACAGCATTGAGCAGTTATAGAAGGGATATGGATATTATTTTAGAATTTCTGACTTATTACAAGACATTACGGGGCCGATTCCAATCATGGAAAAAGGCAGTACAAATAGTCGTAGGGAGCCTTTTCTCTGTACGACTCGTACCAGGTAAACTCATTCTACAACCTAGGAAGTACGAGTCGTACAGAAAGCCTTTTTCATTACGAATCGTACAAAAGACAGTACAGCAAAAAAATACCCACGATTCCGATCTGGAACTGCTTGTGCGCGACGTCCGTACGTATTTCAGCAGCGTTTTCCGGCCCAGCAAGTACGATTCGTTCCGACGTCACTACGTACCTCGCTGTGACTACGGGAGCGAAAAACTGCCAGAAAAGCAGAACCCTACGCCACGGAGCCCCGGTACGCGACGTACAGCCATGAACCCCATCGTACGTGTTATCCCGGTCCTCTTGGCCTACGACCTGGTGCACCGCACCCGACGCACACGCCGCAGAAGGTGAGAACAACATGCGTGGGTATGGTGCGTACCACACGTACCCCTACGGCGCCATGACAACAGTGGTATGGACCGTACCTACGCATGGATGCGTGGGTATGGTGCGTACCACACGTACCCCTACGGCGCAATGACAACAGTGGTACGGACCGTACCCACGCATGAATACGTGGGTACGGTGCGTACCACACATACCCCTACGGCACCATGACAACAGTGGTACGGACCGTACCCACGCATGAATACGTGGGTACGGTGCGTACCCCTACGGCCCCATGAGTACTCAGGTACGGACCGTACCCACGCATGTATGCCACACGTACCCCGTTACGGCAGCAGAAACATTTGGATACGAGGCATACACACACCAGGAATGTGGGCATAGAGGACTGGCCCAGCATGTTACCTTCAAATTGTTTTGTGTGTAGGTCCTGGCCAGCAGTGTACAGCTCCAAGCGGGTGCGTGGGTGGGTGCAGAGGCCTCCCAGCAGTGGACAGACATATGAGGGGTGGGTGCATATCACTACCAGCAGTGGACAGACATATGATGGGTGGGTGAATATCACTACCAGCAGTGGACAGACATATGGGGGTGGGTGCAGAGGACTCCCAGCAGTGGACAGACATATGAGGGGTGGGTGCAGAGGACTCCCAGCAGTGGAAAGACATATGAGGGGTGGGTGCAGAGGACTCCCAGCAGTGCCCAGACATATGTGGGGTGGGTGCAGAGGACTCCCAGCAGAGCCCAGGCATATGAAGGGTGGGTGCAGAGGACTCCCAGCAGTGTCCAGACATATGAGGGGTGGGTGCAGAGGACTCCCAGCAGTGGAAAGACATATGAGGGGTGGGTGCAGAGGACTCCCAGCAGTGCCCAGACATATGAGGGGTGGGTGCAGAGGACTCCCAGCAGTGGACAGACATATGAGGGGTGGGTGCAGAGGACTCCCAGCAGTGCCCAGACATATCAGGGGTGGGTGCAGAGGACTCCCAGCAGTGGACAGACATATGAGGGGTGGGTGCATATCACTACCAGCAGTGGACAGAGATATGAGGGGTGGGTGCAGAGGACTCCCAGCAGTGTCCAGACATATGAGGGGTGGGTGCAGAGGACTCCCATCAGTGCCCAGACATATGATGGGTGGGTGCAGAGGACTCCCAGCAGTGGACAGACATATGAAGGGTGGGTGCAGAGGACTCCCAGCAGTGCCCAGACATAGGAGGGGTGGGTGCCGAGGACTCCCAGCAGTGCCCAGACATATGAGGGGTGGGTGCAGAGGACTCCCATCAGTGCCCAGACATATGATGGGTGGGTGCAGAGGACTCCCAGCAGTGGACAGACATATGGGGGTGGGTGCAGAGGACTCCCAGCAGTGCCCAGACATATGAGGGGTGGGTGCAGAGGACTTCCAGCAGTGGAAAGACATATGAGGGGTGGGTGCAGAGGACTCCCAGCAGTGCCCAGACATATGTGGGGTGGGTGCAGAGGACTCCCAGCAGAGCCCAGACATATGAGGGGTGGGTGCAGAGGACTCCCAGCAGTGGACAGACATATGAGGGGTGAGTGCAGAGGACTCCCAGCAGTGCCCAGACGTATCAGGGGTGGGTGCAGAGGACTCCCAGCAGTGGACAGACATATGAGGGGTGGGTGCATATCACTACCAGCAGTGGACAGAGATATGAGGGGTGGGTGCAGAGGACTCCCAGCAGTGTCCAGACATATGAGGGGTGGGTGCAGAGGACTCCCATCAGTGCCCAGACATATGATGGGTGGGTGCAGAGGACTCCCAGCAGTGGAAAGACATATGAGGGGTGGGTGCAGAGGACTCCCAGCAGTGCCCAGAAATATGAGGGGTGGGTGCAGAGGACTCCCAGCAGTGGACAGACATATGAGGGGTGGGTGCAGAGGACTCCCAGCAGTGCCCAGACATATCAGGGGTGGGTGCAGAGGACTCCCAACAGTGGACAGACATATGAGGGGTGGGTGCATATCACTACCAGCAGTGGACAGAGATATGAGGGGTGGGTGCAGAGGACTCCCAGCAGTGTCCAGACATATGAGGGGTGGGTGCAGAGGACTCCCATCAGTGCCCAGACATATGATGGGTGGGTGCAGAGGACTCCCAGCAGTGGACAGACATATGAAGGGTGGGTGCAGAGGACTCCCAGCAGTGCCCAGACATAAGAGGGGTGGGTGCTGAGGACTCCCAGCAGTGCCCAGACATATGAGGGATGGGTGCAGAGGACTCCCAGCAGTGGACAGACATATGAGGGGTGGGTGCATATCACTACCAACAGTGGACAGAGATATGAGGGGTGGGTGCAGAGGACTCCCAGCAGTGGACGACATATGAGGGGTGGGTGCAGAGGACTCCCAGCAGTGCCCAGACATATGAGGGGTGGGTGCAGAGGACTCCCAGCAGTGGACAGACATATGAGGGGTGGGTGCAGCGGACTCCCAGCAGTGCCCAGACATATGAGGGGTGGGAGCAGAGGACTCCCAGCAGTGCCCAGACACACGAGGGGTGGGTGCAGAGGACTCCCAGCAGTGGAAAGACATATGAGGGGTGGGTGCAGAGGACTCCCAGCAGTGCCCAGACATATGAGGGGTGGGTGCAGAGGACTCCCAGCAGTGGACAGACATATGAGGGGTGGGTGCAGAGGACTCCCAGCAGTGCCCAGACATATGAGGGGTGGGTGCAGAGGACTCCCAGCAGTGGACAGACATATGAGGGGTGGGTGCATATCACTACCAGCAGTGGACAGAGATATGAGGGGTGGGTGCAGAGGACTCCCAGCAGTAGACAGACATATGAGGGGTGGGTGCAGAGGACTCCCAGCAGTGCCCAGACATATGAAGGGTGGGAGCAGAGGACTCCCAGCAGTGCCCAGACATATGAGGAGTGGGTGCAGAGGACTTCCAGCAGTGCCCAGACATATGAGGGGTGGGTGCAGAGGACTCCTAGCAGTGGACACACATATGAGGGGAGGGTGCATATCACTACCAGCAGTGTCCAGACATATGAGGGGTGGGTGCAGAGGACTCCCAGCAGTGCCCAGACATATGGGGGGTGGGTGCAGAGGACTCCCAGCAGTGGACAGACATATGAGGGGTGGGTGCAGAGGACTCCCAGCAGTGCCCAGACATAAGAGGGGTGGGTGCAGAGGACTCCCAGCAGTTGACAGACATATGAGGGGTGGGTGCATATCACTACCAGCAGTGGACAGAGATATGAGGGGTGGGTGCAGAGGACTCCCAGCAGTGGACAGACATAAGAGGGGTGGGTGCAGAGGACTCCCAGCAGTGCCCAGACATATGAGGGGTGGGTGCAGAGGACTCCCAGCAGTGTCCAGACATATGAGGGGTGGGTGCAGAGGACTCCCAGCAGTGCCCAGCCATATGAGGGGTGGGTGTAGAGGACTCCCAGCAGTGCCCAGACATATGAGGGTGGGTGCATATCACTACCAGCAGTTTCCAGACATATGAGGGGTGGGTGCAGAGGACTCCCAGCAGTAGACAGACATATGAGGGTGTGGTATTCCCCTTAGGCTGGGTGTCCCCTCCCGTTAGTTCACACACTGTCCACACAGTTGTCTAGTTCGGATTTCGTTTTATTAACGTCAGAACTTCTGTGTCGTCAACAGATAGAGTATAAAGGAGTGCTTCTAGACGTGTTTTTGCGGGTTCCTCCCAGTCAGGGCTCCTCTAGGCATCCGGGTTCTTCTCACGGGTACGTAGGTCTCAGGCACGTATGGGAAAACCAAAATAGAAACAAAAGAAACCAGGCTTTAGCCAACAGCACAACACGACAGGGGGTTTTCAAGGGGAGAGAAGGGACACGGGGTAGTGCCGGCCGTCACCTGGGACCTATCGCCCGTGATAAAGTGTCTGGGGCACCGGAAGGTCAGGTGACTGTTTGTGGATGCCCCTCATGCGTCCCCACAGCCCACGAAAGACTCCCCAATACCCGCCCTGCACTTGCCTGCAGCCACGACCCTCCCCCGAGGCCGTGGTGATGGGAGACCCAGTCTCCTTGTTGTCGGGGAGATCAACGGTCTCGGGCGCAGTGCTCTTCGAGCTGTCATCGACCTGGTCCTCCTCCGCATCGTTCGCTCTCCACTCTTCTTCCTTCTCGTTCGCTCTCCACTCTTCTTCCTTCTTGTTCGCTCTCCACTCTTCTTCCTTCTCGTTCGCTCTCCACTCTTCTACCTTCTCGTTCGCTCTCCACTCTTCTTCCTTCTCGTTCGGGCTCACCGATGGAACGCCTCTTGCTGCTTCCGTCCAGTCTCTTGAGGCGGAAACACCCGCCTCTTCCGGGGAAACAACTAGTCCGTCACCTCCACTTCCGGGAGTGCTGACGGCGGCCATGTTGGGTCGGTCTTCACCGATGTCGAGAGGGTCAGGGGGAAGCTCACCACCACACTGCCTTTCCCCCGGGAATGGACGTTCGGGCCATTCTAGCATCGGAACTCGGGAAAGATAGTCCACATTCGTTTGGAGTTTACCCGGCATGTGAAGGGTTTCAAATGAAAAAGGCTGCAAAGAAAGAAACCATCGTAAGACTTTGGGATTGGAGTCCTTGTGGAGCGACAGCCAGGTGAGAGGAGCATGGTCAGTAAGTAACAAGAAGGGGCGTCCCAGGAGGTAATACTGTAGGGCCTCCATTGCCCATTTAAGAGCAAGGCACTCTTTCTCGATTGTGGCGTACTTGACTTCCCGGGGATAAAGCTTTCTACTAAGGTAGAGAATGGGACGTAGATCACCGGAGTCATCCGGTTGGGACAACACTGCTCCTAGTCCTCTCCCTGAGGCATCGGTTTGGAGCACAAAGGTTTTCTGGAAGTCCGGACACATCAGGACGGGGGCTGAACAAAGAGCCGTTTTTAGCTGTTGAAAGCTCACTTCTTGAGGCGTGGACCAAGGTATGCGTTTTCCACTGTATGTTTTTGTGAGGAGGTCGGAAAGGGGGCTAGCGAGTTCCGAGAACCGGGGAATGAACCTTCGATAGTACCCTACTAGTCCAAGGAAGGAGCGTATCTCTTTTCTATCCACGGGTCAGGGTATGTTTGCGATAGCCTTTATTTTGTTGATTTGGGGTCTTATGCAACCGTCACTGATATCGTACCCCAGATATTCTATATGGTTGGTACCGAACGTAGTCTTTTTAGGATTGAGTGTCAAACCGGCCTTCTCTAGGGTCTGCAGGATAGCCTCAAGATGGGTGAGATGGGTATGCCAGTCGGGACTATGCACGACTATGTTGTCCAGATAGGCAACCGCGTAGTGTCAGTGTTGAGTTAGAAGGGTATCCATAAACCGCTGAAAGGTCGCGGGAGCCCCATGTAGTCCAAAGGGTAGCACTTTTGTTAGACGGACCGGGAGGGTCGGCCGAGGACAAGGGGAGAGGTCTCCGAGGAGAGCCGTCTCCAGCGATCGTACAGATAAATAACTTCCCCCCCACAGACAGATACCACACAAGGAGATGAGTTAGCGTTCTTTATAAGCACTTCTTACGGTACGATAGAAAGGTACAAGGAGGTCTGGACTCAGGGGTCCCCTCGATTCAAGTCTCTCAAGGTGGGAAAAGGGGGTAGCGGGATAGTCTGGTTACCAGTCTGGTAGTTGAGGTGGTATGGTGGGTAGCTCACAATCCTCGAGCTTGGTGGTCTAGCTGGTACGGGCCGTGGCAGCGCCAGCAGGTCCCAGTGAAGATGGTCGATACACGGTCCGCGGCAGCGCCAGCAGGTCCCAGTGAAGATGGTTGATGTACGGTCCGCGGCAGCGCCAGCAGGTCCCGGTGAAGATGGTCGTTACAACGGGCCGCGGCAGCGCCAGCAGGTCCCGACGAGGATGGATGTTGCAGAAGGCCGCGGCAGCGCCAGCAGGCAGGACGATAGTTCACAAGATAGGGCTACGGCAGCGCCAGTAGTCCGTCAAGGCTGAGTTCTCTCGGTGTCTCTCGACTCCAGGATACAACTACTTCCTGCTCCGGAGCTGCTCCAGTTATAGGGCAGGTGCCCTTTGATGTCCGGACCCTCGCACTTGGAGGTCGGAGGGTCCGTGATGAAGGTGTCCAGACACCCAGCGGGGGGGTGGAGCCGGTGCCTGGGGGAGCTGGAGGCGATCGTCACCTGGCGGGGGAGAGTCCTTGGCGCTTCGTTCTCCCATTGACCTGCCAAGTGGTCCGCTCACCTCCTGGGTGGATGGTGGAGCAAGGATGTCGGGACCGGCCAGGCCCAGGGTTAGGGTCGGGGGGAGGCCACGCGGCCTCGTGGCGCAGGGCCCAAGATGGCGGCTTGACCCGGCCGAGGGAGCCGGTGGTGGCTTGGGCCCGTGATACATGGAGGTCCGAGGGTAGGAGTCCCGTCGGGAGACGGGGTGCGGGTGATTCTCGTGGGTCACGCCTGGTGGGCCGGGGCTTGGGCCCTGTCAGGCGGGGAGGGAGCAAGCCCTTCGTGTGGCCTGTCCAACATGCGTCCCCCTCAGCTGAAGGCGGGGAGAGTCACCCATCTTCTTGGGGACTCTCCTCGTCGAGGCGGAAGAAGCGTGACAGGCCATCTGCGTTGGTGTGGTCTTGGCCCAGCCGGTGCTCCACGGTGAAGTCCATTCCCTGCAGAGAGATGGACCAGCGCAATAGTTTTGGGTTTTCCCCCCGCATCTGCATCAGCCACTGCAGGGGTCTATGGTCGGTTTGTACCCGGAAGTGGGTACCGAAGAGATAGGGCCGGAGCTTTTTGAGGGCCCACACCACTGCGAAGGCCTCCCTCTCGATTGTGCTCCAGCGCTGTTCTCGGGCCAGGAGGCGTCGGCTGATGAAGGCCACCGGCTGGTCATGACCCTCGGGGTTCACTTGGGAAAGAACCGCTCCGATGCCGTGGTCGGAGGCGTCTGTCTGTACTACGAATTCCCGACTGTAATCGGGGGCCTGGAGCACAGGGGCGGTGCACAGGGCGGCCTTCAGCTTTTCGAAGGCCGCTTGACAATCGGGGGTCCAGTTAATCCGCTTTGGTTGGTTCTTGGACGTGAGACCCGTGAGGGGCCCCACAATGCTGCCGTAGTCCCTCACGAACCGCCGGTAGTAGCCGGTGAGCCCCAAGAAGGCTCGGACTTCGGTCTGGGTGACGGGGGGCTGCCAGGACTGGATGGCAGCAATCTTAAGTTGCAGTGGGGCCACAAGCCCGCTCCCCACCTGGTGCCCCAGGTAGGTCACGGACCGTTGACCAATTTGGCATTTGCCGGCCTTAATCGTGAGGCCGGCCCGCTGGAGGGCCTGTAGGACCTCCTGGAGGTGGAGGAGGTGGTCGGACCAGTGGCGGCTGTATACAGCGATATCGTCCAGGTAGGCAGCGCTGAACTCTTCGAGCCCCGCCAAGACCTGGTTCACAAG